>NC_142460.1:41124385-42374385 GCF_049115385.1 Moschus berezovskii | reverse complement strand
TGGATATGCTCTTCTCACTTATGCTGGCTAATTTATGATCTCAAAGATATTCATGAGTCATTCAGTCTTTAAATGTGAATCAGGAGAATCTTATTAAAACATAACTGATCATAAAGGTGTCCTAAGTAAGTGGGAGTATGAAGGAAGATGGAAGATGGTTCGGAATCACAGGATTCTGTGAACCCTAGGACTGCCTATAAATATCCAGCTTGTGTTCACTGCACACACCAGTCAATAAATGTTCTTCTTAATTCCTTGTATTTAGAGGTAATTTTGTTATTATATATAGGATGAAGACATTTTTAACATCTTTTAAAACTTCAGTCACATATTATGATTTGCTATTTGTTCAGTTCAGTATTCAATAAATTATTGTCTATAAAGTCATTAGTGCCATCAATATCTTCAATTTTATAGGCTTAGACTTCTTTTAGGAAGTAGAGAGAAAGAATATTTATTATGATCAATAACACAAATGGGAACTAGTTCTAGTCCTCTCCCGGAGTGGCGTGTCTACAACCCCCAGGGTTGTGCAAATTTCCCTCTCCCTTCCAACAGTGACCTCTGCCTTGGGACAGTCCACTAACCAACAAAGTCTAGGAAGCAAACCTCCCTGGCTGGGCTAAGTTGATGAAGATCTTTAGGTCAGTAGGAAGACCTGTGTGGTTCATGTATCCCTGGCTTTTCTTTTGAGTCCCCCAAAGCAGAATTGAGATGGATAATGCAGTGGATTAAATGCCAAAAATATGGAAATCTTTTTTACTTTCTACATTTTTGTCTCTGCAGTTTCCATTCCTAATTTTGCTTGAGTTTTATTTTTTTGCATTAAATTTACCAGATGATCATCTTTTCTGTATGTATATGTATATTTGTGGGCGTCAACCATACTGTATGTCTTGTGTATCACTCATAACGTGTACATCATACACACAGAGACTATGGTATAGACAGTACACATTACAGAGTACACAGACTACAGTATATATAGTTTTGTTTTTATTCCCTACCCAATTTTATACACAGTGGATTCATTATCCAAGATGACCACATATAACTAAAATAGGTTATTGCTTCTTTCATATAAAAAAAAAATTTGAATTTGAATTTTACATTATTTGGGTTATAATTTGTCTCAAAATATTAGTGTTCAGTTCAACATACACTTACTTCTCTTATTTAGTATTGCAGAGGTTTGTTCACAAAATCTTGATTTTTGTTTTGTAATCAAATCATTCTTTCATTTTTGTTCAGTGATGACAATTATTGGAAATAACAATTGCTATTTCTCCCTAGTACTGCATTCATTAGTTTGTCCTGTTACACAATGGACCTTTTCAACTCACTACCCATAGTTTGCCTCAGCTCGTTAAAGATTCCATCATGTATAATCCCTGTGTATATCCATGCTTACATTCCTCGTGTTCTGATATCAACTTAAGTAACAAAATTAATGTTTGGATCTGTCTTCTCTGTTTACTGTATTATCTTCTCCTTGTGCATATTTTGCATTTTAGTTTTCTTTACTTCCCCTATTCTTCTATAGAAGAGTTTCTTAAGTATACCTTCTAAACTCCTTCCTACAGTTTAGTTCCATTTCTTACTGCTTCTGATACTGGCATTAATGTTGTAATTATTGTTTACACTGTATAATCTTTGGTGATGATTGGTGGTAGTTTAATTGCAAAGTTGTGTCCAACTCTTGCAATCCTCTGGACTATAGTCCACCAGGCTTCTCTGTCCATGGGATTTACCAAGCAAGAATACTGGATTGGGTTGGCATTACTTTCTCCAGAGGATCTTTTTGACCCAGGGATCAAACCCGCATCACCTGCATTGCAGGAGGAGTCTTTACAGTTGAGCCACCTGGAAAGCCTGTAGAATCTTTTCTGCCACCTAACTCATAGACATGTTGGGCTGGATGAAGTACAAGCTGGAATCAAGATTGCTGGAAGAAATATCAATAACCTCAGATATGCAGATGATACCACCCTTATGGCAGAAAGTGAAGAAGAACTAAAGGGCCTCTTGATGAAAGTGAAAGAGGAGAGTGAAAAAGTCGGTTTAAAGCTCAACATTCAGAAAACTATGATCATGGCATTCGGTGCCATCACTTCCTGGCAAATAGATGGGGAACAGTGGAAAAGAGTGACAAACTTAATTTTTTCGGGCTCCAAAATAACTGCAGATGGTGACTGCAGCCATGAAATTAAAAGACGCTTTCTCCTTGGAAGGAAAACTATGATGAACCTAGACAGCATATTAAAAAGCAGAGAAATTACTTTGTCAACAAAGGTCCGTCTAGTCAAGGCTATGGTTTTTCCAGTGGTCATGTATGGATGTGAGAGTTGGATTACAAAGAAAGTTGAGCAGAGAAGAATTGAGGCTTTTGAGCTGTGGTGCTGGAGAAGACTCTTGAGAGTCCCTTGGACTGCAAGGAGATCCAACCAGTCCATCCTAAAGATCAGTCCTGGGTGTTCATTGAAAGGACTGATGTTGAAGCTGAAACTCCAATACATTGGCCGCCTGATGAGAAGAGCTGACTCATTTGAAAACCCCCTGATGCTGGGAAAAACTGAGGGCAAGAGAACAAGGGGATAACAGAGAATGAGATGGTTGGATGGCATCACCGACTCAACAGACATGAGTTTGAGTAAACTCCGGGAGTTTGTGATGGACAGGGAGGCCTGGTGTGCAGAAATCCATGGGGTAAGAAAGAGTCAGACACTACTGAGTGACTGATCTGAACTGAACTGAACTCATAGACAGTTCACTTTTCATTACATTCTATTGTCTTACCTATTCCGCTCACTCCAAATTAGCTGATGTTTTAGTATTTCAAAGATTCTATAATTTGCTTTTAGAAGGATTTCCTTCAATATCTTGAAGGCTGTATTCTATATTTTAAGCATGTTAGTGGATTGTAGTTCCCCTTTTCCCTATTTATTTACCCTGAAATGAGCAATATTTTTGAAATCCTCTTGTTTGATGAGAGAGGGTAATGGATTCTCCTTTCCGAAATTCCATAGGCTTAATTTCACTGTGGATATGATGTTCTAGTCTAGAGAAGCTTCTCTTGCTAGATAGAAACTTGGGCATCCTTCCCAAAAATCTTTTAAATTCACTCCTTTTTCACTATTGACTCACATCTTTCAAAACCAAACTAAATTCCCAACAGATTTCTAATATAATGACATTGCGTTGTTGGGAGAGTTATTCCAGAGAAGTATTAAAGAGGGTTTGACAGTAGTGAGGATTATGAGTGTTTTGCTCCATTCTTCCAGTTACTGAAAAGCCTGTTACTATAAGGTAGGTACACAAAACTAAAATGTTGGAAGAATCTCCTTCAGACTTTTCTGAGGAGTCCATTTGCTTGTTTCTTTCTTTCTTGAGAAAGTCTGTGGCGGTTATATTTTCCAATGCATTTCTACCAGTTTTCTCAGGGCTTCGCATACCTATGGTTATTGGAAATTCTCTGATGGATCTGGCATATATTGACTAATTACTTTTAGCTTTTTCACAAATCTGAGAAACCAGGTCAGAGTCCTTAGATTCCTGATATTTTAATCAGAAATACCTACTAAAAGTTTGAAGTGTGTCACTGTAAATTCTTGTACTCATAAAGCTGAACAAGAGAAAGAGAAAATCATCGTGAAAATTGATAGAAAAAAAATAGTATAAAATGACATTTTTTCCAAAGTTATCATTGATTTCTATTATGTTTTTTCTCTGTCACTTATGTATCTAATGTAAAAGTTTATACAAATGTAAATTTGTATTATGGTCTTCTGCTCATTAACTGTAATAGAGAAACAACCATAATACAAAGCCTCGATTGGACATTTTAGTATATTACCTGTTAGGAAAAATATCCATCTGAATTCTTAGGTAGAATGAAGTTGGAGGACCTTTTATATTTAAAAAAGATTGTAAGACATTTATATGTATGTATATAGATATAAATAACCTATATCATATTATACATATTATATACATACATAATAATGATATGTATAACATATTGTACAAAATATATTATAAATATTATTTTTCCAGCCAGCTTGTATGTGTGTTCAATAAACACGTGCCTATTGCATGTCTGACAGAAAGGAAATCTTACAAACAACCAGTGCCGAATCTCTTCCTGTAAAACAAAGATAGTTTATTTTAAAATGCTTTTGAACATCCATGTCTTATAAAGAAAGGCCTCCAGAACCCAGAGCAGGTAAGTACAAGACTGATTACATACAAGAAAAAAATGAGGATGCAAGTTGATGACATCAGGGACTTTTCATATATGAAATTTTGTGATGGACAGAATCTATATAATTTGCATAAAGGCAACAGAAACACAATGATAATTACACAAAGAGACAAATATAAAGGCTAGAAAACGCAAATCAACATCCTTTGTTCAAAACAAATTTACATCTCAAAAGTATCCCAAAACAGACATAATCAACCATGTTTTACTCAACAGAAAAGGAGGGATAAGATTTCTACACTTGGGCTGTAATGCAAAATACCTTCATAAGTAGCATGCTAAATAAAATATGATTTGAGGAAGATGTTTATATGAATGCAAAAATGAAGTCTTGAGTGATTTCTATCAAGAAAATACTTTAAATTGCTCTTTTGTCAAGGTTGCCTGAGTCACTGAATATGTTTGCATTTTTCTACTAATTTTCAAAATGAACAAAGAACTCTTAATATCAGTCTTCCAGAAAATAGTCTCATAGATTAAATATGTCCTGATAACCATTCTTAAAAAAAATGGATGTTTCACTAAGATGGAATTTTATAAAGTTGGCAGCTAAAGAGCCTGAAACTTGTAAAAGAGAATGGTCCTGATAGAAACAAGCTCAAAAAGAATTCATATGGGTAGTGTGTCTGCTAATACATCTGGGAATACCAAAATGGCCCTAGAGGAGAGGAGATAAATGTATTGAGAAGTACAAATCACAAATTCCAATTCTTGAATTTAGGATATAGAAGTTATGGGACTAGCCATTAGTTTTTATTTGAAACCTCAAATCACACAGCTCTTAAAGAAAAAAGTTTTACTAGACTCCACAATATTGGATAGAACTTAGAATCAGTGATAGAAAGACAAGAAGTGGAATGTTTCTTCCTTACTCACCTCTATGGTCAAGTTAGCATTAAAATGAATTAAGAGGTTGAATGACTCAAAGTGAATTCTAAAAATTTTTAAGTGTGTGTGTGTGTGTGTATATATATATATATATATATTTCATTAACAAACTTTATATTTTAGAGAATTTTCAGATTCACAGTGAGAGTGACGGAAAGTACAGAGCATCCACTGTATGTTCGGTCCACACACACATCACACACTCAAAAATCCACAATATAAAACACCCCCCACAAAAGTGGTATATTTGGTATAATTGATGAACCTGCATTAATATATCATAATCATCCAAAGTTTACGCAAGGATTTACTCTGGGTGTTATACATTCTATGGGTTTTGAAAATGTGTAATGGCATGTATCCACAACTGTAGTGTATACAGAATAGATTCACTGGCCTAAAAATCTTGTGTTCCACCTTTTCAGCTCTTCCCATCCATTTGAGGCAACCACTTATAATTTTATGGCATCCATAGTTTTGCCTTTTACAGAATTCATATTTGTAATTGGAAAGCTATGCCAAAGAATGCTCAAACTACCGCACAATTGCACTCATCTCACACGCTAGTAAAGTCATGCTCAAAATTCTCCAAGCCAGGCTTCAGCAGTATGTAAACCGTGAACTCCCAGATGTTCAAGCAGGTTTTAGAAAAGGCAGAGGCACCAGAGATCAAATTGCCAACATCCGCTGGATCATGGAGAAAGCAAGAGAGTTTCAGAAAAACATCTATTTCTGCTTCATTGACTATGCCAAAGCCTTTGACTGTGTGGATCACAATAAACTGTGGAACATTCTTCAAGAGATGGGAATACCAGAACACCTGACCTGCCTCTTGAGAAACCTGTATGCAGGTCAGGAAGCAACAGTCAGAACTGGACATGGAACAACAGACTGGTTCCAAATAGGAAAAGGTGTACGTCAAGGTTGTATATTGTCACCCTGCTTATTTAACTTATATGCAGAGTACATCATGAGGAACACTGGGCTGGAAGAAGCACAAGCTGGAATCAAGATTGCTGGGAGAAATATCAATAACCTTAGATATGCAGATGACACTACCCTTATGGCAGAAAGTGAAGAGGAACTCAAAAGCCTCTTGATGAAAGTGAAAGAGGAGAGGGAAAAGGTAGGCTTGAAGCTCAACATTCAGAAAACAAAGATCATGGCATCTGGTCCCATCACTTCATGGGAAATAGATGGAAAAACAGTGGAAACAGTGTCAGACTTTATTTTTTTGGGCTCCAAAATCACTGCAGATGCTGATTGCAGCCATGAAATTAAAAGACGCTTGCTCCTTGGAAGGAAAGTTATGACCAACCTGGATAGTATATTAAAAAGCAGAGACATTACTTTGCCAACCAAGGTCCGTCTAGTCAAGGCAATGGTTTTTCCCGTGGTCATGTATGGATGTGAGAGTTGGACTGTGAAGAAAGCTGAGCGCCGAAGAATCGATGCTTTTGAACTGTGGTGTTGGAGAAGACTCTTGAGAGTCCCTTATACTGCAAGGAGATCCAACCAGTCCATTCTAAAGGAGATCAATTCTGGGTGTTCATTGGAGGGACTGATGCTAAAGCTGAAACTGCAATACTTTGGCCATCTCATGCGACGAGTTGACTCACTGGAAAAGACTCTGATGCTGGGAAAGTTTGGGGGCAGGAGGAGAAGGGGACGACGGAGAATGAGATGGCTGGATGGCATCACCGACTCTGTGGACATGAGTTTGAGTGTACTCCGGGAGTTAGTGATGGACAGGGAGGCCTGGCATGCTGTGATTCGTGGGGTCACGGAGAGTAGGACACGACTGAGCGACTGAACTGAACTGAACTGATAGTATGCATCCTTTTCAGATTGACTTATTTGACTTAATAGTATGTATTTAAGATCCCTCCATGATGTTATAGTTCATTTCATTTTAGTGCTGAATAATATTCTTTTGTCTGGATGTGTAACAGTTTATTACTCTTTTCATCTACCATAGGATATCTTGGTTGCTTTCAAGTTACAGAAGTAATGAATGAAACAGTTATAAACATCCATTTGAAAGTTTTTGCATTGTTCAGTTGCTAAGTTGTGTCCAACTCTTTGTGACCTCATGAACCGCACTATGATGGGCTTCCATATCCTTCACTGTCTCCCAGAGTTGGCTCAAACTCATGTCCACTGAGACGACAATACCATCCAACCATCTCAGCCTCTGTTGTCCCTTTCTCCTCTTGCCCTCAATCTTTCCTGGCATCTGAGTCTTTTCCAATGAGTCGATTCTTTGTATCATGTGGCCAAAGTATTATAGCTTCAGCATCAGTCCTTGATGAATATTGAATGGATGAATATTCAGGGTTGATTTCTTTTAGATTTGACATGCTTGATCTCCTTGCAGTCCAAGGGACTCTCAAGAGTCTTCTCTAACAAACACCACAGTTCAGAAGCATCAGTTCTTTAGCACTCAGCCTTCCTTATGGACCAACGAAATCCTCTTCCTCTCATGCCTAAAGTACTCATCTACTAAATACAGGTAGGTCAATTGTATGACTGATGATTCTTAAGAGTTTTAGAAATAACCTGAAATATATGCTTTACATATACAAACATTTTAATTTATAAATAAATACACACACACACATATATATACACTATATATATATATATACATATATATATATATATATATATGTCTCAACTGGGGGCTTTATGTTATAGAAACACTGAAGCAGATTACAATAGGATTCAAGCACACAAAACTCTGCATTTCCAAGCAGACAGGTGTTATATGAGGTTTCATAGCAGAAAAATAACTAAACATCACTTAAATAATGTAGGTGGTACTAACTTGAACACATTCTGAACCTTTAAATCCTTAATTTTATTGTATTAATTTAAGTAAATGAGGTTTTCATATGTTCTACAGACTAGAATGCAGACTGAGAATTAAATGAGGCCACAGAGAATATTCTAACTGCCTCTTGTCTATTAAGACTCCTTTCTGTGGGATGGAAATCCCTCAGTCACTGTATAAAGATAGCGACATATGAACCCTGTACTTTTGAACTGTTCAGTAAGTTTCATAAGAAGGAAACATAGATAGGGAACTAGTATGAGGCTGAGAGCTTTGAGGGAAATTCAAACCAAAGATAGAATGGAAATGTTAATATATGGTAAAATTCTGGTCAAGACAGATGGACTAGTACTCTGTGTAATTAAATGTCAAATTTAGAATAGGATTGGAGTTTAAATTCTGCATCTGTACCTCAATTAATTATGTGATTTGGGATAAATTCTTTAAGGTTTCTGTTCCCCAGCTTTCCCATCTGTAAAATGTTGACCTTAACCGCATCATTAGGGCTTCCCTGGTGGCGCAGCTGTAAAGAATCCGAATGCAATGCAGGAGATATGGGTTCAATCTGTGGATCGAGATGATCCTTGGAGTGTGAAGTTAAATAGGCCTTAGGATTCATTACTAATAACATGGCCAGTGGAAGTGATTAAATTGCAGCTGGGCTATTTCAAATCCTAAAAGATGATTCTGTGAAAGTGCTCCACTCAATTTGACAAAAATTTGGAAAACTCAGCAAGGGGCACAGGAATGGAAAAGGTCAGTTTTCATTCCAATCTCAAAGAAGGACAATGCCAAAATATGTTCAACCTACTGCACATCTGTTCTCATTTCATATGCTAGCAAGGTTATGCTCAAAATCTTTCGACCTAGGCTTCAACAGTAGGTGAACCGAGAACTTCCAGATGTTCAAGTTGGATTTAGAAAAGGCAGAGGAACCAGAGATCAAATTGCCAACATCTAGTGGATCATAGAAAAAGTAAGAGAATTCCAGAAAAGCATCTACTTCTGTCTCAGTTACTACACTGAAACCTTTGACTGTGTGGATCACAACAAACTCAACAAAATTCTTAAAGAGATAGGAATACCAGCCCACCTTATCCATCTCCTGAGAAACCTGTATGCAGGTTCAAGAAGCAACAGTTAAAACCAGACATAGAACAATGGACTGGTTTCAAATTGGGAAAGGAGTATGACAAGGCTGTATTATGTCACACTGCTTATTTAACTTATATGAAGAGTACATCATGCAAATGACAGGTTTGATCACAAGCTGGAAGCAAGAATGCCAGGAAAAATATCAACAACTTCAGATATGCAGATGATACCACTCTAATGGTAAATGAATAGGAAACAGCTTCCTGATGAGAGGAGAGCAATAAAGCTGGATAAAAACAACATTAAAAAAACTAAGATCATGGCATCTGGTCTCATTATTTCATGACAAATAGAAGGTGAAAAAGTGGAAGCTGTGGCAGATTTCCTTTTCTTGGGCTCCAACATCACCGTGGACTATGACTGCAGTCATAAAATTAAAAGACACTTGCTCCTTGAAAGGAAAGCTATGACAAATCTAGACAAAATATTAAAAAGCAGACATCACTTTATCAACAAAGGTCCATTTAGGCAAACCTGTAGTCTTTCCAGTAGTCATGAACTGATATGAGAGTTGTACCTTAAAGAAGGCTGAGCACCGAAAAACTGATGCTTTTGAATCGTGGTGCTGGAGAAGACTCTTGACTGAAGATCCTTGGACTGCAAGATCAAACCAGCCAATCTTAAAGGAAACAAACCCTGAATAGTCATTGGAAGAACTGATGCTGAATCTGAAGCTCCAACACTTTGGCCACCTGATGTGAAGAGCTGACTCACTGGAAAAGACCCTGATGCTGGGTAAGATTGAAGGCAAAAGGAGAAGGGGGTTACAGAGGATGAGATGGTTAGATACAGTCACCATTTCAATGGACATGAGTTTGAGCAAACTCCGGGAGATTGTGAAGGATAAAGGAGCCTGGTGTGCTGCAGTCCATGGACCATTATACAGGAGTTAGCACCTGAACAGTAACAGCATCTGCATCATTAAGGACTGTATGGGATAACGGTTATAAAATTCATAGCATAATTAATGGCACATGTTATGTGTATTGCTTAGGACTCTCTTACTTGCGGAGAAAAGAAAGGCCAAACAAGCTGGCTTAAGTAAAACAGCAATTTTTTAGGTTCCTATAACTAGGTCATTTATTTCCATGAAGGGCTTATTAGTTACCATTTCTTCTCCTTTTACTTCTGGATTTATAGTCTTCTATTTAGCCTCATACTCAGGCTTTTACCTTCATGGTTACAAGATGGCAACAGTTGTTTCTAACATTCTCTCAGGAAGGAACACAAAAGAACCATGATGGCCTAAGTCTCAAAAACTCCAACAAAACTCTTACATATCACTGGTTCTGTATTTTTATTTTTTCTATCACTGTAGCAATAACTCTCGGTCCTTTTACAAAGAGGAAACTAGTCAAGGGACAGTTTCCCAGGTGTAAACTGGACTAAGCTTACCAATAGATGGATGACTTCCAAATTGCTGTTAATGGAATTTTCATGGCCTATTTACAGAAGAGGAAGAGGATATGCACCTGAGAGAGGGTACATGGTAACATGAGTTAAAGAGAAATTAAACGTTCAATGATTTCTGCTTTGTAACATATAGAGTCAGAGGTGTCTTCACGCAGAAAATAAGTGCATAGAGAGCAAACCAAGTAAGTGTAGGCCTTAGAAACAAGAGACACCTCCTTCTGATGCTGGCCCTATGAGGTCACAGGTGAGTGACAGACGAGTACATGCAAATATCACCATTGCCTTACAGTTGCCAAAGAAATTCAGCTTAGTCATTAGCCTACACACTTTTCAGTTCTAGAAACTTAATAACATATCCTACTTTAAGATGCAAAGGCCCCACAAAATGTACCGACAAAAAAGGTGCTATTTTTTTTCTTCCCCATGCTGCTACTGTTTAAAAAAAAAAATGTGTTAAGTCCTTACGATAACTAGTGGTCGATCTCAAAGACTTCCAATGCTTCCTTCAGTTCCAAATCTACAAAAACACTGGTCTGAAATGATGGCATATCTGTCATTCTTAAGTCATTTAAAATGTATTATCAGTTTCTTTTCTGGTTTTCGTTCAGTTCAGTTCAGTCGCTCAGTTGAGTCTGACTCTTTGTGACCCCATGAATTACAGCACACCAGATCTCCCTGTCCATCACCAACTCCCGGAGTTCACCCAAAACCACGTCCATTGAGTCAGTGATGCCATCCAACCATCTCATCCTCTGTCGTCCCCTTTTCCTCCTGCCCTCAATCTTTCTCAACATCAGGGTCTTTTCCAGTGAGTCAGTTCTTCGCATCAGGTGGCCAAAGTATTGGAGTTTCAGCTTCAACATCAGTCCTTTCAATGAACACCCAAGACTGATCTCTTTTAGGATGGACTGGTTGGATCTCCTTGCAGTCCAAGGGACTCTCAAGAGTCTTCTCCAGCACCACAGTTCAAAAGCATCAATTCTCCAGTGCTCAACTTTCTTCATAGTCCAACTCTCACATCCATACATGACCCCTGGAAAAACCATAGCTCTGGTTTTAGTATTTTCTTCAGTACTCTAAACTTTGCGCTATTTATGTTTTATTCCTATCCTCTCTACAGGATTTCCATACTGATGTCTTCTATTGCCATCATTTTTTTTGATCAATTATAAATCTCTACCTTAATGTCATATTTTTTTCTCTTGGGTTCCAGGCCTGTAATTACATTGGCCCACAGACAACTGATGTTCAACATGTCCCACACTGAATTCATTATCTCCACCCAAAGCATTCTATCTAGATGGTCATAATTCACTGTCTCTCATGCTTGTAATGAAGAAGTCCCTTCAGTCATTGTATTTTCTCTTATCCACCATGCTGCTGCTGCTGCTGCTAAGGCGCTTCAGTCGTGTCCAACTCTGTGCGACCCCATAGACGGCTTTTAATTTTAAAAAGCTCTTTCAGGCTACTGTGTCCACTCCAAGCCCCTGATGATTGCCTTAGTTTTTGTCCTCATAAGATCATATTTTGAAAAAAAATTTTTTTTTCCAAAAAAAGGTTTTTACCTAGGAACTACTATGTCCCAGGCAATATTCAGGTTACCAAGGCAATGGCACTGAATTCCACAGATAAAACCTAAATTCTAGTGGGAAGATCTTAATTCAACTCTACATGTTATATTAACAAAAAATAAGTAGGAAATGGGAATAAACAGTGGTAGGGCTGTTGTATAGATAAGCTGATCAGGGTCTGTTTATGGAAAGAGGCGATATTTGAGTACAAATCTGAAGGAGGTAAGGACAAAATCCTTGTCACTCCCTCCTACTGTAATGGGTCTCCATCAAATTGTCACTACCTCCTGAAAAATCTCTTTCGTATCCCACAGGGTTAATTTTTGTTAGGGAAGGTTCAGTCCAGGAACTCTTCTAGTTAGGAAGATCTGTCAACCTGTAGCCTAGAATTCAGCTGCCATTAAATGACCGCTTACCTCTTGTCTCTGGTCCTCACTCCCCACCGTGCAGCCTACAAGCTCATCATCTCAATTCCCCACAGTTCTCTGAACACATCATACCCTTTTATGTCTTGACACAAGCTGCTTTATTTTTTGCTTTTATTTAAAAGGAGTCTTCCACCAATCTGCCTATTAAACTTCTTATTAACATTTAAGGATACATCTCACCTCCTCGAGGCAGTCTTTTCCAACTTCCCTAACTATAGGCATTCCTGACCCCCCATCACAGCATGTAACACAGTGAATTGGGATTCTTTATATTTTATACCAGCCTACTTCTAGAGTCGGGGGCTTCCCTGGTGGCTCAGTAGTAAAGAATCCACTTTCAATGCAGGAGACACAAGTTTGATCCTTGGGTCAGGAATATCCCATGGAGAAGGAAATGGAAACCCACTCCAGTATTCTTGCCTGAGAAATCCCATGGACAGAGAAACCTTATGGACTACAGTCCATGGGGTCATAAGGAGCTGGACATGACTGAGCAACTAAGCAACAACAGCAACACCTTTTAGAGCAGAGTCCGACTTTTACTAATTTGAGCATGTGGTATAAAAATAGTTGAGAAATATTTGTTGCACAAATGAAGTACCTTGGGTAAGGAAAAGAAACTAGAGGCTGTGGGCTCAGTTATATTTTTCCAGTCACAAAACTCTATGGTTTGATTTTAATTTTATTAGGGGAAAAAAACTGCGTCCCTCAAGCACGTGTATTCCTCTGCATGTAAGTTTCTTGTTCTTGAGGTTTTCTTTTCTTTTTGTTTTTCTGATATGTGTGTGCCTGGGTGTGTACCTGCATTCACAGCCACACCAGTTTCTATTTGAGACACCAAAGTTGGGAGAAATGAAACTGAGACCTATGAAAAAGGAACCAAAAGCTCCAGCAGCCTCCGATTTGGGCTTTTCTTCTGATGGCAAATTTCTATGCAGGGGCTGAGTGGAGTGAGGCATGCCTGATGTGCTTATTTCTGCTTTTACACTGTAGATGAACTTCTCATTTTCATCTGGGTCTATAACAGACATGCACACACAAGGAAGTAGTAAAACAATGAGCTACCTATTATGCTTACTACCATTTTTTAATAACTTAACTTGGTGAGGCTGAACTAGGCTGACACTATCAAATATTACTCATCCCAGCATCTCTTTATTAAGGTACCATTTTTCAATTTATAAAAAAATACATTCAGATAGGCTCCCGTTATAGACTTCCATAAATGTATCAAGAAACAGAGCTGGGATAAACTTTAACATCCATGCTACATTTTGGAAACATTAATTTCCCTTAAGTAAGAGCTGAATAATAACTGCCCCCCAAAAATGTAGATTTTCCATTTTTAGAACACATGCATATGTACATGCATATATAATTCATAAAAAATACAAAACTCAAAATTTTAACAGTTCTCATAAATTTTCACTTCAAGTGGCTTTAAAGGGACCACTAATGTACTTTGCCCTCCTGCCGCAGAGTGCTAAAAAGATTTTCTTTTTTAAAGTAAACTCTAAGTGTCAATCAATTGCTACTTTCTCCATAAACAAACCAGTCTCTCCAGCACTAGAGAGTATTTTCAAAAAAAGACTAATTTACTATTAATATTGAACTATGGAATAATTGCATATTATATTGTCAAAACATCCTACAAATATTCTCTAAGGATGCTTTAAATATGGCAATTCTAAGTACTCCAAAGGGAAAAAACCTGACCTATTTTCTCTGCTTTGTTTGCATAAAGAGTTAAATATTAATACCTTATCTACATATCCTTGGCATATTTAATATAGTCTAGATGGGAGAAGGCAATGGCAAGCCACTTCAGTACTCTTGCCTAGAAAATCCCATGGATGGAGGAGCCTGGTAGGCTGCAGTCCCTGGGGTCGCTAAGGGTCGGACACGACTGAGCGACTCCACTTTCACTTTTCACTTTCACACATTGGAGAAGGAAATGGCAACCCACTCCAGTGTTCTTGCCTGGAGAATCCCAGGGATGGGGGAGCCTGGTGGGCTTCCATCTATGGGGTCACACAGAGTCGGACACAACTGAAGTGACACAGCAGCAGCAGCAGCAGCAGCAGATGGTTGAACCTGAAATTTAATAGATAATTTGCCCCTCAAATGAGTGAAAATGATGAAAGTAAAGACTGACATCCCATCTTAAAACACTTTCACTTATGAATGAGATACCTGGGGCTTCCCTGGTGGCTCAGTGATAAAGAATTCACCTGCCAGTGCAGGAGACTTGGCTTTGATACCTGATCTGTGAAGATCCAACATGCTGTGGAGCCACTAAATCTGTGTGCCACAACTATCGACCCTGGGCTCTAGAGCCCGTGAGCCACAGCTACTGAAACCCACGTGTCCCACAGCCCAAGCTCCACACAGAGAAGCCACCACAGCAAGAAGCCTATGAAGCGCAATTAGAGAGTAGCTCCCACTTGTCACAACTAGAGGAAGCCCACACAGCAACAATGACCCACCATAGCCAAAAATAAATAAATAAATAAATAATTAAAAATTTAAAAAGTTGAATGAGACAGCTGAATAAACAGTAGGTAGACAAATAATCAAAACTTCTGAGAGCAATGTGATGCTAATTTGATTAGAAAACAGGGTAGATCTAAAACCCCCAAATGACAGACATCAGCATCGTTTGCAGAAATAAGAGAATGTAATACATTTTTTAGGAGAGTAAGACCTACCACAAAGGCTAAGATCCTGGCTTTTGTGTACAACCCGGCCTCAAGTTCTTATCACTTGAGGCCCTATAGGAGCTAGTTATAGAGAACATTAAAAACCACCACATTTGAATTTTAGATTAGGACTGAGTGGTAAATGTTTTTGTGGTCTTGCTATGATTGGATGGGAACCAGGAATAGTAAGTCTTGATATCAAAAATAGACCCCTTTTTCTGATGGTCAGTGTGTATTTGGCATGCACCTAATGGCTAGGAAAGGGGTATTTTAATGAGCATTCAAGCTTAGGCTTGCAAACCCCAAGAAGAATGGCTCATCCTCATTACATAGTTTGTGAGCTGACAAGTGTGTCACCCTAGCTTTTATCTCATTCTAAACATAAGAAACAAAAATATGTCATGTTTCCATATCAAAGAGAACTCATTTAAACACTATGTCTACGTGAATATGAAGTTAGATTATCCACGTTCTAGTGAGAGTTGGACTGTGAAGAAAGCTGATCGCAGAAGAATTGATGATTTTGAACTGTGGTGTTGGAGAAGACTCTTGAGAGTCCCTTGGACTGCAAGGAGATCCAACCAGTCCATTCTAAAGGAGATCAATCCTGGGTGTTCATTGGAAGGACTGATGCTAAAGCTGAAACTCCAGTAGTTTGGCCACCTCATGGGACAGGTTGACTCACTGGAAAAGTGTCTGATGCTAGGTGGGATTGGGGGTGGGAGGACACAGGGATGAAAGAGAATTAGATGGCCGGATGGCATCACCGACTCTTTGGACATGAGTTTGAGTGAGCTCTGGGAGTTGGTGATGGACAGGGAGGCCTGGCGTGCTGTGATTCATGGGGTCGCAAAGAGTCGGACACGACTGAGTGACTGAACTGAAGTGCATTCCCAAGTGAAATATTTAGGGGCAACAAACAGGAAAATATTGTCCATACTTCCATTCTCATTTTTCTGATAACAGTGTTTTTGGTGAAGCCAATTTTCAGAACTTTTTATAGAAATTTTCTTTACAACTATTCCTTCCTTTATAATTTAAACATTCTTGATTACACTTTACTTAAAACTGAATTTAGATCAACTAATATTTTACCATAAAGTTTTCATGGTTTCATGGTTTCACATGATTCCGACTATTGAACATGATTCCCAAAACTAGATTTCTAATTACAGTAAAACTTCACTAAGTAAATATTTCAAGTTAAAAAAATCATTTGTAGGATAACACTAATTTAAACAGAAAAATAAAGCTCTAATTTGAATATAAAGTGTGATGATAAAATAGTTTCTACCTAAAATAAAACACTAAAAGTTATTTCAGAATATATTGTCTATTCCAAATATATATTCCAAGATCTTTGCTTTTCTAATTCTTTAATATTATGTTATAAAAGCTAAAATATTAAACAAACCAATAACATTACTATTGAATGAGTTGCTAGGATTCTATCCTGCAAAAGATGTATAAAATTCCCTAAATACATCCAAATTCATTTCTATAAAATAACTTAATGGTGTAAATAATGGGACGATTTTAAAATAACAACTCATACTCATTAACAAAAGAAAATGGCCCAAGAGAGAGAAAATGACCTAACTCATAATCAATAATGAAAACATAAAATTTTTGTACTGGATTACATGAAAATTGTATGGATTTTTCACACTTTTCCAATCAATACTAAGGAAAAATATTTTCCAGCATTGCTTAACTTGAAAAATAAAGCAGTACTCCAGAAAAAGGGAGTGGAGACAGAGGGCAAGATTATTAGCAGTAAATCTGTACTGGCCTTTCACACTAAGAAATGGAGAATTGGTGATCCTTTTATTTTATTTTGGTAGAGAAGGGATATGGTTATCAGTGGAAGTTGGTAACTAGTGTTTGTCTTTGATTTCAAATAAAATCTCTCTTTAAATCTACCCTGTCTCTTTCAAATCCACTTTATTATTTCTTACTTTATCCTATTGCTCTTTTTAATAACACTTCAAAACCTATGATTATTTTAATGTTTACCCACTTATTCATCCTTACATCTCAAAGTATCTTTAAATTTTAGTGTTTTAACCAGATGATTAGTTAACCAGATGAGTTTAGTTTTAGTGTTTAGTTAACCAGATGAGTTTCCTAACCAGTCATTTATATAATGCTTCTATTATTTTTATAACAATGACTCAGGAAGACTACTACTCAAACCATATGAAGTGATTTGATTTAGACTTCAAGAAGGATCCTAACATTGAAAGTTCATTAAGGTTTTAAACCATGTAATTAAACTTACATAAGATTTCAAAGTACCCTAATCTCTAGTAGCATGTTCTGCTTTTATATATAATGAAAAATATTTAAAATGCAAGCACTCCATTCATGAACTTAATTAATTATTCAAGTTCCCATTCCTACTGTGTTTGTCATGTGCTACAGAAAATTATGCTTTTGGGGTGATCAACAATAACTAAAATAAAACCAAACAAAAATCCCTTTGCACTGCCAGAAAATAAAACATTGTCGTACCAAGGCATGGCCAGAATTAAATAGAGAAATATTAGCTAGTGGAAATATAGTCAATACTCCAACTTCCTGATAAATTCAACCTAGACATCAAAGCTTACATAAAAGACCAAAACAACAGTGATAATTTACCAAGGCTGGTTTGACAGTACAACAGTTAAAGTCACCCAAGTTGTAAAAAGACAATGTATGGCATCTCTTTAATTAGAGTTTAAATCTGCTCATCTTGATGCAGTAATAAACTGAGCAATGCCAGGTTATATGCTCTTTTGGAAGACAGCGATTGTACATAATACATGTGGCCCTTTTCAATTCAAGGCCTGATTTCTTGGCTCCTGCTTCTGAAACACAATGTTTCATTTTAATGAAAAATACATTACTGAAGTAAGATAAGGTCATCAGCTGTTAAGTGTAATGCAATTTCTGTAATAAAATTAATTTTATAGCCTGCATAAAAGACTTTATGTGGGTTAAATACTTTTAATTACTAGCTAAATTTTGTTCCTTAGAATGCGTAAATGAAGCACCTCCACCCTCCATAAAAAATTGCATATAGTGTAAAATGTCAGTAGGATTCTTTATGATTTCAATTCTTTGTATTACACTGAAATGCCAGCCATCATCAACTGTGGGCTAATATGGTCTATTTTGGTCACAGGGACAGAGGATTTATTTGCTGGTATGTCAAGACTAAAACAGTTGCGCTAGTGAAAGCCCTGAGCAAATTTCCTGATAAGGCAATTATTTTTGGATAGCAATTTAACCAAAGAAATCTGATACATGAGTACTGAATTATATAATTCAAGTTAGTCATCCAGCAAATGGACACATTTGATCTCAGGTTAGAAGCTGAATGGGAGGAAAGGGCATGCAAATCACACCTAAAACCAATATTGGAAAAGCATCTCAATGTGATAAAACTGAAGTCACAAAAAGGACAATAAACTCTTGGTAAAATTTACATATAAACATTATTTCGGTAACCTTCTTGCTTTGTGAAATGTTTTTAATATAAAGTATTTATTAAAAACTATCTGGTAAAGGATTTAGAACTGGCACCGAATTTAAAACTGGACAGCTCTGAATCCCCCCACCTTTCCTATCGACTAGTTATGTAAAATCCAGAGCAAGCTATTTAACCTTTCTGGTATTATTTTATCATCTGCTCTTTAAATAAGGATAAGAATAGTTGCCTCATAGTGATATTATCACACTTAAACATAAACACAACACAAAGTTCCTGGCATTAAGCCTAGCCTTTATGAATGGCATGAAATAAATGTTACATTCCCATTTGATTTCACTCCCCTTCCATGGACTCATGGGGAGCCACTGAGGGCAGAGACGTGAACAGAATTGAGATGCTCTTTTGTTTGTTAACATTACTGTGATATTGTGCAGAATCACCTCAGTGGAGGGAGAAGTACCTGGTTGTAAAATGTCATTATATTCTGTAATATGTTATATTTCGTTCGTTCTTATTCAGTTCAGTTCAGTTCAGTCGCTCAGTCGTGTCCGACTCTCCGCGACCCCATGAATCACAGCACGCCAGGCCTCCCTGTCCATCACCAACTCCCGGAGTACACTCAAACTCATGTCCACAGAGTTGGTGATGCCATCCAGCCATCTCATTCTCCGTCGTCCCCTTCTCCTCCCGCCCCCAACCTTTCCTAGCATCAGAGTCTTTTCCAGTGAGTCAACTCGTCGCATGAGGTGGCCAAAGTATTGCAGTTTCAGCTTTAGCATCAGTCCCTCCAATGAACATCCAGGATTGATCTCCTTTAGAATGGACTGGTTGGATCTCCTTGCAGTATAAGGGACTTATTAAGAATTATAAATTTGTTTTGCAAGTAGCACATCTAAGCTCTATTTTCTTACTAGGCTTGCTATCTTAGATATAACAAGTGTTTCGATACTATATGAGTTTGAGTGAACTCCGGGATTTGGTGATGGACAGGGAGGCCTGGCGTGCTGTGATTCATGGGGTAGCAAAGAGTCGGACACGACTGAGCGACTGAACTGAACTGAACTGATACTATATATAAGGTAGCAAGCCTAGCAAGAAAATAGGAAGTGTTCTCAAGAGATCTGTTTGTATCCTCACTTAACTCTGCATAATAATTAAAAACAGAGGAGTTCTCTTTTCTTCACATCCTCTCTAGCATTTATTGTTTCTAGATTTTTGGATGATGGCCATTCTGATCAGTGTGAGGTGATACCTCATAGAAGTTTTGATCTACGTTTCTCTCATAATTAGTGATGTTGAGCATCTTTTCATGTGTTTCTTGGCCATCTATATGTCTTCTTCAGAGAAATGTCTATGCAGGTATTCTGCCTAGGTGGTTTTTTTTTTATATTGAGATTCAAAGGGAACCCTCTTGATGGAAATGTAAACTGATACAGCCACTATGGAGAATAGTCTGGAGGTTCCCTGCTGCTGCTGCTGCTGCTGCTGCTAAGTCACTTCAGTCGTGTCCGACTCTGCGTGACCCCATAGACGGAAGCCCACCAGGCTCCCCCTTCCCTGTGATTCTCCAGGCAAGAACACTGGAGTGGGTTGCCATTTCTTTCTCCAATGTGTGAAAGTGAAAAGTGAAAGTGAAGTCGCTCAGTCGTGTCTGACCCTTAGCGACCCCACGGACTGCAGCCTACCAGGCTCCTCCATCCATGGGATTTTCTAGGCAAGAGTACTGGAGTGGCTTGCCATTGCCTTCTCTGGATCCCTAGAAAACTAAAAATAGAACTACCATATGACCCAGCAATTCCACTACAGGGTACATACACTGAGAAAAACATAATTTAGAAAGACACATGCACCCCAGTGTTCACTGTAGCACTGTTTACAACAGCATGGAAGCAGCCCAAATGTCCATTGACAGAGAAACAGATAAAAAAAGATGTAGTACATATATACAATGGAATATTACTCAGTCATAAAAATGAATGAAATCGGGTCATTTGTAGAGACGTGAATGGACTTAGAGTCTGTCAGACAAAGTCAGAAAGATAAAAGCAAATATTGTATATTAATGTATATATGTGGAATCTAGAAAAATGGTACAGATAATCCTATTTCTAGGGCAGGAATACTCAGAGAATGGATGTGTGGACACAGGTTTGGGGAATGAATTGGGAGACTAGGATTAACATATATACACTACTATGTATAAAACAGATAGCTAGTGGAAACCTGCTGTATCGCATTGGGAGCTCAGCTCACTGCTCTGTGGTGACATAGATGGGTGGGATTGGGGATGGGTTAGAGGGAGATTCAAGAGGTGGGGAATATATGTATACTTATAGCTGACTTACTCCACTGTACAGCAGAAGACAGCACAATGGTGTAAAGCAACTATACCCCCCCAAAAAAAGCAGAGGGGCAACATGCAGTAATTCCTAGTTGTGTAAATGATTCTTAGGTATTCCCTATGCCCAATCTTGTGGCATCCAGTCTGCAGATATCACCACTTTTCTCTGGTCCTCTGATATTAATAATAAATTCACATTCTTCTTTCTACCCTGGTCACTATCAGCCACAGAAGTTACTCATTTATGATACTGGATGAGCCACCAGGAAGTGGCACTGTGTGCAGAAAGTACTCAGGATGCAGTTCCACACCAGCAGACCATGATTCCATCAGACTGGGGGCAAGGGAAGGTACTCCATTTCAATGAAGAATTCTGTAGCGTGGACATGACCAGGCTGATAAATTACCACTGATGTCTGAAGTTCTACAATTTTTGGTCATATTCATTCCCTCTGGTTCAGATTTGTCCTCCTAAATATCTTTTTAATGAATATGAAAAACTTGTCATGTTAATAACTTTTACCTATTTCACTAATTTTGCTTAAAGAGCAATTTGGGGAGGGGTGGGGTGAATCTTACAGATGTTATCATTTTACTGATCTTCAACTTATTTTTGCATTTCCTTTACATATGCCTTAAAAGGCCATGCCTGAAATAGAACATTGTCTTTAAAGGAGTAAATTGAGTTTTTGATTTGTGTATCATGTTGAATATTTTACTAGGAACTGGTATTTTACTTTACACAAAGTCCACCAGATTAATTACAGGTATTTAATGTACATCAGTACATCTAACTTGATTAGTATTTTAACTTCATTGTATTATCTGACTTTTACTCACAATTATCTATTTTTCCTGATAATAAATTCAGAGAGAAGATATGCTTCTGCATTACTTTTCATCATTTTTTCCAATGTGTTTGGTCACTTTCCTTACTGAGGGAGAAAATACTAATCTGATGTATTAATCCATGCTAATAAGTAGGCTCCATTAATCAGTGGTGGGCTCACTGTCTATCACAACACCATGGGCAGTGTGGGGCTCTGGGTCTCTCCTAGTCCCAGCCACTTGAACTAAGGAGCTCTCTATGACTCATAATTTCTCAGTGCAGCAGAATTATTATAAAATGTTGAATCAGGGACTGAATTCTCTCCACAACCCCTGCCATATTATCTAAGGACTTAGGATAAAACATGTCTCATTCACAGATCTTCAGTCTCAGCTCCGTGTGTCCACCTGTCTTCATCACAGAGACTACACTGGAGTGCCAGTTCAAGGACCCGTTGTTGCTGATGTCTAGTTGCTAAGTCATGTCCTACTCTTGCAACTGCATGGACTGTAGCCTGAGAGGTTCCTCTGTCCATGGGATTTCCTAGGCAAAAACACTGGACTGGGTTGCCATTTCCTTCTCCTAGGAATCTTCCCAATTATGCATTGACAAGCAGATTCTTTACCACTGAGCCACAATTGGGGAAGCCCAAGTGTTGTTCAGTCACTCATTTGTATCTGACTCTTTGCATCCCCATGAACTGCAGCATGCCAGGTTTCCCTGTCTTTCACCATCTCCCGGAGTTTGATCAAACTCATGTCGATTTAGTCAGTGCTACCATCCAACTATTTCATCCCCCGTTGTCCCCTTCTCCTCCTGCCTTCAATCTTTACCAGCATCAGGTCTTTTCCAATGAGTCAGCTCTTTGTATCAGGTGGCCAAAGTATTGGAGCTTCTCAATGAATGCTTTTATAATGGAAACTTCATTCACATTTGTCAGGACATGGTCTATCTCTCTAGTTGAATCTATAAAATTTATTTTTATAAGATAATAATCAACAATAATTCTTTATTTTCTGACTATCAGAATTCTTGACATTAATTAAAGATTCACCTGTAACAACTAATATCCCACATGCCTTTGACTACGCTACAGTTTAATTGAATATTTTTTTAGTTTTTATTAGCCTGCTATAAGGAGAAGGAAATGGCAACCCACTCCAGCATTCTTGCCTGGAGAATCCCAAGGACGGAGGAGCCTGGTAGGCTGCCGTCTATGGGGTCGCACAGAGTCGGACACGACTGAAGCAACTTAGCAGCAGCAGCAGCAGCCTGTTTTAAAAGTAATTATGGTTTCTGACCCTGAATTTTAAATCATTATAACTAGGCTCAAACACATCTTTATTAATCAAAATAGGAACCATTACAATCAACACATTTTTGCCAATGAGAAATAAGTTTGTTTATTCCTGTAGGGTAAAAATCATGCTTTGTGATTCAAAGTCTTGGAAAGTATTTTCTTCATCCTGCTGGTTGTGGAAGTGTTTTCCTTGCAAAAATTTGTCAAGATGCGTGATGTGGTAGACAGTTGGTGAGTGATCAGGTGAACATGGTGGATGAGACAAAACTTCATGGTCCAATTCATTCAACTTTTGAAGCATTGGTTGTACAACGTGTGGTCAGGTGTTATCGTGAAGAAGAATTGGGTCTTTTCTGTTGATCAATGCTGGCTGCAGGCATTGCAATTTTTGGTGCATCTCTTTAATTTGCTGAGTATATTTCTCAGATGCAATGTTTTCACTAGGATTCAGAAAGTTTCAGTGAATCAGACCGGCAGCAGACCACCAAATAGTGATCATGAGCCTTTTTTTGCAGCAAGCTTGTCTTTGGGAAGTGCTTTGGAGCTTCTCTGTCTATCCACTGAGCTGGTCATTGTCAGCTGTCATATAAATTCCAGTTTTTGTCGTGTGTCACGAAACAGGTTCATTGCTGTTGTGTAGAATGAGAGAAGGTGACATTTCAAAACAATGATTATTTTGATTTTTGGTCAGTTCATGAGGCACCCACTTATAGAGCCTTTTCACCTTTCCAATTGCTTCAAATGTCAAACAACCATAGGATGATCGATGTTGAGTTCTTGGGCAACTTCTTGTGTAGTTCTAAGAGGACCAGTTTCAATGATCCTCTCAGTTGGCTGTTGTCAGTTTCTGATGGCCAGTCACTGCACTCCTCATCTCCTTGGTTCTGGTCTCCTTTACAAAATTTCTTTCTTGAAGCACCACTGCACTGTATATTTGATGGCAGTTCCTGGGTCAAATGTGTTGATGTCTGCAAGTTGTCTTCTCTGCTTTATGATGCACTTTGAACTCAAATAAGAAAATTGCTTGAATTTGCTTTTTGTCTAACATCATGTCCATAGTCTACAATACATATAAAATAAATAGCAAGTAATAATTCATTAGCAAAAAATATAGAGCAAGAAATGCACGTTAACATGATGTGTGTGTGTGTGTGTGCATGATGACACTTAAGTCAGGTATGAGTCTTCAGGACCCTATGCACCACAGCCCACCAGGCTCCTCTGTCCATGGTATTCTCTAGGCAAGAGTAGCAGAGTGGGTTGCCATACCCTGCTTCAGTGGATCTTCCCAACCCAGGGATCAAACCTGCATAAGTCTCCTGCATTGGCAGGTGGGTTCTTTATCATTAGTGCCACCTGGGAAGCAAAACGATGTATAACATAACCAAAGTAATTTAAGAATGTATTCTAATATCAAATGTTGAGGTTCAACAATGCAAAACAACAATTATTTTTGCACCAATATGTACACTGTCCTCTTTCTATTGGTTTTAATTTTAAGTTAACATTTTCATGAAGAATAATATTCGTAATAAAAATTTACAAGTCAATTAGACTTAATCTTTTAGTGTCCCAAATGTTTTGAAAATATTAAAGGCATGTGTATAAAACAAAGTTGCTAGACTTTAATCTGGGGATAACAACATCCTCTATATTTAGGCAGAGCTATGAGAGTAAGAGTATATCTTTGTAGTTCAGTCAATAAAGAATCTGCCTGCAGTGCAGGAGATCTGGATTCTATCCTTGGGTCTGGAAGATCCCGTGGAGAAGGAAATGGCAACCCACTCCAGTATCCTTGCCTGGAAAATCTCATGGACAGAAGAGCATGGTGGGCTGCAGTCCATGGGGTCGCAAAGAGTTGGGCACGACTGGGTGGCTAACACTCACCGTGGTCCAAACATTAATTTAAGTGCTTGGGGAAAGAATAAAGAAAACAAAACAAAATACAAACATAATGATTTATTGTGGAGCACTGACAGTTTGTTATATCAGAGTATAAGAACGTTTTATATCATTAGTCCTGAGACATAGATTTTATTATTAATTTCACATGACAAATGAGGGAACTGAGGTCCGAATAGATGAAAAGACAATTGTCAGTCCTCTACTTCCTCAAGCTGGTTGCCTGAGACCTGCCTACCCCAAGGATTCATGAAACGCTATTTGAGACCACGGGCCATATATCAGTCATCTTCTATGTTTCCTTAGATCTTTACCATTGAGGGTCTTAATAAATACTCAGTTGAATTACTCTGGTTTCATTTTTAAGAACTGTGTATGATGTTAAAGAGCATCATTTCTGAGTTACAGCTTAAGTCATGATATAAAGCCTTCTGTTACTAGGGGGAGTTGGTTAGACCAAAGATCTTAAAGAAAAAAACTGTATAGTCTAGAATTATATCTACATATTTTAAAGGAATTCTATAGAATTCCTAGGTTATGATCCAAGTTTCTTAGCTGTATTTCTGTCTTTGTTCATAAAAGTGATCTACGGGTATGAAGGAAATATCTTATTGAATGAACTGGGTCAATGTTAGTTTTGTTTTATATTCAATATAATATTAAAAAATTCAACTGAGAAATGCAGTATTAGCTATCCTTTGAAATACTGTTCTAAAAACAGAGAAAATGATGAAAAAGTTTCTATGTTTGAATCTGTTTTTCTTTAGGAACTAAGAATTTGATGTTCCCCAAAGGAAAAAAAAAAATAAAAAAAAAAATACATTATTTTGGAAAGAAAGACTATTACCCAGCCTCAGAGATGAGATTTAAAAGTCAAGAAAAAACTTTCTTAGATTGTAGCGTTGCAGAGTAAACCAATTTTTAAATCGACTAAAACACTCCTAGAATACTAAAACACAATGTGTGAGAACAATCACAAGTGATTTCAAAAACAGCAATTTTTTTTTAAATATCCTAAATCAGTGGCTTATGAAGTACAAGGATGAGTTATGGCATGGATTTGAGAATATATAGTGTAAAGTAACATTTTTTTTTTTTTGCTGTACAAAGAAGAAAATGGACAAAGTAAGACTAAACAACGATAAAGTGTCACCAGTTAGACATTAAGAATCTATAAATCTATGTGTTTCTATTTTTAAAAATCAACTTTAACAACAAAAATTTATGATCATTAAATATATTGGGTTGCATTTGTATTAATGCACTTTGTTTTCTTTCCCAAACTTGTTAATCATTACTAGTGTCTCTCTTAGTGAATTTAAAATGGCAACATCATCCCTTAATTTACACATGGTCTCGAAAAATTCCATTAGAAAAGGAGCAAATTGCTCACAAGGATGATATAAATTAAAGCAAGAATTCATATTTCAATAACATGAAATCTGAATAAAATAAAAAATAAATATATGGCTATGTCCTAAATGTCACAAAGCACAAAAACCCAGTGGAAATACAAAGAAGGTAATTATTAGCGTGAAACCAGATAACCTTACTAGTTCATAATATTTTATATTTAATGTAATATATTATAAATGAGATAGTTACTAAGGGGATAATGGCTTTTATAGGAAACTTGGTAGTAATTCAGTAAGATGTCAAAGCACCAAAGAGGTCAAATTAATTTTTAAGTTCTTCCATTTATCTTTGAAAAGGATGAGGGGAATTCCAATTACAAAAGTGTTTTGTGAGAACCTAAAGGATACTTTTTGAGAAACACGAGACCTTAGGGAGCATTCATAATGAAGCAACTGGAGATAAATAATAATAGTGACTTATTATAATTGATGTGTATCTGAAGATTTTGGATAGATTACATGATCAATGCAAGTAAATTATACATCCTAAAAATGCAGTGATAAATGAAAACCAGTAAATGTTATAACCAAATTAAAACTTTTGGCAATGCATAAGTTATGAATCATAAGTTGTTACCTTTGACCCAGGGAATGCAATACTTAATTAGAAGGATTATAAAAACTAGATGGCTAAAGAGTTACTTATAAGGTTTCCTTTATGTGTAATCCACTTGGCCTTGTGACATTAAGACTCAAATATTCCAAATCTCAGTAAAGCAACAGCCCTCTTCTCTCAGAATTTAGTCAACTTAGACTTTTCTTAGCTAAGTCCTCTGAATTTGTCCATTGTTCTTGAGCAAGAGTCTACCATTGAAAATAAACCACAAGAAGGACTTTCTCTCAAGATTTTAGTAAAGGGTATTTAGGATGTTGTAAAGTGAAGAGGAATTAAAAAGCTATTGATGAAAGTGAAAGAGGATAGTGAAAAGGTTGGCTTGAAGCTCAACATTCAGAAAACAAAGATCATGGAATCTGGTCCCAACACTTCATGGGAAATAGATGGGGAAACAGTGGAAACAGTGTCAGACTTTATTTTTGGGGGGGGCTCCAAAATCACTGCGGATGCTGACTGCAGCCATGAAATTAAAAGACTGCTTACTCCTTGGAAGGAAAATTATGACCAACCTAGATAGCATATTAAAAAGCAGAGACATTACTTTGCCAACAAAGGTCCGTCTAGTCAAGGCTGTGGTTTTCCCTGTGATCATGTAAGGATGTGACAGTTGGTCTGTGAAGAAAGCTGAGCGCCGAAGAATTGATGCTTTTGAACTGCGGTGCTGGAGAAGACTCTTGAGAGTCCCTTGGACTGCAAGGAGATCCAACCAGTCCATTCTAAAAGAGATCAATCCTGGGTGTTCATTGGAAGGACTGATGCTAAAGCTGAAACTCCAATACTTTGGCCACCTCATGCGACGAGTTGACTCACTGGAAAAGAGTCTGATGCTGGGAGGGATTGGGGGGCGGGAGGAGACGGGGACAACAAAGAATGAGATGGCTGGATGGCATCACCAACTCGATGGACATGAGTTTGAGTGTACTCCGGGAGTCGGTGATGGACAGGGAGGCCTGGCGTGCTGTGATTCATGGGGTCGCAAAATGTCAGACACGACTGAGTGACTGAAATGAACTGAACTGAACAGAAGATCATAAAGGACGTAGTGGATTTATACTTAATGAGGTAGCATAATTTATAATTATATAAGATTCACCAAGTTATAACAACCATAATTTCAGAAAGAAAGAACTAGCAACAATTTGCCATCTAGCTTCACCTGCTGTTGACTCTGAGACTCAAATGCTAGGAAACTATGGCAGTATTCCACTGAGAGCTGATGGTAGCCTGGACAAATGTAGTATCAGTGTAAAACACCTTGACTTTTCTGTTCAAATACTACTGCAGTTTTGTATTCCCTTTTGGTTCAGACGGTAAAGAATCTGCCTGCAATGTGGGAGACCCAGTTTCGACCCCTAGATCAGGAAGATCCCCTTGAGAAGGGCATGGCTGCTCATTCCAGTGTTCTTATCTGGAGAATCCCATGGACACAGGAGCCTGGCAGGCTGCCATCCATGGATCCCAAAGAGTCACACACAACGGAGTGACTAACACTTTTGCTCTGGGGACCAGAGGAAGGAGGCTGTATCTTGAGATGGTTATATGATAAGAAAAGGTGTTCTGTGTTTGGAAAATAACTGTAGCATAGTTGTATATGAAGAAAATTATTAATCAGAAAGAGGAAAACTGTATAGAAGAAATAGGAAAGCTGGTGGAGTAACGTCTCTGAAACATCTAGGGTCTAGTCCACGAGGGGAAGTCTTGACTTCTCTGATGTAGACTCCACAGCCTACAGAGACTCATCTCCACAGCAGCCAGAGAGCTCCTGTATCACACAAGCCAGATCATGATGCATGTACAGTTAGCAACTCCCCAGTGGCTTTCCGTCTCGTTCAAAGTAGAAGCCTGAGACGTTACAAAGGACTGCAGGGAGCTGCCTAATTTGGCCCCATCATCTCCCTATCTCCCCCTGTTCTCAGTGTCCCTGTGGCTTAGTACAGCCCAGTCATACAGAACCCCTTACCCTTTCTTGAACACATCTGGCAGCTGAGCTTCTCTACCTGCAAAGCTGTGCCCATAAACACTATGTTGCACTGCATAGCATGTCGTCTCTTTTTCTTTAGGCTTTGTTTGAATGACACCTGCTTAGTGATGCCCTACCTGGCCAGGCTATTGAAAACGGCAATCTGTATCTCCCTGCGATCCATATATATTTTTCCATAGCACTTATCACCATTCGACATGTGTGTTTTATTTTCTTTGTGACTGCCTTGCCACCCTAGAAGGTCACATCCAGGAAGAAAAGCCTTTTTGTCTATTGGTCACTGCTATACCTTCAGCACCTAAATCAGCCTGTTGCATATTAGATGCTCATAATGCTAATACAAATAAAGAAAATGTGACAGTTTAGAGCTTAACTTCAAACACGGACTGCCCAGTCCTTTAAAAGTTCTGAACTTAAGTGAAAAAAATCCTAAAACACTACACGCTTAGTAACAGTGCTTAAATACTGTATAACTGTGTACATTTTAGAATATTTTTCCACTTATACATTTCTTTATAAGAGTAAAAGACCAAAATAAATTGTGGTGACTGGAATATTTGTGAAGTCCTACAAAAGAAAGATATATTTCATATCTTGTAATAGGAAGAAATCATGCCTTCCAGAAGATGCCTTTACTGTAACGCCAAGTACAATTAAACATCACAGGCTAAGGAAGAATATTTTTTAAAAAATCTTTTTGTAAATTGTATGGATCTCAAGGTAAATCCAGTACTCTTGCCTGGAAAATCCCATGGATGGAGGAGCCTGGTAGGCTGCAGTCCATGGGGTCATGAAAAGTCGGACACGACTGAGCGACTTCACTTTCACTTTTCACTTTCACGCATTGGAGAAGGAAATGGCAACTCACTCCAGTGTTCTTGCCTGGAGAATCCCAGGGACAGCCGAGCCTGGTGGGCAGCTGTCTATGGGGTCACAGAGAGTCGGACACGACTGAAGTGACTTAGCAGCAGCAGCAAGGTAAATCACAATGTTTTCAATTAAGTTCAATGCTCTGGTTTGTTCTCCTGTTAGGAAAACCTAAGAAACAAAAGCTCTGTTTCCACTGTTAGTCTCTACCATGCTTTCTAAACATTTAGTCAAAAAATTCCTCTTACTTTCTACTGCTATTATGAATGATAGCTAATGTTTACTGGTGTTTATTATGCAGGTACTGTCCTCTGGTTTTAAGCACTAATAAATAACTTAGTCTCACAACAGTTCTATGAACTATGTTGTACTGACCATTATTCTGATATAATTTTTTTAACTCAAGTTTTAATATATGTTTTATTTTTTTATTTATTTCTTTTTTTTTCTTTTTTTATTGGAGGCTAATTATTTTACAATATTATGTTGGTTGGTTACTCATTTATTAATTTGGCTGTGGAGGTGACCTTACGTGCGGCACACTGGATCTCCATTCTGTCATGTGAGTTCAGAATCTTTTGTTAAGGCACCTGGACTGTCTAGTTGTGCACAGTCTTAGCTGTCCTGTGGCATGCAGGATCTTAATTCCCCGGCCAGGGATAGAACCCATGTCCCTTGCATTGCAAGGCAGATTCTTAACCACTGGACCACCAGAGATGTCACTATTCTGATTTTTAATAGGAGCAGACTGATTAAGAGACTATAGAACTTATAAAACTTGCCTGGGATCACACTTCTTACCTGTGGTAGACCTAGAGTGCAAACCAAGAAGGTTGTCTCCAGGATACCTGTCCTGGACCACTATACTCAACTGTCCTGGGGCCTTCCGGATCATTCACAAACCTTAGGTGTCCTAGAATCACACTGATGCTGCAAGCTGGAAATAGCCTTGAAAAGTTCATGGGCATTACAGTTTAGGCTGCAATAACGAATTACCATCAGCTGACCAGCTTATAAAGAGCAGAAGTTGATTTCTCACAATTCTGGAGAATGAATGATCAGGGCACATGATCAGGTTCTGGAGAAAGCTTTCTTCTGGGCTACAGATTGCTGACTTCTCATTGCATCCTCACACATCTGAAAAGCAAGCTCTCTGTGGGCTTCCCTGGTGGCTCAGAGGTTAAAGCGTCTGCCTGCAATGCGGGAGACCTGGGTTCGACCCCTGGGTCAGGAAGATCCCCCTGGAGAAGGAAATGGCAACCCATTACAGTATTTTAACCTGGAGAATCCCATGGATGGAGGAGCCTGGTGGGCTATAGTTCATGGGGTCACAAAGAGTTGGGATCTCTTGTATAAAGGCAATAATTCCTAATGGATTAGTGTGAGCTTCTACCTTAGGACCCAATTATCTCCCAAAGTCCCCATTTCCCAATATATTCACACTGGTGGGTAGAATTTCAACATACAGATTTTAGGAGGACAGGAACATTCAGTTCATACAGGGAATGTCTTTGTTTCCAAAGAGCTTATGAAGAACACACTTGAAGCAATATGACAGTAGAAAAGAAGTTATTTCCCTCAAATACACATCCAGTATAACAGCAAGTAGATTCCAAAAGATGCTGCTACCATCTAGGCTGACTGGTAGTGAGTGGTGTTGGTTTAGTTGCTAAGTTGTGTCCAACTCTTTTGGGACACCATGGACTGTAGCCCACCAGGCTCCTCTGTCCATGGGATTTTCCAGGCAAGAATACTGGAGGAGGTAACCATTCCCTTATCCAGGGGATCTTCTCCACCTAAGGATAAGCTCAAGTCTCCTGCACTGCAGGCAGATTATTTACTGCTGAGCTACCAGGGAAGCCCTAGGCTAACTGGATTGACATCAGTTCAGTTCAGTTCAGTTCAGTCGCTTAGTCGTGTCCAGCTCTTTGTGACCCCATGAACCATAGCAGGACAGGCCTCCATGTCCATCACCAACTCCCGGAGTTCACTCAAACTCATGTCCATCAAGTCGGTGATGCCATCCAGCTATCTCATTCTCTGTCGTCCCCGTCTCTTCCTACCCCCAATCCCTCCTAGCATCAGACTCTTTTCCAGTGAGTCAACTCGTCGCATGAGGTGGCCAAAGTATTGGAGTTTCAGCTTTAGCATCAGTCCTTCTAATGAACACCCAGGATTGATCTCCTTTAGAATGGACTGGTTGGATCTCCTTGCAGTCCAAGGGACTCTCAAGAGTCTTCTCCAGCACCGCAGTTCAAAAGCATCAATTCTTCGGCGATCAGCTTTCTTCACAGTCCAACTCTCACATCCATACATGACCACTGGAAAAACCACAGCCTTGACTAGACGGACCTTGCTGGCAAAGTAATGTCTCTGCTTTTTCATATGCTATCTAGGCTGGTCATAACTTTCCTTCCAAGGAGTAAGCGTCTGTTAATTTCATGGCTGCAATCAGCATCTGCAGTGATTTTGGAGCCCCCCAAAATAAAGTCTGATTCTGTTTCCACTGTTTCCCCATCTATTTCCCATGAAGTGTTGGGACCAGATGCCATGATCTTCGTTTTCTGAATGTTGAGCTTCAAGCCAACCGTTTCACTCTCCTCTTTCACTTTCATCAAGAGGCTTTTGAGTTCCTCTTCACTTTCTGCCATAAGGGTGGTATCATCTGCATATCTGAGGTTATTGAGATTTCTCCTGGCAATCTTGATTCCAGCTTGTACTTCTTCCAGCCCAGCGTTCCTCATAATGTACTCTGCATATAAGTTAAATAAGCAGGGCGACAATATACAACCTTGACGTACTCCTTTTCCTATTTGGATCCAGTCTGTTGTTCCATGTCCAGTTCTAACTGTTGCTTCCTGACCTGCATACAGGTTTCTCAGGAGGCAGGTCAGGTGGTCTGGTATTCCCATCTCATTCAGAATGTTCCACGGTTTATTGTGATCCACACAGTCAAAGGCTTTGGCATAGTCAATGAAGCAGAAATAGATGTTTTTCTGGAACTCTCTTGCTTTCTCCATGATCTAGCGGATGTTGGCAATTTGATTTCTGGTGCCTCTGCCTTTTCTAAAACCTGCTTGAACTGGAAGTTCACGGTTCACATATTGCTGAAGCCCCTAGCTTGGAGAATTTTGAGCATGACTTTACTAGCGTGTGAGATGAGTGCAATTGAGCGGTAGTTTGAGCATTCTATGGCATTCCCTTTCTTTGGGATTGGAATGAAGATTGACCTTTTCCAGTCCTGTGGCCATTGCTGAGTTTTCCAAATATATAGTCAATTAACATATGTTGGTTATATATTGATCAATTAACATATATTGGTTATATATTTATCAATTAACATATATTGGTTATGACCATATAACATATATGGTCAATCCATATATGTCAGCTTGATTATCTTTTGATATTTACATAAAATATTAGATACTTAAAATTTTATTAAATGAATTTTAAAGAGAATAAAAAGAATCTACTATAAAGCACGGAGAAGGCAATGGCAAGCCACTTCAGTACTATTGCCTAGAAAATCCCATGGATGGAGGAGCCTGGTAGGCTGCAGTCCGTGGGGTCGCTAAGGGTCGGACACGACTGAGCGACTTCACTTTCACTTTTCACTTTCCACTTTCACACATTGGAGAAGGAAATGGCAACCCACTCCAGTGTTCTTGCCTGGAGAATCCCAGGGACGGGGGAGCCTGGTGGGCTTCCGTCGATGGGGTCACAGAGAGTCGGACACAACTGAAGTGACTTAGCAGCAGCAGCAGAAGCAACTATAAAGCAACACTGAAACAAGTGTCTGAATATCGTTTTGTCAGTCTGATTACCTCTTTACATATGCCAACCTGTTTGTCCAGACAGCTGATATGTTAAAGCATATTTCTATATTCCTTTTCTTCCTGATGATTAAAATAGAGTTTTCCCTCCAATTCATTTTCACAAATGGGAGAAATGTTCACCAGACATGTCAGTTTTTGCAATTTTTTTACTAGCATTTCATTAGCTGTATAATCCTAGAATAATTGCTCATTTATAATACAAAGCTATTTGATTTTGGAATGCAAAAATTTCTATAGTCAAGTAAGTTTATTTTGGTAAACAATTAGAAAATAATTAAATAATTTTGAGTTTCAAAATACGTTAGCCATTCTAAAGTACACATTCGTGCAGGGCTGTAAATGTGTTTAAAGGACTATGCTGACTCATCATTTTCATGCAAGTTTAGGAGAATAATTTCAACACTCTCTTAAACGGAGTGGTTTATTGATATGTCATACTATTTGTTGCATGATATGATAAATATAATATGATTCATCATGCCATTCTACAAATATTGCAATGGATTATTAAAGTGATAAAATCTAGTGGCAGAAATATAATGAGATCATGTCACATTTGTATAAAAGCTAGATGATAAATTGTGTCTTCTGTAGAGGCTGTTATAACCATAGAAGGATCTACAGTAAGGATTCTTGGAGCACAAAGCAAGATGGTGCTGCTGCTGCTGCTAAGTTGCTTCAGTCGTGTCCGACTCTGTGCTACCCCATAGACGGCAGCCCACCAGGCTACCCCGTCCCTGGGATTCTCCAGGCAAGAACACTGGAGTGGGTTGCCATTTCCTTCTCCAAAGCAAGATAAACAACCCTAAATCAAGATAGGTTTCAACTGAAAACACTGTTTAAGAACACACACAGACTAATACAAGAATACAGGAAGATACTCTCTGTGCTCTAGTGTGATAGACTGTTTTTTCACTATAAAGACCATTTTTTGAAGAGTTAATCTAAAATATTTACAGATAACATATGCAATAGCACTGTAAATGAGTCAACATGTCTAAGTAAAATCTCAAGTATGCATCATACATTTAAACATGCTATGCTATGCTAAGTCACTCCAGTCGTGTCCGACTCTGTGTGACCCCACAGGCGGAAGCCCACCAGGCTCCCCCGTCCCTGGGATTCTCCAGGCAAGAACACTGGAGTGGGTTGCCATTTCCTTCTCCAATGTGTGAAAGTGAAAAGTGAAAGTGAAGTCGCTCAGTCGTGTCCGACCCTTAGCGACCCCACGGACTACAGCCTACCAGGCTCCTCCATCCATGGGATTTTCCAGGCAATAGTACTGGAGTGGCTTGCCATTGCCTTCTCCGACATTTAAACATACATATATCTAAATAAAAATTAGAGTGCACATGAAAATTAATATGTCATATTCATGCTTTAAAATATTACCTGATTAAATATTTTCCATTCATGCCCTCCTACTATAGAAAAAATATTAGTTTGGAGGAAAGTTAATAATTTAGAGAAATTTTATTCCCTAAACAGATAGTTGTTAGGCTTCTGATGCTTTTATACACAGATTTAGCTAAAGAGTTTCTTAGAGTAGAGAATATTGAAAAATCAGTGGCTAATAATCAGTACACAAATTGGAAATTAACAATGCAATTATTATGTTTTTAAAAATAATAATAATGTTACTGTACAGTATTTTTGGAGCCCCCCAAAATAAAGTCTGATTCTGTTTCCACTGTTTCCCATCTATTGCCCGTGAAGTGATGAGACCAAATGCCATGATCTTTGTTTTCTGAATGTTGAGCTTCAAGCCAACCGTTTCACTCTCCTCTTTCACTTTCATCAAGAGGCTTTTGAGTTCCTCTTCACTTTCTGCCATAAAGGTGGTGTCATCTGCATATCTGAGGTTATTGAGATTTCTCCCGGCAATCTTGATTCCAGCTTGTGCTTCTTCCGGCCCAGTGTTCCTTTTTTTTTTTTTTATGTAGTTAATTTATTTTTTATTGGAGGCAAGTTATTTTACAATATTATATTGGTTGGTTTTGCCATACATTGATATGTATTTGCCCCGGGTTTACATAAGTTCCCCTTCCTGAACCCCCATCCCACCTCCCTCCTCCCTTTATCCTCCCTCTGGGTCATCCCCGCATGCCAGCCCCGAGCATCCTATAACATGCATCGACCCGGAACTAGTGATTCGTTTCACATATGACAACATACGTGTTTCAATGCCATTCTCCCAAATCATCCCACCCTCACCCTCTCCCATAGAGTCCCAAAGACTGTTCTATACATCTGTGTCTCTTTTGTTGTCTCGTATACAGGGTTATCATTTGCATCTTTCTAAATTCCATATATATGTGTTAGTATACTGTATTGGTGTTTTTCTTTCTGGCTTACTTCACTCTGTATAATAGGCTCCAGTTTCATCCACCTCATTAGAACTGATTCAAATGTATTTTTTTAATGGCTGAATAATACTCCATTGTGTATATGTACCAAAGCTTTCTTATCCATTCATCTGCAGATGGACATCTAGGTTGCTTCCATCTCCTGGCTATTATAAACAGTGCTGCAGTGAACATTGGAGTACATGTGTCTCTTTCAATTCTGGTTTCCTCGGTGTGTATGCCCAGGAGTGCGATTGCTGGATCATATGGCAGTTCTATTTCCAATTTTTTGAGGAATCTCCACACTGTTCTCCAGAGTGGCTGTACTAGTTTGCATTCCCACCAACAGTGTAAGAGGGTTCCTTTCTCTCTACATCCTCTCCAGCATTTCTTGCATGTAGACTTTTGGATAGCAGCCATTCTGACTGGTGTGAAATGGTATCTCATTGTGGTTTTGATTTGCATCTCTCTGATTATGAGGGATGTTGAGCATTTTTTCATGTGTTTGTTAGCCATCTTTATGTCTTCTTTGGAGAAATGTCTGTTTAGTTCTTTGGCCCATTTTTTGATTGGGTCATTTATTTTTCTGGAATTGAGCTGCAGGAGCTGCTTGTATAATTTGGAGATTAATCCTTTATCAGTTGCTTCATTTGCTATTATTTTCTCCCATTCTGAAGACTGTCTTTTCACCTTACTTATAGTTTCCTTTGCTGTGCAGAAGCTTTTGATTTTAATTAGGTCCCATTTGTTTATTTTTGCTTTTATTTCCAATATTCTGGGAGGTGGGTCATGGAGGATCCTGCTGTGATTTATGTCGGAGAGTGTTTTGCCTACGTTCTCCTCTAGGAGTTTTATAGTTTCTGATCTTACATTTAGCTCTCTAATCCATTTTGAGTTTATTTTGGTGTATGGTGTTAGGAAGTTTTCTAGTTTCATTCTTTTACAAGTGGCTGACCAGTTTTCCCAGCACCACTTGTTAAAGAGACTGTCTTTTCTCCATTTTATATTCTTGCCTCCTTTGTCAAAGATGAGGTGTCCATAGACGCGTGGATTTATCTCTGGGCTTTCTATTTTGTTCCATTGATCTATATTTCTGTCTTTATGCCAGTACCATACTGTCTTGATGACTGCAGCTTTGTAGTAGAGCCTGAAGTCCGGCAGGTTAATTCCCCCAGTTCCATTTTTCTTCCTCAAGATTGCTTTGCTATTCGAGGTTTTTTGTATTTCCATACAAATTGTGAGATTATTTGTTCTAGTTCTGTGAAAAATATCTTTGGTAGCTTGATAGGGATTCCATTGAATGTGTAAATTACTTTGGGTAGTATACTCATTTTTACAATATTTATTCTTCCAATCCATGAACATGGTATATTTCTCCATCTATTAGTGTCCTCTTTGATTGCTTTCAGTAGTGTTTTATAGTTTTCTATGTACAAGTCTTTTGTTTCCTTAGGTAGATATATTCCTAAGTATTTAATTCTTTTCGTTGCAACAGTGAATGGAATAGTTTCCTTAATTTCTCTTTCTATTTTCTCATTATTAGTGTATAGGAATGCAAGGGATTTCTGTGTGTTGATTTTATATCCTGCAACGTTACTGTAATCATTGATTAGCTCTAGTAGTTTTCTGGTAGAGTCTCTAGGGTTTTCTGTGTAGAGGGTCATGTCATCAGCGAACAGTGAAAGTTTTACTTCTTCTTTTCCAATTTGTATTCCTTTTATGTCTTTTTCTGCTCTGATTGCTGTAGCCAAAACTTCCAGAACTATGTTGAAGAGTAGTGGTGAGATTGGGCACCCTTGTCTTGTTCCTGACTTTAGGGGAAATGCTTTCAGTTTTTCACCATTGAGGATAATGTTTGCTGTGGGTTTGTCATATATAGCTTTTATTATGTTGAGGTATGTCCCTTCTATTCCCACTTTCTGGAGGGTTTTTATCATAAATGGATGTTGAATTTTGTCGAAGGCTTTCTCTGCATCTATTGAGATAATCATATGATTTTTATTTTTCAGTTTGTTAATGTGGTGTATTACATTGACTGATTTGCGGATATTGAAGAATCCTTGCATTCCTGGGATAAAGCCCACTTGGTCATGATGTATGATCTTCTTAATATGCTGTTGGATTCTGATTGCTAGAATTTTGTTAAGGATTTTTGCATCTATGTTCATCAGTGATATTGGCCTGTAGTTTTCTTTTTTTGTGGGGTCTTTACCAGGTTTTGGGATTAGGGTGATGGTGGCTTCATAGAATGAGTTTGGAAGTTTCCCTTCCTCAGCAATTTTCTGGAAGAGTTTGAGTAGAATAGGTGTTAGCTCTTCTCTAAATTTTTGGTAGAATTCAGCTGTGAAGCCGTCTGGACCTGGGCTTTTGTTTGCTGGGAGATTTTTGATTACAGTTTCAATTTCCGTGCTTATGATGGGTCTGTTCAGATTTTCTATTTCTTCCTGGTTCAGTTTTGGAAAGTTGTATTTTTCTAGGAATTTGTCCATTTCTTCCAGGTTATTCATTTTATTGCCATATAATTCCTGATAGTATTCTCTAATAATCCTTTGTATTTCTGTGTTGTCAGTTGTGATCTCTCCAGTGTTCCTCATGATGTACTCTGCATATAAGTTAAATAAGCAGGGTGACAATATACAACCTTGACGTACTCCTTCTCCTATTTGGAACCAGTCTGTTGTTCCATGTCCAGTTCTAACTGTTGCTTCCTGACCTGAATACAGGTTTCTCAGGAGGCAGATCAGGTGGTCTGGTATTCCCATCTCTTGAAGAATTTTCCACAGTTTATTGTGATCCACACAGTCAAAGGCTTTGGCATAGTCAATGAAGCAGAAATATATGTTTTTCTGGAACTCTCTTGCTTTTTCAAAGATCCAGCGCATGTTGGCAATTTGATCTCTGGTTCTTCCACCTTTTCTAAAACCAGCTTGAACATCTGGAAGTTCAGGGTTCACGTATTGCTGAAGCCTGGCTTGGAGAATTTTGAGCATGACTTTACTAGCGTGTGAGATGAGTGCAACTGTGCAGTATTTTGAGCATTCTTTGGCACTGCCTTTCTTTGGGATTGGAATGAAAACTGACCTTTTCCAGTCCTGTGGCCACTGCTGAGTTTTCCAAATTTGCTGTTAAATTCTAAATTTAGTTAAATTCTAAATGATCAATAATTGGCCTTTACGATGCTCAACACAATCAAAGCAATTAATATGTCTTTTGTGGTCTAGTTTGTGTGTGAGCTAATGGGTAGTGGGGAATTGAGTTTCAAGGACCAAGGAATGAACCCTAGTCCCAGTCATGATACCAAGAGGAGCCTGGGGAACTCTCTTCACCTTTTCATATTTCATTTTACTAATGTCTCGAATATAAAGGATGGCCTAAAATTTACCTAAGGTCCATTCCAGGTTTACAAATCTATAATTTCAGGGCCCAAAGCCAGCATTATAAGTATATGTTGCTAATCATAATCAGAAGAATGCTTGGGAAGGTTGAGCTTTGTGAACCACCCAATCTTGAATCCTCTGTCACATCAACACCACCTTTCTGGTAGAAGAAGAGAAAAGCTAGAATTTAAAGTTGTTCATTTTATGATTGACATCATCTGGTAGTTTTTCAAAAATGTTCTAAAACTGTATAGTTATTGTTATACCTATTATTCTTTAGGGATAAGGCTATGGTTTTTCCAGAGGTCATGGATGGATGTGAAACTTGGACTGTGAAGAAAGCTGATTGCTGAAGAATTGATGCTTTTGAACTGTGGTGCTGGAGAAGACTGTTGAGAGTCCCTTGGACTGCAAGGAAATCCAACTAGTCCATTCTAAAGGAGATCAATCCTGGGTGTTATTGGAGGGACTGATGCTGAAGCTGAAGCTCCAATACTTTGGCCACCTCATGTAAACAGTTGACTCACTGGAAAAGACTCTGATGCTGGGAGGGATTGGGGGCAGGAGGAGAAGGGGACGACAGAGAATGAGATGGCTGAATGGCATCACCGACTCGATGGACATGAGTTTGAGTGAACTCCAGGAGTTGGTGATGGACAGGGAGGCCTGGCGTGCTGTGATTCATGGGGTTGCAAAGAGTTGGACACAACTGAGCGACTGAACTGAACGGTTTTTTCAGTAGTCATGTACAAATGTGAGAGTTGGTCTGTAAAGAAGGGTGAGGACTGAAAATTGATGCTTTTGAACTGTGGTGTTGGATAAGACTCCTGAGAGTCCCTTGGACTGCAAGATCAAACCAGTCAATCCTAAAGGAAATCAACCCTGAATATTCATTGGAAGGACTGATGCTGAAGCTGAAGCTTCAATATTTTGGCCACCTGATGCAAAGAACTGACTCACTGGAAAGGACCCTGATAAAGGGAAAGATTGAGGGCAGGAGAAGAAGGGGATGACAGAGGATGAGATGGTTGGATGGCATCACTGCCTCAATGGAAATGAATATGAGCAAACTCCAGGAGACAGTGAAGGACAGGGAAGCCTGCCACGTTGCAGTCAATGGGATCCCAAAGAGTTGTACACAACCTAGCCACTGAACAACCACAACATTAATGGAGTGTGATACAGTATGTTCTGCCAGAGCTTCTGATAGAAAACTAAACAATAAGAGTATACATAAATAAAAATAGAAAATTTAAGCAACTGAGTTAAAGCATAACATTCCCTAATTATTAACTTGGCAGGATAAAGTTGTTAAAAGGACACACTTTATATGAATTTGTATGAATTTACTCAGTAAAACAATTCTAGTTTCTAAAACTGGCTTTAGCAGCAATCAATAATGGCAAACTTTTTAAAGTCTGACATTAAATTGTTAATGAGGATTTTCGTTGAGATGTAGTCATCTTGACACTGATTTACTATAGACAATAACATAACAAATAACTATGGCTTTCTCTAGGCAACTGAAAACCATGACAGGGAAAATCAAATCCTCAAATACAGTAGAAGTGAAACTGTTAGTTGCTCAGTCCTGTCTGACTCCTTGCGACCCCATGGACTGTAGCCCTCCAGGATCCTCTGAACATGGAATTTTTTAGGCAAGAATACTGGAATGCATTTCCATTCCCTCCTCCAGGAGATCTTCCCAACCCAGGGGTCAAAGCCATGTCTCTTACATGCAGGCAGCTTATCATCTGAGCAAATATAGAGGAGTGTTATAATAATCCTGTTCTTGGGATGAAACTGTAGCAAGAATATACTTCTATAGCTTCTAGTACTGAAACACTAAATGATCTCCAAGATGGGAAGCAAAAATCAAAATCCATAGTGGGGAGAGGAATGATCATGAGACAGCAAAGTTCAAGATTTCTTATATTCTATTTCTCTGTCCATAATATATGTTTCCCAAACTAAGAATCACAAGATCTGTTAATTATCTTTCATAAAAGAACAAGAGATGCTTACTCATGACTTGAAAAAATTTTGGTCATACCAGTGATGTGACACTCTAAGCAAAAACTGTGGTTAGTTATGGTGGAATGGGACCCAAATTAGCCAGAAGCACTCATATTTTATTTACACTTCCAGTTATTAGGGATGAAAATTTTCATTGAAAGTTGGCAGCCAGAAATAGCTGTGAGTCTTCAAAATGACCACTTTCTAAGGAAGCTCACTTTTTCCAGAAGACAAAATAATTTAAGTGTTGATTACAATAATTCACTCAAGAATAATTTCATGAATCTTAACTTCTATAGAAGGAAAAAGTTTTATACACTGCAATGTAAGGTATCTGTTAAAGGGCTACAGCTATTCTATGCTTATTCACCCTCTCACTGTGTATGTATATTAGCATAATATCCATATCGCTTTTTTCTATTTCTGATATACACAAAAGTCATCTGAATCTGTCAACAAAAAATTATTCCATTTATATATAAGCTAATATTCAACATGGATATGATAGCTAGCAACCATCTCCCAGATAATTTTCAGATTGTAAGGTCATAAAAATGATTTAGTTAAGATTAGCGATAACACTCAACTTTTCAAGTGCCATGTCCTTTTAAGAAAAATTGGTTTTCTAGCTTCTTATTTTGTAAAACACAGCAAAGCATTTTGATCTGGTAATGTTTTAATTATATACATATAATAGTTAAAAGCTGCTTTTTGATCTGGGTTATTTTATATGTAAGCTTCCCAACAAGAGGAAAGTACCACTTTATCTATTGCAATAAGTAGGTTATAATAAGTTTTATAATTATAAACTAGGTGCTTTATGCAAAAATACATTATCACTTTATAGTATAAATTATTAGAAGTTTGAAACGAATTGAGGACAGCATCTGTTTCCCTTTAAAAAATATCCTGCATAACGATTACAGTTCTAAACTCTCTAATACTGCTTTCCTAAAGCAACCTTATTGGATTTACTTTTCTACCTCACCATGTGTTTTCTTTTTAATTATATCCCTTCACAAATACATGGTAAGTGCAAATATTTATTATACTGGATTTTAACTACCTGTCTACACCTATACTTTGCTGTTAAATCTATCATTCTAGACAAATATATAGAAACAAAAACATTTGTTTAACACATGAGATTGGAAACAATAATCAAGAAAAATTATTTCGAATAAAGAATAGTTTGAATTTCCGAGCAAAAAATCAGATTGAATTGTTACTTCAACAAGGGACGACAAGACAAAGGACATTTGGTAAATCTTTGCAAAAAAAAAAAAAAGCTGGTCTCATTGGTCGACAGCAGTGATCTACAGCTCTGCATAATAAGCTTCCAGCTCTATAAATCTGTTCTACTCTGCAGTACCTTCCCCAGAAAGTGACATATTTCTAAAAAGTTCCATCTAAATGTCACCCTGAAAGCTTACTAGTTCAAGGATTGTTCCCAATGCAGAAGAGTGTAGCACAACCTTTTTTGGTGACCCAGCACTGGCTTCAATATTAACCAAGAACATGTTTATAGAGTGAATATAAGTAGTATTTAAGTTTTTAAGGAGAATGCCTTCTCCTTGAAAAATCTTGGAACTTTCAAAGCTTTCAAATCCTAATATCTCTAAGGGCAAGCCTTTGTTTCTCCTGAGGGATCACACAGACTGGATTACTGAAGCAAAAACCATGCTTAGGTGTAAACCTAAGGGTGGGTGGTCCTCATGCATTTAAGGAGCTGCTAGTATGTCCCAGGGGCTTCCCTGGCGTTTCAGCAGTAAAGAATCTGCCTGCAATGTAAGGGACCCAGGTTAGATCCCTGCATTGGGAAGAACCGCTGGAGAAGGGAATGGCAACCCACTTCAGGATTCCTGCCATGTTCAGAGGAAGCTGCCAGGCTATAGTCCACAGGGTCACACAGAGCTGAACATACCTGAGTGACTAAGCACCAGCGGCAGTATGTCCCAGGCACCCTGCTGAGTGTGTGTAACTGGTGTTGGGGTGGGGGGCAGTGATGATAATTAAAATCCAGATCCTCATGGAAGAAGCAAGATCATGTCTTGATTCCATTTAGTCTTTAGAAAATTCAGTCAGTTCAGTTCAGTCGCTCATTCGTGTCCGACTCTCCGCGACCCCATGAATCACAGCACGCCAGGCCTCCCTGTCCATCACCAACTCCCAGAGTTCACTCAAACTCATGTCCATTGCATTGGTGATGCCATCCAGCCGTCTCATTCTCTGTCGTCCCCTTCTCCTCCCGCCCCCAACCTTTCCCAGCATCAGAATCTTTTCCAGTGAGTCAACTCGTCGCATGAGGTGGCCAAAGTATTGCAGTTTCAGCTTTAGCATCAGTCCTTCCAATGAACACCCAGGATCGATCTCCTTTAGAATGGACTGGTTGGATCTCCTTGCAGTCCAAGGGACTCTCAAGAGTCTTCTCCAGCACCACAGTTCAAAAGCATCAATTCTTCGGCGATCAACTTTCTTCACAGTCCAACTCTCACATCCATACATGACCACGGGAAAATCCATAGCCTTGACTAGATGGACCTTTGTTGGCAAAGTAATGTCTCCGCTTTTTAATATACTATCTAGGTTGGTCATAACTTTCCTTACAAGGAGTAAGCGTCTTTTAATTTCATGGCTGCAGTTAGCATCTGCAGTGATTTTGGAGCCCAAAAAGTAAAGTCTGACACTGTTTCAGTATTTAGGGGTAACCCAAAGATAAGTAGGCAGAATACTCAGAATACTCAATAACAGCTTAAACACACACACTCACAGACAGAAAACATAATTATGAAGACATAATTTGTATCTGTGCTTGTTTTGTTTCAAAGAGGGTGGTTGAAACTATGTATTCCTGACATATTATATGTCCAAGAACTACTATTTGCTGCATCTGACATTGTGCTTCCTTCTACTACAGGCCTTTCTTTAGTAAATCAACTTATAGATTTTAAACTGTTACCCATTGCCGCCTCTTAATTTATAATTTATTTATTTATGTTTAAGACTTTTGCTTTTTAAGATATTACAGCCATCTCTCCCCTTCTGTAACAGCTGGTCCCCAGAATCCTACAAAAAGCAAACTTAAGTGGATGTTAAATATCTTAAAGGCAATTACCTCAATGCTAGAGATGCATTTAAGAACTTCTCCTTTTCTTTCTAATCAACCATTTGAAGAGGTAACAAAGCTTTAATATTTGAAAAGCATGTGTGTGCTTTCTCAATTTTTTAGACTCCTTTAGAAAATGTAGTGAAGTGAAAGTCGCTCAGTTGTGTCTGACTCTTTAAACCCCATGGACTATACAGTCCATGAAATTCTCCAGCCAGAACACTGGATGGGTAGCCTTTCCCTTCTCCAGGGGATCTTCCCAACCCAGGGATCAAACCCAGGTCTCCCACATTGCAGGCAGTTTCTTTACCGGCTGAGCCACAAGGGAAACCCAAGAATACTGGAGTGGGTAGCCTATCCCTTCTCCAGCAGATCTTCCCGACCCAGGAGCCAAACCAGGGTCTCCTGCATTGTAGGTGGATTCTTTACTAACTGAACTATCAGGGAAGCCCTTAGAACATATAGTTACAATTAAATACATCCCACATGATTCTTCTGGAGAAGGGAATGGCAACCCACTCCAGTATTCTTGCCTGGAGAATTCCATGGACAGAGGAGCCTGGCAAGTTACAGTCCATGTGGTCACAAAGATTTGGACACAAGTGAGCAATTAACACATACACACACACACACACACACACACACATGATTCTTCCTTTAAAAATCACCAAGTTTTAAGAAAATACCTACCATACAATTGAAAGAGTATAGGATTTATATGACAGGATCAGTATTAGAAAGATAATATATGGACTGATGACTTTCGTGTAACAATATTTTGTCTTCACACCGTATAAATATGTGTTTTTAATCCCCAAATGTTCAACGAACCATCAAAAATTGAAAGTCACTAATAAAGCAATCAAGTTTATTAAAAAAAAAACTAGTGGTTACAATAAGTGAGGTCTGCCCTTTCAGATTGTCAATCAGGTTCACAACTTTCCTAAACTTTGTGGCAAGAAATGAAGGACACAAGATATGTGAAGTAACAAGCTCAGGCAATGAGGACACTTAGCAAGATAACTGGTGTTTGTGTGCCAAGTTGCTTCAGTCGTGTCTGCCTCTTTGCGACCCTATGGACGATAGCCTGCCAGGCTCCTCTGTCCATGGTAATGAAATGCAAGCTACTTGCCCAAACTTTTTCACAATAAAGTTTGCCAAACAAAAATGCATTTCAAGATTTCATGTTTAAAACATGCATATTACCATATGTGAAACGAATCACCAGTTCAGGGTTGATGCATGTTACAGGATGCTCGGGGCTGGTATGCGGGGATGACCCAGAGGGAGGATAAGGGGAGGAGAGAGTGGGGAGGGGGGTTTGGGAAGGGGAACTCATGTACACCTGGGGTGGATTCATGTCAATGTATGGCAAGACCAATCAATATAATATTGTAAAATAATTAGCCTCCAAAAAAATAAAAAATAAAAAAAAAGCGACTATGGACCTATACTCAGAGAAACTTAAAACTAAGAATAAGAGGACATTAATCTCACAGAGAAAAAAGTAGGAGACATATGTTAGTTTTGATAGAAAAATGAAAACTGAAATGATAACTGTGAATGACAGGGCTGTAATTAACTTTAGATGCCCGTTTCTGAATTTCAGTCTAAATTTCTGTCACTCTCGTGCCTCCTACTTTCTGGTATTTATTCTTCAAGAGAAGTGACTTGACATGTTGGTAAGTAGATTTGTCAGGTTCTAGAGGTGGGAATGGGCAGTACACTCAGAAATGAGGAGTGCCTTATGTTAACATTCCCAGCTTTAGGAAAGCATCTATGCATGATTTTCCTGAAAGAAACCCTGTCTTTGAGGAAAACAAAAGAGTAGATCTTATACTGATGAATATGATATTCTTTTCACTGCAATTATTTGAGTGGTTTGCAGGCAGGGATTTTGTGTTAAGTTAAAAATAAATGCAACTCTTAAAATTGTGTACTCAATGAAGACAACCTCTTGTGTGGCCATTTGGGAAACTGTAACTAATGAAATTAAAAGACGCTTGCTCCTTGGAAGGAAAGTTATGACCAACCTTGATAGTATATTAAAAAGCAGAGACATTACTTTGCCGACCAAGGTCCGTCTAGTCAAGGCAATGGTTTTTCCCGTGGTCATGTATGGATGTGAGAGTTGGACTGTGAAGAAAGCTGATCGCCGAAGAATCAATGCTTTTGAACTGTGGTGTTGGAGAAGACTCTTGAGAGTCCCTTATACTGCAAGGAGATCCAACCAGTCCATTCTAAAGGAGATCAATCCTGGATGTTCATTGGAGGGACTGATGCTAAAGCTGAAACTCCAATACTTTGGCCACCTCATGAGACGAGTTGACTCACTGGAAAAGACTCTGATGTTGGGAAAGGTTGGGGGCGGGAGGAGAAGGGGACGACGGAGAATGAGATGGCTGGATGGCATCACCGACTCTGTGAACATGAGTTTGAGTGTACTCCGGGAGTTGGTGATGGACAGGGAGGCCTGGCGTGCTTTGATTCATGGGGTCGCGGAGAGTCGGACACGACTGAGCGACTGAACTGAACTGAACTGAACTGAACTAATGATAATAATAAATCATTTGCTGTAATATGTTTCCCACATTATTTCCATTGGGGTGGCTTGTACCATAATCAATATTTCCTTTATAGAAAAGTTCTAGAAATGTTTCAGAGAAAATAAATGCTTCAAATAAGAGTTTTCCTTATTACCTTGCTTCAGACATGGCCTCAGCCACTATCTGCTCCTCTGGTTCAGTGACAAGGCATTGATTTTGAAGATATCTTTATGGTAACACTGATACATTGTCAGTATACCCATTTACCAATACCAGTGGATCTTATTGTAAGCACTTGGGATTTTCTGGGCCACGTTGCCTGATCTGTGGAGATAACTTCAGACATTAAGGTGAGTTGAGTATATCTGAGTATCATATATACCTGCGCATTGCCCACGAAAATATTAAGAATGACCTAGAGTCACGGCCATGCTTTCTCTATGTGACCTATAGAAATGAATTCAGATAAAATACCTCATATAAATTCAAATTAAACAAATACATTTCACCTTACCAAATCAGGATTCATTGACTACAGCATTGCCCTTTTAATTAAGTATAATGTTTAAATGTTCTTCCCTGGTAGATCAGTTCAGTTCAGTTCAGTTCAGTTCAGTCGCTCAGTCGTGTCCGACTCTCCGCGACCCCATGAATCACAGCACGCCAGACCTCCCTGTCCATCACCAACTCCCGGAGCTCACTCAAACTCATGTCCACAGAGTTGGTGATGCCATCCAGCCATCTCATTCTCTGTCGTCCCCTTCTCCTCCCGCCCCCAACCTTTCCCAGCATCAGAGTCTGTTCCAGGGAGTCAACTCGCCGCATGAGGTGGCCAATGTATTGCAGTTTCAGCTTTAGCATCAGTCCCTCCAATGAACATCCAGGATTGATCTCCTTTAGAATGGACTGGTTGGATCTCCTTGCAGTATAAGGGACTCTCAAGAGTCTTCTCCAACACCACAGTTCAAAAGCATCGATTCTTCGGCGATCAGCTTTCTTCACAGTCCAACTCTCACATCCATACATGACCACGGGAAAAACCATTGCCTTCTGTTTATAAGGCAGGAGACCTGGGTTCAGTCCCTGGGTTGGAAAAATCCCTGGAGAAGGGAATGGCTACCCACTCCAGTATTCTTTCCTGGAGAATTCCATTGACTGGGTATTGTCCATGGCATCATAAAGAGTCAGACACAACTGGGTGACTAACATTTTAATAGTTCAAGTGAAAAATATCAGTTACTGAAAGGAATGACTTAAAATATATCTCCATAAAAATATAAAACTTAAAATACAATATCATATTATTTGTTAGCATCCTTAGTCAATTTAGTTTTAAATAGACTAAATTGCTATGAAATTGATACAGTATGTCAAACAAGTGTTATCCATTTTATAATGTTTGCATTATCTTTTGGGGAAATAGGGAAATATTTGTTAAACTATCAAAAGTTCTGAACATGCATTTTGCAAATTACACTGTCTTTGCTGGCCCATTCAGTCTACATCACTAAGAGGCCATATAAGGAGACATTATCAGTGAGCCAGGGTTTCAGTCTTGTCTTTACTACCATAATATAAAGTTAGCTTCCAAAGTAGAGGCGTGTGAGAAAGGCTAATGAACCCATCCATCTAAGTGTACAGTAAGTTCATTGCCAAACGCAGTACATTATATTTTATTTACTATTACCCTCATGCATCGTACACTATAAAATATAAATTGTTCTTTTATAGCATCCTATAACATGTCTTATGACTTCTATTTGTATGAAATGATAATTATAAAGAACTCATTCTGTGCAGAATGGATCCAAATACTAAAATGTACATGCATGTCGACTGTCCCCACAGTTGTGACACCTTCTTGCTTATTAATGAATACATATTTTCAAAATATAAAGTATTTAGGTCCTGAAATGTAAGGACAGAGAACTACTACACTGCAACTTTACCCTTTTTATAGCTAGAAAATCTCTTAGACTTTCCTTCAAAGGTTTTGTTTAAACTTAGGTTTAGAAACAATGTGCCCTCACTGGAGTTGTGTAAGTATAATTTGACTTATTAGAGGTAAAATTTAACTAAAGAACCAAGGCAGTAGGTTTAGCGCCTACAGAGTTTATTTAAAAAAAAAAAAAGTTAAATGGATTGTAGGGATCAATGTAAAATATAAAACTGAGTCTAAATGCCTGATGAATTGCATAACTCAAAATACTTGTGATAGTACAGTACAATTTTGAAAAGTAATACCATTGGAGCAAACTGGGTAAAGGGTACATGAGAGCTCAACATATTTTCTTCCTGTAATAGTATATAAATCTATAATTATACCAAAATTAAAGTTTAATTTTTAAAAATTAGTATCTTTCAAATATAGAGAGCAAATTATTCTATTTTTGAAGTAGAATCAAAACATTAATATCTTTATTTTAAACTGCATTGAAGTGCCATTGATTTACAATGTCATGTTAATTTCCGCTTATAGCAAAGTCACCCAATCTATATTAATCCAGATCAATTTATAGATACATATATTCTTTTTAATATCATTTTCTATTATAGTTTATCATATGATAATGAATATACTTTCCTGTGCTATACAGTAGGATCTTACCATTTAAAACATTAACATCTTAAATATTTAAATTACCCACAGTCAGAATAATATGAAATATGACCATTAGGTGCTTTGGAAGTGATGACATTTTGTCCACTTGTTTCCAAATACAGAATGAACTTTATAAATTATCACTTGCAAAGAGAAAGCTCAGTGTATCAACTCAGATTTGATGATATGAATGTCAGATTTTGCAAGGGCAAATCCTAGTGTGAAGACCACCATGATAGCAGCAAAATTGTCTATGAAAAGAAGTTAAAATTAGGTGAAAGATTAAACAGTTTTCTGGCTTATATACTCTATCTTATAATGCAGCAAGAAAACTTGTGCATCATTACAGTAACACTGAGAGGGTTACTTTAATCAGAAAATGAGATGATAACCTAAATTTTGAAAATATTGAATGCAAAATGTGTATCATACTGACAGTCTAACTAAAAAATCTCCAGGACCTCAACATGAAATAAGTGGGGTCTGATTTGGCATAATCACACAGTACTAATCTAGATTAATTTAGCATTTCTTCACTAGATATTAAACCTTGGAACTGACATTATTTTATTTTACCTATTAATTTTACTATTGAACAAAAATTATCTTCATTAACATCTATATGTGTCACTCTTGGGTTACAGTTTTGTAGGTGAACCAATAATATTTTTTTGCTACATAGAGGGTAAAGTTAGGATTATTTTGCTCTGCTATCTCATTCTTCATTTAAATACAATTGTCAACTCTTTCTGGAAGGCTTCTTAACATTACAGCACCTACCATATCAAATGAGATAGTTGTTTATGCATCGGTTTTGAAAATAAATGAGGAACTTGAGTTTAGGAAGTGCTAAAAAATTAAGATCATGGCGTCTGGTCCCATCAGGGCAAATAGATGAGGAAACAGTGGAAACAGTGACAGACTTTATTTTCCTGGGCTCCAAAATCATTACAGATGGTGACTGCAGCCATGAAATTAAAAGACGCTTGCTCCTTGGAAGAAAAGCTATGACAAAACTAAACAGCATATTAAAAAGCAGACATTACCTACAAAGGTCTGTACAGTCAAAGCTATGGTTTTTCCAGTAGTCATGTATGGATGTGAGAGTTGGACTATAAAGAAAGCTGAATGCCAAAGAATTGATGCTTTTGAACTTGTGGTATGGGAGAAAAATCTTGAGAGTCCCTTGGACTGCAAGGAAATCAAATCAGTCAACCCTAAAGGAAATCAACCCTGAATATTAATTGGAAGGACTGATGCTGAAGCTGAAACTCCAATACTTTCGCCAGCTGTTGTGAAGAACTGACCCACTGGAAAAGACCCTGATGCTGGGAAAGAGAGAAGGCAGGAGGAGAAGGGGACCACAGAGGGTGAGATGGTTGGATGGCATCACTGACTCGATGGATATAAGTTTGAGCAAGTTCCAGGAGTTGGTGATGGACAGGGAAGCCTGGTGTGCTGCAGTCTATGGGGTTGCAGAGTCAGACACGACTGAGCACCTGAACTGAACTGAACTGATTGAATGTTTTTGTCCCACAACGCTCCCCCCAAAATTTCCTAACATCCAATGTGATGGTATTTTGAGATGGAAGGTTTAGATGAAATCATGAAGTTGGGGCCCCCACAAGGAAATTAGTGTCCCCTATAAGAATAGGAAGAAACTGGAGTCCTCTCTCTCAGCCATGTGAGAGTACAGCAAGAAGGTTGTCACTTGTGAACCAGAAAGTGGCTCCTCATCAGACATCGGATCTGCTGGTGCTCTGAGCTGGGGCTTCCCAGCCTCCAGAGACGCGGGACATCAGTATTTATTCAGCCACTTAGCCTAAGGTATTCACTGTTGGGTAAGACAGAAATGTTGTTTGAGTGATTATTTACAACTCCATTTCACATGAAAACTAAATCATATTTTGCCTCTGAGATACATTAGAGAACACTTTTTATATGAACATTTTAACATTTTAATGTTATTTTATAATTTCACTTTAAATCATTCAATTGTGAAATTTATTTACTGTAGAAATTGTTCTTCAAGACTTTAAGCAAATCTTTAACAATTAAATTTATAACAATAAAGACCTTAGAAATACATACTTAATTTTATAACAATAACTCCTCTTTTAAAATTTTGTGATAGTTTGTCACAGATTTAAAGAGCAAGGCATCATAATGATTTAAAAGGATGATATATATAGTGTAAGTGAACCAAATCTGTTCTGAAAAATTTATTCTTTTTATAACCTCACCAAATCTGCATAAACATAGCTGTTGCATAAACTATGCATTTATTCCGTATTGTTAATTTGTAATATTCTACAAAACTCAAAAAATATAATCCATACTTATTATAGGCATTTTACCTATAGAAAATACTGAACTATACACTGAAAGAATTCATGAAATATTTTATAATATAGCCCAGTGCTTAACAACTATTTTGAAAAAAAAACAGTCTTCAGAAAATAGAATTTTATTCCCTGATTAGTTGCAACTATTTCATCAGATGAATTTCTTTTATTGATTTTTTTATTGGAGGCTAATTATTTTACAATATTATATGGTTGGTTTTTCCATACATTGACATGAATCCGCCCCGGGTGTACATGAGTTCTTAATATGTGTGAGGCAGGTTGGTCCTTCAGATGGACTGTGAATTGGAATCTCTTATAGTCAATATTTGTAGCAATATGTACATAAGTACAAAGTATTTCATTATGAAAATGAAGAAAAAAATATAAGAAAAATATGTTAGAGTTTCCAAGAACTGTTATTTTAATAACAGCTTCTTATTGTTAATAAAAATAATAAATTGTTATTTTTAGTCTAAGCATTGTGTGAGTGAATGATGTTTTCTTGTGTCTGATTACTTTTTTAAACTATAAGAACAAGTAAATACAGAAAACCGTACCAGATTTACCTAGGGATCATAAAGTTATACACATGATAAATAAAAGAAGGAAACTCAACCCATGATAGAGGGTAAGCCGATCACAGGTTATCAATATATCACTAAGCTGACACACTTAAATCATGCATGCATGCTCGGTCACTTCAGTTGTGTCCAACTTTTTGAAACCCTATGCACTGTAGCCCGCCAGGCCTCTCTGTCCATGGGATTCTCTAGGCAAGAATGCTGGAGTGAGTTGCCATGCCCTCCTCCAGGGGATCTTCCTGACCCAGGGATCAAATCTGCATCTTTTATGTCTTCTGCACTGGCAGGGGGATTCTTTATACCACCACCACCAACTGGGAAGCCCTTTAAAGCATGAGTTGGCTATAGAGACGAGCTCTATAAGGAAGAGCTCTTTCATAGAAATTGTTGACTTTCCTCTTCTGACTCCACTGTTTAATGAAAATTATAAGAATGCTAAGATATTTTTAAATTGTAGCTACATTCAATAGACACAGCTTTGTAACCTCCCTTTTACCTACTGAACTCTGCTGGCAAAGTCACCTGTGTGAGAAAAGGAAGAAATTATGAAGAGAAAGATCTGGAAACAACGGGACCACTGGGCAGCTGTAGGGAAGAGAGAGAACACAGTGTGGACACAGCCTGCACAGCACCTGGTAGAGAAATTAAATCTCCAAGAGCTGCAGCAGTCACAAGAAGCAGTCTGTGGGTGTTTATATAGTTATAGCCTTGACGATCCCTCCTACCTAGGGAATGGCAAGCATCAGCTACCACCTGCTGTCAGGAAATCATTCTGTGTCCATTTAATCAGTTATGTGCTATGTTTGGGTCATACTACAGAGCTGAGAAAAAGAGACACATCTTTTTATCAGTTTTTAATAGACTGAGATAGGAAGCAAGAGTAAAGCACACTGCCAGCTGGCCTGGTTTCCTGAGATGACTCTAAGCTGCCAGAAGTGAAATGTCTGCAGCATGCTAGCCAGAGGGCAGAGAGATACACACATCTCCTTCGTGAAAGAAAGAAGTGACAAGAATCAGAGAACACTGGACAGTACCTTCTATGAATTAAGTTCGGAGAAGGATTTGGAGAAAGAATAACCATCCAGGACTGGATGTTTAGATATTTAAGCTAAAAATAATTTCTCATGTTCTTCCTTTTGAAGCACCAAATACCTACACAATTATGATAAATGCATGAGATGTTAATGTTAAAATGAAAAATAGCTCCTGTGTAAAACCATTTGGCTCAAAATAAGAAAATCTAGAAACCATGAAGCTCTTTGAGGGGGCTCACTCTGCCCACTCCCATAGAGGTTACCATTAACTTGCATCTTGCGTTTTTTCATTCCCTTCCTATTAACAGTTATACCATAATATCTATTCCACATAATATGTTGTTGTTTGGGGTTATATGTATTTGAAATTTATACAAACCGACTCAAGAAGTGTATGTCTTTCTGTGATGCTCTATTTCCACCCTGTTCATCTCGCTGACATTTATAGTCATTTTCTTCATTCACACTGCTGAGTAGGTATTCCATTTTGTAAATATGGTGACTTGTTTACATGTTTTTCTGCCAGTGTTCGGTGTTCTTGTTGCAGGCATCGCTGCTATGAGAACCCTTGAGCTACTATGAGCATCTTTGTGTGTCCGGAGGCACATGGGGTTGAGCTTCCTCACTGCTTGCCTAGGAATCTAGCTGTTGGACCATAGGATGTAAGCATCTTCAAACTCCTAACTGCAAACTGTTTTCCAAACCAGTCATGACAACTGACAATCTCACCAGCAGAGTACGAAGTGTAGCAGTTTTCTCATGCTCAAATTGTTTCCCAAGCACTCAAACACATTGACTACTTTCCTTCCTGTTTACTACTTAGGTGAAACTGTTTCCAGCTTATGTACAAATTCAATGTTTTGCCTATCTCTGTTTGTTGCCTGTGAAAAGTGAAAATCACTCAGTTGTGTCCAACTCTTTGCAATCCCATTGACTGTACAGTCCATGGCATTCTCCAGGCCAGAATACTGGAGTGGATAGCCATTCCCTTCTTCAGAGGACCTTCCCAACCCAGGAATCGAACCAGTGTCTCCTGCATTGCCGGTGAATCCTTTACCAGCTGAGCTACCAGGGAAGCCATTTATATAAGCATTTTAAAATATAAAGTGATACTATGAAGCAGAGTTTGACAGGTTTCCTCTGTCACTTTTAAACTGGATTAGAAGGCAGTCCCCAGAAATCCAATAATGCAGTGGAAACATTGCCATTTTAATTTACAACCAGGGTAAACTGCATTCAGCTAGGAGTCAAGGGATCTAAGTTCCAGTTGCCATCTTGCAACATGTGATCCTGAATACTCTCAACTTGGGAAGTCAGAAGCCTCATCACAAAATGAAAGGGGCTGAATCAGGTCATCCTAAATATCCTTTCCAGCTCTGTATTTTGTAACTCTGTGAAATCAGAGTAACATGTACCAAGCTGTTTGGGGTCTGGGATTTGAGAACTTAAATTCCTTGTACAGTATTTTAATCTTCATATTTCTTTTTTGAGTCCTGTTCTTGATAAAAGTATTTCCACATTCTGTGTATTTAAGTATATTTTAACAGTCTCTCCAGCATTAGCAATAAAAGAAGTTTCTCAAGGATGTGTTTTTTATTTCATTCATTGCCTACTCTATAACTTAAACTTGGCTGTCAATCATAAATTTTGTCTTGTCACAGTATCTTAGGTAAGATAACCTAATAGTATTGTTAAGCCAGGAATTCTTCACTGTCATAAGAAAATAGTTAATTTCGAGATTTGATTATTAGCTTGTGGGCAGAACGAACATACCTCTTAGAACAAATTAACTAGGATCTAAGAATGCACATGCCTTCCAAGCATCCTGTATGCAGCATATTGTCTCTAGTCTCAGGACTGCACTCAAGGCTAGACGGTTGCACCACTACACACATCCAACATCTTAGTGAAAGCATTTTAATACAATTATTTCTGAAGCTCATTATCATTCAAAATCTCAGAATGATTGCATTGGACAATGAATCAGATCATAGATCCAGATTTCAATGGGTAAATAAGACTCATTTTCACCTGAACCTAGTGTGGGTGCTAATCTTCACTGAAGGGAAGTTCTATGTCACAAACATGCATTGATGTCACAAACACACATTGAGTGCAGCACAGACCTTTCATTATGAGGGAGAGGCAGGGAAGGAGGACTCAGCTTGAACTAACAGATACACTGGCTCAAATGTTATCCTAAAGATACTATTTCAGCCATTTTCAATTCACTCTTCATCTCCTCTCAACTTATTTAGCAATATTTTTCCTTGGGGAAAATCAGCACATCAATAGTCCACAAGTTAACCACTCAACACTGAAAAACAGGATTAGCCTGGTTTTTAAAATCCATATTATTTGAGGGGAGGCTTCAGTCCTTGTGGAATCACAGTGCACTTTATCCTTAAAGTCCTATTTGGCAAGGAAATCACTTTTATAATTAAGCATGGCATCAATAGAAACCCTATGGTCATTTACATATCACTTTGGTCCCACAAGCTTTTAAGTTGCTTTTAAGTAGATGCACACAACACAGTAAGATAAATATTTAAACTCTTTAAAGAGATCCTTTGGAAAACAGAAAAGCAAAATGTGGTGGCAAGAATGTGGCTTGTGAACCAATGTGTGCCTTAACAAATCACATACTCAGTCAAGGTAGAACACGAATTGGACCTTTATAACTAATTGACCTTTATAACTAATATTTGAGCTTCCCTGGTACCTCAGATGGTAAAGAATCTGACTGCAATGTGGGAGACCCGAGTTCAATTCCTGGGTTGGGAAGATCCCCTGGAGGAGGGTATGGCAACCCATTCCAGTATTCTTGACTCATGACTGAGCAACAAATCACACTTTATAATTAATATTTAGAAAATAGAAACTATACCCAGTAACAAGAATATACACAAAACAAATCAGTTACTTGAGACAAATGCCAATATGAAGAGAAAATATTTTCCTTGGAGCCCTCCTGGAGAGCATATTTTATCATGATAGCAAAGCACAATTCAGAAAGAAGCAATTGTGCAGGCCCAGTGTGTGGCCCAGTTAGATAGATCTCTGATGGCCTCCCTTAATCCTGAAATAGGTTTTAGATGCGATGGCAGATGGATGGCCGCATTTCCTCCAGACAAGCTTCCATAAATATTTTTCCTCTTAGCCAAGTGTCTAAAAGGCATTGAACGGCAGTGAATTTGAGATTATGGTCCCTGAAAAGTGTCAGGGAAACTTTAATTCTATGTTTCCATTTACAAACAGAGCTGCACATTCTAAAACTCAACTAAATGGTGTGGAGCACAAGCTCCTCAAATGGAAAAAAGAAACCTGACAAGGATGAACCTTAAGAGAAAACCACTCAATTTCTGAGTTTAAAATGTGTACACGCCATACTGGCTGGAAGAGCTCAGGGTCTCCTCAGAAAATGCCTCGGTGTACTCCAGCGCAGACAGAAAGGGCAGGTAAGTCCAGCAGCTGCACTCCATAAAGCACAGAGGCAATAATGTGTTGAAAAACACTTGCCATGAAAATGACTGCCTGAAGAAAAAGGAGGAGAGGAAAGGAAGGCGGGAAGAAGGAAGAAATGAGTGTCCACAAAGTACCTAATTTTGAGCAACAAAACTTTCTGAAACACTGTCCAAAATACACTTGTGGCAAAATGTCCAACTTGGAAATAGAATTAGACAATTTGATATAGGAAATAACAAGGTATCAATTAGTCAAGTGAAGGATTGACAAATTAATCAGGTTCATGGACTGGAAGTAGAATTTGAGGATAGAGACTAAAAAATAGAAGCGGCCCGTAAGCCTATTTATTTTGGCATTTCTTGTTTATAAAATATGTATGTGCAGTTGAGTGACTTTCTCTATAGTCTTCACTTTACCCTATCGCAAAGAGTTGGACACGACTTAGTGACTAAACAACAGCAACACTGATTGAGATCCAGGCTATCTTCACTCACTTTCTCTTAATCTGCCTGGTTCTTGAAGCTATTAAAGTTTATGATCCCTATACATCATCCTTATTCCACAGTAAAGTGTAGACGAATGGTAAAACACAAACCCAACAAATAAGGGGGAAAGGTATTTTTATATATTAGAATCTGAGCAACAGCCGCTAGAAGTGATTCAGATTAGCTGAAAAATATGTGCAAGGATTTTGCTAAAATCATGGCTTCAGACTTCACCAGAAGCAAGGCTCATGTAACTACAGCAGTTCGCCACACGAGGGCAGTACATGGCCAGTTTTCTTACATGAAAATATCAATAAAACAAAAATTTATGAAAACAAGATTCTGAAGGAAACAAAATCATGTTCTCTCAAAGATTGCAAAGAATCTTACTTTTTAAAAGTTTCCAGAACCATATGTAGTTTTGAATAAAACTGAAATAGCTTGTTTGAATTTTGTTCTCATGCGTACTCCGCCTCCAACATAGCCTCTATCAAACTGCCTAGGAATTTTCCAATGTAAAGGCCTTTGCACATCCTGTTTATTGCTACCTAGGATACACTCCTGCCCCACGCTAATCTGTCAGGTCCCAGTTTAAATGCAATTTCCTTAGAGAGGTCTTATATAGTTACCTTATTTATATGCAAATCTCCCACAGGCAACATGCAATTTCTTATGTACTTTTTTTTCCCCCATGTATTTCAGCCATGGTACTTATTCCAAATTATAAGTATTTTACTTATGGCATTTTTCCCATTTGAGTTTGTCTATTTCCTCCAGTATGCTCTGGGCTGATGAAGCTAAAATTCTAAACTCTCTGGGTTACTGTTTAATCCCCAGGTCTACTACAGTGGGGTGTAAAGAAGCTTCAAGAACTATAGCTGGATGAATGAATGAGTCCCTATGTCTGTGGCTTATCTCTGTCTACCCGCATGTCTGTGGCCACCCACATGTTCAAGTGAGTCCCACAGTCCTATGGAAATCTTTACAATAATTACAGTTATAAACGTCACTAATATTTTCCAACCAAATACAGCTGAGAACTTGTTTAGAGGTTACAGTAATTAAGGATCGTCCTGATATACTCTTTTATGTCTGCTTTACAGTGTTGTGTTGGTTTCCACTATACAACAACATGACTTAGCCATAAGCACACATATATCCCATCCCTTTTGAGCCTCCCTCCCACTCCACATGCCACCCATTTAGGTCATCACAAAGCACTGATCTGAGCTCCCAGTGCCATACAGCAGCTTCCCTACTATTTTATACATGGTAGTGTTTATATGCCAATGCTACTCTCTCAACCCATCCCACCCTTGTCTTTTCCCTTGTGTTCACAAGTCCCCGATATACTCTTGATTGAACACTGTAACTCTTCTATTTAGAAACCTGTTCTTTGGAGAGAGTAAGGGCACAGACTCAGGAAGATTACAAAGCATTAAAGAAAGAAGGCTACACTTGCCTGCTTCATTACACTTTTGTCATGGATGGTAGCCCTCGATCCAAGACCCCATATCTTCCTTGCTGCCTTGTTCTGCATTTACCTTTTTAAGGTAGAAATGCAGATAAAGAGTTCAGTTCAGTCACTCAGTTGTGTCCGACGCTTTGCAACCTCATAGACTGCAGCAAGTCAGGCTTCCCTGTCCATCACCAATTCCCAGAGCTTGCTCAAACTCATGTTCATCAAGGCGGCGATGCCATCTAACCATCTTATCTTCTCATGTTCATCAAGGCGGTGATGCCATCTAACCATCTTATCTTCTGTCATCTCCTCCTTCTCCCACCTGCAATCTTTCCCAGCATCAGAGTCTTTCCCAGTGAGTCAGTTCTTCGCATCAGGTGGCCAAAATATTGGAGTTTCAGCTTCAGCATCGGTCCTTTCAATGAACATTCAGGTTTAATTTCCATTATGATTGACTGATTTGATCTCCTTGCAGTCCAAGGGAATCTTAAGAGTCTTCTCCAACACCACAGTTCAAAAGCATCAATTCTTCAGCTCTCAGCTTTCTTTATGATCCAACTCTCACATCCATACATGACTACTGGGAAAACCAGAGCTTTGACTAGATGGACCTTTGTTGGCAAAGTAATGTCCCTGCTTTTTAATAAGCTTTCTAGCTTTGTCATAGCTTTTCTTCTAAGGAGCAAGCATCTTTTAATTTCATGACTGCTGTTACCATCTCCAGTGACTTTGGAGCCCAAGAAAATAAAATCTGTCACTGTTTCCATTATTTCCCCATCTATTTGCCATGAAGTGATGGGACTGGTTGCCATGATCTTAGTTTTCTGAATGTTGAGCTTTAAACCAACTCTTTCACTCTCCTCTTTCACTTTCATCAAGAGGCTTTTTAGTTCTTCTTTGCTTTCTGTCATAAGAGTGGTGTCATCTGCATATCTGAGGTTATTGATATTTCTCCCAGCAATCTTGATTCCAGATTGTGCTTCATCCAGTCTGGCATTTCGCATGATGTATTCTGCATACAAGTTAAATAAGCAAGGTGACAATATACAGCCTTGATGGATTCCTTTCCCAATTTGGAACCAGTCTGTTGTTCCATGGTTTTCCTTTTTCTTCCAGCTTTACAGGCACTTACTGCTACATATAAAATGTTCACCTAGTTATCACCAATAGAGGGATATTAAAAATTTCTATTATTGGGTGTTAGATATTAAAATATCTGTTAATGGGTCAGTAGGGTGTGAAATACCAGCGGTCATCATAGTGCAGTTTTATGAAGCAATAGGAAAGGAGACAGACAAAATGTATGAGGTACAGGGAAACCACTGCAGGGTTGAGTGAGTCAGTGAAAGGTCATCTTCCTGAAGTTCCATGACAATATGGATTCCAAAAGGGGAGCAGCCATTTGCCTACTTATATGCACCCCGTGGTTAGTATGATACCACAGCATAAATTGTTCATCAAGTAAATGGTTGCTTTGTGAATATTTGAATACAAGCCAGAGTTGACTGGAAGTAGATGCTGTGTTTCTACTACTGAACAGCTGGTCTGCAATTAAGGTCCATCACCAAAGGCTGAGCGGTCCAGGTAGGCTGAAGCAAATTCCAGCTCTTTTCCAGCTTTGGAGATCAGAGGATCAAGCCTGATGAGGACTAAAGGAAATTCTGTAACCTAAAGGATGACCGTAGGCCCTGACATATCAGTAGCTTTACGGCTGTGCTTCCTTCACATTCTCACCTTCAGGAGGCCCTACCAGGGCCTAGCACTGGGTAAAGAGCAGAGAAATGGTGGGAAAAGAGCCATCAAAACTCCAGCCCAAGATAAAACACTTCCAAGTGCGAGAGAAGGAAAATTCCAGGGACCAATAAAAGAAACTTCAAAAGCACAAAGGCACCATTCCCTTACAAATAAGGGCATGAATATTAACGGGCAGAGTCTATAGGATAATGCTTTGCAAAACGAAGCCAGCAGACTAGAATTATCTGTGGGCCTTAAATATTTTTATGTGCAAGATTTTAATATTTCTTAGAAGTCAAAGGCATTATTTTAGATATCTACTTATTCCTTCTTTTTTTCATTTCTAAGACTCAGAAGCTGTTTATTAAGGGTAAAAATAGGATTGCAACAAACTTAAATTTTCTGAAAGTCGAATAAAAAAACATTTAGGCAGATGTGAATAATTGTATACATACAATGCAACATTAAAATACTTCCTCAGTGGAACACAGTGTTAAATGAATAAATTTTCCATAGTCGCACTGCTTTTCTGTTCAGTTTCTATTTTAATCTCTGACACCTCTATACACCTGAAAACATCTGTTACTACTTAGAAAAGAACAACTTTTATCAAAGTTCTTTAATGCACCTGCATATCACACATTAAAAATGAAGTCTTTCACTCATTCCTTCTCTTTAAAATCATGTCACTGTACTAATCAACTATTCAGTCCTTTTTACAACCTGGTCTTTTTAAGAAGTCTTAACCTAACATTTTCAAAAATACAAAATGACTGCATTTAAAGTTAAGTTGAAATTAACTCATCTTTAATTTATTCTCAGCCATTTTAGCCTTGAGTGTGTGTGCTTACTCTGTTTCTTCCAGGTTAATGAGCTTTGGAAGACATTCATCAATTGTTGCCTGCCAAAATTTTCTGGTTTTCTTAGTGTTGTAAGATCTCAGAATACCCTAGGTTTTTCTTTCTTATTCTTCTTAGTCTCTTTTTCTGTTTCTTTCTCTCCCATATAGACATACCTCCCCAAGTGCTGAGAACTCTGAGGTTTCAGACAATCAAGAAAAACAAAAGCATCAACTGAGCATCTTTCAAAGTTGAAGCACACTCATATATCAATGAATAGCAATGTCCTTTTGTCATTACAAGCAAAATCACAGCATTCTCTACTTCCAGCTGCCAATAATGTAGGGATCAATCCAAAGAAAATGTCAGAAGCAATAATTAAATAAATGCCAATATAATGACTTTATAATTTTTCCAAGTCATAAAATGTTATATGATAAATACAAATTTCAACTCATCTCATTAATATCTGGAAGCATTTTGTGGTACTAAGAATATGAAAGAATACAGAAATCCATTTAGTTCCAAGTTCTTTAAATTTAGATGAAGAAAACACTTGAGATTTCAACGAACTTTTAAAATTTAGTTGGAAACATATGTACATCCATTTCTTAAGAGCTAAAGTAATACATTCAATATACATGCTGTGCTGTGCTTCGTTGCTCAGTTGGGTCCAACTCTTTGTGACTCCATGGACTATAGACCGCCAGGCTCCTCTGTCCATGGGGATTCCCCAGGCAAGAATACTAGAGTGGGTTTCCATGCCCTTCTCCAGGGGATCTTCCAAACCCAGGGACTGAACCCAGGTCTCTTGCACTGCAGGAGGATTCTTGACCGTCTGAGCCAGCAGGGAAGCCCTCAAAATACGTACAAGGGGACAACATGGGTGGGAGGGCAGCATTCCATTATGAGATAAGAGAATCAAGAAACCTGTGCCAACTGATTCCAGGGGCCATGAGCTGTGTGACTGCCTCCTTGAGGTTTGGAATCTCTGACATCAACTCTAAATAGGTTAGGTTTCCATTAGCAGCTACCCACCTCTCCAAAAGACAGAAAAGGAAAAAGGACCGGTCAATAAATAAGCTTCTCAAAGTCTCTTCTCATAATACACCACAGACATGTAGTTGACATCATCTTCCTCAACAGAAAGATTTAGAATTAAGTACAGAGTAACCTGAGTAGCTTCAGTTACTGAGACGGTGCTTGCATTCTTAGTGGGCGTATATTTGTTCTCAATCAAGGTTGGTGGTGGTGGTTTAGTCACTAAATCATGTCTGACTCTTGAGACCCCATGGACTATAGTCTGCCAGGCTCCTCTGTCCATGGGATTCTCTAGGCAAGAATCCTGAAGTGGGTTGCCATAATCACAATTAAATATAGAAGTATATAAAAGATTTAGAATCACGAAGACAGTTTTGCCTTAGGAAGGAATCAATGCATATTTGGAAATGTATATATTTGTAATACTTAAACATTAGAAAAATAGTTTAAAGGTAGAATATCAAAGGTACAACTGAATACTTGGTATAGGTATTTGATTTTAAATATCTTACTTTTATCATGAATAGCACTGGCACATTTACAAAACTTTTGGATTCACCCTATTTATTGTTCTTTTAAGAATAAAATTATCAGGGAAATGTTGGTTGTTATAGAAAATTGAAGAAGCTATAAATGAAACAGTTTATATTACAATTAGAAATGCTTATGAACTATATTTCCATGTGCCATAACTACTGAGCATGCACTCTAGAGCCCGCGAGCCGCAACTACTCAGCCCATGAGCGGCAACTACTGAAGCCCACACACCTAGAGTCAGTGTTCTGCAACTAGAGCAGCCTCCACAATGAGGAGCCTCCACAATGAGAAGCCACCACACTAAAGAGTAGCCCCCACTTGCTGCAGGTAGAGAAAGCCTGCACACAACAACAAAACCCAGTGCAGCCAAAAATAAGCAAATAAACAAAAATTTTAGAAAAGAAATGCTTACAAATTATTACCTCTTCATAATTTCAAATGTAAAATATGCAATTAATTGCTTGATTTAGGCATAGTATTTTAAGTTGATATCTTATTGTTTATATAATGTTTTGGAATAACCAGAAGAAATTTTGATTCATTTTATTTGTTAATTAGATTTATAATAGTTATTTAGATACCCTGAATTTTACTCACAGAAAATTGAAGCATTTAAAAATGAAATATTAAAATTTATTAAGACATTTAAAGTATTTGAAGATGTTTTACATGTATTAAATGATGCAATATTATTTAAAACCCTTAAGATAACTGCTAAACATTTATAGATTTATAAATAAAATTGGTAATGAAAAGCCTAAGGAAGGATAATTTTCTACATCTGTCATTTAGTAAATTGAATAACATGTGTTAAAAACAAGCTCCAGAAGTGTTCTCTTCACACAAAAAGACAGCAAGAAAAAATCAGAAGGGCTGTATTCATTTTAATTAAAAATAAGATATTTAACAGAGGACTGATAAATCTGCTTTCATGCAATTTACAGAATTCAAAGAAACTTCAAGATTGAATGTAGTTTATTTTCTGTGGCAGATTTTGACCCACTCTTCCTTTGATACTAATTAATCTGAGTCGTCCACCTACCTACATTCCTATAAAAATATATTTCTCAAAGCCACTCATTGTATTGTACATATATATATTCCTTCTCTTCTTCAGTCACATTCAAAGTACAAAGCTTATATAGGGTGAATTTAGACTGACAAGCATATGTGCTTATTATAAATTCACAAAGAACCCCTTTTCACTTATGAGTCAAATATGTTCCTTCATGTTGCTCTATAGACAGGTGTATCAGGATAAGACTCATTAGGAAGTATTCTCCGACAGATAAAATGCTTGTGTAAGCTTATTAGTATGCTCTTTTTACACGAAAGGTAATTGAAAGTTTCTCTGAATGTCTTTTTCTTAAGGGAATAGGATAAAAGCAGATGCTTTCCTCACAAGCACCATTTACCAAGCAACCTAAAATGCATGGCATTTCTATGAAACAAAAAAGCAAACAGAAGAATGGCATTCAAAGCCACTGGTCTTATCAACTGGACTCCCAATGAATAGAAAAATTACTGTGTTTCTCTTCCAACTCAATCCATCGCCCTTCAGAATGACTTTATATATACAATCCTCTGCATCCCCTCTATTCTCCTTGCACTTTGTCTTTTTCTTCCTTGATACAAATAGAATCCACGAAGAGGAAACTACGTCGCATGCTTCTTTAAACCAGTCTAAGGCCAGTCTGTACGATGACCACTTCCTCTATCTGCTCAGATGTATTACAGAATCAATTGTCTTAAAATAAATAAATGAATGAAGAAATAAATTTCCCTGGGATATTTCAGACTTGGTTTCAAGATTCCCTGGGAGATTTCACATGGATATTAAGAAGAATATGTTACAGAATTATCTTGGGATCAATACCCAGGAAAGAAGGGGAGAACAGCACAACAAGGAAAGGTAGTGGGAGAAACTGGACTTCATGCAATGCATGGAGCTACGTGGAGCTGGATGAACACATTGGAGTTGTATACAGGCCCAGTTCAGGTTGAAGCAAGGAGCTGGGCCTTAAAACACCCACATAAAGCAGCCTGTTGTAGGTCACTCCTAGAAAAGATGCAGCCTTATGTATGGCAGGTGTTTTTTAGCCAAAGCAAATCCCAAAGAAGATTGCTATCACAATACAATGGAACCTCATTTTCAAGATGCTCTTCACACTTCTACAACCCCTGTTTCTAGACTGACCTTTACCGGATCCTACTCCACCAGATTTTTAAATGTTGGAGTACCTCATGATTCCTTTTCACCGTTCATCCCATAATATATTCTCTCAAGTCCATCTCATCTTCCATGCTTTGAATAATCACAGGCTGCAGTAACTCAAATGTGTATCTCTAAGAGACGTGTCTTCCAGCCCTACACATATAAAACTGTATAATTCTACCCATGACTCATTCTACCTCCTACTTTTCCCAAACAATATACTTTTTTATTCTTGTTATACACAGAGAAGCCAGAATGCAACTTTAAAAAAATAATTAGATCATATTACTTTTCAGCTACAATCCTTCTGTGGCTTCCCATTGCCCTTCAGAAAAAGCAAAAGATTCTGAAAATTGACTCTTCCAAAGCTCTGCACGTTGTGATTCATTTCCCCACCATCACTTCTACTACTTAATTGTACTCAATCCAGTTTTCTCCCTAACCCCTTCCATGAGACTAGTTTTTATTCATACATAAAGCCTCAGTTTAAATGAGACTTCTTAAAGAAAATCTTTCATTCATTTTTTTCCAGAGTATTCTAGGGATTTTATCTAGAATCTCATTTTATCTTTGTGTTAATTGAAATGGCAATTTATACAATTTTTTATTTCAATGTTTTTTCTATTTGACTGTAAGCTCCAAGAAGGCTGGGAGGAAAGCCTATCTCAAGTGCTTAGCAGAACGTTTGATATACAGAAATAGTTATATGTATGTATATGCTGAACAAAGCAGCGTGACCCAAAAAATGGATTACTTGATAGGTAGGATTTAATTAGGATTAGTGTCAGAGGTCTATTGGGATACAATGGAGAGGGATAAGCAACTATTTCTAGAAAGAAGAAGAAAATCTCAATGAAAAATAGGGGCTAGAAATCAAAAGATGACATAGAGGGTAGCAAAATAACTTGCTTTTCTGAAGTTGTCTAAATGACTAAGCTACAAAACAAGCATGAATAAGTTCCCCACAGTAAAATACCTAAATATTGTGAAGCAGGAACTTTCCTGGTGGTCCAGTGGCTAAGACTCTATTCTCCCAATGCAGGGGGTGAGGGTTTGATTCCTTATACCATAGCTAAGAGTTCACATACTGCAACTAAGAGCTGGCACAGTCAAATAAATAAACAAATAAACACTATGAACTAATAGGCCTTCCCAAGTGGCTCAGAGGGTAAAAAATCTGCCTGCAATGCAGGAGACCTGGGTTTGATCCCTGGGTTGAGAAAATCCCCTGGAGGAGGGCACAGAAACCCATACCAGTATTCTTGCCTGGAGAATCCCCATGGACAGGGGAGCCTGGTGGGCTACAGTCCATAGTGTCTCAAAGAGTGGGACATGACTGAGCACCTAAGCACACAGTACATAAACTAATAGAAACAAGGTTTACCTTGACTTTCTGGATGTGTAGCAGTACATAGAGATAAAGAATATTTTGCAGATGAGAAAGCAGTTATAAAAAAATGAAAGTTGCCACAAAACCATTGACTAAAAAGTGGCATATTGAACTAATTTCTTTCTGATCCCTGAATGCATCATTTCTACTACACCAGTGCTATCTCAAACAAATGCTAGGTAGTTTATAATAATGCATACCAACTAATTTTTTTTTTCAGCCCCAGGAGTAACCATTCTGACTCCATCTTTAGAAACTTAAGTGAAAGGGAAAGGAAAAGGAAACTGGCTTTGAAGAATACTAGGATAACAAAATGACTTGGGTTTTTGCATTTTTCTGTGCAAGTGGGGCATATAATCTGCAGCAGAGAGTAAAGGAGGCACGTGCATTACAAACATGCCAACACTGTGCCCTTAGCTGTGACTGGTAAGATACAATGAGAATTGCAATCAGGACTGTCACTTTTGGAGGAGATCAATTCCAACTGATAATGAGCACAGACCACCAAATGCAGATGGGAATTATGTGACATATCAAGGTACAGTTGATACTGTATGATATGATGTGAAACATACTCTGAGCAATATGGCTTACATAGTCAACATGCATTTATTTAACTGCACTCAACTAATGTATTCCTTGAGAAGCAAATACATCAAACACTGAGCCTTAACAGACTTTTGAAAGGAAAAAGGGATTTTCTTGTTGCTGTTAAACAGTCCACTGATCAGTTTATAGCATAGAAGAGAAAAGCTAGCCCAGCACACCTTTAGCTTCTAATCATCCTTCAAGTCTTGATTAAAGAACAGAGCATCATCCATGAGTAATCTGTTCTAAATCGTCAGATAATACTCACGGGGTCTGCCTTGAGACATGTCTAAGGTAAGTCTAATAAAAAGGACTTTAGCACAGGTTCATTAATTCCACAAACATTATTTTTTAAACACCAAACATATGCCAGGCATTGTCTTACGAAGAGGAGATTTAGAGAGGGAAAGAAAGGTATACTACACGTTGCCTGGTAGAGGAAGACAAATAATCAAATGCAGTAAAAGGCAACACATACAGACAGAAATGCATGAAGTCTGAAAACCGGCACACGTGAGAAAAAATCAGTCACTTCAACATAATGAAAGCAGCTCTTTTGTCCCTTTTCTGTTTGCTCATTTCTGTCCCCAACTTTAAAAGAACCTAATTATAGGAATGAGATCACTATGCAATTTAACCTAACTCCTACCTGTGCTCTCCTGAATACGCACCATGCTTTGCCTAACCTGTTGATTCTTTTTCCTAGATAAGAACAAGAATGGATGAAGAATTGAGTAGTTAAAGAATGAGTAGCACACTACCCCCAACAGCCCCCTTACCAATCCTGCAGACAGATCACGCAGGCTATAAACTGTTAAGTTAGCCCAAAAGTTCATTCAGTTTTTCCATAAGATGATATGGAAAAATCTGAACAAATTTTTTAGCCAACCCAATATATGATGAGAGAGCCAGCCTGCACTCAGTGGGGAATGATGCAGAACCCAACCTCCTGCCTCAGTGAGTCACTGAGATTCTTCCCCTGGATGAACAGGGTCTTCAGAGCTGGTCTCAGGACACAAGTTCACCTTGTCCTCAGATTGCAGGTTTTTCGGATTAAAGCATCTTTACTTTCTACTGACACTTGCCTCTCGAACTATTGGCTTTTGAGCAGTAAGCAGCCAAGCCTAAGTTCGATAACAATAAGAAAAGGCAGTTTTAAGGAAGATTTATTTAAGTGTTAATACTTAAGCTACGACTGTGAAGAGTAGCAGTGTCTCTGGACATGACTTGGGGCAGAGAGGGAGTAAAAGAAGTCAGGGATCAAAATAAGATGCTTCAACAGGGAGAGCTGAAATAGTAGAGTCTTACAGGTTTGGCCCACATTGTAATTGGGAGATTTACAAGCAGTCTGATTGGCTGGGGCATAGGCTGAGAGATAGGGCATGATAAATTGTATCTGGAAACAAGTCAGGGTTTTCAGTGTCAAACCAAGAAATTTTCATGCTTTTTTATATGCCATGGGAAGACACTGAAAGGCTTTAAGCAAAACAATGGCACTACTTCACATAAATACAGATTTAAGTTAGTAACACAAAACATTTCTCTATCCAGTGAATTGAAAAGTAGAATTGTGCAATTTACCTGAAAATAAGTACTTTTAACCCCCACCAAAGTAGTATAGCAAACAGAATTGATGACAGTTATTAAGTACTGAACATTGTTCCCTCCTGCAACGGATTTCCGATTTTATTCTTTCAGTTGTGAGTGTGTCTATTTCCAAGGAAGTATAACCCAAATCTCCACATCTTACGATCTGAAATCAGTGCAAGTGACTTGCTTATCTTGAAGAGACAGAGAAAGAGAAGTACAAGACCAATGGAAACATGTAGTTCCCCTGAATTAACGAGCTGAGCTATGTGAGAAGAAGGTGATTAGAATGAAATTTCAAATTATTTTTTACTTAACGTGGTAATCACAAGCAAGCAGGTAGTGTTTTATTTCTACAGGAAGTCACAGAGAGAAAAACTTGAAGTTCGCACTTCTGAGCCCTCAAAGAAAATGCTATCAGAAGCAGTGGTCCTTTTTTTCAAAGGCCACGGCAAGTCATTCCTAAAAGCAGTGTGATGAAAGGTGAAGAGCCAGCTACCAAATCAACATGCCTATGCCTCTTTCTACAGTGTCTGTCACTCCTCCCATCAGGGACTGAAGTCTATTTCCTCCAGTCTCGAATCCAGGCTGTGCTTGTCCAACAGAAGTGACCACAGTCGTGTGAGATTTCTGAGCTCAGATCCTCTAGCTATTACTTTTCATCTTGGAACCCAACTTTCATATGGAGAATCCACATTTTTCTGCCAGAGATGGGACACATGGAAAGATAGGCCCAGGAGGAGGAGAGACCCAAGTAGAGAAGAGTCTACATAGAGGAGAACCATGGCAATGAAGGCAACAGCAAGCCCACAACCCCTAGATAACTAAATTAGGTTAAGTGGATTCTACCGGCGTCAGTTCAGCTGTCCAACCAGAACTTTGTCAAGCATACATAAGCTATCTCTGCCTAGTCCTGCCCAAATCACCATCCCACAGAATTCTGAGCAATAAAATAGCTGCGGTTTCAAGCCATTAAGTTCTGGGTCGTTTATTATACAGAAAACAGGTCATCAATACATGTGCTAACATACCTACTACTACCTTTTCAAAGAAAATCCCCAGCGCAGACCAGGCTGCCATGTAGAAGATTTCTGTGGGCTAAATAATAGTACAAAAGCATCGATCAACATGCCTAGGCCTCTTTGTACAGATAGGACACAGAGGCAAGGCCACAGGAGCAGGCACTGCACACAACAGGCTGCACAGGAAGTCAGTGTACAAAGAGCTGCAGGTGACCCAATGGCCTTTTCAAAACGCACACCAAGAAGCAGAAGCAAGAGTCCAGCAAATCCTAGGCAGTGATGTATGTCTGCCACAGATGAATCAGGCCCGACCAAGCAGGAATCTTGGCCAAAGAAAGATATAAAATCCACTGAAAACCCTGGACCTGTTTTTCCTTTAGACATATGGGCCAGCTATAAAAAAAAAAAAAAAAAGTTTTTAATCTTTCATTGAAGAAGCAAAGAAAAAGTAAAAACCCTCAATTCTATTGATGTTACATCCACTTTACAATGTTTTAGAAGTTTTGTTTATTCTTAGTGTGAAAAACAGAATCTGAACAATTTCTCTTATTTTTCTTTTTAAAGCTTCAACATAGAAGTTTTACAATAATGCTTCAATACAGAAATTTTATAATATATTACACATTGCAATATTAAAACTTTAGTACCCTGAAACAAGCAGGGTCACATAGTGTCACAAACGTCAATGTGTGTGATAAGAATGTTGCTTTTTGAACAACATTATGGTCTGTGTGGAGCACCCCAATATGTAATGATTTAAGCCAGCATGACATAGCATTTTAAAAGTTTGTACACTAGAAATTTTAAAAGTGGTAAGTTACAGATTTTAAAATATTTATGAGACACTAATAAGATGCCATGATCCTTCTGGACACTTAACAAACCCAGGTGAGCAAAACAAACAGAAATGACAAAGATTTATTACTGTTCCATGATAATTTCCATTTTAATTATTTTCTGGCTTCAAAATAATGGAACATTTTTAACAAACAAAAACTAAATATATTTGTTCCTTGTTCTTTTCTTCTAAATAAAATCCTCTTCCCCTACCTTTAGTTAAGCTAAATAAGTTTGTTTTATATGCAATTGCTTTGTATTTCAAGAGCAATTAGATAGATACACAGAAAGATAGACACATTACACATGATGGATGATTAATTTCAACTCCTGATACTTGATTAACCAAACAGGTGGTCTCCAAACAATTTGGCAAGTAAACATCACAGCACCACTGTCAGAAATAGCCCCCAAAAGTCACCACAGCAGAATTTGGGTGCTAGTGATCTGAGTTAATTTCAAACACTTGAACAGACTTAAATACCAAATTTAAATAGTACATGCTTTTTTTTTTTGGATTTAAAAACATTGCATCAAATTTTTATAATCCTTGCATTTTTCTTACACAGTTTGAATCTAGGCATCTGCTGATGTTATTAAGAGATTCTAAGGTTTTGATAGAGTAGTGACCTTTGATAGGTCTTTTTTGTCTCTTTAAACAATATTCAAAATCCTGAAGGCACTTATTTTTGAGCTGTTATAACCTACAATACCATTGCAATGGTATTCCCTATGATAGTTAAAAATTTTGTCTGAGATTTATTATATTGCACTTACCTCAAGATTTTCTTAAAGCACGTCCCAGTTCTTTGGAGATTTTCAAAGTCTGTTTAACAGCTTTTCCTATTCATTAGCAACTTCCCTAGAATCTACTCATGAGTCTCTATGGCGTTTGAGTTCTGTCCGTCACGGTGCTTTTCAATGTTTTTATCACATATTTGGGAATACTTCTGTTACTTTTCACTTCATTTATAAGCATAATGACTTTTCTTGCATATATGACTGCTAAAAATGTTATGGAACTCTTACTTGAATCTACATGTTGTCTAATTATGAGTCACTTAGGTCCTCCACAGATCCTAGGAGCTTACTGTTTTTCAGAGAACAAGACCTAGTTTAGTTTTACCAACCAAAAATGGGCACTTGTCATCTGCCTCTACAAGGATTAGGTCACTAGCCGCTATAGTTCCTGACCTTCAACACACCCTCAGAGGAGATCAGGAATTAGGCACTCTGTGCTTTGGGAAAAACTGGCAGAATAGGTCTTCAGATAGTTAGACATTTTTAAGAGAAGATGTTATAAGTCCAAACTCTTGCAGCTTCTCATATTGAGAAAAGCACTCATTAACAGTGACACTGGCTTCTTGTGCCTAGCAGCAAGCCTCTGCCAAAATTTGTGCTTGACTGCACATGCCATGTTTCCTGAAATCATATATATACTGACCTTTTCCCATACTTATTTGGAGCATTTTCTCAGAGCTATCTGAGATGCTGTCTCCCGGGTTATGGTCCTTGTTTGGTCCCAAAAAAAACTTAAGTCACAACTCTCACATTGTGTTTTGTTTTTTGGTTTTTGTCTTGTTTTTAGTTAATAGTTCTCTGTAATATTATCCTCTCTTATACTTGCTTTTTCAGAATATATTTGAGCATATATTTAATTATACAGCACATGCTTTATCTCCCTTATATGGTCTACTGTGCTTACTCCTCATCTGAAAAAAGCATCAATTTTTCTAATCCAGTATACTTTTAATAAAATCATGCCTAAGAACAGAAAATTTCTCTCTAAGTAGCTTTCCTTTCTTTTCCTTTTCTTGAAAATACTCCATCCAAACACTTTTTCAACTGCCTAAAACACTTAGCCCTACCCATCTATCTTCTCAGCTCCTTGGCTTTGATTGATGGATTAACAAAGGTAGTCACTGGATGTTTAAAAGCAATGGATTCCCACTTAAAATTAAAATTCACCCAAATAAGAATAGCTCTTTAGTAAATATATCCCAAATTATCTGTGATTTTTATGAAGATCAAATTTAAATAAATATCCTTTATCAGAAAATCCTACTCTAATGGAATTACTGTAGCTTTTATCCAAAACCTTGATTGTGAATCTTGGATTACATCATTAGTGTCATCTCCAAAAGCAAAAAACTGAAAACAGAGAAGACCAGGTTTCGTTTTATTTTTATGTACTTGATTTTTATGATATGAGAACTGACATCTCAGAAATAGACTTGCATGACCACCAATAGGGCCTCACTGCTAAAGATTTCTCTGGAATGAGGAGCAAAACCCTCTTTTGTTCAATGGGGTCGCTTGGAATGAACTCATTTATTCAGATTATAAGTACTGCCCACCTACTCTATGACAAGTATTGTAAAATCAAGGATCGCACAAAGAACAAGTGATATCCTGTCCACATGAAATTTTAGGTTTAGTAAATGGGGAAAAAATATATACAAAGTGATTTTTTTTTTTTTTACTGGATTTAGTACCTATACCAATCCTTTAGTACCAATCCTTTGATTGATGCATGTTTACCTATAAATTATACTCTCATTATTAAAAACAGCTGATGCTATATTTAGAATTTAGGGTATTCACATATACATTTCCTTACAGTCAACAAAATGGTTAAGACCTTAGGAAGAAAAATGTGATGACCAAATGTAAAACTAAGATTCACAAAATTATTTCCACAGAACTATAAAAATGATCTTAATGTAATTTTCTGGAGCTTTCTTTGCTTCAATACTCCAAATGTTGGATTGTCTTAGCTTAGTCCTAAGATATCTCTTCTCTGTAATCAGTCAGTTAGAGATCCATAAAGTGTGGTCTAGAGACACTTGGGTAACACTGAATGGATTCAAAAGTCAAAAATTTTACAGTAGTAAGATGTTATTTCCTTTTAACTATCCTCTCACAGTTATAAACTTGTATTTTTCAAAGGCAACATGGCAAATGATATCTCAACAGACTGGAATTAGAAGTATATACGAGAATACAGCTGTCTTTTTTTTACAAAACCGTTAAAGAAAGGCATTTGTTGTTGCTCAGTCACTAAGTTGTGTCCAATTCTTTGCGACCCCATTGACTGTAGCATGTCAGACTTCCATCTCCTTCACAATCTCATGTCCATTAAGTCAAAAATGCTATCTAATCATCTCAATCTCTGTCGCCCCCTTCTTCTCCTGCCCTCAATATTTCCCAGCATCAGGGTCTTTTCCAATAAGGTGGCTCTTCACATCAGGTGGCCAAAGTATTGGAGCTTCAGCCTCAGTTCTTCCAATGTATATTCAGAGTTGATTTCCTTTAGGACTGACTGGCTTTGATCTCCGTGCAGTCCAAGGGACTCTCAGCAATACAGATATGTATCAATTTAAGTATTTCTTTATTTTCTCACTATTTTTTGTTTTGGAAAATATAATTATACTTTATAAAAATCATATTCATATGATGGGCACATTACCTTTATTTTAAAATGAACTAGGATGTATTTTGAGAATTTCTGTTTTAATTTATATTAAGATATAAAATCCACATAAGCAAAAGTTCTCCAGAGTACTGAATATCTTTTAATGTAAAGGGGTCTTGAGACCAAAATTTTGAGAAAAGTCATATCTGTTCACACAGCTTTAAATGCCAATCTTGTTATACTTGTGACATTAAAATTTATATATTCAAGTGTAACCACTCTCAGTATTAAGGTCTTTCAATGGCTTACGTACAAGCATAGAATAAAATTCAAACTCCTTTTGTAACCTACCAGGTCACAGGAGAGTTGGTCTAGATCTCCCACTTCAGTATCTTTCACTTTCTGCTGTCTCTGCTTGGTCCACACTGGACATTTAAGCTGTTCTTTATGTCAAGAATGGCCTCCTTTAAGAATCAGTTCAGTTCAGTTCAGTCTCTCAGTCGTGTCTGACTCCTTGCGACCCCATGAATCACAGCACACCAGACCTCCCTGTCCATCACCAACTCCCGGCGATCACTCAAACTCATGTCCATTGAGTCGGTGATGCCATCCAGCCATCTCATCCTCTGCCGTCCCCTTCTCCTCCTGCCTTAAATCCCTCCCAGCATCAGAGTCTTTTCCAGTGAGTCAACCCGTCGCATGAGGTGGCCGAAGTATTGCAGTTTCAGCTTTAGCATCAGTCCTTCCAATGAACACCCAGGATTGATCTTTAGAATCGACTGGTTGGATCTCCTTGCAGTCCAAGGGACTCTCAAGAGTCTTCTCCAGCACCACAGTTCAAAAGCATCAATTCTTCAGCGATCAGCTTTCTTCACAGTCCAACTCTCACATCCATACATGACCACAGGAAAATCCATAGCCTTGACTAGATGGACCTTTGTTGGCAAAGTAGTCTCTGCTTTTTAATATACTATCAAGGTTGGTTATAACTTTCCTACCAAGGAGTAAGTGTCTTTTAATTTCATGGCTGCAGTCAGCATCTGCAGTGATTTTGGAGCCCAAAAAAATAAAGTCTGACACTGTTTCCACTGTTTCCCCATCGATTTCCCATGAAGTGATGGGACCAGATGCCATGATCTTTGTTTTCTGAATGTTGAGCTTCAAGCCAACCTTTTCACTCTCCTCTTTCACTTTCATCAAGAGGCTTTTGAGTTCCTCTTCACTTTCTGCCATAAGGGTGGTGTCATCTGCATATCTGAGGTTATTGGTATTTCTCCCAGCAATCTTGATTCCAGCTTGTGCTTCTTCCAGCCCAGCCTTCCTCATGATGTACTCTGCATATAAGTTAAATAAGCGGGGTGACAATATACAACCTTGATGTACTCCTTTTCCTATTTGGAACCAGTCTGTTGTTCCATGTACAGTTCTGACTGTTGCTTCCTGACCTGCATACAGGTTTCTCAAGAGGCAGGTCGGGTGGTCTGGTACTCCCAACTCTTTCAGAATTTTCCACAGTCTGTTGTGATCCACACAGTCAAAGGCTTTGGCATAGTCAATGAAGCAGAAATAGATGTTTTTCTGGAACTCTCTTGCTTTCTCCATGATCCAGCGGATGTTGGCAATTTGATCTCTGGTGCCTCTGCCTTTTCTAAAACCTGCTTGAACATCTGTCAGTTCACGGTTCACATATTGCTGAAGCCTGGCTTGGAGAATTTTGAGCATGACTTTACTAGCATGTGAGATGAGTGCAATTGTGTGGTAGTTTGAGCATTCTTTGGCATTCCCTTTCTTTGGGACTGGAATGAAGACTGACCTTTTCCAGAATAGTATTCTGTAATATTCTTCTCTAAATGACTTGCTTTTTTATTTATTCAGGTATCTACTCTGAAGTTTTTCTTTAGAAAAATCTCTGACAACCCATTAGGGAAAGCAGTCTCTATTACTCCATCACCTCGATTGGCTTCACATGTATTCATAGTTCTATCATAGTTTGGATTAAAATATAAATAAGATACTGTCTATATGTACAATATCTAAAATACATGGCATACAGCAGGTCCATATAAACCATTGTAATCTTTGGTACAATTAATATATGTGACCTTCTAGCTTTACTTTGAGGTGAGAGTAATACACAGCTTATTTTTATAGCTTTTCACATAGAAGGTCCTTTAACTGAATTTCTTCATGCTAATAATTCAAGAAGAGCAAAGAAGCATACAAAAAAGTATTAAGGATATTGGATAAATTATCCCTAAAAGGGGTTTAATTGAATTTTTGTCATTATTCAAGCAAAGGAATTTCTTCCATACGATCTGAAAATAAAAGCACATTCAGTGCCTTATATTTTCAATGCCTTGTAAACATCAGAAATATAAACCTATACTTGAGTAACAGTAAAGCAAGTTAATGCTTAACATTATCCACATTAGTTCTAAGCCATGTCTTGAACTTCACAATGTTTTATTTATTTAGTGGTTTACTACTTGCTTATTACTGTGATCCAGACAAAAAGAAGAAAATCATGGTCACCAATCTGGAGAACAAAATGTACATCCACCCAGTGGATACAACATTTTGTGGGGTAAACACAGTGAGTTCAATTTGGGACAAAACAAAGTTGAAATGACTGAAATATCAAGGAGGAAATATCCAAGAGAATGAGAGAGTTAGGGTAGAGATTCGGGACTAGTGAAGTGGATTTGGCAACCTAGATGTCACTGAAGCTACACAGATCACTTAGAATGGTAAACCAAAAAGGAAGCTCACTTACTCAGGTTTTTGCAATCAGGAGCCAGCCTTTATGAAACATTCTAAATGCAAAAGATTTTGCAGTACAGAATCACTGAAGATCGGCCTTCTCTTTGAGATCTGTTTGACACATTTACTGGGTACTTGCTCGACATTAGTGTAGTAATTCCAACCATTATAATATATATAACATTTTTACAGTTTACAAATATAATAGTGAAATTGAAGTCGCTCAGTCGTGTCCAGCGCTTTGCGATCCCATGGACTGTAGCCTACCAGGCTCTTCTATCCATGGGATTTTCCAGGCCAGAATACTGGTGGACTGTATTAAATTTGGACCTCTCAAGAGACCTTATAATTATTTCTATTTTATGTAAAATTTCAGTAAGTTAAAATGACAAGGTCACAAATAGGTCCCTGATCCCTAATCCACCAACATTTTATGATGTATAATTGACACTATGGAAGTGGAAATACTGTGATTTTCTCCCTGAATTTTACTTCCAGTTATTCCTAATTGCTTCATATTACCTAACTGAAAACTTTGCATTGCAATCAATCTTTCCCCTTCCCAAACTATTTTCCACAATTGAGATAACTGCTAGGAACTAGCAACCTAACAAACTCTAACTCTGCAGAGGCTAAGTGTGCTTCTAGCTAAACTTCCTAATAATATTTTCACAAACTGTTAACTTTAAAGACATCTCAGATATAGAGTTTCTGTTTTAATTATAAAGAAAAAGAATATTTTAGATAAGACTACATTTGACTATTTAGGATAATTTAACACTTGCTTTCTATAAAAACTTCCTGAAGCAGCAAAAGGAACAAAAATTCATTTGAGACAAAGTTGAATTTTATTCTTTTATTTCAACGTATTGATTTGTTAATATTCTATAGAGAACTACAATCCTATAGCAGGCTAAATAATGAGTTCCTTTAGCTATTCTTTTTTATTTTTTTCTTAAGAGATTCCTTCATACCTAGCCAGAAATATAAGGTTTTAACTATTTGAAACTGCTGAAAGCAAAATGAAAGAGTTCCATCAAGTGGCCATATAAAGACATGGCAGTTCACATTTTGCCAATACAAAGAGAAAAATAATACCTCCAGAACCTAGTTCACACACACATTTTCAACTAAATCCCCAAAATGCATGCCATGCAACATTAAAAAACACTACAGATACATTCAAACATCATTAATGAATGTTCCCACATAATTATTAAACTGCAAGAGAAACTAGGTCTAAGTATATTTTGTTTTCTTATTTTTATTTTCTAATACTCTGTCCACATAGCTTGGGCTTGAAGATGTGTGGTTATAATTTTAATTCCTACATTATAGTCATCTGTTTAAATTTTTCGGTAGGTACACCAGAAATTAACAAAACTAAGTACTAGATTGTGCTAAAACTCAGAAACCAGCTACATACAAATGAGCCAAAATATTTAAAAATTATACCTTAAAAATACGAAAGAAATTCAACTGAAGCTTTTTGAAAAATAAAATTAGTTATAAAGCATTTGTTGTTGTTGTTTAGTAACCAAGTTGTGAGTTATTAAGCATAAACATCAGTTAGCTTTATTCATTAATATCCTAAATTAAAATTTTGTAATATCTTATCAGGTTGCACCCCCCCCTTATAAAAGATGAAAAAATGGGTGCTTCTGTTTATAAATTATAGTAGGTTTAAGGGCATACAGTTCTTTACCTCTCTACTTTAGAATAAGCAATGACTTATTTTAAAGCTATAAATGCTACTTCTAAATGCACACTACAAATTAAGATTTCGTTCATGCTTTATCAAGGTGTAGTTCATTGAGAAACCACTTCTAGTACATAATTAACCATACGTTTGACTTCTTGGTCCAGGCCTCACAACTGTACATGACTACTGGAAAGAAGGCTGAGCAACAAAGAGTAGATGTTTTCAAAATGTGGGCTGGAAAAGACTCTGGAGTGCTCCTTGGACTTCAAGGAGATTAAACCAGTCAATCTTACAGGAAATCAACCCCGAATATGCACTGGAAGACTGATGCTGAAGTTGAAGCTCCAATACTTTGGCCACCTGAAGCGAACAACTGACACACTGGAAAAGACCCTGATGCTAGGAAAGATTGAAGGCAGAAGAGGGTGACAGAGGATGAGTTGCATGGCATCACTGACGCAATGGACAGGAACTGGAGCAAACTCTGGGGGATGGTGAGGGACAGGGAAGCCTGACATGCTGCATCCCATGGGGGTCATGAAGAATGGGACACGACTTGGTGACTGGGCAAAAACAACAAACATTTGACTGTATGTAGCATTGCCTACTTTGTATGAAAACAATGTGTATTATTACTGAGACAAAGTTAAAGGATACATTTTTATACTAAGCCTGTGAAATCTCATTAGCGTCTATACTGCATGTGTGCTTAGTCCTGTCTGAATCTTTGTGACCCCATTGACTGGAGGCCACCAGGCTCCACTGTCCATGTAATTTTACAGATAAGGATACTGGAGTGGGTTGCCATTTCCTCCTGCAGGAAATCTTCCCAACCCAGGGATTAAGCATGCATCTCCTGTATCTCCTACATTGGCAGGTGGATTCTTTACCACTAAGCTACCTGGTTAAATATAAAATTGGAGACAGTGTGTATAACGATTAAGAAAATGGGTTTTAGCATAATAGATTGGATTTGAATCTAATCTGCCACTGTTTTGCTATATTACTGGGAGCAACTATGTCTTCATTTATATAAGAAAAGGAAAATATTACTAATGATATCACTACTGTATAGCATGGGGAGCTATATTTAATATCCTGTGATAACTGTAATGGAAAAGAATATAAAAAAGAATGTATATATATGTATAACTGAATCTCTTTGCTGTATGGCAGAAATTAATACAACATTGTAAATAAACTATACTTCAGTTAAAAAAAAAGAAATTAAATCCTATATTTCATATCAAGCAGTTAGATACACAATTGACAACCATTTAAATGAATAATGCTTTTGGGAGGAAGAATCCATTCTTCTCTCATCTCATTGATAGAATCACAAGCTGGAATCAAGATTGACAAGAGAAATATCAACAACCTCATATAGGCAGATGATACCACTGTAATGTCAGAAAGCAAAGAGGAACTAAAGAGCCTCTTGATGAAGATGAAAGAGGAGAGTGAAAAAGCTGGCTTTAAACTCAACATTAAAACTAAGATCATGGCATCTGGTGCCATCATTTCATGGCAAATAGATGGGGAAACAGTGGAAACAATAAAAGTGATAAGCATGTGGATAAATCTAAATACACACAGTCTGTGTGAAACAATAAAATAAATAATTTAGGGAGAAAGAAAATACAGAATTAAAATACAGAACAAGAGTAAGTAAGATTAGACAGATGGTGATTTGATTTTTAAAATTCTAAGGTCCGTTTGTTCTACAAGTGGGAGTAAGTGAAGTGAAAGTCAGTCATGTCTGACTCTTTGCAACCCCATGGACTATACAGTTCATGAATTCTCCAAGCCAGAATACTGGAGTGGGTAGTCATTCCCTTCGGCAGGGATCTTCCCAAGCCAAGGATTGAACCCAGGTCTCCCACATTGCAGGTGGATTCTTAACCAGCTGAGCCACAAGAGAAGCCCAAGTAGGAAGCCACAAGGGAAGCTACAAGTAGGAGTAGAAACAGTGATTAACATAGATTCCAAGATAAATATACCTTTTGCAGTTGTACAGTAACAACTAAAATAGTAGAGGGGATAAATGGAATGTGAGGGAAAAAGCTATTTGAATAATGAAAAAAAGTTGAGCAGTGAAACAAATGAGAAATATACAAGATAAGAAATAAGATGGCAATGAATTCAAACATAAGAATATAAGAAGCAATAAATTTACCAAATCTATATTTAAAAGAAAATAAAGGATTACACTGCTTACAGGAGTCACAACCAAACATGAGATCATGGGAAAACTGATAACAAAGGACAGAAAATTGGTAGGGAAAATATTAGCCAAAGGAAAGTTCATACATCTATATTGATATGAGAGAATATTCTTTATGGCACAAAACCACCTGTATAGTACAGAATAGATCACAGAACAATGAAAATAGCTCAATTTATAGAAATTATTCTAAACTTTGATGCTTCTAATAACTTGCCATCATAATACATAAAAAAATATAGATGAGAAAGCAATTACAATATTTTAAGGAATAAACAATATTCTAAGCTACTCATGAAACTTCAAACAAAACTTGACCATGTCCAAAACCATAAAGGAAATATCAGAAAATTTCAAGAAATTATCATGCAGATCTTTTTTCTTCAACCACAATGCAATTAAATTAGAAATCAGAAAAAAATTCAGTAATTAAAAAAGTATGTATTTGAATACACATGAGGATACTTAAAACATACTGCTGCTGCTGCTAAGTCACTTCAGTCGTGTCCAACTCTGTGCGACCCCATATACGGCAGCCCACCAGGCTCCCCCATCCCTGGGATTCTCCAGGCAAGAACACTGGAGTGGGTTGCCATTTCCTTCTCCAATGCATGAAGTTGGGAAAGTGAAGTCACTCAGTCGTGTCCGACTATTAGCGACCCCATGGACTGCAGCCTACCAGACTCTTCCGTCCAAGGGATTTTCCAGGCAAGAGTATTGGAGTGGGTTGCCAGTCTAGAAATCAACAAATACTGAAAATTTATTAAACTACTAGTTTCAGACATTAGTGAGATAATAGTAAAGTGAACCCAAACAGAGGAAAGGAACATTACTTCAACAATTACCAAAAGAGTAATCAAAAGAAAATCAACAAACCCAAAGTTTAATTTTTCTGCATTTAAAGTATGTATGTTTACCCTACATTTATAATTAAACTTTTAATCATTTTTGCTTGAATATATATCTATAGCTATTTTTAGTAATTTTTTCCATTTTAATTTTACACAAAAGACTTTGTGACATCCATTTTATTTTATGTCAATTTTTCTTCATATTCAAGGTTACTTTTTAGATCTACTTGATTGATGTATATGGTTTATTCCTTCTAATTCTTGCACGATAATCTATAAACTAAATTTTATTTATCTATCTTGTCTTTTGTTGTCTAACAGCAGTTTGATGTACATCCCAGGATCTTCATGTACAAATGTTTTAGAAGGTCCCTGAAGTGCAAATCAGCTTTTTTCAGAAAAGAGGAATACAAATCTCCCCAACGTTATCAAAATAATTATTTAAATAATATTCCTCAAGAAAATCTCATAATGCATCTTTTTCCTCCCCCAAACATACACACAATCCTTGGACTGCTTCTTTAGTTCAGTTCAGTCCCTCAGTCTGACCGACTGTGACCCCATGAATCACAGCACGCCAGGCCTCCCCGTCCATCACCAACTTCCAGAGTTCACTCAAACTCATGTCCATCGAGTCGGTGACGCCATCCAGCCATCTCATTCTCTGTCGTCCCCTTCTCCTCCCACCCCCAATCCCTCCCAGCATCAGTCTTTTCCAGTGAGTCAACTCTTTGCATGAGGTGGCCAAGGTATTGGAGTAAGACTGCTTCTTAGTCTCCTTATAAAAGGAAGAGTTGAGAAATATTCAGAGATTTAGGTTTTATTTAAATGGAATAACCTTAGTCATAAATCACTTGTATAGTATCACTTAAAAAACTCTAAAGCTTAAATGGTGGTGGTGGTTTAGTCGATAAGTCATGTCTGACTCTCGTGACCCCATTTACTGTAGGCCCCCAGATTCCTCTGTCCATGGGATAAATCAGGCAAGAATACTGGAGTGGGTTGCCTTTTCCTTCTCCAGGAGATCATCCCAATCCATGGATTGAAACCAGGTCTCCTGCACTGCAGGGGGTCTCCTGCATTCTAGGTGGATTCTTCACCAACCTACAGGGAAGTTTAAAGCTCAGATAAGACAATATTATACTGCTGTGCTCCACTTTACTTGATTTTTTGAAACTTTTATTTCTAACTGGGCTGCTACAGCATTGTATAAGCGTATACATGAATATATGAATAACCTGCTGCATACAGGTTACACAAATACATTAAAGTATTTGGATTTGTTGCCTTAGCAAACAGAATCCTAATAAATGCAAGGTGACAGGCGTGGCATTAAGATATCCTTTCACACTTGCCTACATCATAAAGTTTATTCTATTTTGCTCCCAAACTGTAACACCAGCATTTCTTGTAAGGGGGAACAGATGAGCGTTAGGTATGATAATGATAAAAATTTGTTTGACAAATCAGGATAATTTTTAGAGTAAAACAGACCTCAAGAATAAATCAGCACCTATCCTTTGGCAATCTGTGTCAAACTCTACTGGCTTTAACAGTGGAAATATATCATAACTTGTCATGAAGTGAGTATTCTTCAGTACCCTGCAAGGTACTCATGCACAGCTAGGAGTGTTGACCCCCTTTCTGTATATCATGATAGTTAAAAAAGTGACATTTGTCAAAGTGAGCAAGAAACAGCTTCCAGAGAAGGTGCCCAATGCAAAAGTATGAAACAAATTGTGGTATTTAGCTATGAACCACAGGGAAGATGAAGATCAAAAGAAATGAATGGTTTTTCTTTTTTCTTAACTCATCCACATTTTTCATCACACTTCATGTTGCTCGCCAGTATGAAACAAGCTGGCTTTTTGTTGTTATTGTTCTAAAACTTCATGTTACTGATAGATTTTAAATGAGCTTTAACACAGAGTGTCCCACCCCTTGCCATTCTATACTGGACTTAATTCATAATTTAGCTTTCCACTCAATGCATTTTGCTTTATTTTCCCCCTTTCTCTGATAAATTACTTTCAGTAATAGAAAAGTGAGCATATATTAAAAACAATTGCCTTCTAGGACATAGTCAAGTACTGCAGGGCTGAAGGGTGCCCAGGTAAAACTGAGATCCTAGTAGGCACAGATGGGTACTCACTGGTATCTTGGCATTTTATTTCAATTTTGTACTGCCTTTCAATATGGCCCACAGCATGAGAGTTTGTATAATCCAGTTTAATATTTTTCTAGAAAACTGAGATTATTCCAATACTAATCAAAATAATCCATTTAAATATTTCAGTTATCAGTCTTCAAGTCAACATAGAACCATAATCCTTTCCCCAGATTCCTTATTTAAAGTACCTCTACCAAAGAGACATTTATTAAATTTCAAATAAATGTCTGATGTTGGAAAATGTCAAATATTTTTCTTGTGAAAAAATACCCTAGTTAGTCACCAATATGCTAAAATATACTATAGTTTTTATCCCAAAATCTCATTCACAAATTTTTCAGGAATAGACTCAGTATTTTAGTACAAGGACTTTAAACTATCAAGTCCTATTGAATTCTGACAACACACATCTCTAGAGATTCTTACTGCAGCATGAAGTTGTTCATCTAAAAAAGCACAATCTGTCCCAAGCAGATGTATGTAATAAAAAAAAAATTAAAAACATGATTTTTCTTAATTTTCTCACAGTATAATGCATGAATTCATGTTTACTGCAGTAATCAGCCAAACTAATAAAACAAGGGATATTTTTATTATTATAATAGTTTCAGTGCTGCTCATTTTTAGGTGCCTACTACTAGTTATTCTTATGTTTTATTTGAACCACATGGTGTATTTACCAGCTCTGGGAAAATCGTCAACTGCACTGAGTGATTCTCTCTCTCATCTTTGCTACTAATCCATCTAGTTAAGATGAAAAAATAAGATTATGCATGCAAAAGTTCTATAAAAACTGAAAGCGAGAAGAGAGGAGATATTTAAGCCTGAAAAAACAAAATACTTGTGATTATTAATAGTGTAATCTGGAGACTTTAAGAGTGGCTTGTTTTAGTTGGAAGCAGTCTTCTAGATCTTTCAGGTTGTATGCAACTAGAAAATGTCTTAGATAAAAACTGCTGCCTAATTTGTCACCTAGTTTTCTTCCAAAGCACAGAAGTAGGAGAGTTTCAACAAATGGATTGTGCACACCATCTGTCCATTTTGTGTTGCATAGTAAATTTTGTACTAAAAATGTCTTTTTCTTCCCCCATCAGAACACGAGAAATTCTCTGTGTTTCATCGGATGTATGGCTTAATGTAGTCTTTAATATAAATTGTTGATGGGTAGAGTGTTATAAAATGTAATCATATACAGACTATTTAATTTAAAAATCACCAAATAGGATTCCCAGGTGGCTTAGTGGTGAAGAACCTGCCTGCCAAGCAGGAGACACAGGTCTGATTCCTGGGTTGGGAAGATCCCCTGGAGAAGGAAATGGCAACCACTCCAGTATTCTTGCCTGGGAAATCTCATGGACAGAGAAGTCTGGCAGGATACAGTCCATGGGGTCACAAAGAGTGAGACAGGACTTAGAGACTAAGCAACAAAACAACAATAAAGTTGTACAATATATAATATATGCAAACTATTTAATTTAAAAATCACAAAATCTATCACCCTATTAATGAGGGACTGGAAATAACTCTGAAGTGGAAATTCAACCCAATTTTTGGATACCTTTTTCTATATCTATTTGCTAATTTTAACTGTGTGTGTAACATAATTGCAATTTCTAAATTTCATTAGATATCTCTTAAATATATTTAACATAGAAATATTTTATATTATTTCAACATAATAATGTATATAAGTTCCTTAAAATGTTAAAAGCTAAAATACTCAGAAAGGTATATTTTTATATGTGGTCATTTATAACTTGGTAAATAATGAAAACATAAATCTGAAAATAACCATGAAACAGCTAAGGAAAAAATTTATATAATCCTAGTTTACCCTAATCTAATCTAAATATGGAAGGCTACAGAAAAGGAAGCCCAAGACCGGAATATAACAGATTTAGAAGCTATGAGTACATAAGATAACACAATGCATCAGGGCATAGATTGATATCAGCTGAAGTTATTAAATACCTGCTATGCGCCAATTGTCCTTATATATCATTTCACTCTGAACTAGGTATCTTTCCAATAGAAGAAACTGGAGATTAGAGAAGGGACATAATTTTTCAAAATAATACTGCCTTTATCTTTTTAAGCAATTTTGGCATTTATTTACTTATTTATTTGCTTACATAAAAATCTCTCCCAAATATTTAATAAATCACATCATCCAGAAACAAAACTTATAATTCATGACCTCAGGAGAAAATCAAATATACCCAGTACCAGCAAAATGCACTGTATGCAGGAGGTCATTAATAAATGCTTATTGAATTAATTAAAAACTAATCTGAAAGAAATACATTCTGTCAAATATTTATATATATTTCTTATTTTATTAATCTTATTGTGCATGAGCCAAAGAATATTTGAATATTAAACTGCAATTTGTCTTGCAGGGATTGTTACAATGCAAAATATTATGTAATAAATCATATCATAATATATTAAACTAGAATAGTTTTTTTAACATTAGTTTGACATTAATGATATAGCATAATACTTTATTTGAATATAATATAGTTTGTTTTTTAAGTGCTAAAACATGCCACTTCCTAGAATTATGACAAATAACATTACATACAAAGCCTTTACTTTTGAGTGAATGGATGTATGCCTCCGCCAAAGAGTGGTTCACTACCTCTCAAGAGATATAAAATAAAAAGTCAATCTTGATGAATTCAGATTTCCTGTTTGGCAAGAACTGTATCATTCCTAATCAATTAAAACAGACATTCAAGAATCCTGGATAAATCTGCTTTCTCATTGACTGGCTAAGCTCTGAATCAGCATTAACACTGCTTCCTCTGAAAAGAACTGATGATGCCTTAACAGGGAGTCACTGGGCTTTGGAGCTGAAAGGGAGACAGCTGGGAACCATACCACGTTATTAAAATTTTAATTGATGAACACAATGCCCACACACTACTTTGAGATTCCTTTCAGAGATTTTTCTACCTTTAAAATGTTTTTAAAATGTTTAAATTAGAATATAATTGCTTTACAATATTGTGCCAGTTTCTGCTGTACAACAGTGTAAATCAGCTATATGAATACCTCCCTCTTGAGACTCCCTCACCCGCCACTCCTCTTCCCTCCCATCTAGGTCACCACTGAGCACCAAGCTGAGCTTCCTGTGCGCTTGCAGCAGCTTCCAAAGAGCCATCTATTCTACACAAGGTTGTATAGATGCCAATGCTCCTCTCTCAGCTCATGGCACCCTCTCCTTCCCTCACTGTGTCCACAAGCCTGTTTGCTTCCTGTGTCTCTTTTCCTGCCCTGCAAATAGGTTCATCAATACCACTGTTCTAGATTTCATATATATGCATTAATATACTGCATGTATTTTTCTCCTTCTTACTTACTTCACTGTCAAACATGCTCATTATTAAGGAAATGCAAATCAAAACGACAGTGAAGTATCACCTCACACCATTCAGAATGGCCAACATCAAAAGGTCTACAAATAATAAATGCTGAAGAGGATCTGGAAAGAAGGGAACATTTTGCAAAATGTTGGTGAGGGATGTAAACTGATATAGCAATGATGGAGAATGTATAGAGGTTCCTTAAGAAGCTAGGAATATGTTTAAATGTTACTCTTTCAAATCATCCCATCATCTCTCTCCCCACTTGTGTCCAAAAGTCTGTTCTCTACATCTGCATGAGACAGTAGCATTGAAACATATACATTACCATACGTAAAGCAGATCAGTTTAGTTGCTCAGTCCTGTCCGACTCTTTGCAGCCCCATGGACTGCAACATGCCAGGCTTCCCTGTCCATCACCAACTCCTGGAGCTTGCTTAAACTCAAGTCCATCAAGTTGGTGATGTCATCCAACCATCTCATCCTCTGTCATTCCCTTCTTCTCCCACCTTCAATCTTTCCCAGCATCTGGGGCTTTCCCAATGAGTCAATTCTTCCCATCAGGTGGCCAAAGTATTGGAGCTTCAGCTTCAGCATCGGTCCTTCCAATGAATATTCAGGACTGATTTCCTTTAGGATGGACTGGTTGGATCTCCTTGCAGTCCAAAGGACTCTCAAGACTCTTCTCCAAAACCACAGTTCAAAAGCACCAGTTCTTCAGTGTTCAGCTTTCTTTACAGTCCGACTCTTCCATCCATACATGACTACTGGAAAAACCATATCTTTGACTAGATGGACCTTTGTTGGCAAAGTAATATCTCTGCTTTTTAATATGCTGTCGAGGTTGGTCATAGCTTTTCTTCCAAGAAGCAAGTGTTTTTTAATTTCATGGCTGCAATCACCATCTGCAGTGCTTTTGGAGTCCAAGAAAATAAATTCTGTCACTGTTTCCATTTTTTCCCCATCTATTTGCCATGAAGTGATGGGACCGGATGCCATGATCTTCATTTTTTGAATTTTGAGTTTAAAGCCAGCTTTCACTCTCCTGTTTCACTTTCATCAAGATGAAAGATAAAAAGAAAGTAGACAGCCAGTGGGAATTTGCTGTATGACACAAGGAACTAAAAGCTGATGCTCTGTGACAACCTAGAAGGGTGGAATGGAGAGGGAGGTAGAAGGGAGGTTTAAGAGGGAGGGGACATATGTATGTCTATGTCTGGCTCATGATGATGTTTGGCAGAAACCATCACAATTGTGTAAAGTAATCATTCTCCAATTAAAAATAAAATAAAAAAAGAAACTAGGAATAAAATTACCATATGATACAACAATCACACTACTAGGCATATATCTTGAGAAAACCGTAATTCAAAAAGACAAAAGAATTCCTATATTCATTATGACACTATTCACAATAGCCAGGACATGGATACAACCTAGATGTCTATCTACCATTATTTTTAATGCTCCAATGTTCATTTCTCCCCAGTTGTAAATTCCCCCTTGTTTGCCTCCTATATTTTCTCTGAATTTATATTTTTTGTTATTTACAGATTCTGCCTAATAATTTGGGACTCCAGAGGGTCTTTTCTTTTCTAAACAGCTCCAAACTCTAGAATACATTTGAGTACTATTTTGGACTAAATTTATACATAAAAAGCTACATGAGTTCAAAAGTTCAAGGTACATCATACCTGTTTTATTCTTTGCACATTCCTACCAAATTTTTACATTGCAAATTTCTTAAGACTATAATTTCAACAACCTACATGTCTGTACTTACAAGATGGCAATTGCAACTAAATTTATTCAAACACTTTTCTCCAAATGGTTTCATATACTGCTCTGAATTGACAATGGAAAGATACTTTAGCCTTTTCCCTAAGCATCTTGACAGGAAAAAGTTAATTATAAACATAAAACTCCTTTTCAAAATTTTTTAAAGAAATATTTTTATAAATATATCCAGACTCAAGGTGAGCATCCCATTATCACAGTAAATTGGTTAGGTAGATATGTTTAGAAATGATAGCAAAACATTTGCAATTTATATCATATGGCTTTCAGCCTAGTGAGGTCAAAACACTGTTGAGTGACCCTGGGGAAATCAGACTCTTTTTCAGGTCACGAATGTTAATTTGAGCCTCTGGGACAGTGACAAGAAGTTCACAGAGATGCAGAAGAAGGTCACAGCTCTAGCTGAGTGGGAAATGACCTTCATCAGCAGAGGAGGAATTGTTGATTTGGAACCTGTGCTGGGGTCTGGGGACAAAGAGACAGGCAGCACTGCCACCGCTACACCCAGTACTGCCTGTTCTGTACATTCATGTCCTGTTGACTCCTTTCTGAAACAGCCCACCAGCCCTCATAAGTACAATATCCACATCCTTTTCCATTGCCTCCCTCTCTAACCTCACCTGGCACCTCGATCCTATGAACTCACTCAAGTCCCAAGCATGCTAAGTTTCTAAGTTTCTGCTAACTTTCAAAGACACTTTTGTAGAAGAGATTTTCAAATGTACAGTTGTTTACATAAGTCCAGTTCAAATAATACAATTTTAAATGCCTTTTACAGAATTTCTTGAATATCAATGAAAAATTACAACATAGAACTGAGGAAACACTGACCAGCAAAAGAGAAATGTAAAAACTAAAGTTTCTTTTCTACAAATAAGTAGACCAATTTTCAATAAAGAACTCAAATGAGAAACCTCATTTGAGGTTTTTCTCAAATGAGAAATTTACTCAAATGGTAAACCTCATTAAAAAATAACCATAGGGTAGCATCAAAGTTTAAAATGTTGAAAATAAATTTTCTTTTGTGCCAACCTTTAAAGAAAGAAATATTCACGAATGCTTCCAGAATACAAAAGCTTTAGCAACAAGAATTTTTATACACTTTCATTTCCCAAAATATGTATATGAAGAATTTCTTAAAATATTATCCACAAATAGAAGTCAGAAAAACTAATATGAAATCAGATTGCAATTTTTTGACTGTACTTTATTTTTTTACCATTATTTTAAAAATGTACTTTAGATGTAAAAAATAAAAAGTAGGTTGTGTGTTTTATGGGTTTCCCAGGTGGCTCAGACAGTAAAGAATCTGTCTGCAATGCAGGAGACCTGGGTTCAATCCCTGGGTCAGAAAGATCTCCTGGAGCAGGAAATGGCTACCCACTGTAGTATTCTTACCTGGAGAATTCCATGGACAGAGCCGCCTGGCAGGCTCCAGTCCTTGGGGCCACAAAGAGTATGTTTTAGCCTAGGATTTCCTAAGCTGATTTTCTCAAAGAAGCAGAAATAACTGTTCTCTTGTTGTTTCACAAATTTCCTTTGCTCTTCTTAGAAAAAAAAAGTAAGACAGTTTTATGTTAGACATAAGTAGGGGGATGTTTTCAGGGCAGTAACAAATCTGTGATCAGCATCTGGGTAAGAAGCAGAATGCCTTCTGTTAAGTGAAGAGAAAATAGTAAACCATAATATTCTAGAAAACTGGGAATCAAGTCTTAAACTTCCTGAATTAAATTGTTTTTCTTCCTCATTCCAGGCTAACAGAAATATCAGAATGTGCCCAACTCTTCCAAAGTCAAGGGTGACAGAAAAAATGAGCATATCTAAAAGTTGGGCAACAATTGAGTCTCTTAAGCTTGATGGGGAAGAAAGCAAGTTTAGTATCTTTCTGACTGAATTATAACTGGAAATATACTCTTTTACATGCTGGGCTTCCCAGGTGGCATAGTTTGTAAAGAATCCACCTGCCAGTGTAGGAGATGCAAGGGATGAGGGTCCAATCCTGGGTCAGGAAGACCCCCTGGAGTAGAAAATGGCAACCCACTCCAGAATTCTTGCCTAGAAAATTATCAAGTATAGCAGATAGAAAATTCTAGTTCTTTACCATAAGGATTTAATGTGAATGGAGATGTGTAATCTTAGGGGGAAAAAAATTAGAAATTTACCATCTAAAGGAATGCTTGAAACTTGGATGTTCAGAGGATTTTGGTGGCCCAAATTCCTGTTGTGTTTGCCCTCACAGAAAGAATTTCAACTTGCAAGGAATGCTATAAAAATCTGATTTTTTTTCACATGAAGTGTGACATTGTGTTTGCAGGAAGTGGGTGGCCCTGGCACTGTTTGGAGTTGACCCCAAACCCCCATGAGAATTCAAACCTTCTCCTACTCACAGATGTGCTTTCTTGTAATACTGTAGGCACGCGTACTCAGTCGCTTAGTCCTGTCTAACTCTATGTGACTCAATGGACTGTAGGCTGCCAGGCCCTTCTATCCATGGAATTTTCCAGGCAACAATACTGGAGTAGTTTGCCATTTTCTACTGCAGGGCATATTCTTGACACAGGAATTAAACGTAAGTCTCCTGTGTCTCCTGCATCGGCATGTGGATTCTTTACCACTGTGCCACCTGAGAAGTCCTATAATAGTACAGTCCTTTGCTAAAAAGAGAAGCATAAATTAGACTAGCATGAAAAGAAATTAGTAATAACCAGTAGGGACATTAGAAGCAATTTTAAAGTTGTTAAACATAGCATTTAAAAAATTTTCCTTAATTAATTGCATAATTGTGAATTTTTAAAGCATTCGGGCTTACCAGGTGGCACTAGTGGTAAAAAAAATCCACCTGTCAATGCAAGAGACACATGTTCACTCCCTGGGACAGGAAGATCCCCTACAGGAGGAAATGGCAACCCACTCTAATATTCTTGTTTGGGAAATCCCATGGACAGAGGAGCCTAGCAGGCCATAGTACATGAGGTGACAAAAGTCACACATAACTTAGTGACTAAACAACAACAAGTATATGAGATATAATTTCATCATCAACAAAATTTTGTAAAGTGTTTTCTCTCCATGTTATCACCTCTAATCTCTGACCACTACATTTAAATTTCTCTTCCTCGAGTTGTGCTTATTGCAGAAAATCATAGAGATGACATCATGTACTATACAGTCTTCTCTGCTTTCTCCGATTTTAATGTAATGCTTTGGAAAATTCTGAAAGAGATGGGAATACCAGACCACCTGACCTGCCTCTTGAGAAACCTGTATGCAGGTCAGGAAGCAAAAGTCAGAACTGGACATGGAAAAACAGACTGGTTCCAAATAGGAAAAGGAGTACGTCAAGGCTGTATATCGTCACCCTGCATATTTAACTTCTATGCAGAGTACATCATGAGGAACGCTGGGCTGGAAGAAGCACAAGCTAGAATCAAGATTGCTGGGAGAAATATCAATCACCTCAGATATGTAGATGACACCACCCTTATGGCAGAGAGTGAAGAGGAACTAAAAAGCCTCTTGATGAAAGTGAAAGAGGAGAGTGAAACGGTTGGCTTGAAGCTCAACATTCAGAAAACAAAGATCATGGCATCTGGTCCCTTCACTTCATGGGAAATAGATGGAGAAACTGTGGAAACAGTGTCAGACTTTATTTTTGGGGGCTCCAAAATCACTGTGGATGCTGATTGCAGCCATGAAATTAAAAGCTGCTTACTCCTTGGAAGGAAAGTTATGACCAACCTAGAGAATATATTAAAAAGCAGAGACATTACTTTGCCAACAAAGGTCCGTCTAGTCAAGGCTATAGTTTTTCCTGTGGTCATGTATGGATGTGAGAGTTGGACTGTGAAGAAAGCTGATCGCTGAAGAATTGATGCTTTTGAACTGTGGTGTTGGAGAAGACTCTTGAGAGTCCCTTGGACTGCAAGGAGATCCAACCAGTCCATTCTAAAGGATCTCAATCCTGGGTGTTCATTGGCAGGACTGATGCTAAAGCTGAAACTCCAATACTTTGGCCACCTCATGCGACGATCACTGGAAAAGACTCTGATGCTGGGAGGGATTGGGGCTGGAGGAGAAGGGGACGACAGAGAATGAGACGGCTGGATGGCATCACCGACTCGATGCACATGAGTTTGAGTGAACTCCGGGAGTTGTTGATGGATAGGGAGGCCTGGTGTGCTGTGATTCATGGGGTCGTGGAGAGTCGGATACGACTGAGCGACTGAACTGAACTTGTAGATTTATATACTGTGTTATATATATTTATGATTTATTACTTTTATTAATGAGTAGTGTTTTGTTTATTCATTTACCAATGGAGGAACATCGGGTTATTTTCAGTTTGGAGCTATATGAATAAAGCTGCTATGAACAGGTCATTGTACAAACACATATTTCCATTTCTCTTGAGTAAATACCTACATGTGAAATAGCAGTCACATGATAAGAATATGTTTAAAAGAAGCTTCTCTATTGTTTTCCAAAGTAGCTACATTTTTATTTCCCACCAACAATGCATGAGGGTTTACATTTCTTCACAGCCTCAACAGCACTCTGTCTTGTGTGACTTGTCATTTCAGCCAGGCTAGTAGCCATATGAAAGTAAAAGTGAAAGTCCCTCAGTCGTGTCCAACTCTTTGGGATCCCATGGACTGTAGCCTGCCAGTCTCCTCTGTCCATGGGGATTCTTGAGGCTAGAATACCAAAGGGGATAACCATTCCCTTCTCCAGAATCTTCCCAACCCAGGGATCAAACCGAGGTCTCCCACATTGCAGGCAGATTCTTTGCTGTCTGCACCACAGGGAAGTCCAAGAATACTGGAGTGGGTAGACTATCCCTTCGCTAGTGGATCTTCCCAACGCAGGGATCGAACCAGGGTCTCCTGTATTGCAGGAGGATGCTTTACCAGCTGAGCTACCAAGTAGGAGCAAGTTATTGTGGTTTTTATTTGTATATTTCCTGATGATTAATGATTTCAAGCAAATTTTAGTGCTTATTTGCCTCTGGTACATATTTGGGGGAGGTCTCATTTTGAGTCTATTTCTGTCAGTTAGTGGCATTCATAATAACTAACACATTTGGTAAATTGACTTTGTATAGAGGTTTGAAGATTCACTTGGGAAATGCATTTATAAAAACCCAGGAACTCATAGAGTTTGAGCCTGAATTCATAGTGTACCTTCTTAAACAGAAAAGAATTTTCATTGAAATTTCTATGAGTTACTGGTGCACGTATGGTATACTTGGATACCTGCCTAGTGTAAACTACAACATTAAGGAATTAAAAGAGCTCTTCTTTGTACTTTGGTATGAGATATAAAGAACTAAGGACTCTAGCACATTGGGGGCTATGTACACTCGCATTTATTTACCTAGAGAGTTGGGAGCTGTCGTAATTCAGAAAGGACAGAAAGGAGTGTCAACGAGCAGAAGCAAAACTACTGCCTGGTAAGCACTGCAGGTATATGACAGTGGAGGGTCCATGCAGGAAAGGCGTGGGGAAATGGTGGGTTGATATGATGAGGGTCTACTAAGGTGCTTCTTAGTGCTTGAAGTGTCTCATAAAGGCATCAAGAAAGACAAGATAGGGTCCTTCATTGACAACTGAAGTGCTCAGGTTTCTCTGGCTTTTATTTCTGTTGATTAAAATATCCACATCTAGATTAATCTTCTGGGGCTTCCATAGCAAATCACCAGACAGTAGTACCTTAAACAACAGAAATGCCTCATAGTTCTAGAAGCAGGAATTTCAAAATGAAGGCATTTATAGGTTGGTTCATTCTGAGAGCTGTGAGGGAAAATCTGCCCCATGCTTCACAGCTAGCTTCTGGTAACTTCGGGTGTTCCTTGGCTTGGAGACAAGGTTCTCCCTTTGTCTTTACATCACGTTCTTTCCATGCATTTCTGTCACTGTGTCTAAACTTTTTCAAAAGGACACAATTATATTGGATTAGGACCCACTCGATTGACCTGACTTGATCATATGCAAAGACATTATTTCCAAACAAAATCACATTCACAAATACTGGAGTTTAGGACTATAACATCTTTTGGTAAACACAATTCAGCCCATAACATGGCCAATCTATTAACTGTATATTTCTCTATTTCGCATTTAAAATTAAAAAAATAAAAAAATATCTTAAAACTATAGGAGACAAAAGAATCTCTTCAAAGTGTTGAGAGAAAATATCTATCAATCTTGAATCATTTCTTCCAGCTTTACTGAAATACAGTTGACATACAACATTGTTTAAGCTTAAAGTATACAATGTGATGATCTGATACACTTACATGTTTTAAGATAATTACCACTACAGCATTAGCTAACACCTCCATCACATCACAGATATATCATTTCCTTTTCTGGGTTCAAACATTTTAGTTCTATTTTTTTTTTTAATTTTAAATAAAGCTGTATGTTTTATTTTCTAACATTTAATAATTTGTGATAAACTTTTGGACTTATCGAGATCCCTGCTTAAAACAATTGTTCTGAGAATATATTTGTAGAATACATTTGTCTTCACAATAAGATTTGATTAAAAGAAATTAACTGTTGTCTCAACATTTACCTGAGAAATCTAAAGTATGGAAGAAATCAATGCAGCATTTTAAAGTATTGTCTTCCAATTAAAAAATAAAGAAAACAATTTTAAAAAAGAAAGTGGTCATAGAAAATGACGTTACTTTCAATAAAGCATTTTTAATCAAAATAACTAAGAATTTTTTCTACTAATTTCCCCAAAATGAAGGAAAGTGTTTTTCACAGATGATGATTTACTGTGATCTTTTCATCTACAATTTCCTAATTTAAAAGTCACAAAATTTTCATGTGTAGTGATCATTTTTTTCCAACTATGGTGATAGCACAAGCTCAAATCACTTCTCTTGAAGCTTTGTGTGTATTCCCAGAAAGTGAATAATATTAGCCTAAGAGTTAAATACTGTTGTTGTCTTTTATATGTAAATTTTTAAATTACTGTAAAGCTATCTTTCATTTCTAAGAGCTGTTATAAAATGAACAAATACATGAATATCTTTATTTGTTGCTTAGTCTACTACTTTATACTGTTCTAAAAAAGAAGGAAATGCTTAACATGTTCTTTTCCCACTTTCACCCAGTGCAAAGGAGAGAAATGTCAATTCTAAGTTTAGGGGAAATGTAAAAACCTAGAATACCTTTATTTTTACATATTCTGAGCATTTCTGGATTTATCAATTATCACTAAGATAAAGTTCAGGCATATTCCACGTGTTTCAACCTTAGCATGCATACGTGAATCACTCCTGGAATATTCATCCTTAGCCAGTGAATAACCAAGAACTGATTTCTGAATTTGTAACCTGCTTTCTATCACTCCTCCTATGCATTGTCTAAAGTTTCCTTGAGTTGCCAAGTCCAAGCTCACTCTGCTCACCATACAATAGGCCAGTGAACCCAAGAGACAAGGTGTTGAGGCAAGGAATATGACTTCGTTCAGAAAGCTGGTTTGAGGCAGGAGGAGATGGGCCCCCCAGTGGAAAGCAATTGTAGATTAATTCCCTATGGACCAAAACTCCAAGAATAGCAGGGCAATGAAGAGAGGAGGCTGGGCCCTGCACAGACTACATATTTTTTGTTCCCGAAGTCAGGAGACTTCCCCCACCACCCATGTGCAAAAAAGGCTCCTTGGAGGCCAAAGGGGAGTCATGTCAAGGGATGCTCTACCCAGGTGCCTTTTCAGTAGGATCCATCTAGGCATGCGCACGCATGGACAGATCCTTAGATGCACCAAACATGGGGTGTGAACCAGACAAATCAAAATGATTGGCTAAAGGAAACCTGGAAGAAATGCCCCGTATAAGTGATTTAAACTGCTACGCAGGTGCAGCTCAGGGGCTCTCGCAGCGTGCTCGTGCATCTATCCACACATACTGTACTCATTTTCCTTCTAATGCTTTACTTGCTTCACTACTTTCCCTCTTTGTATAAATTCTTTTCTGCAAAGCCACTTGTCTAGTGGCTAGGATCTGCTGCTTCCACTACTGTGACCCAGGCCAATGCCAAGCTGGTGCAGGCCAAGGCCACCCAAGATCAGGCTGATGAAGATTGCAGACTGAAGTCTCAAAATAATCATCCTGATGCCAGGTTCTTTTATGGATCAGAGATGGGGGCAAGTGAGGAAACAAAGTAGAAAGATCATTTACTCCCAAAATATCTCCTAGAATGGCAAGCCTCAGGCAGGGGAATGTGTTAATTTCTTCCTTCCTGCCATCTACAGGTTGACAGGCATCTGAAGAAAGGCACTTTTAGTTTTGACTCTTCCCTGTTACACTTGCTCTTTCAAGAGTCTGGCTTTCTTAAACATCCCCGAAGCAAGAGAATTTCCATTTGACTCAAATTCATCAAGGATCACTTGATCAAACCCTATCATTTTCATGTTCCTAAATAATAACAACAGCAAATATTCTTGAGGATTTGAATATGCTTATATTTTTACATATTGTTTAATTTCATCTGTCATATACATATATGTATATGTATGTCCAATGTCTTCAAAACAATCTGCAGATGCTGCTGCTAAGTCACTTCAGTCGTGTCCGACTCTGTGCGACCCCATAGACGGAAGCCCACCAGGCTCCCCCGTCCCTGGGATTCTCCAGGCAAGAACACTGGAGTGGGTTGCCATTTCCTTCTCCAATGCGTGAAAGTGAAAAGTGAAAGTGAAGTCGCTCAGTCGTGTCCGACCCTTAGCGACCCCACGGACTGCAGCCTACCAGGCTCCTCCATCCATGGGATTTTCTAGGCAAGAGTACTGGAGTGGCTTGCCATTGCCTTCTCCGCAAAACAATCTAGACAAGGAAAAATGAGGCTCGGAGTAATTACCTAGACCCAAATCATACAGTGAGAAAAAAGAGGATGTGGAATTTGAAACTAGGCATTTATGTTAAGAACCAGTAATCACTGCACTCTACCACCTTCAAGGAGCCTTGTTTCTGAATAATATCTGATGGTTTATTGATGTTCAGGATTAAGATTCAGTTAAAGGCTAAAGATATGAAATCAGTGCTGAAAGAGAAACTGTTTCTAAGCCAACTTCTATTAACATCTTGTTAGGTAGTTGGAATAGGAAAAAGGAGTTCAAAATGGTGGTGGCTAAAAGACAAAGAAGGGAAAAGACAGCAAAACAGAACAAATAAGGTCTGAGCACCGGAGTGAGGACCTCAGATAAAACAAACAACCCTCCTGGCTAGCCCAGTTTACATAGGGCAGGTTCAGGGGGAGGAGACAAATGGATAAAAGGAGGAAGCCTAGAAGGATTGGGGCTTCCCTTCTTTTCAAGTCTTTTGGATCAACCCACCCTCACACCTCCAGGATTTATTTTCTTTTACTTTCTAAATAAAACCAAGCTGTAACATGGGGCTGTAACACTGGTCCATTCGTTGCTTCAGATTTTTGTTGCAATGAGACATTAGCAAGAAAATTAGAAACTCCCCCAATATCTATGGTGCCATGACTCAGATTTAACCTGGCTGAAGCAACTCAGCTCGGCCTTCTCCAGGTGGAGGCCAAGTACAGCAGAAGCCCAACTCTGTGAAAGCTCCCACGGTAGAAGCAGAACTCAAAGAAAACCCAGCGCAGGGGAAGTGACAAGAAGCCCAGAGTGCTGGAAACTAAACAGAAAATCAAACTCAGCAGAAAGCTCAAGTGGCTCAGTTTCAGATTCCAGAAGACCTCTGGTTAAGGTAGGAGGTCCTCGTTCCTAAGGCTAGAAGGACATATGGCTAACAAAATCTTAATTCCTTCATTTACAATCTCTCATTTCTTGTTTCCTCAAACTCCCCACGAACAGGTGAAGAACAGTGGGTGCAACTGAGGGACTCTGGAGAGCATGTCCCAAAGGCTCCACTATCCTCAGCACCCTAGTCAGGTACTTAGCACAAGTCAGGTACTTAGCAGATTTTCCGGCAGGTTAAGAAGGGGATTCCTTGGCATGCTTTTCCCACTGCTTTTTCCTCCCATCCTTCAGCTCCTCTCTCCTCTCCAGGAACTTCAGCCCAGCCAAAATCCATGGCGCCTGGCTTCAGGACCTAATGAAGCTCAGGCTCTGATGTATCATTGCAAAAATTCAGTTAGAAACACAGCAATAAGTAAGAGATGGATTTGTTGAAAGAAGCACACTCCACAGGGTGTGGGTCATCACAGATGAGAATGCAGGGGCCATGGAAGGTGGTGTGGTTAGTTTTTGTGAGCTGGGTGATTTCATTTGCTAATGAGTGGGAGGATCATTCCAACAGCTGGAGGAACCACCCACTCCTGCCTTGGAACTGTCCTGTCACCTCTGGGTGTGTCAGTTAGCATGCAGATTGAGGATCAAGGTTTAGTTGAATTTGACTTGTCATCTTGGACCCATCTGATTTTAATCAGTTTATGTTATGCCCTTGGGCTATGTCATTCTTTCAAAAGTTGTGCCCTGCCCGCTTCCCTCCTGTTTCATGCTCTTCTCCTGAGCCCCATCCAAGCCCACAATGTTGCCTCTACAATCTTCTAGAGGGACAATCAGAAAATAGCTGGCCTATGGGAGGGAAATACTGTATAGTATCCAATCCCTCTAGATATTCAGGCCTTCATCTTCCATGTTTCCTACAACATGTGCAACAATAGCATCTCTCAGTGAACCTGCTAAGGCGAGTGAAGTCTAGCCTACTCTGTCCTGACCTCCTGCTCCAGAGCCTTCTCCCCCCAAACCTGTACCATTTTGGGTGCTACAGGAAAAGCAATTACGTAAAGATTCACCTGAACACTTCTTTGTTGCACCAGTTTCTGGTGGCCCCGGAGTGTCCTATTCCCTGATTGGGAAGGGATCTTTCCCTGCTTTTAAAATCTTGCAACTATTGCAATCCTGATAGAAGATGCTTTAAAACTCTCTTTGAGGGGGCAAACTAACTATTTTTACCAGCCACCAAGTGAAACAACTCCTAAATGAGAGAGGCCATTTATGGATGTCTGATCAAAGAATCCTCAGATATCAAGTACTGCTAATGGAAATTCCAGGCCTGACTATATCCCCTTGTGAGGTTCGTAAACCTGCCACTCTCCTGCCTGCCTCTGAGGGCTCTCTCCCCTTTCACAATTGCCTAGAAACCTTGGACCACTCAAGAAAACCTCGAGAGGGATTGTCAGAATATCCTCTGACCAGTCCTGAGAAAATCTGGTACACTGATGGAAGCAGCTTTGTCGTGGATGGATAAAGAAGAACTGGATATGCAGCAGTCTCCAATTTTGATACCACAGAGGCTAAACCTTTGCCACCAGGTACTTCAGACCAATTAGATGAGCTCATAGCGCTGACTCAAACTTTAAAGCTGGGAAAAGAAAAAAGAGTAATCATTTTCACTGACTCCAAATATGCCTTTCTGGTGCTACATGCACACGCTGTTATTTGGAAAGAAAGAGACCACTTGATCACCCGAGGGTCCCCAATCAAATATGGTGATAAAATCCTTAAGCTCTTGGAGGCAGTCCTTCAACCTGCTGAGGTTTCAACCTCCCACTGTAAAGGACACCAAAAAGGGAGCACGGAAGTGGCACAAGGGAACCAAGCATCCAATCAGGCAGCTAAGAGAGCAGCATTACAGAACATTGACCTAATAGGGTTTGCCACCTTAGTTCCACAGCCTAATTTGCCAGAAACTCCTTCATATACTGAAACTGAGACTCTTAAAGCTAATAGTGAGGGCTTTCAAGAAGATCATGTGGGGTGGTTCCAAAAGGAGGGACTCCTTTTTCTGCCTGGGAACCTCCAATGGAAGTTGGTTAACTCCTTACATGCCACCACTCATTTAGGGGGAAAGGCCTTCCAAAGGTTACTAAAAAGGTCCTTCAGAGAAACAGACCTCCAAACGATTATAAGGCAAGTGGTCTCCTCCTGTCCCAGTTGCCAATTAGACAACCCCCAAGGAGCTCGAAGGAGAAGGAAATGGCAACCCACTCCAGTGTTCTTGCCTTGAGAATCCCAGGGACGGGGGAACCTGGTGGACTACCGTCTATGGGGTCGCACAGAGTCAGACATGACTGAAGTGACTTAGCACCAGCAACAAGGAGCTTGAAGACCCCAGCTGACCCATCCCATCCAACGACTTGGGACATACCCAGGAGAGGACTGGCAGATGGACTTCACCCAGATGCCAGTTTCTCAAGGGTATAAATACCTATTAGTCATGATAGATACATTCACAGGATGGATTGAAGGCTTTCCCACCCAGACTGAGAAGGCTGAGGAGGTGGTAAAAAAAAAAAAGTGCTCCATCAAATCATTTCAAGATTTGGTCTGCCCAGGTCATTACAAAGTGACATTAGGACATCATTTACTTCTAAGGTCACCCAAGGGATCTCTAAAGCAGTGGGCATCACTTATTATCTGCATTGTGCCTGAAGGCCTCAGTCTTCAGGAAAAGTAGAAAGAGCCAACCAATTCTTAAATTCGGTGATAAAAAAGTTAACCCAGGAGACCTCCCTGGGATGGAAGGAGGCTTTACCAATAGCTCTCCTCTGCACCCATATTGCCTTTAAGGAACAGGTTGGTTTTAGCCCTCATGAAATGCTATATGGGAAACGTTTTGCTTATATCAATGATCTCTTCCTAGATCCAGAGGCTCAGACCCTCTGGTCTTATACCATGGCCATTGGGCAATTCCAACAGGATATACACTTTTTGGGTGTCAACTAGGACCCAAAAGACGCTAAAGAGTCACTACTTTATGCTCCAGTTACTAAAGTCCTAATTAAAGTCTGGAAAGATGGTCCCTAAAGGCTCAACTCCAGCCCACATGGAAGGGTCCCTACCCTGTAATACTTTCTACTCCCACAGCAGTCAAGGTACCAGGACATGACTTCTGGATTCACTACTCATGAGTCAAGTCATGGAAGAAAACAGAAGAGGCACTCAATACACCTGAGAACCCCTGGGCAATCTCAGATACCTATTCAGAACTACAAATGAGGGCCATTCTAATGAACACACCCAAAATTAAGTTTCTGGGAATAAGATTTCTCAGGATAGTTCTAAAGAGCCAATACAGCTTGGCAGGGGTTGTACTCCAAAATGGACAGGAGATAGATCTCCAGATCCCGGAAAAAGGAGGGACTTGAGCCATCTTGAATGAGATGTGTTGTTTATGGGTAAATACCTCTAGCTACATTCCTGGGTGTTCATTGGAAGGACTGATGCTAAAGCTGAAACTCCAATACTTGGCCATCTCATGCAAAGAGTTGACTCACTGGAAAAGACTCTGATGCTGGGAGGGATTGGAGGCTGGAGGAGAAGGGGACGACAGAGAATGAGATGGCTGGATGGCATCACCGACTCGATGGACATGAGTTTGAGTGAACTCTGGTACTTGGTGATGGACAGGGAGGGCTGGCGTGCTATGATTCATGGGGTCACAAAGAGTCGGGCACGACTGAGTGACTGAACTGAACTGAACTGTGTGGATCACAATAAACTATGGAAAATTCTGAAAGAGATGGGAATACCAGACCACCTGACCTGCCTCTTGAGAAACCTGTATGCAGGTCAGGAAGCAACAGTTAGAACTGGACATGGAACAACAGACTGGTTCCAAATAGGAAAAGGAGTACGTCAAGGCAGTATATTGTCACCCTGCTTATTTAACTTAAATGCAGAGTACATCATGAGGAACGCTGGGCTGGAAGAAGCACAAGCTGGAATCAAGATTGCCAGGAGAAATATCAAGAACCTCAGATATGCAGATGACACCACCCTTATGGCAGAAAGTGAAGAACTAAAGAGCCTTTTGATGAAAGTGAAAGAGGAGAGTGAAAAGGTTGGCTTGAAACTCAACATTCAGATAACTAAGATCATGGCATCTGGTCCCATCACTTCATGGCAAATAGATGGGGAAACAGCAGAAACAATGGCTGACTTTATTTTTCTGGGCTCCAAATCACTGCAGATGGTAATTGCAGCCATGAAATTAAAAGACACTTACTCCTTGGAAGGAAAGTTATGACCACGCTAGACAGTATATTAAAAAGCAGAGACATTATTTTGCCAACAAAGGTCCATCTAGTCAAGGCTACGGTTTTTCCCGTGGTCATGTATGGATGTGAGAGCTGGACTGTGAAGAAAGCTGATCGCTGAAGAACTGATGCTTTTGAACTGTGGTGTTGGAGAAGACTCTTGAGAGTCCCTTGGACTGCAAGGAGATCCAACCAGTCGATTCTAAAGGAGATCAGTCCTGGGTGTTCATTGGAAGGACTGGTGCTAAAACTGAAACTCCAACACTTTGGCCACCTGATACAAAGAACTGACTCATTTGAAAAGACCCTGATGCTGGGAAAGATTGAAGGCAGGAGGAGAAGGGGACGACAGAGGATGAGATAGTTGGATGGCATCACCAACTCGATGGACATGGGTTTGGGTGGACTCCAGGAGTTGGTGATGGACAGAAAGGCCTGTCATGCTGCAGTTCATTAGGTTGCAAAAAGTTGGACACGACTGAGTGACTGAACTGAACTGAACGTTCCTACTAATCCCTGTTATCACCATATTGATGCTGCTTATGATTACTCCATGTATTCAGTTTAGTTCAGTCGCTCAGTCGTGTCCGACTCTTTGCGACCCCATGAATCACAGTATGCCAGGCCTCCCTGTCCATCACCAACTCCCGGAGTACACTCAAACTCATGTCCATCGAGTCGGTGATGCCATCCAGCCATCTCATTCTCTGTCGTCCCCGTCTCCTCCCACCCCCAATCCTTCCCAGCATCAGAGTCTTTTCCAGTGAGTCAACTCGTCGCATGAGGTGGCCAAAGTATTGGAGTTTCAGCTTCAACATCAGTCCTTCCAATGAACACCCAGGACTGATCTCTTTTAGAATGGACTGGTTGGATCTCCTTGCAGTCCAAGGGACTCTCAAGAGTCTTCTCCAACACCACAGTTCAAAAGCACCAATTCGCTGGCGATCAGCTTTCTTCACAGTCCAACTCTCACATCCATACATGACCATGGGAAAAATCATAGCCTTGACTAGACGGACCTTTGTTGGCAAAACAATGTCTCTGCTTTTTAATATACTATCAAGGTTGGTCATAACTTTCCTTCCAAGGAGTAAGAGTCTTTTAATTTCATGGCTGCAGTCAGCATCTGCAGTGATTTTGGAGCCCAAAAAAATTAAGTCTGACACTGTTTCCACTATTTCCCCATCTATTTCCCATAAAGTGATGGGACCAGATGCCATGATCTTAGTTATCTGAATGTTGAGCTTCAAGCCAACCTTTTCACTCTTCTCTTTCACTTTCATCAAAAGGCTCTTTAGTTCTTCACTTTCTGCCATAAGGGTGGTGTCATCTGCATATCTGAGGTTGTTGATATTTCTCCCGGCAATCTTGAGTCCAGCTTGTGCTTCTTCCAGCCCAGAGTTCCTCATGATGTACTCTGCATAGAAGTTAAATAAGCAGGGCGACAATATACTGCCTTGACGTACTCCTTTTCCTATTTGGAACCAGTCTGTTGTTCCATGTCCAGTTCTAACTGTTGCTTCCTGACCTGCATACAGGTTTCTCAAGAGGCAGGTCAGGTGGTCTGGTATTCCCATCTCTTTCAGAATTTTCCACAGTTTATTGTGATCCACACAGTCAAAGGCTTTGGCATAGTCAATGAAGCAGAAATAGATGTTTTTCTGGAACTCTCTTGCTTTCTCCTTGATCCAGCGGATGTTGGCAATTTGATCTTTGGTTCCTCTGCCTTTTCTAAAACGTGCTTGAACATGTGGAAGTGCACAGTTATCAATTGCTTAACCCTTTTTGTCTCTATGCAGGTCAACAAACTACAAGATGCAGTGCCAGTTCAACAGGATATGTAAAACTACAGCCAACCACAGAAAATATCACTCACCCTTAGATGTCACTACAAGGACTCTGAGGCTTGAGACTAGCAAGAGGGGGATGCCCAATTCCCCTCACTGCCCCAGTTCAGCAGGAGGTAGCCAGAGAGCTCTCAATGCCCCTATTCCCAAAGAATTGGGTCTCCCATCTCCTGAGGGGGGGAATGTTAAGTAGCCAGAATAGGAAAAATGAGTCCAAAATGGCAGTGACTAAAAGACAAGGAAAGGACAAAACCTGTGAAAAACAGTACTAAAGAAGGTCCGAGTACCAGAGTTAGGACCTCAGATGAAACAAACACCCCTCCTGGCTAGGCCAATTTACATAGAGCAGGCTCAGCAGGAAGGAGACAAATGGATAAAAGGAGGAAGCCTAGAAGGATTGGGGCTTCCCTTCTCTTCACGTCTTTTGGGTCGGCCCACCCTCATGCCTTGAGGCTGTATTTCCCTTTACTTTCTAAATAAAACTGAGCTGTAACACAGGGCTGTAACATTGGTTCGTCAGAGGACTCTTTTTTTTTTTAAATTTATTTTATTGGAGGCAAATTACCTTACATTAATATATTGGTTGGTTTTGCCATACATTGACATGAATCCGCCCCGGGTGTACATGTGTTCCCTTTCTTGAACCCCCCTCCCACCTCCCTCTTCCCCATATCCTCCGTCCAGGTCATCCTCGTGCACCAGCCCCAAGCATCCTGTATCATGCGTTGAACCTGGACTGGTCACTTATGGTAATATACATGCTACAATGCCATTCTCCCCAATCATCCCACCTTCACCCTGTCCCACAGAGTCCCAAAGACTGTTCTATATACCTATGTCTCTTTTGCAGTCTCGTATACAGGGTTCAGGTTACTGTCTTTCTAAATTCCATATATATGCGTTAGTATGCTGTATTGATGTTTTTCTTTCTGTCTTACTTCACTCTGCATAATTTGCTCCAATTTCATCCACCTCATTAGAACTGATTCAAATGCATTCTTTTTGATGGCTGAAAAATACTCCATTGTGTATATGTACCAAAGCTTTCTTATCCATTCGTCTGCAGATGGACATCTAGGTTGCTTCCATGTCCTGGCTATTATAAACAGTGCTGCAGTGAACATTGGGGTACATGTGTCTCTTTCAATTCTGGTTTCCTCGGTGTGTATGCCCAGGAGTACGATTGTTGGATCGTATGGCAGTTCTATTTCCAGTTTTTTGAGGAATCTCCACACTGTTCTCCATAGTGGCTGTTCTAGTTTGCATTCCCATAAACAGTATAAGAGGGTTCCTTTCTCTCCACACCCTCTCCAGCATTTATTGCATGTAGACTTTTGGATAGCAGCCATTCTGAATGGTGTGAAATGGTATCTCATTGTGGTTTTGATTTGCATCTCTCTGATTATGAGGGATGTTGAGCATTTTTTCATGTGTTTGTTAGCCATCTTTATGTCTTCTTTGGAGAAATGTCTGTTTAGTTCTTTGGCCCATTTTTTGATTGGGTCATTTATTTTTCTGGAATTGAGCTGCAGGAGCTGCTTGTACATTTTGGAGATTAATCCTTTATCAGTTGCTTCATTTGCTATTATTTTCTCCCATTCTGAAGGTTGTCTTTTCACCTTGCTTATAGTTTCCTTTGCTGTGCAGAAGCTTTTGATTTTAACACTGGTCTGTCATCGCTTCAAATTTTTGTTGCAACAAGACAGAACCAAGGAAATTACAAACTCCCTTGACAATCTGAATCAGAGAAAAACCTACAGTGTATCTAACAGTGGCAAATGGAGAAGTTGAGGTTAAACAAGAACAAGTTACCTGCCTTTGTTGGATATTTAAACTTTAGAGTCAAACTTTGTATTTTTTCACTCCAGGACTTTGCCCTCAATTTACACTAATGTGTCTGATGATCTGGTCTCAGAAGTAGAACATACTAAAGAATAAGGCTGTGTCTTAATATTTTTATCCCCAAAAGGTAATTTACTGCTGAATTAGTTGTTGCTGACAGACTGAAATCTGAACTGAATTAAAGATTCTATATATACTGTCTGTGCATTCTTCTAAGGGAGTTGTTTTTTTGACTTAGTTTCTTTAGTCACTGAGAACATTATTCTAACTGGCATTAACTTCAGAAACTATGAACCCTCCCAAGTGACAAATAAGTGTAAAAGCATTAAGTACCACCTGCTCAAGTCATTTATCTATTATATTGTGTATATTGATTGCTAATACCCTGAATTTCCAAAGTCTCATGCCATTTGAATTGAAAAGATCATAAATAATTTCATCAATTCATGAGAATCTAACTAAAGGTAGGAGAAAGTTCTGTACACAGGTTGCCCAGATTATAGTTATCAAGAATCAGACAGCTAAATTTTAATATTTCTGATCTACATAAAATTTATGAAATTAGATATCTCTTCCTACATTTACTATGCATGCTACTGTATTAATATTTTCTGCAGTGACCAATACTTCCTAAGGAGATATGTATATATTAGTCTCCTGACAAATATTAGCTATAATTCATCCTATTTCATATGTTTTATGTTTTATACCTTGTTTCCAAATATATTTTATTGAATTTGAAATCCACTGTCATAAAACAATATGCTTGTTCTTATCATAAACACAAATTATATCAACATCACTCATGTAGGTTTTCTTTTCTCTCCTTAGAAAGTTGTCATTTACCAACTTTAATAGTTGAGGTTTTAATAGAATCCTACTAACAACTATTTCAAAGCTACGTTTTTTTTAATGTACACATCCACCCATACAGTTGAACCACTCATACAGTTGAAGCATAAGAAGTCAAAAATGTGGCTTTTATAAGCAACATATATTTCTGTGCAGATGCTCTGCAAAGCAAAGATGATTTTTAAGAGAGAGAAAATATTCAATTAATTTATACATTTAATTATGCTATATTTGAAATGTCATATTTGGAGAGTAACATTAGGTATTTTAAAATATTAATGTTCATTTTTACTTTCATGAAGCACCCACAATTTCCTCCATCCATACAAGCTAGAAAAAATTAAATGCACTTGACCACTGAATAACATGTGCTTAAACTGAGAAGTTCCATTTATATGGAGAATTTTTTCAGTAAATGTACAGTAGGTCTTCTGTATCTGCAGAATCATGGATTCAAATAACTGTGCACTGAATTTTAACAGGCAGTAGGTTGAATCTATGGATGCAGTGGCTTCCTGGGAGGCACCAATTGCAAAGAACCTGCCTGACAATGCAGGAGACACACGTGTGATCCCTTGGTGTGGAAGATCCTTTGGAGTAGGAAATGACACCCCACTCAGGAATTCTTGACTGCAAAATTCCATGGGCAGAGAGGCCTGGAAGGCTACAGTCCATGGGGCCGCAAATTCAGACACGACTGAGCAACTGAGCATATGGATGCAGAACCTGTGTCTACAGAGGGTGGACAGTTCTATACCAATTTACATAAGGAAATTCAGCATCCACAGATTTTGATATCTGAGCAGGCCCCTATAAACAATCCCTCATGTATACAAGGGACAGCTGTACTAAATTCTATTAGCCATTATAAAGATGACACAAGTTTAAAGATGTGTGAAATAAATAGTACAGACTGTAAAGGGAGAATAAGTATTAAAAGAATAAGAAAATCTTGGTTTCAGAACAAGTAATAAAACAGTCACTTTTCACAAGGAGATAAAGATAGAAATAAATTCTCTCTGCTCAGACTAGGATGCACACTATGAAGAAAAAGGAAGTCAGATGCAAAGTTCAAAGTTTCAAACAGAGGCAAAGGAGGTACTTATGTTACTAATTCAAAAAGACACATGAGGATGGAAGTACTTCAATTTTATCAATTTGAAATATGGATGAAAGTGAGTGGTGAGAGACAGGAGGTAGGGACAATGTGAAGGATACAAGCATAATGATTTGGGCCTGGCGTGATCAGGACCCTGGGGAAGGTCTAGGCACTGAGATGAAAAAAAGCAATATATTTGGAAGTTTTTTTTTTTTTGTCAGACACATATTTAAAGATATCATTATATACTGAAGAAGCTCTGAAGTTATAAAAATAGAGACGTCAAAAATTGATCTACAATAGATAAATTCATAAATGAAACAGATTGTCCAGCATTGCTGATTTTACATTTGATATGCTCAAACACTACAAACATTTATTAAGAATGTTATTGAAAAAACTCATGCAATGGAAGTATTAACAAGGAAGCTTAAAATTGCCCGTAATGAGAATTTTCTGGTCCAAGATGGTGTAGAAAGACTGAACTCTCCTCTTCCTACAGACACCTCCATGCAAAGCAATTCCTCCTAAAGAAGAACTGAGGTCTGACTTAAGAGCGTGTATAACAGAAAATGGATGGACCACATAAAGACAGGTTGGAGAGGCAAAAATATAGTATTTTGGGGAAATTCTCCCCAATACAGTGACCTGTGTTAGGGAGAGATATGAGGAATGTTGTGCAGACTTACTGCCCAGAAAGTAAAAGTCATTCAGTTGTGTCCGACTCTTAGTGACCCAATGGACTATACAGTCCATGGAACTCTCCATGCCAGAATACTGAAGTGGGTAGCTATTCCCTTCTCCAGGGGATCTTCCTGACCCAGGGATCGAACCTGGGCCTCCTGCATTGTAGGCAGATTTGCTGCATTGCTGGCTCCATCTGAGCCAGCAGGGAAATTTATAAAAACAAACATAGAATGTCAAACAGAATGAAGAGACAGTAATATCTTTCAAATGGAAGAGGATTAAACTCCAGGGGAAAAAAATGAACGAAATAAGTAATTTACCTGATACAAAGAGTCCAAAATAATGATCATAAAAGTGTTCACCAAACTTGGGAGAAAAATGGAGGAACACAGTGAGAACTTCAACTAAAAGTATGAGAAAGAACCATTTGGAGCTGAAGAATACAGTAACTTTAGTGGAAAATACTCTAGAGGGAATCAGCAGCAGATTAGAATGGATTAACAATCTGGAAGACAAAATAGTACAAATCACCTAATTAGAATAGAAAAAAAACTAAGAATAGAAATTATAACATCATCTCATTAGATGCAGATAGATCACTTGACAAAATCCAATGACATTTATGAAAAAACTCTCAGTAAAGTTTGTATAGCAGGAATATAACCAATATAATATTGTAAAATAATTAGCCTTCAATAAAAATAAATAAATAAAATTTTTAAAAAATTTAAAAAAAAATAAAATTCTGTTCCACTTAAAAAAAAAAAAGGAATATACTTCAATGCAATAAAGACTGCATAGGACAAACTCACAGCTACCATGATTCTCAGTAGTGAAAACCTAAAAGCTGTTACTCCAGGACAAGGAACAAAGTGTAGATGTTCATACTTACAATGTTAATTGAATACAGTCTTACCTGCAGCAATCAGACAAGGAAAGGAGATAAAGGACATTCCAAATGAAAGGAAGAAGTACAATTATCATTATTTATAATGAGGTGACACTATATATAGAAAACCCAAATGAGGCCATCAAAAAACCATTTGAATGAATAACTGACTTCAATAAAGTCACAGGAAATAACTGATACAGAGATTCCTGCATCTTCATACACTAAAGACAAACTATCAGAGAAATTAAGAAAACAGTCCCATTAACAGTTGTATCAAAATGAATAAGTTACATAAGAATATATTTAACCAAAGAAGTGAATAAACTATACTCTAAAAGCTTTAAGATAGTGATGAAAAAAATTGGAAATGTCACAAATAAATTAGTAGATATATTGTGCACATGGATTGGAAGAACTAATATTGTTAAAATATCCATACATTGTTGATTACAAAGCAATCTACAAATTCAAAGAAATCACTATCAAAATTTCAGTTTTTTTTTTTTTTTTTACCCACAGAACTAGAACGAAAAATCTTAAAATTTGTATGGAATAACAGAAGACCCTGAATGACCAAGACAATCTTAAAAAAGAAAAACAAAGCTAGAGGTGCCACACTCCCTGATTTCAAAATATACTACAGAACAGTAATGTACTGGCACAAAAAAAGAATAGAGTGCCCAGAAACGAACAATCCTCATATGATCAAATAATCTATGACACAGGAGATGGGAATATGCAATGGGGGAAAGACAGCTTCTTCAGTAAGTAGTACTGGGAAAACTGGGGGCGGGAGGAGAAGGGGACGACCGAGAATGAAATGGCTGGATGGCATCACCGACTCTGTGGACATGAGTTTGAGTGAACTCTGGGAGTTGGTGATGGACAGGGAGGCCTGGCGTGCTGTGATTCATGGGGTCGCGGAGAGTCAGACACGACTGAGCGACTGAACTGAACTGAACTGAAAAAAGAATGAGGCTAGACCACTTTCTTATACCATATACAAAAGCAAACTCAAAATGTATTGAAAATTACCTGAAACTATAAAACTCTTTGAAGAAAACATAGGCAGTAAACTTTTTGACCATTGGTCTTAACACTTTTTTGGGTATGTATTCTCAGGCAAAGACAAAAAAAGCAAAAGTAAGCAAGACTACGTCAAATTTTAAATGCTTTGGCACAATGAAAGAAATCATCAACAAAACTAAAGGCAACCTACTGAATGGGAAAATATACTTATAAATGATATGTCCAATAAGGGGCTATAATATCCAAAACATACAAAGAACATATAAAACTTAATATCACAAAAACAAAGAATCCAGTTAAAAATGGGCAGAGGATCTGAATAGTCATTTTTCCAAAGAAGACATACAGGTGATCAACAGGCAATAAGATGCTCAATTAATAAGCATTTTCCCTTAGTCGTAAGGGAAAAGCTAATAAGATATAATGCCACCATGAGATATAACATCACACATTTAAGAATGGTGACGATCACAATAGCAACAAATAAAAGGTCTTGGAGAGGATGTGGAGAAAAGGGAACCTTCATACACTGTTGTTAGGAATATAATCTTATACAGCCACTATGAAAAACAGTACGGGTTTCCTTGGAAAATTAAAACCTGAACTCATATGATACAGAAATCCCAATTCTGTGCATTTATCCAAAGAATATGAAAACACCACATCAAAAAATTTATGCACCCCAATGTTCAGTGCAGCATTATTTACAATAGCCAAGATATGGAAGCACCCTAAATATCCATCAAGAAATGAATGGATAAAGAGTAAGTGGCATATACATACAATGGAACATTACCCAGCCATAAAAATGTAAAATCTTGCCATTTGTAACAATATTGATGGACCTGGAGAGAATTATGCTAAATGAAATAAATCAGAAAAAGAAAATATCATGATTTCACTTATACATGGAAGCTAAAGAACAAATGAACAAATGTAACAAAACAGAAACAAATTCATAGATACAGAGAAATTGGCAAGGATCATATGGCATGTAGAGTAATGATGGAACATACATTGCAGAATATAATATCCTGTACTTTAGGAGAAAAAGTAAAGTATTAAAACATGGTTTACAGTGCATAATGTTAGACAATCGGTAAAGTTGTAGTCAAATGAATGTGTGTGTGTGTGTGTGTGCGCAGTTGTGTCCAACTCGTTGCAACCCCATGGACTGTAGCCTGCCAGGATGCTCTGTCCACGGAATATCCCAGGCAAGAATACTAGAGCAGGTTTCCATTTCCTACTCCAGGGGATCTTCCCAACCCAGGGATCAAACCCGTGTCTTTAGTGTCTCCTGCATTCACAGGCAGATTCTTTAACACTGAGCCACCATACAGAAGGGCTTCCCTGATAGTTCAACTGGTAAAGAATCTGCTTGCAATACAGGAGACCCCAGTTCAGTTCTTTGGTCAGCAAGATCCCCAGGAGAAGGGATAGGCTACCCACTCCAGTACTCTTGTCTGGAGAATCCCTATGGGGAGAAGCGCTTGGCAGACTACAGGGCATGGTATTGCAAAGAGTTGGACATGACTGCACGACTAAGCACAGCACAGCACCATACAGAAAGCACCAAATCAGTAGATTTGTGAAGATACGTCTTAGTCACTAAAGTTTATTAAAAAGTTAAAACTTCAGAGTGGTGATATTCTTGAAATTACAAGAATGAAATAAGGAAAAATCAGAAGTGGAGCTTGAATAAATAGAACAAAAGTTCCAGCTCAGGAAAAATAAATAAATAAAACTACTCTGATAACAATCCAGATTTATTTTGGTGTGGATGCTTTGTATTAATTGAGTTAACTTCATGGGCAGTCATAAAGGGTCTCAGTCCTAGAAAAGCTGTGGATTTGGTGAAATTTTCTGCTGTTGCTGTCTACATATTCTTACTGTCTTTACACAATGGGCTCTATATTGCCATCAAAACCATTATGATGAGAAAAGCGACCTTAAAGTAAATGGTAATGGTAAACAAAGCAACACATGTGCTATCAAATTTTACGTTGGTAGAAGATTTGAGTTTGAGAGCAATTTGAAAAATGAGGAAATAAAAGGGATTCACTGATAAATTAATGGACCAGATGGAGCTGTGTGTTCCTAGACATGATAACTGCTTATCACTTCTCATTGCCACAGAGTAGATTATTTTAAGAGTGCAATAAGCCAAGAGTTGAAGAATCTGTTTCCAGATACATCCTGCCTATCACCATCACTTAATGATAAAACCTCCCACAGGAAGTACAGTAGCGGTGTTAACAAGCAGAGGAGAACTCTGAATTAGAATTTTGAAAGTTTGAAGAGACTTAGCTAAGGGACTTTTGATATGAATTCATTATCTGCCATCATGAATCTTTTATAACCATAATGACAAAAGATGAAAGATTAAAAAAAGGATATATATTTTATTTTGTGATTTAGTTTAAAGCATAAATAAAACTCTTACCTTCAACCCCCTACAGTGATGTACCAGCTGAGTACTGTTTCTCAAATTCAAAAGAATGTAATTACTTATTTCCATTTTAGCAACAGACCACAGAAAAGCTCATCTATTTTATAATATCTTATGAGAAAATAAAACACTATTCAGCTACATAACCCCAGATAAAATTAAATTGAGCATTAACACACCTTATCTCCATTCAGTTTGAAGTTAAAAAAGAATCTTTAGAAGACATTTCTTTGTAAACATATTTCCTAAGGTTTTAGTTATTCCCAACGTTTCCCAGTGTTATTCCAGAGCCAGAGCCGAACAAATCATGGACAAAAGCAAAAGACATGTGACCCAGAACAAACCTTTTATTCTTCGAATTCTAACTATAATTCTTCTAATTCTACTATAATCCTGTTATCTTTAAACAGATTTTCATGAACTTGAATGGCAGAGACCTAATTATTAGAAACATACTTTGCAAGTTTAATTTTTTAATGGATTTAACAATATTTTTTAGAAAAAAAATGTTATTTTAGAAATCCTGTAGTGATGAACTTTTGATAAAATTCTTTTATCCTGAGAAATCAGTTATTTATTACAAAAATGGAAGAAAAAAAAAGGCATACCAGGCAAGCAATCAACCTGTGATCAGTATCATCATGGCAGAAATACTATCAAATTAAATCAACTCTTCACATGAAAAATGTTCACCAATATCGGCATGCATGTTCAACATGATTAGCAAACACTTCTACAGCTTCTCATATAGTCATACAATTCTTCACTCACAGTCCCTATGATAGCTCTATGCATTTTGCAGTTTGCCTTCAAATTTCATTTTGATATTGACATTATTCACAATGTTAACATAGCTCTAGCAAAGCTTAAGTGGGAGCAGAAAAATTTATAAAACAAATCTTACCCAGAGTTATTCAGACTTACCTTCAACCTGATCTTTGAAAACCAGTGAACCCTGAAGAGATTGTTTGATACTGATTTGGGGAGGGCTGTAGATTATAAAGTAGCTTAATATTGAAAGGGAGTTATAGGTGGGGTAGGAAATGGCAACCTACTCCAGTATTCTTACCCGGAAAATTCCATGAAAAGAGGAGCCTGGTGGGTTACAATCCACAGAGTCACTAAGAGTTGGATACAACTGAGTGACTGAGCATTCATGCACATGGGAGCTATAAGCCTACTAGTTTATATAAGCTGTATGTGAGAAGCAAAGTCACTTTATTGAAATAATCAGTTTCTAGAAATGTCCATCATTTTTAGGGGCCCCTGAGTTATATAATGCAATAATTCGTGAAAAAACAAAGAGGAGCAAAAGAGCTTCATTAAAGGTAACAAATATATTAGCATGCAATGAAATGTCAGCCTGGGCCACAATACAAAACCAAGAGAAATCAGCTTTATACATTCAATCTATAAAAATATCCAACATAAGAATTCTAAATTGTATTAGAAATAATTTTTATAATCTTATAGTTAAAAATATACCTGGCATAACAAAGCTAAACGTCTAACAGATTTTAAAATATATGTATATCATATAAAATATCTTTTCTGACCACAACAAGATAATGTTAGAAATCAGTAACACAAGGAAAACTGGAAAATTCACAAATTTGTGGAAATTAAACAACACACACTTACACAACCAATGTCTCAAGGAAGAAATCATTAGGAATTTAGAAACTACTCAGAAACCAATGGTGGGTTGGGAAAATCTCTTGGAGAAGGAGAATAGCATCCCACTCCAGTATTCTTGGCCTGGAGAATTGCATGGACAGAGAAGCCAGAAGGGCTACAGTCCATGGGATCACAAAGAGTCAGACACAACTGAGAAACTAACATTTAAAACTTAAGGAAAAAGCTAAACCCAAATCTAGTAGAAAGGAGGAAATAATGAAGATCAGAGCAGAGACAAAATAGGGAATAGAAAATCAATAGAGGCAATCAATAAAACCAAAAGTGAGTTCTTCAAAAAGATCAACCAAACTGGCAAAACTTTAGCTGACTAAGAAAAAAATAGATAGAAGTTTCAAACTACTGAAATCAGAAATGAAAATGGGGACATTATTGCCCAAACTTCAGAAATAAAAGTAATTATGAGAGAGTACAATGAATAACTATATGCCAATATATTAGGTAACCTAGGCAAAATGGACAAATTCCTAGAAAATGGACAAAATCTGCTGACTTATGATTAGTAACTAGGTTAAATCAATAAGCAAAATTCTCCCAACAACAAAGAGCCTTGTATTTGATGGTTTCACTTTAAAAGTTCTTCAAACTTTTAAAGGACTAATAACTTTTCCAAAATAAAAATTGGAGAGGTTAGAACATTTTCTAACTCATTCTGTGAGACTAGTATTACTAGGATGAAGTGAAGTGAAGTGAAGTGAAGTTGCTCAGTCGTGTCCGACTCTTTGCGACTCCGTGGACTGTAGCCTACCAGGCTCCTCCCTCCATGGGATTCTCCAGACAAGAGTACTGGAGTGGATTGCCATTTCCTTCTCCAGGGATCTTCCCAACCCAGGGATTGAACCCAGGTCTCCCGCATTGGAGGCAGACACTTTAACCTCTGAGCCACCGGGGAAGCCAAATGCACTGTATGAAAACTACAGACCAATACCCCTTATGAACACTAATGGAAATATCCTCAATAAAATATCAGTAAAATAAATTTATCAGCATATTAAAATAACCAAGTGGAATTTATTCCTAAAGTATAAGATGGTTCAACATACCAAAATTGTTCATTGTAATAAAACACATTAACAGAATGAAAAAAAAATCATCTGAATTGATGCATAAAATACAGTAGTCAAAAGTCAGTACCCTTTAGTAATAAAAATCACACATGCTAAGAAATAGAAATAGCCAAGAGAAAACAACTGTTAGAAAATAACTGACTCAATAAAAGTGACACATGAAAAATCCACAGCAAATATTATGCTCAATAGAGAAAGACTAAAAGTTTTTCCTCCAAGGTCAGAAATAAGACAAAGATACCAACTTCTACCATTTCTATTCAAAGAAGCTGAACAGTCAGAGGAATCAGACAAAGTTGCTCTTGTTGTTTAGTTACTAAGTTGTGTCTGACTCTTTGTGACCCCGTGGACTGTAGCCCACAGGACTCCTTTCTGTCCATGGGATTTCCCAGGCAAAAATCCTGGAGTGGGTTGCCATTTCCATCTTCAGGGGATATTCCAGATCCAAGGAATATCCAATGCATGTCTCCTGCATTGGCAGGTGAATTCTTTACCATTGAGCTACCAGGAAAGTCTGAATTATGCAAGAAAAAGAAGTAAAATATATCCACATCAGAAAGGAAGATGTAAAGTTATCCCTTTAGCAGATGATGTGATATTACCCTAAATCCTAAAGATCTATGAGAAAATAATATTATAACTAGTAAAATGATTCAGCAAAGTCAATACACAAAAATCTGTTACATTCGTATATACTAACAATGCACAGTCTAAAGATGTAATTATAAAAACAATTTCATCTTCAATAGCATCAAAAAGAATGAAATACTTAGGAAATTAACCAAGGAGTTGAAATACTTATACAATGAAAACTACAAAACATTAAAGAAATCAAACAATTTTAAAGAATTTAAAGATATCAATAGAAATAAAGACAAATAAACAGAAAGACATTTCATGTTCAGTGCAAACACTACCAAAAGCAATATACAAATTCAATTCAATCTCTATTAAAAGTTCAATGAAACATTTTTCAAAAATAGAGATTCATCCTAAAATTCACATGGAGCTTCTAAAGAACTACTAATAAATAAAATAATCTTGATAAAGAACAAAACCAACTGACTTACACTTCCTGAGTTCAAAATTTACCACAAAGCTCCAGCGTGGTACTGGCTAAAAACAGACGTATCAATCAACAGAACAGAAACAAGAGCCCAAAAATAAGCTCTCTCATAGTCAAATGATTTTTCACAAGAAGACTAAGATAATTCAACAGAGAAAGGACAGTCTTCTCAACAAGTTGTGTTGGAAAAACTGTATATCCACATGAAAAGGAATATAGTTGAACTCTTAACTAACACCGTATACGAAAATTTTTTTCTTTTTTTTTTTAGTTTATTTATTTTACTTGGAGGCTAATTACAATATTGTGTTGGTTTTGCCATACATTAACTCAAGATGAATCAAAGACATAAAATTAGAGTGAAAGAGAAATCAACTCAGTAATTGGTTTAATAACTCCTTTCAAACAGTGAGCTTCTCAACAGTGCATGTGACTTAGCAGCAGCAGCAGCATGGTTGTTCAATAATGCAATATGTTCTGATTTGATCCATACACCTTGGAAGAATACATTGTGTCTATTCAATATAAAGTTTTTGCAGGATCCTTTTCTATAACATGAGACTGCTATAATTTCAGATTGTAGTGGTGTGTTAACTTAGAGTTTCAGTCATTTCCATAGAAAATATTTATATACTCCACTACTAGAAAAATTTAAAAATTACCAAATATTAACATCTTTCAAAGAATTCATCAGACCCACCATATCAATGATCAAAGGATTAGGCAGAGTCATTGTGTCTAATCAATCAGTGCATTAGTGCCAAAAGTAAGACACATGACACTGACAATAGAGTAACTGATCATAAGTAATTAAACATTTGTGTTTTCTGGACTTCCAGCAAGTAATTTTTAATGGTCTTTTTCCCGTGGTCATGTATGGATGTGAGAGTTGGACTGTGAAGAAAGCTGATCGCCGAAGAATTGATGCTTTTGAACTGTGGTGTTGGAGAAGACTCTTGAGAGTCCCTTGGACTGCAAGGAGATCCAACCAGTAGATTCTAAAGGAGATCAATCCTGGGTGTTCAATGGAAGGACTGATGCTAAAGCTGAAACTGCAATACTTTGGCCACCTCATGCGACGAGTTGACTCACTGGAAAAGACTCTGATGCTGGGAAAGGTTGGGGGCGGGACGAGAAGGGGACGACGGAGAATGAGATGGCTGGATGGCATCACCGACTCTGTGGACATGAGTTTGAGTGAACTCCGGGAGTTGGTGATGGACAGGGAGGCCTGGCTTGCTGTGATTCATGGGGTCGCAGAGAGTCGGATACGACAGAGCGACTGAACTGAACTGAGGTTATGTTGTTGCAACTTTCTCAGTGTGCATAAAGAACAGCAATAAACTGCTTAATGAATAATTTATCAGACTCTGAGATGTTTACCCTGTGATGATTATACTTTTTTCTAATTGATTTCAAATTTTAGTTGGGAAATCCAGGGTGTGCATTAGTGAGATTGCACTAATGGGCAAGAAAGCAGTTAATGTTGAATTGGTATACCTGGTTTTTCTTGGAACCAGCACAAGAAGCATGATGCATGTTTTGGAGGATATGAGGTCAGAGATTAGATACTGTGATTTCAGTGCTAATTCCTCTAGGACCTTTAATTGTACAGTTAGTCTTCATTGCTATCTTTACCCTAAAGATAACTATACACTTGTACAAGTTTATCAAAACTTTACTTCAAAGCTAAAGAATATTTTTATCTATTTTTGGGATGCTTTTACACATTTAGTGATGCCAGTCTATAATGTAGAGTTTCCTTTCAGAAAATGTGTTTTAATACACTGCCAACTAGTAAAAATTACCATCTGGTCATGTTAAAAGCAGTTCTTCCCTCTTTTTCATTTCATTTCACCCCCAATCCACTCAGAATCAGATTCTTCACAAAGCTTTGACTCAAGGTCAGAGTGAAGTAAAATAGAGCACTGTTTTCCCTAAGTAAAAAGAGCTGAGTCGTGTATGCTCTACACTACTGTACACTTAAGCTTTCTCGTTAAATTAAAACTTGGAGTCTAAAACATCTAGGGCAACCTCTTCCTGATTACTGATGACAAAATGATTCTGTTTGACTCCACTGCATTTCTATTGCATTAGAAATGCACTGCATAAAACCTCCCTCACATCATAAGTGCTAGTCGAATATCTGATTTTAAGCTGGAAAACACTTCAATCAAATTGCAGCTAAAATTAAACTAAGTCTATCATTTCCAGAGTAACCACTGAGTAGTGCTTATGAAGGTCACAAGACCTGCTTTTCTCTCTAATCTTAAATTCTGAGGACTTAACATAGGTACATTAAGATGCTCTTAAGCTGATTGGATTTGCTGGCAAGGCTGAAGGTGACTAGGAGGCAACTCCATAGTCAAGTGTCAAAAGTGTGATCCAACTTTCATATTCATCCTAGAAAAAAGCCAATGATAGCAGTGATTTTTTACACAAAACACAAGATGTGGTTGAAATTATAAAGGTAAGACAGCAAAATCCTAGAACTAGCGTTATAGAGCTAAAAGACTTAGATTTTAAGATTTAAAAGACAAACATTTTATATGCTAGCTTGTTGCAATATATGCTTAATATTAATGTAAACATTAATAATTTAATAATGAAAATAAAGTATTGATATAAAGTGTATCTCATAGCCTCTCATCCATAATAGGCATTCAATACCTACAATCTGATGAATTATTGTTTGTGAATAATAATGAGAAAGAATAACACTTGAATACATAACATGGAACTGACTTTGTCTTTTAAGATTTATGTGAGTCATATTTTAATCTTTACAACAACCCTATGATGTGTGTGTGTGTGTATATATATATACATATGTAGATATTCCCTTTTACAAATGAGGAAATTGAGAAACAGAAAAGATAACCAATTTATTCCAAGTAAGACTGTGTGATTCCTTTCCTAGGTTCTTCACCACAGGATTAGATGTTGTTGACAAACATGTGGACCCTTGCTTTCAAGTATCTTACATTCTATGGAGAATAAAGTTACATGGCAAGAGCTACAATCTTTTCAATAATTTCTGACATGGAAAGGTTTAGCTAATATTTGAGCTAGTTTAATGTTATTATATCAAAAGTATTAACCATCTTCTTTCTACTAGACAAAAGTAGTTTTTTATTTGAATACTTTACATGGTGAATGCAGTTGTAAAAGTTCTACACAAAATGAAAATATGAATTTTATTTTAAAGTTACAATAGAGGTTTATAATTTTCTGTCTCATTATAATATTGGTCCCTATACTTTATAGCCTATTTTCTTAAAATAATGGAGAAAAGTGGAAGGGGAACAAATACTGGTAAGAAATAAAAGAGAGCCAGTGAAGATATCTATACTATACTGGAACTTTTTCCTTTCTTAAAGTGAGAAATGTACATGTTCATCCCAATCCAATTCGGATTTTAGGGACTCACAATGCTTTGAGTCTTACATTTTATCATTGTAAACATGTTACATATAATTCATTCCAGTAGTCAGGTGCTGTCCAGCTTTTTATACCTTTGAATAGAGAAATTCACCATATTTCATGTGAAAATAAGCTATGTCTTCTTCCATATTCAAGGGTACTTATGCTTGGAATATGTTCAAAAATAATATAAGGAGATCTCAGACAAAACTTTTCTCATCCATTTTTATTCATTGCACCACAGTGCTAACAAGTTCAAAAGTAAGTGTGAAGATGCATACTGACCAGGAAAAATTATGAAGACAAGTATATTTAGGTTCTAATGAAAATCAAATTCAAAAATTCTAATGGACACTCTTAAAGATAGGCAATGGAATAAATAACATTTGGTTGATTTTGACAACCAAAAATATTTAAGTTATTTTATCAAGAGGTGACATTCTTATGAAAGCAGAAGGAAGAGGGGAAGATTATGTTCCACATACTCCTACAGTTCATCTACTTCAGGATTCTGAAATTTCATTTCCTAAAAGAGATGTAAGCACTTTATCAAAATTTAAGTCCATAATGACAAAGGCCTTTGCCCTATGTAATCTAGAAATGTGAAAAGAGAAAGTTCCAATTTATGTGATCTTTCCTCTGGCCAATGATAATGCAGAACTTTCTATTTTAAGTGTTCAGTTCAGTTCAGTTCAGTTCAGCCGCTCAGTCGTGTCCGACTCTCCGCGACCCCGTGAATCACAGCACACCAGGCCTCCCTGTCCATCACCAACTCCCGGAGTTTACTCAAACTCATGTCCACAGAGTCGGTGATGCCATCCAGCCATCTCATTCTCCGTCGTCCCCTTCTCCTCCCGCCCCCAACCTTTCCCAGCATCAGAGTCTTTTCCAGTCAGTCAACTCGTCACATGAGGTGGCCAAAGTATTGCAGCTTCAGCTTTAGCATCAGTCCTTCCAGTGAACACCCAGGATTGGACAAGCTCTAAAACTTTAAACCTTTGCAACTTTTAAATTTTTATTAATAAGATTATTCAATATTTATAGCTTTCTCTTAATGTTTCTATGAATATGCTTAGGAAATAGAATATCTTGAAAAACCATGTGGCAAGCAACACTATGTGACTCAAGATAGGATTAAATGACCCACACTGCAAATTCTGGATCAAAGGATATCAACATCAATCTGCACAAAACTTCTAATTTTTAAGAAATTAAGAATTTGACAGAAAAAAAGTATAACTTTCAAGACTTAAGAAGTAAAATGTGTGTGTTAAGACTCTTGATTTGATTTTTAGGACATCAGGGCTCATAAGATGAAATGAACATGTAAGCTGATGGGAAGAAAGAAAAACAGGAAGTACTCGCTTTATTTTGGACATCCAATAGGCAAGGCATCTTCACACATATTCTGTCCTCAGTCTTCATTAATAACTCTAAAAACTACATATCATAAGAGAATTTTAACATGCTCTTATTACAGAGTGTGGGACCCTGTCCTCAGAATTATTTGCCATTTATAGTCACTTAACAGAATAATATTCAGTCATAAATTTCATCATCTATAGAACACCTATCTCAAGTTCCACTTTGGATCCTGTTCCTTTTCTCCCTTCATATTCAAACGAATTGTCTTAGCATTTCTCCTTTCTAGTAGATAAGATAATTAGCATATAACTAAATATGCAAGGTCATTATATATGATAATATGTTATATACCATTTATATATACAAACTTTCCCACTTTCTTAAAAAGGTTTCAATCATCCTTTTATTCCTTGCTAGTTACTACCCCACATCTCTCCTCTCCTAGTGACATTTCTTGAAAATTTTCACTCTATTCACACCTGTGTTTTCTTTGCCATGGTTCTCTTGAACCTATCTTTCTAGTCTGATGTAATTTCCCTAATTTCATTGAAGTTTCTTTTTTTTAAAATTTATTTTATTGGAGGCAAATTACCTTACATTAATATATTGGTTGGTTTTGCCATACACTGACACGAATCCACCCCGGGTGTACATGTGTTCCCTTTCTTGAACCCCCCTCCCACCTCCCTCTTCCCCATATCCTCCCTCCAGGTCATCCTCGTGCACCAGCCCCAAGCATCCTGTATCATGCGTCAAACCTGGACTGGTGATTCATTTCACATATGATAATATACATGCTACAATGCTGTTCTCCCCAATCATCCCAGCTTCACCCTCTCCCACAGAGTCTCTATTATACAGAGTGAAGTAAGCCAGAAAGAAAAACATCAATACAGTATGCTGCTGCTGCTAAGTCACTTCAGTCGTATCCGACTCTGTGTGACCCCATAGACGGAAGCCCACCAGGCTCCCCCATCCCTGGGATTCTCCAGGCAAGAACACTGGAGTGGGTTGCCATTTCCTTCTCCAATGTGTGAAAGGGAAAAGTGAAAGTAAAGTCGCTCAGTCGTGTCCGACCCCTAGCGACCCCATGGACTGCAGCCTACCAGGCTCCTCCATCCATGGGATTTTCTAGGCAAGAGTACTGGAGTGGCTTGCCATTGCCTTCTCCGTCAATACAGTATACTAACGCATATATATGGAATTTAGAAAGATGGTAACCTTAACCCTGTATACAAGACTGCAAAAGAGACATAGGTAACCTTAACCCTGTATACAAGACTGCAAAAGAGACATAGGTATATAGATCATTGAAACTTCTTTTACCAGTGTCACCAATGATAAATCCAGTGTCACTTACAAGTCCTCACATTACTGGATTTATCTTCAACAGATGATCTGAATTCAGTTGATCACTTTCTTCTTCTCGAAATATCTGAATATCACCTATTTGTTTCTTCTTAGTGTCAGCTTCATGTTTTTTTCTTATAACCCTCAGCTAAAACTGTTGCTGATTTTGCATACAGTCTTACCTACTGTTTTTATGTGTAAGATATTAATTTTTTCAGAAATTGGAATATATATCACATAATGTATTTCTCGCTTTTCTTTTATAATTTCTTGACAGTATAATCATCTTTCAACAATATTGATTTTAAGAAAGTATCTCTAAACTGATAAATTCAATGAGAAAATGTTAAAGTAACCCCAATGATTTACTCAGAGCTTTCAGAATCTTTGTGGCTGTGTACAAGAATGTCTCATTGCTACTAAAACTGTTAACAAGAAAAAAATGGTGGAAATAATCTAGAACAGGAAAAATACATAATGTGATCCATCTTTATCAATTCTTACCTTTTTTAGATCTTTGAAAAGAGCCCATACTACATGCTAGAGTGTATATATTAATATGACAACTTCACTATTTCAAATGTCTTCATTGTGAATATTTATTGATTCTGCTTAAACTGCAACTAGCATATTTCCACTCAGATCTTCAGCTACATCTATTTCCTTAAAATTTAAGTTACCTTAATATGTATCTAAGTGGTATAAAATATGGCTTATAGAGAGACTCGCTAGTGATGCAAAAATATTTTTATGCATTTTCAAAAGGGAGGAATTTCTACTGTCTTATGAAAATTTTGCCTCTCCATCTTATAAACTGAAAACCAACTACACATATGCACCTCAACACTTTTATATGTAATGGCTTACCCTCTCATTAATGTTCTTTAAGGGTAATTTGAAAGGGATAGTTAGGGAGTTTGGGATGGACCTGTACACACTGCTATATTTCAAATGGATAGCCAACAAGGGCCTACTATATAGCACATGTAGCTCTGCTCGATGTTATATAGCAGTCTGGATGGGAGGGGTGTTTGGAGGAGAATGGATATATGTATGACTGAGTCCCTTTGCTGTTCACCTGAAATTATCACAAAATTGTTAATCAGTTATAACCCATATACAAAATTAAATTTTTTTAAAAAATAAAAATTCAGGGTAATTTGAGATCAACAATTCTAAAAAGCACAAAATATGAATATACATACACATATACATATACATTTTCTTCTTCAAATTCATTGCTTAGCCACCTATTTAGTGTATGTTTGGACCTATCTTCTAATTTGTGATCTGGCTACTTCAAAACCTAAATTTCTATTAGACTGCCAGACATTATTGCAAAACAGTGAGGTCAGGCAAGATTTAGTTTCATTAATCTTTAATTTGCTGTTTATTACCATATTTTTGAAATGGTTGCTGTTGATCATATCGTATAATTCGAGGCACAAAAGTAGCAATTATTTAATAGCGCATGTAAGAGTTATTTAATGCAATGTTCTATAAATAAAGCAGGAATAATTGAAAAGACATAAACTAAACTATATGAGGACAACTCTTACCAACAGGTAAAGGTAAAGTAACTTTAGAGGCAACCAACTAAAATCATGCCATATAGCGAACACATCTTCAATCTTCCCAGTCTATAGTATGAAATACCCATTCCACAGATGTGTGGCTGACTTTTCATGCAAGTCATATGTGAACTTTCTGCCTCTGCTGTTCTTCCTGAGTCCATTGTTTCTAATTCCTCTCATATATTGTATAGTCCATGTCTTACAATGTTCTCCATCACAATGGGAAGTTCCTTGGATGTGAGATTTTTATTGTGAATTAAAATTCTCATTACTTTTTGTAATAAAAATGGATTTAAAATGTTTTATTGATGAGCAATATATTTTCAGAAAAATGAACATGTAAGTATATAGCTCACTGGTCTCCACAAACAGAACATACTCAGACATCCAAAAGTCAAGTCAAGTGAAATATTATCAGTGACCTAGAAACTCCCTTTTTGCCACTTCCAGTCAGAAAAGAACTCATACTTTTCTACTTTATACAAATGAAATTATGAAGGGTGTGTGTTTTTTACATTAATATCCAACTTCTCTTACTCAACTTTCTACCTGTGAGAGTCATTCATATTGCTGCCTATGGGTGTAGCCCATTCTTATTGCTCTGTAGCATTACATTGCCTGAATGTGCAATGATAAATGTATATATCCCACTTTTGCTGGGCATTTGAGTGGCTTCCAACATGTTGCTATTAGAATACTGCTGACACAAACATTCCAATACATTTTTATTTTGAAAACATGTAGACATTTCTTTGGGGTTACTAGATCATAACACATGCAACATGCAAATTTTAAGTATCAAGTAGTTTTTATTTTTTTAATCATTTAACTTTCACAGTTTGTGTTTCTCATCTCCGCATCTGTACAGATCTTGAGATAGTCCCCATGTCACCACGGAAAACTCACATACAACAGCTATAAATTCCCGTTACTTTGACAATGGTGCTTCTATATGATATACACTCAGAGTTACTATTCAGTACTGATTTTCACAATTGCAAAGTAGCATTTAGTATTTTATGGCCCCGAGCTTTTTAGGTGGTCTTTAGCACAGCCTCCAGCTTGTGCCCAACAAGAAAAAAGCCTCCTTGTTATATAAAAGTCAGATTAATTCTACTTCCTGTCTTATATTATTAATTGCCTTTCCTAATTATAGTCAGAGGGAATTTCACTGTTTAGCTAGTTTGTGCTAATCAATTGTTAACCACAGATGCACCAATAATCTCAGTGTAATCTTTACACAGGAACCTTTTATAGTCATATTAGCCTCCCCTCTTTATTGAGAATACATCAGAGAGGATGAGTAATTTTCTAAGCCACATTATTTTTATAGCTGTTGATGTTAAGGGGCATATTGACAAAATTAAATGTTAGTAAGTAGCAGCAGAAGAATAATGTGAAAGTCTGATAAATGGAGGCGTGCATTTAAAAATAGTTTAAATAGGGACTTGTGAAATTTCTTAGTAGTTATAACTAAGTGGTAGATAAATTTTCTCTTCAAATATGCAAATATCTTAATCATTTACATATACTATCTACTTTTATATAAATAATCTGAAAAGGTATTTGATTTTAGGAAATTATCTAGGGAAAGGTCAACAAATTGTCAAGTTGGTACAAATGTTTTTAATTAAATTTGTAACAGCAAATCTTATTTACCTAATTTACCAATATTCATTTATCATACCCAATTAGAAAACAAAACAATCTATGACAGTGCTGGTCTGAATGTATCTTCTCAAAACTCATATACTGATGTCCTAACACCCAATGGTGATGGTATTACCAGGTGTGGCCTTCAGGAGGAACTTAACTCATGAGGGTGGAGCGTACTTGAAGGTGATTAGTGTCCTCATAAAGGCTCAAGAGAGCTCCATAGTCCCTCCTGCCACGTGACAGAAGTATGTGATCCAAAAGAGGATCCTCATTTAACCATGCCAGATCCAGGATCTTGAACTTCTAGGCTCTAGAACTGTGAGCAATAAATGCCTTTTGTTTATAAGCTACCCAGCCTGTGATATTCTGTCAGAGCAACATGAACAGACTAAGATACGCAGTTCCTCTGAAGAAGGAAATGGCAACCTACTCTTTTTCCAAATGTAAAACATACATTAAGACTTAAAAAATGTTTTCAGCTACTGTGAGAAAGACCATCATTTCACTTGTTATTCTTTATTCAGATTTTTAAGGACATAATCAAGAAATATGCTTAAGCATCCCAAAGATAAACAGAGCTATTATCAATTTATCAGATAGTCCATCTGTATAAACACAAATCTGTGTATATGCATGAAATCAACAAATTCTTTCCTTGTGCTATTGAAAAAATATTATGTGAATTAAGACTAAAAAGTTACTGAAAATAAATATACCCACGATATATTAGTTTCTCAAAAATTAACTCCTATTTACACTATAGAACTATAAAAACATGCTAACGTTTGCAAGAAGTCATTTGTAAAGTTAAACTCAAGGCATTGAAAATATTACAAACATTTATATAACAAATATAATACAATGATTGTAACTACAGTAATGTTTAAGACATCATTTTGCCAAATTACATATGAATTAGTTAATGGGAATACTGGGCAAGCCATAGAAATTGAAAATTGAATTGTCTGTTGTAATCAACAGTATTTTTGACTTTTAGAAAGTTCTTTTATTAATGGATTTAACCCTCAGTAATACTTCCACATTGGGCTTCCCTGGTGGCTCAGTGGTAAAAAAAAAATCTGCCTGCCAAAATGGCAACCCTCTCCAGTATTACCGCCTAGGAAATCCCATGGACAAAGGAGTCTGGCAGGCTACTGTCCATGGAGTAGCAAAGAGTCAGACACAACTTAGTGACTGAACAACAACGCTTCCATGTTAGTTTCCTCTCAATTCCTCATGTACACTTACCATTCAAAATACTGGGAATACAATTTTTCCTCTTATTATACTGATAATAACTGCAACAGTAAACATGATTTCCCTTCCTAGCTGCTTGCTTCTGAACCAAAATTTATTTTTCTGGACCTATATCTCTTTCTCCCATACTCTTTAACATATTTTTTTGTCCACTACATTCTTCATTTACTGAGTGCACTCACTTCTCTCCTGTGTTTAAATATCTTCATACACTCCTTTCACCTCTACATTTTATGATCGCCAAATACTTTATATTTTACAATAATAATGATCTCACAATGGCTAACCCTGATCGCCTTTGAATTTTAGCAGACTATGAGTTCTCTGCAGTATCTGATAGTCTTCAACACTGCTCTTTCCCCATATTTTCTCCTTTAAAAAAATTTCCCCTCTCTTCCACACTTACCACATTACCACTATTTTTGTCCTCATCAGCCCATTCCTGCCACCTCAATTGGTTTCTCTTTCACCATTTCTTTCTCTAAACCTAAGCCCTTTAGTTTAATCTTCCGCTCTTAGGTTTCCTCTTTTCTTCTACCTCTGAGAATTTGAGTATTACTTCTATATGATGACTCAGATATCACTCTTATCTAGGAGGATTTCATATCAGCATTTCCATCTGTGGCATAGCTACTTTCATCATATCCTGCTGTCATTTCAGACTAATCTAAAATCGAACTTAACATCCTCTCTAATTGTTCTCTTCTCTTCCTCTCCTGATTCTCAGAATTTCCACTATGCCCCCAGACAACATTTTGACTGCTCTTTTTCCTATACATTTATATTCAGGTAATAAATTCTATCGGCTACTTTGTTGTTCTTAACAAGATCTCACAACTCTTTTATTCTTTTCATACCAGTCCTCCCTTTTTCATTCCTAGACTCCCAGGTGTTCTGTAATCTAATCACGCTTTCCTGTTGCTCTTTACAAACTCTTGCCTTATTAACATTTCTCGAAGTCACGTTCTCTCTTTCACTGACTACAGATTCCCTAACCTTGATCACCAAATTTCTTGATAGTCTGGGCAAGATCAACAGCAATTAGAACTGGCAAACACAGACAAGTCTGCCATTATAAGTGGTCACAACTCTACACACTGCTGTATGAACAACCCCTTAAATGTTCATACTTTGCCCAGACCATATCTCAGCAATTAAATACCTGTTCTCTCCATCTTGCTGCAAACTGTCACAGGGCCCAAGATATATCATCCAAGAAATGCCCCTGAACTTGACTCCATAAAACATCCCCTAGTCATAATGGAAGGCAAATTCACCTTCCTCTCAGCTACTCTAACTCATTGATCTGGACAGCAATATGTTTTGTTTTTTTCTTAATAGGTGCAGCTTTACGTTGTTATTAAATGCTGGTCACAGAACACTAACTAATCTGCATGGTATTGCTTTATTGTTTTATTAGAGAATTTGTCTGTGTCAACATTTTCAGGCTGAAATATTTTCATCCTTATTTAACCTTAACAGAATTTTTATATTGACATGAAAGTAAAAAAATTTTATTGGATATATTTATTAAATTATATTATTTATCAGCTTTATATTCTCTGCAAATAGTTTAACTCATTTTGTTTCTCATTTAAGGTAAACACTTTTATTACCGCTTACTGGATGAAGAAACTAAGGTTCTAAGATGTTCAAATATTAATGTTCACACAATTAGAAGAGAAAGAGATGGGGACAGAATTTATACCACGTAGTCAGCCTCTAGAGACTACCTTGTTAAAAGGTAGAATATGGTACACTCAAATAACAGTATTATTTTTAAATGATATATAATTTTAATTTCTATAAGATACAAAATATATAAAATTACTGTGCATGTGTGCTAACTTTCTCCAGTCAGGTACAACTCTTTGCAAATCCTATGTACTGTAGCCTGCCAGGGTCCTCTGTCCATGGAATTCTCTGGGAGAGAATACTGCAGAGGGTTGCCATGCCCTCCTCCAGGGAATCACCCTGACCCAGGTATCGAATCCATGTCTCTTAGGCCTCTTTCATTAGCAGGCTGATTGCTTCCCACTAGTGACACCTGGGAAACCTATACAAAATTATTACTATTATACGATTGCCTCTAAATCTACCAAATGTAAGTTAATCAGCTTTATGCATCCTTTGCTAAATTAGTCTTGTTTCTATTATTGTACTTATTTTAACAAAGTTGACAGTTCATTCTGTGTACAGTTTTGCATCTTGCTTTTTGATCATATAGTTTTATAACTACATCCTATCGTGTGGTATTATGCAGATTTAAGATGGTTTTTCTTGATATTTGGAAATGTAGGTGAGCTCAATGATATAGCATGTGGAAAGTATCTGGAATAATCCCTGACACATAGGTTTTCTCATATCAATATTTTAGGTTTGCTTGGTTTTTTTTAAAACGTGAAGTTGTATCTTCTAGTCAGAAGACTTGAAAATAGATTACCCCATGGGTCTTGTATACAAAGCTGTATCCTCTCGTTTGCCATCATTTCATATGTCACTGGATTTTAAATAGGATGAACAAAGCTAGTACTACAAGAGCCCCATTTAATGGGCTACCATGATGCTGGGAAAGGTTGGGGGCGGGAGGAGAAGGGGACGACGGAGAATGAGATGGCTGGATGGCATCACCGACTCTGTGGACATGAGTTTGAGTGTACTCTGGGAGTTGGTGATGGACAGGGAGGCCTGGCGTGCTGTGATTCATGGGGTAGCGGAGAGTCGGACACGACTGAGCGACTGAACTGAACTGAACTGATAGTTAGTACCAGACAGACTTGCAAGGCTTGGGTTGTTTGTCTACTCAGTGATTTTCTAACTACAATGTGCAATGGAGTTACCATGAGGACTTGTTACAAAAGGGACTGCTGGGATCCACGTGCTGAGTTTCTGATTCGGCAGATCTGGGGAGGGGTTCATGAATTTTTGTCTCAATGTCACACAGATGCTCTGGGCCCAGAGACCACACTTTGTTTTTTTTTTTTTTTTTTGAATGCCACTGATCTAAAGTTTTAATTTCAGAGAAATGATAGGTAATAAATGTATCTAAAATGCAAGTTTCTGTCTAGCTGCTGCTGCTGCTGCTAAGTTGCTTCAGTCGTGTCCGACTCTGTGCGACCCCATAGACGGAAGCCCACCAGGCTTCCCCGTCCCTGGGATTCTACAGGCGAGAACACCGGAGTGAGTTGCCATTTCCCTCTCCAATGCATGAAAGTGAAAAGTGAAAGTGAAGTCGCTCAGTCGTGTCCCACTCTTAGCGACCCCAAGGATTACAGCCCACCAGGCTCCTCCATCCATGGGATTTTCCAGGCAAGAGTACTGGAGTGGGGTGCCATTGCCTTCTCCCTTCTGTCTAGCTAATCCCTAACATAATCAAATGGAGTTTCACTTTTATGGAATTTTCTTGGAAGAGAATAATCATTTATAAAAAATTAATAAACAGAAACCTCAATGAAATAGATCAGAAGAGGGAGGTCTCATGCCATTTGAAGACAGAACAGCCTAACAGGAAGAAGAAAGACTCCTCTTACTTCCAGTCAAGGGTTCAACAATGGATAGACTCTTTGTTTTACCCTATCTCTCCCAGCTTCCTTCTCCCCTCTATGAAAGTGTTCCAATCCCCTGGCTGTGATGGGACCTGCATGTGGGTCACCAAGGCGGCAAACACTGAGTTACAAATCTCTGCTGATCCCAAATAAACCTATCTGTGCTGGAGAAATGTCTGGCAGTCTGTTTCAAGTCAACCAAATTGAACTGGTCACAAAAATACAACTTGTTTTCCTCTCAAAAGGCCTTTCATTTATGGCATTTTTTTCTTTACTTTTCCTTCAACATGATGTCTAGTGTTCCTGCTCCACCAACATTCCCTTACTGTTTCCTCCACTGAAACACAGTCCTGGTCAACATCCAAAACATTTTCAGAACTTCCCATTCATCCTAGAATACTTTAACTTCGTGCTCCCATAATAATCTGGTATAGGGCTTCCCAGGTGGCTCAATGGCAAAGAATCTTCCTGCCAAGGAGGAGACACAGGAGATGTGGGTTTGATCCCTGGGTCAGGAGGACTCCCTAGAGAAGGAAGTGGCAACCCACTCCAGTATTCTTGTCTGGGAAATCCTGTGGACAGAGAAGCCTGGCAGTCTATGGAGTCACAAAACAGTGTGACACAACTTTGCAACTAAACTACAGCAGCAAACAATCTGGTATTCTCCTTTTGTAGTACTTAGCACATTTTGCTTTTATTGATCATTTCTATGCATATTTCATAACTGTCTTACAAATGCCTAAGTGTATCTTAATAATTTTTGCTGCTAAAGTATTTTACTCAAAATAGCCTTTTGATAAGCATTTATTCAATAAGCATTTATTGGACCCACAGGGGACTCAGAAAAAAAACAAAAACGAACATATAGCTGACTTAGCATCATATTCCATTTCTATGAGGATGGTGAATCATCTAAAATAGGGCCATAAATATCATTTTTCTATGGATGGAACAGTTTTGTTTTTCCTTTTATTTGCCTTGTTTTCATAACACAGCAAAAGAAAAATGAGACAAATATTTATTTCAGCACGCTATTTTCTATAATGTACTCTAAACCAGTGGGGTTTTTCAATTATACAGTTTTTTCTATGTAATAGAAGAAGTTGAAAGATTTCTAACCTTATATAGTACTTCCTTTTGTGAATGCATGTGTTTGTCAATTGGTCATGTCCAACTCTTTGAGACCCCATGGACACCACCAGGCTCCTCTATCCATGGGATTTTGTAGGCAAGACTACCAGAGTGGGTTGCCATGCCCTCCTCCAGGGGATCTTCCCAACCCAGGGATCAAACCCAGGTCTCCCAAATGCAGGCAGATTCTTTACCATCTGATCCACCAGGGAAGCTCCTTGTGAATACATAAACTATAAAATTCAATAATCTCAAAGTATACAAGAAGAAGTAATACATTAGTATCTAGATGCTTTCCCCCTGATGTAGCCATATTGTCTAAAATATTACAAAATTGGACAAGATAGATTTATGGAATTGATTGGAATATTTATTTCAAATCAGAGAGCTAATTTTTAACGGAGTTTTTGATCATCTAGCTAAATAATTATATGCTACCATGAAAATTCACATTTACGCAACTTCCTCACAAAAATTGTGGACAGAGTAGGGTGAGTTTAGAGACTCATTCTTTACAATTGAAGTAAAGGAGAAAATGGGAGGCTAATTGCTAGTCTAAGGCTTGCCACTAGCAACTAAACTAGGATTTGGGCCTAAGTTGTTTCTGTTATTCTTCTGCTTCAAGTTCTTCTTTTGTTCCAAGTTTTTGATAGCTGTTCTCATACCAATGTCACTAAAAAGCAGTATTTTAACATTGTATGATGGTGTTCAAAGGTCTCTGAGATGACAGCTCATTAACATATGTTGATGTACAAAATATATTACAACTCAATAATTTGTTTTCTTTTTTACTAATTGAGTTTCATGATCTCCCCAGGATATTCTTATAAGCTCTGTTCCTCTAAACACCCCAATCTAAGGATGTACATTTTACTTAGTTATTTAGTGGTCAAAGTCACATATAATTTTTCATGTCTTAAGCATTAGAAATATAGGGATTCTTTGATCAAAAGAAAGGTTTTTAATCTCAAGCAGCCATTTTATATATTCTCCATTGAAAGTCAATTTATTGTCAAAGTTGCTTGCAGAATAAATTAAAGGATTAAAAATGTTTCAGCCAAGAATTTTATATTTGCATGAAGTGAACAAAAATAAATTATTTATTGAGGTTAATTTCATATACATAAGAATAGCTGTAATTTCTAGAAAATATATTTGCTGAAAACATGCTAAAAGAAGTAATACAGGCTTTAGATCTTTAAATGCTATATGAATGATGAAAAGTAAAAGCGTTCTTCAGATTCATATATTATTAGACATGTTTTCTTCCAGAACTGGCATTCCAGATGAAGAGAATGTGTGCTTTAACCTTGGGAATAAATAATGCATTCACTTATTTGATTAAAGATTGCACAGTGAATTTAATAAAGACTTTATACTATCTTCTAATGTATTATAAACTCAATTTTCTTACTTACAAACAGCTTTAAGACAGAATTTAGAAGAACTATCCTTTAGAAAATTGTCTTTCCTTCCCCCACAAACAATTCAAATAAACCACATTTACTCTTTGGAATGCTTCATTTATATAGGCACGACACTCTTTTGGCATGTCTTCCACGTCACTGAGAGAAAGATAAACCTTATCATGGAAATTCTGGGTATCCATACCTGACATAACAACAACAAAAACATGAGTTCTATGTTTTCACTGAATTCATCAAAAGGTTCTCGGTATTTATCAAATGTCAAAAATATTCCTTCACTTCAATAATAGCTTATAGAGCAAGTGAGATTTTATTCTCATTTTGAAAAACTATATATTCTATGGGATACACCTTTTAAAGTTGGAATTTTGAATGGGAAATAAAACATAAACCGCTTAGAGGAAAAAATAATAAGGCAACTTAACCACATCTATGAGGCCTTTTAGGCTTTCTTGAGGAAGGAACATTTGCACTTAGCTAGACTTGAAGAATCGGAGAAGGCACTGGCAACCCACACCAGTGCTCTTGCCTAGAAAATCCCAGGGATGGCGGAGCCTGGTGGGCTGTCGTCTATGGGGTCGCACAGAGTTGGACATGACTAAAGCAACTTAGCAGCAGCAGACTTGAAGAATGAATAGGACTTATTATGTAAAAAGAAAAAAAAAGAAAGTGAAGAATAGGGAACAGTCCCAGTGAAGAAGAAGCAGTGAGGGTCTATCTCTGATAGGTGATGATCAGCATAGTTATAGATTTGAAATTATTCTTGACTATCTGGGAAGCAGAACTCATGGTAATATAGATTTTTTAGGTGTGAATAAATTACACCCTAATGAAGATTCAGCATTTTAGGGCAGAAAGAGAAAGAAGATCAGCATGAAAAAGGGACTGAGAAAGCATGTCCTCCAATGAAAACTGAAGCTAGAAGACTGAGTGTCAGGAGATAACAGAAAAGTATTTCTAGACGATGGGTGGGGTTAAAATAGGCCAAAACAGCAAGAGTGCAAATAAAATATAGACTGACGAATGTCATCCCTTAAATATTCTGACACCACTAAAGACCCGAGGGCAGTGTTTGTGGGGTGCTTTAAGGATTTGGGGGTCAAGAAGAGAGGATCAGACGAGGTACTTCAATGGTTGGTAAGAAAGTAAAGATAAGGGAGGAGAGAAAGACTGGGTCCCCAACACAGGAAAGAACTGAAAGTGGGACAGAGCTGAGATGGGTTTACATCGCTTCATTTACTCACTATTTGTCCTTCAGAAAGTTACTTTCTCTAAGCCCCAGACTCTTAAGTTCTACGTTGATAATAGATATAATTTCAAAGTTATTGTGAAGATTTATAAGACACTGTAAGGAAGATAACTACATTTCATTAACAGAGAAAGTATTAAATGCTTTAAGAAATACTGGTTGCTACAATGATTAATGTATTATTATCAACTTCTATTATTAAGAAGGGGGATGGGGAAAGGGGTGTGCTATTTCTTTGTTACTTTTTAATAGGAAGAATTTAGAATTGCTTCAATACTATGAGAGTGAGAATAAATGAAGATAAAGAGGAGATAATCTAATAAATGCTGACTAATCTGTGAAGCCTGTGGGCACATTAATAACATCCAGAGTATTGACAGTCAAAACATCAAACTACTTGGCTTAAATATATTATTGCTTCAAAACATGAAATGAATACTGATTCCAGTATCTATTTTAGTAATAGACTGCACCTCTGATCATGTGTGTGTGTATCACTCTGGTCACCAAAACTAAAAAAAAAAACAAAAACACCATCACATATCTTACATACATAGAATTATCACGTGAAACTTATATTTTAAGTTATTCATTCAAGATTCTATCTCTTGGTTTCTAAAAACATTTCAAATTGTTCAACACATCATTCTGAGTATTTTCTGTAAGCCAGGAACACCACAAGGTGCTGGAAATATTTCAAGTCAACATTACTTCAATGTGATTAAGAGGTGCTTAATACTGTTTCCATTAATAATTACATCCAGGCACTATCAGGAATGGCACCTTACTCAAGTAATTCCTTAAAATCATTTTCATCCTGTTAACTCTAAGGATTTATTTCAGTTCAGTTCAGTCGCTCAGTCGTGTCCGACTCTTTGTGACCGCATGAATCACAGCACGCCAGGCCTCCCTGTCCATCACCAACTCCCGGAGTTCACTCAAACTCATGTCCATTGAGTCAGTGATGCCATCCAACCATCTCATTCTCTGTCGCCCTCTTCTCCTCCCGCCCCCAATCCCTCCCAGCATCAGAGTCTTTTCCAGTAAGTCAACTTGTCGCATGAGGTGGCCAAAGTATTGCAGTTTCAGCTTTAGCATCAGTCCTTCCAATGAACACCCAGGATTGATCTCCTCTAGAATGGACTGGTTGGATCTCCTTGCAGTCCAAGGGACTCTCAAGAGTCTTCTCCAGCACCACAGTTCAAAAGCATCAATTCTTCGGCGATCAACTTTCTTCACAGTCCAACTCTCACATCCATACATGACCACGGGAAAAACCATAGCCTTGACTAGACGGACATTTGTTGGCAAAGTAATGTCTCTGGTTTTTAATATGCTATCTAGGTTGGTCATAACTTTCCTTCCAAGGAGTAACCGTCTTTTAATTTCATGGCTGCAATCAGCATCCACAGTGATTTTGGAGCCCCAAAAAATGAAGTCTGACACTGTTTCCACTGTTTCCCCATCTATTTCCCACGAAGTGATGGGACCAGATGCCGTGATCTTTGTTTTCTGAATGTTGAGCTTCAGGCCAACCTTTTCACTCTCCTCTTTCACTTTCATCAAGAGGCTTTTGAGTTCCTCTTCACTTTCTGCCATAAGGGTGGTGTCATCTGCATATCTGAGGTTATTGATATTTCTCTCAGCAATCTAGGGAGCCTAAAAATAAGCTTGCTTTTCAATGGATGGTGACTAAGATAATAGAAAATACAAGGTTATTTCATGCGCCATAGTTATATTATTCTGTTTGTGCACCTTTTTGCCTATAAAACAAGTTATTAGGACAAATAAGTATATCACGGGTATAGTAAGGAACACACAATACACATTAAAATTTTAATTATTGTAGTTACCATAGTACACATTTTTGGACTAATATATATAGTAAGTCAAGAGACACCTAGAATTATTTGAAAAGATGGGTCACTTAGCCCCAGTTATTGAAAAAAATGACTTATGCACATCTAATAGGAAAGATATGTGAACTGAATTCACTTTCATACACAGAAAAACTCAGCAAGTAACTGAGATTTTTCTCAATATTGGCATATAGACAAGTCTAAAAGAGTCCTGGGATAAGATTTATCTCAAGCTGGCAGTATATACTGGCATGTGCCTCATCCTGCTGACGGTCATTTCATTTTGAGATTTTTACCAAAAAGAGAGAGAGAAAGGAAAAAAAGGGTAGTGTAATAGGTTCCAATTTTAAATAATTATATTGTTATGTTTCTTCAAAGAAAAGCTAGAAAATTAATTTGAAGTAAAAATTCTACTTATGATTTCTACCCTCTTCCTTCCACCTACTCAAATGGCAAAACCTAGAGCATATAAATGAATAAATACACATATGCATACCCAATAGAAATAAGTGATACAGCCTATGCGCCAAGACCTGATGACTGTAAGCAGTATGTGGATAAAAAAGTCATCTGTAGAGACATGAGGTCAATTAAACACATATTACTAAGTCACTTCAGTCGTGTCCAACTCTGCAATCCTATGGACTGTAGCCCGCCAGGCTTCTCTGCCCATGAGATTCTCCAGACAAGAATACTGAAGTGGGTTGCTGTGACCTCCTCCAGGGGATCTTCCTGACCCAGGGGTCAAACATGTGTCTCTTAGGTCTCCTGCATTGGCAGGCAGGTTCTTTACCAATAGTGCCTACCTGATAACATGTAACTCAAGAAGCTCAAGGAGAGAAGGGGATAAAAGTTACTAGATAGGAAAATGACAACTCTCTATTTTTCTTCAGGAGGAAACGTAGAGTGAAAAACTTTTAAAACGAAGCTGCTTTTATTGTTTGGAGGCATAGAAAAGGATTAGGAAATAGGCATTAATGTTTGAGTGTGTCAGGCACTGTGTTTTGCACTTTACATAAGTTATTTCATTTAAACAGTACAATGTTATGAGATTAGTGTTCCTATGATTTTTGGTTTTCTTTTATACTTGAAAACCAAGGTTCTGAGACTTCACTTATGGCATACTGGTTAGTAGTTCAGACATGATTCAAATCTAGACATGTCAACCATATGCATGTACCATCCATTCCACAATCACTGATTTCCAACTGCAGATAAATCTATATCAGAAAAACTATGAAGACTGTATGGAAGTTCAGAAAACATAAGCTAGAATTAAATTAAAAGCAAATTGCTCATCTAGAAAGATCTACCTTCACAACTCGCAATTTATCATTATTTTGATTGCTATTGTGACTATTTTATGAGGAACCATGCACAAATTAAATAGGCATACATTCATATTCTTTTTGCATGTACAACAGTAAAAATGTATTCCTTAGGCAGAGTGCTAATGAAAAGCTATCTCACCTTCCTGAAATTATGATTCCACCCAGGCAATTTTAGGCATGGTCTCTCTGTCTTAATAGGATTAGTTAATTACCCATTCACCGAATGAATGGTTTGACTGAGTCTTAAGATGAACTAATTAAACTCCTGTCTCTATAACAGCCAACTTAATATGAACATATCTGTGACCTCTTGGAGAAATAATTAAGGTTTTTCAATTTAAAGAGCAACAAAATGTGAGGATATAACTATTGTACTAATGTCATTATCCTACTGGATTTCAAGAAAAAAATTACTTTCTTACTTCTATGTCAAAAGATACAGCATTAAAGTCTTCTTCAAAGCACCACTTAGTTGTATGAAATAAGATATTCTAATGGATTTATTTCATTTCTTGATACTTCATTTTTCATAAGAAAAGTATAGGAATAGATATGTGTTCTAAGAATTCCAAGCCTTTTCTACTTAGTTAAATTTTAAATATTTTAAAGTATGGGCCTTAGTTACCTTTTCTCCTTGATAAAACAGAAAACTTTTAGGAGATATTTTCATATAGTTGAAAACATCTGTGTCTCATTAAGATACATGCTGCTGCTGCTCCTTAGTCGCTTCAGTTCTGTCTGACTGTGCGACCCCAAAGATGGCAGCCTACCAGACTCCTCTGTCCCTGGGATTCTCCAGGCAAGAACACTGGAGTGGGTTGCCATTTCCTTCTCCAATGCATGCAAGCATGCTAAGTCACTTCAGTTGTGTCCGACTCTATGTGACCCTATGGACAGCAGCCCACCAGGTACCTCTGTCCACAGAATTCTCTTGGCAAGAATACTGGAGTGGGTTGCCATTTCCTTCTCCAAACATACATACTACATTAACAGAAATAAGCAAGGAAAAAAAACCTGCTACATAAAATTCATTAAAGAATGATTTATTTAGTTTGGAATGATCCAAAGACTCACAATGAAGCTGGGCACTCATAATTATACCAATCACATGGGCAAAAGATCTCTGTGCAGGCTGTATATCTGCATTATTAATGTCAAATATATGCCTCACATTTAACTTTTGCATAAATGGTAACTATAGAACAAGTTCAGCAAACTCATTGCTTAAGAGACAATAATCACTGAAACACAAAATAGCCACTGCATATAAACTTGTAACCTGCATGGCTTGTACCCACCACACAAAGAGTTTGAAAGTTGTGGGTTCTTGAGCGGGAGTGAAAATCTGTGTAGTAGAAAGGTATGAAATTGACACTTTGGAGTTTGAATTGTAAAATATATTTGATGCAAAGGTTTTACTTTCAAAATATAATGGTTTCTTTCCTTTTCCTTCCAATTAATTCATTCAGTTCAGTTCACTTCAGTCACTCAGTTGTGTCCGATTCTTTGCGACCCCATGAATCACAGCACGCCAGGCCTCCCTGTCCATCACCAACTCCTGGAGTTCACTCAAACTCATGTCTATCGAGTCAGTGATGCCATCCAGCCATCTCATTCTCTGTCGTCCCTTTCTCATCCTGCCCCCAATCGCTCCCAGCATCAGAGTCTTTTCCAGTGAGTCAACTCTTCACATGAGGTGGCCAAAGTATTGGAGCTTCAGCTTTAGCATCAGTCCTTCCAGTGAACACCCAGGACTGATCTCCTTTAGAATGGACTGGTTGGATCTCCTTGCAGTCTCCAAGGGACTCTCAAGATTGTCACCCTGCTTATTTAACTTATATGTAGAGTACATCTTGAGGAATGTTGGGCTGGAAGAAGCACAAGCTGGAATCAAGATTGCCGGGAGAAATCTCAATAACCTCAGATATGCAGATGACACCACCCTTATGGCAGAAAGTGAAGAGGAACTAAAAAGCCTTTTCATGAAAGTGAAAGAAGAGAGTGAAAAAGTTGACTTTAAAGCTCAACATTCAGAAAACGAAGATCATGGCATCTGGTCCCATCACTTCATGGGAAATAGAAGGAGAAACAGTGGAAACAGTGTCAGACTGTTTTAGACTGTGCTTATCCCTTTAGGGGATATTTCTGAAAAATATCCCCTGACTTGTGGAGTTGGCGGCCCTGAGTAGTGTATCACAGGGATGACTCTGTTGAGGTTTCCAAAGAGAACTTGAAATGTAAGAAACCATCATAGTTTCCTCTATTTAGTGTTCAGCTATATCTCTTACACTATATTAAATGCTATTTCTGTTTCAAACATACTTTTAGTCTGATATACAGCTGAGATTTTTTTCTAAAGCTGCCTTCTCTAAATTAGGTGAATCATTTTCTTTGAGCCACCAGAGTAACTTGGGAAATAGCTCCATACCATAGATCAGTATTACAGGCTGAACTATATATGCTCAAAATTCATATGTCGAAGGCTTAACTCCCTATACTTCTGTTCTGTCTGTTCTGTTCAGTCGCTCAGTCGTGTCCGACTCTTTGCGACCCCATGGACTGTAGCCTACGAGGCTTCTCCGTCCATGGGATTCTCCAGGCAAGAATACTGGAGTGGGTTACCATTTCCTTCTCCAGGGGATCTTCCTGACCCAGGGATGTAGTAAATCTATTTGGAGAAAAGGTCTTTAAGAGATGACTAAATTAAATTAGAGCATTGGGTGGGTTTTAATCCAATTTAACTGATGTCCCTGTAAGAACAGGAAATTTGGGCTCACAGGAATGTGAAGAGTACATGTTCATGGAGTGAGAGTCACAGGAGGGCAAAGCAGGGAGAAAGTGCATCTGTAAGCCTGGAACACTGTGGCCTCAGGGGAGATCAGGCCTTGCAGCACCTTGATCTTGGACTTCAACTAGGAGAAAATAAATTTCTGTTACTTAAGCCCCCTGATCCACGGTATTAAGCCCCCAATCCATGGCATTTTGTAATTGTAGTCCTAGCAAACTAATATCAGGGTAACTTTTGTGGTCTAAAGAACTTAATGGATCTCCCAAGTATGCGAGCATCATTTTTGGTTGTCTGCTTTATTATTTTTAATTTATTTTGCTTTATTAAGTATTATAATAAATTTTTCAAGCGTTTCAGAAATTAAAACAAGGGAACTCATAAAACAGTCACATTTTCTCTAATTTTTCCGTTTTACACAAATTATGTGATATCAGCTCACCCCTTGTAAACATAAAACCCTATCACTTTGACCGCGTCTCCTACTCTCTTGCTCTCATATTCCAGATCTTAATTCTTTGACCCCCAAAGTCCCTGACATATTTCATCTCCCCTATAATTTTTTCTCAGGGTATTACATTTTCCTTCATAAAATCATATCCCATTTATAATTATACAGTTTAGATATTTTTGTTTTATAGTCTGTTCCTTTCACTAAGTGTAAGTTCTTCAAATGCAGGTATCAGATCAGACTTAGTATTGCATATCCCCTACTTACGAGAGTGTTGGTCTGTAGTAATAATAATAAATATTTGCTGAATAAATGTTGTTCAATAGGTATTTCTGTGATTCCTGAAAGTATGAATAGGACTCCAAGTCTAAAACACAGCAGTTAATCACACTGTATGAAAATCACACTAGAAATATAAGGATTGTAGCAATGAAGTACTAAAATTGGGTACGCCTAATTTCAAAATTAAACAGCGTCTACATTCAGTGATATAGTGTCACCTTTCCTAATCTCAGTTGTTCTCTATCAGGATGACATATGCAAGCCATTGATGCAATGGGTTTTACTTTTGTTTTGAACATTACATGTAAAGTAAAATTCTTACATTTCTAATAAGAAATTCTCTCTTAAATGATCATAAATTTGAAGGTGAACTAATCTTTTATGTAAGTAAGAGATTAACAAGCATGGATATTCTTTGAACAACATATAAATTTAACAAATTTGTAATTAGCAATTTGGTAAGAAACAGAAAATACAGTATTAATTCCAGTGAAAATTTAGCTTTAGAGATGAAATATGGGAAGTTTAAAGGCAGGAGGGAAGGTGAAGATCAAATACAATTATTTATCTCAAGTTAATCTTCAGGGATGTAATAAAAATCCCTTTTACCAGTGTTTTTCCAAATTGACTCTACTTTCAGGAACACATCAATAAAATAACCAACATCATCATATTGCACTAATTTATGCACACAGTCTGATAATGGTTTTGTTGTGCATATGAGGCTGCATAACCTTCCTCAGATGCTATTTTAAAAAGTGAGAAATTTCAGAGAGGGAAGAAGATGGCGGAGGAATAGGACGGTGAGCCCACTTTCTCCCCCACAAATTCATCAAGAGAACATTTGAACGTGGAGTAAAGTCCACAAAACAACTTCTGAATGCTGGCAGAGGACATCAGGCACCCAGAAAAGCAGCCCATTGTCCTCGAAAGGAGGTAGGAAAAAACATAAAAGATAAAAAGAGAGACAAAAGAAGTAAGGGCGGAGCTCTGTCCCGGGAAGGGAGGCTTTAAAAAGAGAGGTTTCCAAACACCAGGAAACACTCTCACTGGTGAGTCTGTGGTGAGCCTTGGAACCTCAGAGGGCCACATAACTGGCAGGAAAAAGAAAGAAATAATTAAAACCCACAGATTACCCGCCAAACAGTAACTCCCAGGAAGAAGCGGCACAGCCGCCTGCATCCACCATTAGCAAGCTGGGGCTGAGCAGGGAGAGGCCGGCTGAACTGCTTAGAGAGAGGACTGGGCATGAATGCTGAGAGAACAATCTGAAAGAACTAACTGGGGATAGCAAAGCAGACTGGAATAGCTTCCCCCGCGAAAAGGCGGAAAGACCTAACCTAAGACTCCACCAGCCCCGCTCACAGAACAAAGGGCTGAGCAGAGCGAGCTGGCTGAGGTTGGCCCATCCCCCATCCCCCACCGAGACAGGCAGGGAGGGCAGCCAGAGCCGGAGGGGGCAACTGTGGCCCCAGAAAGACATCTGATACCAAACTGCAGGCTGGCTTTGTTGCTAATCAAGACTTCTTGGGCTCGGGCCGGTCAATATCCGCCTGAGAAGGTGCACCGGTTTTACACCCAGAAAACCAAGTGGCAGAGACCAGGGAGGCGATAAGTCGCAGCGACCGCACTCGCCAAACACCTGGTCACCTGAGCTGCTCGGACTGGGGAAGGCACAAAACACAGACCTAACCAAGTCTGCGCCTTTGTGGAGTACCCGAGAACCTGAACTTGAACCGCTCAGACCTGGGAAGTGTATACAACCCAGCGCAGGCCTCGGACAGTTCCCAGCAGAGCAACATAGAGCCTGTGCAGTGTAGACTGGGACAGCACACGAGCTGTGAGTGGGGACAAACCCACTGTGGCCGAGACACTGCGAGCACTCCCCACAGACACCAGAGATATTTGTCTGTAGCGTTCCTCCCTTCCCAGAACAGGACTGAACAACAGAGCCTTAAAAGGTGTCCACCACCGCCCCCTAGTGTCAGGGCGGAAATTAGACACTGAAGAGACCAGCAAATAGAAGCTAAAACAGAGGGAACCACCTTGGAAATGACAGATAGAGATGTCTAGAGGCTACTCCAAGAATAAGACCAAAAACCAGAGGCAAGAGGCTTAAGCCCGAATCCTGAGAACACCAGAGAACTCCTGACTCCAGGGAACATTAATCGATAGGAGCTCATCAAACGTCTCCATTCCTACACTAAAACCAAGCACCACCCAAGGGTCAACAAGTTCCAGAGCAAGACATACCACGCAAATTCTCCTGCAACACAGGAAAATAGCCCTGAGCTTCAATACACTGGCTGCCCAAAGTCACTCCAAACCCACTGACAACTCATAACTTATTACTGGACACTGCATTGCACTCCAGAGAGAAGAAATCCAGCTCCACCTACAAGAACACCGACACAAGCTTCCCTAACCAGGGAACCTTGACAAGTCACCCGTCCAACCCCACACACAGCGAGGAAACTACACAATAAAGAGAACTTCACAAACTGCCAGAAGACGGAAAGACCACCCCAAACAAAGCAATATAAGCAAGATGAAGAGGGAGAGAAATACCAGCAAGTAAAGGAACAAGATAAATGCCCACCAACACAAACAAAAGAGGAAGATATAGGGAATCTACCTGATAAAGAATTTCGAATTTTGATGGTGAAAATGATTCAAAATCTTGAAAGCAAAATGGAGTTACAGATAAATAACCTGGAGAAAAGGATTGAGAAGATGCAAGAAAGGTTTAACAAGGATATAGAGGTAATAAAAAAGAGTCAATATACAATGAATAATGCAATAGATGAGATCAGAAACACTCTGGAGGGAACAAACAGTAGGATAACAGAGGCAGAAGACAGGAGAAGCGAGCTAGAAGATAGAATTGTAGAAATAAATGAAACAGAGAGGAAAAAAGAAAAACGAATTAAAGAAATGAGGACAATATTAGAGACCTCTGGGACAATGTTAAACGTGCCAACATTCGAATCATAGGAGTTCCAGAAGAAGAAGACAAAAAGAAAGACCATGAGAGAATACTTAAGGAGATAATAGTTGAAAACTTTCCTAAAATGGGGAAAGAAATAATTACCCAAGTCCAAGAAACCCAGAGAGACCCTAACAGGATAAACCTAAGGCAAAATACTCCAAGACACATATTAATCAAATTAACAAATATCAAACACAAAGAACAAATATTAAAAGCAGCAAGGGAAAAGCAACAAATAACACACAAGGGGATTCCCATAAGGATAACAGCTGATCTTTCAACAGAAATTCTTCAGGCCAGGAGGGAATGGCAAGACATACATAAAGTGTTGAAAAAAAAAAAAAACAACAGCCCAGATTACTCTACCCAGCAAGGGTATCATTCACATATGAGTCAGTTCAGATCAGTTCAGTCACTCAGTCGTGTCCGACTCTTTGCAACCCCATGAATCACAGCACGCCAGACCTCCCTGTCCATCACCAACTCCCGGAGTTCACTCAAACTCATGTCCATCGAGTCGGTGATGCCATCCAGCCATCTCATTCTCTGTCGTCCCCATCTCCTCCCACCCCCAAGCCCTCCTAGCATCAGACACTTTTCCAGTGAGTCAACTCGTTGCAAAGGTGGCCAAAGTATTGGAGTTTCAGCTTCAGTATCAGTCCTTCCAGTGAACACCCAGGATTGATCTCCTTTAGAATGGACTGGTTGGATCTCCTTGCAGTCCAAGGGACTCTCAAGAGTCTTCTCCAACACCACAGTTCAAAAGCATCAATTCTTCAGCGATCAGCTTTCTTCACAGTCCAACTCTCACATCCATACATGACCACAGGAAAAACCATAGCCTTGACTAGACGGACCTTGGTTGGCAAAGTAATGTCTCTGCTTTTTAACATGCTATCTAGGTTGGTCATAACTTTCCTTCCAAGGAGCAAGCGTCTTTTAATTTCATGGCTGCAATCAGCATCTGCAGTGATTTTGGAGCCCCCCAAAATAAAGTCTGACACTGTTTCCACTGTTTTTCCATCTATTTCCCATGAAGTGATGGGACCAGATGCCATGATCTTTGTTTTCTGAATGTTGAGCTTCAAGCCAACCTTTTCAACCTCCTCTTTCACTTTCATCAAGAGGCTTTTGAGTTCCCCTTTCTGCCATAAGGGTGGTGTTATCTGCATACATTAAGTATTCCTATTATATGAAGAAACAGAACTTCCAGAAATAGTAAAACACAGCAACTTAAGGCAAGATTCAAAGGAGCTTCACCTTTTTCTCAAGCGCACACGGAACCTTTTCCAGGAGAGATCACATCCTGGGCCATAAATCTAGCCTTGGTAAATTAAAAAAAATTGAAATCATTCCAAGCATCTTTTCTGACCACAATGCAGAAAGATTAGAACTCAATTACGGGAGGAAAACAATTAAAAATGCCAACATATGGAGGCTGAACAACATGTTGCTGAATAATGAACAAATCATAGAAGAAATCAAAAGAGAAATCAAAATATGCATAGAAATGAATGAAAATGAAAACATGACAACCCAAAACCTCTGGGACACTGTAAAAGCAGTGCTAAGGGGAAGGTTCATAGCAATACAGGCACACCTCAAGAAACAAGAAAAAAGTCAACTAAATAACCTACTCTACACCTAAAGAAACTAGAAAAGGAAGAAATGAAGAACCCCAGGGTTAACAGAAGGAAAGAAATCTTAAAAATTAGGGCAGAAATAAATGCAAAAGAAACAAAAGAGGCCATAGCAAAAATCAACAAATCCAAAAGCTGGTTCTTTGAGAGGGCAAATAAAATTGACAAACCACTAGCCAGACTCATCAAGAAACAAAGGGAGAAAAACCAAATCAATAAAATTAGAAATGAAAATGGAGAGATCACAACTGAAAACACAGAAATACAAAGGATCATTAGAGAATACTATCAGTAATTATATGGCAATAAAATGGACAACTTGGAAGAAACGGAAAAATTCTTAGAAAAGTACAACTTTCCAAAACTGAACCAGGAAGAAATAGAAAATCTTAATAGACCCATCACAAGCACAGAAATAGAAGCTGTAATCAAAAATCTTCCAGCAAACAAAAGCCCAGGTCCAGACGGCTTCACAGCTGAATTCTACCAAAAATTTAGAGAAGAGCTAACACCTATTCTACTCAAACTCTTCCAGAAAATTGCTGAGGAAGGGATACTTCCAAACTCATTTTATGAGGCCACCATCACCCTAATCCCAAAACCTGGTAAAGATCCCACAAAAAAAGAAAACTACAGGCCAATTTCACTGATGAACGTAGATGCAAAAATCCTTAACAAAATTCTAGCAATCAGAATCCAACAACATATTAAGAAGATCATACATCATAACCAAGTGGGCTTTATCCCAGGAATGTAACAATTCTTCAGTATCTGCAAATCAATCAATGTAATACACCACATTAACAAACTGAAAAGTAAAAATCATATGATTATCTCAATAGATGCAGAGAAAGCCTTCGACAAAATTCAACATCCATTTATGATAAAAACCCTCCAGAAAGTGGGAATAGAAGGGATATACCTCAACATATTAAAAGCTATATATGACAAACCCACAGCAAACTTTATCCTCAAAGGTGAAAAACTGAAAGCATTTCCCCAAGGGTGCCCACTCTCCCCACTACTATTCAATATAGTTCTGGAAGTTTTGGCCACAGCAATCAGAGCAGAAAAAGACATAAAAGGAATCCAAATTGGAAAAGAAGAAATAAAACTTTCACTGTTTGATGATGACATGATCCTCTACTCAGAAAACCCTAAAGACTCCACCTAAAAACTACTAGAGCTAATCAATGAATACAGTAAAGTTGCAGGATATAAAATCAACACACAGAAATCCCTTGCATTCCTATACACTAATAATGAGAAAATAGAAAGAAAAATTAAGGAAACTATTCCATTCACTGTTGCAATGAAAAGAATAAAACACTTAGGAATATATCTACCTAAGGAAACAAAAGACCTGTACATAGAGAACTATAAAACACTGGTGAAAGAAATCAGAGAGGACACTAATAGATAGAGAAATATACCGTGTTCATTGTTCAGAAGATAAATATTGTGAAAATGAATATACTACCCAAAGTAATTTATACATTCAATGCAATGCCTATCAAGCTACCAACGATATTTTTCACAGAGCTAGAGCAAATAATCTCACAATTTGAATGGAAGTACAAAAAACCTCAAATAGCCAAAGCAATCTTGAGGAAGAAGAATGGAACTGGGGGAATTAACCTGCCAGACTTCAGGCTCTATTACAAAGCCACAGTCATCAAGACAGTATGATACTGGCATAAAGACAGATATATAGACCAATGGAACAAAATAGAAAGCCCAGAGATAAATCCACGCACTTACGGACACCTTATCTTTGACAAAGGAGGCAAGAATATAAAATGGAGAAAAGACAGTCTCTTTAACAAGTGGTGCTGGGAAAACTGGTCAGCCACTTGTAAAAGAATGAAACTAGAACACTTCCTAACACCATACACCAAAATAAACTCAAAATGGATTAAAGATCTAAATGTAAGACCAGAAACTATAAAACTCCTAGAGGAGAACATAGGCAAAACTCTCTCCAACATATATCACAGCAGGATCCTCCAAGACCCACCTCCAAGAATATTGGAAATAAAAGCAAAAATAAACAAATGGGACCTAATTAAAATTAAAAACTTCTGCACAGCAAAGGAAACTATAAGCAAGGTGAAAAGACAGCCTTCAGAATGGGAGAAAATAATAGCAAATGAAGCAACTGATAAAGGATTAATCTCCAAAATATACAAGCAGCTCCTGCAGTTCAATTCCAGAAAAATAAATGACCCAATCAAAAAATGGGCCAAAGAACTCAACAGCCGTTTCTCCAAAGAAGACATAAAGATGGCTAACAAACACATGAAAAAATGCTCAACATCCCTCATAATCAGAGAAATGCAAATCAAAACCACAATGAGATAACATTTCACACCAGTCAGAATGGCTGCTATCCAAAAGTCTACATGCAATAAATGCTGGAGAGGGTGTGGAGAGAAAGGAACCCTCTTACACTCTTGGTGGGAATGCAAACTAGTACAGCCACTATGGAGAACAGTGTGGAGATTCCTTAAAAAACTGGAAATAGAACTGCCATATGATCCAGCAATTGCACTCCTGGGCATACACACCGAGGAAACCAGAATTGAAAGAGATACATGTACTCCAATGTTCATGGAAGCGCTATTTATAATAGCCAGGACATGGAAGCAACCTAGATGTCCATCTGCAGACGAATGGATAAGAAAGCTTTGGTACATATACACAATGGAGTATTACTCAGCCATCAAAAAGAATGCATTTGAATCAGTTCTAATGAGGTGGATGAAACTAGATCCTATTATACAAAGTGAAGTAAGCCAGAAAGAAAATACTAACGCATATATATGGAATTTAGAAAGATGGAAATGACAACCCTGTATATGAGACAGCAACAGAGACACAGATGTATAGAACAGTCTTTGGGACTTTGTGGGAGAGGGTGAGGGTGGGATGATTTGGGAGAGTGGCATTGAAACATGTGTATTATCATATGTGAAACGAATTGCCAGTACAGGGTAGATGCATGTTACAGGATGCTCGGGGCTGGTGTGCGGGGATGACCCAGAGGGAGGATATGGGGAGGAGGGAGGCGGGAGGGGAGTTCAGGAAGGGAAACTCATGTAAACCTGGGGCAGATTCATGTCAATGTATGGCAAAACCAACCAATATAATATTGTAAAATAATTAGCCTCCAATAAAAAAATTAAAAAAAATAATAAAATAAAATACTAAAAAAAAAAAGTGAGAAATTTCATATAACTTATGGATATCTCATGTCCTGACAAACCCTATTCTTAAGTATCGACAGAAATACTGACTGAAATAACAAATTTGTTGGGAAAGACTTTACTTAGATTATAGACAGGAATCAAGGAGATACTGCTTTAGAAGTCAGAAGGTTGTCTTTCTGCACATTAAGCAGCTTGACTTTGCAAAATAAACACCACTCAATGGCATTGACTTTAACATGGACACTAAAGTTACAAAACAAAACAAACAACTTTCTACTTGAGAGTTTATGCAGGAAATTATGTGGGTAGTTCCAACAGACATTCCTACAAAATGGCCTGTGCATATTTTATTAAATTAATTATAAATTAAGGAAAATAATCACCAAAGCAAACTTATTATGCTCTAGGCTTTGTTTTCCTTCTTAAAATGAATATTATAAACTGATCAGGTTATTAGAGCAGGAATTTCAATAACAGGAACAAAGAAGTTAAATAAAAAACTTTAAAACTATAATTAACTGTAATTTTACTTAAACGCTGCTGCTGCTGCTGCTGTTACTACTGCTGCTGCTAAGTCACTTCAGTCGTGTCCGACTCTGTGTGACCCCATAGACAGAAGCCCACCAGGCTCCCCCGTCCCTGGGATTCTCCAGGCAAGAACACTGGAGTGGGTTGCCATTTCCTTCTCCAATGTGTGAAAGTGAAAAGTGAAGTCGCTCAGTCGTGTCCGACCCTTAGCGACCCCAATGGACTGCAGCCTACCAGGCTCCTCCACCCATGGGATTTTCTAGGCAAGAGTACAGGAGTGGCTGTCACTTCAGTCATGTCCGACTCTGTGTGACCCCATAGACAGATGCCCACCAGGCTCCCCCGTCCCTGGGATTCTCCAGGCAAGAACACTGGAGTGGGTTGCCATTTCCTTCTCCAATGTGTGAAAATGAAAAGTGAAAGTGAAGTCGCTCAGTCGTGTCCGACCCTTAGCAACTCCACGGACTGCAGCCTACCAGGCTCCTCCATCCATGGGATTTTCTAGGCAATAATACTGGAGTGGCTTGCCATTGCCTTCTCCATTTACTTAAATAGGTACCATTTAAAAATATTTTGGTAGAAGTATAATCTCTCTTTAAAATTAGGTTATGACATAATTCTTATACGTAGATATTAATATCAGTTAAGATAATCAACTCCATCATAAATACAGTAAATGAAAAATAAATTTCATAGTATTATTAAGATGTAACCTGCATAATATCCTTCACTATGGCCTAAAATAACATCAAGGCCATAATAGCAACTATAGTTATAACTGTAAAGGAAAAAAAAACAAATTATTTTTTCAGAAAGACTCAATATGTATTGTCTAGTCTTTTTTTTCCCTTACACTCTGCCAATGCTAGTGTGAGTCACTAGTGATAAATAAAAGACATGTCATTCAATACGAATTCAAACAATGAATATTAACTGAGTGACTATTATGTGCAGTCATCGTTCATTAAGCAAATAAATCAAGAATACCTGCCCTTGAATCTTATATTTTGTTTTATAGTCAATTTCAGTTGCTCAGTTGTGGCCGACTCTTTGCGACCCCATTGACTGCAGTACTGCAGGCTTCCCTGTCCCTCACCAACTCCCAGAGCCTGTTCAAACTCATGACGATGATGGGTGATGCCATCCAATCATCTCATCCTCTGTCATCCCCTTCTCCTCCTGCCTTCAATCTTTCCCAGCATTAGGGTCTTTTCCAATGAGTTAGCTCTTCACATCAGGTGGCCAAAGTATTGGAACTTCAGCATTAGTCCTTCCAATGAATATTCAGGACTGATTTCCTTTAGGACTGGTTTGATCTCCTTGCAGTCCAAGGGACTCTCAAGAGTCTTCTCCAACACCACAGTTCAAAAGCATCAATTCTTTGGCACTCAGCTTTCTTTATGGTCCAACTCTCACACCCATACATGACTACTGGAAGAACCATAGCTTTGACTAGACAGACCTTTGTCAGCAAAGTAGTGTCTCTGCTTTTTAACGTGCTGTCTAGGTTGGTCACAGTTTTTCTTCCAAGAAGGAAGCATCTTTTAATTTCATGGCTGCAGTCACCATCTGCAGTGCTTTTGGAGCCCAAGAAAAAAAGTCTGTCACTGTTTCCATTGTTTCCCCATCTACTTGCCTTGAAGTGATGGGACCGAATGGAGAACAAATAAAGAACAGAATTCCAGCAGCAGTCCATGGGGTCGCAGAGTCAGACACGACTTAGCAACTGAACAACAACAAAAATATTAACTGTATAGTCTAATAAGACGATTTCTAATGATAGATATTTTTACATTTACTTCAGTGATCTAATATCTTTATGATATTTCAAAGAAAATGCTAATGGATTTGCACATCCCCAAATTAAAATGTTAAGCGCAAAGTAATTATGGTTGACATAAAAATTACTCACAGGAAACTAAAATGAGTCATTTTAAATGGCTTTCCAGTGCCATTAGGGCAGTCTGTTTCCAAATGTGCACAAAAAGCCTAACAATCCAGCCAGCAGATCTCATGAGCTTTGTTAAGGTAAAAGGCATCGCAGAAATCCCGTAAGTTATATGTCACACTCCAGAAATATAAAACCTAGTAGAATGGGCACCATATAATTTTCCTTCTGATCAAAATGATTTAGTTTCAAGAGATGGAAATCCCATCTCTGTGAAATCAGGCAGCTCTTATGATCAAATTTATATTTGTAACAAGTGCTAGCTTTTGCTCCAGCTAAATAAGGTGTCTTGGGATAATGCTGTCACCTGAAGGAAGGTAAACACAATATAGTTAACTCCTGAGTAGTCAAAACACTAACATTGATTAAGTTCATACTGCATAGTAGGCACCTTGTTAAGCATGGATATATAGGCTACAGTGTGAAGGATTCTAGTTTAGCAACACTCAGCCATCGCTATAGTCCTTGATTTAGACAAACCACTGTGGAAAACTCTTCTTACAGACTAATCTTCCCTAAGACAGTCATTTGAGATCACAGCCTAACTTATAGATGATAAAAAGCTGTTTCAAACAGTTAGAAAAGGGCACAGTGAGGGCGTGTGGCAAGGGTAGGAGACTAAGATTGTCGAGGTGACATTCTGTGCTCTAAACTGCAATTATCGCTTCCCACACAGAGAACCTACTCGGAGTCAGATTTGGATTGCCAGCAAACAGTAGTCTCATAAACCCAAAATGTTAACAATAAAGAAGTTTATAGAGCACACTTTGAGTGAAAACACGATATTTACAAGCATTTTTATGACCTATACAACCACACTATAAGATCATTCCTTTTCTGAAAAAGTAGGAAGTGGAAGTCTGGAATGGAGTTACAGCTACTTTAAACGGCTTTCAGACCCATATGTACAAAATGGTTTTCTTGCAAAGAAATTTATATTCTACTCAGAGTCTTATTGTAAAATGAGTTCTGTAATTCAATTAAATACTCATCTTAAAAACAGGAACATAAGTGGAAATTCCTCACTGGAATTCATGCAAATCAACAAAATAATAATGTTAAACCTACATCTAATCTCTTGCTGTATACATTGCATGTTGGCTATAGCCACTGTTAAGTTATACATTTACAATGACAAAACCATGAAATTGATTTGTTTCCATTTGTACCAGCAAAAAACTAAATAGGGAGAGTGCAAAAGGGTGAATTTATTTCCGTAGTACTTCGTTCTGCTGTCATCATGCAGTAGCTTTCCTTTCTCTAATTTGGAGTGTTCCATGATCTTAATTTTCTAACTTCTAACCACCTTGCTTGAAAAACAACAAAATAAAATGGATCACTTATACTTAAAAAAATTCTCTTATATCATTATTAAATTTTGTTTTATATATACTATCACCTAGAACACCTCGGAGAAGGCAATGGCAAGCCGCTCCAGTACTCTTGCCTAGAAAATCCCATGGATGGAGGAGCCTGGTAGGCTGCAGTCCGTGGGGTCGCTAAGAGTGAGACACGACTGAGCAACTTCACTTTCACTTTTCACTTTCACACATTGGAGAAGGAAAGGGCAACCCACTCCAGTGTTCTTGCCTGGAGAATCCCAGGGAAGGGGGAGCCTGGTGGGCTTCCGTCTATGGGGTCACACAGAGTCAGACACGACTGAAGTGACTTAGCAGCAGCAGCAGCAGAACACCTGGTTTTCTGCTAAGTTTTCTCATAGAACATTAGCTCTGCATTACTCTTCATAATGTTTGCGAAATACTAGGCAAAAAACATTAAATATGGTCTTCTTATAGTTCTTCTCAGAGCTTTACTATCCACAGCAAATGATGAAATTCAAAGCGAACTTAAAGTAGACAATTTCCCCTAAATTCATATAGTTTGCTTAGAAAACTGTGTTTGGGCTGAGGACAGAGGACATACATTAGCTTCCGTTTGGGAACTTCTCTGCTAAAGCAGGTTTGAGGAGAAAGCGGTGTAGAACCACACAATGCAGTGTTTCCCTTGGCCTTAGTATCTTAAATGAGGGTAAATCATGAATCCAGTTTAGTCCTCTAAGTGGTAGGAATTGAAAGGATGGGTGATTTATGGTTAAAGAAGAGACACGCTGCCTGCTCAGTCCTATGTCTCTGCTCTGTATCCTAGAAAATGAAGATACAAGCACTGTCTTATCCATATCAGGGATACAGTACAGATCTAGCTTCAAGACTGTGTTGCCAAAATCTTGGCTCCCTATCTAATAATGACAAAAACATTGGAGACAGAGTTTGGAGGAAATAGAAAAAAAAATAGCTTTATTATTTTTGCCAGGCAAAAAGGAAACACAGCAGGCTAGTTCCTCAAGAACTGTGACTCCCTTTCTTGGGAATACGGAGAAGTTTTATGTACTCTTGAAGGTCTTGCATTTTTTTCTCTTGCAAAGTTTCAAAACGGCCACAGCTGGCATCATACAACTTCTCCATGTCTTGTGTCTCTGAAATTGTCACACCATGACCTTCTTTCTGAAATGTAGACTGTTACAAGAGAGTGTAGTGAAAATATGCCAGGTGTAGAGTATAATCTATATGGAGTCAGAGAGTAATTAGCTTTGTGAGAACAAGTCCAAATATAAATGCTTGTTAGTAGTAACAGCTAGAGAATAACCAAGATTATTTAATCTTGTAGGCCTGTTTGGATGGTATGTGCCAAAGGCTGTTCACTCATTTCTGTTTTTGTTGCAACAGCAGCCCTGAGAGTGGCAGAGCTGGGAGGCCTGAGGAAGAGAAAACTTACATGCCTCAAATGGAAAGGCTGCAGAAGGAAGTTCAGACATGGGAGATCCACTTATCACCTTTCCCATCTACCTAGAAGTTACATGGCACATGCTTTCCTCTTGACATGCTTCCTTTATGCTGACTACATGGACAGAGGGGGTGTGAAATGTGTTGGGGAGACAGCTGTATCACAAAGTATTTGAGATTAACAAGTCCATGTCAGCAATACCAGAAACCATACTAGAGAAACAGCAATGGAGAAACAAAAATAATAAAAGATACACTTTGCTGAACAAAATATACCACAAAAAAGATTTCTCATCTTCGGTTAATTACGTTTTTGCTTAATGACAGTAATGTAAATCAGACTCAAGGTGATTTGCTAACTTTTACAAGGCATTTCATTGCAAAAATAATGACTACATGCCTTGCTTATACTGTTCAGTCATCTGTTCTTGAATTGAAAATAAAAAACAAATAGAATCAGAGTCTGAGTCATTTTTGTTTGTTCTTGTTTTTTATTTTTTAATCTTGTTTGGATGTGAGAGCTTTTAGACTCTATGACTGTTTGAAGGACTCCTGTGTAGTGTTTGCATATTAAGTTATCTTAAATGGTAGAAAGCTTTCTACATTTCTAGGCTTAGAATCTTTCAAAGAAGTAATTGATGTTACACTTAGCATAAAAAAATAAAAGTGTTCTGCAGAAGAATAGATGGAGCACAGAGGATTTTTAGGGCAGTGAAACAATTGCTCGGTATGAAACGGTAATGGTGAGTACATCCATATACATTTCTCAAATCTATAGAAACTAAAACACAAACAGTGATCTCTAATGTAAACTATGGACTTTAGTTCCTAATAGTGTATCAATATGGGTCACTTGTAATAAAAATCTCACACTAATGCAACAACAACACATTAAAAACAGGAGAAACTGGGGTGGGAGTACAGAGTAAATGGGAACTCTGTACTTTTCACTGAGTTTTTTCTATCAACCTAAAACTGCTGAAGAAGTAGTCTATGAAACAAGTAGGGCAGATTTTTCTACCTAGTCATACAAAATCTGACACAAGTTTGGAAAGTGCCTGACAAGTGTATTTACACTGCTTTTCTAGATTCTTTTTCATTCAACAATATAAATTCATTCTTTATGTTGCAAAAGCATATCTCCAGAGAAATTTATTTCAATAATAATAGTAAAAACATTTTTACCTCTAGCGTCAGAATCTGCTCTTGAGAACCAGATAGCTCATGGTATAGTTGACTTAAATACTGTTTGATACAAAGAGACACACTAGGGACACGTTAACTTCACTTTCTCCATCAAACCCCATGTTATGATAGTCTCGTGAGGCATTGCAATTTTGGTTTAAGACTTATTTCTGGGACACAATGGACTTAATGTATCAGATCTTTAAGTACAAGATATTGAAGTCTACCTTTTAATATGCTGTCCTCTGCAGTTATCAAAAGATCAATTTTGTTTTTTATAATAATACCTTGCACTTCAACTTAATAGGAATATTATCTAATGTTCTTATTTCACTTTGCTTGAAAAAACACAATGCACAGATTGTACCATTATATTTACTAAAAAAGTAGCAGCAAAATGTACATAAAGCACGGAGGATATAAAATAGGAAAAAAGATTTGGAACTTCTCATTGCATGAAAGTTCAAACTGAAAAGGCAGTTGGTGCATCATACATGAGTAGATGCACTAAAAACTTAAGAAAAGTCCTTTAAAGAAGCAGCTTTCATGTATTTCTAGCATAAGAATGAATGCACAGCGTGAAACTTGTTTTCAAAGCAGAGCATTTGCTGCCATGGCATTTCTACTACACTGAAGCTCAAAGCTCACCTAGGCTAATTTGTCTCCACTAGAAGCACCATTGACTGTAAACATATTCCATTTAAAAAGAAAATAGCACTCTGAAGATGTAAAGGCATCGACAAACTATGGGCCCAAAGACCACAATAAACAACGGTCCATGCTTTACTTTTTATGCCTGAGAGCTAAGAACGGTTTTCAGTTTTACAAAGCTGTAAGAATGAAGAAGAGGAAGATAAGGAAAGAGAGAGAGACTAAATATGGTCAGAAAGCCTGAAGTGTTATTACTTGTCTAGTCCTTTACAGAGTGTGCCAATCCTAATGAAAACATATCTTACCAGAAAAGGACTACTCATTCCCAATCATTTCAAAATTAAAGACATACGTACATTTTCCTCTATTCTGTATGATGTGTCTCCTAATAAGATTTCCCCGAAATACGTTCTTAGTCTACCCACAAAACACACTGGAATATAACTATATCATAAATAGAATTTAGTTTATACGTACATTTATCTTTCACTTATAATTAAGATATAATCTCAAACATGTAACACTACATTTTTTTTTCAGCACAGTGAACATGTTTTTTCATGATATGTGGTCTAAATGTACAAACTATGTATTGACATGTGGGTATGAGGGGAGGGTGGAAAGAAAAAGAAAGGCATTGGACAGCCTGCAAGAGAAATCTGACCTCTAAGTGTTTTTTTTTTTTTTAATGAGTTTACTGCTTTGTTTTTTATTTGACCTTTCTTTGTACAAAGAAACTGTCAATTTTAGGATGAAAGTTTAAATTTGGGGGACAACTCTGAATTCAGTGACACTATGAGTTAGAGACTGTACATCAATTTTGTCCATTTTTTTGTGATGTAGCTACTGGCACTGAATTCTAGCTGACACTTAATGTAACTTTAGCACTAAAATTCTTTTTCAAGGACAAGCCATTTGTTTATAAATGATTTAGCATACAAAAATGATTAATCATGAGAACAAATGCAGTATGCATAAAGTTCAGATTACAAACAAATTAAACATAAATGTAATTTATCATAAACTCAAATAGCTTTCAGAAGAGTCATCTCTTGAGTGTGAACAAGAATTTATTTTTCTGCTGATTTGTCACAGCAATGTTTCCTAGCCCAGTGAATGAGTGTTCATATAATACTCTACGTATTCAACATTGACATATGAAGCTGACTGAGAAACCAGCTTTATTCAGAAAGGGACTATTTTCCAAAACACAAAAATTAAATGTTTCTGAATATTTTTAGAAATATTGTTGGAGAAGACTCTTGAGAGTCCCTTGGACTGCAAGGAGATCCAACCAGTCCATTCTAAAGAGATCAGTCCTGGGTGTTCAATGGAAGGACTGATGCTAAAGCTGAAGCTCAAATACTTTGGCCACCTCATGCGAAGAGTTGACTCACTGGAAAAGACTCTGATGCTGGGAGGGACTGGGGGCCGGAGGAGAAGGGGATGACAGAGAATGAGATGGCTGGATGGCATCACCAACTCGATGGACATGAGTTTGAGTGAACTCAGGGAGTTGGTGATGGACAGGGAGGCCTGGCGTGCTTTGAATCATGAAGTCACAAAGAGTCAGACACGACTGATCGGCTGAACTGAACTGAACTGAATATTTTTAAGATAATGTAAGGCTAAAGGGGGAAAAAGTACAAACTTTCCACTAGTCCATATTTAGTGAATATTTCAAACTATGTCAAAGCAAAAGTTAGCAGACATTGTGTCCTTGAAGCTTTATATTAGGTGACGTGTTAAAGCAGTATTCTTAAAGAGATCTCTTTATAAGAGAGTTATGGGTAGAAGGTTCTATGGAATGCTTCTGAGATAAATTCTCAAGCACATCAGAAAGAATATCTATTTGCAAGGAAAGTAATAATTATTAGAAACCAGCAGAACTTCCAAAATGGAAGAATCCTCGGAGTTAAAGCATACCAAAGAAAGCTATCTAAGAAATGGATGTGGGGTGGTGGTGGTGGTGGTGTGCAGAAATAGTGAATGGCACTTAAACTTGTTTGAAATAAAAGCATTCAAAGATAGTGTATAATTATTTCAACAAAAATAAGTAAATATGCTCAAACTGAAAAATATGATTTAAAACTAGTTTAGTAGTCAAGTAGAAACATAAACAGGTAACACTTGGCTTTTGCTTTTGATAAGTTGTCTTTTAGATACAAAAATTCAAAAATATTATCTTTGTATAAGAATTATACATTTACCATTCTAATCTTCATGGTGCATTATCCCAAAATAAACATTAATCACTTTGAAAACAACAATAAAGGCTATAAATACTATATTGAAAGAAATATCTTTACAGGTGTTGACTAGACTTTAACCTTTCGAATTCCCAGGTGGTGCTAGTGGTAAAGAATCCAGTTACCAATGCTGATGCAAATCCTGGTTCAGAAAGATCCCCTGGAGAAGGGCATGGCAACCCACTCCAGTGTTCTTGCCTGGAGAATCCCATGGACAGAGGAACTTGATGGGCTATGGTCCATGGGGTCACAAAGAATCGGTCATGACTGAAGCGACTTAGCACACAGACATTAATCTTTACTGTAAGGTTTAGATTTGAACGTGTTTGGAGGCTGCTAAAATCTGTTTCCATAACATAATTCACTCATGTGAATTAGAGGTGTCCAATTCAGCCACTCAGTCATGTCCAACTCTTTGCAACCTATGGACTGTAGTCTGCCAATCACCTCTGTCCATGGACTTTTCCAGGCAAGAATACTCCAGTGGGTTGCCATTTCCTGCTCCAGCGGATCTTCCCAACCCAGGGATTGAACCTATATCCCCTGTGTCTCTTGCACTGGAGGTGGATTGTTCACCACTGAGCCATTGGGAAGCCCACATAACTCACTTTCTAAGCAGCATAATGGGAAAAGGGATATTCAAATTAGATGCTATGATATATTCAAAATAGAAGAATTTGTTTAATTAGTTGAGTATAAGTGGGATTACATCTCAGAGGAATAGTATGATTTCGGACTCATGGAAAGGTTATCTTCAAGTGAGGGTGGTATGGACATTACCATACAATGTGATGATTCTGTTATGAGACTAGCACATCATCTTAGCACTACAGGGCAGATTTGATCAGGGAGAGCTATACTCCATGAGAGGAACCATGGAAACTGCAGATGGAAGGACATATTTGAGCTGTACTAAATTTATGCATTCACATGGGCCTACGGCAAAACTTCCTGTATGTGCAAAAATAACGAAGGTGTAAAAAAATATAAAGTGTCAGGAAGTATTTCAGTATCAATAGAGCCATGATTGGCATTCTATTCACTAAGAGAGTTTAGGGAAAAAAATTCTGGCCCTGCTATACACTTATTATATCACAATCTCCAGGGGTTAGATTTACAAATCTAAGTTTCAAAAACGACAACAGCAACCTGAAAGCTCCTTGTTTTGACCATATATGTATCTTAATACAGTGAGAAGACTGACAAAATTTCACTAAACATAATAACTAGGTCCTTATCCCATTCACTCTTAACTATGCCATATGGATTTTGTACCAAACCTCCCCTTGCTGAGGCTACCTGGGGTCTTTACTAATACCAATGGGCAATTTTAATTCCTCATCCATAATGATTTCCTTCCATTCTGGCTTCACATGCAGTCAGAGTGACCATCTCCCATCAGATATAATTAGAGTTCCTCCCCTTCAGAGTGTTTTAATGACTTCCTCTTTCTCTAAAGATCACTCTAAAAAGCTTGAAGTCTTTTGTTACCCCCCTCCTTCAATCTCCAGCCAGATCTAATGTTCTTTGTTCAAACTACATTAGTCTTCTCTCTCCTTCAAATGCTCACTTCCTGCCTAGGCTCCTTGTAAGATAGAATAGTCTGATGGTGACATCTTTTTACTCCCCAAGTTTCAGTAATCATATTGATAATTAACCTATTGTTTTAAAGTTTTAATGTCTATTACTACTAGGCTTTATTTCTCTACCCTGTACACTACAGTGGACATAATTTTAATTTCCATGATTATGCTGCTGTCTTCTTTGTCAGTTCTCACCTCCAGATAAATGTTTTGAACAGTTTACATTTTACACTTAAAATGTAAAAAATATTCTTTTAGCTCATGGATCACATAAAAGCAGGCAGTAGAACATATCTAACCTCATGGGCTCACCAATGCCTGACCTAGACACAGTATTTAAATATGATATATAGCCTATGATTTTCAAACCTACACTTCTAGCCAAGTCAGCTTCTTGATGCCTACTTCATATTTCCACTTGAATTCTAACAGGTATCTCAACAGGATTAAATAAGTAAAATCAATCAACTCAGGTACTTACCTATATCTCTGCCACTTGAGATCTATCCCATGTCATCAAACTTCCCCAATCCAATAAAATGTGATAACCCCATGCCCCTAAATCCAAAATCCAATGCTTGATCAATAAATCCTATCAGCTCTACCTGCAAAACAATTTCCAGTCTCAACAAACTTTGTCCAACTTTATTGCTACAATCATAATCCCAATCACAATCTTTCACCTGGACAGGTATAATAGTAAGCTAAAGGACCCCCCTGCAACCACTCTTTTATCCCTCCCCAATAATACACCCTCCATACTGTAGATATAAGGAACTGGGCAAGAATAAATCTAACCATATCATTTCTTGACCTCTCTATAGCTAGCTACAGTGAATGGATATGAAGAGTTTACTACTAGGAAGAAGGTTAGGTGTGATAATGTTTTGTTTTTTTTTTTTCCCTCCTTCTCTGTATTATTCCCTTGTCCCTCCTCTGGCTTTCTACTCAATTAAAAAATGCATATTATTTCATATCCTTAGAATTTCTTCTTTCTAAATTGAGAGATTAATTTCCTCAAACACCTTTATTTGAGAGGAAAGGAGGCATAAGGTAAGACAAAATAGAGTAAATGTTTGCTTGGTTTAAGGAGTCACCTTTATATGGAAGGATAATTCCACCAGGAAACAAACAAATAAAAACACTGCTGGTAATTCCGAGTTCCCAGATTTGAAGCCAGTAAATTTTCCCATGTTCAAGCACCCTTGACCATAGAGATGAAAGGTGTACACTTAGGGCTATTAACTCATTATGACTGTCTACAACTTAATATGGTATTAATGGATGTGATAGTAATTCAAAAGACATTTTATCAACATTTTCCAACAGAACAAATGCCTCCTCTAATTAGAAAATTCAATTAAATACCTAAAGCTGATGAAGAATTTGTTATACATTATGTTAAATTTACACTGGCTTACCATTCTAGAAAGCTGTCAAATTAATTTTAAAAGAGATATTCAGTAATAGAAAAGAAATCATTTAAAATAAAATTTAACATTACATTGACATACTAGTTTGTAGTTGACTGCAAGAGCAATAAAGAGATGCCATTGACTCCTAAGTAGTGACCATTGTGTAATTTGAAAACTCTAAGTTACCAAAAGAGATCTCAACGTCCTTTTATAGCTTCCACTTCACGCCAAACAAAAGTCAAACTCATTACCACTGCAAGTAAGACTCTCACTAGTGTCCATGCCTTCCTCAGATCAGTTCAGTCGCTCAGTCACGTTCAGCTCTTGGCAACCCCATGGACTGCAGCATACCAGGCTTCCCTTATGCCACTTATTACCACTTCTGTTCCTCATCACATGCATTTTGCTTCAGCCACATATTTTTGTTGTTGTTGCTGTTCTTACATAACACCAGGCATGGTCCTTGTACCCTTGCAAGGAATGTTCTTGCCCCAAATCTGTGTGCTCAGGCTCTCTCTGCCTTGCACTTTCAACTGCTATTTTCTCTGTGAGGTAATTTCTAACTACCCAATAAAACCAGCCTCTCAGAATTATCTGGTCTCCATCACAGCAATATTTTTCACCATCTAACTACCCATACTTCACATATTTACATGGCTCGTTGTCTGTCATCTGTCTCCCCATGTTAGAATTAAAGTTTCATGATGACAGGGCTTTTTGTCAGTTTTCTAAAGTGTTCAAAGTAAATATAAATCTTTGTTGAGTAGATGAATATGCACTCTGAGATATCAAGGAACTTATATAACAAATAAGGAAAAGATGCAAATTAACAAGTATAGTGTACATTGAGAAATACTGATCTGTTTGTATATGGGGAGCCTGGTAAAATAATTAGCCTGCAGGAAGCTATGTCAAAATAATAATGTAGAATCTGAGAAGAGGCAGAGGTGACATCTGAGTTAAGGGATACAATGAAGAAAGACATAAGGAAAAAAGAAAGCAAGCAAGATCTCACAAATGAGCACCAGAAATGACCACAGGAAAAATAGGTAAAAGAAATATCATCATATAGAGAAGCATAAGATATATTGCATTCCAATTATTATGTTATATATAATTAACTATAAAAACCAAACACAGTTTATACTTTGATAAAGCTAAGTTGATAAACAGGCCACACTGTGACATGACCAGATATAAATCTGCATTTCTAAATTTTCAGAAAAAGCCTTTTGCCAAGACGCCAAGACACATGATGATTTAGGGAGGCAAACTCACTAATGGATGAGGCACACAACCCACAAAATAACACCTAGCTTGTGATCACTGTGTACAGCCTTCATCGTGGAAAGGTGCCAGATTAATTTTAAGTCTCTTGAAATCTAAGTTGGCAACTTTGAAGTTCATGTGTAATTCATGAGTTTTTTAAAGGACACCTCATAAGTGACAGAGAAGTGATTCTTTACACTGAGATAGGTATGATATTATAGGTTGAAGAGGTAGAAAAAAAGTAAAAAAAAAAATATAGAATTAGCAGTACTGTCTGCCAAAGACGGAGATACTCAGTCTCATATACAAGGCTGTTTTGAATCTCTTGACGTCAACACCTAGGTTCTTCAGTTTGTTTATCCTTAATCAGTACATAAAGAATTTAAGTTACTTTTAAAGCACAGTCTTAACACTTCATACCACAAGTTGGCTATGAGGCTGACTACAAAATCAAGTGGACTAAGGTAAGTGCCTGCTTGAAGAAAGCCACTTTCCTCTGTCTTCTTCCAATTTAATTCCATTTTTTTGTGGCAAAAGTTCTACTAAAAACTTCATATGCAGATTAGCTTAAGAATTTACATCATATTTTACTATTAATAGCATATGTTAGAATTACATATTTCTAGCTTATATATTTCTCACACCTGCTCCTATCACTTCTCCCTTTTTTCCTGTTTATACCACTTACTTCTACTCCTCTATCTCTTTAGCTATTTATGGTCTCTTTATTTTCAGTCTAAACTCTTTTTTCTCTCCATGGATTTGTCTGGAGAGAGCTAAAGCTAACATGTCACATAGAAGATAATGTCTTGTAAACTTATCTATTCTTCAAATCAAATTCCATAACAAATTTCACATGCAACAAGGAGTCAAATGAAATTTAAATTCCAAACCAGGTGCCCACTGTCTTTAAATGTGTAAAAATAGAACATTAAAGTTCCCCAATAAAAAAATGCTAAAGGATCATGGAAAAAATGTTTAAAATAATTTCTCCCTAAATAAATTTATTGTTTTAGAGTTGAAGTGAACCATCAGAAAATGAGATTTACCTTAAATAATAAAATAATTAATGAGAATTAAAATATACTTTATTATGTTGCGCTGTAAAATACTTTTTAAAACACTGTGAACAAATGCTATCTGAATGTTGGGTAATGTTTTATAATTTCAGTATAAAGAAGGGCATCAATTACCATGTTCTTCCCCCATAAAAATGGAATGTTTTACAGCTAGCCTTTTTTGTCCCCATGGCAATGATATTTATGATCAAAAGAAGGTAAAGAACACTAAAAACAATTTACGGGTAGGATTATTGGTAGGATTTTAAACGTTGTTGAGGTGGGCATTTACAGGGTTTTTAACATTTGGATATATGCATTTATATTTTAAGTTAAAAACAAAACTAAAGTGGATATACACAAGTCTGCATTCATTCATTCATTAAGAGTCACTCAGTCGTGTCTGACTCTTTGCAACCCCATGGACTATACAGTCCATGGAATTCTCCAGGCAAGAATACTGAAGTAGGTAGCCTTTCCCTTCTCCAGGGGATCTTCCCAACCCAGGGACTGAACCCAGGTCTCCTGCATTGCAGGAGGATTCTTTACCAGCCAGAAGGGAAACCCTAAGTCTGCATTGGACTAAATTAAACTCTGACATATATATTTTTGTATATATATACACACACACCTTAACTAGAATAATGGGAAATTCTTTACATTTGATAAAAATAAGACTTCAATTTCACCATTACTTAGCTCAAACTAACTGTGGTGCTGGAAAAGACTCTTGAGAGTCCCTTGGACAGCAAGGAGATCAAGCCAGTCCACCTTGAATATTCATTGGAAGGACAGATGCTAAAGCTCCAAAACTTTGGCCACATGAAGCTAAGAGCTGAATCATTGGAAAAGATTCTGATGGTGGGAAAGACGGAGGGCAGGAGAAGATGGTAAAAGAGGATGAGGTGGTTGGATGGCATCACTGACTCCGTGGCCATGAGTTTAAGCAAGTTCTGGGAGATAGTGAAGGACAGGGAAACCTGGAGTACCAAAGTCCATCAAGTCACAAGGAGCAGAACACAACTGAGTGATTGAATAACAGTTTAAGGTCAGATTTCCTGAGATACACAAATAAACATCTTGTAATGTTCACTGCCAAATGTCTGAACTTACCTCTCTTAAACAACATTCAATTATAATATGAAAATATCTTACCCACATAACCCTGAGGAATATAAACCCTCAGTGGCATTAAATTCCTTCAAGGTAATTATTCCTCACCAGTAGAGACTCTAATATATTATTAAAACTCATGGATCACATTCTCTGAGATATTCTAATTAAAAGATATACTTATAAACCTCAACTCAGAGTTGGATATTACCTTCATTTACTGATAAAATTACATAATCACTGAAATTTATTGAATGACAGAGAAAATGAAAGAAACAAAATAACCTTTGAACACACTGGGAAAAGATTTCAAGGATAAAAGAGTAAGATACAAATACAGAGACTCTTTAGCTCTCTATCCATCCATCCTTGCAAAGTTTACTCTGATCATTATAGAGAAAAGTATGAATGTGTGATGAATGCAAAACACAAGTGATTAGCTTTGTGTAAATATGATTCAAAAATAATATACTTTAACAACTTGCAAAATAGGACAGCCAAATAATGTTATTTTTTCAACATTGTGCCTCTTAACTAAAATATTTCATGATGAAGATCATGAAACTAAAGATCATAAATGTTAAATATTTTCAGGTTTTATTTTTCATGTGCTCAGTATATGACACACAATCTGGTCATGAAAATGGAAGATAAAATAAATCAATTTGTCTTCAAAAGTAATATTGTTATATGAGTGATCTCCACTTACCACCTCAAAATTTCAAACTCTCCTGTATCTAGCTTTAGGGTGACTATTCAGAATGTTAACATGTAAATTTTCATGGAAATCAAACTGATTAAAATTCTAGGTGCCCTCATGAACATATATTAAAAATTATTACTGTATTTAAATCCTATTTTAGCTACAAAAATAAAAAAAGTAGTGCTAAATCTAAAACTCTCACAAACTTGTTTTTAGAGACAGACTGACATATTTATTCTTCTTTCTATCATTCTTAAAATGTACCAGAAAAATAGCATGCCTTTATTATGTACCTGAATAAACAGAACTCCTTTACTGAAGCCATTAAGAGAGAAATACATTTTTATGAATTACCTAGCAATATTTTGAATGGCTTATTTGTTAAAAATCAAAAAAATTTTTTAAGTTTTTAACAAGCATTCATATTAATCCCAAACTGCCTCACATTGCCTTTAAGCTCACTGGCATCTCAGTGACTATTTAAATAAATTACATATAAGTTACACTTTTACCTTTATACACAACTCATTATTATTTGAGCATATTTTTGGGAAAAGAAAGAAACTATGATTTTGAGTTTGGAAAAAATGTCTCAGTTCTGAATACAATAAGTGTTGCCTCCACTTCCTAAAATTCTCTTCCCAGTCAAAATTCCCACAATTTTACTTGTTGTGTTTTGAAAGTACACCTATACATATCAGGTATTAGTTTAACTTTATTTTGATTATCCCCAAAGTCAATGTGTAATTTAGTGTTTGGAAATACATATGTATACAAATATCTTATAATAGTTCCTTTAAAGCCAAAAAATCTGAATGTTTATGTTACTTGCTTTTATTTGCATAGTAGACATATTTTCTTTAAAAAATAATGATGTATATTCTACTTTAACTGAAGGATTGACTTAATTTTCACTTTTTATGCAGCCTGTAATGTACTACCACTTAAGCAGCATAGAAATGGGCAGAGTTTAAGTCCGAGAGTGTCAGTCTAAGGATCAGCATCCACTATTTCCTAAGTCAAATGTCATGGAAAGATGTCAAGTGGATGCTTTTCTTGATAGATTAAAAAAAAAAACTGACCAGGGACACCCACCTGATTCCCACCAACGCTCCATTCTCTTCTCCTTATTTGACCTTGATGCCCTGAAGGGGATCATTAGCCAACATTCTTATTTAGAATTCAGAATGCATTTCCTATAACATTCATTATAAGTGGTGGTTGCATATAGTTGAGTTAATATTATGATGTTTCATATACATTGTAGAGTAAGTGGATTTTTGTCTTCTGTCCTCAAACTTAATTACCATTCCTAACATGTTTTTGGGGAAAGAATATCCAGGTTTTCCAGTGACTTACAAATGATTAGAATAAAATCTACTAATAAATATGGAGCACTTGCATAAAAAATACAATTTAGCTTGCTTATTATCCCTAAGAAATTTAAATTTACATGAAAATAACTATTAATTTTACATGCACATTTGTTACAAAAATCATACTTCATTGACACTTAATCACAATTCTGGACTTTGGGTGTCCCAGTAATTAAAGTTTAAGAGTGAGCTGTTAACTTAACACAGAAGAAACTTTACTTACAGATTTTTAATGTATTATTTTCATATCAATAGTGAAGTACTATGAGATTTTTATTTAAAAAGATAGCCAGATTAAAATTTCAGTTTTAAAACTTTTATTTTAAAATCCTGTTTATTTATATGTCCCAAAGTGAAAAGAAATTACTATTTGATGAGGCTTACTGATCTAAAGGGTAATATGCTGCTTGGGTTGTACTTGAAATTAAAATTTGCCTATCATGCTTGAGAAATCTGCTTCCTTCATTCAAGCCACTTAAAGGAAGCAAAATTCCCTTAACCATAATATTAAAGCATTCCATTATGTTTTCTATTAAGGTGCTTTGTCCTTTGAATTCCTGCTTATTTTAATTTATATTTTTAAAAGAAATTAAATTAACTTGCATTAACCATTAGAAGCTTCAATATAGCTGAGCATGATATTGATTTGGGGGCATGTTTTTTACAAATGATGGTCACTATCAAAGGAAAGAATATCCAGGCAATCGATATTGAAGAAAGAATAAAAGAGTTTTGATAAATAAGAGAGATGATACATATTATTTCTCAAATATTTGAAATATCCGATAAGCTATTAACCAGTGAGGGTAAGCCATAATCCCTGGAAATAATGGCCACAGAAAGGTTTTGGCAATCTCTTGTAATACTGAACGTACTGTTGGATCACTACTGCGAGAGACAGTTGTCCTACTACATTTTAGTGATCCGACACATTGCCAGAGAAATAAACAACTCTCCTAGCCAACAGAAATGCTGCCTACAGGTTCCAGTTTTAGACCTTTGACTAAAAAAAAAAAAGTGTGTTAAGTATGATTTTCTTACACTATTTTTATCAAAAAAGAAAAGCAAAAGGAGAATGTAATTAGATGTTAATATAAACTCTTAATGACATCAAAGAGAAAACAAAGTTTATTTCACTATTGAAATTTATATATACCTACTTGTATATAAGACACACGCATTTTTATTTTTGAAAAACATCTTCCTATTTTATTTAAAAAATTAATGAAATTATATATTATAAGCAAACAATGCTACTTTTGAACAATCTTTCAGAAGAGTTAATACTCTTACTTAATATGCACAATATGTTATGGATATTTTGGAAACCACAGGACTAAAAGAAGGCCAACACCATTATGCATCACTATATATTTTCAGTTTTATCTAGAGCAACACCCTCATACATTTTCTGCTCACACATATCAAGGCTTAACAAATGCAGAAGAAATGACAAAATGAATTCTCCTCCAAGACAAAACAAAATTCATAGGGGTCACTCCTTTTATCATATAAAAAATTCAATTGCTATGTGTATCTGAGCAGGTAACACACTTCCAAAAATAATGCTTGTCACAAAACACATTTCATAGACACCAACCTTGGCATAAACCACTCCATGGAACTATTCATAGAACCTATATATCAAAAAACCATATTACAAAATCTATGGTGATTTTTAACTCTGCAAAGATATGTCAGGACACAACAGACCTGAAGCTCCTCTCTACCATTAACTTCTTCCATATACACTTGGCAAGGCAATGAGGAATGCCAAATTTTCTACTTAATTTCTGAAGAACATTATTCCCTTTAAAGACTAGATTCTTGAAATTTTAAACAATTAAAACATAAAAGTCACTCAAGGAAAGAAATCCAAAAGCTTCACTTCAAAATATAATAACTAATAGATTCTTGTAAAGTCACATAAACATGCACAAATATAGCTATATATATATATGTAGCATCTACTGTAATACAGCCAGTATTGAAGCAATGACTTCAAATTTGATACCAACTCACACCAAATTCTAGTTCAATTTAACTGCTTCCAGAACCATTAGAATCCACTTTGACAAAAAAAATTGGGGACAGGTTACAACAAGTCACTTAAAACATCAAACCAAAGGTTCATGTAATCTCCATGTGAAACTCACATCCAGGGCTCAGAATATGAAAACATGCTCACACCTACCTTGGCCTTGTCCATTCCCCTGCTGACTCCAAAGGATCACAGTCATTATCAGCAGTCCTGGAGTCCATGTCCACATTCTTCTAGTGACACTTCCTTGTCTTCTGGCCATTGCATTTTAAATTCTGCATATTGAGAAGCATGGGTAATGAAAAGTATAATAAATTACAACCTTAGAAAAATGTATTATCATTCTCATTCCATATCTAATATGCACTGTGTATTTACAAATCATCCTGCTTACAAGGAGATAATTTGAAAATCATGCTTCTATTTTGTGTTCTCACTATGATGATTAATATGAAAGCTCATTCATCTTGAACCTCATATTCTCAATACTCACTTGAAAATTTTTCACTATCAGTTTGCAAAATAGGCCATTAAACATATGAATGCTTAAAAAGGACTTTCAAAATAACTGCTTGAGTACAGTCAAGCAAAAAATTGTACTTGGACACTATTTATAAGTAGTTTTTTAAGTAAATTGATGCATTATAACACTGCACAATTTCTATGAACACATATAAATATGACTTTTCAATGTATTTATGTAAACATTGCATATATCATATCTCTGAAGTTCAGAGTAAAATGATACTCTAGTTAGTCAGCAACTTTAATGGCATAAAGAGATTCATCATGTACACAAAATTAATACTGTGTGCTTAAAATTGAGAGTAAAATTAATTGTGGAAACCACAAAAGATTTTAAATTCCAGTTTCCAGATATACACACCATTGAAAGTCATACACATAAATATATAATGATAAAACACACTAGAGCAATTATTTTGACACTGTTTTTAGTACTAAAAATGCTTAAATACTCAAAGGGATATTATATGTTCATATAGTTGAATCATATACAGTAGCTACGAAGAATAGAGTTGTTATTTTATCAAAGTGGATCAATGGTCACTTTTACTAAAATTAATCGATGTCAAAAAATAAAACTTTAAACAAAAATGGCAAGCTGCAAATTGATAGGTTCGATAATGTATCTTTTATATGTAAACATATATAAATATAATTGTAATGATTATACATGTTTACATATGTGACATAATAAGCCATAAGGATGATAAACACCTTCTAAAATTAAGAAATTTCAATTTTAAAAGTTATACAGTGGAAACAGTGTCAGTGTTATTTTTGGGGGCTCCAAAATCACTGTGAATTCTGATTGCAGCCATGAAATTAAAAGACGCTTACTCCTTGGAAGGAAAGTTATGACCAACCTAGATAGTAAATTAAAAAGTAGAGACAGTACTTTGCCAACCAAGGTCTGTCTAGTCAAGGCTATGGTTTTTCCCGTGGTCATGTATGGATGTGAGAGTTGGACTGTGAAGAAAGCTGATCGCCGAAGAATTGATGCTTTTGAACTGTGGTGTTGGAGAAGACTCTTGAGAGTCCCTTGGACTGCAAGGAGATCCAACCAGTCCATTCTAAAGGAGATCAGTCCTGGGTGTTCATTGGAAGGACTGATGCTAAACCTGAAACTCCAATACTTTGGCCACCTCATGCGAAGAGTTGACTCACTGGAAAAGACTCTGATGCTGGGAGGGATTGGGGGCAGGAGGAGAAGGGGACGACAAAGAATGAGATGGCTGGATGGCATCACCGACTCAATGGACATGAGTTTGGGTAAACTCCGGGAGTTGGTGATGGACAGGGAGGCCTGGCGTGCTGTGATTCATGGGGTCGCAAAGAGTCGGACACGACTGAGCAACTGAACTGAACTGAACTGAACTGATACAGTCCTTAAGAAGAATCTTAAGACTACCGTTAAGTTCTAGTGTTTCCAGATAACAAAATATGAAGTTAAGTGAACTTAATGATTTCCTGAATAAACTCTATATTCAAAATGCTACATAATCATAATTCTAGTAAACTTGGAAGGGAATCTAGGCATCCAGAGCTTTTTATTCTTCCTTTTTTATACATAAAGAAAAAGAATTTAATTACTCACTTTGCATTACTTTATTTTAGACTCATAGTGTCAAAGCTAGAGGGAAATTTAGAACCAACTAATCCATCCTCCTCATTTGAAATAAACAAGCCAAGAAGGTTGGGATGACATTTACAAATCCACGTGAAACAAGAGAATGATGATGGTGATAATAGTATCAGTGCTAAGAAATATTTTTTGAAAATTTATTTTCCCAGATTTTATTACTAATCGCCTTGCAACCCTAGTCCCTTTTAATTCTCAAATAAATTCTATGAAATAAGAAATATTTCAATTGCCATTTCATATCTGAGAAAGCAAAAGTTTAGAGAAAAGCCACACAATTCCCAAGTCATGTGATTAGTAGCTATTGTGACTTGAGCCACAACAGGATGACTTCAGAACCTATGCTCTGAACTAGTGATCACTATGCAGGAATTTACTTCTAGATCTCCCAACTAGGGTTCATTAATTATTCCAAAGAGGATGCTGAGAAGAAGAAAAGGAAATAACTTACAATATAATCTTGTGTACTTATCCCAAATATACACCTTCAAATTGGAAATCATTAAAACACAAGACAATTGAGCTATCACAATTAAATAATAAATCATAAGTCCTTTCCAGAGCAATGTGGGGTGCCCAGAGCAAATCTCAACATCTTCCCAATATACCTTAACTTTACTAGTAATTTTATACTGAAGAATGATATGAATAATATTACAAAAGAGCAGTGATGATGCCTGATTATTTGTTTAGGAGGCAAGGATCAGAGTAAGAGGTTATTATCAAAAACCAATCTTAATGGTATCCATCTAGAATGCATCTCTCTCTATATATATATGTATGTATATATATACACATACATGTGCACACGTGCAAACACACAAAGACTTATAAATACCATTTGATAGTTCTTTGTCCACTTCTAATAATCATCCAATAATTTTTATCTGGTAGCAATAATGTCAAAATTCACATTTAAATCATCATTTATTCTACACAGAATTTAAGCAGCATGTGAAAAATCTTAAAATACTCCTCAAGAAGGATTGGCATATAAAACACCAGTTCCATTATATATTTTAGTAAAATTTTCAAGAACAGATGGCTTTCAAATTGTTATTATAATCAAAAGAAAATGTAACCTTTCTCTCCAATTTGATGTTTATAGAAAACTAATATATCACAAATGCCAAGTTTCTATATTATCTATGTGCTGTTCTTGTTCTATAAATATGAAAAATCATAACTTTCTAAGAAACTTTTATATTAATTAACAACTGCGCTCACATAGGATCAAACCAATCCATCTTTTTAATTCTTTTCAGAGAGAAACAAAGTAACTAGAAAAGAGGGATGCATAATTAGCCAGAAAATAAAGTTATCATATACCATAAAACATGCAATGGACTTCTCAATCTTTTTTGGAACATCTTTTCATGCCTATAAATAATAGCTGGCTGAAAAGTCGCTACTTTATTTTATGAACTTTCCCTTGTAACTGTTACTCTTTAAGGATGTGAATAAGTCCTAAAACACAAATAGTTGGATCCATTATGCTTTTATGGCCATTAAATAAATGTGGGATTCAGTGAGCAGAGAAGCAGAGCTTAGGACTTCAGGTCGGTAATGACTATATAAATACACCTTCACTCAGTAGTTCTCATCTTGCTCTATTAATGGGGAAAGTCACCAAGGAAAAGAAAACAGATCTTAAGAATGTATAGTGTATTATATCTTGTCATACATAATAGCAAAAGTACTGGGTTGGCCACAAAGTTCCATACGATGTTATGGAAAAACCCACATGAACTTTGTGGCTAACCCAACAGTTCGGATATGCAAGGATTTCTAGCAAACAGCATTAGGAGACTGTCATGGAGTGCTATAGCTCCTTAGGCTCTCTCCAGATTGTGCTGTGTCCGATGGAGCACACACTCATATCACCTGGTCTGAGGCTTGTTTTCAGATCTAGGGGTGCTCACTAGGAAGAAGGGACTTGAGTTAGTAAGACTGCTCAGCTGTAGAACACCTAACATCAATGCAAGTGGAAGCATCTAGAGATTAGGGCCACTTTTGTTACCACTTTGGTTTATATCTGCATCTAACTACTAAATATTATTATTATATGTATGCCCTCTCCAGTCATTCTACTTCTCACGTGGATCTTTTTGATATTTTCTTCCTCCCTAGCAGCAGACCCAACCAACTAGTCTCGGTGTTATGCGTAACGAGACAGGTAATACCTTCAGATTTGCTGCTTCATTATGATATACAGAGTGGTTCTAGTCAGCTTCTAGAATAACTTTTCACCAACTCCCTTGAAGAAAATTATTTATTGGAAAAAGAGGTTTCCTTGCAAGCCTCCCTTCTAGCAATAGATTTCTTTATTGAAGTGATTCAATGAGCACTGAGATGAGCCAATGAGCCTACAGGCTGATTCTTTTTTGCTCAACTTCTCTGTTAAAAGGAACCTCTCTGGTCACCCTTTTAAAACTAAAGCCCAAAGAATCAAATGGGATCAGGAAGTGACCATGGCTCATAGGTCATCAGTTTTCAACATATTATTGGAACAAAATCTAAGCCAGAAAAACAGCAGAGCCCATTAAAGATCTTGAGTTCCAGTTATTAACATTGATTTTTTTCAATGGGAAATTTCATTAGACTTACAGAACATGACTTACACTCAGTAATAACTTAGAGTAAGACATATATTGAAGCCTCACTTTGACATTGTCCTTGGTCTAAATGCCATGGAGTCATTTTTTAAAAGGGGTCTTTTTGAACTTAGTAAATTCTCAAAGGTAGAAGTTATCTCTGTCCAAACTATACCTGACAATCAACAGTGGCAAAATCTATAAGCCCAATAAGTAGTACAATTTATATAAACTATATATATACAGATACAGTCCATGGGTACATTTATATTTATTTTGTTTATCAATAGGATAAAACTTGGGAGCTGAAAATATTACTCTAGGTCACCATGCTTTAGAATAAAGAGGCCAGACAACGAAAAGACACTGGGTTGCTGACTCCCTTTAATATCTTTGACAAATTAATTAATCTCTTTAAGATTCAGTCTTCATGATATGTGACAAATATAAATATCTCTAAAATTTCTGTAATCTATAAAGTATGAAAATTCTACTATGTCATTGGTTCAAGGGAAACAGATAAATCACTTGCCAATTGGTATTATGAAAAATCAGATGTATCAAAATGTAACATAGCATGCACTTCTGTCCTGTGGTTCATGAGCCCTCTGCTTCAGAATAATCCAGGATGCTGCTAAAATGTACATGCATCACTGTGAACATGCTGAATCAGAACCCAAGAGGTAAACCCTTGGAATATGCACTGTAATAAATCCCCCAAGTGGTTATTTTTAATCATAAAATTGGGAATAACTAGTTTATACAATGATACTTTAAAATTAGGGATAAATAGATTCCATAGAAATCTAGTTTTTTTCTAATCTTAAAGACTGACTTTTCAGTGAAATATTGAGTATGAGGAAAAGACCTAAAACAAGTTTAGCAGTAATCACCCTAACATTTGAGAGTCCAAGAGAGTCACGTGTGTGCATACTGAGTCTCTCAGTCGTATCTGACTCTATGCAATCCCATGGACTGTAGACTGCCAGGTTCCTCTCTCCATGGGATTTCCCAGGCAAGAATACTGGAGTGGGTTGCCATTCCCTTCTCCAGAGGACCTTCCCACCCCAGGGATCAAACCTGGGTCTCCTGCATTGCAGGCAGATTCTTTACCACCTGAGCCACTAGGGACCTAAAGTCTATCTGGACAGGAAGAATGATTCATCTTCCTAACCTCTGTGGAATTACTGAAGCAGAATAAAATCATTCCTGGGTGTGCTGATATCCTCTTAAGTGACTTAAAGAGGAATTATTCCTAGCCCAGATTTCCTGACCCACATCTCTCATTAAGATAGGGTGAGAAGCCTTTCAGCTTTGGAAACTCTAGGAAGTGGTAGGCTGTGGACCCCACTGGATCTAGCTAATCCACTCAAATATATATCAGATATTACACAAGTTACTGAGCTACAATAGCAAACAAGAAAACCAGGGTCTCTGGGCTTTTAGGGCTTGTATTCTAGAGAGGAAGTCAGGGGCAGAAATGAAATTAAGCAAAGAGAAAAGTCATTGCCAGATATACACAAGAAAAATCGAAGAACCGAAAAACCAACAAGGGTGTTGGGGGAACATCAGACAGTTTACTTTAAACACTTCTTTCAGGTAACAATATTTAAGCTTAGACACGAAAATAAGAGCTAGATTTGCATACAGTGGGAAAGTCTTTCAGGAAGAAAAACACAGAATATCTAAGCACACTGATATGAGGAGAATTTTGATATGTAGAAGGAATGGAGTATATGAATCTTTTTTGTTTGGAGTGAAGCATAAAGAAAGATTGATGAGACATAACTAAAAGATATGATGTGAGATTAGAAAGGATTTATTTTTAAGGGCAGAGAATGTAGGCTTTAGTACAAATACACTGAAAAAGTAGGGAAAGGTATGAACTGACAGACATTTTAAGAGATCACTCTGTACAGGGAGTTAATGTGAAATTAACTAGACTAATGGTGAGGCTAGGATAATGGAGTAGGTAAGAAAAGATCTGGGTTTCCCCAGTGGCTCAGCAGTATAGAATCTGCCTGCAATGCAGGAGACACACTTTTGATCCCTGGTCAGGAAGATCCCCTGGAGAAGGAAATGGCAATCCTCCAGTAGTCTTGCCTGGGAAATTCCATGGACAGAGGAGCCTGATGGGCTAAAGTCCATGGGGTCGCAAAGAGTCAGAAATGAATTAGTTACTAAACAACAACAATAAAAATATCTGGATCTGGCTAGACTTGAAATAAATAAAGTGGAAGAAACTCAAGATATATTTGGAAGCAAAATATTTTTAATGAATGTTGGATTGAGTATCACAGGAATAAAGGAGGAGAACACAAAAATGACCCATAAGCTCATGGCTTAATTATCTGAATGGTTGGTGGTGACATTTACTAGGACATGTTTCTTTGAATTATTCATGTGCAATTGTCAAGAGAGGCATGCCCTCTCAGAGGAAAGGTCTGGGCCGGACTCAACAACCAGAAATCACTAGCTCTTTAGTATAGAAATGGTATGTAGTGCTTAGGGAGGTTGTGCATGGAGAGAACAGAGTGATGAGGATGGAGCCCAAAGAAATATCAGTATTTAAAGGTTACATGGAGGGATAGAAACAAAAAATACTAGCCTGTCCTATTAATAGTGGGGAAGTTGAGTTCATGATTTTTGAAAGAGAGTTATGAACCATAACATCTAAAATTTTTAAATGTGGCAATTGAAGACGGGGAGTAGTGATAGATTAGGAGGGAATGGCAAAAGCCATGGCTATGGTGAGTGTCAGTGCAGATAAAGAATTGTAGGAATGATAACTAAGCAAATGAGTCAGAAGCGGAATGATGTCTAGAAGGTGGGCTACCTGCTATCAAGATCTTGGGGGTACATTTACTGTTATAGGAATGATCTCAGATTTGATCATGAGAGGGGTAACTGAAATGGAAATGAAAAAAAGCAATGAAGATAAGGACACCAAGAAACAGAGAAAATGGAGGATTTCAATGGTCCTTCCTTGCAGATGCTGAAGTCACTAAAAATGACAAGATGATTTGGCTGAAGAAGATTTCAGTGAGGACTTAAAACTTTACATAAACGACAAGAGTGACCAAGAGGTCTGCTGATGTCAACAATACAAAAAGAGCATGACTTCTATTTCCAAAGCATTTGCATTTCAAAGGAAGAGTGTGATTTGCAAGAGGCAGATAAAATAGCAATCTGGAAGTCATATTAGGGAGCAAGAATAACTTCTGGTTGAAAGATATGTAGAGATGAGAAAAGGCTGAGATGAGTCAACTTATGGAGATGAGTCTCAACTTATGGAGACAACAGAAAAGTCTTCCCTTGGTGTCAATTTTAAGAAAATTAAAAAGACAGTGTAGAACTTAATAACAGTCATTTTTACAGTTTTCAGTAGCTTAGTAAATACATACAATGTAAAATTTAGATTGAACACAAAGGTGTAGCAAAACCTAGTGGCACAGAATCTTTTTCAAAATCTCCCAAACCAGATAACTCATTGTTCTTCTAAATTTCTTCTTGTACTACAAAATCTACTTCGTCTTATTCAATGAATAGTACTAGTCCAGTAAAATGCACATACACATACACACTCAAGTGTGCATACAAGTCCTATCCATTTGTAGATCATTTTTGAAGCTATATTCAAAGTAAAGAAATCATTCCATAACCTGCTAGCATTGAAATTTTTGAAAAATTGGCACATATCTTTTATAAAAGAAGTTAGACTGAGTAGAGGAAAAAAGATTAAGAGTTCAACTTTGGAGGCAGATTCAGCTGAGTCGCACTTGCACCATTAGCATGGCATCAGAAAGTAACCCAGGGCTGGCAGAGTCTTTTAAAGGTAGTGGAAGTCACCTTTCTATGAAGCTCAGTTCTAGATTTCCTGGCCAAGACATAGCATCTGGATGAGAGTTCACTGATTCAAGTTAAATTTTGTGAAGATGAAGTAGATACTCGTCAAAATAAGAGATCTATTTAGGGAGACACAGGCAGGCATAATTTCTGTACTATTAGATAGGTATATACTTACTTTCTACAAAAATAGCTTGCTGTTTTTTCCTAGAAAGAGCTAACTTAAAAAGAAAAACACACGGAAAAGCTACGACATATATGGCATATATATTTATATATTTTATATATCATAAATAATCACATGATATATATCTCTCACATATACCACACACACATACGTATGTCTATATGCGTGTATGTGTGTGTGTTGGAATTGCTATAGTTCTTCAGCCATTCCACTATTTTAACGACAAACTCCAAACAAGACAAATACATAGTATTTTACTTCAGGGCAAGTTACAATGAGTGGAAAAATTAGGATATGTAAAATCAGTGTAATGTGCCCCTTGCTTTCCATTATTTAGAATTTCTAGAGTTTAAAAGTCTTAACTATTTGATTTCTCAAGTTATATGTAGCCATCATGGCATTTGAGAAACTCCACAAAACATTTTGTTCATGTGGATTTAAAAAAGGAAAGAGAAAACAATTCTTTGTTTTGCTCTGCATTCTACGTGAAACACATATTTTGTTCTTCATGCTAGTGTTAGCTCGTAATTATCCACAACTCTTTGAGGAAGACGCAGTTTGATGAACAATAGTATTAAAGTTAAGAAACCTGGTATGCTGAGTTATTAATTGTGTAAATGACCTTGCAATAGTTACTTAACCTAACATTAAATCTCTTCAGTGGTAAAACGAAGGGGATGAATTTACTCCACAGGTTACATTTATATTGATTTTAATAGATATATCCTACTAAACAATAAATTTAACAGCATAGAACTTGTAAACTTCACTATTTCACAAGACTCCTATTTTCTTTTTCAATCTCAAGAAACACAGAGAAATAAAAATGGATGCCCTTCTAATGCAGGGGGAAATATATGAACTAATAAAGTTATTTGTAATTCACTAAATTATAACTTATTATAACTTATAATTAATTTATTATAAGTAATAAATTAAAATTAATTATAATGAACACATCAAAACCAAGCTGTTCATAAAGTTATAATCTGATTAGGTCTTGATATGGAATGAGAAAGGAGGATGATGCTGTTTCCACCACTATCTTCCAGTAGCTGCAATGCCTTAAAGTTTTATTTACACTCACAAATAGAATCTTATTTATAAACTTAACTATAAATGAGAACTCAGGACTATTTCTCAATAAAAGTGCTAGAGAATAATAAATGCATTTCTGGTCAAGATACTGGGATTCTGGAAACAAAAATTTTCCTAACGAGGCACGGGTATTGTTATTAGAAAAAACTTAGTGTATAATATTTGCCAAGTTCAATTCAGCTTCATTTTAAGGGCATTCTATTAAGGCCAAGTATAATGACTCAAATTAATGAACTTAAAAATTGTTTTACAAGGTTTTATGGAGACCTTTCAAGTCACATGCTGAGATTTATCACTGAAATTTATATTGAATTCAATTTACTACCAAGATTTAATCAGACTAATCAACTACCTTAAACTGTGGAACATACCATTTCTTACAAACACCTTAAAATTTTTTAAATGCCTCAAACCTAGAAGATGAGCTTTTCATAATGTATTAGAGAAAATGAACTTTATTTAACATTTAGAGAAAATTTTAACAAAGAAGACTTGGGAATTTAAAGAACACTTTTCAAAAAACTTTTCAGAGGGAATTAAATTACTGAAAAAATAATTTCAGTTTATGAACTTGACAGAATTACCAAGAAAATAAAAAGTCATTATAAAACTTTATGGAAATTAATTTTTGTCATAAAGTTTTGTTAATAATTTCAACCTTGCCTATTAGAGGGATAATATGAGGAACGCTGGGCTGGAAGAAGCACAAACTGGAATCAAGATTGCCGGGAGAAATATCAATCACCTCAGATATGCAGATGACACCACCCTTATGGCAGAAAGTGAAGAGGAACTCAAGAGCCTCTTGATGAAAGTGAACGAGGAGAGTGAAAAAGTTGGCTTGAAGCTCAACATTCAGAAAACTAAGATCATGGCATCTGGTCCCATCACTCCATGGGAAATAGATGGGGAAACAGTGTCAGACTTTATTTTTTGGGGCTCCAAAATCACTGCGGATGCTGATTGAAGCCAGGAAATTAAGATGCTTACTCCTTGGAAGGAAAGTTATGACCAAACTTGATAGTATATTAAAAAGAAGAGACATTACTTTGCCAACAAAGGTATGTCTAGTCAAGGCTATGGTTTTTCCCGTGGTCATGTATGGATGTGAGAGTTGGACTGTGAAGAAAGCTGACTGCCAAAGAATTGATGCTTTTGAACTGTGGTGTTGGAGAAGACTCCTGAGAGTCCCTTGGACTGCAAGGAGATACAACCAGTTCATTCTAAAGAAGATCAATCCTGGGTGTTCATTGGAAGGACTGATGCTGAAGCTGAAACTCCAATACTTTGGCCACCTCATGCGACGAGTTGACTCACTGGAAAAGACTCTGATGCTGGGAAAGGTTGGGGGCGGGAGGAGAAGGGGACGACAGAGAATGAGATGGCTGGATGGCATCACCGACTCTGTGGACATGAGTTTGAGTGAACTCCGGGAGTTGGTGATGGACAGGGAGGCCTGGCATGCTGTGATTCATGGGGTCGCGGAGAGTCGGACACGACTGAACTGATACCTTGCCTATTAGAGGGATATTATAAGAATTTCATTTCTTAGCTGTCACATCCTCTATTCTCTGGATGAACTCTCCACAGATTTAATGATCACCATACATCAGATTTGTTTTCTGGTTTCCTGTGAGCAGTTTACAAAATATATATTTTTTTAAAAAAAAGCCCAAATATACATTATACTTGAAAGTTTTCATCAAAAGGAACATTCTTTGAGTTGTAAGAAAATATGATTTATTTAGAAATCAATTATCCAGTTAGAGATCTTGAGTGAATTCAATCTTTCATAACCTTATTTCCTTTCATCCCGCTGCTCTCTAGAACTGTCAGGTATCAAAAGTTTTTCAACTTTGTCCCTCACTAGAAGCTTCTCTATCTCTATTGGTGTATTTTTCATGTCTCCACCACTAGACTATGTCTGTATTATTTAACATAATGCTCCATAAATAAATGGTTGGTGAATTTATTGCTAGAAAGAGTGGTTTCTAGTAATAGAAACTGGATTACCAATGGCTATTGCCTTACATCCTGATCTTCAATTCAAATAACTCAAGTTGCTTTCACAGCCCTAATCCTTTTTGTGAGTACTGGTCCGATGGTCCTGACTCATGACACTCTTAAATGAAATTTATTAATATAGTTCCAGAAAGATTATGGTTCTTCCACTGCAACATTTGATGCACCATCTAGGCATTATATAATTGTAGAACACTTTATGACTATATTGGTCTTCAGATGACACCCCCTTATTGGCTCACATAATGTTTACATATATTATCTTTCATAAATAGGATAGTTCATTTCTAAAATTCTCATTATTCTGATATAAGGATTTTCTTAAGAAAATTAATTCCCAGATATTTCTTGGAATGTCTAACTCAATTCAGTACAAGCCCATTTTGAGCAAAAAAAAAGAAAGAAAGAAATAAAAAATAAGAAAAGTGTGATTCCTAGTTTCTTATTCCTGCTGTAACCAAAAACTCAGTGGCTTAAAATGACAACACAAATTTATTTTCTTAAAGTTCTAGTGGTCAGAAGTCCAAAATGGGTCTCCCTGGGCTAAAATTAAATCATTCTCAGGACTTTGATTTTTGCTGTTGTTGTTTTCTTCTAGAGTTATTCTAAAGGTCAGTTCAGTTCTTGGATCCCAACCCCAGCCTCTGTATGCAAAATGTATCAATCACTCCAACCTCTGCTTCAGATATTCCATCTCTTTTTCTCAGTCTTCATCTCATAGGATCCCTTGTTCTTACATTAGCTCACACAGATAATTCAGGATAATCTCTCCCATTTTAAAGTAAGATCATTAAATCTCTGAATCTTATGGCTGAATCCCTTCACTGTTCACCTGAAACTATCACAACACTGTTAATCAGTTATACTCCAATACAAAATTTTAAAAAAAATTTAATTTCTATGAATTCCATCTTCATTCCGTTTCCATTAACTCCTCCCTGGATATAATAAGCATTGCAGGCAGATTCTTTACCTTCTGAGCCACTGGGAAAGCCCAACATATTTACAGATTCTAGATACTGGAAGGCTATTATTGTACCCAACATGCTAAGAAATCAGGGAAAGAAAGATAAAAATCTGTGCAATATACTATGAATTCTGGCAATAAAATATAACAATATATTTTATAAAGATCTCTACATAAGCTATTTTTAAATGTTTTATCTAGAAGATAATTGATTAAATTTGGTATATTCTAGAAGAAAACCTAGCTGATAAATGTCTGTGTAGTCAAAGCTATGGTTCTTCCAATAGTCATGGATGATGTGAGAATTTACGAAGACTGAGTGCCTAAGAACTGCTTTCAAACTGTGGTGCTGGAGGACTCCTGAGAGTCCCTTGGACAGCAAGATCAAGCCAGTCAATCCTAAAGGGAATCAACCCTGAATATTCATTGGAATGACCCATGCTGAGGCTGCAGCTCCAGTACTTTGGCCATGTGGTGGAAAGAGCTGACTCACTGGTAAAGACCCTGATGTTGGGAAAGACTGAAGGCAGGAGAAGTAGGCAACAGAGGATGAGATGGTTGTATGGCATCTTTGACTCAAAGGGCATGAGTTTGACCAAACACGGGAGATAGTGAAGGACTGAGAAATCTGCTGCGCTGCAGCCCGTGGGGTCGCAAAGGGGCAGACATGACTTAGTGACTGAACAACAACAAGAAAAAAATTTCATGTCCTTGATATTAACTCATTACACATAGTAGATGGTCTTTTTAAAATGAAAAGGAATATTCAAGGCTCCCTGGACAATAGAAATGAACTACAGTTACTATGTCTCAAGAGGCCTGATTTCCATAAGTTAGACCTCTGACAGTATACACACATGCCAAATTCCTTCCTGTCCAGACTCTGTTTCCCCAAGCTTAGCAATTGCCTTCACTCTCATCACTGTTTGCATTGAGTCTTTTTCAGGTTTACCTTCATTAGTTTCTTTTCCCCAGCCTCTTCTTAATTTTCTCCTCTGAACTCGATTTTATTTCTTCTGTATTTCACATGTTCACACCCTTGATTTTACTTTGCTTTACAACATTCTCTAGTTTTATGCATACGATTTCCTCCCCACAGAAGCTGCTTTCTCTGCAGGACTTACCACTCTTCATACACAGTGTTAATATCACCAAATTAGGCTCTGTCTGCAGCCTAGAATTTAGTATTTTCCAGTTTCTAGTCTAAATTAAATTTCATAATTAAGTAGAGCCCCCATTTGAGGGAATAGTAGGATTTCTGCCCCTAAAAGTCTGTAATGTGCAAAAACACATTTGGAAACTAATTGACTTTTATGTACTGAAGCCAGATGCATTTCATGCCTATGTGTGCTTAGGGAAGCAAGTTCATCTCATATATCACAATAAGCATCTGTTCAACTACATCGCACTGCCGGATACTCATCATGCTTAGGCAACAAAACACTTAAGGAAATAAAAGCTCTTTCCAATAAAAAGGTACATCAAAAAGCTTTGTTTAAAATCTTCCTTTATCAGTTAAGCCCTGAGTAGTAATTATTAAACACAATAACAAATTATTATTGAAATACAGTTTCTGATAAGGAATTTTAGTTCTTATTCTCTATAAAACTTAAAGAAAATGATATGTGAGCTTTCAACAGCAAAAGGTGTGTTCTGAGGTTTGAATTTGAATATACCTTTGAAAATGCAGAAGTTTAAAAGAATGGAAAATAAACTACATAAGAACCTACAAATAGTTTCACAGATACATATATTTATACCATGAATAAATTCAAACTATAATTTTGTTAAAATATTATATATATCTCTATATAAATCTTTGTACATTTTTTTTTACATTTTGTTTATGAACAACAGAGATTCTGATACATTAGTGTTCATTCATATGAGGATCTTCCTGCTTACTGCCAACACACCTTGCCTTGTTTTCTACTGTATTACTAATCCTTTATTATTGATTTCTTGAAACTATTTATATGTCAAATAAGTCAAATACATTACAAATATTTTTACTTATTTGACATTTGTTTTTTATAGCTACTCATAGTGTCTTTGGAGAAGGCAATGGCAACCCACTCCACTACTCTTGCCTAGAGAATACCATGGACGGAGGAGCCTGGTAGACTGCAGTCCATGGGGTCGCTAAGAGTCGGACACGATTGAGTGACTTCACTTTCACTTTTCACTTTCATGCACTGGAGAAGGAAATGGCAACCCACTCCAGTATTCTTGCCTGGAGAATCCCATGGATGGAGGAGCATGGTAGCTGCCATCTATGGGGTCACACAGAGTTGGACACGACTGATGTGACTTAGCAGCAGCAGCAGCATAGTGTCTTTTGAAATATACAAGTTTTCTATCTTGCAGTCCAACCCATCTGGCTGTTCTGTCTTTGATCAGGGCTATACTTAGGAAGCTAAAATTCCCCTTAATATTAGAAATGATATTTGCTTCCAGGGTTTTTTTATTTATATTTTTAGGTGTTTGACACTTACTCTGGAATTAATTTTTGTGAACTGTGCATTATAACTTCTTGTCACTAAAAAATACATATAGCTAATTACTTCAATATCATTTCATAATTTTTTAATAATTCTCCCACAGATCTGATACACTTTTATCATAAATCAGATTTTAAGTTTATTGAGTTAAGTTCAAGCATAACAGACTTCGTTCTCTGCCATTATTCCCCCAAGGATGGATGGAGGAATTGCTAGTTTAAGTGGGTGAATAACATAACACGGTTTAAATAACATCTAAACTGCACACAAACTTTAATTTCTGGTTTTGAACTGCATTTTAGCTTGCTCAATCTTTTGTCCTGCACATTTGCTTTCAAGGGTAGGGACTTAATTTTTAATGGCTGTATTTTCACTACTTAAACTTTTGTTGGGTACTGAATAGGTGCTCAAAAAATTGGTTAATGGATATCTGATTTTTCATTGTACTGGTGCTACCACACAGTTAATCATTTTAACTGGCTTTACTCTGTCAGATAAAACATTCACACAGTTTTGAATCACACTTTACAGTGGCATGCTGCCATCAAAACATCCAAAAGGATGATATGCTATGTGAATCCTAGAGGTCTGATCCCAAAGAAAACCATAAATCTGAGGCAGAAAGAGGCAAAATATGAAAGATCAAACTACCGGGTAAAATTTCTCTTTACTTTCTTTAGTTCATTACTAAAAAATCAGAAAAGTAGTAGAAATAAAAATGAAAGCTTTCAATGTATGTACATACCACAGGTACTCATTTTTACGATGACTACATATATATAGATGAGTATGACTATATATGTTAAATTATACACCATCATTTTTGTATTTATAATTTACACATATATGTATATGCATATATAGCAAAGTTATTTGCATAATAATTTCATTTATATTAATTTTATCAGCTAAAAATAAAAAAAAATTAACTCAATTATTCATTTGCAAGTGTTTTTAGCCATTATCTACCATTTTATGCCCACTTTTTTGGCTCCTTATATTGCCATTGTGTGACTATTTTGCCATAATTTACATATATTTGAAACAATCACCTTAAATTCATCCTTGGGCTAAAATATCTAAAACTGACTTTGTGTGCAAACACATACTCAACAAAGAAAGGTCAATTGTGAGGGTGGGATGGTTTGGGAGAATGGCATTGAAACATGTATATTATCATATGTGAAACGAATGGCCAGTTCAGGGTCGATGCATGTAACAGGATGCTCAGGGCTGGCATGCGGGGATGACCCAGAGGGAGGATAAGGGGAGGAGGGAAGTGGGAGGGGGGTTTGGGAGGGGGAACTCATGTATACCTGGGGCAGATTCATGTCAATGTATGGCAAAACCAACCAATATAATATTGTAAAATAATTAGCCTCCAATAAAAATAAAAATTAAAAAAAATAAGAAAAGCAGGAAAAGAATAAGAATAAAAGATAAATTAATGGAAAAAAATATATACACAACTAAAAGACTAAACAAAATGTCTGAGTAAAATTACCTATATCCTTTTTCTGTCAATAAAATTGATACAGTAGATTTCTTGGTAGTAAATGTTTACTTTCTGCTTGCTTCCATCTAAACTTCCACACTGGTATAATACATTGATAATCTGATACTTCACCACCATAAATATAGAATGACTCCCAAAGTAAAAAATCAGTGAGTTATAAATTAAAGTTGTCAGTATGGTACAGCAAGGTGAAAAGGGATGAAAACTTAAATTTTCAAGGCCAGTGAATAACAATACTGATGCTATATTCCATGCATCAATCACCATTACCACAGAGCTTTGATACCTATACTGCCAAATATTTCTCAGACACCCTTAATGGTGATTAATAGATGTGCCATAGTACTGAAACTGAAAGGAGACTCTGTAAACAAGTGATATTCAAAAGCAATTTAAAACTTATTTCTACATCTGGAAACACTGCTTATCACTATTACCTAAGTAAACCTTGATTGATTTACCTAATATTTAGCCAATGCAGTGTTACTGAACAAGTTTCAGATTTTCCAAAGGTAGCATGTGAATCACTGTGTAATTATGACACAGATTACAACAAATCTGATTGTAAACATTTTCAAGCAATGGTAGCAAAAGTACATTGCAATGTTGCTATCTCACCCATAATCCTCAGCAGCAGCACCACTCATTCTTCTTGTCAGAGACTTGATGTATAATCTCAATCAAACTCTGCACGCATACCTTCAGCAAGTACCCTTCAGCATTGTCTTCCTATGAGAATGGTATAAGAGCCCCTGTATGTAGGAGTTTTAGGGCCACCCCTGAAAAGTATACACTTGTTGCAAGTATTGAAAGGCCTCATTTTGCAAATTTATAACTCAAAATACTGAAAACAAATGAATCCAATTTTCAAAAATTGTTTTATAGAACACTGTAAACTCTCTGAAATAAGTTACTCTGATTACCTGACTCTTCATTCCAGCCTATCTGATCATGTTTTCTCATTTTTTTTCCCTTCATAGCCAAAACTAAAAACAGATTCATGGCTAAATTTCACTAATTGATTATTTCACAATAACTTGTCTCAGGATTTCTGATACCCCTGATATCTTGGTTCTATAAAACTCAAATGTTTGAATGAGTTAGTTTTGTTTGGAAAGCCCTGACTCTATTCTTGGAAAAGGCATCATTTCTTCTAGAAGCTTTGCAATAGCAAATATCCATTAGGTCTGGTAATCAAACTAAAGAGAAAATTCATCGTATTATTTTAATATCAATTAATACTATCATTTACTATCCTCAAATCTGATGCTTCGGATAATAAATTTTCTACCCAGCGACAGTTGGTTGCACGAGCATCAAAAGGAAGACAACCAGCAGCCTATACCCACACCAAGACGTCCACACATACTCGCTGCCACCGCCAAAGTAACGCCATATGTCCTAAGTGATGTGGGTGGACCAAATAACAGTTGGTCTGCTAAAGAGGGCCATATGTACAAGGAGCCTATCATGCCACTGTCTCTATTATGGCTGCTGAAAACTGAGTTAAAGTTCTTGCTCAGATGAATACATGGCTGGAGAAGATGCTTTTTCAATAGTAGAAAAAGACTATCGTACAACTACTATCTCTCTGGGCATGGAAACTAAAAATATGCCTGTGCATTACTCTTCTTCTTAAGACTTAAACATCAGCAGAGTTCCTTAGTTCAATCTCAACTTCACTCAGTAATGGATTTACATTTCCATTCTAAGGGTAGATATGCAGTCCCTTATCAAAAATGACCATTCATGATCAACCTTGTGTAATTCCATGTTACATAAACTTGTTTTATTTTTCCTCGGGTCTCTATAAAATTGTATTGTTTGATATTAAAAATATTAAAGACAACGAGAAAAACTTAAAAACGCTAGTGTATTTGAGGACGTCTTGGTGGTTCATTGGTTAAGAATCCATCTGCCAATGCAGAGGACACAGGTTCGATCCCTGGTCTGGGAAGATTCCACATGCTGTGGAGTAACTAGGCCAGTGTGCCACAAGTACTGAAGCCCACACACCCTAGAGCCTGTGCTCCACAAATAAAGAAGCCACCACAATGAGAAACCCATGCACCACAACTAGAGAAGAGCCCCCACTCACCTCAAGTAGAGAAAGCCTGTGCAGAGCAACGGGCAAAATACAGCCAAAAATAAATTAATTCATTAAGTTTAAATTTTAAAAAAAGATTTTAAAAAAATATTTGAACTAGAGTTTCTGTAATGCAAGGACAGAGAGAAATCAGTTAATAGTACATTCCACCTACATTACCTTTTACAAGGTAAAAGATCAACATGGATTTTGGATGATTATAATAGCTAGTTCTGAATCTCAGCAAGGGTTTTCTTTGGGATTTCCACAACTGAAAAGACCATTTAGCTATTACACTGATAATACAATTTATAGTTTTAAGGTCATTCTTAATACTGTGATCAGATAAGATAATTTACTTTTTACTTAATGGCTTATTTTGACAAATGAGGGAGCTTTTAGGAAGGACAATGCTCCCTGCACAACAACCAGTAAAGCATGTCACATCCATTTACACATAATTTTAAGAAAAATGAAGGACAAACTTGTGAGGCAGCAGGAATTCATTTGCATTAAATTAATTTAAACAGGGCATTTCGAGTTCCCTTTGGCAACAATGGAATAGGGGGAAAAATGAATCCATCTCATGCAGCAATCCTCTTTCAAGTTACAGAAAGATTTGAAAGCTGACATGACCATCATTAAATTTCTCCTAGAATTCTACAATTAGTGTATATAGCTCATGAAACAAAATATTCACAATGCAAATTTATGAACAGCACCAATTTTTATGAAACCACTGTCTGACATTCCCCGAAAATTACATCCTGAAAAGTTTTAAAAGAGAATCAAGCTTTCAGTGGTTTCTTTTGTGGATATGGCTTTGTAAACAAGAGGTAAACTTCCTAAGTAAGAACCATCATAGACTCTGCCCTATGTAATTAAACCTAATTAATCCAGATGTTGTCCTTGATAGATTATAGATTTAATTAATAGTTTTAACCATAGAAGTACAAATTACTCCTGCTGCTGCTGCTAAGTCACTTCAGTCGTGTCCAACTCTGTGTGACCCCATAGACGGAAGCCCACCAGGCTCCCCTGTCCCTGGGATTCTCCAGGCAAGAACACTGGAGTGGGTTGCCATTTCCTTCTCCAATGTGTGAAAGTAAAAAGTGAAAGTGAAGTCGTTTAGTAATTCCACTTATATTTTAATAACACTAGATTTAATAAATTAAAGGGTGTTTAATTGATTAGCATCTTTGTTAGGAAGATTCTGTATCGATATCTCCTAACAGATCTTTCAAAAATTCTCAAATGCACATTGCTTTACCCATGGGGGAAGCAAGCACATTATTTTCAGGGTCTTCTGCTTGAGTGCTCAGTCATTACAATTGTGTCTGACTCTTTGTGACCCCAGTGGACTGTAGACTGCCAGGCTCCTCTGTCCATGAAATTCTCCAGGCAAGAATATTGGAGTGGGTTGCCACGCCCTCCTCCAGGGGAACTTCCCAATTCAGGGATTGAACCCGCGTCTCCTGCATTCCAGGCAGATTCTTTACCACTGAGCCACCAGGGAAGCCCTTTGGGGTCTCAGGAAACAAAAATTTTATTACCATTTGTGGTCAGCTGACTAAGAGACTCCAAGATGTCCTTCTTCTAATCCCCACGCCCTAAGAATGTATTATCTTACATAATCAAAGAGAATTTGTAGATTTGAATTAAGGATGTTGATAAGAGAAAATTGTCCCGCATCATCAGGTGAACACAACCTAATCACAAGAGTTCTTGCAAGTGGGATGGAGAGAATTCAGAGACGAGAGGAAGACACACTGTAGAGGCAGAAAGAAATATAGGAAAAATGTATTTTGAAAATGAAGGAAGGGGTCATAAACCAATGAATTCAGAAGGCCACTGGAAGCAGAAAAAGGCAAGTAAAGGAAATCTCCCTTCAGAGCCTCCAGAAAGAGCAAGCCCTGCAAACATCTTAACTTTAGCCCAAGGAAACTGATTTTGGATTCTGACCTCCCAACTCTAAGACAATAAATTTATGTTGCTTTAAGTCATTACATTTGTGGTAATTCTTAGATCAGCAGAAGGAAACTAACACACCAGTATGATAAGCAAATGAAAGAAAATGAAAGAATGATAAAATGGAGAAATCCTAGAAAAAAATGGGTTACTAAACACAATAACAGGATTTATCTTGGCAACTTATTATATATTACTTATCTATATGTTGAGACACATTACTAACATCATTATCATGACCATCTAGTCAATATTAATACACTAGTGTGTCTAATTTAGAGATGATTTTTTTTTCCATTTCGGCCTTTCTTTAATTCCGTGCAGATAGGCCTTGAGCAACACGATATCTGATGAAGCTAATAACAAGAATCTTCCTATTTAGCAGACAAGGAACATCTGAAAGTAAATTCTATGAAGCCAAACTAGGGACGATACCTAGAACATTCACTTTTCAAGAACACTACCTAGGAGTAAGTTTGTGATACTCTTTGCCAACAGAATAAAAGTTAATTTGAAAGATTTTAGAAACAAATTAAAAATATTGTATCCACTTCCCCCCTTATTTAAAATAAATAATTGCCCAAGTCTCTATTATATTTATGCTTATTGGATGAAGTCCAGACATGAACTATGCTACCACAAATAGAAAACCATTTAAATAGAAAAATCTCACTTATTGCTGACAGAATGACAGACAGCACAAAACTGTCAAGGGTGCAAAGTATAAATGCTGTGTGGAATAAATATTTCCCTTTTCTTATCAAAACTGGTCCTGAGACCTAGCATGCTTCTCTTCAAAGATTTAATCAAAGTAAAAATTATAAAAATGCCTTATTCTACATTTCTAGAGCTTATTGATTACAGAATAGCAGAAGAGAAGCAGGAGATGGGTATATCATGTGCAAGATGGACACAAAAGTTGTAAAGAAAAATATAAAACTGTAAAAGAATATGAGGAAATATATCCACAGCAATGTGTGAGAGGGCAGGAAAATACTTATTGCACATCTACCAGGTGCTAAGTCTCTGACATAAATGATTTTATTGAATCTCTTTAATATACCAATGAAGTAGAAGGTAGAAGTATAATAGGTATCATGACATTAATAAAAGTAGCAGCCTAACCCTTAAGTGGTCCTGAAACTTCACTAAGAAGTAAAACACGGACAAAGATCCTGTAAGTTAGGTACTGGTAATGTCCCATTTCAGAGAAGCAGCAACAGTAGGGAAGAGAGGCTACATGACTTTCAAGCTCACAGAGCTGGCAAGAGAATAGACATTTTATTACTCCAGTATCCATACACATTATTTTCAGGATAAATTCTTGTTAAGCCTGAGTGTTTGACACTTCGTAAGTGTGCTATAATGTATCCTTATTATTATTTAGTATGAGAATTACTAAGTTAAACATATGCATCCCTTTTGATTGCAAATATTTTTGGAGCTCAAGTAATACATAGCACATCACACGAAACTGACAGTTTAGTTTGGAATTTAAAAAAAGGAAATTCTTCACTCAGTAAAAAATAATTGGCTTGTCCATTCTTATACCTACAATACAGTTCATTAAGTGTATACTTGTATAAAACAGCATAATTTTCTATAATTCTTCATATGCTTAAATAATACACTTAAAGACTTGGTTCAACAAATTAGAATAATCCATGAATTACACACGACAAACTTTTTGTTCAGTGACTTCTGCTTTTTCTTTCCTATAATGTTGCCCATTTTAAGAATTAAAAATATGTGTTAAATTCAATATTCTAAGACCAATCTCTCTATCATCTCTTATCAAGTCGTAAATAAAAGATGTTTGTCCAAATTTACCTTGACATGTGAAATGATTGCATGAAAACTGTGGTTACTATGTCCACTGATCATATGTCTCCATATTTTTCTGCCTTAAACCTCCCAAGATACTCATGCAATCAGTGTCATCACAAAGGGAGATCATGGATGAAGATCATAATGAATATATATACACTAAAATTTAAATTTCAATCATCTCCATAGTATCTCGTGCCCCCTGAACTATTCATATTAAAATAAGCAACTAAGTGAACATTGGAGAAGAAAATGACAACCCAATCCAGTATTCTTGGCTGGGAACTCTCACGGACAGAGGAGTCTGGTGGGCTACAGTCTATGGGGTCGCAAAAGAGTCAGACACTCAAATAAACAACAAAACAGGTGAACGTGGCCCTTTTAGGAAAGCAAAGTCCAAAAGGCAATTCACATGGTTACAAACTGTTATCCAATTTCTTGACCAAATGAGCATTACATATGTGAAATAAGCACTCACTTTCATAAATGCATGTTCATTATACTCTGATAGCAGAATTTGTCACTATTCTACACACACCTTCTCAGCACTCACTATTCCATGCACATGGCTCAAGCAGTATCAGGGAGACAGCCTGTGCTTAAGGTTTTTCAGAAATTCTACAGCATTAATGTCTCCCATGAACTTGGGCAAACTCTGGGAGATAGTGAGGGACAGGGAGGCCTGGAATACTGCAGTCCATGGGGTCACAAAGAGTCAGACATGACTTAGCAACTGAACAACAATGTTCCTCAACACTATTTCTAGATCAGCTCTTAATCAATGATGATTTATTGAAAAAATTGCCCCATTCCCTTGCCCTGTACATAGTCTGTACTGGCTTCCATAGTTCCCCAATAGGATTGAATCCTATTATGCATCTTATTTCCAACTCCCTATATCGTTCAGAAATGACTAGAAATTGACTAGATATTCTACTAAAATGTGTATACAAATCTCTCTTGATCAAAAATGTTTGTAGATAACTACTTCTGAATAAGTATGTTCAATTGTACAATGCTCCTCATTATTTCCTGAGGGATAAAATTATATATATATATATCCTCTTATTCTATCACCATCCTTCCTTGCTCAGCTGTCTATATGAAATTATTGCAAAGGAAGAGAAATAAGGCTTTGGTCAATACTCTTATGGGGACCTCTTCTCTCAGAAAGGTTGAAATGAAGAGAAGCCTCACACATACCCTGCTTGGCCTGCTCTATGGGTTCTGAGAGAAGAGGACATCTTGAGATTAAAAAAAAAAAAAATCATTTAAGCTATCCTTTTAGTGCCAGGACCTAAAGGGAACTGATCAGATGGGCAACAGCCGTAGCACTTATTATCCAGATACATTCAAGAACATCTGAGCAATGAGTGTACTGGAATTCTGCAATCAGATATAAAGTTGTGCACCACATCTTTAGTTCCCAAATTCAGCTATGAATGTTATGTGTGTGAAATGGAAAAAAAGTTTCAAAGTATATGAGATTTCAAGAGATTTCCTGTAAAGTATTTACTGTTCCTGCTCACTTTCTTCTCATATGCCTTAACTGTCTGCTGAGTGTGCCTATACACACAAACACAACTCTTCCTTGGGGCAAAAAATAATCCTTTTTTGAAACTCAAATGGGCTCTTTAAGGGCCAATGTAGAGCAGACTTTTATCACTAAAGAATGAAAAGGAAAAAGCTGAATCAAGATTATGGTTTTTTCACTCCTACAAGTTATAATGAGCTTACTTTGAACCCCATCATATCAGACACCAAAGCTCTCATTGGACATATATAGCAATGGGAAACTTTTTACGAATGTGACCACATATTAAAATATACAACCATTCCATTCCTAACCCTCCTCTTCTCATACATCCTATACTAGATAATACAATATCTCCCTGTGTTCTCAAGGTATCTTAAAGACTGTTCAATATCAAGTCTGGCAGTTTACTCTGAAAGAAAGTTGTAGCTATAGATTCAAAGTGAGAACTTTGCCATTTTAAGAGGAATCTAAATTTAGACAGTCTTCTATCTTGATTATAAGACATAAACTTTGCCCTAGAATATTCTTAGTATAATACTGAGTTGGCCTTTCAATCCACTCTATTAAGGAGGACACAAAGTCAGCTGTTAGGAGTTTTCATAATTGCTTCAACCACCAAAAAGCAAAATGTTTAGAATACTCTTGTGGCCGTGGCAATTATAAGATTATGCTCCTAGTAAAAATGGAGTAGGAACTGGCAACCCACTCCAGTATCCTTGCCTGGGAAATCCCATGGACAGAGGAGCCTGGACGGCTACAGCCCATAGAGTTGCAAAGAGTCAAACATGACTGAGCATGTACCTAGTTATAAAGTAACTTCTACACCAAATAAACTCATAATACATTTTAGGAGATTTGCTGCTCATACACACACACACAAATTAGATTTTTTTAAATGAAGCAAATGTGAAAAAAATTAAGGGAGTTCTGTGGGAAATTTTACTAACTTTGTTCCCACAATTTCTTCATCACTCTCTTTCCCCAAAGTTCCTCCTTGAAAACAAACTCGCTTCCCTGTCAATGTGAACTCATCATTTTCCCATACCTTTGCAGAATGAGAAACATATTACCTGTCAGTCAGACACTTAAAAGTTGTGATGTTCAAGAAATCCAAAATGTGAATAATTTGCAAACAAAGGATGAAAAAGAGATGAATGAAATCACCATGGCTATTAAGCTAAACTCCCATCAGACTTCAGAGCTCCTCTAGATAGCCTGAAGTTCCTAGCCTTTTAAGAAGCTTAGGGAGGATACGGAGCAAAAGAACCTCCAGTTATTCGGAGGGCTACCCTCTGGTAAATCAGGGAAAAAGAAATCCCACTTTCCATTTAGAGGGCAAGGCTGCCCTGTCCCGTTGTGTACCCAGACCCCCTGAATCCACACCTTCCAAATCCTTTGACTTGACTTGGTGAACAGATCTTGAGCCAAAAACGAGGAAGGGACAGAAGGACAAAATGGGCTGCCAGCAAAACAAATGCCTGTTGAGAAGGCTTACATATAACGCGTGCATTTGGGGGTATTTTTAAAGCCCATCCACTTCAGTTGAATTCCTCTAAACCTCCCCATCCTTGCCAGGAGGATTACAACCCCCCACCCCATCCCACCCCTCTGCATTGCCCATCCTCAGTTCGTGCGGTCAACGCTAAGCCCAGTCTGTCCGTGACTTTGTGAAATACTGCAAAGCCCCCAGCGCTTGAGAAGCGGCCAAACCTCGACAATTCGACGAAGCCTCTAGTTTCAGACCTTTCAGTAGATCTGCCTGCTTAACTCACCTGGAGTCAGGTCTAGACGGCAGCCTCCGCCCAGCGGGACTGGGAAACAAGCCGGGGAAGCTCAGCAGCGTCTGCCTGAGTGAGGAGGGCAGCGGAGCTGAGCGTCTACCCCCGGACCTGCTGCTCAGGCTGCTCCCGGTTTGCTTCCACTCCCCACTCCGGAGCAGCCGTCCTTCCGCGCCTCTCTGCTCTCCTCCCCCGTCTGCCGCTACTGCACTCGTCTTCCTGGCGGTGGCGCAGAGCGGAGTCCCGCCGCCTCCCTACTCCAGACACGCGAGCTGTCCGTGGTGCTAATCAGGAGGTTCCTTGCTCCTCCCGGGCAGACGGTGTGCGTTTAAGTCCCTCCTGCCTGACCCTGGAGTCCTAGGAGCCACAGAGATGTCTTCTGTGGCCACCGAAGAAATGGGCTGGAGGAGGCGACCAGCTGTACCCTCTGGCATCTAACCTTCCCTTGTCGGTTTAAATGATCAATATCCAGTAATTCACATGTGTCAAAAAGCAAATGGGTGGTTTGAGGACATATGTGCTTTAATATTATTCTCTGTTCAGAGATGGTAAACTTGCCTAGATTCTGGGACTAAAAAATCCAAAGAGTGGTTATTTTCACACAGGTGGGGTGTGATCGGAGGTCTCTAAACCAAACCAGCAATCTACTAGTCATGACAACTCAAGATTCCTACAAAGGCAACTAACAATTTTTAAATATTGGGTTCTTTATTTAATAACCTCATTTACATACAAGTTAATCTTTGCCAACGAATTCTGTGAAGCACTATAAGCAACTCTATTTTGTATTTTAAGAATTAAGAGATTGAGTAATCTATCTGCTCAAGGAAGGTCACAGAGACACAGGGAATTCCCTGGTGGTCCAGTGGTTAGGACCCAGGCTTCAGTTTAATCCACAAGTTGTGAGGCATGGCCAAAAAAGAAAGAAAAAATTCACAGAGATTCTAAGTTTCTGAGCCTAAATAAAAACTGAAATTTTATGTCCCACAATCCATACCCTGTGTACAAGGTCTTGCAGCATCTTAGATGACATTGTGTGATTGAACCCATAAAGATAATAGAACTATTAATATCAACAAACACACACCAGGAGTCTGATGATTTCCAGAATTATGGTGAGATTTGTGAGTAGTCAAGTACTCCAAGTAACAACAGTTTGCTGCTGCTGCTGCTAAGTCGCTTCAGTCGTGTCCGACTCTGTGCGACCCCAGTGCTAATCATGATGATTATTTATAAAAGGACAACAGTCAGAATTAGGAAAGGGAAATGATATTCAACATCACTAGAATCAATTTTCAGTCACATGTGAGTTGAACTTCGCATTTGAAAAAAAAAGGTCAGATTATTGGCTCTTCCAAGAAGCCTAAAATGGGGATCACCTTTTTACAATAAAAAGCCTAGAAAAACAGTCCATGGAGTCAGACCCAACTGAGCAATTGAGCACACACATACAAACCAACAACACACTTGTTTCCTATTAAGAGTATGCAATTATTCATTAATATTAAATTTTTAAAAAACATGGAAATCATTCAACTAATCTTATATGAAAAATTCACTATCTGTTCAAGCTTCCAGCTTTTTAAATAGCATTGAAAACTAAATTTACTTCGATCTTCAGTTGGTACAGTGACAAAGAATCCACCTGCCAATCAGGAGATGCAAGAGATTCACATTCAAACCCTGGGTCAGGAAGACAATTTGGAGAAGGAAATGGCAATTTGCTCCAGTATTATTGCCTGTAAAATTCCATGGACAGAGAAGCCTGGTGGGCTAGAGTCCATGGGGTCACAAAGAGTTGGATACATCAGAGCGTACACACATATACACACATTGAATATATAATAATATATATTTTTGGTGAAAAAATATTAAGTAAATAAAGGAGAATCAGATTTTCTGTAACCAAATCCATCCTAATTATTCATTCTGTGCTCCATTGTAGAAATTACTCGGGGTGGTCTTTATTTCTCCTTATTTTCAAGACAATTCAGAAATAGAGATGTAATTGATTCACAGGAGGTGAGAAATTTTAAAGCATGTACATCAATGTCAATCAGTAATCAACTAATTAAGAATAAATTATGCTTATAAATAATCACAAAACACTGATTAAGGTATGACTATCTGTATTCTATTTTATTCATATTAATACTACATTAATTAAAACACAGATATCAAATTGCCAACATCCACTGGATTATCGAAAAAGCAACAGAGTTCCAGAATATATCTATTTCTGCTTTAGTGACTACGCCAAAGCCTTTGACTGTGTGAATCACAATAAACTGTGGAAAATTCTGAAAGAGATGGGAATACCAGACCACCTGATATGCCTCTTGAGAAATCTGTATGCAGGTCAAGAAGCAACCGTTAAAACTGGACATGGAACAATAGACTGGTTCCAAATAGGAAAAGGAGTACATCAAGGCTGTATATTGTCAGCCTGCTTATTTAATTTATATGCAGAGTACATCATGAGAAATGCTGGGCTGGAGGAAGCACAAGCTGGAACCAAGATTGCCAGGAGAAATATCAATAACCTCAGATATGCAGATGACACCAACCTTATGGCAGAAAGTGAAGAAGAACTAAAGAGCCTCTTGATGAAAGTGAAAGAGGAGAGTGAAAAAGTAGGCTTAAAGCTCAGCATTCAGAAAACTAAGATCATGAAATCCAGTCCCATCACTTCATGGCAAATACATGGGGAAACAGTAGAAACAGTGTCAGACTTTATTTTGGGGGGCTCCAAAATCATTGCAGATGGTGACTACAGCCATGAAATTAAAAGATGCTTACTCCTTAGAAGGAAAGTTATGACCAACCTAGACAGCATATTAAAAAGCAGAGACATTACTTTGCCAACAAAATTTCGTCTAGTCAAAGTTATGGTTTTTCCAGTAGTCATGTATGGATGTGAGAGCTGGACTATAAAGGAAGCTGGGGGCCAAAGAACTGATGCTTTTGAACTGTAGTGTTAGAGAGGACTCCTGAGAGTCCCTTGGACTGCAAGGAGATCCAACTATTCCATGCTAAAGTAAATCAGTCCTGAATATTCATTGGAAGGACTGATGTTCAAGCTGAAACTTCAATACTTTGGCCTCTTGATGCAAAGAGCTCCGTTCCGTTCCATCGCTCAGTCGTGTCCGACTCTCTGCGACCCCGTGGACTGTAGCCTACCAGGCTTCTCCGTCCATGGGATTCTCCAGGAAAGAATACTGGAGTGGGTTACCGTTTCCTTCTCCAGGGGATCTTCCCGACCCAGGGATCGAACCCAGGTTTCCCGCATTGGAGGCAGACGCTTTAACCTCTGAGCCACCAGGGAAGCGCTGACTCACTGGAAAAGACCCTGATGCTGGAAAAGATTGAAGGTGGGAGGAGATGGGGATGACAGAGGATGAGATGGTTGGATGGCATCACTGACTCAGTGGACATGAGTTTGAGTGAACTCCAGGAGTTGGTGTAGGAGAGGGAGGCCTGGTGTGCTGCAGTCCATGGGGTCACAAAGCGTCGGACAGGACTGAGTGACTGAACTAAACTGAACTGAATTAAAACAAAAAGATAATATGTACACTTGCATTTTTCTATTTATTTTGGCATAATAATGTCATTATTATCCTTCAATACTCAGTGCACATGTACCCATAAATCTTTCTGTTTATCCAATATAAACATTTCCCTCCTCTGAATGTTAACAACACTCTCTTTCTTCTTTGCAATGCTTATTCTCAACTATTTTTTCCACGTATAAACTATCAATCAGCATTGTATAAATAAGAGAACTTTTAATAGAATGGTTTGAATAGACATAAGATTCAGGGTAAATATTCATATACACACAAAAGCCTAGTTATCTTCCTTAAAATCTTATGTGCATATATGTAATGTTCAAGTAGACAAAAACTTCTAAAGGAGAGGGATTCTGTCCCCAAATTTTATGTTTTCCATATATTATCAGTCTAAAGTCCTGGACCAGAGCTGAAAACAAAGCATTTATTTAAACTTAATCTTTCTTTAATTTATTAAATAATATGTACCTATGCTAATATTGTCTAAACCCTGTGTAAGATGTGAGGAGTTCAAACTTGATATGGTCTTTGACCTCATGGAATTACAGTATAGTAGTGAAGTGTATGTTCAAATAATAATAAATTTATACATTCTTGCTGAATAAATGAAAAGTCTATCTGAACTCCTTGGCCAAGGCCATACATGAAAATAAAAGAGCTGCCTGCCTCACAACATTAAAATCAACTCCCAAGAGGGACTCTGTTGAAATAGTACATCTCATTATGGAAATAATGAGAAAAATTAGTAACTGTGCAAATGACAGCACACAAGCATCTTTGTGTTTCCTGACCTTTTAGCTCCCTCAAAGGAATAGACCGCAAACCTTTCAACACTATGGGCGGTATTAATCTTAGCATAGAGTACAATTTTTTTTCACATACCTTTTTCACATACTTCATTTTGTTTTTCTCTGAAATGGTTTTAACTTCGAGCTGAATCTAATGGATTGTCTAGTGAAAATATTTTGACACCGAACAACCGTCTATGAGCCATTCCCATGTCTTAGCTCATTTCTCTGATGCCTCTCTGCTTATGATGATAAAATTCCTTTTCTGCTTTTATTGGTAACCATCACACAGTAACACATTCATGCACTTGGGACTGGATAAGAGCTTGTGAGCCTCTACTTCTAAATCAGAAAAGGGACATCAGAGTGAACTAAGGGAAAGATGTTTGGAAGAATATCCAAGGGATTATCACATCATCTAAGATCAGAATATTTTGTCGGTGGTAGTGTTTTCTTTTGTTTTATTGGGGTACAATTGATATATACCAACATGATAGTTTCAGGTATATAATAATTCAACATTTATACTTATTGACTATATATTGTATATATATGTAAATGATCAGAAAATCTAGTTCACTTCCACCACCATACTCATTTTTTCTTGCAGTGAAGAACTTTTAACATTTACTTTTAGCAACTTTTCAATTATACAATACAGTATTACAAACTATGGGGTTTCCCTGGTGGCTCAGTGGTAAAGGACACACCTGCCAATGCAGGAGACACAGGTTCGATCCCTGGGTTGGGAAGATCCCCTGGTGAAGGAAATGGCAACCGACCCCAGTAATCTTGCCTGGGAAATCCCATGCTCAGAGCAGCCTGGCAGTCTACAGTCCATGGAAATGAACACGAGTGAATAAACAATAATTATAAACCATAGTACTCTTGCTTAGAAAATCCCATGGATGGAGGAGCCTGGTAGGCTGCAGTCCATGGGATCGCTATGAGTCGGACATGACCCACTTTTCACTTTCACACATTGAAGAAGGAAATGGCAACCCACTCCAGTGTTTTTGCCTGGAGAATCCCAGGGACAGGGGAGCCTGGTAGGCTTCCGTCTACGGGGTCGCACAGAGTCGGACACGACTGAAGCGACTTAGCAGCAGCAGCAGCAAACAAGTCTGGGGAGGGCTGAATTTTAGAAACCTGAGTTAATTTAATGACTCCGATTCTCCCTTTCCTCATCTGTGAAATGAGGAAGACAATGGTAATTCTGTTATAGCTCATTGTGAGGATTTTTTCATCTCTACAAAAAACCCACACAGATAGTTTGATACATAGTATACATTCAGTTCAGTTCAGTTCAGTCACTCAATTGTGTCCGACTCTTTGCGACCCCATGAATCACAGCACGCCAGGCCTCCCTGTCCATCACCAACTCCCGGAGTTCACTCAAGCTCATGTCCATCGAGTCAGTGATGCCATCCAGCCATCTCATTCTCTGTTGTCCCCGTCTCCTCTCGCCCCCAATCCTTCCCAGCATCAGACTCTTTTCCAGTGGGTCAACTCATCCCATGAGGTGGCCAAAGTATTGGAGTTTCAGCTTTAGCATCAGTCCTTCCAATGAACACCCAGGATTGATCTCCTTTAGAAAGGACTGGTTGGATCTCCTTGCAGTCCAAGAGACTCTCAAGAGTCTTCTCCAGCACCACAGTTCAAAAGCATCAATTCTTCGGCGATCAACTTTCTTCACAGTCCAACTCTCACATCCATACATGACCACGGGAAAAAACATAGCCTTGACTATGCGGACCTTGGTCGGCAAAGCAATGTCTCTGCTTTTTAATATGCTATCTAGGTTGGTCATAACTTTCCTTCCAAGGAGTAATCGTCTTTTAATTTCATGGCTGCAATCAGCATCCGCAGTGATTTTGGAGCCCAAAAAAATAAAGTCTGACACTGTTTCCACTGTTTTTCCATCTATTTCCCACGAAGTGATGGGACCAGATGCCATGATCTTTGTTTTCTGAATGTTGAGCTTCAAGCCAACCTTTTCACTCTCCTCTTTCACTTTCATCAAGAGGCTTTTTAGTTCCTCTTCACTTTCTGCCATAAGGGTGGTGTCATCTGCATACATTAAGTATTCCTATTATATGAAGAAACAGAACTTCCAGAAATAGTAAAACACAGCAACTTAAGGCAAGATTCAAAGGAGCTTCAGAGTTCAGTTTGACAATGGACTGAGGGCTGCCTGGAAAAGACAGTCAAATTAATATTACAGGCAGATATTGTTTTAGGATCATTTCCCCCTACACTGACCTTCTCCAGCAGTTTGCTATGGTGTTTTATTGCAATTTTCAATCTCTGTCTTGAATTATGGTTATTTATATAAAATCTTCTACATTCCTATAAAAATAAGCTTATAATGGGGTTCTTAAGGAACTGTGTCAAAGCCCTCTATCACCTACAGCAAGTAACCCAGAAGTAGTAATCTATTCTTTACTGAATGAATAAAGAGATTATTTGAATTTTTTCTTTGCTGAGTTTTTGGTCTGAATTATACCATTAACTGGGCTTCACTGGTGGCTCAGACAGTAAAGAATTTGCCTGAAATGCAGGAGACCTGGCTTCAGTCCCTGGGTTGGGAAGATCCCCCGGAGAAAGGATGGCAACTCACTCCAGTATTCATGCCTGGAGAATTCCCTGGACAGTGTAGCCTGGAGGGCTACAGTCGATGGGGTCACAAAGAGTCAGACATTACTGAGCAACTAACATTTTCACATACCGTTAAGGTGAGAGGTAAATGCTAAACGGTGAAGATATATGGATTGGTATTTATATCCATGGTGGTTCAGTTGCTAAGTCATGTCCCACCATGTGACCCCATGGACTGTAGCCTGCCAGGCTATTCTGTCCATGGGGATTCTCCAGGCAAGAATACTGGAGTGGGTTGCCATTTGCTTCTCCAGAGGATCTTCCTGACCCAGGGACTGAAACTAGGTCTCTTGCACTGCAGGCAGATTCTTTACCAACTGAGCTCCCAAGGAAGTCCCTATATGTATCCATAATTCTGTTTTATGTGAGAAATTGACAATACTTCCCCTTCTGGCACGATTGTGACCTTCTATATATGGAGATTTGCTGCTGTACAGAGTGTGGTCTGTCTGTGGACCAACAATTTCAGCAACCCCTGGAACTTCTTAGAAACAATACCTACTGAACTAGGATTTGCATTTTTGACAAGACCCAAATGATTCATATGCACATTTAAACTTCAGAAGCACTGGTTTACAATTCCCTTCATTTTCAAATAGCATTGTCAAGGAAAGAATATACCATAATTATGAAAACAATAATGACAATATTAACAGCATAAGTAACGTTTAGTAATCTTATAAATCTTAACAATCTTCTTCCAGACACTAAATGCAGTTTTTTATTTAATACTTGCTATAATTCTAAGAAGTTGCCATTAATAACATTCACTAGACTGAGATTCACAAATTTTAAGCAACGTCCCCAAGGTCACAGAGCTAGTAAATCATGCAAGGTTTGTAAAACTTGAGCTATGTCACTCCAAAACCAAAGCTCTGTTTACCTCCTACTTAATACATTTGCTTCCTCCTTCCATTTCCTGGCTGTGGTTTCCCTTCTATTTCATTAATTTTATTTATACATGACTGACTTTTTAAGCCTCTCCAATAATTTTTCAAACACAGTTTATAATAGATTAATAAGGGAAATACCAAATACCATCCCTGAAAAATTGTAATGAAGTAGCTCCAAAAATATTCAGGTACTAAAAGGAATCAGTGCAGGATTTTTTTTTTCCAGTACTTTTTCTCATAGGGTCCAGTTTAAAAGCAAGATAGTTTTTCCAAGTAGAATTTCCAACTTACATTTCTTAAATGGAGTAAGATGATTAAAGTGACAAAAAAAAACCCATAAACAAACAAAAAGCTAAGAATTGCTATATAAGGAAAAAGTGAGAATAAATATACCATATGAATGACATCTATAAGAATCATGGGAATCCTATTTGGTGTTTAGTTCTATCCTGCAGTATGATCACAAAAGTGTCTGTACGATTCACGATGCATTGCAGGACAATAAATCACTTCATTAGGCTTGGAGAATGTAAAGATTTACCGTCTAGGAAAATCTACCAGATATTCTCACTTGTTTCTTAGACTGTCCCTCCCGCAGTATTCCTCCTTTCCTACAGGCAGGTGTACACAAAAAGCACTGACTTTAAACCCAGCAATGAGTGAGACTTAGGTGTAGTCAGACATTTGAAAGGGCAGATTGACTTCTGAAAAGTTAGAGCTGTGACCTTGGTCTCTTTGTTGGAGAGAAGCATACCCCAGCCACACTGTATTTTTCCCAGAGCACCCTTGTGTTGCTTTTCCTTTATTGCTGGCTCGTATCATATTATCCCCTCACCCATTCTATCAGTTAATTTCTGAGGAAACTGCATAAATCCCCTAAAAGAGACTGAGAGAAACACAGAATATTAAAGCAGCATAAGTCCACGTTGTTCATTAATATTTTGATGTAAAATTCAATATGCAAATAAAGATACTGTCATTTACCACCTAGAAGAGACCTTTTAGAATCTTAAAAGTCAAAGGCATTAAAAGACCTAACAGCTGGGACTTGTAAAAACTTTCTTATTAGAGATGAAGGAGGTGAGGTCAGGGCACACTAAGAAATTGCCTGAGGTCACATATCTAGCTAGAGTCCAGAGGATTTAATTTTTTCTCTCTACAATGTGTATTATTTTTTTTTAATTGTCTCAATAATTTAAATATATTTCTAGTCCATAGTGGGGAAACAATCTCCAATTCAGCAGACTAATTTTCTCTATGAATCCCTTTATACCTCCAGCTAATGAATACCTTTAGGAGTATTACACGAAATAATGAGAAGCGCTTGGATGAACTTTATGAGTTACACTTGGAAAAATTAAATCATTGATTCAGAAACCTCAGAAACTAACAAACACCAGATAAGGTCAAATTATATTTAAACTTCCATGTGACATAAACAACAACCTAGTCTCATTTGTATAGCAGTACTTTTTACTTTTGAAAAAAGAATATCTTAATACATAAAATGTAAATACATAAAGAGGAATGAAAAGAAGTAAAGATAACCAGGTGGATAAACAGCACAGCGTCATCCTCAGATGATGATACAAGGATTCTTACCTTGATTAAATAGGAGAGCTTGATCATGGACAGTGTCCTTACAAAGCTATACTGATAACGGTATATTTTTAACAGGCTTTTAGAGGAGATGGAAATGTTGTATTATGTATTCAGTAAAGTGCTATGGTGGTGTTTCTCAACTATCAGCTATTTTCAAAATTCCCATAATCTTTCTCTAGATGACAAAGTTACATAAATATGGAGGAAGAGGATCAGCCTTACAAAGGTGATAATAGAATTCTGTTTTCAAGTGTGAGATATTTCTAAGCTCACATTTGCTAATCATGTTGATGTGTTTTTAACTTCTTTTTCACTACCCCTGTCAAAGGGGCTAAAGCAATCCTTCATAAGAAGATGGCAGTTTTTCTTGCAGCAAAGATTTTTTTCACGTAATACTCTAACATTTCCAGTTTCATTTTGCATGAAAAATATTTTTATCATATGTAGGGGCATCCCTCGTGGCTCAGACAGTAAAGAATCTGCCTACAATGCAGGAGACTGGAGTTTGATCCCTGGATTGGGAAGTTTCCCTGGAGAAGGGAATGGCAACCCACTCCAGTATTCTTGCCTGGAGAATTCCATGGACAGAGAAGTCTGGTGGGCTACGGGGTCACAAAGAGTCAGGTATAACTGAGTGACCAACACTTTCACTTTTTCATACAATTACTGGCACTCTGGTTGTATATATAATTCAGTTCAGTTCAGTTGCTCAGTCATGTCTGACTCTTTGCAAGCCTATTGACTGCAGCACACCAGGCTTCCCTGTCCATCACCAACTCCCAGAGCTTGCTCAAACTCATGTCCATTGAGTCAGTGATGCCATACAACTATTTCATCCTCTGTCATCCCCTTCTCTTCCTGCCTTCAATCTTGCCCAGCAACAGGGTCTTTTCTAATGAGTCAGTTTTTTACATCAGGTGGCCAAAGGATTGGAGTTTCAACATCAGTCCTTCCAATGAATATTCAGGACTTATTTCCTTTATGATTTACTGGTTTGATCTGCTTGCAGTCCAAGGGACTCTCCAATACCACAGTTCAAAAGCATGAATTCTTCGACGCTCAGCTTTCTTTATGGTCCAGCTCTCACTTTCTTTATGGTACAACTCATACATGACTACTGGAAACACCATAGCTTTGACTATATGGGTGTTTGTCAGCAAAGTAATGTCTCTGCTCTTTAATATGCTGTCTAGGTTGGTCATAGCTTTTCTTCCAAGGAGCAAACATCTTTTAATTTTATGGCTACAGTCACCATCTACAATGATTTTGGAGTCCAAGAAAATAAAGTCTGTCACTGTTTCCATTGTTTCCCTATCTATTTGCCATGAAGTGATGGGACTGGATGCCATGATCTTAGTCTTTTGAATGTTGAGTTTTAAGCCGGCTTAAAATTCAGCATGTATAATTATATATACTTTATTTCAAATGACATCTATTTGTAAATACTGTAAACTTTTGAACTTCCAATAAATATTATCTTCAGCAACAAAATTTTTTTCTGTATATTCAGCATTTGGAATACATTGCCTTAGTGTAAAATTCAGTAGCTAAATTTATAATTTTTGAATTGGGTTTTACATGAAGTTATGGAAAGTAAGCAAAGTTAAAAATGGAAGCAAATATCTACAACTGTCTATGATCAAGGAATCAAATAAAACATCTAAAATAATTGAAACTATTTAAATAAATAATGTATTACCTGGTAAGGAAAACATCCCTTTGGCTTTCTAGACGATTTTGACAGGTTCAGAAGTTTATAGTTTCCGAGCTTCAGTCTGCTCATCTCTTTAACGCAACAATTGGACTGGGTACTACTTTATGTTCTATTCAACTCTGTAAAACTACCTAACAAAACTGCTATTGTACTCTTCTTCTCCACCTTGATCCATACAATTGTCCCTGTTCCTGCAGTCCCCGTGCCCTTCCCATGGGCACAGACTCTAACTTTTCCAGAGAATCCTGCTGTCATGGAGTCATCTTATGAATGGTCCTACCACGTACCTAGTTTCTCAACCCCAAACACAAAGAATACTCTTCATCCTTTCCTTTACCATCTTCCTGCTGCTGCTGCTGCTAAGTCGCTTCAGTCGTGTCCGACTCTGTGCGACCCCATATACCATCTTCCTACTTGTATACAATCTGTAGTCCTACCATTTCAAACCTGTAACTAGTGAATGAAACCTGTAACCTGTCTCACATGAATGCATTCAGCTTTAACTCTACATTAACCACTAGTTCAAACCACTGTCAACTCCTTAGTTCAACATAACAGTGGGTTCCTAACACATCTGTTTATTTCCACTCCCCTCCTTCATCTACTGTCTATATGACAAAGAGATAAATCTTTTTTTTTTTTTAAGTAGCTGCATCATATCATTGCCCTGGTTAAATCTTTCAGAAGCTTCCTGATGCTTGTGGGGAAAAAAATCACACCCCACAACAGAGACCCTAATCCTGTCTACAACATCATGGCACGCCTTCTTCCCTTATTCATTATGCTCCAGCCATACTGAGCTTCAGTTACTAATACACAGATATTCTCCTGTCTCAGGGCTGTGGCAGGTGATTTTCCCATTTCCTAGAACTCCCTTGTCATCTTTTTGTCTTTCAGTCTCCAGCTTACATGTCACTTTCTCTAAATGGCCTTTCTGGATCCTACTTTATCTTGCTGAATTTTCACTCTCCTTTTTTATCTCTATTACCTGTCCCTTCATAGTAGTGTTTTAATATATAAATGTCTTATATATTTATGGGAATGCTGATCTCATTTAAGAGAGTCTTTTAAATAATATTTCCATATGTCAGGGCTCTACTCCTTTGTCATCAACACTTAATCAACAGCACTTAGCACAGGATCTGTGCACAAATGTTTATAGACTAGGTAATGAGCTTCACAGAGATAAAATCAAGTAAACCATGGGGAACTGTAGGCCTATTATTTTGTACTCATATGCTGAAGCTAAAAATAAGATTGAGGCTATGTGAGAAAAATATACCCAACTGTATTAGTATCAAAAATATTTTTTTCAGTATTATTTCAAGTTTGGTTTACACAGGAAACTGAAATGAAGACTAAGTTCTGGAAGATTATTAGGAAATGTCCTTAAGATTAAAACCTATAACCTAAATGTCCATCAACAGAGAAACAGATAAAGAAGATGTGGTACATAAAAGAAACGAAATTGGGACATTTGCAGAGACATGAATGGACTTCAGTTCAGTTCAGTTCAGTCACTCAGTCGTGTCCGACTCTCCGCGACCCCATGAATCACAGGACGTTAGGCCTCCCTGTCCATCACCAACTCCCGGAGTTCACTCAAACTCATGTCCACAGAGTTGGTGATCCCATCCAGCCATCTCATTCTCTGTCGTCCCCTTCTCCTCCCGCCCCCAACCTTTCCCAGTATCAGAGTCTTTTCCAGTGAGTCAACTCGTCGCATGAGGTGGCCAAAGTATTGGAGTTTCAGATTTAGCATCAGTCCTTCCAATGAACACACAGGATTGATCTCCCTTAGAATGGACTGGTTGGATCTCCTTGCAGTACAAGTGACTCTCAAGAGTCTTCTCCAACACCACAGTTCAAAAGCATCAATTCTTCGGCGATGAGCTTTCTTCACAGTCCAACTCTCACATCCATACATGACCACGGGAAAAACCATAGCCTTGACTAGACGGACCTTGGTTGGCAAAGTAATGTCTCTGCTTTTCAATATACTATCAAGGTTGGTCATAACTTTCCTTCCAAGGAGTAACCGTCTTTTAATTTCATGGCTGCAATCAGCATCCGCAGTGATTTTGGAGCCCAAAAAAATAAAGTCTGACACTGTTTCCACTGTTTTTCCATCTATTTCCCATGAAGTGATGGGACCAGATGCCATGATCTTTGTTTTCTGAATGTTGAGCTTCAAGCCAACCTTTTCACTCTCCTCTTTCACTTTCATCAAGAGGCTTTTGAGTTCTTCTTCACTTTCTGCCATAAGGGTAGTGTCATCTGCACTTAGAGAGTGTCAAAGAGAGTGAAGTAAGTCAGAAAGAGAAAAATGAATATCATATATTAATGCATATATATGGAATCTAGAAAAATGGCATAGATAATCTTATGTGCAAAGCAGAAACAGGAATACAGATTTAGAGAACAAATAGATGGATACCAAGGAGAAAGTGGGGTGGGAGGAATTGGGACTGACACACATACACTATTGACGCTGTGGATAGAATAAATAACTAATGAGAACATACTGTCTAACTCAGGGAACTCTGCTTAATGCACTGTGGTGACCTGAATGGGGCAGGGGTACAAAAGGAGGAGATACATGTACAGATAAGGCTGGCTCATTTTGCTGTACAGTAGAAACTAGCAACATTGTGAAGCAACTATACTCCAATAAAAAATAATTTTAAAAAAATGTAAGATTAAAAACCTGTAGAAGGGAAAAAAAACAAGCAATACTGGAGAGACAGAGAAATGAAGAGTGATGCAATCTCAACTCAGCCCTCATTCAAACTTGCAGGGAGTTCTAGAGCTGACATGAATCTTCAAAGGTGCCTGACTTGGGTTTAGAAGCATGGGCCTTTACACCCCGTACATAAAGCAGTTGTAGGTGAAGGCTGCCCTAAGAGACAGGATCACAGGTGAGTGGTGGCTATTAGCAGCCAAGGAAATTCTAAAAGGTTCTTTGTCTACAACACACCAGGGTGGGGGGGAAATTAATCCTTCATTTATAAAGGGCATCAAATGCAAAATATCAGAATCCAGTATAATCATACTCAGTTCAGTTCAGTTCAGTTGCTCAGTCGTGTCCGACTCTCCACGACCCCATGAATCACAGCACGCCAGGCCTCCCTGTCCATCACCAACTCCCGGAGTACACTCAAACTCATGTCCACAGAGTCGGTGATGCCATCCAGTCATCTCATTCTCTGTCGTCCCCTTCTCCTCCCGCCCCCAACCTTTCCCAGCATCAGAGTCTTTCCAGTGAGTCAACTCGTCGCATGAGGTGGCCAAAGTATTGCAGCTTCAGCTTCAGCATCAGTCCCTCCAATGAATATCCAGGATTGATCTCCTTTAGAATGGACTGGTTGGATCTCCTTGCAGTCCAAGGGACTCTCAAGAGTCTTCTCCAGCACCACAGTTCAAAAGCATCGATTCTTCGGCGATCAGCTTTCTTCACAGTCCAACTCTCACATCCATACATGACCATGGGAAAAACCATTGCCTTGACTAGACGGACCTTGGTTGGCAAAGTAATGTCTCTGCTTTTTAATATACTATCAAGGCTGGTCATAACTCTCCTTCCAAGGAGCAAGCGTCTTTTAATTTCATGGCTGCAATCAGCATCTGCAGTGATTTTGGAGCCCAAAAAAATAAAGGCTGACACTGTTTCCACTGTTTTTCCATCTATTTCCCCTGAAGTGATGGGACCAGATGCCATGATCTTTGTTTTCTGAATGTTGAGCTTCAAGCCAACCTTTTCACTCTCCTCTTTCACTTTCATCAAGAGGCTTTTGAGTTCCTCTTCACTTTCTGCCATAAGGGTGGTGTCATCTGCATATCTGAGGTTATTGATATTTCTCCCGGCAATCTTGATTCCAGCTTGTGCTTCTTCCAGCCCAGCGTTCCTCATGATGTACTCTGCATATAAGTTAAATAAGCAAGGTGACAATATACAGCCTTGACGTACACCTTTTCCTATTTGGAACCAGTCTGTTGTTCCATGTCCAGTTCTAACTGTTGCTTCCTGACCTGAATACAGGTTTCTCAAGAGGCAGGTCAGGTGGTCTAGGATTCCCATCTCTTTCAGAATGTTCCACAGTTTAATAGTCCGCATATTTAAGCCATAAATAAACAGAATAGGTGCTTCCTTTTGCCTACCAGCCGTATTACTTCACAAATACATCATCTGAAGAAAACAGAGTGGTGAATAAAATTCTGGGTGATGGCAGGAAGAATTTATTTCCAGAATGGACATTAAATATTCAGATAATAAACGTAATGCATAGCTAAATCTATGGACTATTTGCCCATCTAAACTTTCCAGAAACTCAGGAAACTTGTTTAAAGTTCCTTGAAGTTCTAATTTTCTAAAAGTACAGTTACAGACACATTTTTTTTGCAATAAAGTTAGTCAAATCATTATCACGCCTTCAAAATATTTTATTGTTTGTAGCTACCCAAACTACTAAAGGGAGAAAATGAAACTCTTAATAATGGTGGTATTTCTTATATAGCATCTTTCCCTGAGTCATATCAAAAACCACCAAAATAGTCACCAAATCAAGAAAACAGAAAAGTTTATTTAAACTTCCCAAATTGTGAGAAAACACAATCAACTTGGACAAACCTAAGAGGCAAAACTGAATGCCGGAAATATTGCTAGTGTCCTCATTCTCTCTAGATACTTTTTAAAGATTCTTTATTTAATCTTGACGTTTAATAAATTTACTAGAATTTTTCACAGAAGCTGTTTCTTGGGTTTTGTTTCAGATTCCTCAATGCCGGAAGGCAAATGAAAAGATGTCTACATAGTTTTACTGTCAGAACAAAAAATTCTATGCTCAGGGTGGTTGCCATGTATATATTTTCAGATGATGGGAAAACATTGCTTAATAAAAATAAAATTTTTTTCACATGATCTTCTCCTCTAAAAAGCTTACTTAAACATAAGAACTAGACCAAAATAAGTAATTCACAAACAAAGGTATTAGGGTAAATGTATTGACATTAACACTGTATTAATAAACAGAATTGTCTTTTTGTAAAAGGACTACACTTAGGAAGAATAAAATAGGATGTAATTTAATACAGTCAAAAATCTATGATCAAGAGTTCAATATATATTTACCACTAAAGAAGAGGCAAAAAATAGATGTATAAGTATTCTTACTTTTATAAAATTCTGTATTATTCTTCTGCTGAAACTTGAAACATATGCTTAAATATATAATTTACAAGTGGAAACTAAGATTTTTAAACTCATATCCTTTCAAATTACTGGGAAATGGCAAATAATATGGCATAGCAATGGAACGATATGGCTTCGATGGAATCAAAACAGAAAGAAAAAGCATTAAAAATAAAAAACAAACTCATATGCCAGAAGTTTGACAAAACTACCTCTTATAACAAAAATCGGGGGAAAATGTACTCAGGAAAAAATAGACCAAGAATGTATGTTATAAACACACACAAAGACAAACAATAACTATGTCCTGTGAACAATAAGTGTACCAAAGCATAAAAACAAGATGATGGACAAAGATATACATAATCTGGAAAATACACAAAAGAAGGCAAAGACTGAAACAATAGTTTCAAAAAATTAATAATATTGAAAGATAAAATCCATAATAAACATAAAATAATAACCTTTATGTTCCAAATAAGGCAGTGTTGAAATGCATAAAACAAAAGAAATCTAGAAAAACAAGAAGTAAATAGGACAGTATAAACTTAACTCTCTAATAGATTAAGTAGAAAAATCAGATAGAAATAGTCCTGAATAAAGGCATCACTGGTTAATATTAATAGAAATGGAGTAGCCCTTATAGTCAATAAGAGTCCAAAATGCAGTACTTTAGTGTATTCTCAAAAATAACAGAATGATCTCTGTTTCCAAGGAAAACCATTCAACATCACAGTAATACAAGCTTATGCCCCAACTACTAATGCTGAAGAAAGTGAGATTAGATGGTTCTATGAAGACCTACAAAACCTTCTAGAATTAACACCCAAAAAAAGATGTCATTTTCAACATAGGGGACTGGGATGCAAAAGTAGGAAGTCAAGAGACACCTGGAGTAAAAGGCAATCTTGGCCTTGAAGTACAAAGTGAAGCAGGTCAAAGGCTAACAAAGTTTTGCCAAGAGTACACACTGGTCATAGCAAACACCTTCTTCCAACAACACAAGAGACGATGGTACCCACGGACATCAGCAGATGGTCAATACCAAAATCAGACATTACATTCTTTGCAGCTGAAGATGGAGAAGCTCTATACAAATCAGCAAAAACAAGACCAGGAACTGACTGTGGCTTAGATCATCAGCTCTTTATTGCAAAATTCAGACTTAAAGAAAGTAGGGAAAACCACTAGGCCATTCAGTTATGGCCTAAATCAAATCCCTTATCATTATACAGTGCAGGTAACAAATAGATTCAAGGGATTAGATCTGGTAGACAGAATGCCTGAAGAACTATGGATGGAGGTTCATAACACTGTATAGGAGGCTGTGACACAAACCATTGCCAAGAAAAAGAAATGCAGGAAGGCAAAGTCATTGTCTGATGAGGCTTTACAAATAGCTGAGAAGAGAAGCGAAAGGCAAAGAAGAAAGGAAAAGGAAACATATATCCAACTGAATGCAGAGGTCCAAGAATAGCAAGAAGAGATAAGAAAGCCTTCTTAAATGAACAATGCAAAACCAACATAATAGGAAAGACTAAAGATGTCTTTAAGAAAATCAGACATATCAAGGGAACATTTCATGCAATGATAGAGATGATAAAGGACAGAAACAGCAAAGACCTAACAGAAGCAGAAGGGATTAAGAAGAAGTGTCAAGAATACAGAAACACACTATTAAAAAAACAAAGTCTTAATGACCCAGATAACCGTAATGATGTGGTCACTCACCTAGAGCCAGACATTTTGGAGTGTAAAGTAAGAGGACCTTAGGAAGCATTACTGCAAAGCTAGTGAAGGTGATGAATTCCAGCCGAGCTAGCTCAATTCCTAAAAGATGATGCTGTTAAAGTGCTGCACGCAATATGCCAGCAAATTTGGAAAAAAGAAATGGTCACAGGACTGGAAAAGGTCAGTTTTCATTCCAATTCCAAAGAAAGGTAGCGTCTAAAAATGTCCAAACCAACGTAAAATTCATTCTCATTTCACAAGCTAGCAAAGAAATGCTCAAAATTCTTTAAAATAGGTTTCAACAGTATGTGAAATGAGAACTTCCAGATGTTCAAGCTGGATTTAGAAAAGGCAGAGGAACCAGAGATCAAATTGTCAACATATGTTGGATCATAGATAAAGTAAGGGAATTCCAGAAAAACATCTACTTCTGCTTTATTGACTACATTAGAGCCTTTGAATGTGCAGAACACAACAAACTATGGAAAATTCTTGAAGAAATGGGAATACCAAATCATCTTATCAGGAAGCAACAGTTAGAACCAGACATAGAAAAACGGACTGGTTCAAAATTGAGAAAGGAGTTCATCAGTGAGTTCATTATCGTCACCCTGATTATTTAACATCTATGCAGAGTACATCATGTGAAATGCCAGGCTGGATGAATCACAAGCTGGAATCAAGATTCCTAGGAGAAATATCAACAACCTCAGATATGCAGGTGATAGCACTCTAATGGCAGAAAGCAAAGAGGAACTAAAGAGCCTCTTGATGAGGGTAAAACAGGAAAGTGAAAAAGTTGACTTAAAACTCAATATTCAAAAAACTAAGATCATGGTATCCAGTCCCATAACTTCATGGAAAACAGATGGGGAAAAATGGAAACAGTTACAGATTTTATTTTCTTGGGCTCCACAATCACTGTGCATGGTGACTACAGCCATGAAATTAAGTGATACTTTCTCCTTTGAAGGAAAGCCATGACAAACCTAGAAAGCATATTAAAAAGCAGAGACATTATTTTACTAACAAAGGTCTGTCTAGTCAAAGCTATGGTTTTTCCAGTAGTCATGTATGAATGTGAGAGTTGGACCCTAAAGAAGTCTGAGTGCCAAAGAATTGATGATTTTGAACTGTGGTTCTGGAGAAGACTCTTGAGAGTCCCTTGGACTGCAAGGAGATCCAACCAGTCCATTCTAAAGGAGATCAATCCTGGGTGTTCATTGGAAGGACTGATGCTAAAGCTGAAGCTCTAATACTTTGGCCACCTTATAAGAAGAACTGACTCATTGGAAACAACCCTGATACTGGGAAAGATTGAGGGCAGGAGGAGAAGGGGACAACAGAGGATGAGATGGTTGCCTAGTATCAACCATCAATAAACATGAGTTTGAGCAAACTTGGGGAGATTGTGAAGGATACGGAAGCATGACACGCCGCAGTCCATGGGGTGGCAAAGAGCTGGATACAACTTAGTGCTGAACAACAACAAATCAATATTAAACTTTACAGAGGACCTATATTTTCTTTCCACATACTGACTGATAACATAATTATGAAAATTACACTTATTTGGGGCCACAAAGGAGAAACTTCAACAAGTACACTGAATAAGCAAGCATATATTTAAAACATGTATCACTCTGGTATGATTCTTAAGTGGATATATCTGTGCTCATAAATTTACCTAGAAGGAAAGAGCCTCCTTGGGCTAAGACCTTTTACACATTTGAGGATTACAATTATAACGTAGCTGATGACATAGGCTATGATGCCTGACCAAGACCAAATGGAAGGAAAGGCACCAAGGAGTCTTAGAGAACTCACTGTAACAGAAAAACAATAATTTAGTAACAGCTTCTCTGCCCCAAAAACTGGATGGAGAGGAAATTCTTTGATATACGCAAAACAACTGACATCACAATCTCTTCCGGTTCAATCATTTTATTGGCAGGGTTGTGTGTCTGGAAAATGGGTGCCAAGTGAATTCAAAGAGTATCACTAAATTAGTTAACACTGAGAGCTCATCTGTGACATGGAGACCCCTTAATTAAAGATAACACTGGAGGAAGGAGCATGTCTCCTTTTCCAGAAACCACTGGACTGAGGTATAAACACCAAGCAACAGTCCATACAGTTACAAAGCACAGTCGATATGTGAACGAGATGTGCCCATCTCTTCTGACTAAAACAGTTTTCTCAGGAGGCAGCAATAAGCCTTTTATATGGCTGCTATTCCAAGTTCTAAAAATTATGAGTGACTCACTATTATAGGGAAAAAGTATTTTAAAACCACGCTTATTACTAGGAAAATTGAATCTCATTTTTCAAAATTATACAGCACAACAGAAAATTGTTAGTAATCTGTCTTTTATATTTTGTGAAAAGACATTGGAAGAAAGTAAGGAAAACAGTCTTTATTGGAACTGAGTGGAAAAATGAATTCTAATGTCTTTAGACATTAATCAAGTGTAAATTGGGAGAGCTCAAAATGTTACTGATACTTTTTTAGTTAAATCACAGTGGCTCTGAGTATTTACTTCTAATGGAGGAAAGCCAGTACATGAATATAAAAGGAGTTTATTAAACAAATGTCACTTTAATTTGTTTCTAGAATATCTTGATGTGACCTTCTGGTGGTTGACTCATCATTCTTATTTTGTTTTATTCATGCTAAAATTAAGATAAGCTTCATTTTAAAGGGCAGAAAACATTGGTTTTAGAGAAACTACTGATGTTTGAGGATAGCAAGGAGAAGCCAGTGAGGGATTAAGAAAAAGTATATCAAACAGGCCTTTAACATTTATTTTCAATGTTGAAAAACAAGTGTTGATAAGACTGACTCACTTTTTAAAAATCGTGTTTCATTTAAAACCATCTCCTCAACTAATTCATCATGACCCTTAAAATTTGATCCCAGGTAAATTTTCCAGCTCTCTCCCTGGGGCTCTCATTACAACTTCTATAGACACCTTACATAGTACTTGTAATAACATGTATTTCTTTTAAACATATTCATGTATCCATCAACTATATTATAAACCCCTTAAAAGAAATAATGTCTTGTTCATCTTTCTATCTACAATGCTTATATAAAAATACGGAGAGAACAAATGCATAAATACTTTACCTAACTTCCTGGATTCCTCTTTCTTCCATTAAACATATACACAGATTGTGTATACCTGCAATAACTTAAAATTCTGCAGTTCAGAATTTTATAACTTGATGCATTGCTACATGGATCAATTTTGACCTCACATGAGTATCTCTTCATCATCAAGATAGTAACCAGAATTTATAATTTTGTCAATGACAGTGGGTGCCCTGCCTCAAATGTAGCATCGAAATTTATGAATCACAAGTGGAACCTGGAGAAGAAACAACTATTTAAAATCCAAATATTAATATAATTTCAATTTTGCAAGAGGTAGATCCAAAATCAATGTAAATAACTGTGTTCCTTTGTTATATAAAAAGCCTGTAAGTCTATCCTTTCTTTACATATAAGTGAAACAAATGTGACTCATTACTTTGAAAGAAACTAGAATATTCTGCTTACAAACTTGATTCTGAAAATCTAGAAATTAAAAGAAATTCAAATTTCCATGCAACTGTTTTAACTGAGCTTGGTTTTGATGATACTGCAGCTTCATTGGGAGAAATGTTTGTTTCCCATATGGGATCCGACATGGTAAACTATGGAGTTCACTTCAGTCACTCAGTCATGTACGACTCTTTGACACCCAAGGTACTGCAACATGCCAGGCTTCTCTGTCCATAACCAACTAACTCCCAGAGCTTGCTCAAACTCATGTCCATTGAGTCAGTGATGCCATCCAACCATCTCATCTTCTGTCATTCCCTTCTCCTCCTGCCCTCAATCTTTCCCAGCATGAGGGTCTTTTCCAGAGTCAGTTCTTCACATCAGGTGGCCAAATTACTGGAGTTTCAGCATCAGTCCTTCCAGTTAATATTCAGGACTGATTTCCTTTGGGATTGACTGGTTTGATCTCCTTTGCAGTCCAACGGACTCTCAAGATTTTTCTCCAACACCACAGTTCAAAAGCATCAATTCTTCAGCGCTCAGCTTTCTTTATAGTCCAAATCTCATATCCATACATGATGACTGGAAAAACCATACTTTTACTAGACAGACATTTGCTGGCAAAGTAATGTCTCTACTTTTTAATATGCTGTCTAGGTTGGTAAAAGCTTTCCTTCCAAGGAGCAAGCATCTTTTAATTTCATGGTTGCAGTCATCATCTGCAGTGATTTTGGAGTCCCAAAAATAAAGTCTGTTACCATTTCCATTGTTTCCCCATCTATTTGCCATGAAGTGATGGGACTGGATGACATGATCTCCATTTTTTGAATGTTGAGTTTTAAGCCAGCTAGTTCACTCTCCTCTTTCACTTTCATCAAGAGGTTCTTTAGTTCTTCACTTTCTGACATAAGGTTGGTATCATCTGCATATCTGAGGTTATTGATATTTCTCCTGACAATCTTGATTCCAGCTTGTGCTTCCTCCAGCCCAGAATTTCTCATTATTTACTCTGCATATAAGTTAAATAAGCAGGGTGACCAAATACAGCCTTGATGTACTCCTTTCCCTATTTGGAAAACAGTCTGTTGTTCCATGGCCAGTTCTAACTGGTGCTTCTTAACCTGCATACAGATTTCTCAGGAGGCAGGTCAGGTGGTCTGGTATTCTAATCTCTTTAAGAATTTTCCACAGTTTGTTGTGATCCACACAGTCAAAGGCTTTGGTGTAATCAACAAAGCAGGACTAGATGCTTTTCTGGTATCTCGCCTTTTCAATGATCCAATGGATGTTGGCAATTTGATCTTTGGTTCCTCTGCCTTTTCTAAATCCAGCTTGAACATCTGGAAGTTCACGGTTCATGAACTGTTGAAGCCTGGCTTGGAGAATTTTGAACAATACTTTGCTAGCATGTGAGATGAGTGCAATTGTTTGATAGTTAACATTCTCTGGCATTGCCTGTCTTTGGGATTGAAATGAAAACTGACCTTTTCCAGTCCTGTGGCCACTGCTGAGTTTTCCAAATTTGCAGGCATATTGAGTGCAGCACTTTAACAGCATCACATTTTAGGATCTGAAATAGCTCAACTGAAATTCCATCACCTCCACTAGCTTTGTTCATAGGGATGCCTTCCTAAGGCCCACTTGACTTTACATTCCAGGATGTATAGCTCTGAGTGAGTGATCTCACCATTGTGGTTATCTCAGTCATGAAAATCTTTTTTGTATAGTTCTTGTGTATTCTTGCCACCTCTACTTAATATTTTCTGCTTCTGTTAGGTCTATACAATGGAGAAACTCTATACAGTCAGTGAAAACAAGACCAGGAGCTGACTGTGGCTCAGATCATGAACTCCTTACTGCAAAATTCAGACTTAAATTGAAGAAAGCAGGGAAAACCACTAGACCATTCAGGTATGACCTAAATCAAATCCCTTATGATTATATCATGGAAGTGACAAATAGATTCAAGGGATTAGATCTGATAGACAGAGTGCCTAAAGAACTATGGATGGAGGTTCGCGACAATGTACAGAAGGCAGGGATCAAGACCATCCCCAAGCAAAAGAAATGCAAAAAGGCAAAATGGTTGTCTGAGGAGGCCTTACAAATAGCTGAGAAAAGAAGCAAAAGGCAAAGGAGAAAAGGAAACATATAAACATCTGAATGCAGAGTTCCAAAGAATAGCAAGGAGAGATAAGAAAGCCTTCTTCAGTGATCAATGCAAAGAAATAGAGGAAAACAATAGAATGGGAAAGATTAGAGACCTCTTGAAGAAAATTAGAGATACCAAGGGAACACTTCATGCAAGGATGGGCTCAATAAAGCACAGAAATGGTATGGGAGTAAGGATGTTAACTCCTTCCTCTCAGATACAGGCAGAGTCACCTGCAGGAGCTAAGAAACCAAGATAAAGGGGGCTACAGGAAAGACATGTACCTTCATTCTCAGATAGAGACTGTGAGAAAACAGACCCCACTCTGGCAAAATTCAGCCAGGCTTGGACTGCTGATGCCCTAAATATTTTCATTGGATGTGTATGACTTCAGGGGTTTGCTCTTCTGCCTATTGGAATACATACTACAGTGAGTGAGATACGCTGGTGATACAGTAGAGTAAGACTTCTCTTCAAGGCCATTCCTACTTTCTTCTTTAAGTCATCTTAAGAAAACACAGATCCTCAGGTAGGAGGGGAGAATAGGGGAAGACTTGGACTGGAGGAAGAATAGATTTTCAATTTCATTTGGATTCAAGCATTTCAAGTCCTCTGATTAGTGGAGTCAACCTTCACCCTGCCAAATTGAGCAGTAGTTTAATTAAGTACAGAGGTTTCTTGTTAAGCATTCTCTGATCTCACGTAACACGTAAAGTCCTCCTGTTAAAATGTTATTCTCACAACCTCCCTCCTAACCATTGTTCACAACTCAGTTTGAATGATTAGCATCTGGGTCCTCAATTGTGACCGTAACCAACATGACGATAGGAATTTTTTTCTGCTCTGGATATCATTATATATATATAGTGATGGTTACTTAGTGGCCTCTTGATAAATGCTTGGAAATTACTTGAAGATGCATTGCCACACAGTCACATCACAGAAAACAATGATTTTGCACACACTTTTCAGAGTAAAACTAAAACACTTAATTGCCATAGTTACCTAATTAATGTGCTAATCATTTTAATTTGTTTGATGGACTATATTTTCAGGTATAATTGGGTTGGCCAGAAAGTTCTTTTGGGTTTTTAAAACATTTTATAGAAAAACATGAATAGACTCTTTGGCCAACCCAACACTTGTAATTAGTGAAAGGTCCTTAGAAAACTTCATTTTCCAGTAAAAGAATTTCATATTTCAAGATCTTTCCTCTACAGACCAAATGTTTACTTTTAAAAATAATTGTTTTGCCTATATATTTGTAGAAGAGCTTCCCCTATAAGATCTCACAATATTGAGACAAAATCAATATGAGATTGGGCCATGATGTATCTTAGAAGAATGGGTCAGCTTTCCATCCATTAACTGCTTAACCTTACTAGTCCCTATGACTTCCTGAAGGTACTTTTCTCCTAAAAGCATCATTAACCTAATAATTTAACAATGATAATATAAATTGTATCAAACCAGTTAAACTGCATTATACTCTTATTTATCTGACTTTCGGTATCCCAGAGAGAAATGTCAACATAAAAAGGTTTCAGTCAGCTTTAATACTACTGTTTCCTTAAGGATGGCAGTATTTTAACGCTAATGTTAACAACAGACATCACCTTACTGCATTTAGCTTCCAAAATTTAAAGATTTTCCCAGTATCTTGCCTTTTAAAATAAATTATAGTAGTTTTATGAGATCTCTAAGAGAACTATTCTTGTTGTGCAGTTATTTCAAGTTCATTTTGTGGAAATGTCATGTGAATCCTGATGTGTTCTGGATCTCCATTCTATGTTTTCCAGTTGAAGGCATTATCAAAGAATATTAATCAAGCATCCTCTCAACTAAGATACTTTACTCATGTGAAGTAATGAAAGGAATAAATATCTTCCCCTCTTATCTTATAATAAATAGCAGAAAACAAGCAAACATTGAGAAAGTCAGTTCCTATGTAGGTTGATAATTCCGGGGTCCCGGAGAAGTATAGAGGGGTCTGAAGTTCCCAAGGAGGAGAAAAGGACAAACTTCTTTTCTACAATGCTTGGTTTTTAGTCAATATAACAATGTATCTTGCTCCAGGACATGTTTCTCCTTAGCAAGAAGGCTTTCTGACTGATCCTGTTACCTTAAAACAAGATTATGTCTTGTATTATGTTGTGGGATTAGGTCTGGTAAGATCTTTCTATTGTTTTAAGTTTTAATCTCGTTAATTTAAGATGTATGTTGTGGGAGTAGGTCTGGTAAAAGTATATAAGGCCTGGATAAGACTAGTGAGTGGGGTGCTCTCTGTACCCCTTCTGATGTCTATGTTTCTGTCCCTTTTCACACTTCAATAAAACTTCTGCCACATGAGAGCCCTGAGCGGTCAAGCCTGGTCTCTGGTCCCAAAGCTAAATCAATCTCTTAGAAAGATCCTCAAGGAATTCTGCCCCTGAATTAATTCAAGTTGGTTAATTTATTCATTCACTTATTCATCATTCCAGGCATGTTGCAAGCAACTACTGAGAGTCAGATATTGGACTAATTGAAATATTAACTCAGAAACTTCCCCTCCCTACAGAATATGTTATGCAAAGGTTTTTTTGACTGAAATGATGGAATGTTCATTTCAATCATGTTTGACAGTGCCTAAGATATTAAGCTTGAGAAACATTAAAATAGCCATTAAAAAGGATAGCTCCTTTTCTAGTTTTTATTAACATGATGGGGGAAAAACATCAATAATAAAAAATAATGGCCTTCAGACATGGGCAATCCTGATTTTCAATTTTCCATCCCATCACTTAAAAGTAGAGCCATCTAAGTTTCTTAAGTTCTCTGAACTCCAGGTTTTCATGTATATGCAGATTTAAACTACTTGTCTTAGTTTGTGTTAAAGATTAAGTGAACTACACATAAAATTTTAAATGCACTAATTGAATATATGGAATTATGTCAATAATTTATTAGTTTGTTTCTGGTTAATGATTGTAGCATAAAACCCTAATCCTAGTGGTATAAAAGAGCAAGCATGTTATGATGTTCATGCTTCTGTGGGGAAGAAGGGTGACCCAGATACAGAGAAGGCAGCTTATCTCTACCCATTAAGTCTGAAGCCTGAGCTGGGAAGATCCAAGTAGCTGGAATCATCTAGAGACTTGTTCATTCCTTTGTCTGGCACTTGAATTGGATTCATTAGAAGACTGGAATTCTCAACTGATGCACTTGAATGTGTCCTCTTTGTGGGGCTTAAGCTCCCACAGCATGACAGCTGTGTCCCCAAAGGGTTCCCTCAAGACAAACCATTGTAAGAGCAAGCATTCCAGGAGAACCAGGTGGAAGCTCCATAGCCTTTTATGAGCCAGTCTAAGAAGACATATGCTGTCTCTTCTTTCTGTGAGTACACAAGTCTGCCAAGATTTCCATAAACAGGAAAGTAAATACCACTTATCAAAGGAAAAATTTCAAAGAATTTGCAGAAGTTAATTTATGCCATAGTTCCCAATCTCTACTGTAGACTGAACAAACTGGTTACCATCAACACTTCTTAGAATCATTGCTCAAAAGTATTCTGCAACTGGTGAGGGTGTCTTAGCCACTCCCATTAGAAGTTTAACCAAGTTAGTCCTAGAAAATCTGATTTCTGATTTTGAGTCTGTTTGAAGTGAATTCAAGCTGCTTTATGATGTGACTTGCTTTTACTCTTATTCTTAAAATGTTTTAATTATTTTTAGTTAAGACTTTTTTCTTTGTAACTTTGGGCAGTGAAAATTATGTCTAAGTCACATTAAATAGGGTCTTCCTTAACATTCACCATATGGACTTTTATAATAAGATCTTGTAATAAATTAAGTACTGCATCCAATTTCACTTCTGGTCTTTAGTGTCTACTATGTTAGAATGCCAAATATTATGCTAAAACATGGAATAAATCTCCAAATTTTAACAATTCACTTAGCACAATAAAATTAGGCATTCCATATAACACATATCAATGTTTTTATTTCTCAGAGAAAACATGAAACTTTCATTTCTTAAAATAGTTACCAAAAATATGGTTGCATAAAGTCCTCACTGTATCTTTTTTTTTAATAAATGTAATTTGGAATTGCTGATACCAGTCTCATTACCTTTTAATCATTTTCACTTTTCTTTTATGGCAAGCTGAAGGTTTTTCTTCTGAAATCACATTTGGTGTGATGGGAGGATTTGACTAGCTCCATCTTATCCTCCAGTGATAGGAAGAGGCTCCAAGGCTGAGCATATGGTGGAAGCGTGGCCAACTAGTGAATAGTGCTCTTGGATGCCTAGCAACATTTCAGATTTGGAACATAAAGCTGTTACCACAAAGTAGTAGCTAAATAATTCCTTTCTTCTCATGATTTGACTCTTGCTCACTTTTTTAAATCTCTATTTTGCACCATTTAGATTTGTTTCAATTCTATCTGAAATTGGGGTAAAACAGCTGTCTTCTTTCCCAAAGACAGTGGTTTTCTGACAATTCATTAATGTAAACAGCATGAGAGCTCCCTGGAGACTTGGGTTCAGTCCCTGAGCTGGGAAGATCTCTGGCAGAAGGGCAGAGTTACCCACTCCAGTATTCTTGCCTGGATAATTTCATGGACAAAGGAGCCTTGTGCGCTACATTCCGTGGGGTTGCAAAGAGTCAGACACAACTGAGCGACTAAAACACAAACAGCATGAGACTGATGAATTTTCTAACCTGACATAACTAATCAGGGCTTTCCTCTCATCATTAGCTTCTAAGACCACTGCTACTTATTTGGATCAATTAGAATGTCATATTAACACATTGCAATGTCCAGAGTTAATCACTTTGATGTAGAACTTTCCTGTTGAAGGTGAGTGGGGTAGAAAGGCAGGAGTGTTGAAGGTGACTAGACCTTAATGCACTACTAAAGATATTACAGCCACAAAATAAGTTTCCTTAAATTATTCATTTATTCTGACTCAACCTGCTGCTTGAAAATGGCATCTAATCTGGTGCTTTGTTCTCTGTGTGTTCTCAGACAGAGAATGCAGGAATTGCTTCCATTCAGATTCTGTTTCTTTTTGCTATTAACAGTTCTGATTTTGCTTATTTAAAAAGAATGGTTTATAGCTCATGTGACAATTGAGAATATAGGTGCCTTTTTCTAAAGGCTAAAAAATAAAAGAAGTTTTTAAAAATAAGCCTTACAATTTCAATTACATGAAATGGGGTTTGATTCTAAACTCGATTTTGCCCCTCCAAACCTCTTGCTGGTAATAAATACCAGAAGGGAACACAGCTATACCCATCAACAGAAAATTGGATTAAACATTTACTGAACATGGCCGCGCCCATCAGAACAAGACCCAGTTGCCCCCTCAGTCAGTCTCTCCCATCAGGAAACTGCCATAAGACTCCTGTCCTTCTCCATCAGAGGGCAGACAGAATGAAAACCACAATCACAGAAAACTAACCAATCTCATCACATGGACCACAGCCTTCTCTAACTCAATGAAACTATGAGTTTTGATACCACTTATCAAAGGCAAAGTTTCAGAGAATTTGCAGAAGTTAATTTATACCATAGTTCCCATTCTCTACTGTAGACTGAACTAACTGATCACCGTCAACACTTCTTAGGTGTAGGGCCACCAGAGATGGACGGGTCATGGTAGTGTTCTGACAAAATGTGGTCCACTGGAGAAGGGAATGGCAAATCACTTCGGTATTCTTGCCTTGAGAACCCTACAAACAGTATGAAAAGGCAAAAAGATAGGACACTGAAAGATGAACCCCCCCAGGCTGGTGACTCGTGATGGAGGAAAAGTCCAATGATGTAAAGAGCATATTGCATAGGAACCTGGAATGTTAGGTCCATGAATCAAGGCAAATTGGAAGTGGTCAAACAGGAGATGGCAAGAGTGAATATCGACATTTTAGGAATCAGAGAACTAAAATGGACTGGAATGGGTGTATTTAATTCAGATGACCATTATATCTACTACTGTAGGCAAGAATCCTTAGAAGAAATGGAGTAGCCATCATAGTCAACAAAAGAGTCCAAAATGCAGTACTTGGATTCAATCTCAAAAACAATAGAATGATCTCTGTTCATTTCCAAGGCAAACCATTCAATATCACAGTAATCCAAGTCTATGCCCCAACCAGTAATGCTGAACAAGCTGAAGTTGAACAGCTCTATGAAGACATACAAGACTTTCTAGAATTAACAGCCAAAAAAGATGTTCTTTTCATTTTAGGAGACTGGAATGTAAAACCAGGAGGTCAAGATATACCTGGAGTAACAGGCAAATTTGACCTTGAACAAAATAAAGCAGGGCAAACACTAACTGAGTTTTGCCAAAAGAATGCACTGGTCATAGCAAGCACCCTCTTCCAACAACTTAAGAGAAGACTCTACGCATGATCATCATCAGATGGTCAATACCAAAATTAGATTGATTATATTATTTGCAAGCAAAGATGGAGAGCTCTATGTAGTCAGCAAAAACAAGACTGCAAGCTGACTGTGGCTCAGATCATGAACTCCTTATGGCCAAATTCAGACTTAAATTGAAGAAAGTAGGGAAAACCACTCGACCATTCAGGTATGACCTAAATCAAATCCCTTACAATTATACACTGGAAGTGACAAATGGATTTAAGGGATTCAATCTCACAGAGTACCTGAAGTACTATGGATGGAGGTTTATGACACTGTATAGGAGGCAGGGATCAAGACCATCCCCAAGAAAAAGAAATGCGAAAAGGCAAGGTGGTTGTCTGAGGATGCTTTACAAATAGCTGAGAAGGGAGAGAAGAGAAAGGCAAAGGAGAAAAGGAAAAATATACCCATTTGAATGCAGGGTTCCAAAGAATAGCAAGGAGAGAGAAGAAAGCCCTCCTCAGTGATCAATACAAAGAAATAGAGGAAAAGAATAGAATGGGAAAGACCAGAGATTTCTTCAAGAAAATTAGAGATACCAAGGGAACATTTCATGCAAAGATGGGCTCAATACAGGACAGAAATGGTATGGACCTAACAGAAGCAGAAGATATTAAGCAGAGGCAGTAAGAATACACAGAATAACTATGCAAAAATGATCTTCATGACCCAGATAACCATGATGGTGTGATCACTCAGCTAGAGCCAGACATCCTGGAATGCGAAGTCAAGTGGGCCTTAGGAAGCATCACTACTAACAAAGCTAGTGGAGGTGATGGAATTCCAGTTGAGCTATTTGAAATCCTAAAAGACGATGCTGTGAAAGTGCTGCACTCAATATGCCAGCAAATTTGGAAAACTCAGAAGTGCCACCAGACTGGAAAAGGTCGGTTTTCATCCCAATCCCAAGGAAAAACAATGCCAAAGAGTGTTCCAACTACCACACAATAGCACTAATTTCACACACTAGTAAAGCAATGCTCAAAATTCTCCAAGCCAGGCTTCAAGAGTATGTGAACCATGAACTTCCAGATGTTCAAGCTGGATTTAGAAAAGGCAGAGGAACCAGAGATCAAGTTGCCAGCATCCGCTGGATCATCAAAAAAGCGAGAGAGTTACAGAAAAACATCTATTTCTGCTTTATTGACTATGCCAAATTCTTTGACTGTATGTATCATAACAAAGAATATTCTCTTGGAATATTCTTCAAGAGATGGGAATTCCACACCACCTGACCTGCCTCTTGAGAAACCTGTATGCAGGTCAGGAAGCAACAGTTATAACAGGCCATGGAACAACAGACTGTTTTCCAAATAGTGAAAGGAGTACATCAAGGCTGTATATGGTCACCCTGATTATTTAACTTATATGCAGAGTAAATCATGAGAAATGCTGGGCTTGAGGAAGCACAAGCTGGAATCAAGATTGCCAGGAGAAATATCAACATTCTCAGATATGCAGATGACACCACCCTTATGGTAGAAAATGAAGAAGAACTAAAGCGCCTCTTGATGAAAGTGAAAGAAGAGAGTGAAATAGTTGGTTTAAAACTCAACATTTAGAAAACTACAGTCATGACGTCTCGTCCCATCACTTCATGACAAATAGATGGGAAAACTGGAAACAGTGACAGACTTTTTTTTTTTTTGGACTCTAAAATCACTGCAGATGGTGAGTACAGCCATGAAATTAAAAGACGCTTGCTCCTTGGAAGAAAAGGTATGACCAACCTAGACAGCATATTGAAAAGCAGAGAAATTACTTTGCCAACAAATGTCTGTCTAGTCAAAGCTAGGGTTTTTCCAGTAGTCATGTGTGGATGAGAAGGTTGGACCATAAAGAAAGGTGAGTGCTGAAGATTTGATGCTTTTGAACTTTGGTGTTGGAGATGACTCTTCAGATTCCCTTGGACTGCAAGGAGATCAAACCAGTCCATCCTAAAGGAAATCAGTCCTGAATATTTATTGGAAGGACTGATGTTGAAAGTGAAACTCCAATACTTTGGCTACCTGATGTGATGAACTGACTAACTGGAAAAGACCCTGATGCTGGGAAAGATTGAAGGCGGGAGGAGAAGGAAATGACAGAGGATGAGATGGTTGGATGTCATCACCAACTCAATGGACATGAGTTTGAGTAAACTCCAGGAGTTGGTGATGGACAGGGAGGCCTGGCGTGCTGCAGTCCATTGGGTCACAAAGAGTCAGACACGACTGAGCGACTGAACTGATCTAGTTAGTCATGTTGTTGTTGTTTAGTCGCTAGATTGTCTCTGACTTTTCTAACCCCATGGACTGTAACCTGCTAGTCTACTCTGTCCTTGGGATCTCACAGGCAAGAATACTGGAGTGGGTTGCCATTTCCTTCTCCAGGAGATCTTCCTGACTGAGGGATTGAATCTATATCTCCAGCATTGGCAAGTGGATGCTTTACTACTGAGTTACCTGGAAGTCAATCTAGTTATTGATAAGTCTAAAACTGAAGATAGATGATAATTGTATAAATCTCAGGTAAATTTTACGTTTTTAAGACCAGGGTGAGACAATATCAGATCTGAAACTTAGGAAGATTATTCTAGAAGCGTTGCATGGTAGGCATTGATGGGAGTTTGGGATGTAGGGAGGGGAGTGAATTCAGAGTTTTCTGCAGTATTCCCAGAATGAAGTGAAAGTGTTAGCCACTCAGTCGTGTCTGACTCTTGCGACCCCATGGACTGTGGTCTGCCAGTCTTCTCCGTCCATGGAATTCTCAAAGCAAAAATGCTGGAATGGGTTGCCATTCCCTTCTCCAGGGGATCTTCCAGACCCAGAGATTGAATCTGTGTCTCCTGCATTGCAGGTTGACTCCTTACCATCTGAGCCACCAAGATAGTCATGGAATGGAATAATATAAATTACAACCAGATTATGGAAGTAGAAATAAAAGGTTGAAATAAAGGCTGTTAATGTCATTGGTAGGATTTGGGGACCAGTTATAGAAGGTAACTCTAAAATATCTGGTGTAAAGGAACCTAGAGTTTGCCAAAAATCAAGTGGCACAGAGTGAAATGGAAAGAGATGAAATTTGGACTCTTAAGATTTGAAATACCTTGTTTTCTAGCTGACCAATTCAGCTGAAAATAAAAGACATTTGGTACCATGAGAAAATATTTATAATTATCAAAATATACAGTTTGGAAAGAGATCTGAAAATGCTGATGCTGCACAAAACATGCAACTGGATGGGATGATCCTGAGAAGTGAAGAGAAAGGGAGAGGAGAAACACATTCAGACAGAGGAAATAAGACAACATGGTGGGCCTCCTCACAGTGGCCTAGTGCTTAAGAATCTATCTTCCAATGCAGGGGATATGGGTTTGATTTCTGGTCAGAGAACTAAGATACCACATGCTACAGAAACAGCTAAGCCCACATACTGCAATTACTGAGCCCCTGTACTCCAGAGACCAAATGCCACAACTAGAGAATCTGTGTGCCACAATGCAACATCCCTCATGATGCAATGAATCAAAGATTCTACATGCTGCAACGAAGACCCGATGCAGCCAAATAAATAAATATTAAAAAAAAAAGACAACATGAGTCCAAGTGCAAGGACCACAGTACCACATGGGACTGGGTAACTTGTTTCTGTGATCAGCAGATTTGCCTTTATGCCTGTAAGAGGAAGCCACTGAAGAATTTTTAAACACCATCCTTTTCAGAGAGTAAACAGATTTAAAGGAACCTAGAGATAGTGAGGGACAGGGAAGCCTGATGTACGGCAGTCCATGGAGTCACAAAGAGTTGGACACAATTGGGTGACGCAACACTAACAAGAGAGGGTACATGGAGAGTTAAAAGACCATGATAAGAATGCTGCTGGGATCCTAAGTGTAAGTTTAAGGAGAAGCAGACAAGATATCTATGCTGGAGAAAAAAAAAAGCATTTCTCTTTATTACCAGAAAAAGAGAAATGCTACATAAAGATATTTAGGGTATTTTTTTCAAGGGAGACTTCTGGAAATCATTAACTACCCAAAGTTTTCAGTTACTTCATAAATTCACAAGGCAAACAACCACACAAAATGTACTGTCTAAATAAGCAGCTGTACTTAAAGTTTACAGTTATGGTGTATGAAATGTACATAAAGTGATGCCACGCAAATTTGTGTATTTTTAGTATAAGGAGTAAAATGTATAATGAGATTTTCCTAGGAGGTAGTGTTTTCAAAATGCATATAAACAACTTTGTTTAAAGCTGGAATGAATTCATGGCTATTACTTTGACAGAAACATTTAAATAATATGTTGGTATATGTATAATATTTAAGTCTAGGAAGTTAGCTACATTATCTCATCTTAATTTGCAAAAGGAAACATCTTCACTTCAGTTCAGTTGCTCATTCCTGTCTGGCTCTTTGCAACCCCATGGACTGCAGGACGCTAGGCTTCCGTGTCCATCACCAACTTGCAGAGCTTACCCAAACTTAAGTCCACTGAGTCGGTGATGCCATCCAAACATCTCATTCTCTGTCATCCCCTTCTCCTCCTGCCTTCAATCTTTCCCAGCATTAGGGTCTTTTCAAATGAGTCAGCTCTTTGCATCAGGTGGCCAAAGTTTTGGAGTTTCAGCTTCAACATCAGTCCTTGCAATGAATATTCAGTACTGATTTCCTTTAGGATGGACTGGTTGGATCTCTTTGCAGTACCAGGGACGCTCAAGAGTCTTCACCAATACAGTTCAAAATTATCAATTCTTTAGCACTCAGCTTTCTTTATGATCCAACTCTCACATCATTACATGACTACTTGAAAAACCATAGCTTTGACTATATGGACCTTTGTTGGTAAATAATGTCTCTGCTTTCTAATATGCTGTCTAGTTTGGTCATAGATTTTCTTCCCAGGAGAAGCATCTATTAATAACGTGGCTGCACTCACCAGCTACAGTGATTTTTGAATCAAAAAAAATAAAATCTCTCACTGTTTTCATTGTTTCCACATCTATTTGCCATGAAGTGATGCGACTGGATGCCATGATCTTAGTGTTCTGAATGTTGAGCTTTAAGCCAACTTTTTCACTCTTTTCTTTCACTTTCATTAAGAGTCTCTTTAATTCTTTGCTTCCTACCATAACAGTGTATATCATCTGCATATCTGAGGTCACTGATTTCTCTCAGCAAGCTTGATTCCAGCTTGTGCTTTCATCCAGCCCAGCATTTCTCATGATGTACTCTGCATATAAGTTAAATAAGCAGGGTGACCATATACAGTCTTGATGTACTCCTTTCCCTATCTGGAACCCATCTGTTGTTCCATGGCCAGTTTTAACTATTGCTTCCTGACGTGCATACAGATTTCTCAAGAGGCAGGTCAGGTGGTGTGGGATTCCCATCTCTTGAAGAATATTTCACAGTTTGTTGTGATCCACACAGTCAATAGCTTTGGCATAGTCAATAAAGCAGAAGTACATGTTTTTCTGGAACTCTCTTGTGATGATCTAATGGATGTTGGCAATTTGATCTCTGGTTCCTCTGCCTTTTCTAAATCCAGCTTGAACATCTGGAAGTTCACAGTTCATGTACTGTTGGAGCCTGGCTTGGAGAATTTTGAGCATTACTTTATTAGTGTGTGAGAAGAGTGAAATTGTTTGGTAATTTGAGCATTCCTTGTTATTGCCTTTCGTTGGGACTGGAATGAAAACTGACCTTTTCCAGTCTGGTGGCTACTTCTGAGTTTTCCAAATTCGCTGGCATATTGAGTGCAGCACTTTCACAGCATCATCTTTTAGGATTTCATGTAGCTCAACTGGAATTCCACCACCTTCACTAGCTTTGTTAGTAGTGATGCTTCCTAAGGCCCACTTGACTTCGCATTCCAGGATGTCTGACTCTAGCTGAGTGATCACATCATCGTGGTTATGCGGGTTGTGAAGATGTTTTTTGCATAGTTCTTCTATGTATTCTTGCCACCTCTTCTTAATATCTTCTGCTTCTGTTAGGTCCATATGACTTATGTCCTTTATCATGCCCATCTTTGCATGAAATGTTCCCTTGGTATCTTTAATTTTCTTGACGAGATCTCTAGTCTTTCCCATTCTATTGTTTTCCTGTATTTCTTTGTATTGATCACTGAGGAGGGACTTTCTTCTCTCTCCTTGCTATTCTTTGGAATCCTGAATTCAAATGGGTATATCTTTCCTTTTCTCCTTTTTCTTTTGCTTCTCTTTTTTCTCAGCTATTTGTAAGGCCTCCTCAGACAGCCATTTTGCCTTTTTGCCTTTTTATTTCTTAGGGATGAACTTGATCCCTGCCTCCCATATAAGGTCACAAACCTCTGTCCATAGTTCTTCACGCACTCTGTCTGTGAGATCTAATCCCTCGAATCCATTTGTCATTTCCACTGTATAACTGTAATGGTTTTTATTTAGGTCATACCTAAATGGTTGAATGGTTTTCCCTACTTTCTTCAATTTAAGTCTGAATTTGGCCATAAGGAATTCATGATCTGATCCACAAACAGCTCCCGATCTTGTTTTTGCCAACTGCAGAAAAAACAAGCAAACTCTATGCATAGAGTTTCTCCATCTTTGGCTGAAAATAATATAATCAATCTGATTTCGGTGTTGACTACCTGGTGATGTCCATGTGTAGAGTCTTCTCTTGTGTTGTTGGAAGAGGGTGTTTGCTATGACCAGTGTGTTCTCCTAGTAAAACTGTGTTATCCTTTGCCCTGCTTCATTTTGTCCTCCAACGCCAAATTTGCCTGTTACTTCAGGTGTTTCTTGACTTCCTACTTTTGCATTCCAATTCCCTATAATGAAAGGACATCTTTTTGGGGTATTACTTCTAGAAGGCCTTGTATGTCTTCACAGAAGTGTTCAACTTCAGCTTCTTCAGCGTTACTGGTCAGGGCATAGACTTGGATTACTATGATACTGAATGGTTTGCCTTGGAAACAAACAAAGTTCATTCTGCTGCTTTTGAGATTGTATCTAGGTACTGCATTTCACAGTCTTCTGTTGACTATGATGACTACTCCATTTCTTCTAAGGGATTCCTGCCCACAGTAGTAGATATAATGGTCATCTGAGTTAAATTCACCCACGCCAGTCCATTTTAGTTCGCTGAATCCTAAAGTGTCAATATTCACTCTTTCTGTTTCCTGTTTGACTACTTCTAATTTGCCATGATTGATGCACCAAACATTCCAGGCTCCTATGCAGTATTGCTCTTTACACCATTGGACTTTACTTCCATCCCAGTCACATCCACAACTGTGTGTTGTTTTTGCTTTGGCTCCATCTCTTCATTCTTTCTGGAGTTATTCTCCACTGATCTCCAGTAGTATATTGGGTACCTTCTGACCTGGTGAGTTCATCTTTCAGTGTCCCATTTTTTTTGACTTTTCATACTGTTCATAGGGTTCTCAAGGCCAAAATATTGAAGCGGTTTTCCATTCCCTTCTCCAGTGGACCACGTTTTGTCAGAACTCTCCACCATGACCCATCCGTCTTGGGTGGCCCTACATGGCATGGCTCATAGTTTTATTGAGTTAGACAAGGCTGTGGCCCATGTGATCAGATTGTTTAGTTTCTGTGATTGTGGTTTCATTCTGTCTGCCCTCTGATGGAGAAGGATAAGGGGCTTATGGAAGCTTCCTGATGGGAGAGACTGACTGAGGGAGAAACTGGGTCTTGTCCTGATAGGCGGGGTCATGCTCAGTAAATCTTTAATTCAATTTTCTGTTGATGGGCAGCGCTGTTTTCCCTCCCTGTTGTTGGACCTGAGGCCAAACTATGGTGGAGGTAATGCAAATAGTAGTGACCTCCCTTAAAAGGTCCAGTGCAGGCACTTCTGCACTCAGTGCCCCTAAAGCACTGCAACAGTCCACTGCGGACCCACACCCCCACCGGGGGCTCCTGACCACTCACAGGCAAGTCTGGGTCAGTCTCCTGTGGGGTCACTGCTCCTTTCTCCTGGGTCCTGGTGCACTCAAGGTTTTGTTTGTGCCCTCCAAGAGTCTGTTTCTGCAGTCCTGTGTAAGTTCTGGCAGCTCTCTGGTGGGGTTAATGGCAACCTCCTCCAAGAGAACCAAGCTTAAATTCACGAAAAAAAAAAAAAAGTAATACATACCATTCTACGTGGGTTCATGTTCAGTCACTTCAGTCATTTCTGACTCTTTGTGACCCTATGGACTGTGTAGCTCACCAGGCTCCTCTGTCCATGGGATTCTCCTGGCAAGAATACTGGAGTGGGTATCATGCCCTCCTCTAGGGGATCTTCCCAACCCAGGGACAGAACCTTCATATCCTGTGTCTCCTGCATTGTAAGGCAGGTTCTTTATCACTAATGCCATCTGGAAAGCCCTCACATTCTACATTTCTTGCTGTATATCAGACACTGGTTGAAATATTTCACATATATTAACTTCTTCAACAGAATGAAGAGCATAATCTGTTTCAACATCAGCTGAGTTTTCACAACCAAGCAGCTGATATAGAAATAACTGGCTACAGACCGAACTACTGAGTTTACTCAGAAGTAAACGTTTGCCAGCTATTGGTGTAGTGAAAACACAGCCGTGATATGATACTTTTATAAAGGAATGAAATGGACTTGCATTTGAAAATATATTAAATATGAAGACATGCTTAAATTTCATTGAATTTTCCACTGGCATTATAATTTTTCAAGAATCTGATCATTATGCTATACATGCTGCTTTTTATAAGCACTCTTCTTGCTATATTATCTTGTTAACAGAAGGAGTGTGGGTGAATCTATCTCCTGCTATCCCATCAATTGAGAAAGATACATCTGGCAACCTACCTCAAATAAGAACCACAACAGAAATAAACTTGATTTTCATAGTGAAGTCATTAACAGGTAAGGAATATATGAGTAAATTCCAGTGTCTGTCATACATAATGACAAGATACTTTGAAATAACTACCACCAGAAAATACAATTAACTTATTACTGGGATTCTCTAGTCATAATAGTTAAGTATATGATAATTATTTTTAAGTAGCATAACTTGATAAACCAATTATATATATATATAAATCAAATAAAATATGCTTTTAAGAAAAATACAATATGATCAAATTTCTATACATAAGCTTAATTTCATATATAGTCCATTTATAAATGTAAATAAGGATGCAGATTTACTGAACAGCTAAAGTGGTCATGTCATCATGTCAAAAGTTAATGCCATCAATTGATTTATGATAATGTTGAAGATAAAGCTGCCACTGTATGTACATATTTCCAATTATTTAACTCAACTTCAAAGTAAGCAGTCTTTACTTTTATTCATAAAATCAACATTATTATAACAGTTTTCATCTAGAAACCACAACGTTTGAAAACATAAATCAATTTATTTGAAATCTTTTAGTATAAGTTAAATTTAATGTAGAGCATATTAGAGATTAAATATCTCATCACACGCTAAGCATAAAGACATATTATAATAGAACATAAACTATTTAATGCCCAGACCTAATGCCCTAAGGTGGGGGTGGGAGGAGACGGGGACGACAGAGAATGAGATGGCTGGATGGAATCACCGACTCGATGAACATGAGTTTGAGTGAACTCCAGGAGTTGGTGATGGACAGGGAGGCCTGGCGTGCTGTGATTCATGGGATTGCAAGGAGTCGGACACGACTGAGCTGAACTGTACTGAACTGAAGAATAGTTATAAATAGGGTACTAGTGGACTTGCACTATCTTCTCAATCCTGGGCATCACAGACCAGCTTTAGCTGCTGAGTAAGAGCTGGCTAAGACACAGACATCAATCAATTCTCCTTAACAGCAACCATTATACATTCCAGGCCTTAATCTAAACCATCTATAAATATGTTTGCTAATGAAACTTTTTAAAAAAGCCAAGCAGTATACTGGTGAAGTTCATTTACTAGGTCATTAAGAGGCTGTGCAATATATACTTGGCTAAGCACATGTATGCAGAAATAAGATGACTAGAGTTTGAATTTGGCCCCACTGCCTATTTAAATTACATAATCACTCTATTCTTCTACTTCTCCATCTATAAAATGAGCATGATTCCAGAATCTACTGCTCTGAAATATTGAGATATTACTTAGAACTAAAATGTAATTATTTTAAAGTACTAAGTTTCCTATTAATGGAATTCATATTAAAATGGAATCTCAGCACTGGATGGTGATAGATTCCTTCAGACTAATTCATTCTAACAAAAAAGCATTCAGGTAAAATGGGGACAGAGTTGGAAGAAATATACAGGTTGAGTTGAATCAATGGCTGATTACTCAAACTCTTACCAGTCAAAGACGTTTAATGAAGATATTTCTTAAACATCATTTCCATCTTCAAGCCAAATTTTAAGACACATTCTTCTCTATTTGTCCTTCTGATCTCCTTTTCTTTCCTCAAACACATAGACAGTCTTTACCACATGACTGTGTCCTGATCTTGGCAAGCATTTCATGCCTCAATTTTTCATCTAATAATATAGAATAAATTTTAAATTTTTGTACAAAATTTAACTTAGAGTTGAAGATGAGCTATTAATAGCAACATTAGGTTGATATTTGCTTTACCTGATTTTTCACTTCTCAAGTGATCAGTTCAGTTGAGTTCAGTTCAGTCGCTCAGTCGTGTCCGACTCTCTGCGACCCCATGAATCACAGCACGCTAGGCCTCCATGTCCATCACCAACTCCTGGAGTTCACTCAAACTCATGTCCACAGAGTCGGTGATGCCATCCAGCCATCTCATTCTCTGTCGTCCCCATCTCCTCCGCCCCCAACCTTTCCCAGCATCAGAGTCTTTTCCAGTGAGTCAACTCGTCGCATGAGGTGGCCAAAGTATTGGAGTTTCAGCTTTAGCATCAGTCCCTCCAATGAACACCCAGGATTGATCTCCTTTAGAATGGACTGGTTGGATCTCCTTGCAGTCCAAGGGACTGTCAAGAGTCTTCTCCAGCACCACAGTTCAAAAACATCAATTCTTCGGCGATGAGCTTTCTTCACAGTCCAACTCTCACATCCATACATGACCACGGGAAAAACCATAACCTTGACTAGACGGAACTTGGTTGGCAAAGTAATGTCTCTGCTTTTTAATATACTATCAAGGTTGGTCATAACTTTCCTTCCAAGGAGTAAGCGTCTTTTAATTTCCTGGCTGCAATCAGCATCTGCAGTGATTTTGGAGCCCCAAAAAATTAAGTCTGACACTGTTTCCACTGTTTTTCCATCTATTTCCCACGAAGTGATGGGACCAGATGCCATGATCTTTGTTTTCTGAATGTTGAGCTTCAAGCCAACCTTTTCACTCTCCTCTTTCACTTTCATCAAGAGGCTTTTGAGTTCCTCTTCACTTTCTGCCATAAGGGTAGTGGCATCTGCATATCTGAGGTTATTGATATTTCTCCCAGCAATCTTGATTCCAGCTTGTGCTTCTTCCAGCCCAGCGTTCCTCATGATGTACTCTGCATATAAGTTAAATAAGCAAGGTGACAATATACAGCCTTGACGTACTCCTTTTCCTATTTGGAACCAGTCTGTTGTTCCATGTACAGTTCTGACTGTTGCTTCCTGACCTGCATGCAGGTTACTCAAGAGGCAGGTCAGGTTGTCTGGCATTCCCATTTCTTTCAGAATTTTCCACAGTTTATTGTGATCGACACAGTCAAAGGCTTTGGCATAGTCAATGAAGCAGAAATAGATGTTTTTCTGGAACTCTCTTGCTTTCTCCATGATCCAGATAGCCTAGAGTTAATCAAGGCCTAAGAAACTCACAGCAAAAAATGTGTATGCAAATTTGTGGAAATATCTTAATGGCAAAATTATTGGTCACTATTCAATCCTGGGTATTCATTGGAAGCACTGATGCTAAAGCTGAAACTGCAATACTTTGGCCACCTCATGCAACGAGTTGACTCACTGGAAAAGACTCTGATGCTGGGAGGGATTGGGGGCAGGAGGAGAAGGGGACGACAGAGTATCAGATGGCTGGATGGCCTCACCGACTCTATGGACATGAGTTTGAGTGAACTCCGGGAGTTGGTGATGGACAGGGAGGCCTGGCGTGCTGTGATTCATGGGGTTACAGAGAGTCGGACACGACTGAGTGACTGAACTGAACTGAACTGAACTGATGGGGAAGTATAAGAACCATAATGCCTGAGCATTCTACTCTCTTCTGAATTATCACCACTTCACTTTGGCCAACATACTTTGCTTTGGCCAACATAATGTCAAAGGACAGGAATTTCCATCTCCATTTCTAAATATTTCATCTATTAACCCTTCTAAAGTAAAAAGATAAAAACTCCATAGGATCCTATTTTTGATTTAGAATTATCCTTTTAGTTGTCTAAATGTAAAACTCTATCAAACTGCTAACGATAATATCTCTTAGAGAATTATGAAACGAATTCAATACTATATAAATATATAATCAAGATTAAAATAAAATAAATTAAATATGATGAATACTATGCTGAAACTAATTTGACAATATGTGATTCAGTAACAAACAGATATTCCAATAGAATACGAAAGACTAGAGATCTCTTAAAGAAAATTAGAGATACCAAGGGAACATTTCATGCAAGCTCAGTTAAGTTCAGTCACTCAGTTGTGTCCAACTCTTTGTGACCCCGTGAATTGCAGCACGCCAGGCCTCCATATTCATCACCAACTTCGGAGTTCACTCAAACTCATGTCCATTGAGTCAGTGATCATCCAGCCATCTCATCCTCTGTCATCCTGTTCTCCTCCTGCCCCCAATCCCTCACAGCATCAGAGTATTTTCCAGTGAGTCAACTCTTCACATCAGGTGGCAAAAATATTGGAGTTTCAGCTTCAACATCAGTCCTTCCAATGAACACTCAGGACTATCTCATTTAGATGGACTGGTTGGACCTCCTTGCAGTCCGAGGGACTGTCAAGAGTCTTCTCCAACACCACAGTTCAAAACCATCAATTCTTCAGCGCTCAGCTTTCTTCACAGTCCAACATATCCATACATGACCACTGGAAAAACCATAGCCTTGACTAGATGGACCGTTGTTGGCAAAGTAATGTCTCTGCTTTTTAATATGCTACCTAGGTTGCTCATAACTTTCCTTCCGAGGAAAAAGCATCTTTTAATTTCATGGCTGCAATCACCATCTGCAGTGATTTTGGAGCCCAGAAAAATAAAGTCTGACACTATTTCCACTGTTTCCCCATCGATTTCCCATGAAGTTTTGGGACTGGATGCCATTAGTTTTCTGAATGTTGAGCTTTAAGCCAACTTTTTCACTTTCCTCTTTCACATTCATCAAGAGGCTTTTTAGTTCCTCTTCACTTTCTGGGCTGGAGGAAGCACAAGCTGGAATCAAGATTGCTGGGAGAAATATCAGTAACCTCAGATATGCAGACAACACCACCCTTATCGCAGAAAGTGAAGAAGAACTAAAGAGCCTCTTGATGAAAGTGAAAGAGGAGAGTGAAAAAGTTGGCTTAAAGCTCAACATTCAGAAAACTAAGATTATCGCATCCAGTCCCATCATTTCATGGGATATTGATGGAAAAACAGTTGAAACAGTGTCAGACTTTATTTTTTTGGGCTCCAAAATCACTGCAGATGGTGATTGCAGCCATGAAATTAAAAGACGCTTACTCCTTGGAAGGAAAGTTATGACCAACCTGAAGTGAAGTCGCTCAGTCATGTCCGACTCTTTGCAATCCCATGGACTGTAGTCTACCAGGCTTCTCTGTCCATGGGATTTTCCAAGCAAGAGTACTGGAGTGGGTTGCCATTTCCTTCTCCAGGGGATCTTCCTGACCCAGGGATCAAACCCAGGTCTCCTGCATTGCAGGCAGACGCTTTACCCTCTGAGCCACCAGGGAAGAGGTAGCATATTAAAAAGCATAGACATCACTTTGTCAACCAAGGTCCATCTATTCAAGGCTATGGTTTTTCCAGTGCTCATGTATGGATTTGAGAGTTGGACTGTGAAGAAAGCTGATCACCAAATAATTGATGCTTTTGAACTGTGGTGTTGGGGAAGACTCTTCAGAGTCCCTTGGACTGTAAGGAGATCCAACCAGTCCATCCTAAAGGAAATCAGTCCTGGGTGTTCATTGGAAGGACTGATGTTGAAGCTGGAACTCCAGTACTTTGGCCACTTGATATGAAGAGCTGACTCATTTGAAAAGACCCTGATGCTGGGAGGGATTGGGGGCAGGAAGAGAAAGGGACGACAGAGCATGTGATGGTTAGATGGCATCACCGACTCAATGGACATGAATTTGGATAAACTCCTGGAGTTGGTGATGGACAGGGAGGCCTGGCGTGCTGCGGTTCATGGGGTCACAAAGAGTCAGACAAGACTGAGTGACCGAACTGAACAGAATAAACAGATATAGCTATATATATAATATTTAAAATATTAAAAGTGAAACACATTGTTTTGAATTTTAAATTATAAATCAATAATATCAGTTAGTATAAAATTATTATTAAATGCTCTAATAATGGTATAGAATCAAAGCAAGAGCGTACCAAGTTAGCTCCATGATAATGTGTACTATCTGGCTATATTAGGTAGCATGCTGTGGGCAAATAAAGAGCTATTAAATTAGACAGACCAGAATTTGAACTTGACCTCTGTCATCTACTGATATCATCTGAGGAATACTGAATATCTCTAAATTTGTTTCCCCATCTGTAAGTAAGAATTGCTACCTTGAAAAACCTTGAGGCTTATGAAATTTAACTAACTCATGTAAAACTACAACATGATCCTGGTACTTACTAGCTACCCAGTAACTATTAGTCACAACCAATTTATTTTCTTTTAAATTAAAAATTATTAAAATGTTTAAAATATGCATCATTGGTTTAAAATATACACCACTGTACAATTACATTTACATAAATATTTACATTTAATAATTTTGTTTCACCACTTTCCTCTATTTCTAGAATGAGGAAAGGTAGCTTTTAGAAAGTATATTAACATAAGCAGTTTCTCTGGATGCATCTTTATGAAATAAATACAGAATTTATATCTTAAATAACTTTAAATAATATCCATGATCTTATTTGCACTGTTTCAAATAAGCTATTTCATAAATCCACAGTGATTTATTTCTCATGGCACAAACTTTATAATGAAAATACCTTACTCTTGATATTTTTAAAAACACTTTTAGAAACAATAATCATGGGACAAAGACAAAACAAAGAATCCCAAGACCACCGCAATAACTATGCAGGTCTTATCATATCAGGATGCACCAGATAAAAGTATGTGATTTCCAGGACATACCAATTACACGGGATCCATTTTTATACACAATTTCACCATTTTGTATTCAAATAATCATGTCCCATAAATCCAAAGGTTCAATATTATTTTCTTATTGGCAATTCTAGACAACTAAGCAATTCTTGCCAAAAACATTCTTTTTTTGTTTTTATTGGAGGCTAATTATTTTACAATATTATATTGGTTGGTTAATAACTCTCCCACTAGAGAATGCAATCAGTTTGCTCGGATATCTATCAGTAGCATGTTTACAAGTAAGTTTGATTGGGTCACTTTCTTTTCCTGTGAACAAATTCCAAGAAAGGAAAAGAATATAATTCATGCCTGCTGCTTAACTATTTATTTCCTCATTGGATAATAAGATAATAACAAAAATTAGCCCATAGTAGCCCCTTTAAATTGGAGAAGGAAATGGCAACCCACTCCAGTGTTCTTGCCTGGAGAATCCCAGGGACAGGGGAGCCTGGTGGGCTTCTGTCTATGGGGTTGCACAGAGTCGGACACGACTGAAGCGACTTAGCAGCAGCAGCAGCAGCCCCTTTAAATGAATGAAGAACCAAGAATGAACCACATATAGAGACACTCAACCAATGAAGTGGTAGATAAATTGTGATCAGCGGAACGGTGTAAAGTTAGGACCGACACTCAGAGATGGGTGACAGAGCAGAGATCAAGACATAGCTGGAGAAAAGGCAAGTATGCAAGCAGGAATGGAGGTTAGACCAGAAGGGAAGATGAGACGAAGTATATCGAATAAGGCAAAAAATCAGGAAAATGAGAAGGACCCTGGCAGGAGACAGAAAAACCAAGGATCTAAAGAAGTCAAAGGGTAGATCAAGGTAGAGCTCGGAAACCATTCAAGCCACCTGGGCATCAGTGGCACTTTAAGCAACAACCTGCTGCTCTTCATTCTGCTAGAGCAGGAGCCCATAGCAAAGCGGTGTGAGAAGACATGCCATCACGTCAGCCTCAAAAGGAAACTTGTACACATGGAAACTTTGCTCTCATACTAAGCCTTTTCAACCATACACCTGAAATGGAACCCACACCCCCTGAATTAGAAGCACAAAGTCTTAACCACTGGACCACCAGGGAAGTTTCCATATTTCCTGTTCTTATAGGGTTGTTGCTGTTTAGTCTCTAAGAAGTGTCCAACCCTCTGGCACCCCACAGACTATAGCTTGCCAGGCTGCTCTGTCCATGGGATTTCCCAGGCAAGAATACTGGAGTGGGTTGCCATTTCCTTCTCCAGGGGATCTTTCCAACCTGGGATTGAACCTGCATTTCCTGCATTAGCAGGGAAATTCTTTACTGCTGAGCCACCCGGGGTGGGGGGGGGGCGCAGGTGTGGGGTGGGGTGGGGGGGAAGCTCATACCACACAATCAGCAATCAATAAAAGTTGAGTTTGGGGAGCCCCAAACTAGAATTTTCCTTCATTGCTCCTGCTTTGTTCCTGTTGCCTATCTTATATCTGTGTTTAATTATATACCCCATTTCATGGTAAGATTTAATGTTACTCATAGCACTTTGCTAATCATTCAATATTTATGATAATTTCAACTTCTCTAGTCTTCCATGTATAGAAGTTGACACACAGGTCTGAGTCACACTGGAAATCTGTCCCACCCTACATGACCCCGTGAACATGGACTCCAATCTATATTTAATGGGTAGAATCTCCTCCCACAGAAATGCGAGTTTCCCAGCTGCCCTTGAGAAAAAATCTGACTTTGGCCTAGTCTGCCTAGGTAGGCTTTGACATATCTAATAAAATTATAGCCATATAGTCTTGGTGAGCCCATTCAGAAACCATACCTTCACAGAGATTCAACTAAACACCAAGTTCTAGGCTACAGCTTTTATGTACATTATATAGCAACCCATTTTCTTTTCTCTTTTATTTTAAGGAAAGAATTTTGTGATATTTCCCTAGCTTATTAAATAAAATTTCTAAGACATCTGCAATTCTGTGTGAATTTTTGATACTGTGGGGAGCCAGAATACAACACTAATTGAATAGATTCCTCAGAGACCTACAAGCTGTCAACAGTATAAAGATTTCTTTTTGTAATGCAACATTTCAGTTCACTGCACACAACATCAAAACCCAAAGATCAGAGAGAATGCAAAATATATTTTAACTGATATTTAAGAAAAAATATATTCAACCTATGAAAGTGTTTGAAGAAAAGGAAATTATTCAAAATGTTTTTTTTATACTCAAACAGTATAGTCCTTGTGGTTAAATATCATTTAAAATAGTGACCTGAGAATTATCATTAACTCTGATGAATATTTTTCCTTTCACTATTATTATACAAAGAAAGCCTAAAAATATACAAAGTCACCTACCTACAAAAGCAGAAAAGAATAGATAGTGTGACCCCAAGGGACTACCTGGAAGAAAATCAGGAACATTCAACACATTTGCATGCATTTGACTATCTAGGGAAGCAGGCTAATTATACAGTTCCCAAAAGGTAGCTCAGTGACAGAAAATTACTTCAAATAGCTTTTTAGTCTATTTGATTGATTATGTATGACCCAGTGATAGTAGTTTGAATTTTATTAATAGTCAAAATCAAAAAGTTTTTTTTTTTTTTCTAAAGGGAAACTCTAAGGTATCCTATTCAAAAGAGTAAGTATACAGAGATCTGTATATGCAGTTGCATCAGGCTGAAAATTCACTTTTGACCAATCATGAAAAAATTGCTTTATATTTCCATACATTGATTTTAATTTGAGGAACTGAATGACCTTGTGTCAACCTGGAGGAAAGACCAGGTAAATAACATCATTATTTTACGTTGAAACTCAAAGGAATTTGCATGCAGAATGGCTTAACAAAGATATACTCCTGTGCAAAGAAAAGCTAATTCCTTTGATTATTTTCAGTCATAGACTGAGAAGAAAACTCTCAAGAGTTCCTGGATAGTTTTATGCCATTTCCAGCTTTCATTATCTCTCTGCTCTGAAAGCTGATTTTGAGCACCATGATTCTACTTTAGGATTTCATCTGCCAAAGAAATTATCATGACTCTACCTCACAGGGAAGGGATAGGCTACCCACTCCAGTGTTCTTGGGCTTCTCTTGTGGTTCAGCTGGTAAAGTATCTGCCTGCAATGCGGGAGACCTGGGTTGGATCCCTGGATTGGGAAGATCCCCTGGAGAAGGAAAAGGCTACCCACACCAGTATTCTGGCCTGGAGAATTCCCTGGACTATATAGTCCATGGGGTCACAAAGAGTCTGACACGACTGAGCAGCTTTCACTTAACCTCACAGGACCCAACCTCAGCACCATTCTAGCCTTATCTTGATTCAACTTCTATTTTTTGTCTTCATTGAAGTTTAAGGAAACAACCGTTTAAAAAAAATAAAAGACAATAGGCCAAAAATGGAGTCACTTATGCTAACATTTGTAAGAATTAGACCTTTGGATTGAGACTTGTGAGTTTGATTCCAGGGACCTACTGATTGTAGAGGCTTTCTCTCTCTTGAAAGAAAGCAACCATGTTAGTCACTCAGGTGTGTCTTATTCTTTGCAACCCCATGGACTGTAACCCACCAGGCTTCTCTACCCATGAAATTCTCCAGGCAAGAATACTCCAGGAGATCTTCCTGAACCAGGGATCGAACCCAGGTCTCCCATATTGCAGCTGAGCCACCAGGGTAGCCCTCTCTCTTAGGGACAACTATTGCCTTCCTGTTCATTTCATGTTCTGGAAATGGGGTTTGGCAAACATTGGGGTGGTCCCAAAAATATGACCGACACTCTTGATCACTATACCAATTTGCTTTGAATATTGGTCAGGATATGAGAGAGATAGCATACTGTCATCACAATAGGCATGATAAAAGAAAGTTTGGTAAATACTGTTGCTAAAGGAATATTTTAATTTTGTCTGTAAGGCAGAGTAAAAAAGTAGACTATAGAGAAAGGGTTTCAAGTACATATTGGTTTTACCTACTATGATCGCTAATTTGTGTGTCAATTTGATGGGGCTATGGGGTTCCCCAGATTATGTGTGTTGTGTGTGTCTGTGAGAGTGTTCCTGCATGAGAGTAACATTTGAATCTGGGGACTAAGTGCACTGCCCTCCCAGTTGTGAGTGGGCATCATCTAATCCACTGAAGGACTAAGTAAAAGAAAAGGCAGAGGAAGGAAGGATTCACTCCCTTTCTGCCTGTCTGACTGGGCTGGACCACCACTGTTCTCATTCTTTTCCTGCCCTTGGGTGGGGATTTATACTATCAGCTTCCCTGATTCTAAGGTCCTGAGACTCAAGACAGTAAATACCCCACTTTCATTTTTCCTGAATCTTCAGCTTGCAGGTAATGCATGGTGGGACTTCTCACCTTCATGATCAAGGGAGTCATCTTCAAAATAAACTTTTAATATATTTTATATATTTTATTGGTTCTGTTTCTCTGGAGAACCCAGACTAATGCACCTGCCTTATTGGGAACCTATGTCTTAAATCCTTGTGCTTATTCCTTTTTCAGCTTGGAGAGAGGTTTCTAGTAACATATCAGGATGTCACTTTCCTTTCAACTTTTCTTATTCATTATTGCTATCAGTAGAATGTATAAAGCTATGTTTATAGATTAACATATGTAGATTATTTAATCCAAGTTTCAAAAATAATATGCCTAAGTATATAAAACTAAATTTAGTAGCAACAATCATTGAGTTCTATATTTAGGTTTAACAAATGTAAGTATTTAAGATACCCAAAGTTGAAACACATGTCACTGTATTGTATAGGTTTTGGTTCTTTTGTCTATACAGTTAGTATAAGGTTTTTATATTTTTCTCAGTATACCTAGAAGCTATAATAAAAATTATTGCCTAGAGTTTGTTCAACTATAAATATCAGATAGGTTAATGCATTCATGAATAGATTAATATAGAATGTAAAATATTTTATTTTGCAAAGACCACAGTGAATTGGTTCACTATAAGCTAAATTTCTACTAATACACTAAACTTAATATTAAAAGATAAAATTGTAGTGAGAAAATTAGAAGTATTTTATTTTAAAATAGTGATTACAAAGTTAATACATAGACCCCAAACCAAATATTATGATTGGTTTTTGGCCCCCTAACAAGGGATATGCTAACACAATGCAGAGAGTGAATACACTTCAAACTATTATGAGTGCTTTGAAATTAATAAAAGGTATACATAACTTTAAGGTATTTATGTTTAATTCAAAGTAAAAAATAAGAAATTGGTCCACACATATGTAAAGGCAATTGGTCTTGGCACATTTCAACCACAAAGCTTTAGAGTGTTGTAGATTCAAGTCAATTAATCTCAAAATATCGAAGTCAATTCATAGATAATATTAGTAGCAATTATATCCACTATTTCAACAAAGTTGCATAGTTTTAATAGAATTCAAACAGACTACCTTTCACTAATATCACAGAGGAGATCTGTTTTCTACAAAATGACTTTTAGGTCCTTTCAATTCTATATTCAAGGTTGTGTTATTTCATGATCTGAATAAGTATTAACATATAGAATCCTAATTCATTCATTCTACAGCCTATGGTCATGAGTTTGAGTGAACTCTGGGAGTTGGTGATGGACAGGGAGGCCTGGCGTGCTGTGACTCATGAGGTCGCAGAGAGTCGGACACGACTGAGCGACTGAACTGAACATTCCGTTATATATCTATATCTCTCTATATATACATGAACCATAACTTCTTTACCTATTCATCTGTTGATGGACATGTAGGTTAATTCCATTTCCTGGCTATTGTAAATAGTGCTGCAGTAATCTTTGGAGTAACTACTAGGCATAGACCCTGAGAAAAACACAATTCAAAAAGACTCATGTATCCCCACCCCAGTGTTTTGATTTTTTGGCTGCAAGGCATGTAGGATCTTAGCTTCCTGGCCAGGGATCGAACCTGTACCCCTTGCATTGAATGGTGAAGTCTTAACCACTAGACCACCAGGGAAGCCACTGTTTTGTGACTGAACATTCTGAACAAGGCACTGGGATAATAGTGTACTGTAGTATTACATTGACGTGTGCAACCCATGTGGGGAAGGAAGTGCAAACTAGCTGAGATACAGTGTGAGACTGACTCTCAACTGACATTATAAAAACTATTTCAATCATCAGGTCTCAACTTTTATTATACCTTCACATTGCTGCTGCTGCAGTTGACTAATTTTATTCAGTATCAACTAAAGGCCGAATAAGGACCGACAGATCTTTCTAGGTTAAGAGGGTCAGGAAAGTTTTATGTTTTTGAGTCTGAAACGACACCCAAAATGCTTAGGATACTGCATGGCACAGAGTACGTAACAGAGTACTAGTTTTCCTTACCATCACTGTAGTTTTTTAGGAAACAGGTGACCAAGATTTACATGTGAATAGTGATAATGGAAAAAGCTCAGATGATTAGAATAGACACTAAGAAAAACAAGAAAAGTGATTGATTGAAAGTTGAGGCTTAGAGAGAAAAAAGTTGGAAACAATAAAACAAGCACATAAAATCCAAGTAACCAAGCAGGGGGGAAAAAATTCAAAGCAGTGGTGCCTCTAACAAGGGGTCAGAGAGACATAACTTCCTTGTTTGATATCCAGGGTTAGAACTCATAGGTTCAAGTAAATAGTGTCTGAGAACTGGTAAGAGGGAGAGTCTAAAGGTGAACCTGAAGAAGTCAGTCTCTCACTGTCCAAATTGCCAAGGAGTGAGTGACACTGAATTTATCAGCAAGCTGAGACCAGAATCTTGTAAAATGATGACAGTAAATGCAATAGCATCCTCAGTGGTGACAAAACATGACAATTTAGGATTCAATCAGAAAAAAGGAAGAGAACATGAGACCAGCAGTAGAACAAGAAAAATGCAATACCAAGGAAGCAGAGGTTAAGGATTCCTGAAAGAATGGAAAGGTTAGGCACACCAAGCACATGACATAAATCATTTTCTGTCTGCCTGATATTTCTTCTACTCTGTGGAAGAAGCAATGTTGATCTCCTCCCAAGGACATGTACCAGAAGTTAAAGGCAATTAAGTCCATGTGAAGTATAATAAAATACACTGAAATAGATTTGGGGAAGAAAAAAAGAGCTATAGGTAATTGATATTTACATGACTGTTGTTTGCTTCAAAGCATTAATACGTAAATCTTGCCAATGAGTAAAATAATCTATGATGAACATAGTGCAAATAAAAATGAGCAAAGAACTTGTTAATCTAACCAATGTATATGATTAAAAGTGAGTCAGAACTCTATTGGATTCAGATTTCAGGTATGAAAGTTATTTATTTTTTAATTTTTGAGCACCTACTTTAGGATCAGCATCATTCTCAAGAAATTTACATTACAGAGCAGAATGAATGAGCAAGTAACTGAATATAAATAAGGCAGTTTAACATTGTAACATATTCCATGGGGAAAACAGAGTAAGGACAGAGATTAGGTAGAAGGGCTATTTTAAATGTGACCAGGGAAGACCCCCCTGAGAAGATTTCATTTGAACAGAGATGTAAACAATATGAATGAACATGAATGAGCCATTAGAATATTTAGGAAAAGCACCTGTCAGATTTTGTGAACAGCAAATGCAAAGACCTTGAGAAAGACACATGCTCCATATGTATATGATCAATATGCTGTAGGAAGCAGGCAGCACACATGAAAGGTTTTAAAGAATTTAATGAAAGAGCTATGACAGACAAATATGGTTTGGTGAGGGACACCAAGGGATTAGCAAGCACGGGAAATACTTAATACCTCTACATATAATGGGGAACAAAAGGAGAAACAGGTTCACTGGAATCTGGCAAGAGTCAATGCCTTGGAAGAAGAATTCTGTCCAAGAGTTTTAGCTATGAAGAAACACATCCAAGCTAGAGTGAGGTAACGGAGGAAAAGAATGGGGACAAACACCCCAGACTCCCTCCTGTCTAGGCCTTCAGTATTCTGCTCTGGGCTTCTATTTGTTGAACTTAACAGAAAGCCAGAAGGCAAAGGTGACTAAACCACAAAGTACAGCCTACAGGTGAAAGAAGAGAGAAAACTGTAATGTACAGGAGAGAGGATAGTGGAGCATCTTCAGCACAAGAAGTATGAAGAAGAATCAGAAGCTAGCGTGGCTGCAGCTCAGGGAGCAAGGGTAGAGCCAAAATAGAGCCTTGCCATCTTGATCGGAAATCACTGGAATGCTTCATCATAAAAGATAACTCTGCCATGGTGTCAAGAAAAGACTGCAGAACAAGGAATTGAAAACAGATAGATCAGTCAGGAGTCTACAGGCAGACTAAAAGGGAGCAGGGGAAATAAGAAGACCCTAAGTAAGATCAGATACAGATGTAATACCTTAAAATCAGCTTAAAAATCTTTTAATGAGTATCTATTCCATTCCAGTCAATAGGATATAATGAGGACCTGAGAGCAAAATAAATCACAAATAGGCCTCTTTCTTAAAGAGGAGCTCACAGCCCAGCAGAAGAGAGACATAACAAATACAATAAAGCATGCATTCTTCAATATTTGAAAAGTCGAGGGCATTCTATAGTCTCATTTGGAGCTGTGTTAATATGACTCTCCAGCTGTTTTGAGTACAGTTTAAGCAGCTTCCCTGGTGGCTCAGATGGTAAAGAATCTACCTGCAGTGCAGGAGACCTGGGTTAGATCCCTGAGCTGGGAAGATCCCCTGGAGAAGATAATGGCAACCCACTCCAGTATTCTCGCCTAGAGAATCCCATGGATAGAGAAGCCTGGCAGGATACAACTCATAGGGTCACAAAGAGTTAGGCACAACGGAACAACTTTCAATTCACTTTTTAAGCAGGTTACTGAGGAAGAGGACAAGTGGGTTAAGAAAGGAGAAAGGGCGTTTTGGCCAAGCATCAAGTGGGCACAGTCACAGCAGCCTGAGTGAGTGAAGGAGGAGCATGGCGGGCCCCAGGTAAAGGGAGGCGGGTGACAAAGGTAGAAAGGACTGAATCCGAAGTGCTTGGCTTTCTATGCTCATTTGGATCTCTCATGTGTTTTAGAAATACTGGTGCACAGAACCACCCCAAACCAGTTAAACCAGAATCTTAAGAAGAGCGACCTGGGAACCTGCAATTCTAAAAAAAAAATTCAGGTTATTTGTATGCAAAGCCAAGGCTGCTAACTGCCAGCTCCAAAATATGAATTTGAGAATAAGAGCCTTGGTTTTATTATGAAGTTTTGTAGGAAAATATACATTGTAAAAAAAATGGCAGATTGTAGAGGAGTTCAGTTCAGTTCAGTCACTCTGTCATGTCCGACTCTTTGAGACCCCATGGACTGCAGCACAACAGGCCTCCCTGTCCATCACCAACTCCCGGAGCCTGCTCAAACTCATGTCCATTGAGTCAGTGATGCCACCCAACCATCTCATCCTCTGTCGTCCCCTTCTCCACCTGCTTTCAGTCTTTCCCAGCATCAGGGTCTTTTCAAATGAATCAATTCTTTGCATCAGGTGGGCAAAGTACTGGAGTTTCAACTTCAGCATCAGTGCTTCCAAAGAATATTCAGGACTGATTTCCTTTAGGATGAACTAGTTTCATCTCCGTGAAGTCCAAGGGACTCTCAAGAATCTTCTCCAACACCACAGGTCAAAAGCATCAATTCTTCACTGCTCAGCTTTCTTTATAGTCCAACTCTCACATCCATGCATGACCACTGGAAAAACCATAGCTTTGATTAGACAGACCTTTGTTGGCAATGTAACGTCTCTGCTTTTTAATATGCTGTCTAGGTTGGTCATAACTTTTCTTCCAAGGAGCAAGTGTCTTTTAATTTCATGGCTGCAGTCACCATCTTCAGTGATTTTGGAGCCCCCCAGAATAAAGTCTCTCACTGTTTCCATTGTTTCCCCATCTATTTGCCATGAAGTGATGGGACTGGATGCCATGAACTTAGTTTTCTGAATGTTGAGCTTTAATCCAACTTTTTCAGTCTCTTTCACTTTCGTCAAGAGGCTCTTTAGTTCTTCTTCACTTTCTGCCATAAGGGTAGTGTCATCTGCATATCTGAGGTTACTGATATTTCTCCTGGCAATCTTGATTCCAGCTTGTGCTTCTTCCAGCCCAGCGTTCCTCATGATGTACTCTGCATATAAGTTAAATAAGCAGGGTGACAATATACAGCCTTGACATACTCCTTTCCCAATATGGAACCAGTCTGTTGTTGTTCCATGTCCAGTTCTAACTGTTGCTTCCTGACCTGCATATAGGTTTCTCAAGACGCAGGTCAGGTGGTCTGGTATTCCCATCTCTTTAAGGATTTTCCACAGTTTGTTGTGATCCACACAGTCAAAGGCTTTGGCATAGTCAATAAAGCAGAAGTATATGCTTTTCTGGAACTCTCTCGCTTTTCTGACACTGGCAATTTGATCTCTGGTTCCTCTGCATTTTCTAAATCTAGCTTGAACATCTGGAGAGGAGTAAAAATGAATAAAGGAGTCAGATCTGTTAAGAGTATATGACAGGGTCCAGGTGAGAGGCCATGATCTCAGGGTAATGAGGACAGACAGGGTGATAGATCCCACAGGTGAAATCAAGAGTATTTGGTGGTGCGTTGAATGCAGTGAGGCAGGGAGTGAGACAAACAATAGGAGATGACCTTGAAAACTGGAGTGCCGTGTGTCGGTGACCAGGTGTGTGATCTCAGTAGCCAGTCCAAGGAAAGAAGGAAGGGAAGCCAGTGGATCACAGGGTGTGGAAGCAGGATGTACATTACCTCACTCAAGGGGAGGACGTGTCACTAAGAGTAAGAAAGGAGCAACCAACTTTGGGCAGCATATGACGAGGAGGGCTGGGAGAGGAGGGTTCAGGGCATCAGAAATTAAAGACTAGATGCGGGAAGAGAAAGCTAGAAAGAATACTGTGTAAATTCAGAGGCAAAAGGAAGCCAAGCCAAAGGGGCTTCACAGGAGCTTAAAGGTGAGGAAATTTAAATGAGCAGCCAACATCCATTTATTTACTTACAAAACAAAACTTTGAGTTTGTAAACAGATGAAGCCAGGAATCAAGTTTGGCTAACAGTTCAAGGCCAGCATTAGGCATCCTGGGAGGGACAATATTCATATCAGTTGAAACTCTCTCCTGATTTACCAGGAATTCAACTACAGGACACATGAGATCAAGCAAACTGATGTCAGTGATTTTTCAGCACTCTTTTTTCCTTCCTATGCCTTCAGTGAGCTTCCCTGGTGACTCAGAGGTCAAGAGATCTCTGGATTGAAAGAACCCCTGGGGAAGGAACTGGCATCCCAATCCATTATTCTTGCCTGGGAAATCCCATGGACAGAGGAACCTTGTGGGCTACAGTCCACGGGTTAGGAAAAGAGTCAGATATGACTTAGCCACTACACAATAACATTCTCTCAATATATACCACAACATATGGCATATGGTGAGTGATTAATACATCTCTGTAACATATTCTTTAGTGGCAGAGTGAAATGGCCAAAACCATAGATCCAAAGTGTTAGCCCCGTGAGCAGTTAATGTTAGGTTCATTCTTTCATCCTGAGAAATCTTTTTTGGAAATTTCAGCTAAGGAATCACATATTCCTGGTCCTAGGGTTCTCAAGTGATGTGAGATTTACTTGCCTAGAAAGTGAAGTGCTTCTGCATGTTTCATGTGACAGAGGGAATAAAGAGAATTGTCTAATTAGAATTTGAATAAGCAATAAGGCTCATATATTTATACAGAACTTCTCTAAGACTTCTTGGTAAGAATTGAACTCTGATTTCTGGAGCCCACGACAATAAATGAGGAGGACAATTCTTTCACACCAATCATATGAATGACATTTGAAATTCTACCATCTGGTACATTTTCAGAGAAATACAGCATTTATTAAAATGCCATGCTAAGTCTTCTATCTGATGACAGTGATACATTTATTTGTCATATAGTTCAGCTATTTAGCAACTCTCCACACTGAAATGTTTGTTTCAATCAATTTTGGTCCTCAAGATATTAAGAATTTCAAAGCATGTTTATAGGTTTAGTTTTGACCAATTAATCATGCTTTTTAGTCTCTTTTAAACTTATTTATCCCCATATAGTTACCATTTGCATTTTTAAACTGAAAAAAAATGATATGTCGATTTTACATGCAAAGACTCTTCATTAATCCCATATAAATTGATGAGTTTAGAATATCAAAGTTATAAATGTAAGAAATAAAGTGATGATTTATCTGCTGAATCTCTTTTCCAAAAAAAAAAAAAAAAAGAGCAGTAAATTCTATACTGTTGCAAAATATATGAGCTGGAAAATGTTTCATGTGCCTTGAATACAATGGTGCTTAAAATTCAAGGTATAATCTATAACAAGACACATTTTCCAGATTCAGCTTTATGGCAGGATACATTTTCACTCATTTATATATTCTCTGCATTTCCTGTTACAAGATCTTTTCACAATTCTAAAGGAGAACCAAAATAGAACAATAATTACAAAATAAAACAAAAAGAAATTGAGCACAATAACTGAATAACTTAGTCTCAGCAACTAGATTTTTAGGAAACAAAAATGCACTGAAAAATACTGTCGAGTTAAACTAGGCTGATATCTGAGTGTATGCCCTGTGGGTCTGTCATAGAGACAAACAAATTACCTTTGGGGAACAGAGTGGTTAAATTTCTAAGATTTATTGTATAATCTCAGGAAAACTTTCAGTAACTTTGTAAAAAATGTATATATTTAATGGAAGGCATGCTATGTTTCTTATAAGAATTTGTTCCAAGTCTTTGCGTATAATTAATGGCTTGCCTACATATTTTTTCAATAAAACTATCCACACAGAATTTTAAGTAGGCATTTTCAATAGGAGAATGAATGCATCTTTGTGAAGATATCATTTTTCTAAGATAACATCCAAAGCATAATGAGGAGACTTTGATACACTGCAGATTTAGAAATGACTTGGAAAACAAAGCCCCAAGATACTGTCCTGTCAGCACAAAGTAAATAAATGCATCAGAGTAAGTTGAGATTTAAATTCTCAAACTTATCAGCAATGAAATTAAAGTGTTTTCTTTACAAGTTTATTGACTCCAGATGTATATGGTTAATGAGAACTTACTTTCTAATCAATTAACTGATGTATATAAAACTTGAAATGGAGAATTTTGCCTTTTAATTAGATACACTGTAAGCAAAGAATCATTGAAGTGGCATTTGAGAAGTATTTTATTCTTTTTGGCTATTTCTTACATGGAAGACATCTAAAATTTACTTTTAGAACAGTAGAGCTGAAATTTTCTTGTGTTCACTTAATTTAACTTAAAATTTTGTACTTTGACAAAATTATCAAAATATGAAAAGAAAAAACTGCTTTTCCAATATGCCAGCAGTTGCTCTCTTAGTCACATTATCGGATAGAAAATAGTCAAAAGGAGTCCCGAAATTGGAAGTACAAAAATCACATATAATCCTTGAAAGAAAATTAATTTTTACATGATGAGCTTCAGGAAGAATAGGAATATACTATTTGGAGAGGAAGGCCCCTTTCTTTTTACAGTTCCTTAGTTTCTCTGCAGAAGTACAGTTGTTCACTGCGCAGTTAAATATCTGGCTCCCAAAATATGGAAAGCAAACTGTTGAGATTAAATAGTAAATTATCATTTATAAATCATAATGATTAAACCCTTTAAATTACAAATACACTTAGAAAAGGAACTTTTATACAGGGATTCATTTGTAGAACAAAGTTTTGTCAAAATCTGTTTACAACCATTTTTATTATTTGAGGGTCACAGACTTCAGTGTCTGTTCAAAGATATCTGTGCCCTAGTAAAAGTTAATAACAGTTTTGTGTTGGAGCTGGATTGTGCTGGCCTATACCCACTTGTGTCAGCTGATATTAAATTTTCAGAAATTTTGTGAGCTGGTTGTTAAATTGACAGTAGTTTCAAATTGGGTGTGGTAATAGTTTTTTTGGGTTCCAAAATCACTGTGGATGAGGATTGCAGCCATGAAATTAAAAGACGCTTACTCCTTGGAAGGAAAGTTATACCAACCTAGATAGTATATTAAAAAGCAGAGACATTACTTTGCCAACAAAGTTCCGTCTAGTCAAGGCTATGGTTTTTCCCGTGGTCATGTATGGATGTGAGAGTTGGACTGTGAAGAAGGTTGCTCGCTGAAGAATTGATGCTTTTGAACTGTGGTGCTGGAGAAGACTCTTGAGAGTCCCTTGGACTGCAAGGAGATCCAACTAGTCCATTCTAAAGGAGATCAGTCCTGGGTGTTCATTGGAAGGACTGATGTTGAAGCTGAAACTCCAATACTTTGACCACCTCATGTGACGAGTTGACTCACTGGAAAAGACTCTGATGCTGGGAAGGATTGAGGGCAGGAGGAGAAGGGGACGACAGAGAATGAGATGGCTGGATGGCATCACCAACTCGATGGACATGAGTTTGAGTGAACTCCGGGAGTTGGTGATGGACAGGGAGGCCTCGCGTGCTGTGATTCATGTGGTCGCAAAGAGTCGGACACGACTGAGCAACTGAACTGAACTGAATAGTATTCACACCACAGAAATGGGCTAGCTTTGTGGCTTTTCACTTCCTCCTCTCCTGGCCAATTTACCAGTACACACTAATTGCTCTTTATTTCCAGGAGAGAAATGCAGTCTAATATGAATAAAGTTAAAATATATACTTCCCTTGTTTTTAATACTTTTCCACATCCCCTTAAGTTCAAAGGAGTTTTAATAATATCTAATTGAATACACTCATAAGAGGATGCAACTGATAGCAACACATCTTTGTTAGTTATTCCCCAAGTGGGAGAATAAAAATATTGCATCAATGGCTGTATTGTACAGTAAAAGTGAGTCAGACAATTCCACAGAAATTTATTTTTTAAAGAGCGAGACAGCAAAAGAGACACAGATGTATAGATCAGTCTATGGGACTCTGTGGGAGAGGGTGAGGGTGGGATGATTTGGGAGAATGGCATTGAAACATGTATGTTGTCATATGTAAAACAAATCACCAGTTCAGGGTCAATGCATGTTACAGGATGCTCGGGGCTCTTGTGCGGGGATGACCCAGAGGGAGGATAAAGGGAGGAGGGAGGTTGGAGGGGGGTTCAGGAACTCATGTACACCCGGGGCGGATTCATGTCAATGTATGGCAAAACCAACCAATATAATATTGTAAAATAATTAGCCTCCAATAAATAAATGATTTAAAAAATAAACGTAAAAAAAAAAAAGAAATGAGATAAACTTCAAAATAGGGAGCAGAAATAATATATGGCCAGTTGTAAAATATGTTTTAAATATCATAAAATTTATGATAAACCTTAATTCCAAATAAACTGCTTGAGGTTGTTAAAAAAAGAAAAGAAATTTATGCACAATATTTTAACCTATAAGCAAATATCTCACAAAAAGTAAAAATTTTTTGGAATTATAAATAAACTATTCCACTCATCAAGCTGCAGAGACATTTTACTTTCTGGTATTTTAAAATGAAAACAAAATACAAGAATGTGTCAATGAAGCAAGTGAAAATCAAAAGGGTACAGACTTTTGCAAGTTTCAGGAGCTAAAAATAAAGTGAAAATTTTTGAAGTCTTAAAAACAAATCTGTAAGGAACTAAAAGCCGAGGCAGATATAGCGGCAGTACATTACGAAAAGCTAGGGGAAAAAAAAAGGAAGTGACAAACAATAAAGTGAAAATCCCAGAGGAAGCCAAAAAAATTTGGATGGCAATCAAAAAAAAAAAAAAAGGAAAGAAAAAAATAAGCCTTATAACAAGGCAGAACTATGGAAATGCATTCTCTGGAGAAATATAATAGAGTTGTGAATTAGTGGAGGTGGATGGGCAATGCTGGGTGACTCAAGGCTGTTAACAGAATTAAAAGGATGGAAAAAATTTTGTAGCTGAAGATATAAAGCCTGAAATATGATATAGTAAACTGCATATCATTCCAAGTATATGTACAAATCTAAAGAATTGAAAACACAAAGTAAAAATTTAACTATATAATGTTCAAATTATCCATTCATTAACCAAAATATTTTTATAAGTATTTTATTGTAATTAAAGAGCCACCAAAACAGAGTAGACATTCAAAATGTCCAACTTGCATTAATCGTAGATAAATCTAGGTACTTTTTCAGAGTATAACCAAAGTCAGAGCCTATGTGATATTTTAAGAAACTAGAAAAGATTTATTCTAAAGATTAGACTACATATATATTGATCTCTGAGACACTCATTCTGAAATTCAGTTAAGAAGCTGGATTTTAACTGGATTTATCATTATAAAATGAAATAAAAGCAAAAACACCAGCCACCAGTGGCATTGTTGTCACCTATTATGTACATTTATATAAAGTTATTTATATGCAGAGCTCTCTGACAATATTTGACAGTTTGTGCATTTTAAGGATGAAAGATGTTTTTAAAGATTTTGATAAATTTCTCAGAAACAAAGCTTTCTCTTCAGCTAGTGTTATAAAAGAACATATACATTATATAAATTATTGCCAAACACATTGACAGATATAAATGACAGTTATTTTCACACGATCAGTTGTTCTTGCAGAGAAGCAACATTTTCTCAAAAAGATAACATTTTTTTAGGTTTACCTTCTATATCTTCAAGCTTACCTTTCTGAGCTGTTTTCTTCTAAGGATACAAAATTTTCCCTAACTTCAAGCATCTGAGGAAGTTCTGGGTTCTTTCCACTCTTCCCACTGATATAGAGTGGAAATAATCGGGTAGCAGATAGTTACTAAGACTGCCTTTGACTAAGGAAGTAGGTTATATGTATTTATTTTTCTGGGTGAGCCTGACCTAATCAGGCAGTGCTTTAATATTTTCTTCAGCTTTTATTGGAGGATAATTGCTTTATAACGTTGTGCTAGTTTCTACTGTACAGCAAAGTGAATCAGCTACTTATTTATATATAGCCCAATTCTTTGGATTTCCTTCTCATTTAAACCACCGCAGAGCACGGGGTAGAGGTCCTTGTGCTATACTGTAGGTTCTCTCTAGTTATTTATTTTATACAGGGTATCAATAGTGCATGTCACTCCCAGGAAGTGTGCTTTAAATTAAATGTCCTTACGATGATGTACCTGGCAAGTCTTTTCTACTTTCTGAGTGAGGGTATTTGCTCACTGACCTCAGAAATCTCAAACCCTAGTGAGCTCTCTGGAGTGACTGAATTTGATCCAGATGAGAATGCTGAAGGTCTATTTCAAGACTATCATAGTAGTAAAAGTGTTTTCTCAGTCGCCAGATTGAGAAAAATTTCTAGAATTTTTCCACCACTGGTTTTCTAATAGGTTCAGCCCTTTCAAATACACTGATTTTGAGCCCCAGCTCTAGAAACATAACACATTTAAGCTGTGTTATAAGAAAACAATTAACTCCACTCTCACTGCTTTTATCTGTAAATTAGGGGCAGGTAAGGGCCTTGTAGTTCATGTGTAATAATGAGGAGAAGGCAGTTTTAATATAGGTGCAGACACAGTAAAGTAGATATAAATGGCGTCAGGAGCCCATGGAAGTTATTTTCTGCTTGATTCAATGTTCCTAGGGACGTAGGAACCAAAAAGAATAATTCCTGGGGAGGTGTCAAGTATAAGAAATAGGAAAATATACAAAACTATTACCTAGGTGAATTAGAGAGGGAATGGATTGGGGCATATCTAGATGACTGAGAAATTAAAAGACACTTGTTCCCTGGAAGAAAAGCTATGACCAACCTAGGCAGCATATTACCCTGTATACGAGACAGCAAAAGAGACACAGATGTATAGATCAGTCTTTGGGACTCTATGGGAGAGGGTGAGGGTGGGATGATTTGGGAGAATGGCATTGAAACACGTATGTTGTCATATGTGAAATGAATCACTAGTTCAGGGTTGATGCATGTTATAGGATGCTCGGGGCTGGCATGTGGGGATGACCCAGAGGGAGGATAAAGGGAGGAGGGAGGTGGGAGAGGGGTTCAGGAGGGGGAACTTATGTAAATCCGGGGCGAATTCATGTCAATGTATGGCAAAACCAACCAATATAATATTGTAAAATAATTTGCCTCCAATAAAAAATAAATTACAAAAAAAATAATAAAAATAAATAAATAAAAAGCAGAGACATTACTTTGCCAAGAAAGTTTCATCTAATCAAAGCTATGGTTTTTCTAGTACTCATGTGTGGATGTGAGAGTTGGACCGTAAAGAAAGCTGGGCACTGAAGAATTGATGCTTTTGAACTGTGGTGTTGGAGAAGACTCTTGAGAGTCCCTTGGACTGCAAGGAGATCAAACCAGTCAATCTTAAAGGAAATCAACCCTCAATATTCATTGGAAGGACTGATGCTGAAGCTCCTATACTTTGGCCACCTGATGTGAAGAATTAACTCATTGGAAAAGACCCTGATGCTGGGAAAGATTGAAGGCAGGAGGAGAAGGGGATGACAGAGAATGAGATGGTTGGATGGCATCACTGACTCAATGGACATGATTTTGAATAAACTCTGGGGTGTTGGTGACGGACAGAGAAGCCTGGCATGCTGCAGTGCATGGGGTCGAAAAAAGTCAGACACGACTGAGCGACTGAACTGAACCGAGATGATTGAGAGAGTCAGCACTGAGGTTCTAAGTTATAAATTTAAATGGATGATGACAGCAAGCTTTACTTGATGCATCCAATTTCTCAGGAATAACTGAAGATTAGCTGGAAATCTGTAACTAACTAGGATCCATTATTTCCCAAGCTGGTTCAGCAAAGTGAAAAAGAAACAAGGAAGTTGGCGGTGTAGGCAAAGCAATGCTTGATCATGGAATTTAGGCAGGAAAAGAAGCTAGAGAGGACATCAAAGGAATGAGGGTCTTGTGTTAAGATGTTAACAGTAATTTGGAATTCCCAGAGAGACTGAAAGATGGCAAAGTTAGTATTAAAAGAAATGATTCAGAGACTGGGGCATATAAAATTGTGAGCATGGTGAGTTACTACTGAGACAATTTTTCAGCTAGTCATTCTGAAAACTGAGGCTTTTTTGGCGGGGGTGGGGCTGGGAGGACTTGCAATTCAGGGCAGGCTGGTTTGATCCTGGTCAGGGAACAGGAGTCCCACAAGGTACAGAGCAGCTAAGCTGCCAGGACTACTCTGAAGCCCACACACTCTGAAGCTTACCCACCACAAATAGAGAATTCATGTGCCACAGCAAAAGATCCAGCAGGCAGCATCAAAGATCCTGTGTGCCGCAATTAAGACCAGACACAGCCAAATAAATAAATAAACATTTTTTAAATTGATTAAAGGAAGACTTTACGAAATGGGGTATGAAATTATGAGCGTGGTGAGTTGCTGAGGGAACAGTGTCTCAGCTAGTCATTCTGAAAAGTGTGACTTTTGGACCTATGGTATCAACATCATCTAGGAACTTGTTAGAATTGCATATTCTCAGGAAACCCCCCAAAAGAACATCCATTGACCCAGAAAGTCCACACACAGGGTCCAGGAGTCTCTATTTCAAAACAGTTCCAGGGACACACACAGAGTAATTAGAACCACAGGTCTAGGGTTGGTCCTGTAAGGGACAGTGAACAAGATAGGGTGGTGTGATATAATAGGAAATATATCTTTGGATTCTGTCCTTAGATCCTAGCACAGAGACCCTAAAACCTTGTGGCTTCCTGAGTGATAAGGATGAGAAGAGTGTTTCAACTGTAAATGAATTTATCCTAGGTTTACATCTAATGTGATGAGTAGTTTAACTGTGGGGCCTCTAGACAGTTTCAGGATAGGTGATGGTCACCAGAAAGGCCAAGGCACAATTTAACATGGATGGAATTTTCACTCCTGCCCGCTGTCTTCTCGAGAGAGGAGGGGCTAAAAATTAAGTTATTTACATGTGGCCAATGATGTAATCAAACAAAACTATGTACTGAAAACTATGAAAACCCCTAAACAATGGAGTTTGGAGAGCTTCTGGGTTGTTAATACATGAAAACTGGGCATTATCAAATTTGTGGAGGGAGTTGTAGGAACCCCTGATCTTTAGCAGGTGTGCCAAAGTACAGAGGCTCTGAACTCACCATTGGTGTCTGAAATAGAGGGCAGTTTTGTGGAAATGACACTAATCACAAGTAAATAGCTTCAACTGAATTGAAATGGAGGACATCCTGTTGACGTCCAGAACAGAGAATTGGCTGTTGTGAGAAAAACAAAACATATCTCTGGTATCAGAAGAATGTAAGTGAATAACACTGTTATTAGGGTGGAGGAACTGAATCTGAGAGGTCCTCCATGACAAAGTGCGTAAAACTAGAATTAAGACAGGAATATGTGGGAGAGGGCTACACTGAGCCAGGATTAAAAATTGTTAGTATATGAGAGAGAGATGATTGGATTTGACAGTTAGGGTTCAGTGGTTTTAGGATCTGGAGTTTTAAAAATTTCTTAAGTTGCTTCCATTTTGACTTTAAATTTTAAATTGCTATTTTATCTAAGTCATCCTCAATCCAGATCTCCTCAGAAGTAGAAATGGGAAGAAAATAGCAAAAAGCTTTGACAGAAAATTTGCCCTTTTAATTCCCAAGAGGAAGTATGGCCAACTACACTGAGCCCTCTGGAGACCTTTCATAATTTTCTCTGTTGCCATATTTTATAATATTGAGCAAGATGGATTATTAGCCAACTTGCCGGGAGAATTCCCTGATTAATGTATGTTTCTTACTATTTAGACAAGATCTTTGTTGTTGAAAATCTTAATCTTTGACAATTCAGCTTCCAGGGCCTGATAGCCCAATATTAATGATTCATGTAACTATTAAGTGCAGCTGTACATATGATTTGGGAATCATGAGGGAGATTTTCATCAGGTATTCATACCAACCTTATGATTCCACATCTCTAGACATACGCCCAGCTACCCATGTCACTACTTTGAAATCTAGTCATGACTTGAGATTTTATCTTCAGAGTTTGAAGAGGATTTAAATTAAAAGTTTAAATAGGATTTCCATTTTTCAGATTGGAGATTTTGGTTCTCTACTTGCAGGAGAGCTGTTTCTCTGTTCTGTGATCAGTGGAGATACAAAAGTGAATTTTAGAGTCCAACAGCCAGAGTTCCACAAACCAGAGTTCACTGCAATTTCTTCCTCTTGTGAGCTATGAAATCTATAACTAGTTAGTGAACCTTTCAAAGCATAGAAAAAATTATGCTAATTGGAAAAGAGTTTGTTAATTAAAAGAAATAGTATCAGTACAATTTCTGGAATATATGTCAGTCCTTAGAAGCCTTAGCTTTCTTATTTTATGTTTTAACATCTAAGGATTCTGTACCCAACCCTAAAATGTGAGCTTTTCCCCTCAGGCCAAGCAATTCTGATACCACCTAGTAGTAGTGAAAGTCACGCAGTCATGTCTGACTTTTTGCAACTCCATAGACTATACAGTCCATGGAATTCTCCAGCCCAGAATACTGGAGTGGCTAGCTGTTCCCATCTCCAGGGGATCTTCCCACCCCAGGGATTGAACCCAGGTCTCTTGCATTGCAGGCAGATTCTTTACCAGCGGAGCCACAGGGAAGCCCAAGAATAGAGAGTGAATAGCCTATCCCTTTTCCAGTGGATCTTCCCAACCCAGGAATCAAACCGGGGTCTCCTGCATTATAGATTCTTTACCAACTGAACTATCACAGAAGCCCGATACCAGCTAGGTGTCCTACAATTCAACTCAAATCTGACACTGCTTACCCGGAGAGATTCAGATCTCACCAGTTAAGGGCTCAGTCCCACAAAACTATCCCCTAGCTTCAACTTCAAGTGGACATTGTCACCCATGTTTCTGACCAACTCACTTTAAGGCAAAGGTTCCCATGACCCCTTCCTTGGTTTCACTTAATTTGCTAGAAAAGCTCACAAAACTCAGGAAACCAATCACTATATAATGGGCTTATTACAAATAATATCAAAGGATGTGGATCAATAGCCAGATGAAGAGATGCAGAAGTTATGGGAAGTTATGGCAAAAAGCTTGGAACTTCCACGTTCTTCAAGTATACTACTCTCTCCAAATTTCCATGTGTTTGTCAACCCAGAATCTCTCTGACCTTCTCCTTTATTAATTTTTTTTTTAAATAAGGCTTCATTACATAGACATTCTAGTGGCCATTTTTGGTGATTGAATCAAATCCAGAAATCAGGGTATGGGGCTGAAGGTTTCAACCTCTGTTCCTGATTGGGTTCTCCTGGTAACTTTAAATTTAACTTTAAATCCCCTGGCATCTTTAAGGGGATTTCCAGAAGTCACTTCATTAACAAACTCAGGTGCAGTTAAAGCAATTTCAGGAACTGAAGACAAGGGACCAAATGTAAAACATGTTCTTACTGCTTTGAACTGTGGTGCTGGAGAAGACTCTTTGAGAGTCCCTTGGACCGCTAGGAGATCCAACCAGTCCATTCTAAAGGAGATCAATCCTGGGTGTTCATTGGAAGGACTGATGCTAAAGCTGAAACTCCAATACTTTGGCTACCTCATGCGACAAGTTGACTCACTGGAAAAGACTCTGATGCTGGGAGGGATTGGGGGCAGGAGGAGAAAGGGACGACAGAGAATGAGATGGCTGAATGGCATCACCGACTCCATGGACATGAGTTTGAGTGAACTCCAGGAGCTGGTGATGGACAGGGAGGCCTGGCGTGCTGTGATTCATGGGGTTGCAAAGAGTCGGACACGACTGAGCGACTGAACTGAACTGAACTGACTGCTCAGGAAATTCCAAGGGTTCGGGGGAGCTGTGAGCCAGGAATGATAGACAAAGACCTATACACACACACACACACACACACACATATACATATACATATAATAAATCACAATATCACGACAGCTAAATAGAAGCCAGTTAGCAATTTTAAGACATTCATTTCAGTTCAGTCACTCGGTCATCTCCGACTCTTCACAACCCCATGAATCACAGCACGCCAGGCCTCCCTGTCCATCGCTAAAAGTTTGTTGACTGATCTTCAACTACTGAGACCATCATAGGAAGCAAAATTAACCAATATTGTTTCCTCATATCCACACAAACTCTAAAGAGACAGAGAGGCAGTGTTTCCATCAGATTGGAGACAGTATTCTGTGTACTCATTAGGAGAAGATTATGAGAGAAGAATGGCTTTTTCATCAGGTACTCTCCTTTTACTGGCAATAACAACTGAAGAGCTTAAGGGCATATGAAATAGACCTTAAATGGACTTAAGTGCTGGGAAATTTTAATAAGGGTGTTTTATTTCTTCTATGGTAAATCTAAGAACCAATAAAATTGCTTTGATAATTCATTCAGTACGTTCTTTATCCAAGTGAAACTATTTATACTCTAAACTTTATGCTATGCTTTTATGTTAATAATTACAATGTTCCTCATTTGTAAATACATGAAAACTAGCTATGTAATAAGGAAAACATAATTTTAGAGACATCTTCAGGAAGGCCAGTGTAATGTAATTAATGGCTATGAATTCCTATCATTATTGTTAAAGTACATATATATATATATATCTCCTGAAAATGACTGAAGTAAATGACCCCCTTAAGGAACCATGAAAAGTTGTTTCCATGCAAACTGTAGTGATGTTGTACTATGATTAAAGAGAAGTTAATTAAAAGTGAGAATAAATATGAAGCTAGGTAACACCTTGTTTTGTGAACTGGACCTGAAAAAGCTTTCTTCTAGAGACAGATTTAAGTTAGTTGTGTAAGTGGGTACTGTCCATATTTTACTCCAATTATTTAAAGAGAAATACATAATTTTCATTTCAAAATCCTATTCCAAATTAGCTGTGTCCTAAGCAGTTATTCAGAAGCATTAATATTATCATTATCCAGCAGGCCCTTAGCTCATTATAATGTTCCTATAATCCAAAATTGAAAGAAAACAACAGAACTAGGATCTCCAATCCTTGGAAAATCAGTAATTCTAATTAGGGCAATACTTGCAGAATACTGTTTCTACTGAAGTATATTTCCATTTACAATGCACTTTTAAATGTTAACCACACACATGTCTGACTAGTAGAAACAGCTATTATTTACAAGTATTCAGAAATAAACATAGATTGATAAAACATTCAAGGGTCACAAGAATAAAAGTTATGTCAAGCATTTCTTGATATAGAGATATATTTGAATATTATTTTTCTGACAAAACAACAAAACAAAACACGAATAGCTTGATAGCTACGTTTTCAAAAAAGATATTGTTGTTTAGTCTCTTAGTCATGTCTGACTTTGCGACCCCATGGACTGTAGCCTGCAAGGCTCCTCTGTCTGTGGGATTTTCCAGGCAAGAATAATAGAGTTGCCATATCCTTCTCCGATTCAAAACATGATTTTATAAATAAGCCATGTGTGTGAAACAAGGGCATAAAACTTCTACATTTAAAATTAACTTACAAAAAGGAATCAAAATAGACAAGTGTGTAACAGAATATGTTTACTATTATTCAATTCAGTTCAGTTGCTCAGTTGTGTAAAACTCTTTGCGACCCCATGAATCACAACAAGCCAGGCCTCCCTGTCCATCACCAACTCCCGGAGTTTACTCAAACTCATGTCCATTGAGTCAGTGATGCCATCCAACCATCTCATCCTCTGCCATCCCCTCCTCCTCCTGCCTTCAATCTTTCCCAGCATCAGGGTCTTTTCAAATGAGTCAACTCTTTGCATCAGGTGGCGAAAGTATTGGATTTTCAGCTTCAGCAGTAGTCCTTCCAATGAAGATTCAGGACTGATTGCCTTTAGGATGCACTGGTTGGATCTCCTTGCAGTCCAAGGGACTCTCAAGAGTCTTCTCCAACACCACAGTTCAAAAGCATCAGTTCTTCTGTGCTCAGCTTTCTTTATAGTCCAACTCTCTATTGTAAGACTATGCAGATATTCTAGTAATGAAAGGACTTTTGATACTAAAAAGTCTAATTAGCCACTTGCCCCATGAAGGCCACCATTCCTGCCATCATGTTTTACTCACAAAGGCATGTGGTAGAGAGAAAAACTGATGTGCAATGCCATGCACATTTAAACCAGAAATTTACCAATTATCATTTAAAGATTGAAAGATGGTTCTTTTTCTAGAGATGTTTCCATTGAGATGGGTAGTTCTAAGGCCATCTTGGAGACTCAATTTACTGTTTGAGATTTTAAGGTAGTTTACTCTGAAATATCATGGAAATGATACACATTTTTGAGAGAGCAGAAATTATCATTCTTGAACTACTCTAGATGTCTTATTAATACATTCAAATGCCAGGTAGTTTATCATTATGAACAAATACCAAAATTAGCTCTTGATATAACCTCAAAATCTGGGATAACTCCTGGCAACTAAAGAAAATATCTGTGTTTAGGGATAGACATTGAGCTTTGATGACTGACATATTCTAGTAAAATATAGGTGGTGCCATATGCCCTCTCACTGCCTACATTCACTTTATATAACAATTTTAGATGAAAATGCATTGAGTGACTTCTTTTATTGACAAATTATTACACTGAAAATGTAATGTATCCATTATGAAAACCTGAAAAAATATATACACCCTCTCCCACTATACGATTCTGGTTTTAAACACAATTCTTACATTACTCCTCTATGATTTTCAAAAAGCCATAGAGGGACACAGGAAAGCATCTAGATAAATTGATAAACAGGAAAATAAACTCTGGCATGATGAATCAAGTCAGTGTTCCAGCTAGTAGATGGCAACTTAAACAAGATTTAAAGTCATTTAAACTGGAATGAAAGGAACACTTTCCTGAAAAGGTTAAAGGGCATGAAAATCACCTGGATTGTCCCAAAACCTGGACAGTCTGGAACACTCTATAGCTGTAACTCAAAAAGATAACTTTATATATCATCTGGAATTTATCCTTACATTGAATTTAAGTAACGAATGTACACTTGTTACTGGAGGAGGATGATAAACTCCCACCTGCATGAATGCCTATTAAAGTATCACTGATGTAGAAATTAATTTTTCAGCTCCAGGTGCATGAAAGACAGAAAATTCCAAAGCAATGTGGCTACTAATTTCCTTCTCTCACAGGACCTTGACTTGAGACAACTTCAGCCACTGCTGCTGCTGCTAAGTCACTTCAGTCCTGTCCGACTCTGTGCAACCCCATAGACGGCAGCCCACCAGGCTCTGCCATCCCTGGGATTCTCCAGGCAAGAACACTGGAGTGGGTTGCCATTTCCTCCTCCAATGTATGAAAGTAAAAAGTGAAAGTGAAGTCGTTCAGTCGAGTCCGACTCTTAGCGACCCCATGGACTGCAGCCTACCAGGTTCCTCCGTCCATGGGAGTTTTCAGGCAAGAGTACTGGAGTGGGGTGCCATCACCTTCTCGGAACTTCAGCCATTACTTATCCTTAAATCTCATGTTCCAAAATACGTAGTATCGCGGCTTTAAGTTAACTAGAAATTTAAAAACAAATATCTAGATAGGTAGTTACAGAGAGGGACGTGAATCTACAAGTGAGGTGGTCATGTGAGGGGTAGGGAGTGAGCCAAACAACAGGCAGGTTATAAGAGCAAGGGGACAGATCACCACAGAGTTCCAGTTATAATCAGAGCCCAAGTATATGACTTGGGATCCCTGTTTTTCTCAGTTATCACCTAGGATTTTAATATCCTCAGAGCCACGGAGAGCCTTCAATTTTTCTTTTAAATTTAATTCCCTGCATGCTTTAGGACTTTGAATTTAATATCTATTTGTTGAATAAATGAATAATTAATGGTGACTAAAACCTGTCCACAGGTCATGTGTAATACTGAGGCGGACTTCAGCTATTAAAGTATCTATTAGTAGTCTTACTTTCTAAAAAGCCTCTAATTAATTATTGATATATATATATATATTGCTGATAGCTTCACTCTCACAAGGTAGAGAAAATGCTGAGATTCCCTTGGCCTCTTCCTCTGACTTCCACAGCCCTCTCCCCTGGTCCACAAAGGGACAGCTTTGTGGCTCTCAGCTCATTTCCACTTCTGCTAGACCCTCTTTAACATTCTCCAATACAGCCAGCTTCACTTCTCTCCAACTCTTGGGGTGGGGTGAGGGGAAGCATGAAGAAATCCCACTCTAGATGACAAAGTTTCAGAAAATAAGCACTTGGGCCACCATACTGTCTCCTAAGCTCGACCAAGCATTTCTGCTGACTCTCAACACTGTTTTCCATTGAGCCCACATCCCAAATTGGCCCCAAGTTAGACAGAGAGGAATAAAGACTGGAAAATTCTTTACCCAAACTTCCTTTCCTGGTGGCTCAGATGGTCAGGAAATCTGCCGGCAATGCAGGAGACCTGGGTTCGATCCATGGGTCAGGAAGATCCCCTGGAGAAGGAAATGACAACTCACTCAAGTATTCTTGCCTGGAGAATCCCATGGACAGAAAAGCCTGGCAGGCTTCTGTCCATAGGATTGCAGAGTCAGACACGACTGAGTGACTAATGCTTTTACTTTCTTTTTTTTTATTATTATTATTATTATTTTTATTTTACAATATTATATTGGTTGGTTTTGCCATACATTGACATGAATTCGCCCCAGGTGTACATGAGTTCCCCCTCCTGAGCCCCCCTCTCACCTCCCTCCTCCCTTTATCCTCCCTCTGGGTCATCCCCGCACACCAGCCCCGAGTATCCTGTAACATGCATTGACCCTGAACTGCTGATTCGTTTCACATATGACAACATACATGTTTCAATGTCTAGACAGAGGAATAAAGACTGGAAATTCTTTACCCAAACTTCCCTAACCTAACTTCCAAGACAAAAATAGTACAGTGCTCAACGCACCACCCTTTTTTATTTGTCTTACGGTGGCGCCTCATGGTGTTGGAAGCTTGACTTATGACAACCCAGAGTTCAAAATCATTGCCATTTTGCCAGGCCACACCTCCAGGCAACCTCTCTGCAGGTCAGTTTCAGACCCATCTTACCCTTCATGCATCCTGCCAGAGCTCTCATCACTGCCAAATGTAATTAGGACCAATCAAGCCCAACCAGGAGCTGGAGTTCCTGACTCCCTGATTTTCTACCATCACAATGACTAAAAATACGAATTTGGCTTCTGGAGAAAGATATGTAGACAATGCCCAAAAGAGATTTTTATGTTTCAAATGTATAATATCATCAGGTCCACATACCTGGGGTAAAACCAGTCTAACATTTAAAGAGGCTAAAAATTTTTGAAGACAACAATGGTAACTAATTTTACACAGAAACATATCTTTTAACACCTTGCTCTTCTTGTGATACTGTGGGTTAAATCCATTTCACCTGCCTTGGCTCAGTGGGTAAAGAATCAGCCTGCAATGCAGGAGACCAGGAGGTTTGATCTCTGGGTCAGGAAGATCCCCTGGAGGAGGAAATGGCAATCCATTCCAATATTCTTGCCTGAAGAATCCCACGGATAGAGGAGCCTGGTGAGCTACAGTCCATGGGGTTACAGAGAGTCAGACAGACATGACTGAGCAACTGAGCACACTTCATATGTGCACACTAATCAAGGTCATTTTAAAGACCTGGAAACCCTCTGAGCCTCACCTAGCTTAAACAATAAGATGTTAAACAATCAGCTGCATCTAGTTTGAGTGGAGCTGGTTAAAAGCAGACAGGAACCCCCCAAACCTTCTACTGGGCATACGTGAGTGTCTGCTCAATGACCTCTTGACTTCAGAGGGCCCAGACCTCCACGCATAGGACCCTCTAGCCTAGAGGGCAATTACCACACCTTTTCCAATCAGGCTTTAGCACTCCCCAAACCTCAGACAGCCCTTCTGCTTTTGCATTATATCCTGAAAACTCAGAACCCCTAGCCTTCAGGGAGGCAGTTTTGAGATTTCCTCTCTTGGCTGCTTTGCGAATAAGTCCTATCTTTGCTGCAAACCTCACTGGCTCGCCATTTTGGCTTCCTCTGGGTTGGGCAGAAGGAACCTGATTCAGTAACACTTGTGCCTTAAATTTTGTGAGATGCTGATATGATGCTATCTTTTTTTTAATGAAATATCCCTTTTTAAATAAAAAGAGAATGGAGAATATACTATAGTGTTTATATCATCAAAGCGATAGGTAGGCTATCTGTATATTCCATAAGGCTCCATCACGCACCTGTTGGCCATTTAGCCAAGTTGAAATTCAAATACCAAAAAAAAAAAAAAGCAAAATTTGTGTTGTCTTGACTTTACAAGCTTCCAAGCCCAAATCTATAAAATGAGAAACTTTATAATTACTCACAACTTGCTCTGTGAAATCAAAACAGATGGATTATAAAGATGATTCCATGATAAACAACTAAATGTGATCACTACCTTCTGTGCTTTCTTGGTTCATGTTTTTATTGTTTTATTTCTTTTTTTTCTCCCTTTTAAGCAGATAATGCTTTTCTGTAGCCGTGTAAAATTTGCAGCTGCATTGGAAATGCCAGTATATTTTTTTCTTTACTGTAGGCGTTTTTTCAAAAGGTATAGAAAACAAATGGGAAAGTCTCGTGTTGGAAAGGATAAAGAAAAACAAAACTTGAAAAAAAGGAAAACTAGTTATTTGAAAACAAAAGTTCTTGAGATAGGGGAGCTAGTTACTTAGATTAATGTTCTGTTCCCCTTTTCACTGCTTGCTCCCTCTTAGGAAATTTTTCTCTTTTTAAACCTTTCTTTATTGTCTGCCATCAATAATTCTCTTAGGAGAGACAAGGTTTAAAAAGAAAATACCAAGGTGTAATGAGATTGGCAATTTCATAAACAGGTTGCAAAAGATTCACTTTTTCTAACAGGACACAGTGTAATATTACATACATGCTCAATGTAGAGAAAAGTTCACACACATTGTTGGATGGGTAATCAGATTCATAAGATTCCATAATCTTAATATCAAAAGCTGAAAATTCAGAAGAGGTTGAATATATTCATACATATAATCTTTGTAAAATTAAAAATCAATAGGAGCCTATTACAGATAAATGTGTTTTGTTTCACAATCGATACTTAAGATCATCATAGATTTAAACAATATATGTATAGCTAATATAATCCAATATTGGGTGTATAATGTGACATACAAAAAGTTTTATAAACATGCAAAGTGATTATTAAAGCTATTCTCATGGTAATTTTGCAGGTAAAAGAGAAGAAATGTCATTGCAAGTTAAGGCAGAATGTCTGTTCTATTTACATGATTCCTAACAAAATAATTATCTCAAATAAATATCTGTATTGCATGCGTACAAAAAGAAGAGCATTCTCCAATTAAGATATCTTAGCAAGCCTTTAAGGCACAACTGATAGCTCAGTTGGTAAAGAATCTGTCTGCAATGCAGGAGACCCTTGTTCAATTCCTGGGTCGGGATAGAGCCACTGGAGAAGGGATGAAGCAAACCTTTATTTACAAAGAGACTGCTTACAAAGGTGTGGGAAGATAGGAGAAGAGGCACCACAGTAGTATGACTCTGAGTTTTACTCACAGCAGAGAATCCTGGGGAAGAAGCCACCTTAAGACAGAAAGGGAACATGACCTTCATAGGATACACAGATTGGCCAAGGAGACCTAGTAGGCAGAGAGCTTGTGGGATAACCCCTGACCCTTCTCTCTTCCTTCTCACTAATGCCTTGAACACAGATAGAAGCCAAAAAGCAAGGGAGCTCACTGATATATTCAATACAGGTCATTCTACTCGGATGGAAATGGAGTAAAGTGTGAAGTACCACTCAGCATAAGGAGCACATAGAATATCTCACAGGTGCCAGTCCAGATCCACCATGTCAAAAACGCAGACGGACATTTCAGTTTTTGAGTTCTCCAATGAAGCTTAGATGCATCACTATATTGTATTGCATTCACAGGGATTCCATATATGGGTATAGGCCGAAGAGTGCCCACTGAAGCCGATGGTGTCCAAATCTTATACAAAATAGGAGTTCTATTAACCAGAGGAATAGAGAATATCTCTTATGAAAGTAACAAGTATATCTTCATTGAGCCTCCCCCTGGTGGCTCAGACGGTAAAGAGTCTGCCTGTAATGCAGTCAACATGGGTTCAATCCCTGGGTCAGGAAGATCCCCTGGAGAAGGGAATGGCTACCCACCCCAGTATTCTTGCCTGAAGAATCCTCATGGACAGAGGAGCCCGGTGGGCTACAGTCCATGGGGTCGCAAAGAGTCAGACATGACTGAGCCATTAAGCAAAGCACAGCCAGTATTTTTGGCCTTCCCTGGTAGCTCAGGCAGTAATGAATCTGCCTGCATTGTGGGAGATCCAGGTTCAATCCCTAGGTCAGGAAGATCCCCTGGAGAAGAGAATGACTATCCACTTCAGTATTCTTATCTGGAGAATTCCATGGACAGTCCATGGGATCACAGAGTCAGAGAAGAAGGAACAGCTAATACTTTCATCCTCTGTGACTTATAATCTATGCATGTCTAATAACCAAATAATTAAAAGATAGAGCCTCATAACATGAAAGACATTTAATAAGTACTTTGAAACAAAAAATATAATCTGTGTTTTCAAGCAATTGGCAGTCTGATTGCTGAAGCAAAATAAAAGATCTTTTGACAAACAGTACCAAAAGAGAACGTAAGAAAATCTTGTCTGCCATGTGAACTTTTTTTGCTTCCTGTTAAGGCACATTTATACGACCTAATAACAGCATAGAACAGCTTAAAGGATAGTTTATTATTGTACTTATTTGCCTGTCAACATAGATTTCTAGATCAAAAAAGTCAACTATTCTTTCCTCTGAAATCAGCTCTAGAGAAGCTATGGACAGGGGCAGAAGGCAATTGCAGCCCCATAATAACTTTACTCTGAAAATATTCAGATTGTCAATATCTGAAGTCTACCTTTTTCTATCAGTTAGGTAGTGATGTAAATGAGGTAAGCTTGGTGTGACTTATTCTTAGTGAACCTCTGCTGCCAGCTTTTTAATCATAAGTGCTCACAAAACACCTGTTTAATGGACCTTCCTGAAATTGTGCTCACAATATGAAGCTCACTGATAGAGCATTTTTGGAGTTCACCATTTGCTTCGTCACTAAACCTGGGATACTTACGTATCTTCAGGGTTCTAATAGCCTAAACCCTCTCCTTGAGTCTCTCAAAATCGCCAACACTTTTTCCAGTATGATTCTTAGAAGACTTCTTGATAGTGTATTTATCTTCCATTTGAATTCTTTTATAGCAAAGAAAATAGAACACTATCTTTCCCCAATCTAAATTCACAATTACACAGTTTGTATCATCATTGAAGACCTTATCCTAAATACCAGACACCTTGTCTTAGCTCAGCTGGTAAACAATATGCTTGCAATGCCTGAAACCCCCGTTCAATCACCTGGAGAAGGGACAGGCCACCCACTCCACTATTCACGGGTTTCCCTGGTGGCTCAGATTGTAAAGAATCTGCTGCAGTATGGGAGACCTGGATTTGATCCTTGAGTTGGGAAGATTCCCTGGAAGAGGGCATGGCAACCCACTCGAGTATTCTTGCCTGGAGAATCCCCATGGATGGAGAAGCTAGGTGGGCTACAGTCCATGAGGTTGAAAAAAGTCAAACACAACTAAACAACTAAGTACAGCACTTCTTTTATAAATTTTTGTCTTGGAAATAATTTCTGGCTTCTCTGTGAATTTAATCAAAATCCTTTACCTTTACTTGTATTCTGCTATTATGAGAATTATATAATATGTTAAGACTAAAACGTTCCAAATCTTCTGATTAGATTAATTTGAGAATAGGATTTTTTTTTCTTTTCTCGTAACTAGGCGAAGATCCTGATTTTTCATGCAAAAAATCCATAGTCAATTATTCAAGATCCTAAAAAACTTGCTGCAACAATTTGGCTTTGAGTAGTTCTAGTTTCTAAAGTATGTGGTTGTGGTTTAGTTGCTAAGTCATGTCAAGCTCTTGTGATCCCATGGACTATAGCCCACCACGCTCCTCTGTTGGATGAGATTTCCCAGGCAAGAATACTAGAATGGGTTGTCATTTCCTTCTCCAGGGGATAGTCCTGACCCAGGAATAGAATCTAGGTCTCCTGCATTGCAGGCAGATTCTTTACTAACTGAGATATGAGAGAAACTCATTTCTAAATTATAGCATGGGCATATAAACATAAAGAGGAAAATCAACTGATTATTTTGTAGACTTCATGATATCCAAGGGAAACTATGTATCCATGTGCTTGGGCTCACAAAGCAAGAGATTTCTTTAGGATGTCACTAATGAAGATTTTTTTGTAACTATTCATAGAATTCGAATACATTTAAGCTATCTTGAGCTTCACCGGAGGTTCAGACCTTAAAGAATCTACCTAAAATGTGGAAGACCTGGATTCAGTCCTTAGGTTGGGAAGATCCCTTAGAGAAGGGAATGGCTACTAATTCAAGTATCCTTGCCTGGAGAATTCCATGGACAGAGGCTACAGTCCATGGGGTTGTAAAGAATTGAACATGACTGAGCAAGAAACACAAGCCAGCTTGAAAGTAGGACCCCTGGGGAAAATGACATATGGAAAGCTAATTGTTCTTTGATTTGGCATTCCTCTGGATTAAATTTAGCACTTTCTTCTAAACTCTCTTCCTTTGCAGGTGATGTGTAATAAACTTTCTACCTGTACAAGTAGAGCTACTTCCATAGGAAGGAATGGAAAACCCAGCACCCAACAGGGATACTTTGTTTGATACAGCCAAGCTAGAGCAGTCTCTAAAGATGTGTCCAAAAAATGTTCTTTCAGATTCATTTATTCATCCAAGCATACCCTGAAAATCCTGTTTATAAACCTAAACTAAGAAGTTACAAGTGTAACATTCACAGACTTCAAATCTAACAAAAAATAATTCTATGCAGTTCAAAGACTTTTTTCTTGTCTGTTTTATGCTTCTGCACACAGTCATAATGCTGTTTTGCTAACTGCCCTCTGGGAACAAATTCATACCGGCCACAAATATAGACCCTAAAAGAGAGATTACTCTGCTATGAATTCTGTCTCCTATTATGCTTTAAGAATGCTGCAAACTTGAGCCATTACTATGTAGATTACATTTCTAGCATATCCCCAAATAATGTTTTATGAGATTTCAAATGCCATGATTATGAGACAGTAAAAGATTTAAGGAAATAAAGGAAAGCACAATATATATAGGTGTGGTTAATACATAAATTTGCAATTATAAAAACATATAATACGTAGCAGGCTTTATTTTAAATACCAATTAAATCAGAACCACCACACAGGGAATAAAAGTGAATACTAAACCACTGTACCAACAATAATGAAACTTTCTCCTACATGATGGAATTTAGCATTTACTAAGGAAAGTCTACACTCAATATGCCAGCAAATTTGGAAAACTCAGCAGTGGCCACAGGACTGGAAATGGTCAGTCTTCATTCCTATCCCAGAGAAAGGCAATGCCAAAGAATTCTCAAACTACTGCACAATTGCACTCATCTCACACGCTAGTAAAGTCATGCTCAAAATTCTCCAAGCCAGGCTTCAGCAATATGTGAACTGTGAAATTCCAGATGTTCAAGTAGGTTTTAGAAAAGGCAGAGGCATCAGAGATCAAATTGCCAACATCTGCTGGATCATGGAGAAAGCAAAAGATTTCCAGAAAAACATCTATTTCTGCTTCATTGACTATGCCAAAGCCTTTGACTGTGTGGATCACAATAAACTGTGGAAAATTCTGAAAGAGATGGAAATACCAGACCACCTGACCTGCCTCTTGAGAAACCTGTATGCAGGTCAGGAAGCAACAGTTAGAACTGGACATGGAACAACAGACTGGTTCCAAATAGGAAAAGGAGTACGTCAAGGTTGTATATTGTCACCCTGATTATTTAACTTATATGCAGAGTACATCATGAGGAACGCTGGGCTGGAAGAAGCACAAGCTGGAATCAAGACTGCCGGGAGAAATATCAATAACCTCAGATATGCAGATGACACCACCCTTATGGCAGAAAATGAAGAGGAACTAAAAAACCTCTTGATAAAAGTGAAAGAGGAGAGTGAAAAGGTTGGCTTGAAGCTCAACATTCAGAAAACAAAGATCATGGCATCTGGTCCCATCACTTCATGTGAAATAGATGGGGAAACAGTGGAAACAGTGTCAGACTTTATTTTTTGGGGCTCCAAAATCACTGTGGATGCTGATTGCAGCCATGAAATTAAAAGACGCTTACTCCTTGGAAGGAAAGTTATGATCAACCTAGATAGTATATTAAAAAGCAGAGACATTACTTTGCCAACAAAGGTCCGTCTAGTCAAGGCTATGGTTTTTCCCGTGGTCATGTATGGATGTGAGAGTTGGACTGTGAAGAAAGCTGATCACCAAAGAATGGATGCTTTTGAAGTGTAGTGCTGGAGAAGACTCTTGAGAGTCCCTTGGGCTGCAAGGAGATCCAACCAGTCGATTCTAAAGGAGATCAGTCCTGGGTGTTCATTAGAGGGACTGATGCTAAAGCTGAAACTGCAATATTTTGGCCACCTCATGCAACGAGTTGATTCACTGGAAAAGACTCTGATGCTGGGAGGGATTGGGGGCAGGAGGAGATGGGGACGACGGAGAATGAGATGGCTAGATGGCATCACCAACTCGATGGACATGAGTTTGAGTGAACTCCGGGAGTTGGTGATGGACAGGGAGGCCTGGCGTGCTGTGATTCATGGGGTCGCAAAGAATCGGACACGACTGAGCGACTGAACTGAACTGTCAATTCAGTTCAGTTCAGTCGCTCAGTCGTGTCCGACTCTCCGCGACCCCATGAATCACAGCACGCCAGGCCTCCCTGTCCATCACCAACTCCCGGAGTTCACTCAAACTCATGTCCACAGAATCGGTGATGCCATCCAGCCATCTCATTCTCCGTCGTCCCCTTCTCCTCCCGCCCCCAACCTTTCCCAGCATCAGAGTCTTTTCCAGTGAGTCAACTCGTCTCATGAGGTGGCCAAAGTACTGGAGTTTCAGCTTTAGCATCAGTCCCTCCAATGAACATCCAGGATCGATCTCCTTTAGAATGGACTGGTTGGATCTCCTTGCAGTATAAGGGACTCTCAAGAGTCTTCTCCAACACCACAGTTCAAAAGCATCGATTCTTCGGCGATCAGCTTTCTTCACAGTCCAACTCTCACATCCATACATGACCACGGGAAAAACCATTGCCTTGACTAGACGGACCTTGGTCGGCAAAGTAATGTCTCTGCTTTTTAATATACTATCAAGGTTGGTCATAACTTTCCTTCCAAGGAGCAAGCGTCTTTTAATTTCATGGCTGCAATCAGCATCTGCAGTGATTTTGGAGCCCAAAAAAACAAAGTCTGACACTGTTTCCACTGTTTTTCCATCTATTTCCCATGAAGTGATGGGACCAGATGCCATGATCTTTGTTTTCTGAATGTTGAGCTTCAAGCCAACCTTTTCACTCTCCTCTTTCACTTTCATCAAGAGGCTTTTGAGTTCCTCTTCACTTTCTGCCATAAGGGTAGTGTCATCTGCATATCTGAGGTTATTGATATTTCTCCCAGCAATCTTGATTCCAGCTTGTGCTTCTTCCAGCCCAGCGTTCCTCATGATGTACTCTGCATATAAGTTAAATAAGCAAGGTGACAATATACAACCTTGACGTACACCTTTTCCTATTTGGAACCAGTCTGTTGTTCCATGACTGGTTCTAACTGTTGCTTCCTGACCTGCATACAGGTTTCTCAAGAGGCAGGTCAGGTGGTCTGGGATTCCCATCTCTTTCAGAATGTTCCACAGTTTATTGTGATCCACACAGTCAAAGGCTTTGGCATAGTCAATGAAGCAGAAATAGATATTTTTCTGAAACTCTCTTGCTTTCTCCATGATCCAGCGGATGTTAGCAATTTGATCTCTGGTGCCTCTGCCTTTTCTAAAACCTGCTTGAACATCTGGGAGTTCACGGTTTACATACTGCTGAAGCCTGGCTTGGAGAATTTTGAGCATGACTTTACTAGCGTGTGAGATGAGTGCAATTGTGCGGTAGTTTGAGCATTCTTTGGCATTCCCTTTCTTTGGGATTGGAATGAAGACTGACCTCTTCCAGTCCTGTGGCCACTGCTGAGTTTTCCAAATCTGCTGGCTGAACTGAACTGTAGGAAAGTCTAAAATTAGATTCTCTAAGAATTCTTCTACCAAACTTAAGAATTGCATAGCCTGGCAAATAAGCAAATAAAAAGAAATAGAAATTAAGTATTAGTCAACAACCAATTACATTTATTACTTTTATGTTAATAATATGTTAGCATTATTAAGCATTAACATTTCATTCTCTGAGCCAAAACATACACAACACCAGCCATAGACAACAATGATATACTACTGAGAAAACAAAAGATTACTATCTTCCAGTTCCTTGTAAATCCTGTACATGTTATTTCAGGCAATAATTACAATAAAGCTCTGCTGTATACACTGACTTTATACAGAGTACGTTGCAAGTGGCATAGTTGAAGCCTGAAGTCATCAACTATTAGAGATTAATTTAGGAAAGAAATACAAATGATGGATAAAAGTGTGGGCTCTGGATTCAAATTCTAGACCATCTCCCTTAGTATCTGAGTGATTTGGGGGGAAGTTCCCTTACCTCTCTATGTCTTAGCTTTATATATACATCAGTTTGTGCCTCTCCTGTGAGTTGGTGGGTATTATACTAACTGATGCTTACGGGACACTCAGACTGTGTGCCTGGCTCTTGATAAAGATTATCCATCTTGTACCATTTTCTTTACCTTGAATAGTTTATGGCCTGATAGAAATCAATGTCAATATGGATAAATGCTTATAAAGGCAACAGGAGGAAATATAAAACCAGATAAACAACTACATTTTACTGGAAAGGCTATTGAAAGCTTGTTAAATCGAGAAGGGGAAGGGAAAGCCTCTAAAGATGAGATCACGGTTGGGAATCAGTGACTGGAAACTGACCAGGCTTGTCTGGAATAATCTCTTAGAGACCCTGAGACTTAAAAGTTTTGACAGAGGAAAAGAGATGATGGAACAGTGTTGGGAAAGGACATTTCTGAAGTCAGCAGATATGACAGTTCAATAACAAGCAAGGCAAATGCAGTAAAGGGAAACAAGTAATAACATACTTGAAGTGCTTTCTAAAGGGTAACGCATGTAAAACCTGTTACATGAAAGTTATTATGATTATAGGATCATTTCCTGGCTGATACAGCTACAGCTATGTCACCTAGCCATGTGAGATCAATTGCCTATGCCTCAGAATACCAATAACATCTAATCAGAGCTATCAGTAATATCAGTCCAGGGCTGAGGAGACCCTTACAGCTCAGGTGAAATAGTCTTTAAATGCCACTTTTAAGATTTAAAAATATGTTGTCAGTGAGTAAAGTGGGGATTACCACCAACACCTTTACCTTTAGTGGGTTCTCATGCTAAGTGGCTTCAGTCGTGTCCAACTCTTTGAGACCCTATGAACTGAAGCCTGCCAGGTTTCTTTGTCCATGGGCTTCTCCAGGCAAGAATACTAGAGAGGGTTGCCATGCCCTCTTCCAGGGGATCTTTCTGACCCAGGGATGGAACCCACATCTAAGTCTCCTGCATTGGCAGGGGGGTTCTTTACCACTAGCACCACCCGGAAAGACCTCTCAGATCACATCACAGTGCGTAACAATGTAACTATTTATCTTCTGTCGCATTCCAGACATTCTTGCTTCCTGGGCAAAACACCTTCTGTGACGATCATGGCGTCTCTACACCTTTTCGGTCTGTCATCCACAGACCGTCAGCCTCTTGCTTAGCCTTCCGTCTAGTCCTGAATTCTGTTTGTCCTGCCAGTCCTCTCCCCCAATGCGTGTTCTTGACTACATTTCTAGTAGTGACTGCGGTTACTTGGTTCTGTTTCCCACTCCATTTCCTGAGCATGTCTTTAAGTATTTCTCTCTGAACTTTACCTCTAAGCCCCTAGAATCAATTTCTTGCTCTCTGACCATATTTTCTTCCCCAATGTTCCACATATTACCTATTACCTCTTCTACTCCTGCTTTTAACAAATGCAAAATATATTGACCCTCTAACTTACCACATTTTTTTAATTTACTCCAAGCCATGTGCCCCTACAATGTGTATATTTCCTCAGGAATTATATATTTATGTATTCCCACAATGTATTTATGACAATAGACCCTATATTAGACATTATAAAGTAAGAATAAATCCTAGCCTCTGCCTATAAGCATCTAGTTTCCAGTCTAAAATACTGACAAGAAATGAAAATGCAAGATGGTAAGTCTCCAGAAGCTGATAAGCATGTACCCAATTGAGACTGAGAATATTAAGGAAAAATTCTCAAAAGTGATGATAATGTGCTGTGACCAGAAGAACAATAAAGACAGAAGTAAATGGAAATAGAGGATTATATGGACATGAGTGTAGGGAAAGGACATCCATGTAGGCCAAAGAATCTTGGAGATGAGAGCAGGTGTGAGAGCGTATAGAAAAGTTCATTAGCATGATATGGCTGGAGAAAAGCTTGTGAAAGGAAAATCATGAGAGGAGGATAAACAGATAATAAATTTTATGACAACAGGGTTTACATAAAATGCCAAGCTATTTGGACTTCTTTATGGCTGTAATAAGACCTAGAAGAACTTGATATACAAGAAAGCCAAGCTTAGCCGTGTGTCTTAGAGCACTCACACAGCAGCGTGGAAGATGTTGAGGAAGGAGGAAAAACTTCCAATGACATGAGGTTCTAAAATCAGGTACCCTCAGTGGAGATGGAAAGAAAGAGTCATAGAAGCTAAAGAGTTGAAAGAGATGGGCTATGGAGGAAGTGCATAGGAGAAGAGGAAAAAGTGCTGAGTATGACCCATGGCTAGCGGTAACTTTCACAAAAGATAGAGAGGTAACAGCCAGAGAAGTAAGGAGAAAATTATTGGAGTGTTATAATTCCTTTTTAGTGGAAATCTAAGTAAAACTTTTACTCTTTAACAAGGCCAAATACTTGATCTTTTAACTCATCTTTGCTTATATAGCTCCTGAATTAACATGCATTTCAGTCTGAAAAACTTAACACTTTTGGCTAGCAAGTTTGCTATTATTATAGCCACATATTCCTGCTAATACCAGCTGAAGTGTAGGTTTGCCAAGGATGCCTATCTTGTTCTCTAATATATGTGGTATTTTCTCTTGTCACTGTAAGTAGAGATGTATTTAAATATTATGAACAACAATAACATGAGTATAAATTTAGTTGTAAATACTGTAAAGACTAAATTGATACTTTTTTTAATGGCTCCCACACCTTAGACACTGAGTTTGGAGTATGTATTTCTAATAAATAGAATGATTACACAAATTATCTGATTTATGACTGTCTACAGGGGAGAGACTTAATATTGCCCTGAAACTTAAGAAACAAAGGACCAGCAAATGAGTAAATGGTGATTCAGAGCCTGTACAACTTTAGCATAAAACACAGTTCACCTGAGTCAAACATTATTACCTTAGGGAATTACACTCTTCAGTCAATACCCAAAATTTACAGGTTCAAAAACTGGACATTGGTCTGGGAAAATTACCATTGTATATATGAAAATGTGTAGAAATCTTCCTGAACATATAAATTCTAATTATTTCTTTCATCAGTTGTTTCCAAATGCAAACCCATGGAAAACATACATAAGCGTTATTTGGAAAGATGTAAAAGAAATACATATCCCCAGCTCCCCAACCCAGAAATCTAGGAGAAAGGCTAAAACCCTGCCCAATCATAGATAGAGATCTCTATGCTATAGTCTTGCTAGTAAAGGCCTCTAACCATGCCTCTTGGTTACACCAAATTTCACAATTAAAATGACTGAAAGATGCTCACAAATGGTAGTTACTATCCACATCATATATCAAAACAACATTCCTCAGATCAAACATTGTCTTTCATGATAAATAGCCACAAAGTCATGACCCAACTTAGTCTATAATGACTGCCAAAACACAAGAGAGATCAATGCCTCCTCTGTGCAGTGATTATAAAGAAACTGCACACTCTTAAAATGCAAAATTTTATCTAATAACAGGTAACCATTAGGCAGCAATAGAGAATTCTAGAATGTGTGAGATTCCAGTTTCTCAGGACGCTGACATTTCAAGAGGAAGCCATGAGGGAAGAAAGAAAGTCAACTCTCATTTCAGGTAATCAGAACTTAGCAAGCACCCTTCCTTTGTTGAATTTGCAATGGGCACTTCAGTGCTATCATCAATTATTTCATTATAAGATAATACTGTGGGTTCTGTTCTGTTCTGTTGCTCAGTCGTGTCCGAGTCTTTGCGACCCCGTGGACTGTAGCCTACCAGGCTTCTCCATCCATGGGATTCCCCAGGCAAGAATACTGGAGTGGGTTACCATTTCCTTCTCCAGGGGATCTTCCCAACCCAGGGATCGAACCCGGGTCTCCCGCATTGGAGGCAGACGCGTTAACCTCTGAGCCACCTTAGGAAATGGTCACTAGAGCTCCATCACAAATAGAAACAAGGTCTTGTTTACGATAAGAATCCCCATAAAAGCACAGTTGTAAGATCACATCTCCCAGATAATTCACTTGTTACCTCCACTGATAATGAATTGTCTGATCAGCTTTCTTGTATGTTCATCTGTTCACATTTGATGTTCTGTGAGTTGTTATAGAAGCTTCTTACATTAATGTTCTAACTACTGATTCATATAATGTCACCATCTTGAGCAACAAAAAATGGGTCTCACTTATTGATGTGATGTAGGCGCTGGCCAGTGAAGTCTTGCTTATATATGACACCATATTCTACCAATGCCAAAGGCAGCCATACCTACAACCATCTAGGGAACACTGAAATGGGAGAATCCATTCATGTCAGTGTATGGCAAAACCAATACAATAATGTAAAGAAATTATCCTCCAATTAAAATAAATAAATTTAAAAAATTTAAAAAAGACAAAATAATAATAATAATAATAAAATAATAGAGGGTTGGTGCAGGATAAATAGGCTTCCTGGCCTCCTGCTTAATCCAAAGCTAAATAGATTAAAAGTGCTGTTGTTATTTATGCTTCGTCAACAGTTTCAGATATATCTGGACTACACTTTCCACTGCTAACGTTACTAAATGTAGAGAAAATACTACTGAATAGTGATAACCTCATTGGGTACTTTTGACTGCCCTTATCTATAGTTGTGTGTTCCAATTATCTAAGTTAGGTTTAAACCCTAAACTTTACTTGCCTTGATAAGGAACATTTGTTAAGATTCTGCTTATTTATTTATTCTTGTTAGATCAATACTTGATTTACTGAATTCAACAGTGAGAATAAGACATTTCTTTTGTAAGAAATAAATATGTCTTATAAGCTGGGCACATCTTAACCAGGCATATTCCTTGGTCTTGCTTTGTACATAAGTGTGCAGAGATAGATATCCTGCAATGTTGTGTTTGTTGCCTATGAGATCGAAATGCTGGCTACAGAGGTTTGCTTATGCAAGGCACATTTCCCACCAGCAATTTTGAGAAGTTTTACCCACAGTGCATATATCTTTTGATATGTGAGCTACTTCTAAGGAAGAAAAACTCTGAACACAAGAATCAACTTACATAGAGCTGGACCTGTCCCAAAGCTTTTGCATAAATTTGCTTATTAAACAACTGTTGTACATTCACACCATCAGATGTCAAAACAAGAGACCAAAATGTATATTTTGTGTCTTATAAAATTTGGTAAAAATATTTTTAAGCTTTGTTGTCGTTGTTCAGTTGCTAAGTTGTGTCCAAATCTTTAGACCCCGTGGACTGCAACATGCCAGGCTTCGCTGTCCTTCACTGTCTCCCGTGGTTTGCGCAAATGCATTCATTTTTAAATTTGTACTCTTACAAATACTATTAGATTTTTATGGCATATTAGGGTATGCTAATTGGGAGACTGCTTTAAATTTAATTTAACCAGTCCCCTGGAGGTGGGCTAGTTGGTGTACATCGCAGTTATATTGGTGGCCAAGGGTCTCTCAAAAAGGTCTCATGAGTGTTGCTCCACCTACAAGGCCATGAATGAATTAATAACTACAAAGGAAGAACTTTTGTAACCTAGCTTTTCACTTGTAAGATCCAATTAAATTTGCCATTTAATATTTTATTCTGGTAGGCATTCCTCTTAAAAACCTGTCAAAATAGTAGAACTTGAAACTTGCTGAAAATCCAACTATAAGTGTGATATACACTTTGATAGAGGTAGCTGTTTCGAGTTGAGCTTTTGCAAATTAGATACCCATCGAAAATCTGTTGGGGATATTTTCAGGAGGTCATCACACCACCTATAAATCAAGGTTACTGCTTTTAAGATAAATATAAATACTTCATTCACTATCAACCACTTTGAAGAGTCCAATAAACACTGCTTATAGCTTGTTGCACTGGCATGATCTACATAGAAAGATGAGCCGTCTTGTGTGGTATATTCAGAAAGTCCTACCTGGTAAAGTCAAAGTTTTGAAGTTACCTTTCCTCTGATACTTTTTCATAAGAACATATCCACTTGAAGGCCTATTTCTGTTTTTCCTCATTTTCATCTCCACCCCATCTTTTGCCTCCTGCCTTTACTTCAAGATCTGTGCCTTATAGACTTAAATACTCTGGAAACCCTTCAACATAAACATAGTAGATACAGGAAAAAATGTACTTTATTAAACTCTGCTTTATTCATGGATGTCTTGACATGCTCACCTATAGATAACTATTTATAGATTCCGTGTGCTATTTATATGCATTTTGGAAGAATTTCCTTCAACATCAAAATTTTTGCAAAATTTAAATTGCCTGCTATTGTTACTATAGAGTGCTTCAACTTGTATTTCAAAGTTTAGAAATTGAAGGAGTCAATGTCCAGTTGCATAGGATTTATAGTATAAGCACAAAGGTTGCTACAGGAAGCTGTCTTCCATATACATGTGCCTAATGACTGTTTATATAATTTTATATATACCAGTAACTCTGGAGGCATGAGCTAGTCAATAATTATATTAAACAAAAGAAAGAAAGATTGCTCAAATTTCAACAACCAGCCAAACTGAAAAGCTTATCCCTTTGAATAAAAATACTGGACAGCCTTTAAAATTAAATATTTTAACTATTTTAAGAAATTATATAACCATCAGAGGATGAGGGAAAAAATGAAATAATCTACTTTAACTTTTTGAATTTCATTAACTAGAGAGTGCTTATACCCTAACTTCATTAGTGTCCTTTAGAGTTAAAAAGAAAACTTGTTTTTGAAAATTCACACAAATAAATTAATGTTGGCATTCATTTGAGGACTGTTTAACCTCTCAGACAACATTTTGAGAACTCATTAGCCAAATATCACCATAATGTAAGCGACTAATACATGGAAATAATGATTTCATTGTAAAGTTTAAATCAATGCTAGCATGATCAGGAAATTTCATTAACCTAGAATGCTTAATTAGCTCTAGAGATGAAAAAAAAGATAAAAATCACTTCACATATTAGTAAAAAAACAAATTGGAATATAACTTTATAAACTACTGCTGTTCCTTTGCTATTAAAAATCAATGAAATCTATAATTAGGGACCATTATGAAAAGGTTAAAGATGAGAATACATGCAGTCTATCTACAGGAAATCTAAACTATTTAGGTTAATGAAATGTCTGTGAAAGTCATACTAATTAGCAAGTTCATGGGAACATAACTTTAATTTTACAAATGCCATGATGGGAAGTATTACGGCTCCATGCACACCTGTGTCCAAACTTGATTACTGCACAGTGCTACTTCTTTCAAATTTCTCTTCATTTCCCCCTCAGTGATCTGGATGCTACTAAGTATGACTCATTTCTGAAAATTCTTCATGGAGTGGAAATTTAATTTAATGATAGAGATTTTAAGATGAGAAACAGAAACTTTCTATTTTTTATATAAGAGGATTGTTGAATTTTCAGTGTTGCACTAACATAATAAGATGCCATATTTCCTTATTTCCCTTTATCATTTCTAATATCAACCAAAACCATTTTTTTCATTCAAAAGTGAGAAGTTTGCCCATAAATATCTAGAGTAAACTGGGGAACAAAAAGCTGGAATTGAATCATATGTGAGGGATTGATTATATAATAAGTAGCAAGAATACAAAGAAAAAACCAGAAAGTTACCAAAATCAATCATTACCACAAAAACAATTTCACTTCTGTACCATGAAGTTAACCTCTTATTCACAGCCACAGAAGACAGAATTCTTTGGTGAAAGTTGATTATTGTTGTCATTCTGGGTATCAAGTAAAACAATATCTATGAACAATATCTTTTATCACTTTTCTTACTTTCAAATGTATGGGCATATCTGACTAGCTGAGCCTGTTTTGTGTGCACATCTGCCTACTAGGGATGTTGGTAATTCAAACCTTGATTCTATTTACAGAAGGATTGACTACCTGGAAACTTTTAAATTTTAGAAAAGTTTTACAAAATATGCAATGATGTGGTAGTAGCTCATATATGACTAACTCGAGTGCAGAGAAAAAATGATAAACTCTGATCAAACCATTTAAAAAACACATTTGGTGTAACAGAATGAAAAAGAAAATAGGTAGAGATCAGTTTAGTCAGTTCAGTTCAGTCACTCAGTCGTGTCTGACTCTTTGCTACCCCATGGACTGCAGCACAACAGGCCTCCCTGTCCATTAACAACTCCTGGAGTTTACTCAAACTCATGTCCATTAGTTGGATGCCATCCAACCATCTCATCCCTTTCTCTTCCCACCTTCAATATTTCCCAGCATGAGTGTTTTTGAATGAGTCAGCTCTTTGCACCAGGTGGCCAAAGTATTGAAGTTTCAGCTTCAACATCAGCACCTCCAATGAATATTCAGGACTGATTTCTTTAGGATGGACTGGATCTCCTTGCAGTACAAGGGACTCGCCAGAGTCTTCTTCAACACAACAGTTCAAAAGCATCAATTCTTCAGTGCTCAGCTTTCTTTATAGTCCAATTCTCTCTTCCATACATGACTACTGGTAAAACCACAGCCTTGATTAAATGGACCTTTGTTGGCAATATAATGTCTCTGCTTTTTAATATGCTGTCTAGTTTGGTCCTAGCTTTTCTTCCAAGGAGTAAGTGTCTTTTGATTTCATGGCTGCAGTGATTTTGGAGCCCAGAAATATAAAGTCTGACACTGTTTCCACTGTTTCCCCATCTATTTCCCATGAAATGATGGGACCAGATGCCATGATCTAAGTTTTCTGAATGCTGAGCTTTAAGCCAAGTTTTCACTCTCCTCTTTCAATTTCATCAAAAGGCTCTTTAGTTCTTCTTCACTTTCTGCCATAAGGGTGGTGTTATTTGCATTCTGAGGTTATTGATACTTCTCCCGGCAATCTTGATTCCAGTTTGTGATTCATCCAGCCCAGCATTTCACATGATGTACTCTGCATATAAGTTAAATAAGCAGAGTGACAATGTGCAGGCTTGACGAACTCCTTTCCCTATTGGGAACCAGGCTGTTGCTCCATGTCCAGTTCTAACTGTTGCTTCCTGACTTGCATTCAGATTTCTCAAGAGGCAGGTCAGGTGGTCTGGTATTCCCATCTCTTTCAGAATTTTCCAGATTTTATTGTGGCCCACATAGTCACACAGCTTTGGCATAGTCAATAAAGAGAAATAGATGTTTTTCTGGAACTCTCCTGTTTTTTTGATGATCCAACAGATGTTGGCAATTTAATCTCTGGTTCCTCTGCCTTTTCTAAATCCAGCTTGAACATCTGGAAGTCCACATATTGTTGAAGCCTGGCTTGGAGAATTTTGAGCATTACTTTACTGGCGTGTGCGATAAATGCAATTGTATGGTAGTTTGAGCATTCTTTGTCATTGCCTTTCTTAGGGCTTGGAATGAAAACTGACCTTTTCCAGTCCTGTGGCCACTGCTGAGTTTTCCAAATTTGCTGGCATACTGAGTGCAGCACTTTCACAGCATCGTCTTTTAGGATTTGAAATAGCTCAACTGGAATTCTATCACCTCCACTAGCTTTGTTCGCAGTGATGCTTTCTAAGGCCCACTTGACTTCACATTCCAAGATGTCTGGCTCTAGGTGAGTGATCACACCATCGTGATTATCTGGATCATGAAGATCTTTTTTGCAGAGTTCTTCTGTGTATTCTTGCCACCTCTTCTTAATATCTTCTGCTTCTGTTAGGTCCATACCATTTCTGTCCTTTATCAAGCCCATCTTTGCATGAAATGTTCCCTTGGTATCTCTAATTTTCTTGAAGAGATCTCTAGTCTTTCCCATTCTATTGTTTTCCTCTATTTCTTTGCACTGATCACTAAGAAAAGCTTCCTTATCTCTCCTGGCTATTCTTTGGAACTCTGCATTCAAATGGGTATATCTTTTCTTTTCTCCTTTGCTTTTCACTTCTCTTCTTTTCACAGCTATTTGTAAGGCCTCCTCAGACAGCCATTTTGCTTTTTTGCATTTCTTTTTCTTGAGGGTGGTCTTGATCCCTATCTCCTATACAGTGTCATGAACCTCAGTCCACAGTTTATCAGGCACTCTGTCTATCAGATCTAGTCCCTTAAATCTATTTCTCACTTCCACTGTATAATTGTAAGGGTTTTAATTTAGGTAACACCTGAGTGGTCTAGTGGTTTCCCCTATTTTCTTCAATTTAAGTCTGAATTTGGCAATTAGGAGTTCATGATCTGAGCCACAGTCAGCTCCCGGTCTTGTTTTTGCTGACTGTATAGAACTTCTCAGAGTACAAAGGGTGATAACTGTGTTGGATAAGTTTGCATTAATTCAGTTTTACATCTAATGATGCTCTGCAATCTCTGGAGAACTGAATGACTATATGAAGAAGCAAATTTTTCCAGTTTGAGGAATAAGTACATAGTTCCACATTAAAAGAACAGAAGAGCTGGGAAATTGATTGGGTTGGGAGAGGCTACCATGCAAATGAAAGTCACAAAGGAGAATGAAAATTTGAATTATGTATATAAGTACCATTCAAATTATGAGTAACTTGTAAATTACAGACCCATAAAGGAAATGCCATTAGGCCCCAGCAGAAACCAATAGCTTGGGAATTAGAGCAGAGATTTCAATACTACCCACTACAAAGGAATGAAATTCTGATGTTTGAGTACAGATAGATGGATAATACTAGAAAAGGATCACTCTTCAAGGAAAATAACAGAACCCAGAGTCTCTACAATGTATGAGCCACAAAATCTAGTATATTATTTAAAATAACCAAATGTAAAAAGAAATTGGAAAATGTGATATTTTAACAAAAGTAGACAGTAGAAAGAGACACTGAGATTGTGTACATGTTGGAATTTGAACACAAGAACTTTAAATTAACTATTATAAGTATGTTCAAGATTAAAGGAATGTGTTGTCATACATATACATATATGGGCAATTTCAGGCAAGAAATAAAAACTGTGGAGAAATAAGGAAATAGAAATTCTAAAACTGAGAATACAATATATGAAATAAAAATTTTACTTGATGGGCTTACCAGAGATGTCAGAAGAAAATATCAGTAAACTTGAAGACAGGTCAAGAAGAATTTTCCAACATGAAGAATACAGAGGAAAAAATACCGATTAAATTCTACACTTTTTTTTTTAAGATAGCTGCTTCTGCTGCTGCTAAGTCACTTCAGTCGTGTCCGACTCTGTGTGACCCCATAGACGGCAGCCCACCAGGTTCCCCCGTCCCTGGGATTCTCCAGGCAAGAACACTGGAGTGGGTTGCCATTTCCTTCTCCAATGTGTGAAAGTGAAAAGTGAAAGTGAAGTCGCTCAGTCGTGTCCGACCCTTAGCGACCCCACGGACTGCAGCCTGCCAGGCTCCTCCATCCATGGGATTTTCCAGGCAAGAGTACTGGAGTGGCTTGCCATTGCCTTCTCCGTTTAAGATAGCAGTAAAGCTTTAATACTTTAAAACAGAAAATGGCAAATCAGATTCATCTGGTGCAGAACAAACAGCTGATCAGCAGGGGCTGCCTGGAACACCAGGGCGCTCTTTTTTTTTTTTTTCAATATTATATTGGTTGGTTTTGTCATACATTGACATGAATCCGCCCTGGGTGTACATGAGTTCCCTTTCCTGAACCCCCGTCCCACCTCCCTCCTCCCCTTATCCTCCCTCTGGTGGAATGCAATTTCTTAAATCGACTGGAATGTTCATTTTCATATAATTTGAAACTCTCTTCACTTGAAATCCAGTGCTTTTCAAATCACAGCAGATTTTCTTGAAAATTTTAATATATCTGTAAGAACTGAATTAGTCTCTTTGAGGGTAACACCCAGGCTTCTAAATTTTTGTTGTTGTCAATTCCCCAGTAATTCCACTATGCAGTCTAGTTCTGCCTTATTCAACCATATGTACCTCATTAATTTTTTCCAAATTCAATTTTCTTTTCTATGTGAAAACCAGTTTTGACCATAAACTTGACTTTAGTTATTTTGCAACTACAGTGCATCCATTTATTCAACCAATATTGACAACTGACTATATTTTCAGTTATATGCTAGAACCAGAAATGTAGTTGAAAATTATCTAAGTTATTTTGTGTTGGTTTAAAGACAAAAAGAGAAGTATACTCAGTTTATCAAAAAGAAATGTAAAATTCCAAGAATAGAACTACAATATTTCATGAAATTCTCAACTGCTTTTATAATATGGGCTGAAGTTCTGCTAATATGAGATTACGACTACACCATGTCACATGCTGCTGCTGCTGCTAAGTCACTTCAGTCGTGTCCGACTCTGTGTGACCCCATAGACGGAAGCCCACCAGGCTCCCCCGTCCCTGGGATTCTCCAGGCAAGAACACTGGAGTGGGTTGCCATTTCCTTCTCCAATGTGTGAAAGTGAAAAGTGAAAGTGAAGTCGCTCAGTCGTGTCCGACCCTTAGCGACCCCACAGACTGCAGCCCACCAGGCTCCTCCATCCATGGGATTTTCTAGGCAAGAGTACTGGAGTGGCTTGCCATTGCCTTCTCCGACCATGTCACATAGAAATGGTTTAACTTTTAGGTAAATACTCTTCAAGCATTAAAAACTTACTATCAATGCCTTTTAAAGATATTTTATTTATAGATTCTTTTTTGGAGTTTGCTTGTCTAAAAATCCTTCAATCATAAGTTGATAAATGTTTATCTAATTTCAATTTGTGAAATGCTGATTAATGGGGCACAGACTCGGATGAAAAAATAGGGATTTATAAAAATTAGTGAAGTTCATAACATACATGATACATACATATTTTAAATTATTATCATTAATAATTCTCTTCTGCTTTAATCAAACTTTTTCTAGTTTGAGACCAAAGTTGACTGTAGTGATTAGATTAAATACTTTACATATTTCACAGATGTACTATCCAAGATCCCTCATAAATTATATTTCAAACTTTCACTTTTAGTTCTTCCAGAATTTAGTGAGTTTTCCCCCCGATATAAAATAAGTTTAATGAAGCTCAAAATGCATTGAAATATTTATATTTTTGATTGAAAATTGATGAGTTACTATGGTTTTTATCATCAGGAGATAAAATGCAGATTTTTAAATCTTACTAGTTTAAATAAGTTCCACTCTATCTCACATAAAGATTAGCTGTGTACATGGCATCAATCTTTAGGAGTAAAAACATCCTGTGCTTTATGCTTACATCTGCCTTGACAAGTATGTAAAGTTTCCCATCATTTTTAAATTTATAAAGGTGGAGGGTCACATTATACTCAGAAAGTTGTTTTCTCCTGGTGATAAGGCTGAGAATTGCTATAAATTGCCACCAAATGGTGACAGTGGCTGATTTATGTACAGTTATGTGCACAGCCACTAGATAGGAAAATTTGTCAATTCATGTTCTCCTTCACCCTCTCCCCAGAATTGAACATAGATTCCAAGGACCATGGAAGGTTTTTCTATATTGCTGAGATTTTGCAGTCGGTGGGAAGTAGTACAAAGTGTTAACCAATGAGATAGACTTATTCTTACTGGATTTTTAGTCATTAGTCCATGAGGATCACTGCTGTGTCCACTTTGTTCCAAACACAACCACAAGACCTCTTCAGACCTGCCAGGTCAGTGGAACACATATTTCTGCGATCAGGTCCACGGGCTCATGATGAAGCCCCCTTGTCACTCCACTGACTCCACCAAGTGCACTATTTTGACTGAGATGCCTCACTTTTCTTGAGAGCCAGTGTCCAGAATAAGGGCACAGAGTGTCCTCAGGCCAATCTGATTCCGCCACATGGCAGTCATGTCTCCTGCTCGTATAAGAGTTGGTACAGGGGAACTTCAGGAACTTGTTTTTAAACCACTCTTCTTGAATTCTCCAAGTCCGTTTCAAACAATCACTCCCGAATACCAGTTTCAATCTGAAGTGAAGAGAGGTTCTCACCACCCATTTCTAAGCTATCTTAGAAACCACTTTCTATGTGGCTTCTCTTCTGTCTTTTCTCTTCCTTTAGTTCAGTTCAGTTGCTCAGTCGTGTCCGACTCTGCGACCCCCTGAATCACAGCACGCCAGGCCTCCCTGTCCATCACCAACTCCCGGAGTTCACTCAAACTCATGTCCATCAAGTCGGTGATGCCATCCAGCCATCTCATTCTCTGTCGTCCCCTTCTCCTCCTGCCCCCAATCCCTCCCAGCATCAGACTCTTTTCCAGGGAGTCAGCTCTTCGCATGAGGTGGCCAAAGAATTGGAGTTTCAGCTTCAGCATCCAGGGAATCAAGGGGAAGACATCTATCACACCAAAATATTTGAGTCCTGACTCAGGTTTTAAAACCCAAGAGCCTGACAAAAACTTGACTGTTTTATTTTTCCCTCTTATTTTGCCCTATACAGTGTCATCCATATTCAAATTAAATAACATTTGCCTTCACAGTTATGCCACATCACCAAACAATTGGTGGTTGTAGTGTATTTCTGTCTCCTATTTTGGAAAGAGTTAGTGCTTTTTTCTCATGATATATATTTAAATACATTGTGTTAGTCACTCAGTCCTATCTGACTCTTTGTGACTCCATGAACTGTAACCTGCTAGGCTCCTCTGTCAGTGGGATTCTCCAGGCAAGAATATTGGAGTGGGTAGCCATCTCCAGGGGATCTTCCCAACCCAGGGGTCAAACTCTGGTCTTCTGCATTGCAGGCAGAATCGTTATCATCTGAGTATAAATGGTGATAAAATTTAGTTTCCTCTCAAGGAATGGATATTTTATCTGAAATCCTAGAGTAATACCCAAATTCTTTCAAACTGGCTTAGTTGGTATCAAGGTCATCTACAATTTCCACTTGCAATCCAAAAAAGGAACATTAAGAGGAAGAATAGTTCTTCACTAATTAAAGGAAAAAAGAAAAAACACTTTCAAAACTCACAAGCCAGTGAGTATAGTTCAGCAATTAAAGATCTATCAGGAAAGAAAAAAATAATTATTTCCCTCCCCTTTACACTACAATTTCATATGTAAGGCAGGCTTATTTCAGTTTGTATTAACCCCAGGAACTGTGCAGACTCATGGGCATTATCTTGGAATTTTGTGGGGCAGATCTAGTTACTGGGAGATAAGCTAGGTAAGGAGGGAAAGGCCTTGCTCTAACACAAAGTTCACACAAGGATTAGGTCACATGCTATTAGATAGACACCCCCCCCCAACCCTCCCCACCTTCAGAGCTGGATTCCCAGGGGACAAGGTGGGAAAGAATCTGTTTGCCAATGCAGGAGATATAAGAGATTTGAGTTCAATCCCTGCATCAGGAAGATCCCCTTGAAGGAGAAAATGACAACCTACTCCAGTATTCTTGCCTGCAAAATTCCATGAACAGAGGAGCCTGGTGGGCTACAGTCCATAGGGTCGCAAAGAGTCAGACACAATTGACTGACTCAGCATGTACACTTTCAGGGTTTGGGAAAGAAGGTCCTCTCTACTGGAAAATGATACAGATTAAACTAATCAATTACATCCAAGAAAAGTGGATTAGCAACAGTGTCTCAGATGAAAAAGTCTATCTCCCACAAAAAGACATTTAAAGTAGTCAGTACTTGAAATTTAGAAAGAGTTTAGACCTTTAGGTTGAGTGAAACATGCAGAAAAAAAACAGAGATCCAGTTTTAGAATAAAATTAGACCCTACAAAGATGTATAATTCAAAAATTTAGAGGCAGCCAAGGCAGAAGGCTTTCTGTTGGGCCTCCAGGTAGTGAGAATGACTGGACTACTAAGCCAATTATCAAAATAGGAGTACAGGAATATAGATTCTCTGGGGACAGAAACTTACTTGCCAAATTATTCAGATAATTATAAGGTAGAAAGTGATAGGAAGAGCAGAAGACTGGAAATAAATTGGACAGCCTAAGAACATCATTGGAAAACTCCATAACTGGCAGAGGTGATGCAGAAATAAAATCCCTGGATTTGTCCTAGAGACGGGGAAAGAGAGAAAACCTTCCGACAAGTGTGTATTAGCAGCAGAGACCAGGCTATGGATCCGTTCAGTTTAGTAGCTCAACCGTGTCAGACTCTCTGCGACCCCATGAACTGCAGCATGCCAGGCTTCCCTGTCGATCACCAACTCCTGGAGCTTGTTCAAACTCTTGTCCATCAAGTCAGTGATGCCATGCAACCATCTCATTCTCTGTTGTCCCCTTCTCCTCCTGCCTTCAGTCTTTCCCATCACCAGGGTCTTTTCCAATGAGTCAGTTCTTTGTATCAGGTGGCCAAAGTACTATAACTTCCATTTCAGCATCAGTCCTTCCAAAGAATATTCAGGACTGATCTCCTTTAGGATGGGCTGGTTTGATCTCCTTACAGTCCAAGGGACTCTCAAGAGTCTTCTCCAACACTACATTTCAAAAGATTCAATCTTTTGGCAAAGAATTTGCTAAAGAATTGAGGCTAAGGATAGGAGAAAGGTATTAAGGCTAAAACCTCAGCAGTCTTTAAGCCCCATGGGGCTATTTGGTCTTTGTTGCTGTCTGCCAGCAGCTACCAGTAGTTCTTGATCAGAGTTACCTGGAGGGCTTGTGAAACCACAGTTGGCTGAGAGAGTTTTCAGCTCTGTAAGAAGCCTAAATTTGAGAAAGTCAGGGCAAGATGGACATTTATAGCACTGTGGGCTGCTCCTGAAAAGAACAGTGACTTTGAGAGAAGTAACTTTTCAGCTTCAGACAGGAGCAGATAGACAGCCTGAGAGAGCGACAGTGCTAATCTGAGGGTGCCCTCTCTGTGTCTTACAGACAAGACCAGTCATCCACCAAGAAAATGTACTCATTATCAATACGTCCAAATATCACTGTGTCTTTAGGCAGTTTCTAAGTTAAAAATTAGAAACATACATCCACTGACATTCATTTGCCCGTGGGTAATATATCAGTCTGGATCCTTCCAGCTTGCCCTTTCTTGGTTAGAATTTTGGATAGCTTAGAGGAGAATTTCACATTTGATCACATGAGATTTTGGTGCACTCAACCCAGCCACTGACCTTCAGTTGATATTTAAAAGATACAACCTATATAAACCCTTCTTTCTAAATGAAACAATTCAGTTCTTATTTTCCTTGTGGGTTTTAAATATTTTTATTAGTAATAATACAAAAAACATGCACAACACAAAATATCTGCTTGAATATTTTGTATTGTTTTATCATTATTTAGTTACATGGATTAAAGTAACTGTCTTAAATTATCAAGGAATGGCTGAAGATTGAGGAACAATCCATGTTAAAAGGCTGCCCTCTTGTGACAATGTACTGTATGTTTTATTGGTAAAACTTGACCTTATACCCTTTAGAAATCAACTCATAATAGTATTAAAAAGAAATAAAACTTGATTGTATTTTGGGATAATTTAAAAACATTTGTTTATATGGAAATTTAGGACAATTGATAGTTCTGTTTACATAGATGTTCCAGGGAACTAAAGGTTTAAACTTCTCTCATTATTTAACTTACCTACAAGTTGACTCACTGGAAAAGACTCTGATGCTGGGAGGGATTGGGGTCGGGAGGAGAAGGGGACAACAGAGAATGAGATGGCTGGATGGCATCACCGACTCGATGGACTTGAGTTTGAGTGAACCCCGGGAGTTGGTGATGGACAGGGAGGCCTGGCGTGCTGTGATTCATGGGGTCGCAAAGAGTCAGACACGACTGAGCGACTGAACCAAACCGAACCGAAATGAATGGATATATTTCTAACATTGGTAAACCACTCTTCTGTTTAAAAATAAATAAATAAATTTCACTCTAGATCATGCATCAGTGGCACACATCATATAACTTAATAACTTATCATCTATTTTACTGTAACTGTAAATGTCACCTCCAGATTAAAGAATCAGTTAATCAGTAAACATCACTAATGGTGAATGGTGAATGGTACCTGTCTCGTGGCCTAGGTCTTCTTCCCCAGTTCTAGGAGCAAAACTATTTTGGGCTCACTGATTTAGACAAATAGCAAAGAAGGAAGAATTTCATGGAAAGAAATAAAAGCCTGCAACTCTTTCTGTCTTTTGACATCTTGAAGCCTAAGCCTTAAGGAGAATTTAGAAGCATCAGGAAACTGGTGGAGATAAGTGTTTTGCTGGGTGAGAAAGGCTTGTATAAATGTGGAAGGAGAACGATTGTCCCCAGATTAGGAAAAAGAATTCAGTTTCCATATCTCGACATTCTCTCCCCATAGTTCAGATGAGGGAAAACAGAGGGGCCTCTTGATGGACCATAGAGATATAAGAGTATGCTCTCTAGAAATATACTAGGCTATGTAAAGGTCCCAGAGAAAGAAAAAAAATAAAAGACAGCAACAAGGTAGAAGGGGTAGGTAGAAGGGGCCATAAGGTGACTCATGCAGGATTTTTGCACTCCAAGTATGATAAACTGAGCTGGTTGTCCTAAATGTCACTTGCAGGAATGGACAAAGAAAGGCCAGCAGACTGTGTGGACAGATGGCTAACTAAATGCCTACCCGCCACCCATCCCCCATGCTCTGTTCCCCAAGGCTATGCTCTGCCACCTCATGCCATCTTCAGGACTAGGGCACCATTCTTCTGGCTCCTGGGAGTGTTGACAGCTGACTCATTGCAATAATGCCCCTAGATAAATAAAATGACCTCATCTAAGTTCACAGCCCCTTCCCATGGACAGTCCATAGCCAAGGACTGGTCATGTAGGCCTAAAAGATGTGACTTCTTAACCCTGATTTGGAAGAAATTTTTGGCCCCCTCAGAGTCAAAAGAGGAGTAATTAATTTTACCAAAGACTTGATAATTAATCCTAATAGTGTAAATCAAAATTGCAATTTAACACGGCACTTTATGATTATTGAAATGATTAGTTTTAACTCCAGATACAAGATAGCTCGATATATAAGAAATTGGTAATAGTTTTGTCCCTGGAGCAAGGAATCCTAAATATATGTCCTTCTAGCGCACTTTTATTCTTCATCATATTGAGAGAGAAACCCTTAAATGAGCAATGGGAAATTCCCTATAGCACTACATATAGGTTCCAAAAGTTCTGCAGCTCAGATGACTTAGGTAAGACAGAAAAACTATGGCCTAGAAAACCTGCTGGGTAACTTTAAAGAGGGCCTAATTGATTTAAAAGATATATTTATATAAAAAATGCATGTGAAGAGCTTGGGTAAATTGTTCATAAAATGTGAGAATTTCTAAATCAGCTTGTCATTCTACATAATGTGTATTATTCATAAATCTTAGATATTTAACTTTCCTGTACTGTGTAACTTCTATATTCAATTTACATGTTCAATATTGTTCACATGAAAAATCAGATCTTCTCAGTGGGAAACTTTGGGAGATCTCTAATGCTTCTAATACCCTCCCTTTCCCCACACAGGGACATAAGTGTGTGTGTGAGTGTGTGTGTGATTTTTTTAATAGGAAGAAAGAGAAAATATAAATAACGCTTAAAACTCTTATCAGGGTTTCCTTAAAAAACTGAGCAAATGAAAGTTGCCCTGTTCTAGACAAGGAATTACAAAGATATGATGCAATTTTGACCTAGAGAGTATAGACCTAACTCCTTTGGGACCTCTACGTTGGGCAGGCATGGCTTTTCAAACCACTACTATTAGTAGCCCTTCAAATAGCAGGTCCCATCCAGACTTTATTATGTAAGTCAACTCAATCTGCCATGTTCCTCAAGTCTCTGCTATTGTCAGGAAAAGAAAAAAAAAGCCTATGTGCTCTTTCAGATTAAAACCCATACAATTTTCAAGTGGATGGTATACAGAAATCCTTAATCATTTCTCTTGTTTTTACTCATTACTAGGCTTTCCCTTTGGAGCTCAAAAGGGGGTCTCAACATGTTTCAGAGAAGGGATGAAGAAAGTTATGTCACATTAAAGGACCACGTCTACACATCATATGAACTTTTCTTTTTATTTATTTATTTTTAATTTATTTATTTTAATTGGAGGCTAATTACTTTACATTATTGTATTGGTTTTGTCATACACTGACATGAACTTTTCCTTTGTTTTTGCCAGACTGTTGTGGCAAAACTCCAGTGCATCTCTGTGCTGGGTCTCTCCATCTTACTCCACTTGTTTACCTAGGGTCTCCTCTTATTATCCTACCTTGGTATGCTCAGGACACCAGCAGAGGGGTTGGTAACATCCTCTCCAATTAGGCATTTGAGAGATATCTCTTTTTAAAAACACAAGTATGCTCACGCCCTGTTCTCACTTGGTAATCTGAAATAGCTCCTGACTAGAATAACTCCTTTCCATGACATACACAACTTCATATAATTTTACCTACATGTGTCACATCTGTTCTCCCTTCTTCCTCATATTCTACGTCTATAAAAAGCTACATTCTCCTCTCCATCTTCCTCTTTACATGAGCTAGTCCCTAAACATCCATCAGGAACCAATACCATCTTTATCCAGTCAAACCTTCACACACTCCCACTGAAGCTGATACTCAGCCTCTGTTCCACACCAGCCCTCAGAATCATCATTAGTTCTGCAATAATCATGGGGTATGACAACATGTGTTTAAACAGGTAGCTTTCCTAATAGAATATAACTTCACTGAGTCTAAGAGTTCAAATTATTCTCTTTTCTACGTTCCAAATACCTGCCCTACTTGAGCACAGCTCATTGTCAAATACACATTAATCTCATTCCTTTTGGACAGGTACATGATGAACACATGAGTGCCTACAAATATTTTAAAGCTGAAAAAATAAGTCTTCAGGGGTACACTCTCTCAAACCTGTTTCAAGGAACAGCTAGCACAATACTGAAGGAAATGGACAGCATTGGAGGACTGACTGCTCTACTGTAAGACTCACTATGAAAGTGTAAAGTGAAAGTCAAAGTTACTCAGTTGTGTCTGACTCTTTGAGGCCCATGGACTATATAGTCCATGGAATTCTCCAGGCCAGAATACTGGAGTGGGTAGCCTTTCCCTTCTCTAGGGGATCTTCCCAACCCCGGGATCAAACCCAGGTCTCCCACATTGCAGGCGGATTCCTTACCAGCTGAGCCACAAGGGAAGCAAAGACTTACCATAAGTCTACAGTAATCAAGATGGTGGAGTGAAAGGATGGACGACGAGATTGACGGAGCAGGACAGACATCCCAGAAACAGACCCACTTAAATATAGTCTCCAGATCTTTGTCAGAGGAGCAAAGGCAATGCAATGAGCAAAGGTCAATTTTTTCAACAACAGTGCTGGAACATCTGGACATCAATGTACAAAAGAATTAATTTAGACAAAAACCTTACTCTTCACAAAAATTAACTCAAAGTGGATGACAGACCTAGATGTAAAATGCAAAGCTATTAGACTCCTCCAATATACATAGAAGAAAACCTAGGTAACCGTTTTCATGTCCATTACTCCAAAGGTATGATCCATGAAAGAAGTCATTGATAGGCTGGACTTCACTAAAATTAAAAACTCTGCTGTTCAAAAGACAATGCTAAGAGAATGAGAAAATAAACCACAGACTGGGAGAAAGTACTTACAAAAGACACATCGGATAAAAGACTTGTCCAAAATATACAGAGAACTCTTAAAATTCACAATAAGAAAATAGGGGGAAAGGACCTTGACACCTCACCAAAGAAGATACAAGGATGACAAATAAGGGTACTGAAAATGCTCAACATCATATGTCATCAGAAAAATTTAAATTGAAACGATGAGATTTTACTACACATCTATAAGAATGGCCCAAATCCAGAACACTGACAACACCAAATGCTGGTAAGATCTGCAGCAACAGGAACTCCCGTTCATTACCGGTAGCAATGCAAATTGGTACAGCCACCTCAGAAGGCAGTTTTATGGTTTTCTTACAAAACTAAACACACTCTTACCATATGATCCGGCAATTGTGCTCCTTGGTATTTACTCAAAAGAACAGAAAACTTATGTCTACACAAAAACCTACACGTGGATGTTTATAACAGTTTTATTCATAGTTGCCAAAACTTGGAAGCAACCAAGATGTCCCTCAGTAGGTGAATGGATAAATAAACAGACAATAGAATATTTTTTTGGCACTAAAAGGAAATGAGCTACCAAGCTATGAAAACACACAGAGGAAACATAAATGCATATAACTGAGGGAAAAAGCCAATCCAAAAAGGCTACACACTGTATAATTCCAACTATATAGCATTCTGGAAAAAGTACAGCTATGGAATTTTCCCAAACATAGAATGTACAATGCTAAGATTGAGCCACAATGTAAGCTACAGGCTTTTGGTGTTTATGATGTGTCAATGTAGATTCATCAACTGTAGCAAATGTTCCACTCTGGTGGGGCGTGTTGATAATGCCGTTGGCTCTGTAAGTACATGAGCATGGAGCATGTGGAAAATCTCTGTACCTTCCTCTCAGTTTTACTGTGAAGCTTGGACTGCTTTTAAAATTTTAAGTCTTAATAAAATTTTCAGGCAATACTCAAATTGAGACCACCTCACTTATGACAAAGCCAAAGGACCAGCTTTCAGTGATGTCTGAGCAGAATCTTACCCTGACATGTATTGACCACTACTCCATAGCTCCTGCAGGAGCTGACACCAAGGACCAATGTCCTGCTTCTGGTCTCTACTGTGCATACAGGTAATAGTTTTAATAATTACAATAGCTCTGTGAATTCTGTCATTGTGTTCTAGGCTTTATACTTATTTAATCCTCACACCAACCCTGTGAAGAAAGTATAATTAATACCACCACTTCTCAGTTAAGGAAACTGCCACATTGGGGACTTAAGTAGTCAGGTGAAAAGCACCCAGACGGCAAATGGTAGGTCCAAGATTTGAACTCAGGAAGACTATTGCTCAGGCTTGTATTTGAAACCACTCTTGAGCACCACATCCCTGTTGCAGGAACCATCTTCCAACAAAGTCAGAACCCCAGATACTCTGGTTCTGCGAAATGCATTCAGAACTGCTCAAGACATGAAGGTCCTGAAGAATGGCCAACGTCCTTCTGAGACTTATTTTGTAAGATGAGATTTCAGGGAAAAAACAGTGACAGTGAGAAAGGCACTGCATTGTTTTCTCCCATACATTTGTTCATCACAAGGTTTTATGGCCAAACACATATTTGCATGTTCATTGCACACATATTTTCCTCATTCAACATCTCTCCTACCCAGTGTAGGAGAAACATAATATTAAATATTAAAGAGTAAAAAATAATGCTTTGAAAACTGATGACAAGTTCCACTGACGAAGTTTCAATGATTTCAGAATATATGCCTACAGTAGACTTTATTCTTTTAATCTTCAAATTGTTTATTTTCCCAGAGAATTATTAAGGAGAAACCTGAAATTTATAATTCATCTGTGTTTAGAATGTTAACACTTTAATACTTTAACAATATATGTAAAAGAAGTTTCAAATTTAATTATAAATGCAAATCATTCTTAGTACTGTATCTGTCTTGACTAAAATCATCTAACATTAAAATCATATCTGGTGTTACTACATTCTTAGAAAATAATATAAGACAAAGAAAATCTTAAATTTGCTGTACTGTGAGAGCTCTCTGATATCAAACCAGAACCACTTGAAACATTTTGTTCTTCTAAATAGCCAGCAATCACTGGTATCTGCCCACTCTTCCCCAGCTAAGCCATAAAAGAGGCTGCTTAATTTTTAAAATTTTGCATTTATCATTCAACAAATGTTTATGGAGCCCCTGGAATAGTCCAGACATTTATCTAGACCCTGAAAATACAAAAATATGTATATAACACAAAATTTCTTACTCTCAAGGAGATTATGTTTTAGTGGTGGATACAAACAAGTAAGCAAAGTGCCTTAACAGAGACATGAAATATCACCTTTAAGAAGCAGAGGAGGAGCAAAAGCAAAGTGAGGAATGAGTTTGGGAGAGATAAGTTAACATCGGAAAAGGCCAAGAAAGGGCCGAAGGGGGAAGGAAGCTGTGAGCGCAAATCTGAGTTAACTGTAAGGTGCTGACAGGGATCAGTAGGAAATTTGGAAGAATATTCAATAGGGTCCTGATGAAACTGGGTGAGTGATCTGTTGCTTTGAATCTTCAAACACTTCCTGCAGTGTTATGTTCCAGTGAAAGCACTTTAATCATGACTGCTAGTCTACATGCAAACACATTCTTCCATGTCCCTGTGAGATATATAATCCTACCCCTAGCCAAGAGACCCACATTCCAGAAACTGAAGTCATGGTACAGAAATCCAAATTCAACTCATCAACACCATCTGCATAACCAGCTGTTCACCTCCCATATTTCCTTCTTTTTTCATGTAACGCATGTTCATCGGGAAAAAGAGAAATCATGAATGAAAATGTTGTCTATGCTTCGAAGTCCTACATTTCATAGTGCCAACGTCATCCCCAAATGTTCTCTGACAATGTTGCTTATGCCACCTGGAAAGGCAGGTTATAAGATCCTGACAGCCCAGAATGGAAAACCAGCACATGTGTCTGATGACTTGCCAGGCTGTTTCCAGGTTACTGCTCCATGGCTATTGGCAGGCGCTCACTAAACACATTTCGGTTTCTCAGGGCCAGGGTCTGCCTTTTGTCCTGTGCTTTTTATCCAGAGGAACTGATTTCCTGTTCACCCATCCATCCCTTGATTCATTCTCAAGCATTTACAGAATGCCTAATATATACCCACTAACTATTAAAACACAACAAACATATCTTTCAGGTATTGAAAGAAATAGTCTGACAGATTTTCTTCTCCAGTTCTCCCCTCTGTCACAGAAGGTGAAAACGCTACATACCTGATGAGGCATTTGTAAGGACTAAATGAAATATTGAAAGTCAAAGATTTAAAACACAGACTGGCACATCGTAATTACTCGTTATGTATTTGCTGTTACTGTTATCATTATTATGAGAAAAAACAGGATTAATGCACAGATGTTATGACCCACAGAAACACTTACATGATTATAGCTGATTATAAGCATTACTACATAACTGAGCCTCTCTACAGCTTTCTGTGTCTGACCCAGACAGAGTTTCTTCAAAGTAGCCTGGTGTAACCCATTTTGTGCATAATGGCTATCTGTTCCTTCTGTTGTCGTACATGATTGCTATAAAATATCTGTACTTCATCAGTCCTCGAAAAAGTACACTTTTCCCTCTCACAACTATTTTTGATCTATGATTTCTACAAATTTGGAAAAAATGTGATTAAAAATATTGTTTGAAGACTATGAACTTGTTAGTAGAGGAGTTTACTTCCTCTCATCTCCACGACAAGTTCCAAAATCTTCCTTTCATTGTTCATCATGGAAAAAAAAAAGCAGAGGGAATTAGGACACTGGAGAAGATATTGCAGTATTGTTATTGTTCAGTTGCTAAGCTGTGTCTGACTCTTTACAACTCCGTGAACTGCAGCACGCCAGGCTTCTCTGTTCTTCACTATCTCCTGTGGTTTGCTCAAACTTTTAGTCAATGATGCCATCCAACCATCTCATCCTCTGCTGTCCCCCTCTCCTCCTGCCCTCAATTTTTCCTAGCATCAGGGTCTTTTCCAATGAGTCAGCTCTTCCCATCACGTGGGCAAAGTATTGGAGCCTCAGCTTCAACATCAGACCTTCTAATGATTATTCAGTATTGACTTCCTTTAGGATTGACTTGTTTGATCCTTGCAGTCCAAGGGACTCTCAAGAGTCTTCTCCAGCACCACAGTTCAAAAGCATCAATTCTTCAGTGCTCAGCTTTCTTTGTGGCCCAATTCTCACATCCGTAATGACTGCTGGAAAACCACAGCTTTAACTGTATGGACCTTTGTTGGCAAAATGATGTCTCTGCTTTTTAAAATGCTGTATAGATTTGACATAGCTTTTCTTCCAAGCACTGTATTTTAATTTCATGACTGCAGTCACCATCCATGTTGATTTTGGAGCTAAAGAAAATGAAATCTGACACTGTTTCCACATTTTCCCCATCTGTTTGCCCTGAAGTGATAGGACCAGATGCCATGATCTTAGTTGTTTGAATCTTGAGTTTTAAGCTATCTTTTTCACTCCCCTCTTTCATCTTCATCAAGAGGCTCATTAATTCCTCTTAATTTTCTGCCATTAAGGAGGTATCATCTGCATATCTGAGGCTGTTGACATTTCTCCCAGATATTGCAGTATGGCAACCTATAAACATTTCATAAGTTTATATCTTCAAGTTATCCTTGATGGATCCCATCACCTACGACAAGGAAATTTTGTCATGAGAGTTACAGGGTCCTTTAATAATCTATGGGACAGGTCAGGCAGAAAGTGAAGAGGAACTAAAAAGCCTCTTGATGAAAGTGAAAGAGGAGAGTGAAAATGTTGGCTCAACATTCAGAAAACGAAGATCACGGCATATGGTCTCATCACTTCATCACTTCGTGGGAAATCGATGGGGAGACAGTGGAAACAGTGTCAGACTTTATTTTTTTGGGCTCCAAAACCACTGCGGATGCTGACTGCAGCCATGAAATTAAAAGATGCTTACTCCCTGGAAGGAAAGTTATGACCAACCTAGACAGCATGTTAAAAAGCAGAGACATTATTTTGCCAACAGAGGTCCATCTAGTCAAGGCTATGGTTTTTCCCGTGGTCATGTATGGATGTGAGAGTTGGACCATAAAGAAAGCTGAGCACTGAAGAACTGATGATTTTGAACTGTTGTGTTGGAGAAGACTCTTGAGAGCCCCTTGGACTGCAAGGAGATCCAAGCAGTCCATCCTAAAGGAGATCAGTCTGGGGTGTTCATTGGAAGGACTGATGCTAAAGCTGAGTCTCCAATACTTTGGCCACCTCATGTGAAGAGTTGACTCATTGGAAAAGACTCTGATGCTGGGAGGGATTGTGGGCAGGAAGAGAAGGGGACGACAGAGGATGAGATGGCTGGATGGCATCACCAACTCGATGGATGTGAGTTTGAGTGAACTCCGGGAGTTGGTGATGGACAGGGAGGCCTAGGATGCTTCAATTCATGGGGTCTCAAAGAGTCGGACAAAACTGAGCGACTGAACTGAACTGAGACAGGTCAGGTACTGTTTCTCGTTATCCACAGTCCCTAAGCAGTCTCAAATACTGGAATAAGAGTTCTCCCACTAGGAAGATATCTCTAATGCACTTTATTTAATTTTAAATGTCATTAATATCACAAACTAAGATTCAGAATTTCTGGGGATATCTGGAAAACTAAGGGGTGTTGCAAAAGTGAAATTACAAAAGGGTTTCTAGTTTTGCTTTAGAATATGGGAAGTTTGTGAGTAAATGTCTAAGTGACAGAAAGGAGAAAGAATGTTTTTCTATTGATTGGAGTCAGAGCCCTATGGACCAAACAGCTGAGGCAGACTCTGAAAAAGGAATGTCCGACAGTAGAGATGCAGGGAGACTGCTAAAATCCCTAAGCAAAATGTGGAAAGCCTTCTACAAGTTTCTGCCTGGAACACATATCTAATATACTGAGTCTTCACATATCAGTTTTTCAGGTAGGTATCAATAAGTGTCCCAATTCACCTTCAAATGCCACATTAGGCAAAGGTCATCATTCGTCTTTCATACAGTTCATGAGGTTTTCATGGCAAGTACACTAGAGTGGTTTGCCATTTCCTCCTCCAGTGTATCATATTTTGTCAGAACTCTCTGCCATGACCTGGCCATCCTGGGTGGTCCTTAATGGCATGGCTCTTAGCTTCTATGCAAGCCCCTTCTCCATGACAGTGCAGTGATCCATGAAGGGGATAAATGCTGAAGAGATCAAGAAGAGATAGAAAGAATACATGGAAGGTGAATGTGAAGTCGCTCAGTCGTGTCAGACTCTTTGCGACCCCATGGACTGTAGTCCTGGCTCCTCCATCCATGGGATTTTCCAGGCAAGAGTACTGGAGTTGGTTGCCATTTCCTTCTCCAAGAATACATGAAAGAACTGTATAAAAAAGACCTTGAACCGGACTACTACAATGGTGTGGTTAGTCACCCAGAGCCAGACATTCTGGAGTATGAAGTCAAGATGGGCCTTAAGAAGCACAGCAGTTAATAAAGCTAATGGATGTGAAGAAATTCCAGCAGAACTATTCAAATCCCTAAAGGAGGATGCCATCAAGGTTTTGCATTCATTACATCAACAAATCTAGAAGACCCAGCAGTGGCCACAGGACTGCAAAGGGCCAATCCTCATCCCAATTCCCAAGAAGGATAATACTAAAGAATGTGCTAACCATCAGACAATAGCATTCATCTCCCAGGTCAGTAAGGTTATGCTTAAAATCTTGCAAGCTAGGCTTCAGCATTATGTGAAACAAGAACTTCCAGATGTCCAAACTGGGTTTAGAAAAGGAAGAGGAACTAGAGAAAAATTGCCCACATTCACTGGATTGTAGAGAAAGCAAGGGAATGTCAGAAAAACATCTATCTCAGTTTCATCGACTATGCTAGCACCTTTGTGGATCATGAAAAACTGTGGAAAACTCTTAGAGAGATGGGAGTACCAGACCATCTTACCTGTCTCCTGAGAAACCTGCATGCAAGTCAAGAAGCAACAGTTAGAATCCTGTATGGAGCAACTGACTGGTTCAAAATCGAGAAAAAATTACAACAAGGCTGTCTGCTGTCATCTGTTTGTTTAACCTATACCCTGAGCACATCATGAGGAATGCCAGGCTGGATGAGTTACAAGCCGGAATCAAGATAGATGGGAGAAACATCAACAACCTCAGATATGCAGATGACACCACTCTAATAGCAGAAGGTGAAGAGGAACTCAACATCCTCTTGATTATGGTGAAGGAGAGTGAAAGAGCCAGTTTAAGACTAAATATTAAAAAAACTAACATGGCATTCGGCCCCATTACTTCATGGCAAATAGAAAGGGAAAAGGTGGAAGTAGTGACATATTTCTTACTCTTGGACTCCAAAATCACTGCACATGGTGACTGTAGCCATGAAATCAGAAGACAATTGCTTCTTGGCAGGAAAGCGATGACAAACCTAGACAGTGTGTTGAAAAGCAAAGACATTACTCTGCTGACAAAGGTCCATATAGTCAAGGCTATGGTCTTCCCAGTAGTGATGTACTGTTGTGAGAGCTGGACCTTAAAGAGGGCAGAACACCAAAGAATTGATGCCTTTGAACTGTGGTGCTGGAGAAGACTCCTGAAGTCTGTTGGACAGCAAGTAAGTCAAACCAGTTAATCTTCAATTCAGTTCAGTCGCTCAGTCGTGTCCAGCTCTTTGTGACCCCATGAAGCACAGCACACCAGGCCTCCCTGTCCATCACCAACTCCCGGAGTACACTCAAACTCATGTCCATCGAGTCGGTGATGACATCCAACCATCTCATCCTCTGTCGACCCCTTCTCCTCCTGCCCACAATCTCTCCCAGCATCAGAGTCTTTTCCAATGAGTCAACTCTTTGCATGAGGTGGCCAAAGTATTGGAGTTTCAACTTTAGCATCAGTCCTCCCAATGAACACCCAGGACTGATCTTTAGAATGGGCTGGTTGGATCTCCTTGCAGCCCAAGGGACTCTCAAGAGTCTTCTCCAGCACCACAGTTCAAAAGCATCAATTCTTCGGTGATCAGCTTTCTTCACAGTCCAACTCTCACATCCATACATGACCACGGGAAAAACCATAGCCTTGACTAGATGGACCTTTGTTGGCAAAGTATGTCTCTGCTTTTTAATGTGCTATTTAGGTTGGTCATAACTTTCCTTCCAAGGGTAAGCGTCTTTTAATTTCATGGCTGGAATCAGCATCCGCAGTGATTTTGGAGCCCAAAAAATAAAGTCTGACACTGTTTCCACTGTTTCCCCATCTATTTCCCATGAAGTGATGGGACCAGATGCCATGATCTTAGTTTTCTGAATGTTGAGCTTCAAGCCAACTTTTTAACTCTCCTCTTTCACTTTCATCAAGAGGCTCTTTAGTTCTTCTTCACTTTCTGCCATAAGGGTGGTGTCATCTGCATATCTGAGGTTATTGATATTTCTCCTGGCAATCTTGATTCCAGCTTGTGCTTCTTCCAGCCCAGCATTCCTCATGATGTTCTCTGCATAGATCAACCTGAATATTTACTGGAAGGACTGATGCTGAAGCCAAAGCTCCAGCATTTTAGTCATCTGTTGCTCACAGATGATTCTTTGGAAAAGTCCCTGATGCTGGGAAAGATCGAGGGCAGGAGGAAAAGAGGGCATCAGATGATGAGTTGGCTGGACAGCATCGCCGATGCAATGAACATGAACTAGGGAAAACTCCTCCAGGAGATGGTGAGGGACAGGGAGGGCCAGCCATGCTGCAGTCTGTGGGGTCACAAAGAGTTGGACACAACTGGTCAACTGAACAACAGCAACAATCACTGTGGTGCTAATGAGTGATGGACGGTATTGTGAGACGAATTCCCAGTACCTCAGAATGTGACTTTATTTAGAGACAGGGTCCTTAAAGAGGCAATTAAATTAAAATGAGACCATTAGAGTAGGCTGTAATCTCATAAGGACAGCAGTCAATTCTAATTTTGTATGAAATCCTGTAAGTTAAGTCAACATTTCTATGGCCTCCATTTTTGTATCAGTGGAGATGAAAAGGCAAATCTCATATGATTTTTGTAGGGGATTAAATGAATTGATATATACATATATACATATCAATAAATATACATGTACATATATACATATTTATTGATATATACATATCAATAAATATACTTTATATATACATATAAAGTATTAAACTGCAGGAAGAATACAGTGTTATATGTAAGTGATATTATTAATCCTTATAAGAAGAGGAAATCAAGACACACAAAAGAGACACCAAGCACAGAGGAAAGACCATGTTAGGACACAGCAAGGAAGTGGCCATCTGCAACTAAAGAGAGAGGTCTCAGGGAAACCAGCCCTGCCAACACCTTGACCTTGGACTTCTAGCCTCCAGAACTATAAGAAAGTAAATTGTGTTGTTTAAGCCACCCTATCAGTGATTTTTAATGAAAGTTCCAGCAAACTAATATAGCAGGAAGTCAAAAGCATGGAGACTGTGACTGTAGTTGACAGATTAGTTTAGAAACACACATAAAACAAATCTTGGGAGCTTTCAGATACAAGTGCGAGGGAGCTGAGGACCAGGAATTCCTGGACTGAATGGGTAAATGGGAGAATGCCAAGACATTTAGATTATTACCAATGACTCTTGAGCAACGTAGGTTTGAACTGCATGGGTTCCACTTACAGTGGGTTTTTTCTCCCAATATACACTATAGCACAGTGTTATCTGTGCTTGGTTGAATCCATGCATGTAAAACCACAGATAACGAGAACCAACTATGGGATGTGAGCATCAGTGGATTTTGGTATTTGTGGTGGGTCCTGTAACCAATCCCCCAAGGATAACTAGGGATGACTGTATTTTGAAAGTGATCATTTATAAATATCACAATTAACATGTATTGAACTTTAGAGAAACATGTGAAAGTCACTCAGTCATGTCTGACTCTCTGTGACCCCAAGGACTGCAGCCCACCAGGCTCTGTCCCTGTGGATTCTCCAGGCAATAATACTGGAGTAGGTTGCTATGCCCTCCTCCAGGGGATCTTCCCAACTCAGGGATCGAATCCAGGTCTCCCACACTACAGGCACATTCTTTACCAACTCATCCACCAGGGAAGCCTGGAGAAACGTGAATAGGGGTTAAAAACCACAGACTCAAGAGACAGGTTTCGATTTTGGTTTTGTACACAATCCTGGGTAAGTTAGTTAACATTTCTATGTCTCAGTTTATTCATTAGTGGAGATAACAAGGCCAATTTCAGAAGGTTTTTGTAGGGATAAAATAAATTGATATATATATCAGTTCAGTTCAGTCGCTCAGTTGTGTCCGACTCTTTGCGACTCCATGAATCACAGCACGCCAGGCCTCCCTGTCCATCACCAACTCCCGGAGTTCATTCAAACTCAAGTCCATCGAGTCGGTGATGCCATCCAGCCATCTCATTCTCTGTCAACCCCTTCTCTTACCCCCAATCCCTCCCAGCATCAGACTCTTTTCCAGTAAGTCAACTCTTCACATGAGGTGGCCAAAGTATTAGAGTTTCAGCTTTAGCATCAGTCCTTCCAATGAACACCCAAGACTGATCTCCTTTAAACTAGGCCAAGAATAGAGTGATGCATGTGTTAGCTGTTATTATTTTTATTATCATTATGGGCAAACACTAGTCAAAGTGTTGAATCAATATTCACAGAAATTTTTAGGTGCCTGATATACGGTGAGGTAAATTTTGCTATTCATGATCACACCATTTGTAAGCGAATAAGTGGTAGACCCTGGATCTGACATTAACAATTATGGGCCATAGATTATTGTGCTCCATGAAACAAAGGCTTTATTTACAAAGCATTATAAAATGCCAAATGGATCACTAACAGGTATATTTCTGTTTACAGGATTTATATGAATCCAAAGAACTTCTCAAAATTGACACATTTTTTAAAATTTCATTTATTTCATTACTGCATTCTGAGTGGAGAATGATACTATTTAGACAGTGTGTTGAAGCAATAAGCTTCTTTCTTTTCTAAAGACATTTTATCTGTTAATAAGTAAAAAAGGGAAACATTCAAAGAGAAATATTTGATTAAGTTAAACAGAAATAAACAGCTTTAAAATATATTCAGAATGCTTCACCATATGCATCTTAAAATATTCTATATCTTTGATTTTTAAAAACTTATGCAATAAGTAGAAATATACAAATTTCAGATGGAACAATGCAGTCTAAAGAAATACTAATTGCATTGTTTCCATTTACAAGTTTTTCAATTCACAAACAAGCTGTTACATTTGATGGATGAGGCATTTTACATTTCATGTGGTTTGCATGTGCTTGGAGTGAGAAATAGTTCCTTGCTTTCTCTAAGTACAAAATTATAGATGCATAGTGGTGGTCTGTGAAAGAGAAAAAAAAGAGAAAAAATAACTGTTAGTAAAACAGCAAAGTTTATTTTCTTCTCATAAATATTAGAATATCCTATGCCTATAACTGGCTCAGATGGTAAAGAATCTGCCTGCAATGCATGATCGATCCCTGGGTTGGGAAGATCCCCTGGAGGAGGGCAGGGCAACCCACTCCAGTATTCTTGCCTAGAGAATCCCCATGGACAGAGGAGCCTGGCAGGCTACAATCCATGGGGTCACAAAGAGTAGGACATGGACTAAACATAGCACATGCCTATAACTAACGAGTTCTCTAAAAGCTGCTGTTGCTGCTGCTGCTAAGTCACTTCACTCGTGTCCGACTCTGTGTGACCCCATAGATGGAAGCCCACCAGGCTCCCCCGTCCCTGGGATTCTCCAGGCAAGAACACTGGAGTGGGTTGCCATTTCCTTCTCCAATGTGTGAAAGTGAAAAGTGAAAGTGAAGTCGCTCAGTCATGTCCGACCCTTAGCGACCCCATGGACTGCAGCCCACCAGGCTCCTCCATCCATGGGATTTTCTAGGCAATACTACTGGAGTGGCTTGCCATTGCCTTCTCCGTCTCTAAAAGCAGGGAGTTGAAAAAAACCTATAGGATCATTTCTGCTCCATCTCATTTGTCGATGTAAAGATGAATAGACATAGTATTTGTGAGAAAAAAAAATTCTCTGTACTTCAACATCCTCTCTCCTTGCTGCCTCACTGGAATACTTACACGGAATGGGAAATATTTTGGGATACTGAAACAGCTAAAAACTGACTCAACTCTTAGTGGCTAGGCCACTTCTATCATGATAGCCACCATGGAAGAGTTGGACTGAATTCACAGACAATTTTGCCAAAATATTTAATTAATCCTCTGCCACCTGCTAAAATGGAAATAATAACATTTAAATCATTCTGTATCTTGGGGAAATTGTGTATTCAGTATTTCAAGATTTCTGAGACTTCAAGTCACTGTGGTGAATCATGTCCAGTAATTTATCTTCTTGTTAATATCTTGAAACCCTCAAAAAGGTAATCAACTAAAATTAACAAAGATTGATCAAAGTTGAGGAAAGGAGCTAAAGGAAAAAATGGTAGAAATAAATGGAAATTCCCAGTATCAGCCATACTAATTTAATCTAGGAAAAGGGGACAATTCAACTGCACAGGTGCTGGTCAGTCAGTCAGTCAGTTCAGTCGCTTAGTCTTGTCTGACTCTTTGCGACCCCACGAACCACAGCACGCCAGGCTTCCCTGTCCATCATCAACTCCTGGAGTTTACCCAAACTCATGTCCATTGAGTCGGTGATGCCATCTAATCATCTCATCCTCTGTCATCCCCTTCTCCTCCTGCCTTCAATCTTTCCCATCATCTGGGTCTTTTCAAATGAGTTAACTCTTCCCATCAGATGGCCGAAGTATTGGAATTTCAGCTTCAACATCAGTCCTTCCAATGAACACCCAGGTTTGATCTCCTTTAGGATGGACTGATTGGATCTCCTTGCAGTCCAAGGGACTCTCAAGAGTCTTCTCCAACATCACAGGTCAAAAGCATCAATTCTTCGGTGCTCAGCTTTCTTCACAGTCCAACTCTCACATCCATACATGACCACTGGAAAAACCATAGCCTTGACTAGATGGACCTTTGTTGACAAACTGATGTCTCTGCTGGTAGCTCACCCTTAATTGACACGTGCACTGCTCTAGATCAAGAGATACACTGCTCCCCATCTTCTTCTAACTTGAGACATGACTAAATACATTTTAAAATATTCAACAATATTGTCAGGTTAAATTCTTCCATTTTAAATCAACTTCCTATATCTGATAATATTTGAAAAGTAATAAAATATGGACACATTTATCTTTAATTATAAAAGCTGATATAGAATATTACAGTATTTTTCCACTTGAAGTAATAAATGCATTTGAAAATTTAATAGTATAGAAGTGTGAAATATCAGTGTTTCAATCTTAAAAGATTCTTAGATATGAGCAAACGTAGCTTTATGGTAAATTGTCAGAGACCAGAATGTAATTGAAAAATCAGACATAATCCTTTCTCCATTATTAAGTGGAAGAATGACTTTAATACTTCCCCTAAAAAATACATATATTCTTATGTCAATTTTTAATTTAGCCTGCTAAATTAAAGACTTTCTTCACTGAGTGAGCCTTCAATGGTCTGGATGTCCCTGACTCACCTCAGTTTTAAGTTGTCAAAGTCAGACAAGGGTGTCAGATTTATTATCAGGTTGGTGAAAATGTAACTGTAGATTCAGGCTGTAAATTTTAAATCACTGTAACTAGGTTCAAACGCATCTTTATTAAACAAAATAGGAACCATTAAAATCAACACGCTTTTGCCAATGAGAAATAAGATTGTTTATTCCTGTAGCCTAAAAACCCATGCTTCAGTATTTGATGAACTCTTGGAAAGCATTTTCTGTCTCCTGCTGGTTGTGGAAGTGTCTTCTCTGCAAAAAGTTAAGACACTTGAAGAAGTGGCAGTCGGTTGGTGAGAGGTCAGGTGCATATAGTGGGTGAGGCAAAACTTCTGTAACCCAATTCCTTCAACTTTTGAAGCATTTGTTTTGTGATGTGTGGTCAGGCGTCATGGAGAAGGACTGAGCCCTTCCAGTTGACCAATACTGGCTGCAGGCATTGCAGTTGTCACTGCATCTCATCCATTTGCTGAGCATACTTTTCACATGTAATGGTTTCGCTGGGATTCAGAAATCTTTAGTGGATCAGACAGGCAGCATACCACCAAATAGACCATTTTTTGGTGGAAATTTGGCTTTGGGAAGTGCTTTGGAGCTTCTTCTTGGTCTAAACACTGAGCTGATCATCACTGGTTGTCATATAAAACCCACTTTTCATTTCACGTCAAAATCTGATTGAGAAATGTTTCTTTATTGCATAGAATATGAGAAGACAACACTCAAAGGATGACTTTTTTATTGATCTTCAGTCAGCTCAAGAGGCACCCATTTATTGAGCCTTTTCACCATTCCAATTTGCTTCAAAAGCCAAACGACCATAGAACGGTCAACAGTGAGTTCTTTAGCAACTTCTTGTGCCATTGTAAGTGGATCAGCTTTGATGATGGCTCTGAATTGGTTGTTGTCAACTTCCTATGGTTGGCCACGATGCAAAGCTTCTTGAACCACCACTGCTTTGTATGTTCCTTAGCAGTTCATGGGCCAAACGTGTTATTAATGTTGCTGCTTTCTGACCCATTTTGAACTCAAATTGCTCGAATTGCTTTCTGTCTAACATAATTTCCCTAATCTAAAATAAATATAAAATAAACAGGAAGTATTAAGTCACTAGCAAAAAATATAAATAAATAAGGTGAGAAATGTGCATTAAAATGATGTGTAACATAATTACATTTATTTAAGAATGTATTCCAATATCAAATGGCAAAGTTCAACAACGCAAAACTGCAATACTTTTTGCACCAACCTAATAAATTGTTAAAAGACGCTTACTCCTTGGAAGGAAAGTTATGACCAACCTAGATAGCATATGTAAAAGCAGAAACATTACTTTGCCAACAAAGTTCCGTCTAGTCAAGGCTATGATTTTTCCAGTGGTCATGTATGGATGTGAGAGTTGGACTGTGAAGAAAGCTGATCGCCGAAGAATTGATGCTTTTGAACTGTGGTGCTGGAGAAGACTCTTGAGAGTCCCTTGGACTTCAAGGAGATCCATCCAGTCCATTCTAGAGGAGATCAGTCCTGGGTGTTCATTGGAAGGACTGATGCTAAAGTTGAAACTCCAATACTTTGGCCACCTCATGCAACGAGTTGACTCACTGGAAAAGAGTCTGATGCTAGGAGGGATTGGGGGTGGGAGGAGATGGGGACGACAGAGAATGAGATGGCTGGATGGCATCACTGACTCGATGGACATGAGTTTGAGTGAACTCCGGGAGTTGGTGATGGACAGGGAGGCCTGGCGTGCTGTGATTCATGGGGTCGCAAAGAGTTGGACATGACTGAGCGACTGAACTGAACTGAATAAATTGTACCTGTCATCAAGTAATTGTCCTACTAACATATTTTTAATACAACCTTAAAGCAAGTGTGTTTTCATTTACTTTCTACAATAAAATGAAAGCTCACAATCCTATTATGATTGACATATTTTCAATATATTAAATGCATATCTTTTATTAAATATTCCACATTTTACAAAGCTTCCACAAGCATTATAAAACAATTTGGTCGGGTTCATTACAGCCTCCAATGTTAAATTTTATCAAAATATAAGAAGAAAATTAATTTTTCTGTTTTTATATTGTGAAAGCCTATATAGTTCTATTGCCAGGAGACTCTAATATTGAGATCATTTATCCTATGTGATTAATAGCTCCTTATCCCCAGGATAAAAAAAAATTTTAAACTGTATAATCAGAAAAAATGTGATATTTGTTGAAATATTATAGGAATAAGAATATTTAGTGTTTTTTTAAAATAAAAAAAGCTTTGGATGTTGTATTTCTAAAGCTTTGTTTACCACAAATTAGCAGAAATGAGAATGGTCCATTGATAAAGAATAAACTTCAGTAAAAATATAAAAGAAATCCAAGGATTAAAAAATGTCTCTAAAATTCAAATATAATTAGTTTTTAATTTTAATCCATATATATTTCACAAAATACAAGAAATATACACGCTTCTTTACTTCTAAATGTCTCCCCTAAGCTTTTGTAAAACATGTTACATTTATGCATCTAGTGTTCTTTTACTTTTCATTTTATTTTTTTTATTGGAGGATAATTACTTTACAATATTATATTGGTTGGCTTTGCCATACATTGACATGAATCCGCCCCAGGTGTACATGTGTTCCCCTTCTTGAACCCCACTCCCACCTCCCTCCTCTCCTTATCCTCCCTCCAGGTCATCCCCGTATCATGCGTCGAACCTGGACTGGTGATTCGTTTCACATATGATAATATACATGCTTCAATGCCATTCTCCCAAATCATCCCACCCTCACCCTCTCCCACAGAGTCCCAAAGACTGTTCTATACACCTGTGTCTCTTTTGCTGTCTTGTATACAGGGTTAAGGTTACCATCTTTCTAAATTCCATATACATGCGTTAGTATACTGTATTGGTGTTTTTCTTTCTGGCTTACTTCACTCTGTATAATAGGCTCCAGTTTCATCCACCTCATTAGAACTGATTCAAATGCATTCTTTTTAATGGCTGAGTAATACTCCATTGTGTATATGTACCAAAGCTTTCTTATCCATTCATCTGCAGATGGACATCTAGGTTGCTTCCATGTCCTGGCTATTATAAACAGTGCTGCGATGAACATTGGAGTACATGTGTCTCTTTCAATTCTGGTTTCCTCAGTGTGTATGCCCAGGAGTGCGATTGCTGGATCATATGGCACTTCTATTTCCAGCTTTTTGAGGAATCTCCACACTGTTCTCCATAGTGGCTGTACTAGTTTGCATTCCCACCAACAGTGTAAGAGGGTTCCCTTTTCTCCACACCCTCTCCAGCATTTATTGCATGTAGACTTTTGGATAGCAGCCATTCTGACTGGTGTGAAATGGTATCTCATTGTGGTTTTGATTTGCATTTCTCTTGATTATGAGGGATGTTGAGCATTTTTTCATGTGTTTGTTAGCCATCTTTATGTCTTCTTGGGAGAAATGTCTGTTTAGTTCTTTGGCCCATTTTTTGATTGGGTCATTTATTTTTCTGGAATTGAGCTGCAGGAGCTGCTTGTATATTTTGGACATTAATTCTTTGTCAGTTGTTTCATTTGTTATTATTTTCTCCCATTCTGAAGGCTGTCTTTTCACCTTGCTTATAGTTTCCTTTGCTGTGCAGAAGCTTTTGATTTTAATTAGGTCCCATTTGTTTATTTTTGCTTTTATTTCCAATATTCTGGGAGGTGGGTCTTGGAGGATCCTGCTGTGATTTATGTTGGAGAGTGTTTTGCCTATGTTCTCCTCTAGGAGTTTTATAGTTTCTGGTCTTACATTTAGATCTTTAATCCATTTTGAGTTTATTTTTGTGTATGGTGTTAGGGAGTGTTCTAGTTTCATTCTTTTACAAGTGGCTGACCAGTTTTCCCAGCACCACTTGTTAAAGAGACTGTCTTTTCTCCATTTTATATTCTTGCCTCCTTTGTCAAAGATAAGGTGTCCATCCCTATCAAGCTACCAACGATATTTTTCACAGAGCTAGAACAAATTATTTCACAATTTGTATGGAAATACAAAAAACCTCGAATAGCCAAAGCAATCTTGAGGAAGAAGAATGGAACTGGGGGAATCAATCTGCCGGACTTCAGGCTCTACTACAAAGCCACAGTCATCAAGACAGTATGGTACTGGCATAAAGACAGAAATATAGATCAATGGAACAAAATAGAAAGCCCAGAGATAAATCCAGGCACCTAGTGTTCTTTTAAATACTTACTTAGAATAAGGTTCCTAGCACTAACAAAGGAATCTGTTCCAACCTGCAGGTAACTGAGTAAAGAGAATGGAATAATCTTGCCTTAGCAGTGGGGATTATTACCCATAAAGTGAGCATGATTTCAGTCCTACCTAAAAAACTTTGAAAGCAGAACCTGAAAGAACCAATCTTCCTAAAAGTAACAAAGAGTATCTTGAAAATAAAAGAATATTTATAAGAATACAAAAATATGGAGCAGCTAACATGATAAAATACACAGTGTCTGGCATCTTAATCAAGAATGATCAAGCATGCAAAAAAGCAGGAAAACTGACCCATATGAAGGCAACTGATTGAAATCAACCAAAAGCCAGCACAGATGTGAAAACCAGCAAGACATTATTGTTGCTGGTATTGTTCAGCTGCTAAGTTGTGTCTGACTCTTTGCAACCCCCCTGTCTTTCTTTCATTATCTCCTGGAGCATGCTTAAACTCATGTCCATTGAAAAAGTGATGCCATCCAATCATCTCGTCCTCTGTTGTCCCCTTCTCCTCCTGCCTTCAATCTTTCTAAGCATCAGGGTCTTTTCCAGTGAGTCAGCTTTTCCCTTCAGGTGGCAAAAGTATTGGAGCTTCAGCTTCAGCATCAGTCCTTCCAATAAATATTCAGAGTTGATTTCCTTTAGGGTTGACTGGTTGGATCTCCTTGCAGTCCAAGGGATTCCCAAGAGTCTTCTACAACACCATAGTTCAAAGGCATCAACTCTTTGGCGATCAGCTTTCTTCACAGTCCAACTCTCACATCCATACATGAAAACAGGAAAAACCATAGCCTTGACTAGACGGACCTCGGTTGGCAAAGTAATGTCTCTGCTTTTTAATATGCTATCTAGGCTGGTCATAACTTTCCTTCCAAGGAGTAAGTGTCTTTTAATTTCAAGGCTGCAATCAGCATCCGCAGTGATTTTGGAGCCCCAAAAAATAAAGACTGACACTGCTTCCACTGTTTCCCCATCTATTTCCCATGAAGGAAGGGACCAGATGCCATGATCTTAGTTTTGTGAATGTTGAGCTTCAAGCCAAATTTTTCACTCTCCTCTTTCACTTTCCTCAAGAGGCTTTTTCGTTCCTCTTCACTTTCTGCCATAAGGGTGGTGTCATCTGCATATCTGAGGTGATTGATATTTCTCCTGGCAATCTTGATTCCACTTTGTGCTTCTCCAGCCCAGTGTTCCTCATGATGTACTCTGCATATAAGTTAAATAAGCAGGGTGACAATATACAGCCTTGACGTACTCCTTTTCCTATTTGGAACCAGTCTGTTTTTCCATGTCCAGTTCTAACTGTTGCTTCCTGACCTGAATACAGGTTTCTCAAGAGGCAGGTCAGGTGGTCTGGTATTTCCATCTCTTTCAGAATTTTCCACAGTTTATTGTGATCTACACAGTCAAAGGCTTTGGCATAGTCAATGAAGCAGAAATAGATGTTTTTCTGGAACTCTCTTGCTTTTTGCATGATGTTGGCAATTTGATCTCTCATTCATCTGCCTTTTCTAAAACCAGCTTGAACATCTGGAAGTTCACAGTTCATGTATTGCTGAAGCCTGGCTTGGAGAATTTTGAGCATGACTTTACTAGCGTGTGAGATGAGTGCAATTGTGTGGTAGTTTGAGCATTCTTTGGCATTGCCTTTCTTTGGGATTGGAATAAAAACACCTTTTCCAGTCCTGTGGCCACTGCTGAGTTTTCCAAATTTGCTGGCATATTAGGAACCTGGAATGTTAGGTCCATGAATCAAGGCAAATTGTAAGCGGTCAAACAGGAGATGGCAAGAGTGAACGTTGACATAGTAGGAATCAGCGAATTAAAATGGACTGGAATGGGTGAATTTAACTCAGATGACCATTACATCTACTACTGTGGGCAAGAATCCCTTAGAAGAAATGGAGTAGCCATCATAGTCCACAAAAGAGTCCAAAATGAAGTACTTGGATGCAGTCTCAAAAACAACAGAATGATCTCTGTTTGTTTCCATGGCAAACCATTCAATATCATGGTAATCTAAGTCTATGCCTGGACCAGTAAGGCTGAAGGAGCTGAAGTTGAACGGTTCTATGAAGACCTAAAAGACCTTTTAGAACTAACACCCAAAAAAGATGTCCTTTTCATCACAGGCGACTGGAATGCAAAAGTAGGAAGTCAAGAAACACCTGAAGTAACAGGCAAATTTGGCCTTGGTACAGAATGAAGCAGTGCAAAGGCTAATAGAGTTCTGCCAAGAGAACGCACTGGTCATAGCAAACACCCTCTTCCAACAGCACAAGAGAAGAATCTACACATGGACATCACCAGATGGTCAACAGTGAAATCTGATTATATTCACTACAGCCTTGACATACTCCTTTACCAATCTGGAAGCAGTCTGTTGTTTCAAATCCAGTTCAAACTCTCGCTTCTTGATTTGCATATAGGTTTCACATGAGGGTGAGGTGGTCTGGTATTCCCATCTCTTTAAGAATTTTCCAGTTTATTGTGATCCACACAGTCAAAGGCTTTAGCATAGTCAATGAAGCAGAAGTACACATTTCTCTAGAATTTTGCTTTCTCTATGATCCAACAGATGACAATCCCCTGCTGGCTCCGATGGTAAAGGTATTGAAAGAGTTACTATAATTGTATTTCATGTGTTCAAATAGGTAAGTAGAGACATGAAACATATTCAAAGATTAAAATGAAACATCCATAGGTGAAAAGTACAATATCTGACATGAAAAATGCCCTATAATGGTTAAATAGCAGCTTAGACATTGTAGAAGGAATGAATAATGAACTTTAAGACATAGCAAGAGAAACATTCAAAATGAAATGCAGGGAGAAAATTAAATTTAAATTTAAAAATTCACAGAGTGTCAGTGAACAGTGGGACACCTTCAAATAACCTAATAAATTTCAAATTAGAGTCCCCAGGGAGATACTATAGAGTAGGGACACAGCAAGAGATATTTCACAATAAGTGAAAAGTTTAGATAAAATCTGATTAAATCCATAAACCCATGGATCCAAAAAAGGTCAACAAACACTAATCATAAAGAGGTATGGAAAAAATTTCAAAAAGTCACATTGAATTAAACTGCTTAAAATCTGTGATAAGGATAAAATCTTAAAACCAGTCACAGAAAAGAGTTTTATTCTGTTCATAGCAACAAAGGAAGAATAGTAATAAATTTCTCATTAAACTCAATGTATGGTTTAAGACAGCACGGTAACATCCCTAAAGTATTGAAAGTAAAAAAACAATTATCAAACTAGAAATCTATACCCAGAGAAATTATCTTTAAAAATAAAGACATCATAAAAACACAAAAGTTGAAAGCATTCACAACTATCAAATCTTAACAAAAAAATCTTAAAGGAGCTCCTTTGTCATAAGGTAAATTGTTCCAGATGAAAATATGCATCTAATAAGGGTTAGAAGTACACCAGAAATGGTAAATGTATGGAAAAAATATGTAAGACTTTCTAATAATTCATGTATTTTAATAGAAATATCTCTTTAAAGAAAAGTCATGCCCTTTATAGAGATTTTAGCATATGTATAATTAAAATATATGCCAAGAACAGCACAAGAGAGAAATGGAAGTATACTACTATAATGTCCTCATGTTATATGTGAAGTGGTAAATTCACTTGAGGTAGACTATGATAAAATGAAGATTATAATATAACTCAATAGAAACCACTAATAATCAACCTCTTCCATTGATAAAGAAGATTAAATGGAATCATAAGCATGCGTGCTAAGTTGCTTCTGTCATGTCCGACTCTGAGTAACCCTGTGGACTATAGCCTGCCAGGTTCCTCTGTCTTTGGGATTCTCCAGGCAAGAATATTGTAGTGGGTTGCCATGTCCTACTCTAGATGGAATCATAGACTCCTCATTTATCCAAAAGGCAGACAATGAGAAAATGGGAACAAAGAAAAGATGGGACAAACAGAAAACAAAATAGCAAGATGGCAGATTTAAACCCAACTGTACCTACAATATTATAGTAATCCAAGTCTATGCCCCAACCAGTAATGCTGAAGAAGCTGAACGGTTCTAGGAAGACCTACAAGACCTTTTAGAACTAACACCCAAAAAAGATGTCCTTTTCATTATAGGGGACTGGAATGCAAAAGTAGGAAGTCAAGAAACACCTGGAGTAACAGGCAAATTTGGCCTTGGAGCACAGAATGAGCAACTGAACTGAACTGAACTGAAGTGTACCTACAATTACATTAAATTTAAAGATGCAGATTCAGTTCAGTTCAGTTCAGTCGCTCAGTCGTGTCCGACTCTCTGCGACCCCATGAATCACAGCACGCCAGGCCTCCCTGTCCATCACCAACTCCCGGAGTTCACTCAAACTCATGTCCATCGAGTCAGTGATGCCATCCAGCCATCTCATTCTCTGTCGTCTCCTTCTCCTCCTGCCCCCAATCCTTCCCAGCATCAGAGTCTTTTCCAGTGAGTCAACTCGTCGCATGAGGTGGCCAAAGTATTGCAGTTTCAGCTTTAGCATCAGTCCTTCCAATGAACACCCATGACTGATCTCTTTGAGAATGGACTGGTTGGATCTCCTTGCAGTCCAAGGGACTCTCAAGAGTCTTCTCCAGCACCACAGTTCAAAAGCATCAATTCTTCGGTGATCAGCCTTCCTCACAGTCCAACTCTCACATCCATACATGACCACTGGAAAAACCATAGCCTTGACTAGACCGACCTTTGTTGGCAAAGTAATGTCTCTCCTTTTTAATATACTGTCTAGGTTGGTCACAACTTTCCTTCCAAGGAGCAAATGTCTTTTAATTTCATAGCTGCAATCAGCATCCACAGTGATTTTGGAGCCCAAAAACATAAAGTCTGACGCGAGAGACGACCCCGGCTCCAGAGCATCTGACCGTGCGCGTGGTCGAGGCTTGGGGCGGCGGCCGAGTGGAGCTACCCCACGTCCGAGGCCATGGGCGGTGGCCAAGAGGAGCTACACCAAGTCTAAGAGGCGGTGGCTGCGTGGTCGCCGGAGGGCCGAGAGGAGCTACCCTACGTTCAAAGTCAGGAGGGGCGGCCTTGAGGAGATACCCCTTGTTCAAGGGAAGGTGCTGCACTTTGCTGGAGCAGCTGTGAAGAGATATCCCACGATCAAGGTAAGGGAAACCCAAATAAGAGGGTAGGTATTGCGAGGGGGCATCAGAGGGCAGACACACTGAAATCATAATTAGAGAAACCTAGTCGATCTGATCACATGGACCACAGCCGAATGTGGTCCACTGGAGAAGGGAATGGCAAACCACTTTAGTATTCTTGCCTTGAGAACCCCTGTACAGTATGAAAAGGCACAATTATAGGATACTGAATGAGGAATTCCCCAGGTCTGTTGGTGCCCAGTATGCTACTGGGGATTAGTGGAGAAATAACTCCAGAAGGAATGACGGGATAGAGCCAAAGCAAAACAAATACCCAGTTGTGGATGTGACTGGTGATAGAAGCAAGGTCTGATGCTGTAAAGAGCAATATTGCATAGGAACCTGGAATGTTAGGCCCATGAATCAAGGCAAATTGGAAGTGGTCAAACAGGAGATGGCAAGAGTGAACATAGACATTCGAGGAATCAGTGAACTAAAATGGACTGGAATGGGTGAATTTAACTCAGATGACCATTATATCTACTACTATGGGCAGGAATCCCTCAGAAGAAATGGAGTAGCCATCATGGTCAACAAAAGAGTCCGAAATGCAGTACTTGGATGCAATCTTAAAAACGACAGAATGATTTCTGTTCATTTCCAAGGCAAACCATTCAATATTACAGTAATCCAAGCCTATGCCCCAACCAGTAACACTGAAGGAGCCGAAGTTGAACGGTTCTATGAAGACCTACAAGACCTTTTAGAACTAACACCCAAAAAAGATGTCCTTTTCATTACAGGGGACTGGAATGCAAAAGTAGGAAGTCAAGAAACACCTGAAGTAACAGGCAAATTTGGCCTTGGAGCACGGAATGAAGCAGGGCAAAGGCTAATAGAGTTTTGCCAAGAGAACGCACTGGTCATAGCAAACACCCTCTTCCAACAACACAAGGAAAGACTCTACACATGGACATCACCAGATGGTCAACACCGAAATCAGATTGATTGTATTCTTTGCAGCCAAAGATGGAGAAGCTCTATACAGTTAGCAAAAACAAGACCAGGAGCTGACTGTGGCTCAGATCATGAACTCCTTATTGCCAAATTCATACTTAAATTGAAGAAAGTAGGGAAAACCACTAGACCATTCAGGTATGACCTAAATCAAATTTCTTATGATTATACAGTGGAAGTGAGAAATAGATTTAAGGGACTAGATCTAATTGATAGAGTGCCTGATGAACTATGGACGGAGGTTCGTGACACTGTACAGGAGACAGGGACCAAGACCATCCCCATGGAAAAGAAATGCAAAAGAGCAAAATGGCTGTCTGAGGAGGCCTTACAAATAGCTGTGAAAAGAAGAGAAGAGAAAAGCAAAGGAGAAAAGGAAACATATAACCATTTGAATGCAGAGTTCCAAAGAATAGCAAGGAGAGATAAGAAAGCCTTCCTCAGTGATCAATGCAAAGAAATAGAGGAAAACAACAGAATAGGAAAAACAAGAGATCTCTTCAAGAAAATTAGAGATTCCAAGGGAACATTTCATGCAAAGATGGGCTCAATAAAGGACAGAAATGGTATAGACCTACAGAAGCAGAAGATATTAAGAAGAGGTGGCAAGAATACACAGAAGAATTGTACAAAAAAGATCTTCAAGACCAAGATAATCACGATGGCGTGATCACTGACCTAGAGCCAGACATCTTGGAATGTGAAGTCAAGTGGGCCTTAGAAAGCATCACTACGAACAAAGCTAGTGGAGGTGATGGAATTCCAATTGAGCTATTTCAAATCCTGAAAGATGCAGATACCCTCAATTAAATGGCAGAGGTCAACAACATCATTTGTCATTTGAGAAATACAAGTTAACAACATAGTGAACAAAAGTGTTTTTGTTTTCTACCCAAGTGTTAGAATAGCAAAAACAACAACAAAAAACTGGTGAAGGTACAGTTTTGGGTGTAAGACAGCAATGGAACTCTGGTAAGTGCCAGTGGGGATGCAAAAAGTACAGTCATTTTGGAAAACAGTCTGGCAGTTGCTTATAAGGTTAAACATATACTCACAATGAAAGTGAAAAGTGAACACGTTAGTCCCTCCGTCATGTCTGGTTCTTTGTTACCCCATGGACTGTAGCCCACCAGGCTTCTTTGTCCCTGGAATTCTCCAGGCAAGGATACTGGAGTGGGTAGCCATTCCCTTCTCCAGGGGATCTTCCCAACCCAGGGATCAAACCTGCGTCTCCTGCATTGCTGGCAGATTCTTACCATCTGAGCCACCAGGGAAGCCCCAACACTCACAGTATAACCTTACAATCTCTAGGTACTTAAGATAAATGAAAACTTAGGTTCACATAAAAAGCTACAGGTAAATATTTATTTTGGCTTTATCCTGGACAGATATAAAAAATTATGAACAAATTATATTTTTCCTCCAAATAGGATAAAGGAACTGTGGTATATACATACAATGAAATACTATGTATCAATAACATTCCACTGATATAAGCAAGAACATGGGTGAGTTTTAAATGTCTAAAGCTAAGTGAAAGAAGTGGTATTCAAAAGGCAATATACCATATGATTTCCTTTATATAAAGTTCTGGAAAAGGCATTAGGTGCAGAGGTTGCCGGAGAGTAGGTGTGGCGAGTTGGAAATAAAGGGACAGCACAAGGCAGTTTTTGTGATTGGTGAAAATGTTCTTTATATTAATTGTGGTGGTGGTTACATGACTCTATGTGCTTACTAAAACTCATAGAACTATATGCCAAAAAGAGTACATTTTACTTCCATGTCCTTGCTATTATACGAATGGATAAGAAAGCTTTGGTACATATACACAATGGAATATTACTCAGCCATTAAAAAGAATGCATTTGAATCAGTTCTAATGATGTGGATGAAACTGGAGCCTATTATACAGAGTGAAGTAAGCCAGAAAGAAAAACACCAATACAATATACTAACACATATATATGGAATTTAGAAAGATGGAAATGATAACCCTGTATACGAGACAGCAAAAGAGACACAGATGTATAGAACAGTTTTTGGGACTCTGTGGGAGAGGGTGAGGGTGGGATGATTTGGGAGAATGGCATTGAAACATGTATATTATCATATGTGAAACGAATCGCCAGTTCAGGGTCAATGCATGATACAGGATGCTCGGTGTTGGTGTGCGGGGATGACCCAGAGGGAGGATAAGGAGAGGAGGGAGGTGGGAGGGGGGTTCAGAAAGGGGAACTCATATACACCTGGGGCGGATTCATGTCAATATATGGCAAAACCAACCAATATAATATTGTAAAATAATTAGCCTCCAATAAAAAAATTTTTTTAAAGAATTAAAAGAAAAAAAAAGACTACATTTTACTTATTAAGGAAAAAATTATAAAGTAGATTTAATTCAACCTTTCTCAGGAAGTCACCCAGGTACCTCCACTACAAATATTCCTCTCAGTCCCGAAGTTTGAAAGGCTAGTCTACTGGAAAGGCTTAAAAGAACTGTATTGTTTGTGTAGTCTCCATCACTGTTTGTTACAGAGAGCTAATTATTGACTGAGTTAGATACACAGTTTATTCTGGACCATAAGGCATCACATTTTTATCACTAACACTCCCAGTAGTTTGGCAGTGCTAATTCTCATTAATTGCACATTATCTGTATGGACAGATCTAAACAGGAAAAGCAACGAAATGGTTACCACAATTATCTAGGTAATTAAACTTAAAGCACGCATTTCATTCAAGCATCTGTTAGCATCCACAGCCAACAGGGAATGTTAAGAGTTCTGTTAACCACCCACAAAATGTATTTTAGTTTTTTCCCTGAGTACAAGTAACTGCATCTAAATTTTATAAATTTAGCAAATTTTCATAGTCTATCTATTTAGATAGATTTTACATAAAAATTCTGCTTAGAGTTTACATAAAAATTAAAATGACAGACATGCTTATTTTTTTCCTCTGTGGCATATCCTAATGACTTTCTGTTTAGAATTTACATAAAACTTAAAATGACACTATTTAGAGTGTCGATTTTAGATTTTACATAAAAATTAAAATTATTTAGATTTTACATAAAAATTAAAATTTTATGTAAAAAAATAGTTTAGATTTTTACATAAAAATTAAAACGACACACATGCTTATTTTTTCCTCTGTGGCATATCCTAATGACTTTACCCTATTTCTACTTAACCATTAATGGAGTTGTATGTAACACTTGTCTATGTAAAACACGATTAAGAAGACAATGAATCAAGTAATTAAATTTATGATTCAACTGTAGCATGTGTGATTATAAGTAAACATGACAAAATATTAGTGGTGTTATCTCTTAGTTACAGGACTCCATGTGAATTAAATTTTCCAAATGTCCCACAATGGGAATAACTTACTGTATTAATTAGTGAAAAGCTTTATTTCCATAAAAATAGCAGCAACTAAAAATGAAGAAAACAACAAATAAAAAAAAACAAGAACAGTTTGGCTTCCTGTCATGACGAAGGCAAATCTCAGCTAAGAGATCTTAGACATGTTATTTTAAACCTCTGAGTTTCTGTTCCTTTACTAACAAAACAAAGAAAATACTTAACTCATAGAGTTGTTGCAAAGATTGTAAAAATAGCATTTGAGATATAGTAGATGCTAAATACGGAGAAGGCAATGGCAAGCCACTCCAGTACTCTTGCCTAGAAAATCCCATGGATGGAGGAGCCTGGTAGGCTGCAGTCCGTGGGGTCGCTATGAGTCAGACATGACTGAACAACTTCACTTTCACTTTTCACTTTCACACATTGGAGAAGGAAATGGCAACCCACTCCAGTGTTCTTGCCTGGAGAATCCCAGGGACGGGAGAGCCTGGTGGGCTTCGGTCTATGGGGTCACACAGAGTCGGACACGACTGAAGTGACTCAGCAGCAGCAGCAGCAGATGCTAAATAAATTTAAAGAAAACTGAATGCTGAAGAATTAATTATTTTGAACTGTGGTGTTGGAGAAGACTCTTGAGAGTCCTGTGAACTGCAAGGAGATCCAACCAGTCCATCCTAAAGGAAATCAACTCTGAATATTCATTAGAAGGACCAATGCTGAAGCTGAAGCTCCAATTCTTTGGCCACCTGAAGAGAAGAGCTGAGTCACTGGAAAAGACCCTGATGCTGGGAAAGACTGAAGGCAGGAGGAGAAGGGGACAACAGAGGCAAGATGGTTGGATGGTATCACTGACTCCATGGACATGAGTTTGAGCAAGCTCTGGGAGATGATGAAAGACAAGGAAGCCTGGCATGCTGCAGTCCATGGGGTCACAAGGAATGAGCAACTGAACAAAAACCAAAAATAAATTTAACCACTATTACTCATCTTATAAGAAGTTAACTAATAGTAAAACAAGCCAAACTTCTCTGGGATTCCCTTTAATGCCTAAATCTTCAGTTAAGTCATCAATCTTTTACATACAATAATTTTTCCTTAAATCATATACATCATCAAAAAAATATACCTTGGGAAAAAAATTAAAAATCTTTCTTATATCAGTTCAGTTCAGTTGCTCAGTCAATTCCGACTCTTTGCAACCCCATGGACTGTAGCACGCCAGGCATCCCTGTCTACCACCAACTCCTGGAGCTTGCTCAAAGTCATGTCCATCAAGTTGGTGATGCCATCCAACCATCTTGTCCTCTGTTGTCTCCTTCTCCCCCTGCCTTCAGTCTTTCCCAGCATCAGGGTCTTTTCCAAGGAGTCAGTTTTTCCCATCAGGTGGCCGAAGTACTGGAGTTTCAGCTTCAGCATCAGTCCTTCCAATGAATAATTCAGGACTAATTTCCTTTAGGATTGACTGATTTTATCTCCTTGCAGTCCAAGGGACTCTCAAGTGTCTTCTCCAACACTTTTTAAAATATTCGTTCCCTAAAGGAGAAGCTTGAATTGACTTTAGGGCAAATAACTCACAAGATAAATTCCATTTTATCAGATAAATTTGCAATCAATGCAAATTTCTTTTTCTGAAGTTCTTAACTCTGCTCAGAGTCTTCCTATATCCCCAACAACTCTGATGGATGAGGATTATTCTGATCACTGAATTATAAGAGTGAGAAGTATGGTAGAAGTGAATATAGTGTTTGGATAAGAAGTTTACAAATTAGCAATGAATGAAACTTTTACAAAAAGGTAGAGGTGTTTATGAGGTTGCAGAATGAGACACAGCTTCACAGAATTTGGGGGAACAAAGCATTTTATTGATGAATTATTTCAGCAAAACAGACCAATATTTTTCATATAATTATTGACCTGTCTAGTCTGTTGCTTGAAAAATATGTGTATAGATAAAATGAGTATAAGAAAAATTAAATTGGGGACCAACAAGAGGAGGGAATGAAAATGAAAAGAAAGGACTGCTATAAATTGAGCATGTGTGCATGACTGCTAAGTCACTTTGGTTGTGTCTAACTCTTTGCAACCCTATGGATGTAGCCCACCAGGCTCCTCTGTCCATGGGATTCTCCAGGCAAGAATACTGGAGTGGATCGCCATGCCTTCCTACAGGGGCTTTTCCCAACCCAGGGATGGAACCTGCATCTCTCCTGTATTGCCAGGTGGGTTCTTTACCCCTAGCACCATCTGGGAAGCCCCCAATGGAGCATCTGCTAGGAGTCAAATATATATTTTACAAATGACACTGAAAACCTATGGAACATATTGCAAGGCAAAAATATAAAGAAAAGCAACTATTTTATGAATGAGGATTGATTGTAAAATACATTTATATTTAGTTACTATTTGATTTATATATTTATTTATGTAATGTACTTTTAATCAAATATTTTTAAGGTGTGTATTGATTACTTGGTATTTATATAAGCATAATTGCATCTTACAGCATTGCATGCTTAGTTGCTCAGTTGCGTCTGACCCTTTCCTACCCTTTGGATTTATAGCCCACTAGGCTCCTCTGTTCATGGGATTTTTCAGGCAAGAATACTGCAGTGGGTTGCCATTCCCTCCTCCAGGGGATCATCCTGACCCAGGGACTGAACCTGTGTCACCCGGGTTTCCTATATTGCAAGTGGATTCTTTACCTACTGAGCCATTGGGTAAGCATCAGTTCAGTTCAGTTCAGTTCAGTCGCTCAGTCGTGTCCGACTCTCTGCGACCCCATGAATCACAGCACGCCAGGCCTCCCTGTCCATCACCAACTCCCGGAGTTCACTCAAACTCATGTCCACAGAGTCGGTGATGCCATCCAGCCATCTCATTCTCCGTCGTCCCCTTCTCCTCCCGCCCCCAACCTTTCCCAGCATCAGAGTCTTTTCCAGTGAGTCAACTCGTTGCATGAGGTGGCCAAAGTATTGCAGTTTCAGCTTCAGCATCAGTCCCTCTAATGAACATCCAGGATTGATCTCCTTTAGAATGGACTGGTTGGATCTCCTTGCAGTATAAGGGACTCTCAAGAGTCTTCTCCAACACCACAGTTCAAAAGCATCGATTCTTCGGCGATCAGCTTTCTTCACAGTCCAACTCTCACATCCATACATGACCACGGGAAAAACCATTGCCTTGACCTGACAGACCTTGGTTGGCAAAGTAATGTCTCTGCTTTTTAATATACTATCAAGGTTGGTCATAACTTTCCTTCCAAGGAGTAAGCGTCTTTTAATTTCATGGCTGCAGTCAGCATCTGCAGTGATTTTGGAGCCCAAAAAAATAAAGTCTGACACTGTTTCCACTGTTTTTCCATCTATTTCCCATGAAGTGATGCATAGTTATTGAAAATATATGTGCTGTAGTTTTTAGGATTTTAACCTGAAACTTCCTGCTTACATTGTCCAATTATACAATTATCAGGTAAAATTATGTCATAATTTTAGACAACTTATAAAGATAATCACTTATCCTAATTATCAAACTTTTTCAAAAATTATATACAATTGCAACAAAACTTTAATCTAAAACAATTTTAGAAGTAGAAAATATCTTGTCCCTTAATATGGTAATTAAAATACTGGATTTCTAAAAACATTTAGGTATAATAACCTTCATGTTCAATACTCTAATGTTATGTGAAAAGCTCATATCCAGTCATCCTAAAGCCACACAATTTTTCATGTATGAGGCATCGCTTACATTGCATATATAAATAGAAACACACAGTGGCTGTTCACACTGCTGACGTTGTTTAGAGCTCTTAATCTGTATCACCGCTCAACATCACACTGACCTAGAACATCATTTGAGGATCCAGAAGAAAATGGGGTGTGGATAGTGAAGATGGTGGACAAGTCTCAGAATCAATGAACAAACTTTGTTAAAAATGTGAAATAGTTTTGCCAAAATTGCTTCCTTTAAGCACCCTTCAGATTTCTAGAGTTTCAGTTCCCACATTCTCCCAGGGTACCTTGGACTTTTAATTGGGAAGTTTAAAAGACAAAATGAAGGGTTAATGACTTCGGCACAAATAGCATAACTGTGAATTGGTTTTCTGAGGTTACTCTCTAAAGATAGTTTTTGTCTCTTCTTAGCCAAATACTTAATCTCATTAAATCTAAGCTTCATTTATAATGTTTTCAATATTATAAATTCAATATTTTTATATTTTTCAAAAGAACCTTGAAAATATTTAATGAAACCAATACTGAATTAACAAGAGAAGTTACCCTAAAGTAAATAAAACATGGAGGCCAAAGCTACAAAATTAGAGATTTAAACGTTTAATTAATTTGAAAAAAGAAAAATGTCTAAATTTGTACATAAACCCTCTATGACACTTGAGTAAATTATTTGAGTAGCTACTTCAGTGTTTATTCTCACCTGTCTTATCAGTCAAAATATTAAATTATAGCCATGCAGAAACATAAACATACCTATTTAAGAAACCTAACCCCCAACTTTTCCAGTGAGTCAACTCGTCACATGAGGTGGCCAAAGTATTGGAGTTTCAGCTTTAGCATCAGTCCTTCCAATGAACACCCAGGACTGATCTTTAGAATGGACTGGTTGGATCTCCTTGCAGTCCAAGGGACTCTCAAGAGTCTTCTCCAGCACCACAGAGGAGAAGAGGATGACAGAGAATGAGATGGCTGGATGGCATCACCGTCTCTGTGGACATGAATTTGAGTGAACTCCGGGAGTTGGTGATGGACAGGGAGGCCTGGCGTGCTGTGATTCATGGGGTCGCGGAGAGTCGGACACGACTGAGCGCCTGAACTGAACTGAACCGAACCCCCAACTGGTTGCAGTACCCAGATCTTAAATGATCTTAATTTGCATTCTCTAGCTTAACTATTCATTTACTGCTTTCATTCACAAGTTAACTCTGTCAGCCAGTCAAAATTATGGGTTTTAGTAAAATCAATATTTAACTTTAGTAGGATATATTGGGCTTCCCTGGTGGCTCAGATGATAAAGAATCTGCCTGCAATACAGGAGACCTCAGTTTGATCCCTGGGTTGGGAAGATCCCCGGAGAAGGGAATGGCAACCCATTACAGTATCCTTGCCTGGAAAATCCCAAGGACAGAGTAGCCTGGTGGGCTACAGTCCATGCGGTTGCAAAGGATGAGACACAGCTAAGTGACTAACACACACACAGGATACATTACAAGGAAGACAATCTATGTTTAATTAATGTTTTGCCTGATATCAAAATATTTTCAGTCTCTCTGTAGTGGCCTGTAATTTTTGTCACCAACTATCTATCCCTTTCATGTAATAATACCCTCATCTTTCTTTACTCTACCCTCAGTCTATACACTTTGGATAAATTTGATCCCATCTTGTCTCAAAGTTAAGCATAAACCAATGAAGGAAATTATTTCCCTGGACAATCAGAAGAATCTAATTCCCTGAACACAGTGTGAGGTTCAGAGATATGAATTTGCCCAATGAAAACCAGTGAGATGCAGTGGGATCTTAGAACTTTATTTCTTTTCCTGTGGGATTTGAACTTGGAATCAAGTAGGTATGGGCAACTGACTTGACACCATGGAGACTGAGAATGAAGCAGTGTAAATGCCTGAGCCAAGAGATACCATGCAAACAATCCTTCATCCACTGAATGCAGCCACGCCAGAAGCCACATCTTCCATGGGATTTTCAGTTACAACTGGCTACATAGCCCCTTGGGCTTCCCAGGTAGCCCTAGTGATAAAGAACTCACCTGCCAATGCAGGAGACAAAAGAGATGCAGGTTTGATCCGTGGGTCAGGAAGATACTCTGGAGAAGAAAACGGCAACCCACTCCAGTGTTCTGGCCTAGAGAATCCCATGAACAGAGGAGCCTGGCTGGCTACAGTCCACTGGGTCACAGAGTCAGACATGACTAAAGCAACTCAGCATGCACATATCCCCTTTATCTTTAGGAATTTGTGGTTAGATTTTCTGTCTTTTGTAAGTTTGTTTGTTTTTTTTAACCCTCACCCCCTACAGTGGAAGTGCAGTCCTTTTAAAAATAATCGTATTTACTAATGTCTGTGCTGGGTCTTTGTTGCTGCACATGCTTTTCTCCAGTTGCGGCGAACAAAGGCTGTTTTCTAGTTGCCCTGTGCAGGCTTTTCACTGCAGTGGCTTCTCGTGTTGCAGAGCATGGATTCTAGGGCTTCAGGCTTCAGTAGTTGCATGGGCTCAGTAGTTGTGACTCATAGGCTCTAGGGTACAGTCTCAGAAGTTGTGGCGTACAGACTTAGTTGCTCCGGGCATGTGGAATCCCAGGGGATCAGGGATCAGGGATTGAACCCATGTCTCCTGCATTGGTAGGCAGATTCTTTACTACTGAGCTACCAGGAAAGCCTTGTAAGAGGTTTTTGTTTGCTTGTTTTTGCCTGCTCTAAACCTTGTGCCTATTATAAACACTGTACTGTGCACTTAAAACTTTGCCAAGAAAGTAGATCCCACTTTAAGTTTTCTTACCACGATGACAACAATGAATAAGTTAGTTAGACAAAGTGGGCAGAGGGAGGGAGCTGGCCTCTTGCTTTACCTTTGAAGAATGGGAGATTTTTAATGAGCAAGTCATTTGGTGAAATCTGTACAGTGAGGGTGCCAGAAACAGAGCATGTAAAACTACAACAACTACACTTCTTTATTTATATTTACCATCCTGAGGCTCAGAGAGGTATTAATGGAGGAGACCAGGAGAATATGATGGTGCAATAAACTTGACCTCTCTAAGATCTATTTTTTGAGCACGACAAATATAGTTTCTACTCTTATATTTAGTATAGACTTTAAAAAGCAGAGACATTACTTTGCCAACAAAGGTCCGTCTAGTCAAGGCTATGGTTTTTCCAGTGGTCATGTATGGATGTGAGAATTGGACTGTGAAGAAAGCTGATCACCGAAGAATTGATGCTTTTGAACTGTGGTGTTGGAGAAGACTCTTGAGAGTCCCTTGGACTGCAAGGAGATCCAACCAGTCCATTCTAGAGGAGATCAATCCTGGGTGTTCATTGGAAGGACTAATGCTAAAGCTGAAACTCCAATACTTTGGCCACCTCATGCGACGAGTTGACTCACTGGAAAAGACTCTGATGCTGGGAGGGATTGGGGGCGGGAGGAGAAGGGGACGACAGAGAATGAGACGACTAGATGGCATCACTGACTCTGTGGACATGAGTTTGAGTGAACTCTGGGAGTTGGTGATGGACAGGGAGGCCTGGCGTGCTGTGATTCATGGGGTCGCGGAGAGTCGGACATGACTGAGCGACTGAACTGAACTGAACTGAACTTACATAGTTAAAATAATAGATATGGAGATCAGTGGAAGATTAAAAATCTTTCAGCTCTAGTCCTGTATATATGACTGCCCTCCCCGCCACCAAAGTTTCTTTCTATCTCTGATATACTTGTCAGGGAACGGTGTTGCTAATATTCCTAACTGGTGATGCCCACATATTTGATATTTTTATAAGTATTTCAGTCAACGGCAAAAATAAAATTACCCTTTGATTTTTTTCCATCACAATAACTTTTCACTCATTAACTTTTGAATTACTAAATATTCTTATGCCAAAAGCTTACAAAATAATTTATAAATTATTTCAAAGAATTTTCCAGCCCCACTCTGTGAATACAGACTTCATCTAAATGAATATTCTTACCACTTACCATTTTGATCATTTTTATTCTCCAAAAATTCTTATTTACTATGTTCAACATTCACAAAAAGGTAATTGGGAAATCAAGTATATAAATATAGGAACATAAAGAGAAATAAAGAGAAAGTGTTGCAGTCAACAAAGGAAGAGCCACTTTTAGCAATCCAGAACCCTATTGAAATAACTGTTAAAATTCTAAGGCAGACATTTGTTTAACTTTTTTCATGTTTACTGTATCTTGTAAAGTAATTACAAATCTTTTTTCTCTGCTTGGGTAATGTGATTCCAAAATAAATCTCATTTAAGCCAAAAAATTTTATATACCTTTTAGATTGTCTACTGTTTTTATAAATATAATCTAAAATATACAATAAACATTTGAGTACACGAATTTTTAAACCACTCCTTAGCAAAGGAATATTTTCAAGTTTAGAAGATAACATTGGAATCAGAATTTAGTTTTCTTACCTTTCTGGATATGTAAGTGATTTTACCTTGAGAAGCTGAATAGTGTATTTGCATGTGGAACATTGCTGATTTGAGCTTTGAAAATATGCCAAACCAATGCTTGAAATATTTGCAACATCATTTAAAAATTGACCAAGAATCTTGAATTCTTGAAGTTTGTAAAATATTTTGTGCCTCCTAAATATAAAATTTGATATCTGATCATACTAGTAATTTGAAATGTAATACAACTTTAAAATCAATACAATCTTATCAATGTTAAGTATAAATACCAATCTTACAGTGAAAAGGCCAAACAATAATATATGTGAAATTTATTAAAATAATATAAACTATTTAAAAACAAGATAAAGTAAAAATATATGTAACTCCCACACTCAAATATTTTCGGAAAATATTTTAGGGAAAAAAATGGGACATCTTGTCTTTCTGCCTCAGTGTCTAGATTCTACACTTGTCTAAGATTTAGAGAATCCATATTTTGCTACTTCTGAAGGACTGATGCTAAAGCTGAAACTCCAATACTTTGGCCACCTCATGCGACGAGTTGACTCACTGGAAAAGAGTCTGATGCTGGGAGGGATTGGGGGCGGGAGGAGAAGGGGACGACAGAGAATGAGGCGGCTGGATGGCATCACCGACTCTGGACATGAGTTTGAGTGAACTCCGGGAGTTGGTGATGGACAGGGAGGCCTGGCGTGCTGTGATTCATGGGGTCGCAAAGAGTTGGACACGACTGAGTGACTGAACTGAACTGAACTGATAAGCCCCTGAACAGCTATCACCATTCTTTGAATAGACTGAACCCACAAATAATAATCCTTTCCTGTTCTGTGCCACTTTATCATATCATGGGTCTGCCTGCCTCTAAAGGAAAGAACAGAGGAGGAGGAAAAATAAGAAGAGGAGGAGGAAAGAAAGGGGAGGAGGAAGGAAGAGAGGAAGCGTGGGAGATATGAAGGAAAGAAGGAAAAGGGGGGAGAGGGAAGGAAAGGAAAAGTAGAGGACAGGAAATTTTTTAAAAAATCTTTTAATCATTTCTTTGTTTGAGGCAACTATCACACACAGAATGGCTGAAAAGCAACCGGTGGCACACCCAGCACTTGTGCCATCTTATATTTGGCTTGTTCTCTCCTTTGGATTCTCCAAAGCACCTACACCCCAAAAAGGTTGTTATCATTCTCCTCAAAACCCATCCCTGTCAAAGTGACTACCTCCTCTTTCACAGAACGTAATGTCATTGGTCACATCTCTAACTTCTGTCCAAGAACTTATCTAGATTTCTCAGAGATACTTCAAAGTCAGTGTGTCCAGATGGAAACATGCTGTCTTCCCCACAAAACTCATATCTACTCCATTCATTCCAAATACCAACTGTTTGCTCCTGATCACCATGTCTCCACCTCCAGCTGAGCCCTGTCTAATGAGACTCAGACAACTGTTATTCACCATGTCTACTTGGATATCTCAAGAATGCCTAAAGTTCAGTAAGTTCAAATTTAATGACATCTTCCCCAACAGCCACCTCTCACCAAAAACCCTATAGCTTAGAAATTTCCTTATACTCTTACATGGAACCACAATGCACTGTCCATACCAGACAACTAGCCTTCACCCTTCAGATCATCCCTTCTTTCAACTCCTACATCTAATCTATCCTATGTGCCTACATTCTATGGAATATCTTGAATCTTCTTTGCATCCATCCTCATCCTCGTTTTTTCATTTCCACTGAAAACACTTTATCTCAGGGCACCACTGTTCTGTGCCTTTGTTCTTGCAACAGCATCCTGTCTTTTCACTCTCCAATCCACTCTGGTCAAACTGTTTTTCCAAAACAAAACCCCAGTCCTGGCTCTATCCAGACTGCCCCAAAGCAAATATTTTATTGGTTTTCACTTGCTAGTGACTAAAATAAAAACCCTTGAACATGTCCTACAAATTCTAATTCCTATAAAATCTAGGTGCTTTCTACTGTCTCATCATTTTCCTCCTTTCCCTGCCTCTGTTCTCAGACATATCAAAGTTCCTTCAGCTCCTGAAATGGACTACAATTCCTCCTGCTTCAGGAGTTTTGCCTTTGTTGGCCCCTCTGCCTGGAATCAGCAGAGCAGATCAACTTCTGCTCCTCAGTTTTGTCTCAACAAATATAAAACATCCTTAGAAAAAGCTTTAGTGACTCCACTATTTTATGTTCCCATATGTTCTATGGTTTGCCTCTAGACATTTTTCACAGACAGATCTTATTTACATGATCTTATCACTACTCGTTTATTTTATGTCCTTTAATGAGGGTAGTATCATGTTTTTCTCATCCTAGTATATTCAGCTCCTAGTATAGTGCCTAGTTCAATATGGTGGTGGTGGTTTAGTCACTAAGTCATGTCTAATTCTTGTGACCCCATGGACTGCAGCCACCAGGCTCCTCTGTCCATGGGATTCTCCAGGGAAGAATACCGGTGTGTGTTGCCGTTTCCTTCTCCAGAGCTCAATATAGATATTAAAAGTTGTTTGCAAACAGAAATTGTGAGTATCATTATTTTATTTTTATTATGTACATGAAGTCCCCCACATACGAATCTTCAGGTTGTAAAGTTTCAAAGATGTGAACGTGTGTTCTCATGTCCAATCGCATGTCAGTTCATGTGCCTGGTGTACACTGTCACATGCGTTAATCTTCTACAAGTAGCTGTGCACAATAAAGTACGCCAAAGCACTGTACAGAGTGGGTAGTACAGCATCGTTATTTCAAGCAGGATGTCCAAAAGCAGGTATAAAAGCTGCAGTGATGTAGCTGGTACTACTGTACTTTTCAAAGTACTGTACTGTAAGATTAAAAATGTCTTCTTTATTTTTTGTGTCTGTTTGTGTTTTATGTATTATTTGTGTGAAAAGTATTATAAACCTTACAGTACAGTACTAGGTAGCCGATTGTGTTAGGTGGGTACCTAAGCTAACTTCGTTGGCCTTATGAACACACTCTCAGAACAGAACTCATCCATACATAGGGAACTTCCTGTGTTTGTAAACTCTATCTGCTCACTAGACTAAAAGTATGGAGGAACAGAAATCTAATTTTCCCTAAATTTGTCCTTAATTTCTAGTACCGTACAAGAAATGTTATTGAATGGTTAAATTGGTTCCTCTCCTTGTATCTCCTAGCTGACACTATAATTCAAATAGGTGCCAAGTTTAAAACTCAGTCACTCCTAATCACTTTTTCCTTCACTTTCACGTTTAATCGCAAAAACAAATCTATTCTAAATCCTAAAATCCCACTTCCACTGACTTGACCTAAGCCCCCATTATCTTTCATATAAATTATTATGATAGCCACCACTCTGCACCTGTTTCACCCTAATCTCCCCATTACTCATCATGTGAGGAGTCATTCTAACCTGAATACGCAATACTGATACTCAGTTTAAAATCCAATATTGGCATATCAATATATTTGGCATCATATTACAATGTGTAAGTGATTTTTAGTGACATAGTAAAAAAAAAAAAGCTATAGCATTCAGTATAAAAATCAGAAAGCAGAACACATTTGCAAAAATATCTTAATTTTGCTAAGTGAAAAAATAACGTATGCATGCACAGGGGCATGTTTAAGAGGAAGAAAGAGGAGGAAAAGGAAGAGGCGGGGGTGGAAGGGAAGGAGAAAGAGGAGGAGGTGGAGAAGGAGAAAGAGGAATGGTTGTAAGCCAACCGGTAAATGGGAATATCCCTGCATGATGTGATTATAGACTATTCTCACTTTCTACTTGTATAGCGGATTTTCTAAAGCAAGAAAATACTATTTTAATTTTGAAAAGGGAAATAAAAGATCATTTAAAAGTCTCTCACTCCCATGGCATCTAAAACAGTTAATATCCCAAAGCATGACTCAATTCATTAGCAGAGAATTATTAATAGAAAAACATGAAAGCCATTGTCCAGACTTAGATGGACAGATTTACCTTGTGTATGGGCTTCATATTTTTACATTTTTCATGAAAAATGTACTCATTAGGTATTTGAATAAAATGCATCAGAATTTAAAATAGTGTTCTGCACAGAACATGATTCTTTGAAATCAAGACTCATAATTTGTGTGCTTCTGAACAAGTTTGAAACAACCACTCTAGGACCGCAGTCTGTGTGCTATTACTGAACTCAGCCACTCTCTCTCTCCATGCCTTTGAAAGCACCCTCAACCATTAATGACAGTAATACCATCCTTTTGAACATTTCCTTGCTTCTCTCTCTGGACTCCCGTGGCTCATGAGTGTTCTGTTACTCTAAGACTTATTACTCAAAGCTGTAATTTTGCATTAGTCTCCTCCAGTATTCTGTGACCACCTCGAGAATGGTAACATTGCTATTTCGTTTGGATCCCCATTATTTAGTGAAACACCTGAATACATTTGGTTGGTGCTAAATAACACTTGTTGAATAAGTAAATCTGAAAGCTAACAAAGCATGTGTCTGATAAGAATAAGTAATGAATCACACATATATGTGTGCATGGGTATATACATATATACACTGTTTTAAGCAATTTAAAGTAATAAACTATTGGGTTGGTCAAAAAAGTTCATTTGGGTTTTTCCACAAGATGTTACAGAAAAATGTGGAAGAACTTTTTGGCCAACCCAATATTATGGAATAATATCAATAGTTATTATAACAAATCCTAGCAGTGCTCAAAATTAGGTGGAAAATTTTTTCTTTTAACTCTTGCAGTAGCTAGAGGCATACCATGAACAAATTATTTAGTTTCTTCCATATTTTGCATCTCCATTCATAGAATGAGTGAATTAGAATATGACAACCAGAGATCCATTTAATATTCAATAATTTAAGACTCACTGCATAGAAAATTTATACTGTTTGGATTATCCTGCAAAGTGGATGCTTGAGAAAATATATCTTACAAAAGAAAGAGACACTAAATTATACTTACTCATAGAGCCTTGGCTCTTCAACAATTCCAAGTTGGTTTAATAATTTAAATGTAACATAGCCATCCTTCATATTTTTATCCAGAACAATTATACTGAGAACAAAATAATAGGCTACAAAACAAAAATGTGGAATGTAATTCATGTTATTTTTAAATTTTATTTTGGTGAAGATATGCATTTAAATATATATTTATGTAATCTAGGCACATATTATATCTGCAAATAATATTGAGAGGCACTCATTTGGTACACAGGTAATAGATTTTCCCTCTTGCTAAATTTTAACTAGTCTTGAAAAAATGAGGAATGAAAGCTTGCCAGTCAGTCATGAGTATTGTGAAAAGTTGGTCAAATAATTAGTAAATACTAACTGGTCTCAAAACCAAAATATATCAGAATTTAGGTCACTTAATTTGGGCCTTAGAAAGCATCACTACGAACAAAGCTAGTGAAGGTGATGGAATTCCAATTGAACTATTTCAAATCCTGAAAGATGATGCTGTGAAAGTGCTGCACTCAATATGCCAGCAAATTTGGAAAACTCAGCAGTGGCCACAGGACTGGAAAAGGTCAGTCTTCATGCCAATCCCAAAGAAAGGCAATGCCAAAGAATGCTCAAATTACCGCACAATTGCACTCATCTCACACACTAGTAAAGTCATGCTCAAAATTCTCCAAGCCAGGCTTCAGCAATACGTGAACCATGAAATTCCAGATGTTCAAGCAGGTTATAGAAAAGGCAGAGGAACCAGAGATCAAATTGCCAAAATCCGCTGGATCATGAAGAAAGCAAGAGAGTTCCAGAAAAACATCTATTTCTGCTTTATTGACTATGCCAAAGCCTTTGACTGTGTGCATCACAATAAACTGTGGAAAATTCTGAAAGAGATGAGAATACCAGACCACCTGACCTGCCTCTTGAGAAACCTGTATGCAGGTCAGGAAGCAACAGCTGGAACTGGACATGGAACAACAGACTGGTTCCAAATAGGAAAAGGAGTACGTCAAGGTTGTATATTGTCACCCTGCTTATTTAACTTATATGCAGAGTACATCATGAAGAAAGCTGGACTGGAAGAAGCACAAGCTGGAATCAAGATTTCCGGGAGAAATATCAATAACCTCAGATATGCAGATGACACCACCCTTATGGCAGAAAGTGAAGAGGAACTAAAAAGCCTCTTGATGAAAGTGAAAGAGGACAGTGAAAAGGTTGGCTTGAAGCTCAACATCCAGAAAACAAAGATCATGGCATCTGGTCCCATCACTTCATGGGAAATAGATGGGGAAACAGTGGAAACAGTGTCAGACTTTGTTTTTTTGGGCTCCAAAATCAGTGCAGATGCCGATTGCAGCCATGAAATTAAGAGACGCTTACTCCTTGGAAGGAAAGTTATGACCAACCTAGATAGCATATTAAAAAGCAGAGACATTACTTTGCCAACCAAGGTCCGTCTAGTCAAGGCTATGGTTTTTCCAGTGGTCATGTATGGATGTGAAAGTTGGACTGTGAAGAAAGCTGATCGCCGAAGAATTGATGCTTTTGAACTGTGGTGCTGGAGAAGACTCTTGAGAGTCCTTTGGACTGCAAGGAGATCCAACCAGTCCATTCTAAAGGAGATCAATCCTGGGTGTTCACTGGAAGGACTGATGCTAAAGCTGAAACTCCAATACCTTGGCCACCTCATGCGACAAGTGACTCACTGGAAAAGACTCTGATGCTGGGAGGGATTGGGGGGTGGGAGGAGAAGGGGACAACAGAGAATGAGATGGCTGGATGGCATCACTGACTTGATGGACATGAGTTTGAGTGAACTCCAGGAGTTGGTGATGTACAGGGAGGCCTGGCGTGCTGTGATTCATGGGGTTGCAAAGAGTCGGATACGACTGAGTGACTGAACTGAACTGAAATTTGCTTGACAAATATAATTCCCAATTTCACTGGCTGTTTAGGAATACAGTAAAATTGTTATTTAGTCACTATAGCATGTCCAATTCTTTTGCAACTCCATGGACCATGGCCTGCCAGGCTCCTGTGTCCATGGGATTTTCCAAGGAAGAAGACTGGAGTGGGGTGCCATTTCATTCTCCAGGCAATCTTCCCAAGCCAGGGATGGAACCCTCATCTCCTGCACTGACAGATGGATTCTTTACCACTGAGCCACCAGGGAAGCCAGACAAAATTAGACAATCCTATATAGAGTGAGATCATAGTGTCTCTATTTCAAAATGTCATTAAAAAATTGATATATCTTTCAGAGGAAAAGATGCTGAACTCATCCCTTTACCCATTATTGTCTGGGCTACACAGAAATTTCCTACTCTCTATGAATTTTCCCAAGTATTGTGCAAAACTCTTAGAATACAATGTATATAGACAGAATGTGGAATAGATTAACTTTTCTTCTGAGATACACATGTACAAAAATTGTGCATGTTAGCTGTTAAATGTTTCTATTAAACAGCCAAGAGTACTTAGATCCTTCGTACACCTCAAAGTAATTGGCCTTTATCAACTGATAGCACAAAAGACATAAAGGAACACTTCTTACTTTGCAGTGATAGCCCAGCATTAGATAAAATATCTTGGTCCCCTCACCCCAAAAAATGTGGGAGCTCACATTGCTCAGTTGATTCCTGGAAGTATGATATATTGAGATGTTACATAATTACCCTGTCTCCTGGTATAATTACATAGAAATTCTGGGTTAAAATTCATGAATTAGATATACAACCAAGCACAGATGAAGAAAGACCAAATACTAGGAGGCATCAATGAAGAGAAATTAAAGGCAAGCCTTAGGAATTGAAGCCCTGCGTCTCTAAAGGGCTTGAGAACTGGTTGAAAATGGGGACAGAGACTGACGTTCAGCTTCCCTGCAACACTGAGTGATGGAGCCGAAATGAAAACCCTCAGCGTCAGCGACCTTAAATCTCTGCTTTGTCACTGACAGAGAGACTTGGAAAATTCTTCCTACTGGCTGTGTATTAGTCTTAAGTGGAAAAAAAAGAATTCCCTGAGACTAAAATAAACTCCAGGTAACACAGAATTTAAATTTACAAGTCCCTATTGGTTAAGGACCTCCATAAATTTACATGAAAAATCCTCCAGGGTTATGGTACATAAATTCTGGAAAAAACAAAATCCACCTTGTTCTGAAGGGAGAATTTTGAAGAGCAGAGTGATGAGAGTTTTCTATGATAAAATGTGGCATGAATATTTATTTTGAAATAACATAAACATTTTTCATTTAATTTTAATAGAGATTTGGATTGAACATTGAGACTAGAAAACGATAACAATAAATCATGACTAAATTATTAGATGAATAAATAAATATATATACACATACATATGTTTAACCAGAAGAAAACAATAGATTATTTAAATTAACAGATTAATAAATAAATGAATCTATACATATATAAGTTTAACAAGAATAAAACTATAGATTATCTGCATTAGATTACTAATAAATGAAAATACAAATTTATATTAAAACAAGAGAATATCTTTTAAGTATTCAGTGAAAATAACTCTCAGTGTAGAATTCTATTCTGGACTAAAATTGCACTCCAGAGTAAGAAAATGATAAGGACATTTTCAGGGAAACAAACTGAGAGACATTACTTAGTAAAAAGTTATTAAGGATCTATTTTAGCAAGACAAAAATTAAGTCCAAAAGGAAGGAGATGAGGAGGGAAAAAAAGACAAGTTAAAATGTAGAAAACTGAAACTGCTAAATATAAGTGAGCATTTGATTAATGATAATATTCATAATAATTATTCATTGTTAAATGAAATAAAATACTACAGAATATAATATTAAAGATAAAGGGTACAAGATTTAAAGCCTCTATGAAACAAATTGTTGTTGTGTCAGAATCTGATAAATGTCTGTGAGGCAAAAAATGATGCATTTCTAATTATGAAGCAAAAATAAGCAAGTCACCAGGAAAACATGAAAATCCTGAAACTATATAGCTAAAACTCACAGCTTCAGAATACTTAAAGCTAAAACCTAAACAATGTAACTCCTGCTAAAATAAAAGATTTAAACAGCATTTGAATTGTCACATAGAGAAAATGTCCCAGATGTGACTGAAAATTATCTGTTATACCAAGAACAAAGAAAACTGGTGAGAAAAGACAATCAACTAACGCCAGTACTGAGATGAATTAGACGCTGGGAAAGTCTGATGAGGATTTTAAAGGAACCATCATAAAAATGCTTCAGAGTCAGAGGCTGTTGAAAAAAGATGAAGGAATGGAAAAATCTCAGCCAAGAAATAGACACTATAAAAGAAAATAAAGTAGACATTACATAAATGACAACTACCACAATGGACACAGAACTTATGGGGTAGTCTCAATAGCAGAGTGGAAATGATAGAGGACAGAAATCAGGGAACTGGATGACAGATCAATCTGCCACTCAATCTGAAAACAGAGAAAAAACAGACTGAGAAATAAATGGACAGAGCCCCAGGGATCTGTCAGACTACAGCAAAAAAATTATAATCAAGCTTCAGAACACTAAAAGAAAAAAGAATAATGTCCTGAAAGCAGCCAAAGAGAAATGATGCGTTATCTACAGGAGAACGACCAATTGAGTTACAATGAATCTGAAACCACAGAGGCCAAAAGAAACTGATAACACTTTTCAAGTGCTAAAAGAAGGAACTCAACTCTAATTCTTATACACAGAAAAACTATACTTTGAGAATAAAGGAGGAATAGAGACATTTTCAAAGAAAACAAAGAATTTCTCTTTAGCAGACTCATTCTTACATATTGTAAGAAGGAACAAAGAGGAATTGATGAAGTAAATAATTCTGGAGGATCAGAAACAAAAAGGGGAAAATGGGAAAAGAAAAAATATGGGTACATACAATAAAGTAGGCTTCTCTGGTGGCTCAGACGGTAAAGAATCTGCGTGCAATGAGGGAGGCCTGGGTTCGATCCCTGGGTTGGGAAGAGCCCCTGAAGAAGGGAATGGCAGCCCACTTCGGTATTCTTGCCTGGAGAATTCCATGGACAGAGGAGCCTGGCGGGCTACAGACTATGAGGTCGCAGAGGACTGAGTGACTAACACTTTCATAATAAATTATCCTTACCCTTTTGAATTTATATCATATATGACACTTGAAATAAAAATTATCACATGATCTGATACTCAAGACAATAATATTAAAAAGTGGAGAACGTAAAATAACCTAAATGGAAGTGAAGTTCTCACATTTCACTTGAAGTGGTAAATATTGATACCAGTAGAATGTGAAAACTCACATATGTATATTTAACTGCAGTTAAGTATACATATTTATGTCTATCTCCTAATCTTCGGGACCTGTGAATCTGTTACCTGATATGGCAAAGAATAATTAAGAATTCAAATGGAATTAAGGTTGCTAATAAGCTGCCCTTAGAAGAGAGAGGTTATCTTGAATTACCCAAGTGGGCATAACACAGTTCCAAAGATTGTAATCACAAAACCTTAAAGGTGGAAGAGGAGGACAGAAGAAGAGAATCAGAAAAAAGGTTGCAAGGCAGAAGGAAGGTCAAAGCGATTGTTTCTTCTTTATTCTTCTTTGGAATAATTATTTTAGATATTCTAAGATATGTGCTTTTAAAACAAGATTGTCTATGTTTAAAGGAACACATACAATTATAAAACTGTTAGAAAAAAATTTGAGTGAAAATCCTCAGGACCGAGGGCTCATCCAAGAGTTCTTAGATATCAAAGGAATGTTCCTTGAAAAGGAAAAGAGATAAATTAGACTTCATCAAAAGTAAATCCTTTTGCCCTTGTGAAAGCCCTTGTGAAGAAGATGAAGACACTCAAGTTTCAAACTAGGAAAGAATATTTGCAGACCAAATCTTCAACAAGGAAACAAGGACTACAATAAAAATATATGAAGAACCCTCAAAAGCCAATAGTTTAAAAAATCCAATTGGAAAATGAGCAAAGGACACAAACACACAGTACACCATACAGAGAAGATATGCAAACTCATAAGCTATTAGGGTGACAAAAATTAAAACCTTAACAAGATATCACTATATACTATCAGGAAGGATAATTTTTTAAAAAAATAATGACAACACTAAATGCTAGTAAGAAATCATTTATTAGATCACTCATACTTTGCTGCGGGTAATATAAGATGGTCAGCCACAGTAAAAAATTCTCAATTTCTTATAAGGTTAAATGTAAAATTAATTTCTGATTTTATATTTATATTCCTGAGACTTTATACCAGAGAAATGATAAATTGACATGAAAACTTATATACAAATATCCAAAGCAGCTTTAATATAATAGCCCAATCTAAATACATCCCTAATGTTCTACAACATATGAATGATTAAAAAAACTTTAGTGCATACATACCATGGAATAATATTTAGCAATAAAAAGGAATGAATTATTGATAGATGGCACAACACAAATGAACCTCCAGAAATTATGCTGAGTTTAAAAAGTCCAGTAAAAAAGTAACATAGTGAATGCTGCTGCTGCTGCTAAGTCGCTTCAGTCGTGTCCAACTCTGTGCGACCCCATGGACGGCAGCCCATCAGGCTCCCCCATCCCTGGGATTCTCCAGGCAAGAACACTGGAGTGGGTTGCCATTTTCTTCTCCAATGCATGAGGGTGAAAAGTGGAAGTAAAGTCACTCAGTCATGTCTGACTCTTTGAGACCCTATGGACTGAAGCCTACCAGGCTCCTCCATCCATGGGATTTTCCAGGCAAGAGTACTGGAGTGGGTTGCCATTGCCTTCTCTGAACACAGTGAATAATTCCCTTTATATAACATTTTTCAAAATGACAAATTTTTAGGAATATATTAATGGATGTCAAGGATTAGAAACAGCAGGATATGAAGGTGGTATTAATATTATATAGCTATAAAAGTGCCACCCAAGAGGTCTGATAGTGATGGAACAGTTCAATATCTTCACTAGGGTGATAGATACAGAGCTCTATATTTGATGATTAAGTTATAGAGAACTAAAAACACACACATACACACACATGAGGAAATATACATAAGATGGATTGTAGCAATATCATGTGATAGCTGGACACAATTGAGCGACTGAATTGAGTGATATTATATTTATTCTATAGTGTTACAAAATTTTACCACTGAATAAAGTGCACACTGGATCCCTCTGCATTGGTTCTTACATCTGCATGTGAATCTAAATTTAATTCAATAAAAATTTTAATAAAAAAATGGATGAGCCCAATTCTGAATTCTGAAAGAGCCTCTTGATGAGGGTGGAAAAGGAAAGTGAAAAAGCTGGCTTAAATTTCAACATTCAGAAAAACTAAGATCATGGCATTAGGTCCCATCACTTTATGGTATATAAATGGGGGAAAAGTAGACATAGTGGCAGATTTTATATTCTTGGGCTCCAAGATCACTGTTGACAGTGACTGCAGGTACAAAATTAAAAGACACTTGCTCTTTGAAAGAAAAGCTATGACAAACCTAACAATGTATCAAAAAGCAAAGACCACTTTGATGACAAAGCTCCACATAGTCAAAGCTATGGTTTTTCCAGTAGTCATGTCTGGATGAGAGAGCTGCACCATAAAGAAGGCTGATCACTGAAGAATTGATACTTTTGAACTCTAGTGTTGGAGAAGACTCTTGAGAGGCCCTTGGACAGCAAGGATATCAAACCAGTCAATCCTAATGAAGAGCAACCCTGAATATTCATAGAAGGACTGATGATGAAGATGAAGCTTCAGTACTTTGGCCACCTGATGGGAAGAGCCAACTCATTGGAAAAGATGCTGATGCTGGGAAAGATCAAGGGTAGGAGGAGAAAGGGGTGACAAAGGATGAGATGGTTGGATGGCATCACTGATTCAATGGACGTGAGTTTGAGCAAACTCCAGGATATAGTGAAAGATTGGGAAGCCTGGCATGCTGCAGCCCATGGGGTTGCAGAGTCGGACATGATTTAGCGACTGAACAACAACAATTCTGAATGACAGGACGCATCACAAACGTTTAAAGAACATCTTAAAATTGATAACAACTTTGACTGCAAAATATCTACAATAACTGACCAAAAATATCTTATTGGGTCTATTTCAAATATTTATTCCTCAGGAATGGCAAACTTATGGAAATATATTTCATAATATTTTCATATAATAGGATTTGCTTTATTTAAACCACTTTAAGCTCCTGATTGCTAAAAAGAATAATTTTACTTTTTTAAATACTTCTTCATAAATCTAACTAGTTAATAAGTTTCTGAGATTTTCTCCTGTTCTCCATATTTTCTCTTCTTATTTAACTCTAAATAAATTGGGAAGATTATTATTTACTTGCACATTTTGTATTTATATAATTCAGTTTCAGTTTCCAAAGGGGCGCTAACAGTGTAGATAGATGTCTTAAACTCTGTGAGTTGTTATATGCTGACATAACACTAAACATAGGAGAATAATCATGTAAATTGAGGGGGAAAACAAAAGACATCGATTGTTTTTTGGAAGAATATTACCCAAAGCATATGCTCATTTTATTTGAATTTGTACAACTGACCCTCTAGCAAATTTTAAAGTTCCTTGAAAGCACATTATGAAATTTGAATTTTGGATAAAAATTGAAATTAGTATATAAAACTAATAGTTAATTTGTTAAAAAAGATTAACTTACTACAGAATGGATTTGTTCCAACAGTATCCAAAAATACAGTCGTCCTGAGAGTTGTGTTTTCTATCCTTTCTTTTAAAATATCTTTCCATAGCTCAATTTGATAACCTGAGATTTGAGAAATAGAATATTAGTCATTGAACTTGCATCAAATAGCATACAAAAATATCTAATTACTGAAAAGAACTAAAGGATCAATGTATTATAATAATAATTACAATTTATGGATTTTTATAACTTAAAATCACTTTTCAAATAATTTCCCATCCTATTTATTTCAACTATAACAACTCTTACATTGAAGATTCACAAATAAATCTACACCCTGGAAATCATATCAGATCTTTGCATACTCCATATGGTTAAAGTCCATCTGCCAAAGTTTTTATTTATAAATTGGTAATTTTACTTGAAACTCCTTTTAGTGAATTCAACAGAAAAAACTGATTAGATAAAACTTGAACATAAAATTTAACTCCATGAGCACAGCCTCCAATTCTCTTATATACATATTCATGCTGATACAGCATGTATATGTACACATTATACATACAAGGTATATAGTATAGATATCACCTTAATTATATATGAAATATATATCATCTCTGCTATATATATATATATACACACACAATACTATATATTGTATGTATAATATATATTTCAGATATAAACCTTATTTGTACATATAGAATATGTAATACACACACATATCTAAGATGCTTCCTACTTCATGTATGTGTCTATTTCTACATTGCTACCTCCAAATTTGAAATCTGAATGCAGTAGACAGAATACTGAATTGAAAATTCAGAGATTTAACTCTAGTTTTCCCTTGTGCCCTTAAGCAATCCACATGTTCACATTGGGTCACGATTTACTTTGGAAAAGCAATAGAACCAGAAAAGCAATCCCCAACATGAGGGCTGAAGAAAACCAATCCCACTAACGTATATTATATAAACTAAAATATATTCTAGACAGAGGGGTCTATGAGGAAATAAGTCTAGCAAAGCCTGCAGAGTGCTTATCTCTTCTAGTGATTCTCTACGTATGTTAGTATATACCTCTTATGAAAGAAAATCACAGGAGGCTGTTTAATTCAGACTTTGTCATTGCTACCCATTTAATTGAAGCCACTTGGCTTTGGAAACATTTCTAGTAGACCTGTCATGATACGATTAGATGTTGACATGCTCATGACATACTTGGGGTCTGGTATTGTCTTTGGCAAACACTGAACAAACAGCCTCTGAGATTCATTTCCAGCTTTAAAATTCTATTTTTACGTGGATACTTTTTTCTCTATAATTTCCCACTGTCAGACTTCAGTTAATCAAAAGTTGCAATACTTAACTGTTCTTACCAAGTTTATCGATTTAGAAAGTATAAACCATGTGTGATTCGTATCTGCCTGCTACTAACAAATGCAAAGCTAACGATGGCTCATACCTCTTCACTTCTTAAGACTTCCCTTAAAAATACAAACTAACAGCAAACAAAACCCTCAGTATCACTAAAAATGAATGTTTCTTTCTTTAGTGGAAATATAGATGGATGATAGATCCTTCTGTGTGTTAAGAACAAGGACCATCAAGAGGCCACCACATGCATACACTACACGCAGCACAGAAGAGGTTGCCCAAGTTCCTCTCACTAAGAACCTTAAAAACATTTACTAGAAAATGAACTATTTTCTCTGTCCCACAGAAGACTTTTCCAAAAATGTTAGTATATTAACCAGTAAACATGAAAGGTTCCAGCAGAAAATAATAACACAATTATGCTGTTCACGTTCCACAAAGAATTAGAGTAATTATAACAATCTCTCTTACCTAGTTTAGGACATGATTTTTCCTTAAAGTCAGCACAATCCGCACATAAACCAGTCTTATAATCTTTGTATGAACGACAAGAAAATGAAATAAAATTGCAGCTCGTTTCCAAAGCTGCCATGAATAAGTAAACTGCTCTCTGGTGGTCACATTTAATAAATTCAAGTCCTTGAGTGTTAAAAATCAAGCAGTTAGATGTATTAAGCCAAGTTCAAGTAAATTAGAAAAAAAATTTAAAGATTAAATTCTACCTAATGCTGTGCACTTTATGAATATCACAGTGCTGACTACAATGCAGTTTTATCTCAGGCAACTTAATAAATGGTACCATTGAAAGCTTAAATATAGTATGCCTTTTACATGAGATATATAAGAAATTTTTCTAAAGTAATAATTAAAGTAGCCAAAATGTTTAATTTCAGTACTTTGACAATTACACATGCACTGCTACCATATTTAATGATTAGTGTACATATAACTCCCTTCTAAACTCTCACCCCTAACATTCCTACTCAATGTCAAAGATACCTGTGCAAATAGGAGACATTAAAGATTTATCATGTCCCTTTCCTTTCCTAACTTCTCACATTCCTGTCCCTTTGAGTAAACTCCTCTAGTTTTTGTGGCCTTTAAAGATGTGGTTCTTGACCAGTTCCCACTGTAGATCTCAGGACATTTCTCACCGTGGCTCTAAAGTAAGCCAAATTCCATACAGAGAGCAGTTGTTCAGCTCTTTAGGTACAGAATGACCAAGTGCAAGAGTTCATAATCTGTGAATAACACACAGCAATACTATGGTAATGGCTGGAGAAAAAAATGGCAACCCACTCCAGTATTCTTGCCTGGGAAAATCCCACTGACAGAGGAGCCTGGTGGGCTATAGTCTATGGGGTCACAAAACAGTCACAACTTAGCAACTAAACAACAACAACAATGGTAAAAATTAAATCCTGAAACAAAACTTGTATTATATGATACTTTGGCTACACATGCTTCTTCACTGACATAACTTCTAATGTTTAAACTGATAAACTAAAAATGTTGAGACTATAAGATAATAAGTTTCATCCATAATCAAATGAGATGTCTACGGGTAACATTTATGAACTCAGAAGGATCAAATTAGACCATTTCCACCAATAACTCCTGAATGATGAGCAGTGGTGAAAAAAATGTTGACCACAGATTAAAAAGGAAAAAAACTGATCTTCTTTCATTTTTTTGAAGCATGCACAATTTATTCTAAAATACTTTTTGTATACCTGAAAAAATTGATTTAGGACAGCCAGGTTGCTTTTTCCCTCCATTTGGATAAAAATCTATATGTCCCAAGGGTTGTTTAATGCCTAAACCTGAGAAGAAAAGACCCAAGAATCACAAAGTATATATAATCTGTTCAGCAACACATATAAAACAAAGTTTCCTATAAAATTCATTGACAGATTCATGTCAATGTATGGCAAAACCAATACAATAATGTAATTAGCCTTCAATTAAAATAAAAAATTTAAAAAATAGACATAAAAAAACAGGGTAATCAACTGAAATTGGATTTCCTGGATATTTCATTATGATAACAGTAAAGTTTTGCAAAATGAATTGTCACATAATTACAAAAAAAATATTCATTGACAGTAACTCAAAATGTGAATTGAAAATAAAATTCTTTTTTAAAAGATGACTTTTTTGGTATTATTTCCTCAATTTAACTTCTCATGCAAATTACATTTCATTAATTTAGTACATTTACATGTGATCAGTGTATTGTGGGCCCATAACAGTTCTTTGTGCTATGAATATATCAATACAATTGAAAAAGGAAGAGCAAAAAATTCTCATTGCAGTGGAAATTACATCCTAGTGGAAGAGAGACATCATAAACAAGTAAAAATGCAGTATGTCAGATAATAATAAGTGCTGCAGAGAAAAATTAAGCAGAATAAAGGACAGTGAATGTGGTAGGTTGGACTTTTAAATAGTTTGGGAAATCTCTTACTGAAGAGGTGAGAATTGAACAAAGATGTGAAGTGTGAAGGACGTGAGTGAGGCAGAATCAAGTAGATATCTGTGTGCATACGGGCTATTTAAAGAATCCAGTTTATCTGGTATACCATGTGAGAGAGAGCACTGGAGGAAATGAAGCTAAGTCATTTAGGACTTTTTAGGTGTGATCATTCACTCTCATTCTGGATAATAATGCATAGCATTTGATGCTAGACTCACTAACTGGAAAAATCAAAAGATGCGACTTCAACTGGAACAAGTTGGGCCAGAGTGACATGAACCATGTAGCTATGATTTAAGAACTTCTGTATACACTCATCCATTGGCATCCATGGGGTATTGTTTCCAGGAACTCCCCTCCATCTCCCACTCTCCCACAGAGACACGAAAATTTGAGGATGCTCAAGTCCGGTATATAAAATGGTACAGCACAGTCATTCCCCCTTGCCCGCAAGTTCCACATTCATGGATATAGACAGCCAATTGTATCTGTAGAACCTTGGGACATTAGGGGAGGTACACTTTCTAGGTACATTAACCAATACGGGGTCTGTAACCTAGGGGAGCAATAGAAATTAAAAAAAAAAAAAGGTAGCAAACTCAGAATATTTGGGACTGTGATCTCACTCCCAAGTAAGATAACAATGTTTTTGCTTGGGTTTCAAGAAATTTCCTACAACATAATGAACTCTTGAGAGAGATCAGCAATAGACTGAGCACAGCAAAGATAAATACTTGGGTCTGACAGTAAGGATCAAGATGCAGCTACTTGATTTAGTTCTAGTTAGTATCAGAATAAGATATCAGCTGGTGAGACATTACCAGGGCATGGGGACACTGGGCATGAGCATTACAGGGAAGGGGATACAGGATATAAGGAGAGACAAAAGGCAATTTAGGTGACTTCCTCAGAATCCCCTGGAATCCAGGGATGCACATGTAGGATTTAATTGTGACAGTGGTGAGGATAAACTAACCAACTCCTCCTTCCATTCCATCACCCACTTAGCTTGTGGAATTTTAGTAAGGAAGAACAGTCTTCTAAATATAACCCCCTTGAAGTCCAATAATTTTGGAGATCTTTAAAAATTCCTCATATTTGAACTCATCATAAGAGTTCTAAAACTAGGGGTTTCAGGTTTAGAGCCATCACTTTCTCCAATCTGCATCTGAAGTAGAATCAAAACTAAGAAGACTGCTCAGGAATCAGGAAGAAGCAAAAGATATTTATTATTAACTTACAAGTAGCCCTTGATTCAGGCATGTCATTTCCCTTTTATCAGGTGGAAGGGGCAGGGCAGTTGAGTCTGCTTGGGCCATTCATTCTCTTGGTTTCAAGAAGGGTGGGGAGAGCAGATATGGTTTTTTAATTTTCTTTTTATTGTAAAATATAACACATACATGCAGAAAAGAATATAAGACATAAAACTAAAGATTAATTAATAAATATAAGGCAAACAGCCACTTAGCTACCAAACCAATGTCAGGAAATAACCCAATAACCAGCACCTTACTTTTCTATAAAAATTAAAACCACTTTTTCTTTTCATACTTTTTCCTATTTCTATTCTTTACCTTATAAGGATGCTTCCAAAACAATACATTTTATATTAGCTCATTCTGGAAATATATATAAATTGACTCATATTTCAAACATGTTTTTGTGTCTGGCTTCTTTCAATTATCAGTATATTTGTGATATTAGACCACATTGTCAGGTATAAATGTAGTCACCCATTTGTAATCATTCATTGCTATACAGTATTTCATTGACATACACACCACAACTTATTTATCCATTCTTCTGTTGATGGACATATGTTATTTCAAATTTAAGGTTAATATGTGTTAATACTATGAACATCCTTGAACACACACATTAATGCATATTTGAAAGCATATGTGTTGGTCACATACCTAGGAATAGAATCGCTATGTTATAGAATATGAGTATATTCAATTTTAATAAATGATCCTAAATAAATTGCCAAAGAGGTTGTACCAATTTATACCACTACCAACAACATATAAGTATCTCTGCTGTTTTACATACCCTCCAATAGATGGTCTTGTCAGGTTTTTTAATTTTAGTCATTCTGGTAGGCAAGTGGTAATACATGAGGTTTTAATTTACATGTTTCTGCTTACTGAAGATTTTAAGAACTTTCCATTGCCTAGTTGGGATTTCCCTTTTATAAAATATCTGATCAAGTCTTGATTTAATCAAGTTGCATTTTTCTTTATTACTGATGTATAGGACTTACTTATCTGTTTTCCTGTTTTGGTTCGCTGTTAGCTTTCATGAAGGTTTCTTTAATGAGTTCTTAATTTTAATACAATCAGACATCTTAATGTTTCAATTTGGGTTACGGATTTTCATGCACACTTTAGAAAAATGTTATGTTACAAATATTTTAAAAATAATAGTTCATAATATGTTTATTGCTTTACCTTTCACCATAGGAAAAGAATTTTCCTATATATTCCCTATATTTTCCTATTCTGTGTTTTATGGGCATTAGAGATGTATTATTTCATTTCAAGTTTTCAACTGACTGACATAGAACCACTTACCAAAAAGTCTATAAATAACAAATGTTGGAGATGACCTTAAGAAAAGGGAACCCTCATACACTATTGATGGGAATATAAATTTGTGCAGCCACTACGGAAAACAGTATGGAAGTTCCTTTAAAAAACTAAACAGAACTACCATTGATCCAGCAGTTCCACTCCTGGGTATATATCTGGAGTAAATTAAAACACTAATTTAAAAAGATACATGCTCCCCAGTGTTCACAGTAGTACTATGTACAAGAGCCATGACAGGAAGCAACCCAAGTGCCCATCAACAGATTACTGGATTAAGAAGTGAATGGAATATTACACAGCCATAAAGTGAAATATTGCCTTTTGCAGGAACGTGGATAGATCTAGAGAATATGCATAGTGAAATAAGTCAAAGAAAAACAAATACTATATCATATCACTTATATGTGCAATCTAAAATATAATACAAATAAATGTATATAACAGAAACAGAGTCACAGATACGGAAAACAAAACTACCAAAGGGGCTACCAAAGGGGAAAAAATAGGGGAAGGGACAAACTAGGAGCATGGGGTTAATTCATTAAACAGATAAGCAACAAGGCTTTACTGCATAGCGTGGGGAATGATACCCAATATCTTGTAATAACCTATGGTGGAATATAATCGGTAAAACAAACAAACAAACAGAAACACTATGATGTGTATCTGAAACTTACACAATATTGTAAATCAACTATTCTTCAATTTAAAAAATGAAACCCAGAAAAAATGAGAATCATTTTCACTGTCCAGCAGTATCAAAATCATAATGAATCTAATAAGTTCCATAACTCTATAGTTTGTTTTACTGACTTTTTTGTCTCCCCTTACACTAAAATGACACTGTCTTCATTACTACGATAAGATTTGATAACTGGAAGAATATGTCTTTGTGCTTTTTTCCTTCAAGAATACTTCAATGGTACTTGACCCTTTGCATTCCACATTAACCTTATAATTAGCTTGTGAGGTTATTTTTTTTTAATGATTAGCTTTTAATAAAGATTGCACTAGGGCTGCAAGTTAGCTTGCCAAAAATTGACATGTTTATAATATTCACATTTGTATATGTGGTTTACTTTCTTTTGATCAGTATTTTGGTCTGCAGTGTTTAGCGGTTTTCTGCATAATATGCTTGTGCAATTTATTGAGTTATTACAGGTATGCTATATTTTATTACAGTGGCATAATTCTAGAATTTTATTTGCTAAGTCCTACTGCTGGTTTCTAGAAAGAACTGAATTTTGTATATATAACATATTCAACAACCTTGCTAATTTTTCCTGTGAATTCTAATTAATTATCTGGAGATTCTTTAGGGTTATCTATTTATGCAAACATATCATCTGAAAATGATTTTATACTCTTATATCTTTTAATACATTTCTCCCCTTACTGCACTGAAGACATAGTTAAATGTTGCTGCAGAATGACAAGGACAGGTATCCTTGTCCAGTACCCAGTCTCAAAAAGAAAGCCTTCCATATTCCACTGGTAATGTGACATTTTCTATTGATTTTTGGAGAGATATGCTTTACCAGATTGTGGACTTTTACTTTTGTTCCCAATTTGCCAATTTTTGTCATACGTAACTCCTCTCTAGAGCTTTTTCTGCATTTACATGATATCACTAAATTAATTTTCTCTTATTCCTTTGATGAGATGAATTAAGAAGTTGATTTTAGAATGGTAAACTAAATTTGCTTCTTAATAATAAATCCAAATTGGATGGGATTCAATACCAACTTTATATGTTGCTGGTTTACTAGTGTGATACTTAATACAGAATTTTTGCATCTTTGTTTTTAACAGAGAATGTCCAGCAAACTATCTTTTCTGCAGTCTTTTGACATTAAGTTTGTGATGGCCTTCTCAAACATTTACAAACCATTTCCTGTTTACTTTTTATTACCTGAAAGTACGTGTAAAAGTGGTCTTATTTATCACTTAAATGTTTAGTAGAGAAAAAAAATTTGCCTGAGTATTTAGTTGGAAGTCTTTAAATTGCAGTGTCTACTTCATCAATAATTATAAAACTCTTCAAATTTTCCCTTTTCATTTGTCAGAAAATGCTTTTGCTTTTCCATAAGAATTTTTCTACTTCACATATCATAGCATATGGTCATATATTTTCATATTTATCTGTAAATGTTGCTCACTATATTGTATTACAATGATTTTAATACCTATAGTATCTGTAACACTATTTCCTTTACTTGTATTGATCCTGTGTTTTCTCTCCTTGTCCTTTCTATTTTTTCTCTACAAGGACCACTTAATCTGGAAGTAAAGTACAAATTTTTGGCTTTTTTAATCACTTCTAACTGACTTTTTATTCCATTTTTATACGTTTTTATTAGTTTCTTTCTCAATATCTATAGGTGTGCTTTTTGATTAATTTCTGAAGATAGATGCTTTTTGTGGTTGGTGTTCAGTCTTTAAGTCATGACCAACTCTGCAACTCCATGGACTGCAGCATGCCAGGCTTCTCTGTCCTTCACTATCTCCCAGAGTTGCTCAGATTCATGTCCACTGAGTCAGTCATGCTATCTAAACATCTTCTGTTGTCCCCTTCTCCTTTTGCCTTTAATCTTTCTCAGCATCAGGGTCTTTTACAGTGAGTCAACTCTTCCCATCAGGTGGCCAAAGTATTGAAGCTCCAGCTTCAGGATCAGTCCTTCCAGTGAATAATAAGGCTTGATTTCCTTTAGGATCCACTAGTCTGATCTCCTTGCTGTTCAAAGGACTCTTAGGAGTCTTCTCCAGCATGTCTGTTGGAAAGCATCAATTCTTGGGCACTCAGCCTTCTTTATGGTCCACCTCTCACATCCATATATGACTAATGGACAAACCATAGCTTTGACTATATGGGCCTTTGTCACCAAAGTGATGTCTCTGCTTTTTAACACATTGTCTAGGTTTGATAGATGCTTAGATTATTGATTTTTTGGTCTTTTAAAATATTTGTATTAAAAGCTAGACATTTACTTCTAGTCATGACTCCAACAAATTTTAATATGTATTTAATACTATTGAATTAAAATATTTTATATCTCCATTATTATTTATTCTTCCCTCATTAGTTATCTAAAACTATGTTTGTTCTATAAATATATGGATTTTCAACTTATATTTTTCTTATCTATGTATAGTTTAACTTCTTTTATTATAGAGAATATTACTGTTTATACTTCCACCTTTATGAAATATTTACATTTAATGGTATAGCTCGGTTTGATTTTCCCATTATTTATTTCTATTTACTTGCCTGCTCTATGTGACTCTTTCTCTCCTTGCCTTCTTTTGGACTTAAACACAACTATTTCATTTTTGTCTTCTATTAGCATGGAGGTCAGGTATTCTTACACACTTTTTTATCTTTTTAAATAACTAGAGATTTAACAGAAAGCCTTGATTTATGAACACCAAATGTTGACAATTACTTTTAAACTTTCTTACATATAATTAAGGAACAAAGAATGCTTGAACTTCATTTAACAGCCCTCAGTTAAGTTCAGTTCAGTCACTCAGTCGAGTCTTACTCTTTGCAACCCCATGAATCACAGCACGCCAGGCCTCCCTGTCCATCGCCAACTCCCGGAGTTCACTCAAACTCACCTCCACCGAGTCGGTGATGCCATCCAGCCATCTCATTCTCTGTCGTCCCCTTCTCCTCCTGCCCTCAATCACTCCCAGCATCAAAGTCTTTTCCAGTGAGTCAATTCTTTGCATGAGGTGGCCAAAGTATTTGAGTTTCAGGTTTCAGCTTCAGCATCAGTCCTTCCAATGAACACCCAGGACTGATCTCCTTTAGAATGGACTGGTTGGATCTCCTTGCAGTTCAAGGCACTCTCAAGAGTCTTCTCCAACACCACAGTTCAAAAGCATCAATTCTTTGGCGATCACCTTTCTTCAGAGTCCAACTCTCACACCCATACATGACCACTGGAAAAACCATAGCCTTGACTAGATGGACCTTTGTTGGCAAAGTAATGTCTCTGCTTTTTAATATGCTATCTAGGTTGGTCATAATTTTCCTTCCAAGGCGTAAGCGTCTTTTAACTTCATGGTTGCAATCAGCATCTGCAGTGATTTTGGAGCCCAAAAAAATAAAGTCTGATACTGTTTCCCCATCTATTTCCCATGAAGTGATGGAACCAGATGCCATGATCTTAGTTTTCTGAATGTTGAGCTTCAAGCCAGTTTTTTCACTCTCCTCTTTCACTTTCATCAAGAGGTTTTTTAGTTCCTCTTCACTTTCTGCCATAAGGGTAGTGTCATCTGCATATCTGAGGTTATTGATATTTCTCCCAGCAATCTTGATTCCAGTTTGTGCTTCTTCCAGCCCAGCGTTCCTCATGATGTACTCTGCATATAAGTTAAATAAGCAGGGTGACAATATACAGCCTTGACTTACTCTTTTTCCTATTTGGAACCAGTCGGTTGTTCCATGTCCAGTTCTGACCGTTGCTTCCTGACCTGCATACAGGTTTCTCAAGAGGCAGGTCAGATGGTCTGGTATTCCCATCTCTTTCAGAATGTTCCACAGTTTATTGTGATCCACACAGTCAAAAGCTTTGGCATAGTCAATAAAGAAGAAATAGATGTTCTTTTGGAACTCTCTTGCTTTTTCCATGATTCAGCAGATGTTGGCAATTTGATCTCTGGTGCCTCTGCCTTTACTAAAATCAGCTTGAACATCTGGAAGTTCACGGTGCATGTATTGCTGAAGCCTGGCTTGTGGAATCTTGAGCATGACTTTACTAGTGTGTGAGATGAGTGCAATTGTGCAGTAGTTTGAGCATTCTTTGACATTTCCTTTCTTTGGGATTGGAATGAAAACTGACCTTTTCCAGTCTATTTTTGTAATGCATTTTAATTCTCTATATATTCCAAATTCTATACAACAATTACAATGTTTTATGCCATCAATATCCATTTAAACTGAAAAATGTTTTACCATTTTCAGTGCTCTTCCTTCCTGAATAGCCATAAAAAGATAATTTTCCTTCTTTTGATGTTAATTTCTCTCAGTGTATACTTGTCTGAAACTGTATAGTTTCATTTTTTCCTGAAACACATTGCAATACTAGGAAGCTATTTTCATTCAACATATTGAAAATATAACTCTATTCTTTCTTAACTTCCATTGTTTCTCTTGAGAAATTAGTTGTAATTAAGATCATTTTTATTCATTTAATTTTATGTTATATGCTTTGATGTGGTCTTTTCTGTAAATTTATCATCATATGTCTCAATGAGTTTGTCTATTTTTCACATTGGAATTAACTGTGCACTTCAATTTTTTGATTGATTATAATTCCTGAGTTTTTAGAACTTCTGAGATATTATCCTTAAATATCACTTCTGTTCCATTTTTCTCTCTTTTTATTTGGAATCTAAATTAAATATGATTGACCTTCTTGCTATTTATCCTATGAACCTCTTACCTCTCTATATTGTCTATTTTATTTGTTTTTTGCTCTGTATTGGATCTTTTTTCTTCATTCTAGAAACAGACTTATCACCGATTTTCCAAGTCACATGCTTTCTCTTTGTACTTGATTCAAATTTTTTGTTAAACTCACTCAATAATTGTCAATTAACTCACTTCTTAGGTTAAGAACTACTATTATATTTATAAAATAGAATAGGTCATATTTATACTTAAATATCATTCTCTGCTGATATTTCCAATCTTATCGATCTCTTTGAAAATAATGAGCATGTTTCAGCCATTTTCTAATAGTCAGAGACCTATGGGTCTGTTTCTGTGGACTGTTGTTTCTTGGTTCTCATATGTGTTTCTTACTTCAAGTGTACCTGGCTATCTCCAATGGATGCTGGACTTTTTAAAATATATTTGTAAGAATAATTTGAAACCACAGATGACATGATCCTTGTACATAAAGGACTATCATTTTCTTCTATCAGCTACCTAGAAGGTCTGATAATGTAAGAACTCCTTAAACAAAACTTAATATGTGAGATTTTTCTGGATAACATTGAATTACTGAAAGCTTGCTAAAGACTATTAAAAGTCTGTTTTTTTTTCAACCTTATTGTTACTTCTATAGTGCTACCCTTTGGGGTCTAAAAAAATAGCATAAGATGTTTTACAACATCTTATGAGGCTTTCAAAAACACTTTTCGTACTCTCTGCATCAGAAAACCATCCATGACTCCAAATGACCAGTTCACCTCCCTGGAGTGTTGATTTTTTTTTTTTAATGTTCTGGATATTGAACTGATAATTTTTTTCCTGATATCCCAGAAAGAATATTTATTCAGATTATCTAATCAACAATTATGAAAGGTAACATAGCTTCTTTAACATAAACAACTGAATAAAGACAAGAATTACTGGCAAGTAGAAAATGCACTTGTGGGTTAGTATTTCAGGAAAGAGAAATCTGTCAGGTTATTTGCTGACCTCAAGTATCTTATTCAGGGATTCCTTGAAACCAGTGAATATGCAGTATCAAAAATCTGTGCTCCTCACTGGTGATAGTCATAAAAAGATCAATTAAAGGTTCCAATTTATAGCACCTAGTGGCAAGTCATATTTGATAAACTGAGTCATCAAAAGATATTAAGAATAAAAGACAGTCCAAAAATTTTATTAAGAAAACTAAAAAATCCAAACAAAAAGCAATAAAATGTGTGAAACACTAATTCAAAAGGCCATAAGCAGAACTGAAGCTGGAATTTCAAAAGAACTGCAGAGTACCTGGGCATTAGGTGAATTGTCATGTGTGGAAATGTTAAGGTGATAGAAAGGGCTCGAGATTAGGAAGACATAAAAGGTTGAGGGCATCATATTAGAGTTATGAAACTTCAGACAATGACTCTGTATGATGTAGATGAACTTGCTGCTGCTGCTGCTAAGTCACTTCAGTCGTGTCTGACTCTGTGTGACCCCACAGACAGGGCCTACCAGGCTGTCCCATCCCTGGGATTCTCCCGGCAAGAACACTGGAGTGGGTTGCCATTTCCTTCTCTAATGTGTGAAAGCGAAAAGTGAAAGTGAAGTCGCTCAGTCATGTCCGACCCTTAGCGACCCCACGGACTGCAGCCTACCAGGCTCCTCCATCCATGGGATCTTCTAGGCAAGAGTACTGGAGTGGCTTGCCATTGCCTTCTCCGATTAACTTACATTCCAAATAAAGAGCATAATTGTTCTGATTACAGCTCAGCAAACTGGCATGTAGTCACAGAAGTTGAAAACATATCACCTATTGCATTAATGGCATTTATATCTCACAAAATCATTGATACTGATTCTCACAGAGTAAACTCAGGATAATATAGGAGCAGATAAATTACCTGGATCAAAGAGAAAATAGACCTGAAGAAACAGGGAATTGGGAACCATCTTTGGGTCACTTTCTCCTGTCTGTATCATGGCACTATATCTTTCCCATGCCACCAACCATAACACATGTAAATTACCAGTTAATCTGAGCAACATATTGGTGAAGTGAAGACACCGGAATCAAAAGATACTATTTCAAATTGTGACTCTGCCTCTTACTGACGTTGTCACTTTGACCCGAGCCTCTCCGTCAGCAAAAAAAGGATGAAAATGTTTACTTATTTCATGGGGACTTAGGAGCATTCCAAAATTAATCCACATAAATAAAGTGATTAATGTATAGGAAGTACTCAATATCAGTTTCAGTTTCAATACAGGAAGGAGATCAGGGCCATCTAAAATATTTCTTTAAGTTGTTGTCCAAGGTACTCTGGCCATTTAGAGGAAATAGACATTTAGAGGAAAATAATTTAAAATCTTTAGGGAAAAATATTCTTTTTCTGTGCTTCAATATAGGTGCCCAGTTTGAGTTGATATACAACAAAGTGATACAATGAGAAGAGAGAATAACCTAAACACATCGGGAATATTAAGCATGGGGAAACTGTGATCAAATCAATAAAACTGTTAATAGAATGAAAGGATGAAGTAAATTTTTTTTTCAAATTTCTGTTTTTAGGATGACCTGACAGTTCCTGAAAACTAAGGGCAGAGTGTCATTTTACACCAGAGAATAAACTAACTCTAAGAAATGTTGCTTGTGGGAAATATAATAATCATATAATTTCAGATTTAACACTTCATCCACTACTGTTTCCTTTTTTCTCTTCCCCAGTGTCCACATTGCTTTTTGCATTTTCAAATAAGTAAAAAATAAATCCTGCATTGTTACCATTGGTATCAGTATGGATGACATCCACAAAGTTTGCATCAGTGTAATCTAATCTGCCATTTGATGGTTTTCCAGAGAATTGTGGCCCAGCAGGATCAAGACCTGAAATTCAAGAAAGAAAATTATTAATATATTAATCAAGTTATATTACAGAGTTCATATCACACACTTGCATTATTATTTATAAACATAACAAGTTTAAACCTGTCCAAAAACATATCTAAAGATAAATTAAATTAGATGAATAGCAAGTATCTGTTTTATTTGAATAACATTATTCCCAATCTTGAGTTTATCAATGATTCAGTATCAAGCCACATTACACATACCTTGACAAAATATTGTGGCTTTCTTTAGGACATTCATTTAACAAGTAATTATGAATATGCTGGTAGTAAAATTCTATTTAATAGAAAGTAACTACTACTCCAACATGAGTTTGAGTGAACTCCGGGAGTTGGTGATGGACAGGGAGGCCTGGCGTGCTGTGATTCGTGGGGTCGCGAAGAGTCGGACATGACTGAGCGACTGAACTGAACTGAACTACTACTCCTGAGGGGGAAAAAATAATAAATATTATCCTGGTCCTATCTTCAACCTCATTCTGTACCAGCTTATCCTGGGTCTACTGAAAGGTCTAAAATGATTTTAAGTGCAATTTAAGCTGTGGGATAAAACATATTTATTATTAGCTTATCATTCATTTCTCACAAAAGTTTACTGCACACAAAAAAATACATTAAATGTGTAATAAAAGATAATATTTCTAGTGTATTCAGAGTTCTAAATAAAATTCTAATCTCATGATCTACTGCAGAGTATCAAAAAATGCTAAGAAATGAAATGAAATGCCTTGAGAACATCTATTCAATAGGGCAATAATTATCTTAAAAGATATTTTAAAAATAAAATATAATGTTGCTTATCTCAATATTCTATTAACCCGAGTTTATTTGGCCCATATGATTGAATAGTTGTTGCTCAGTCACTCAGTCATGTCTAACTCTATGTGACAAAATGGATTGCAGCAGAGTAGGCATCCATGGCCTTCACCATCCCTGGGAGTTTGCTCAAACTTATGTTCATTGAGTAGATGTGATGCCATCCAACCATCTGGTCCGCTGTCATCCCCTTCTCCTGGCTTCAATGTTTCTCAGCATCAGGATCTTTTCTAATGAGTCAGCTCTTCCCATGATGTTACCAAAGTATTGGAGCTTCATCTTCAGCATCAGTCCTTCCAGTGAATACTTCAGCATTAGGCCTTCTTTATGGCCCAGTTCTCACATCCATACATGACTACTGGAAAAACCATAGCTTTTAACTATACAGATCTTGGTTGGCAAAGTGATATCTCTGCTTTTTAATACGCTGTCTAGGTTGCTCATAGCTTTTCTTTCAAGGAGCATACATCTTTTAATTTCATAGCTGCAATCACCATCTGCAGTGATTTTGGAGCCCCACAAAATAAAGTCTCTGTTTCCATTGTTTTCCCATCTATTTGCCATGAAGTAATGGGACCAGATCACAAGAAGTGATGGGAAACGATGGAAACAGTGAGAGATTTTATTTTGGGGGCTCAAAAATCACTGCAGATGGGGAATGCAGCCATGAAATTAAAAGATGCTTGCTCCTTGAAAGAAAATCTATGACCAACCTAGACAGCCTTTTAAAAAGCAGAGACATCCCTTTGATGACCAAAGTCTCTAGTCAAAGCTACAGTTTTACTACTAGTCATGTATGGATGTGAGAGTTGGACTGTGAAGAAAGCTGATCACCAAAGAATTGATGCTTTTGAACTGTGGTGTTGGAGAAGACTCTTGAGAGTCCCTTGGACTGCAAGGAGATCCAACCAGTCCATTCTAAAGGAGATCAGTCCTGGGTGTTCATTGGAAGGACTGATGCTAAAGCTTAAACGCCAATACTTTGGCCACCTGATGTGAAGAACTGACTCACTGGAAAAAACCCTGATGCTGGGAAAGATTGAAGGCAGGAGGAGAAGGGGATGACAGAGGATGAGATGGTTGGATGGTATCACCAACTTGATGGGCATGAATTTGAGCAAACTCCGGAAGTTGGTGATGGACCGGGAGGCCTGGTGTGCTTCAGTCCATTGGGTCACAAAGGGTCAGACATAACTGAGCAACTGAACTGAACTGAAGTGATGGGACCAGATGCGATAACCTTAGTTTTTTGAATGTTGAGTTTTAAGCCAGCTTTTTCACTCTTGTTTCACCTTTATCAAGTGGCTCTTTACTTCCTCTTTGCTTTTTGCCATAAGGGTGGTGTCATCTGCATATCTGAGGTTGTTGATATTTCTCATGGAAATCTTGATTCCACCTTGTGATTCATCCAGCCTGGCATTTTGCATGATGTACTCTACATATAAGTTAAATAAGCAGGGTGACCATAAGCAGCCTTGACGTACTCCTTTCCCAATTTTTAACCAGTCTGTTGTTCCATTGCACTCATCTCACATGCTAATAAAGTCAGGCTCAAAATTCTCCAAGCCAGGCTTAGCAATATGTGAACCGTGAAATCCCAGATGTTCAAGCAGACTTTAGAAAAGGTAGAGGAACCAGAGATCAAATTGCCAACATCCGCTGGATCTTGGAGAAAGCAACAGAGTTCCAGAAAAATATCTATTTCTGCTTCATTGACTATGCCAAAGCCTTTGACTGTGTGGATCACAATAAACTGTGGAAAATTCTGAAAGAGATGGGAATACCAGACCACCTGACCTTCCTCTTGAGAAACCTGTAAGCAGGTCAGGAAGCAACAGTCAGAACTGTATATGGAACAACAGACTGGTTCCAAATAGGAAAAGGAGTACGTCAAGGCTGTATATTGTCACCTTGCTTATTTAGCTTATATGCAGATTACATCATGAGGAACGCTGGGCTGGAAGAAGCACAAGCTGGAATCAAGATTGCTGGGAGAAATATCAATAACCTCAGATATGCAGATGACACCACCCTTATGGCAGAGAGTGAAGAGGAACTCAAAAGCCTCTTGATGAAAGTGAAAGAGGAGAGTGAAAAGGTTGGCTTGAAGCTCAACATTCAGAAAACAAAGATCATGGCATCTGGTCCCATGGGAAATAGAAAAACAGTGGAAACAGTGTCAGACTTTATTTTTTGGGGCTCCAAAATCACTGAAGATGCTGATTGCAGCCAATTACTCCTTGGAAGGAAAATTATGACCAACCTTGATAGTATATTAAAAAGCAGAGACATTACTTTGCCAACAAAGGTCCATCTAGTCAAGGCTATGGTTTTTCCAGTGGTCATGTATGGATGTGAGACTTGGACTGTGAAGAAAGCTGATCGCCAAAGAATTGATGCTTTTGAACTGTGGTGTTGGAGAAGACTCTTGAGAGTCCCTTGGACTGCAAGGAGATCCAACCAGTCCATTCTAAAGGAGATCAATCCTGGGTGTTCATTGGAAGGAAAAGCTGAAACTCCAATACTTTGGCCACCTCATGCGACGAGTTGACTCACTGGAAAAGACTCTGATGCTGGGAAAGGTTGGGGGTGGGAGGAGAAGGGGACGACAGAGAATGAGATGGCTGGATGGCATCACCGACTCTGTGGACATGAGTTTGAGTGAACTCCGGGAGTTGGTGATGGACAGGAAGGCCTGGCCTGCTGTGATTCATGGGGTCACGGAGAGTCGGACACTACTGAGCGACTGAACTGAACTGTTGTTCCATGTCTTGTTTTAACTACCACTTCTTGACTTGCATACAGGTTTCACAAAAGGCAGGTAAGGTGGTCTGGTATTCCCATCTCTTTCAGAATTTTTCAGTTTGTTGTGATCCATCCAGACAAAGGTTTTTGCATATTCAGTGAAGCAGAAGTAGATGTTTTTCTATGATCCAATGGTTGTTAGATCCCACATGACTGAATGAAGCAGAAATTTCTCTCTTCCTGTAAATTGCCCTGATGTAGATCCAACACATTTGCTAGCTTTTAAACCCTAATGATTGCTTGGCATATGGAGCCATTCTAACTAATATGTGAATAAACACATCTTAAAATAAACTAGGCTGACCAACAGTTCAAACTGAGTTGTATGGTGGTTGAAAGAGAATAGGCTTTGGATGCCAGAGATCTTTGTATAAATCCTGGCTTAGATGTTACTAAATTCTTGACCCTCCTGAATTTATTCAGTTAACCTCAATTTTCACATCCTTTATAAGGAAGATAAAATTAAGATAGATCAATGCAAGTAAGGTATACTTAAGGCCTTTAAAGACTCTAAATATATATCAAAAATTTATTCACTTCTCCCCTCCCCCTTTGCTTAAGACTCTAGTATTAACATTTGAAATTATTATAATTCTTCTTGGAATAGATCTCAATAATTCTAGAAAGCTAAATTAACTGGGAAAGGATACTATCCTTCTAGTTTTAAAATCACTGACATTCCTAAAGGGAGGCCTGAAAATTCATGTCAGCATTATTTAGTTACTAAGCTTTGTGAATGCAGTAACTTTGTTAAGGAAATACAATGAGAATTGGGGGCCAGTATCTCCCAGGTATAAATAACAACTCCTGATTCTCTCTTCAGGTGTTCAATTAAAAATTTCAAAAGAATTAACTTATACCAAAGTTTCTAAAATTTAAATATATGATAACAGGTTATATTACTGGTTAATACATGAAAAAAGTTTTGCATGTGTAAAAGTTCTAATGGATAAAACTTTCTCAGGATTGTTACAATAAGGTCTCCTTAAAATTCACATGCACAATTAATTCACATGCAAAAATAATTTTCCTTCCATTTATATATGGGTAACTTAAGTTTGGTTAAGAAATAAATAAGACTTAAGAGTCTAACTAAAACAAAGACCAGCCTTTGAATTTAATATGGAAAAATGATGACATTTTTTTTGTGCATTGTTTCCATTGCTTAATATTGCCCTTGTTAAATAAAGTAACAATTTCTGAAACTTAAAAGTATACTAAAACATTAATTTTATAAAAAATATTTAAAATAAATAAATATAATTTTAAAATATTTTACCTGTTATTCTTCCAACTTGACCATGAAATATCTTTCCAACAAATCCACTAATATGAGCCCCTAAGCTCACACCTATGAAATGAAAATTATCAAGAGATGCTCCATGCTTCTGCAATTCAAAATGCAGTGTTACAATTTTCATTTCAGAAAGTCACAAATTATGCCTCATTGCATCAGTGTTCTAAAAATCATTATTTTTTCTGGTTTAGTCCACTTCTGGGAGACAGGGAAGGCAATTTTATAATTTCAAACAACTATATCTTCGTTCAACTTTTTTCATAAAATATATTATTTTTCTTTACATATTAATACCACTAAATTTTTATCTAGAAAAGCATATGTAAAATAATATATTTACATATTTTGTAATAATAAAAATAAAACATATTTGGATACTTTGTGCTAGTGACCTTGATCAGTTCAGTTCAGTTCAGTTCATTTCAGTCGCTCAGTCGTGTCTGACTCTTTGCGACCCCATGAATCACAGCACGCCAGGCATCCCTGTCCATCACAAACTCCCGGAGTTCACTCAAACTTGAGTGCTTTATAAATCTCATATTTAATATTCACAAAGTCCTATGAGCTACTTATTTTTGTCTATTGCCTAAAACTTTCCCAGGCACCTATTAAATGCTTAATAAATATTGTTTTATAGTGGGTTGCCCAAAGTCATATATACTTATTACTATAAAGGAAAACGATAGACTTCAAGTCCAGGTCTAACTTAAAAATATAAACTAACCTGCCTCCTTGTTTTATCTGCAAATTGTGTCAAAAACTTGAGGAAGACTAAACAATGTGAATATCCACCCTTAACTTTAGAGATGATAAAATGAGATGCAGGGATTTTAAGTGACTTCCTCTGATTACAAGCTGGAGAACAATGGAGTCTGATTTTTCAAGCCCAAGTTTTGATCACCTCCTAGACTCACAGCCCAGGAGAGGGGTATGGGGACATTAGGAGCTTAAACAAGGGAGAATTTCTCTTATTATATTCTCTTACACTCTCAGGAAGCAGGTCATGGTCCAGTCTACCCAGACACATCTGATGGCTGATAGAAAGATACGGAACATTTATTTTAATGAGAAACTAGATTCTGATTTCCCAGGCATGGGGTGATAATTTTCTTCAAAATTTCTCAGACCAGTACCTGCAATCTCCAGGGAGTATCACTTTCAATTTTAGTGCTACTGAATTTTTCATCCTTCCTTATTAATATGCAGCCATTGCAAGCAAAAACACTGTTAGAAATTTATCTAACATTAGACTTTTCCTAAACTTCTGTATTTAATATTCACAAGTTCCACACTTTGACATACATATGTATTAATTATAGAAAAGACCACTGCAAAAAGGAAAAATTAATTATGCAATTTTCAGGCTATCAGTAAGAACAAGTGAATCAATAGCCTTCTGTTTCTCCAGAGGGATGGTTTGGTTTTGTCCAAATTTGTGGATGTAAAAATAATAATGATAGCTGCTTTCATTCAATGGTTATTACATAACAAGCACTGGCTAAGAATTAACTTCCCATAACACTTAAATAAAATATTGTTATAAAGTTTTGTCATCCCAAATGAATAGACAGAAATGAGGCAGAATGGTTAAGCTATTGCTCAGACTCACACTGACAGTGTGGATTTGGTGGTCTTTGAATCCTTCCAGTCTGACTTCTAACAACTACGTACAACTGTTTTTTTGACCTATGATGCTTGCTGAATTTCAGCAGAGGCTTGGAAGTCCAGCATAACACAACTTGAAGGTGGATTTCAAGCTCAAGAATGACCCCAAGTCTTTTATCACCTTTCTTTCTCTCAAGCACCATTACTACGACCTCTCTCTAGAACAGACATAGATCTCTAGATCTCCATATACATTGACTTAAAGATCATTTGAAACACAGATGAACCTAGAACTGGCCTGAATTTATTTAACTGGACTTCATTTAAACTGGATAAGCCTAAAAGGAACTGAGATCTGCCTCCAAGGTGGCAAAGTATGCTACTTTTCAAGTTGTTTTTCACTTTGACCAACGTACACTTTGTCATTTTAGACATATCTTAGAAATTACAACTAAAAAGTCTAATGATTAAATAGTTTATTTCCTCTCTCCACATAAAATCACTAACTAACCCTGAAGTCAGCATAAGCAGAGTTAAAAAAACAAAAATCTTAAAATATTTTAAGATAAAATACAATAATTGAGTCTTTAAGATAACATTAAAAATTAAGATAGGTCATGTTTAGGTATAGAATTATCCATTAACACAAAAGAAAAATGGCTGTATATGTGAAGCACATCAACACAATAATTCACACTTGTGCAGTAATTCTTGATTAACAAATTCTTACCATTTTGTAGTATTATAAAGCCACCATTTATTGTATAACATATATAAGCCATAAAATTCCAGACTTACCAAAAGATTCTGAATGTACCTACTCAAACTGACAGCAACTTTCCTGGTATTTTTAACTGCCCTAACGTAAAGAAAAGTTGTAGCTCCTCGGTTCCAGTCTACTACAATTATATTCATATCATCTTGGTTCAACAAAATCCTCACAAAGTTCTGAAGCCACGAAGGAGTGGAGCCCAGTGGTCTGTATCCATGAATCAGCCAGACTGCTTTCTTGCTTGTGTTGAAATTAACGTTAAGTGAGTCATTCTTCTCAAACAGTGGTTTAGCACAGGTCGGGTTATTCCTTGTATACAACATCAAAGATATCTCCATTTTGGGATTAAACAGATCTCTGAAGGAATCCTTTAAACTTAGCTGAGAGAATTCAAGGCATGGTGCCTTATTCTCTGAAATTAAAAAAAAAAGTCAGTCAAGCTGAGTATTGGGATAGTATTTATTTGATTCTATTTCTGTCACTGCTGCAAAGAAAATAATTGAACTTGGAGGGTGTGGAGGGTTTCATTTTGTTAGCAGTTTAACATAATATACTGAGCAACTGCAACGTTGAAAGTAATTCATTGATTACTTAAGCAGACTAGATGTACTAGATGTACTCAAAATTTACAATGAAATATAGAAATGAATGTGGCTAGCTAAAAATTAAGAATAGTTTTATCAGTATAAAATAGCAATGATGTGATTGAAATCATTAATATTGTTAATAAGGACAGTGTTATACACACCAATAAAAGTCCACAAGTTGAATATGAACTTTAACAGTTTTGCAGAAGAATATCAAGATATAGATAATAAGCATTAGGAAAAATATATTTTACCTGACTAAATATATTTTACCTGATCAAATAAAAACAAAAATATATCAATTTCTTCCTATCAAATTAAACACAATGAAAAAATCCTTTTAATATGTAATACTTATAAGGGTAAATGTAACAAAGATTCATATATATGGATGCTGACAGCAAAAGTTGATACATCATTTTGAAATTGTATATGTGTATATATGTATACCACAGATATAAAATATTAAAAATATTTAGTCTTCCTGATTTTCTTTCTAGAGTTACATTAATGAAATGAGCACTGTGTTAAATATATTAATTATAGGGTTATGCATAATCACACAAAAATTTAAAACAGCTTAGTTATCATCATATGTAATTTCATCAATGTGAGCATCCTATCTATCTATCTCTCATCTATATACCTACATGTCTACCTATCCAGCCATCCATCCTAGATGAAAGCAGAGCAGAAAATGAAATATCTAAGACAAACCAAAGCAATGGTCATTACTAGGCAGTGAAACATGGCTGTTTTTTCTTTCCATAATCTTTAAGAATTGTAATTTTTTGAAAATGAGGATACAATCTCAAAATATTTTTAATGAGAGCATATGCTTGTACTACTTCAGGAAATTTAACTTGGTAAGAAGAGTTTGGAAAAAAATTGTCAATACATACCAAAAATTCACAAAAGTGTTAGTAAAGTTTATGCAGTAATTACACTTCTGAGAATTTACACCAAGAAAATTGTCTGAAAACACATAAAAAATGAATATACATTATTTGATTATTGGAGAAATAGAGGTAATTTAAATGCCCAGAAATAATGTGCTCAAGTCATTACATATATTTATATTTGATAAATTTATCTATTTTAACATATATAAATACACATTTAAAACTATACATCTATTTATACACAAATATATTTGGAAAATACATAATAATATGCACTAGTTGCAATCATTCTAGTTGGGAAATTATATATGTGATATTATCATAATTATTCAGAAGAAGACAAAGAAGGAAGGAAGTGAAATAGAATTCCCAGATTAACAGCTGAGAGACACCTGGACAAGTGAAAAACTTTCATACTTCATTTGTTCTAAGTACAAAGGAATGAGGAAGTGGAGAGGAGGAATAAATTAAACCTCAAGGCAATATCAATGCTTAACAGAGTAAAAATAGGGTAGACAATTGTTCTTATCCACCTTCCCACCAGCTGGAACTCTGAGAAGTCCAAATGCAATTGATATATCCAAACTGCTGGTCCACTAAAGCCAAGGTAGATTTTACCTGGCCCTGGAATGAGTAATGAAAACAAAATCCCTGTGATGAAATAAGGGAAAGAAATCACCTAAAACAAGCAGCAGAAAAGTCTATTGTCTATTACCAGATGCAGAAATAATTGCAGGAAACTCTTTAGAATTCTCATTAGAAAGCAAGGAAAAAACACATCTCAAAAACAGGAGGGTATTAAGAGAAAATTTATTGAGGCAAAAACAATAGCTTAAGGTTAAAATCAGAGGGCAGACACACTGAAATCATAATCACAGAAAACTAGTTGATCTGATCATATGGATCACAGCCCTGTATAACTCCATGAAAATAAGCCATGGCGTGTGGGGCCACAGAAAGACGGATGGGTCATGGTGGAGAAGTCTGATAGATGTGGTCCACTGGAGAAGGGAATGGCAAACCACTTCAGTATATTTGCCTTGAGAACCCCATGAACAGTATCAAAAGGCAAAATGATAGTATACTGAATGAGGAATTCCCCAGGTCGGTAGGTGCCCAGTACGCTACTGGAGATCAGTGGAGAAATAACTCCAGAAAGAATGAAGGGATGGAGCCAAAGCGAAACCAATACCCAGTTGTGGATGTGACTGGTGATAGAAGCAAGGTCCAATGCTGTGAAGAGCAATATTGCATAGGAACCTGGAATGTTAGGTCCATGAATCAAGGCATATTGGAAGTAGTCAAACAGGAGATGACAAGAGTGAACGTCGACATTCTAGGAATCAGTGAACTAAAATGGACTGGAATGGGTGAATTTAACTAGGATGACCATTATATCTACTACTGTGGGCAGGAATCCCTCAGAAGAAATGGAGTACCCATCATGGTCAACAAAAGAGTCCGAAATGCAGTACTTGGATGCCATCTCAAAAACGACAGAATGATCTCTGTTCGTTTCCAAGGCAAACCATTCAATATTACAGTAATCCAAGTCTATGCTCCAACCAGTAATGCTGAAGAAGTCGAAGTTGAACAGTTCTATGAAGACCTACAAGACCTTTTAGAACTAACACCCCAAAAAGATGTCCTTTTCATTCTAGGGGACTGGAATGCAAAAGTAGGAAGTCAAGAAACACCTGGAGTAACAGGCAAATTTGGCCTTGGAGCATGGAATGAAGCAGGACAAAGGCTAATAGAGTTATGGCAAGAGAACACACTGGTCATGGGAAACACCCTCTTCCAATAACACAAGAGAAGACTCTACACATGGACATCACCAAATGGTCAACACCGAAATCAGATTGATTATATTCTTTGCAGCCACAGAGGGAGAAGCTCTATAGAGTTAGCAAAAACAAGACCAGGAGCTGACTGTGGCTCAGATCATGAACTCCTTATTGCCAAATTCAGACTTAAATGAAGAAAGTAGGGAAAACCACCAGACCATTCAGATATGACCTAAATCAAATCCCTTATGATTATACAGTGGAAGTGAGAAATAGAATTACGGGACTAGATCTGATAGAAAGAGTGCCTGATGAACTCTGGACGGAGGTTCGTGACATTGTACAGGAGACAGGCACCAAGAGCATCCCCACGGAAAAGAAATGCAAAAAAGCAAAATGGCTGTCTGAAAAATAGCTGTGAAAAAAAGAGAAGCGAAAAGCAAAGGAGAAAAGGAAAGATATAAGCATCTGAATGCAGAGTTCCAAAGAATAGCAAGGAGAGGTAAGAAAGTCTTCCTCAGTGATCAATGCAAAGAAATAGAGGAAAACAACAGAATAGGAAAAACAAGAGATCTCTTCAAGAAAATTCGAGATATCAAGGGAACATTTCATGCAAAGATGGGCTCGATAAAGGACAGAAATAGTATGGACCTAACAGAAGCAGAAGATATTAAGAAGAGGTGGCAAGAATACACAGAAGAACTGTACAAAAAATATCTTCAGGACCAAGATAATCACGATGGCATGATCACTCACTTGGAGCCACAGATCTTGGAATGTGAAGTCAAGTGGGCCATAGAAAGCATCACTACGAACAAAGCTAGTGGAGGTGATGGAATCCCAGTTGAGCTATTTCAAATCTTGAAAGATGATGCTGTGAAAGTGCTGCACTCAATATGCCAGAAAATTTGGAAAACTCAGCAGTGGCCACAGGCCTGGAAAAGGTCAGTCTTCATTCCAATCCCAAAGAAAGGCAATGCCAAAGAATGTTCAAACTACCACACAATTGCACTCATCTCACACGCTAGTAAAGTCATGCTCAAAATTCTCCAAGCCAGGCTTCAGAAATATGTGAACTGTGAAATTCCAGACGTTCAAGCAGGTTTTAGAAAAGGCAGAGGCACCAGAGATCAAATTGCCAACATCCGCTGGATCATGGAGAAAGCAAGAGAGTTCCAGAAAAACATCTATTTCTGCTTCATTGTCTATGCCAAAGCCTTTGACTGTGTGGATCAAAATAAACTGTGGAAAATTCTGAAAGAGATGGGAATACCAGACCACCTGACCTGCCTCTTGAGAAACCTGTATGCAGGTCAGGAAGCAACAGTTAGAACTGGACATGGAACAACAGACTGGTTCCAAATAGGAAAAGGAGTACGTCAAGGTTGTATATTGTCACCCTGTTTATTTAACTTCTATGCAGAGTACATAATGAGGAACACTGGGCTGGAAGAAGCACAAGCTGGAATCAAGATTTCCGGGAGAAATATCAATAACCTCAGATATGCGGATGACACCACCCTTATGGCAGAGAGTGAAGAGGAACTAAAAAGCCTCTTGATGAAAGTGAAAGAGGAGAGTGAAAAGGTTGGCTTGAAGCTCAACATTCAGAAAACGAAGATCATGGCAAATCGATGGGGAAACAGTGGAAACAGTGTCAGACTTTAGTTTTTTGGGCTCCAAAATCACTGCAGATGCTGATTGCAGCCAGGAAGTTAAAAGACGCTTACTCCTTGGAAGGAAAGTTATGATCAACCTAGATAGTATATTAAAAAGCAGAGACGTTACTTTGCCAACCAAGGTCCGTCTAGTCAAGGCAATTGTTTTTCCAATGGTCATGTATGGATGTGAGAGTTGGACTGTGAAGAAAGCTCATCGCCGAAGAATTGATGCCTCTGAACTGTGGTGTTGGAGAAGACTCTTGAGAGTCCCTTGTACTGCAAGGAGATCCAACCAGTCCATTCTAAAGGAGATCTATCCTGGGTGTTCATTAGAGGGACTGATGCTAAAGCTGAAACTCCAATACTTTGGCCACCTCTTGCGAAGAGTTGACTCACTGGAAAAGATTCTGATGCTGGGAGGGATTGGGAGCAGGAGAAGAAGGGGACAACAGAGAATGAGATGGCTGGATGGCATCAGCGACTCGATGGACATGAGTTTGAGTGAATTCCGGGAGTTGGTGATGGACAGGGAGGCCTGGCGTGCTGTGATTCATGGGGTCGCAAAGAGTCGGACAGGACTGAGCGACTGAACTGAACTGAACTAATAGTCAATTTTGGGCTTCCCAGGTGACGCTAATGGTAAAGAACCTGTTTGCCAATGCAGGAGATATAAGACAGGCTGGTTTGATCCCTGGGTTGGTAAGATCCCAGGGAGGAGGGCATGTCAACCCATTCCACTATTCTTTCCTGGAGAATCCCATGGACAGAGAATCCTGGCGAGCTACCATCCATAAGGTTATAAAGAGTCAGACACAACTGAAGCAACTCAACATGTACGCACACATAGTCAATTTCATTAATAATATTAATAGCAGATAAAGAAAAACAAAACTTTTCAAATGATACAAAAAGGTCAAACTAGTGTACTGAAAAGCTCTTCAAGAATACCAAACTGACTCAACTCTGGTAGATTATAGGAAAAAATTTTAAAAAGTTCTAGAAATCAAATACTTAACAGTTCAGTTCAGTTGCTCAGTCGTGTCCGACTCTTTGCGACCCCATGGACCGCAGTACACCAGGCTTCCCTGGCCATCACCAATTCCTGGAGCCTGCTTAAATTCATGTCCATCGAGTCAGTGATGCCATCCAACCATCTCATCCTCTGTCATTCCCTTCTCCTGCCTTCAATCTTTCCCAGCATCAGGGTCTTTTCCAATGAGTCAGTTCTTCACATCAGGTGGCCAAAGTATTGGAGTTTTAGCTTCAGCATCAGTCCTTCCAGTGGATATTAAGGACTGATTTCCTTTAGAATGGAATGGTTAGATATCTTTGCTGTCCAAGCGACTCTCAAGAGTCTTCTCCAACACCACATTTCAGAAGCATCAATACTTTGGTGCTCAGCTTTCTTTATGGTCCAACTCTTGACATCCATACATGACTACTGGAAAAAACCACAGCTTTGACTAGACAGACCTTTGTCAGTAAGGTAATACTTACAGGGATTTTCAATAAAATTATCAGTGGATTTCTCAGCAGAAACTTTGCAAACCAGAAGGCAGTAGATAATATATGTAGAGTGGTTAAAGAGGAAAATTTTCAACCTAGAATTCCATATCAGGCAAAACTGTTCTTCAAAAGTGAGATATTAAGATATCCCCAGACACACATCCCTGATGGCTCAGACATTAAAGCATCTGCCAGCAATGCAGAAGACCCGGGGGTTTGACCCCTGGGTTGGAAAGATCCCCTTCCCAAAATAAGATCCCCAATATTTTTGCCTGGAGAATTCCATGGACAGAGGAGCCTTGTGGGCTACTGCCCATGGGGTTGCAAAGAGTCAGACACAACTGAGCAACTAACACATTTTTTGTGTGAATGAGACAAACAAGAGCTGAGGGAATTCATTAACACTATAACTGCTCTATATGAAGTGCAAATGAGAGCCCTTCAAGTTGAAATGAAAGAGTGTTATACAATAACTTAGAATCATATAAAATGTAAAATTTTCTGGTAAATGCAAATTATGAACAAATATAAGAAATAATATTGAAATTTTGATTTGTAACTCCACTTTTTTCCATAGAATTTAAAAGACAAATGCACACAAATAATTACAAATCTATGTCAATGGGAATGCAATATATAAAGATATAACTGTGTCATCAATAACATAAAGTGAGTGAAGGGGAGCTTAAACGAGTATCTTAAGTAAAAGTTTTTACTGAAGTCTTTAGTGCCATTATTGGAGCTAAATTAGTATCAATTTAAGGTAGACTGTCATAACTTCAGATGTTATACATAATCCCCGTGATATATATAGAATATACAACAAAAAAAGACAAGGAGATCAAAATGTGTCAGAACAAAACAGTCAACTAAAAACAAAGGAAGAAATGACACTTCAAACCCATTTGGATGGCTACTATAGAAAAAAAAGAAGAAAAACAGGAAACAATTGTTGACAAGAATGTAGAGAAATTGGAACTTGTGCGCACTGCTGAACGGTGCAGATGCTGTGTTCACTGCAGCATTATTCACAATAGCCGAAAGGTGGGAGCAACCCAAGTATCCAGTAAAGGTGAATGGATAAACAAAACCCGGTGTGTATGTCCAGTGGAATGTTCCTTACACAGCCTTTAAAAGGAAGGAAAATCTTATACATGAAACAACATGGAAGAACTTTAAATATGTTATATTACATGAAATAAGATAGTCACCAAAATATTAATATAAATGCTATATGATTCATTAAAATGAAGTACCTAAGGAGTGAAATTTATCAAGGCATAAAGTAGAACAATGGTAGCCAAGGGCCGAGGGAAAAGTCGTAAATGTGGCATTCATGGGGTGCAGATTTTCAGTTTAGGAAGATGAAAATGTTCTAGAGATGGGTGATGGTGATGGTGGCACAACAGTGTGAATGCACTTAATAACACTGAAATATACACTTAAAATGGTAATTTTTAATATATGTCTTACCAAAATAGAAAAGGCGTCCATGGTATCTCAGACAGTAAAGAATCTGTCTCCAATGTAGGAGACCTGGGTTTGATCCCTAGGTTGGGAAGATTCCCTGGAGAAGGAAATGGCAACCCATTCCAGTATTCTTGCCTGGGAAATCCCATGGACAGAGGAGCCTGGAGGTCTACACTGGGGTCAATGAAGCCCAATAGGGTCACAATGAGTGACCTACCATGGTGTTACAATGAGTCGGACATGACTATGTGACCACACACACACACACAACAATAAAACAAAAACAAACATCTTACAGAATCGAATTCCCATCATTATATTATGGATATCTGATTCCACACTTACTTTACCTCTCTAAGCAGCTAGAACACTTAACAAAATATATGAAAACGAAGTTTACACATTGGACAATAAAAAGCACACTGCTAAGGTATCTTTAAAAAGGTAAACAAATTATTTGAACCCTATAGCTAATGCCTTTCTACATGGAGGCAGTTTCCAGACTTCAGTGCAGGAGGGTTGAACCCAACAAAACATGGCGGTTTTGCCAAGTTGGGGACAAAGACTGGAGTTTGAAGAAGTTGAATCTACTAGAATTTGTATCAAAGTGTACCGCAAAGGAGGGGGCTATGCAGAGGCAGAGCTCCAAATTCTGAGAGTAGTCCCTTCAAATCCATTGCTGAAGACAAACATGTGCCTGCACAGGGTGAAACTCCACAAAGAGCTGTAAGCTCAACAACTTCAAAGGACACAGCCTGCTAAGAGGCACAGCAGTTCTGACCAGCCAGAGTAGAGAAAACTTAATGAACATCAAAGACATTCAGTAGAGACTCTAGATGGGTCAGACTTTATTGCAATGGTGCTAAACTAGCTCTAGAGTAAAAAAAGAACTACGGCCCATCTTTTCTCCTCATTCTTTCAGCTCTGCTTGCTTCGATTTGGCTTCATTCTCTGGCAGACAACATGTGTGAAATATTCAGTTCAGTTAAGTTGCTCAGTCCTGTCCGACTCTTTGAGACGCCATGAATCACAGCATGCCAGGCCTCCCTGTCTATCACCAACTCCCAGAGTTCACTCAAACTCATGTCCATCGAGTCGGTGATGCAATCCAGCCATCTCATTTTCTGTCGTCCCCTTCTTCTCCCGCCCCCAATCCCTCCCAACATCAGAGTCTTTTCCAGTGAGTCAACTCTTCATATAGGGGGCTAAAGTATTGGAGTTTCAGCTTTAGCATCAGTCCTTCCAATGAACACCCAGGACTGATCTCCTTTAGAATGGACTGGTTGGATCTCCTTGCAGTCCAAGGGACTCTCAAGAGTCTTCTCCAGCACCACAGTTCAGAAGCATCAATTCTTCGGCGATGAGCTTTCTTCATAGTCCAACTCTCACATCCATACGTGACCACTGGAAAAACCATAGCCTTGACTAGATGGACCTTGGTTGGCAAAGTAATGTCTCTGCTCTTTAATATACTATCTAGGTTGGTCATAACTTTCCTTCCAAGGAGCAAGCGTCTTTTAATTTGGTGGCTGCAGTCAGCATCTGCAGTGATTTTGGAGCCCAAAAAAATAAAATCTGTCACTGTTTCCACTGTTTCCCCATCTATTTCACATGAAGTGATGGGACCAGAGCCGTGATCTTAGTTTTCTGAATGTTGAGCTTTAAGCCAACCTTTTCACTCTCCTCTTTCACTTTCATCAAGAGGCTTTTGAGTTCCTCTTCACTTTCTGCCATAAGGGTGGTGTCATCTGCATATCTGAGGTTATTGATATTTCTCCTGGCAATACTGATTCCAGCTTGTGCTTCTTCCAGTACAGCGGTCCTCATGGTGTACTCTGCATATAAGTTAAATAAACAGAGTGAAAATATACAGCCTTGACATACTCCTTTTCCTATTTGGAACCAGTCTGTTGTTCCATGTCCAGTTCTAACTGTTGCTTCCTGACCTGCATACAGGTTTCTCAAGAGGCAGGTCAGGTGGTCTGCTATTCCCATCTGTTTCAGAATTTTCCACAGTTTATTGTGATCCACATAGTCAAAGGCTTTGGCAAAATCAATGAAGCAGAAATAGATGTTTTTCTGGAACTCTCTTGCTTTCTCCATGATCCAGTGGATGTTCGCAATTTGATCTCTGGTTCCTCTGCCTTTTCTAAAACCAGCGTGAACAGCTGGAATTTCACGGTTTACATATTGCTGAAGCCTGGCTTGGAGAGTTTTGAGCATGACTTTACTAGCATGTGAGATGAGTGCAATTGTGTGGCAGTTTGAGCAGTCTTTGGCATTGCTTTTCTTTGGGATTGGAATGAAAACTGACCTTTTCCAGGCCTGTGGCCACTGCTGAGTCTTCCAAATTTTCTGGCATATTGAGTGCAGCACTTTCACAGCATCATCTTTCAGGATTTGAAATAGCTCCACTGGAATTCCATCACCTCCACTAGCTTTGTTTCTAGTGATGCTTCCTAAGGCCCACTTGACTTCACATTCCAAGATGTCTGGCTCTAGGTGAGTGATCACACCATCGTGATTATCTTGGTCGTGGAAATCTTTTTTGTACAGTTCTTCTGTGTATTCTTTCCACCTCTTCTTAATATCTTCTGCTTCTGTTAGGTCCATACCACTTCTGTCCTTTATCGAGCCCATCTTTGCATGAAATGTTCCCTTGGTATCTCTAATTTTCTTGAAGCGATCTCTAGTCTTTCCTATTCTGTTGTTTTCCTCTATTTCTTTGCACTGATCGCTGAGGAAGGCTTTCTTATCTCTCCTTGCTATTCTTTGGAACTCTGCATTCAGATGCTTATATCTTTCCTTTTTTCTCCTTTGCGTTTCGCTTCCCTTCTTCTCACAGCTATTAGTAGGGCCTCCCCTGACAGCCATTTTGCTTTTTTGCATTTCTTTTCCATGGGGATGGTCGTGATCCCTGTCTCCTGTACAATGTCACGAACCTCTGTCCATAGTTCATCAGGCACTCTATCAGATCTAGTCCCTTAAATCTATTTCTCACTTCCACTGTATAATCATAAGGGATTTGATTTAGGTCATATCTGAATGGTCTAGTGGTTTTCCCTACTTTCTTCAATTTCAGTCTGAATTTGGCAATAAGGAGTTCATGATCTGAGCCACAGTCAGCTCCGGTCTTGTTTTGCCAACTGTATAGCGTGTAGGAGGGCCGAGAGGAGCTTCTCCACGTTCAAGGTCAGGAGGGTGTCCGTGAGGAGATAGCCCTTGTCCAAGGTAAGGAGGAGTGGCTGCGCTTTGCTGGAGCATCCGTGAAGAGATACACCACGACCAAGGTAAGAGAAACCCAAGTAAGACAGTAGGTATTGCAAGAGGGCATCAGAGGGCAAACACACTGAAATCATAATCACAGAAACTAGTCGATCTGATCACACAGACCACAGCCTTGTGTGATTTATTGAGAGACAATATTAACAATCTTGACGTAAGCAAGATATGATACAGTAAACATGAAACATAAAGATAATAAATTGGAAACTGCCATAGTGAAGAATGTCTGCTCCTAAAAAGACACTGGTAAGAATGTGAATCGGAGAAGGCAATGGCAAGCCACTCCAGTACTCTTGCCTAGAAAATCCCATGGATGGAGGAGCCTGGTAGGCTGCAGTCCGTGGGGTCGCTACGGGTCGGACACGACTGAGCGACTTCACTTTCACTTTTCACTTTCCACTTTCACACATTGGAGAAGGAAATGGCAACCCACTCCAGTGTTCTTGCCTGGAGAATCCCAGGGACGGGGGAGCCTGGTGGGCTTCCGTCTATGGGGTCACACAGAGTCGGACACGACTGAAGTGATAGCAGCAGCAGCAGCAGCAAGAATGTGAATGTTCAGGTTTGCAAAATGTACATAAGAAAAAGTACCTATATCCCAAATATATATGTGTATCTGTGTGTGTATATATTATATATATATATTATGTATATATGTTTTATGTGTGTGTATACACACATGTGCTGTCTTGTGCTCAGTCACTCAGTCATTTTGGACTTTTTGCAACCCAATGATCTGTAGCTTGCCAGGCTCCTCTGTCCACGGAATTTTCCAGGCAGGAATCCTGAAGTGGGTTGCCATTTTCTATTCCAGGGAATTTTCCCTACCCAAGGATCGAAACTGCATCTCTTGTGTCTCCTGCATTGGCAGGCCGATTCTTTACTACTGCACCGCCTAGGAAGCCCTGTATACACATATACAGTTGTGTCCAACTCTTTGCGACCCCATGGACTGTAGCCCACCAGGCTCCTCCATCCATGGGGTTTTCCAGGAAAGAATACTGGAGTAGGTTGCCATTTCCTTCTCCAGTACACATATGCATATACGTAAAATTAAAAAGTTACTTTTATTTTTTTTTTAAGTAATTTATTTTTTATTGGAGGCAAATTATTTTACAATATTATATTGGTTGGTTTTGCCATACATTGACATGAATTCGCCTCGGGTTTACATAAGTTCCCCCTCCTGAACCCCCCTCCCACCTCCCTCCTCCCTTTATTCTCCCTCTGGGTCATCCCCGCACGCCAGCCCCAAGCATCCTATAACATGCATCGACCCTGAACTAGTGATTCATTTCACATATGACAACATACGTGTTTCAAAATGACAAAAGAATTGAAGGCGCTTCACAAGAGAGTGGTCTAATGGCCACTAGGCTCAAAACTGATGTTCAACATCATCAGTAGTCAAAGGTAATGGATTTTTAAATATAATAATTACTATGATAATTATTTGTTTTGAGTTATATAAAAACATTCCATTTAAAAGTAAAATTATGTGAACTAGAAGAAGAATACAATTAACATATACAAATATCATCTCAGATTGAGGAATGACTTTTTAGCATTAAAAGAAGGAAGAAACCATAAAGTATCAGACCAATAGATTTCACAGCAGGTGAATTTAAAACTTCTGTACATAAACACTACGGGTTTCCCTGGTGGTTCAGTGGTAAAGAATCCACCTGCCAATGGAGGAGATGCAGGTTTGACCCCTGGGTAGGGAAGATCCCCTAGAGAAGAAAATGGCAACCCACTGCAGTATTCCTGCCTGGAAAATCCCATGGAGAGAGAAGCCTCTCAGGCTATAGTTTGTGGGGTCACAAAAGAGTTTGACATGACTAAGGAACTAAACAATAACAACAACAACATAAACACTATAAACTAACCAAATGAAACACACAAAAAAAACTTAGGACAATATTTTCAATACAAAGTAGAAGAGGAATTAATATACATAAAGAACTATTAATGAAGAAAAAGAATGCCCCAAGTGAACACCAAGTGAAGAATATACAGACATTTTACAAAATTAAATATTCAAACGTAAATGTATCAAAATGTGCTCAATATTCTTAAAAACTAGTAAAGATTAATTAAAATAACATCACTGTATCATTTTTACCATTATACCATGACCATTAACACCGATATATGTCACATCATTTTTAAAGTGGTTATTTAGGAATCAACTAAATACATGGCAGAGTCTATAAATTATGATGTATCCATAGTAATGCAGCAAGGAAGAAATCTATATAGTCTATAAATATACACATATAGTCCTAATTTTAGCTATAATACATAGTATATATGCAGTAAACTCTAACTCACATTTGTGCACATACACACATGTTTATTATATCAGAACTGGTAGGAAATAAACCACTATCATAATTGTAGTTTGTGGTGATGATAATATTAGATTTTTTGTCTATCTTTTTATATTTTCTCTGTGTTTCTCCCTCCTGAATTTTAATATTTTCTCAATGCTCTAAATCTAACATACTTATTTGTGAGTGTTACAAGAAGGAGAAATGGTTTAAATAGACTTGAGTTGATAAAAAAAAGTGATAACAAATAATGTTATTGGCTGAAAGATAAAGATATTTAGAAAAGAAAAATAAGTATTGATGTTGTTTGAAAATTGAACAAATTGAGGTTCTGGGGACTAGCCTAAATTACTCTCATTAGAAATTCAGTAGCAAGGGCACAATACGGGATTTCATTATCAAATATGTAGAAAGATAATGACTCTAGCAATAATCTCAACAGAGCAGTGCACTGAGAAAGAATTCTGAAAATCTTCCTAGGTTTCAAATTACAGAAGCAGTAAATTTTTTAAAAATATCAAAGACATATGACATCAGGAATAATGATTCTAGGCTGCTCAGCTCTAACTCTGAAGTATATTTCCATTATAGTTGCAATGTCTGTGAAGAAGTGAACAAGGAGATCCAAACTGACAGAGTTCAGAGGCGTGAACAGCACCCTGGACATGGACCACTGAGACCCAAATGCCTCCAATTTCTTTCAAACTTCTCTTGTGAAGTTGAGCAAATGTTTTTTCTGCTCTCATTTCTAGGCCTCGGTTTCTTTAAATGGAAGAAGTTGAAATAAATCGTCCCCTATGACTTCTATTTTTCTAATATTCTTTGATTTCAAACCCACTTGAACACAAATTAGTCTGTCTTGCTACTTTAAGCACTGACAAAGTGAATAACAGAGTCCTCAAAACCCAGTCATAAAAAATCACCAATCCTAACACATTCTGTAAAGATTCACTTCCTCTCATAATCCTCTGAAACACACATGCACCCCAAAAAGCCTGCATGAAAACCTCCTTCCTTCCCTTTCTTCATTTCTAAAGGCAAAATATACTTCCTTCTCTTTCTTCATTTCTAAAAGCAAAACTGTCCTTGTTAACAGCAATAATATTAATGATGGCTTATGGTTATTAAGCAATCACTCCATGTCAGGCATTGTACTGTTTTATATTTGCTATCTTTTTCCTCAAGAAAGTGAAATTTTAAAAGATTAAATAACCTGTGGAAGGTTATATACAAATATAAATTTGTATATATATACAAACATAAATTTGTATATATATACAAATATATTTGTATATATATACAAGTATACAGAAGCAACACAACATTTTTGGGAGAGATCTGAAAAGCACGAGCTTATTTATGGTGTAAGTTATTATGTAAACTGTCGCGCAACATTAATAAAACTCTACCAGGAGTTCACTAGCTTGATTATTTATTCACAGGTGATAAGAATGAAGACTTTCAGGGGCCACTAGAATTCCAGATAAAATTAACTGACCACCAACTTGATACTATGAGCCAACTGACCAAACTGAAGACAGAGGTTTACATGGCTATAGAGCCAGATGAGACACAAAACTTTAGGCAGAACTTTAAAACCCCTGAAGGCTTCCAGAAGAGAGTGACATAGTATGCTTAATTTTATGATTCTGGAGCAAAGCACATTTTGAAAATGCATTTATTTAACATGTAATAAGAAATCAAAATATTCAATCAATAACTTTTCAACTGTGCAAATATTTGAAAAGCTGTTGAAAATACACTAACAGTTGACCAAACAAGCAAAATATAGTAGGTGACTGATAAGTCTTTGATCAGGAATTCTTAAGCATGAGTTTAAAAATGGGTATAAAAAATGACAAGGAGAGTTTATTCAAATGTGGTTTCTTGGGCCAGGCCCAGAGATTCTGATTTGGAAGGTACATCTACATTTTTAAAGGCACAACTCAGGGAATTCTGATACATGTAGTACATATAATTCTTCCATAACTGTACAAGGGTTACAGCATGAAGTCTTACAGCTGGAAATCAATCTCAGAGAATTAAAGAGAAAATGCACCTGGAAGAAAACAGATTATTCTAACCTAATTTATATTGCTTAAAATGAACCAAATCACTCATTTATGTTATCTCCTTTGAGCCTGAAAATGCACTGAAATGGTATTATAAATTTTACTTCCACTTAAAAATGAAGAAACTGATGCTCAGGGAAGTTAAATGATTTGGCCTGGGAGAACAGTCACCAGACTTGAATCTTTTAACTGTAAATCCCAGCTTCTTTCATAACACCCTTATTTTAAAGAAACTTTGGTATAATAAATTACAAAGTTGTTTGTGGACATTTGATGTTAGTAAATCAATAGAAATAGACTACTAATCACATCAGAAAGATTTTTATAAAGTTTAGAGAAAAATAATGATGACTTTGTTGAGTCAGTGGGCTCACAATTCCATAGATTTTGGAATGACTATTGCCCTATAGACAGTCCACTCAGTAAGGTTCTACAAATATATTCTTACTACTAAAAGTGTGGTCTGCATACATATGGGCATCAACTGGGAGTGAATTAAAATTGCAGAACCTTGGACTTCACCCTCCATCTTGTGAAGAAGAATCTCCATTTTAAACACAATGCCCAGGAGTCCAGGAGTACAGAACTGTTAAGTTCTATCATCTTAAAAAAATGATTCCATCTTTCCAAATCTCATTTTCCTCACCTGTAAAATGAGAAAGATGAACTAACCTATCTTTAACATCTCTTCTATTAGTTACTGGAGCATAGGAGTTGACAAACTATGGCCTGTGGGCTAAATCTGACCAGCAAGCTAAGAATGATTTTACAACTTAAAAAAATTTTTTTAAGAATATTTTATGACGTGAAAATTTTGCTAATTCAACTTTTAGTGTCCATTGTGCATACGTGCTCAGTCACTTCAGTCGTGTTCAACTCTTTGTGACCCTGTGGACTATAGCCTGCCAGACTCCTCTGCCCATGGAATTCTCCAGGCAAGAATACTGCAGTATGTTGCCACGCCCTCCTCCAGAGTATCTTCCCAACCCAGGGAACAAAACTGTGCCTTCTGCATCTCCTGCATTGTAGGCAAATTCTTTACCCACTGAGCCACTTGGGAAGCCCTTAGTGTCCATTAATAAATTTTAATTAGAACACAGCCAGACTCATTGGTTTACGAACTGTCTATGGCTATTTTCATGCCATGATAGCAGAGTTGAAAGGATGTAATCAAGAATGTAGGGCCCTCAAAACCTAAAACATTCACTATCTGGCCCTTTACAGAAATATTTGCTGACACTAGCTATAGTAATAATGGTAACAGCCACAACCACCATTTCAGCAGATACTAGGACTCAAAAGTGTACTAAGAACACATATGCATATAATTTAAATATATATGCCCATACATATATATTTGTATATAGTTTGTTCAGCTACTTCTCTACTTCTATTTGATTCTATTTAAAAGTTTTGAAATGATCTGACTAATCCCAGTTTTTCAGGATGTTTTTCCATTTCTGAAAGCAGATGGAATTGTAATGATCCTCATGTTGAGTGTAAGAAATGCTCTCTGAAAAATATATTTCAGAACCTCTAGTGGAGAAGGGAAGAGCATGTATAATTTGAATAAAAACATATTTATCTGAAATTACAGAAATTTCAACAAAATATCCTAGGTAGGTAGGAACTTATATAAAATGAGAGAATACTTGCATGGGTTAAGTATGATTCTAAGACTCAGCAAATCTTTTAATTTTTCTTATTTTTTATTTACTATTATTAATATCTAAAAGGTCTGATATTTTATTTCCGTCGACTGAGCTAGAAACACACTTTATAATCATATCTGTGTTTTCTCAATTGAGAACAACTTCCTATCTACTAATCAAAGCAACAATTTGAGAAAGTCTAACATGGTATTGATGTAGAATGATGTCAACTATGATATGACACAAAGAATAGGAGTCTATACTTTAGAATTTTTCCAAATTAAGGTACCACTACTGTACATTGTGGCTCAGCTGGCTCTCCTGCAATTCGGGAGACCTGGGTTCGATCCCTGGGTAGGGAAGATCCCCTGAAGAAAGGAAAGATTACCCACTCCAGTATTCTGGCCTAGAGAATTCCACGGACTGTATAGTCCACAGGGTCACAAACACTCGGACATAAGTGACTTTCACTTTTACATTCACTGTACATTAGGAGAAGGAAATGGCAACCCACTCCAGTGTTCTTGCCTGGAGAGTCCCAGGGACGGGGGAGCCTGGTGGGCTGCCGTCTATGGGGTCACACAGACCAGCAGCAGTACATTACAAAAACATAAAATACCTATCAAAAGAATTCCAAGTAAGTAAAATATAAATAATGAACTGTATATTATTACTATTCAAAGTCTGTATTTGAATATAAAACAAACATTTCCAGAATTTATTTTTAAGCTCACATATACAATTGAAAAGAAACAAGAAATAATTTGAATTTTTAGTTGATATTTTAAGGTTACTCAAGTATGCATTCAAAATTTTTTTAAAAAGAATTGTAAAAAAAAAGGAAATGGCCTTCTTTTGCAAAATTTCTACAGAAAACTATTCATTATAATTGCAAAATTGCTACTTATTATCATAAAGTAGAACAAGTAGTTCTACTGAACTATTTATTACCATAAAGTAGTAAATGATATTATTAAAATTAGTAAATTTTATTACCATAAGCCAGTAAACCAGGACAATCAAGTTCTACATTATTATCATAAACTTATTCTGGTTTCTGTTTTGCTGTAACGTGATAGGACAAAACAAAACATTGTAGAATATGATTCTATTGTTTCTTTTGCAACTGACAAGTTACCTAAGGAAAAATTGTCCTCAAAAGTAGGGTTATTTAAACAAATGAAAAAGAAAACCAAGATGTTTATTAAGCCATGAATTCCAATACTGAAGAAAATTCTCTAGTACTAAATTATTCTAAATTTCTCTTGAATATTTGTATTTGTTCTATTTATATCTCCTTGAAAAAAAATTTCTAGTAAAATAAAATACAGAACATACAATGTACCAAACACACACACACAAACATTCTTCATAATAATCTGTTTGTACATGAATGCCCATAATTACAGTATATTTTTATACCATAATGTCATATCATTCTTTATCCAAGAATTCAAACCATACTGAATATTTAATACATATTTTAATATAAATCATATTATTCGTTCTTACCAGAGCTTGCCCAGCACATCAAACAGAGAAAAATGTATACTCTCATTTGGAATCTGATAAAAGTAAAAGAAGCACTCAGATTCACCAAGAAAGAAATTCTAAAATTCATTAAGGTTTCTCTTTGGTAGGACTGTCACAGTCTGGTAGGTTTTAATGTAAAATATCCTTGGCTTTCGCTCCTCCCTGTTTGTTGAAAAGGTGAGGCAGTTCGTTTTCTCCCATTTAGCTTGTACTTGTGAGAAGGTTTTATAAGTTAAACTGTAATAAGTCGCAAACATTCAGCTACATGAGGTGAATTTAAGGGAAAGAAAAAGATAATTATATCTTTCTTTACTCCTCTTAACCTCAGGATTTCAGAAGTGGTTGGGAAGATGTTTGTTGAAATCTTAAAGCAAATGTGATGTTAGAAAATGCTAGAAATAAAGAGAGTCAGAAAAAGTTGTGGTTTATGTTCATTCTGATTACAAACTAAGTTGTCTTTATAACCATGAAATCAATAATAAAATTCATACCCACCAAGCTTCCAAGTATAAAATATGGCCTTTTTATATATATGTCATTTTGCAACCCAAACTCAGTGGCTATTTTAAAATTGAAAATGCTAGCCTGTCTCTTGAGATCTACCATTTGAAGATTTAAAAAATATTTTTGTTTTTAACATAGCAAACATTTTAAAATTATTACAAGACTTCTTTTCAATTATTTACTTCATTTTTCCCTTATTTTCCTTCTAACAATGGATGTTGGTAGGCAAGGAAAAGAGAGAATCGCTATTCTCTATGTACATGCATTGTAAGTTTAAAAATTAAATTTGTTTGGAAATTCAAGTCTCTAAATTTCAAAAGATACCTTAAGAACAGACCTGTTTAATTCACATCAATCAGTACAGATTATGCTGAGGTCTGGGGAGGTGCTTCAGAGGAACCACAAACAAAATGAGGTATTCATTTAAAAATCATGAAAAATGTAACTGCTGCTGAGATGTAATCATTATTTTGACCTATTCGGTCTCCGGGAATTTTATGTGAGACTTCAGTTTTAAAAGGGTGCCAACACGATAATTTGACTGGAGACTAACAATCATTTAGCTGTAACAAGTGTACTTTTCTAACAAAGATATAAGTAAACTACATATTTTCAGAATGTGGGAAGAAAGATAAATGTCATACATTTGAAGAGAAACTCTAAAGTTTATAGTCCAATTAACAGATCAGTCTTTCTTCACATATCGTTTTCCTTTGGCTCTGTGCTTTTCATGTCACACTTTAACGTGAATTCTGCACATTATTTTCATCTTAACCATCCTAAAGAGTTCATATTGAAAATATCGAGTTAGCATTTAGGATAAAACAATTCATGGCCAAATTTCAAAATATAAAATTATGCTTATTTTCATACATAAAATGAATTGTGAGAAAGTTGAGACCATTAATGTCCACTGCATTAAACAGCAAAAGTAGAGGAAAGACAAAATATTATAAAAAAGGAGTATAGTTTACTAAGACAATATATATGTACTAATTAGTCTCCTTGTATTTAAAAGAATGATTTTAAGATCTTCCAGACATGTATACAGTATAAATCATATTATAAGAGTGAAAATGACGATGATGATGAAGATATAAAATTGATGAAGCCCTATACACCAAGTAAGTTTCTAGGCATGTTATAGTTAGTTATATTAGGTAGTTGAGTAGACTTATTGAGATGAAGGAGTCATTTTTTTGTCAGAATATATTTTGGGACAAAAAGTTCGGTAATTTAGCAATATGTGTCAAAATGCTTAATGTTCTCACCCTTGGGTTCTATAATTAAATATCCCAGATACTTTGACAAAGAAGTACAATCATACCCATGCACAAAGATATATAAGCCAGGAAGTTCATCTCAGCAGATTTATAATAGCTTAAAAAAGTGGAAATAACATAAATGCTGAACAGTGGGGGGTTCATCTAATTATATATATTGTGTTGCTGTTTGTTCAGTTGCTAAATTGTGTCGACTCTTTGTAGTCCCATAAACTGTAACCCACCAAGATCCTCTGTCCATGGGATTTCCCAGGCAAGAATACTGAGGTGGGTTGCCATTTCCTTCCCCAGAGGATCTTCCCAACCTAGGAAGAGAACCTCTGTCTCCTGCATTGACAGGTGGGTTCTTTATTGCTGAGCCACTAGCGAATTATATATTAATACATACTGTGAATTAAAATTAATGATGCAGAGAAATCAATATCTATTGGTGTAGAAAGCCTTCATTACATGGTTTTGGGGTGATAAGTTCAATTCAGTCGCTCAGTCGTGTCCAACTCTTTGCAACCCCATAGAATGCAGCACAAACGGCTTCCCTGTCCATCACCAACCCTTGGAGCTTGCTCAAACTCATGTACATCGAGTCAGTGATGTCATCCAACCATCTCATCCTCTGTCATCCCTTTCTCCTCCTCCCTTCAATCTTTCCTAGCAACAGGATCTTTTCCAAAGAGTCAGTTCTTCAGATCAGATGGTCAAAGTATGGAGATTCAGCTTCAGCATCAGTCCTTCCAATGAATATTCAGGAGTGATTTTCTTTAGAATTGACTGGTTTGATCTTCTTGCAGTCCAAGGGACTCTCAAGAGTCTTCTCCAATACCACAGTTCAAAAGCATCAGTTCCTCAGTGCTCAGCTTTCTTTATGGTTAAACACTTCCCTCATTGCTCAGTTGGTAAACAATCCGCCTACAATGCAGGAGATCCTGGTTCAATTCCTGGGTCGGGAAGATCTGCTGGAGAAGGAATAGGCTACCCACTCCAGTATTTTGGAGCTTCCTTGTGGATCAGCTGGTAAAGAATCCACCTGCAATGTGAAAGACCTGGGTTCGATCCCTGTGTTGGGAAGATTCCCTGGAGAAGGGAAAGGCTACCCACTCCAGTATTCTGGCCTGGAGAATTCCATGGATGGTATAGTCCATGGGGTCACAAAGAGTCGGACATGACTGAGTGACTTTCACTTTCACTCACATCCATACATGACTACTGCAAAAACCATAGCCTTGACTATATGGACCACTGTCGGCAAAGTAATGTCTCTGCTTTTAAATATGCTCTCTAGGCTTGTCATAGCTTTTCTTCCAAGGAGTAAGCATCTTTTAATTTCACGGCTGCAGTCACCATCTGCAGTGATTTTGGAGCCCAAGAAAATAAAGTCTGTCACTGTTTCCATTGTTTACCCATCTACATGCCATGAAGTGATGGGATCGCAAACCATGATCTTAGTTTCTTGAATGTTGAGTTTAAAGCCAGCTTTTTCCCTCTCCCCTTTTACTTTCATCAAGAGGTTCTTTAGTTCCTCTTCATTTTCTGCCATAAGGGTAGTGTCATCTGCATATATGAGGTCATTGATATTTCTCCCACCAATCTTGATTACAGCTTTTGCTTCATCAAGCGTAGCATTTCACATGATGTACTCTGCATATAAGTTAAACAAGCAAGGTGACAATATAGACTTAACATACTCCTTTCCCAATTTGGAAGCAGTCCACCGTTCCATGTCTGGTTCTAACTGTTGCTTCTTGACCTGCATACATAGTTCTCAGGAGGCAGGTAAGGTAGTCTCGTATTCCCATGTCTTTAAGAATTTTCCACACTTTGTTGTGATCCATACATACTATGTTTTAGCATAGTCAATGAAGCAGAAATAGATACTTTTTCTGGCATTCTCTTGCTTTTTCTATGATCCAACAGATGTTGACATTTTGGTAAAAGGCAAGTTAAAGATAAAATGTATAGTAAGGTACATAGTAAGATACACATGTATTTTCCTAAAATATGTTTTATGTTATGTATATGCTAAGTCACTTCACTAAGTCTGACTGTTTTTGACCCTATGGACTATAACTTGCCAATATATCCTCTGTCCACGGGATTCTCTAGGCAAAAATACTGGAGTGGGTTGCCATTTCCTCCTCCAGGGTATCTTCCCAACCCAAGGATCAAACACGCGTCTCTTATATCTCCTGCATTGGCAGGTGGGCTCTTTACCACTAGCACCCTGGGAAGCTCTCTAAAATCACAGAGCTATCTACAAAAGTAGGCTTCTTCTCAGGACACTCTTGGCTGCAGAAGCAGACACACATCCAGGCATGCCAGCTCTGCACACCACTCCAACGCCACGCATGTGTGGGCACTCAATCCCTGCTCCAAGGGGGACCAGCCTGACCAGCTCTCATGGGCAGACCTGGTGAACATTGCAGGAGTCAGGTCTCCTGAGGAAAGAACATGCATCCTGACTTGTATATATGTATGTTAGGAAGATTTTGCTCCAGAATATTTATATCTGCATGGTAGACTCCTTGATGAATTCACTCTCTTAGTTATCTTTTTAATATTACAAATATTTCTTTTAATAAATATCTAATACAAGTAAAACAACAAACATGTTATATTTACTTGGGACAAATATGATTAAGGAAATCAAAACAAAGAAAAAATGAGAGTAAGAAAAATAATGAAGACAGGTGAGGTTAATTTTTCAAAGATATCCACTGCACACCCTTAACATTAATTTCCCAAGTTTCTCCATTCACTCATTCACGTGTTCATTCATTTACGCAACTTTTATTAAGCATCTACTGATTTCCAGGTTTAACTCGGTTGCTGAACATACAAAGTAGACACATTCATTTAGTCAAACTGTATTATTTCAGCAACTATTTATAATATATCTTCAGATGTATCAGGGATTGTTCTAGATACCGAAATACATTACCTTATAGTATCTCACAGGAGGGATTGGAAAAGGTATATCTAGAAATCTATGGAACCAGACAGGTGGAGCAACCAGCTAATCTACAGTGCTGAATGGCAAGCCTTGCAAGAAATGCTATTTGGGCTGAACTACAAAAGAGAATAAGTCATCTGGACAAAAGGGGAGAAAGGAACTCTGGAGCTCTAGTTATATATATATATATATATATATATATATATATATACACATACATATATGGGCTTCCCAAGTGGCTCAGCAGGAAGGAATCTGCCTATCAATGCAGGAGACATAGGTTCGATCCCTAGGTTGGGAACATCTCCTGGGAAAGGAAATGGCAACCCACTCCAGTATTCTTGCTTGAGAAATCCCATGGACAGAGAAGCCTGGCAGGCTACAGTCCATGAGGTCTCAAGAGTTGGACACAACTTAGCAACTAAACCACCATCACCATACATATGTGAGCATGTGTGCATGCTTCATCGTGTGGGACTCTGTGCGACCCTATGGACTGTAGCCCATCAAGCTCCTCAGTCCGTGGGACTCTCCAGGGAGGAATACTGGGATGGGCTGCTGGTACCCTCCTCCAGGTGATCTTCCAGACCCAGGGATCAAACTCTCATCTCCTTCATTGCAGGCAGTTTCTTTACTGCTGAGCCATCAGGGAAGTGGGTGTGTGCACACGCGCACATGCGCGCATGCACACACACACATTTTTGATGTCTTCAGGCAGTTAGGGGTATAAGGCATCCTGATATGAGTGAAAAAAGACTAATTATTTATCCATGCATCTAACCCAGTAGACCTCATATGTGATTATATGTGACTGATGGTGCAAGAAATGCTGAGAATAAAGTGGATTCTTTTTAAGCTACCACTGAAATGGCAACCCACTCCACTGTTCTTGCCTGGAGAATCCCAGGGACAGGGGAGCCTGGTGGACTTCCGTCTGTGGGGTCGAACAGAGTTGGACACGACTGAAGAGACTTAGCAGCAGCAGCAGCAGCAGGTTTATCACCATTCATTCACTCAGTATCAATTAGGAAATACAAAGAGAGAGAGGCCAAATTCTGAGCAAACAGCTAACTGCATTGAGTTGACTTGCAGACCTTAAAACATTAAATAATTACTCTAGGGGTACACATGCCATAAAATTATGTACTTTCAAAATAAAAGATGTGATAAGAACACCAAAATCATACACACTGTAGCCAAAAAAAAAAAAGATTCAAATTTCAGTCCAGCAAGAAAACATGATGACTTATATACATTGCATATTTTACAGTCAAACCTGAAGCAATGTCTGAGGGGGAGTTAAAGAGAAAATATCTTGGTTTGGATAAAACTTTGGAGGTAAATGAATTTTAAAATCAATAGATCTACTCATAATAGAGACCTGCAAGTATCCACTTATTTGATCAACATATATTTGCTATTGGCTTGTAATGTGAAGGGTTTCCCTCGTGGCTCAGACAGTAAAAAATTTGCCTGCAATGTGACAGACCTGGTTTCAATCCCTGGGTTGGGAAGATCCCCTGGAGGACGTAATGGCAACCTACTTTGGTATTCTTGCTGGAGAATTCCCATGGACAGGGGAGCCTTGCGGGCTACAGTTCATGGGGTTGCAGAGTCAGACATGGACTCAGTGTCTGAGCACACACACACATACAATGTGCGTGTTTTCACAACCCCCTCCTACTATACTACAATACTGATGAAAGAAGGAAGAAAGAAGAAATGGAGACAGGACTTAAAGACTTATGATATATCAACTGAAGGTAACTACTGAAGTCATTGACACATAATTTTCTATTTATAGGTTCAAGAAATCTGCTTCTCCCATTATGCTCTAAGGTGATTTAGAAGGGCATATCTTTATAGGCACCTTTGTTTTCCAAGGATTAAAAATAGTGCCTGGCACATAGTGAGCACTCAGAAAATATCTATTAAATGACATAATTATATTCGTCCAATACGATCCTTAAGAAATAGATCTTGAATTCTAAAAAGTGAAATTACTTAAAGTTATAAAATTAAGTAATGTCAGAATTCAGTTAGAAATCTGGATTCCAAAGATGTGTCCCTTTTCATCAAAAAAGATGATTTCTTTGGTCCAGTAACCACATAAAAGAATACTTTTCTTTGTTCCATGTAAAAGAACACTTTTTAAACTCAAAACGAACTATCACCACATTTCTACGTAGACATATGGTATCAGAAAGGAAGCCAAGTTAACAGTTGACAATATTTTGATTAATTTATCAAAATATTGAGATTCTAAGTTTTCTTCCTCCTTTCAATTATCTTTATTGTTCTCAGGAATTCTTTTTCCAGTCCTCAAGTAAGAATTAATTCTTCACCTTGGTCCAGTTTACAAGGTACAGCCCTGATATAAAATACAAAGATTAGCTCCTACTACAGTCACCCAGCGTGCGTGCGTGCTCAGTCACTTCAGTGCTATAGGAATCTCTGCAACATTACGGACCGTAGCCCACAAGTCTCCTCTAGTCATGGGATTCTCCAAGCAAGAATACGCCAGTGGGTTGCCACACCCTCCTCCAAGGGATCTTCCCAAACCTGTCTCCTGTGTCTCCTGCACTGCAGGCAGATTACTTACCCACTGAGCCAGGTGGGAAGACCACAATCACCCAGCAGCCATCCTCAAAAAATCTGGCTTCAGTAACAAAATTTGCTATAGTCTTTCCAGTATTCCTTGGTATAGTCTATTTTCTCAAGTTCAAATGACTTCTGCAGTCTACCTAAAACCTGTGTCCATTTTCAAACACTTCACTAGGGAACACTTCCTGGCTAAATTAAGTACTCTATCCACATCCATGTACTTATGCACTCACTCTTTCAAAACGAGTTTTAGGGAAAACACCAATTTTAAACCCCAATGATTTATTCGTTTACTCTTTGGGAACAAAGAAATCAGTCTTCCCCTATTAGCCTGTGAGCTTCGGTAATGAAGTTAATTTGTCTTAAATCATCTCTATAGTCATTTTATTTAAAATGTTTGTTGAACAAATCCAAAATCAATTAATAATGTCGTGCCCTGAAGAATGAACTGATCTCCACAAGCAAGATGTCAAGGCCCCTTGCAGACTAATCTTACTTAGTCTCACTCACTCCCCCACGGTCCTGGTCGGATACGGGTCAAGGCGAAGGTGCGGTGGGCGGTTACCACGGGGCGCTGGGGGCGTGGCCCCGCAGCCTCGCTCCGCCCCTGGCGCGCTTACTCTCCTCGTCGGCTCCGCCAGCAAGGAGAGAGGGCGTGGCCTCGGAGCCTCCTCCATCCTAGGGTCGAGCCGGAGGGATGTTGCCTGCTCAGGAGGAAGCCGACAGGACGGTGTTTGTGGGAAATTTAGAGGCTCGAGTGCGGGAAGAGATTCTTTACGAGCTGTTCCTTCAGGTACAGTCGGCAGGGAAGGGGTATCAGAGGGGCGGAGCGCGTCGAGCCGGAAGCGCAGCAGGAGGGGCGGGGCGCACCTGAACCATCCGGAGTCCGGCTCCCTTTCCCTCTGCAGCCTTTGCTCTGGTTTTAATTTAGTTCCGCTTTGGCTCAGCTGTCTCCAGGTTAGCAAGTGGGCAGTGAAGTGGCGAAAAGTGCACCACATTCCCAACCCTTCCCCTTTCCATCCCCATTGCAGAGTCCTGGGGTGTGCAGTGACTGGGATACCCCCAACCCCAAACCCTGAGTCAGGGCTTTGCAGAGGCGGCCTGGGCCTTGGTGTGCTCAGGAAAAACAGAAAACAGCTCTGTCACTGTCTTCTTCAGATAATAAGCACCCTGACGCCTTACATCCCGCGAAATGAGAGGTATATATTTTTAAATTCTTCCGTATATGTTACTTACTCTCCCAAGCCCTTTTATACAGGAGATGATTTTACTCCAGAATAAATGAGCTTTCTGCATAATTTGGGCAGCCAAATCATGACTGAGACCAATTGATACCCTGACTAGTTCCCTTTATTTCATACCAAGAGGATCTTACGAAAACTTTTCCAGACCTGATAACTTATGTCTCCTGTATACACCTACTGTATACACATAGATCTTACTTGCTAAAGAGATATCCACATTCGGCCAATCATTTAACCGTTTAATGATCTATAATTACAATGACAGTAAGTAAGGCGCTAGGCATACGCATTTGAGACAGTCCTTGGTCTTTCTAAAAGGAGAAATTTTAAATTAATTATCGTGTTTTAAAATAATGTGCAAAAAGAGGGACATTTAGTACGGCAAAGTTGTTTTAAGTGTGAGTTCTGTTATCTGCAATGTGATTTTGGCCAAGAACATAAATAGCTCAGCACCACAGTTTCCTCAAATGTCAACAGGAGTCATAGTATCTGCAGTATGATGGAGTGTGAAGATTGAGTAAACTCATCCAGATCAGACAGAACTGAACCTGGTACTTCCTAAGTGTTTGCTGCTGCTGCTACTGCTAAATAGTACTACTATTACTATTAATAATATTACTGATGCTTATATCAAGAGAAATCAAAAGTGACTTTCCTCTATCAGAATAAGAGCAAGTTCCAAGGGAGACAATAGCAAACTAAATACCGAAGGCTAAGCATGAGTACCAGAGATGAAAGGGGTTCTTTATGTAGTTTCTGCAAGGCTCTACATTTGTGTCTGAACTAAAGCGCCCCTCTGTTAATTATGAAGTGAAAGTGGAAGTGTTAGTCGCTCAGTCCTGTCTGACTCTTTGCAACACCGTAGACGGTAGCCCGCCAGGCTCCTCTGTCCATAGGATTTTCCAGGCAAGAAAACTGGAGTGGGTTGACATTTCCTTCTCCAGGGGCTCTTCCCAACCCAGGGATCAAACCCGGGTCTCCTGCATTGCAAGCAGGCTCTTTACCATCTGAACCACCAACAGATGCACACAATTTGATAGAATTTTCTCCAGGAACACAGTTTCCTTTCTTGTACATAAAACATTACTTGAAAAATACTGCTGATTTTAAGGCTTTAATGCTTATTCTTCTAACTTGCCATCCTTTTAAATCTGCTGTTTTTAATATAGTCTAATACTTGTCTTTTCCTGCAGTTATTTTTCATCCTAGTATTACTTGGAATTTATCATTCTAACTTAAAAAAAAAAAAAGGAAAGAAGAAGAGGAGGGATGGAGGGAGGTAGAATGAAAGTTTATAGTTCTTTTTCTCCAGAAAGCTTCTCTCATGTTGAGCCAACAAAAAAGAGGGGGGTGGGAATGATGAAGTCAGTGAGATGGATAGTCCTGAATGCCCCCCATGCACATATATTATTTCTAGTCAATAGGTACTGGATCTGTATCAGTTGTATGTGAAACTACAAGATACATTAGATAGATTGATAGGTAGTCTCATTTTTTAATAATTTCTATCTAAACGTTCATCTGTATTAGATCAGGCAGCAAAGCATTTGTTTTTATTTTTGCCTATGCTCTTCTGTATTCTGGGAGGATTTACTAAAGTGAGGTGTCTTTTAGAAAGGCTTCAACCCAGCAAAACATAGTAAATCTTGACAACTGGCAGCACTATTTGTGTGTTTGACTCTGGTTTTAAAATACTAAAAACTTATGATGTGATTTTTTACTACCAGCAGTTCTTCTTGTTGAATTTCATCTTTTAAAATACATGGGTATATTTTTGAATTTGTAAAATTCAAAGCATGTAAGCATATTCTGTCCATTTTTTATTTCATATATTTAATATCACTTGTGGAAAAACACTGATTAAAATTGATTTGTTTTATTACTATATGGTTCTCCTTTTTACTAGTTTCTTTCAAATTTCTGATTATCCTTGGAAGAGTGAAAATCAGGTTTAATATCTTTGTACTTTTAACCAAGAAATCTGAGCCAGGAAGATCCCCTGGAGAAGGAAATAGCAACCCACTCCAGTATTCTTGCCTGAAAAATCCCATGGACAGAGGAGCCTGGTGGACTATAGTCCAAAGGATCACAGTCCGGTGCAACTGAGAGACTAAGCACAGCACAGCACAGAGATCTCAAGGGGAAAGATAATGAATTTAGCTTCAAATGTGTTGAGTTTGAGGTATAATCACATGGAGCTTCCTAGGAGACTGTCTGCATGAATGAGGCATGAGTAGGAAAAAAATAAATTCATTGATAAGGTGGTTCTTGAAGCCAGAAGGGAGGATGAGCTATTCCCTGGGAAAGTAGAGAATAAAGAAAGGAAGATTGAATCCTAAAATACAGTATCATTTTAAAGGTGATAATTAACATTTTTCTTTAGATTAAAAACAATTCCTTAATATACTTATCCAACTCAACAGAGAAAAGCAATCAGTCATTAAAGTGCAATGAAAAAGTATGAGCCATCTACCTTTAAATCTATATAAGACTTGGTAAGTACTTCCTTTAATCATTGTCATGATGGAAATGTGACATTTGAGGATGTAATTAGCACTCTTTTACAATATTTGACTCTGCTTTTGTACTCTGTATTGCTAATTATAGGTTTTAATCACAATAAAATCTGAATATTTTCAATTTTATTTTATCCTATTTTAATAATATACCATGGAATAATATTCCCCAGATGTTAGACTTCAGTTCAGTTCAGTTCAGTTCAGTTCAGTCGCTCAGTCGTGTCCGACTCTCCGCGACCCCATGAATCACAGCACGCCAGGCCTCCCTGTCCATCACCAACTCCCGGAGTTCACTCAAACTCATGTCCACAGAGTCGGTGATGCCATCCAGCCATCTCATTCTCCGTCGTCCCTTACTAATTTTTCATTCTTACAAATAGTGCACCTACTTAAAAGTCTTAAACATATTAAAACACTTTTCCCTTTGAGAATATTTACCAAATTGGCTTAGCATATTAAAATACAGTTTCTGTATAGATCAGAAATTTAATTTCTCTTGTGAAAATGTTTTAATCTTGTCAGGAAAAAAAAAGTAGGCTTTGATGTGATGTTACCAGTTTCTTTATGGTAACATAAACTGAACATCTCAAGGAATACTGGGTTTATCATTTCAGTTATTTTTGAGTTAAAGATGGTTTATATGTGTGGAGGCAAAGTAGTATTTTAATCTTAGATTTAAATGCACTCTAAATTGTTTTGTTAGGCCTATCTTTCCTTTTAAGATTTGGAACTATTACCTAAAATTTCCTGACCTTAACAACATAAGTGTTTTTTGATGAGCCAGAAAATGCCAAAAAACTGTGATGAAGTATGATATTTATTGTTAGGAAAATACGTGATCAAAAGAACTATGTAAAGCTTTTACTGCTAACAGATTTGGAATTTTAGCCTAAATTGAATATAGTTGATTTTCTGAGTGTAAAAAATCTTTCGATTTATGACAAAATAATTTTTAAGTTTCTTGCAGGCTGGGCCATTAACCAAAGTGACTATATGCAAAGACAGAGAAGGAAAGCCGAAATCTTTTGGATTTGTCTGCTTTAAACACCCAGAATCGGTGTCTTATGCCATAGCTCTGCTGAATGGAATTCGTTTATATGGAAGACCAATTAATGTGCAGTATCGATTTGGTAGGTTCTCTCGCTGATGAAATCTTCCAAGTGTGTTTTGTTGGTGGTGTTGTTCCCAGAGGTGTAAACTTTTTTTTTCTCCTATGTTTTTTATGTTATAGCCTAAGACCAAAAAAGTGCTCCTGTAACCTCTTAAAATTTCTCAGAACACATTCATAATGTTATGTGATTAGTTAATACTACCAATGACATTGCCAAATCCATAGCGTCTTTTCTACATTAAAATTTAAAGTGGTCTCTTTTATTGTCAGCCAGCAAATAGCCATGATGTTTGCTATTGGCTGTTAAAAATTAAACAAATCTAAGTGAACTGGGGATACCCAACTCTAGCTTTTATGCAGCAAGGCTGTTTGCTGATCTTCTTGTCAATGGTATCAAATATCTACCATTTGGAAGATACGGTGGGTGCCTTAGTCTTTGTCCTGGGTTTACCGTGTTGTACATATCACCCTGGGTCTGATCTCTGTAAAAGCAGCTGGACAAAGGCTGACCCTTCATAGCCACAGAGAAAAGCTTCCTGACATGAATGGCCTCAAACACCTTCTCCTGCCTCACATCAACACTGTTCATCATTGGTTAGATGCCCAGAGAATGTGGCACTATTACTCTAGCCCTTTCATAGTTTGATGGACTCATAGAGGCAGTGCTTATACTTATGTTGCAATGCTTATAGTACTTATGTTCATTCCTTCCTCAATGATTCAGGTTTATGGATGTACCCCTGGTTTGGTTTTTATTCTTCTTGCTGTACTGAAAAAAACACAAGAATAAGAAAACACTGCTGTCTTGTTGCAAAGGAAAAGGGCCACTTCACATTTCATTTTATTTTGTCTTAACGAAGATAATTAATTGGCTGCATCGTGTTCTCAAGTACCATCTGATTAACTCATACCAACAGTAAAACAAGCCAGGCCATATTGTGTTCTGACACATCCCCAGCCAGCTGCTCAGTGGCCTCTGTCAGATTACATTCACATTTGTCAGTGCAGTTTAGAGAACTCATGCCTTCTACACAGAAGGCAAATAACACTGATTATTTGCCATCTTTAGTTTACAGGTATGTATTAGCAAGCAGCATTATATACTTTGTATGGCCCTATGTCAGCCTAATTCTTTTCTACAGTCATTGCTTTGGACAAAACTTGGTTATAATTCAGGCTCTTATAGTGATATAAGCAACCTTATAAGTAGTACTTGGGAGGTTGGAAACATCTTGTGTATTTTATATGGAGTTTTTGAAAATGACTTAATGTGAGAACTCCAAAAAGATGTACCATGAAGTAATCTGTTATTCTCTTTCTTTTGAAGGGAGCTCTCGCTCTTGTGAACCTGCTAACCAAAGTTTTGAAAGCTGTGTTAAGATAAATTCACACAGCTACAGGTAATTAAAAATATTTTTTTCATAAAAGGAGGGCAAATAAATATGGTCTTAATACCAGGAAGGGTTTTCATGTATCCCATAAAACCTTTCTATTTAGACATCAGTTCAGTTCAGTTCAGTCGCTCAGTCGTGTCCGGCTCTCTGCGACCCCATGAATCAGCACTCCAGGCCTCCCTGTCCATCACCAACTCCTGGAGTTCACTCAAACTCATGTCCATCGAGTCGGTGATGCCATCCAGCCATCTCATTCTCTGTCGTCCTCATCTCCTCCCGCCCCCAATCCCGCCCAGCATCAGAGTCTTTTCCAGTGTGTCAACTCTTTGCATGAGGTGGCCAAAGTATTGGAGTTTCAGTTTAAGCATCAGTCCTTCCAATGAACACCCAGGATTGATCTCCTCTAGAATGGACTGCTTGGATCTCCTTGCAGTCCAAGGGACTCTCAAGAGTCTTCTCCAGCACCACAGTTCAAAAGCATCAATTCTTCGGCGATCAGCTTTCTTCACAGTCCAACTCTCACATCCATACATGACCACGGGAAAAACCATAGCCTTGACTAGATGGATCTTGGTTGGCAAAGTAATTTCTCTGCTTTTTAATATGCTGTCTAGTTTGGTCATAACTTTCCTTCCAAGGAGTAAGCGTCTTTTAATTTCATGGCTGCAATAGATTAATATTAAAGAATTCATTTTTTCTGAAGCCATGAAAAGTGACAGAAAGTATTTTCATTTAAAATTCAGTCAATATTTTCTGCAGTAGGTGGGAGAGATTTATATTTGTAGCATTGCTTATAGATTACCGTATACTTTTCATTACTATGAAATCACTTAAGTGTGCAAAGTCTCACTGTGATGGATCATAGAAATACTGTTATCCATATTTTATACTTGAATAAATATGGAGATGCAAAAGTTAACTAATTGCCAACGGCACAAAGATGAAAAGGTGTTAGTTTCTAGGCTTGAAATTAAGCCATTGAACATTAAGTCACTCTACTATTTATTTTACTACTTTTTAGAATTTCTCTATGGTAATTTTCAAAATATTCTCATATTTGATGTAGGCTTATTTCTTGATGCAACCGTAGCCAGCAGGGACACTCTCAGTTTAGCTATACCAAAGGTCGTGGGACAGAAAGTCTCCCAAACCAGATTAAGATGCTCAAATCACAGCATTTGTTAAACCAATTTAAAAGATACAGTGAAAAGCAAAAGGAAAGCTTTGGGTATTGGATAATTTAACATTTGGAGGATAGGATACAAGTACGCAGAAGACCCTACTAGCCGAGTTCTGGTTACACTGATATTCATACGACCTGTTTGTCTCTCTATTGCATCAGCCTTCCCCACTGATTGTGTGGTTATTAGCCCTAGAGTGGGCTTCCCAGGTGGCTCTAGTGATAAAGAACCATCTCCCGATGCAGGAGACTTAAGAGACGCAGGTTCCATCCCTAGGTCAGGAAGATCCCCTGGAGAAGGCATGGCAACCCACTCCAGTATTCTTGCCTGGAGAATCTCTGGACAGGCTACAAGCCTGGCAGGCCACAGTCCACAGGGTCGCACAGACTCAGACACAGCTGAAGCAACTTAGCAAGTACACACGAGCACTAGAGTTGAGGTTAGAGTAAGAGATTCCATTCAGATAGGAAGTTCCTAGAGCTAATCACACTTACTTGCTTTCTCAAAGAGATAGAGGGGCAATATACCTGGCCACAGAAGGAGGTCCATACCCACAAAGTCTACCTGAGTTTCTTAGGCAGAGCAGACACAAGAACAGCATAATTTAGCCCAGAGGCGCCATGGGAATGACTTGGTCTTTCCTTCCCTTTCTACCCATGACTAACAGCCTTATTTGTTCCATCGTATTTTCTACTGAATCTATCTGTGGCATCTCTTAACACATACTAAATTATTTATTTTGAATATTTAATATATGTTATGAATTCTGCCTATGTCTACTAGTCACTTGCTTGTTCTAATTACGGTATCATCACTATCTCATAAATCTCTATTAGCTGAGTTCTAGCTACACTAACGGAGAAGGCAATGGCAAGCCACTCCAGTACTCTTGCCTAGAAAATCCCATGGATGGAGGAGCCTGGTAGGCTGCAGTCTGTGGGGTCGCTATGGGTCAGACACGACTGAGCGACTTCACTTTCACTTTTCACTTTCACACATTGAAGAAGGAAATGGCAACCCACTCCAGTGTTCTTGCCTGGAGAATCCCAGGGACGGTGGAGCCTGGTGGGCTGCCGTCTATGGGGTCACACAGAGTTGGACACGACTGAAGTGACTTAGCAGCAGCAGCAGAAGCAGCTACACTAATGTTCATAGCCCCTGTTTCTCTCTGATCCATCAGTGTATCTTTCACAAAGGCTACCATATGCTTTTCTTCTGAGTTTTATCCATGCTGGTTGTTTTCTTGTTCTGTGGCAGAACTAAATGTTCTCAAGTAAACTAACAACACTGAACCTCCCATGCCTGCTAATTATATCCACCCTCCTAAGCATAGAAGAGTGACCTCTTAGGACTGGCAGTTACCCAGACTCATCTTTTGGAGACGTACTGCACCCCACGCATAACACAGCGTGCTCCATGTCCTCATTGGCCCTCACATTTCTAAATCAGTGAAATCGGGACAAAGTAGGTGTTGAAATCAGACTATCTGAATTTGAATCCTGCCTGTGTCACTTTATTAACAGTACAACCCTGGACAAATGATCACACTGTACCTCATATCTACAATGAGGATAATTATTGTCGGAATCAAGTTTTATAGTTTAAAGGTATTTAAAATAGTGGACATATAGCAAGTATCCAGTGAGTACTTTCAGCAAATGTTGGCAGGAAGTGGTGGTGATTCACTTCCTTGGTATGAAAGGAACTGTAGACTCATGAATTGAGCCATTTAGGTTACATAAAAACTTCCCCTCTTCTTCTAGTGAGAAAAGATACCTCTTTTTCCTTATGAGTTTGGAAAAAAGCAAGGTATTGCTAGGTGTGGGGCAGAAGAACACTAGATGAAAAACTAGAAGACAGCAGTAACTCATACATGTTCTACTTCTGTTTAATATATGTTTAATTATCACAAATTCTAGGCTGAAAGATCAGAGATAGGTATATATTCCATAACACTCCACTTCACTCCGTTCCGTTCCGTCGCTCAGTCGTGTCCGACTCTATGCGACCCCATGGACTGTAGCCTACCAGGCTTCTCTGTCCATGGGATTCTCCAGGCAAGAATACTGGAGTGGGTTACCGTTTCCTTCTCCAGGGGATCTTCCCGACCCAGGGATCAAACCCGGGTCTCCCGCTTTGGAGGCAGACGCTTTAACCTCTGAGCCACCAGGGAAGCACCTCCACTTCACTGGTGACACCTTATTCTTCTAGTATGTGCTGCATTATAAAGGAAGAATGAGAAAAGGTCATAGTGTCCTAGAAGGGTTGTACAGGGAATGCTGCTCTTGTCATACACTAGTCTTTCACTAGTCTTCCTTGGAGATGTGTTTTTGTGCTTGTTATTACCTCTTACACTTTCTGCTTTTAGGAAATAGTTCCTGTATTAGTGCGCTTGTGTTAGTCACTCAGTCGTGTTCGACTGTTCGCAACCCCACGGACTATAGCCTCCAGGCTTCTCTGTCCATGGGATTCTTCAGGAAAAAATACTGGAATGTGTTGCTATTCCCGTCTGCAGGGGATCTTTCCAACCCAAGGATCAAAACCTATCTCCGGCCTTGCAAGCAGATTCTTTACCGTCTCAGCCACCAGTGCTAGTTCAGTTAGTTCAGTTGCTCAGTTGTGTCCAATTCTTTGCAAGCCCGTGGACTAGAGCACGCCAGGCATCCCTGTCCATCACCAACTCCTGGAGCTTGCTCAAACTCATGTCCATCAAGTCATTGAAGCCTTCCAACCATCTTATCCTCTGTTATCCCCTTCACCTCCTGCCTTCAGTCTTTGCCAGCATCAGAATCTTCTCCAGTGAGTTAGTTCTTCACATCAGATGCCCAAAGTTTCAGCTTCAGCATCAGTCCTTCCAATGAATATTCAGGACTGATTTCCTTTAGGATGGACTGGTTGGATCTCCTTGCAGTGCAAGGGACTCTCAAGAGTCTTCTCAAACACCACAGTTCAAAAGCATCAATTCTTCGGTGCTCAGCTTTCTTTGTAGTCCAACTCTCACATCCATACATGACTACTGGAAAAACCATAGCTTTGACTATATGGACCTTTGTTGGCAAAGTAATGTCTCTGCTTTTTAATATGCTATCTAGGTTGGTCATAGCTTTTCTTCCAAGGAGCAAGCATCTTTTAAATTCATGAGTGCAGTCACCATCTGCAGTGATTTTGGAGCCCCAAAAAATGAAATCAGTCACTGTTACCATTGTTTCCCCATTTATTTGCCGTGAACTGATGGGACGAGAAGCCATGATCTTAGTTTTCTGAGTGTTGAATTTTAAACCAACTTTCTCTCTCTCCTCTTTCACTTTCATCCAGTGGCTCTTAATTCTTCTTCACTTTCTGCCGTAAGAGTGGTGTCATCTGCGTGTCTGAGGTTATTGATATTTTCTCCTGGCAGTTTGATTCCAGCTTGTGCTTCATCCAGCCCATTATTTCTCATGATGTATTCTGCATATAAGTTAAATAAGCAGGGTGACAATATACAGCCTTGACATACACCTTTCCTGATTAGGAGCCAGCCTGTTCCATGTACAGTTCTAACTATTGCTTCCTGACCTGCATACAGATTTGTCAGGAGGCAGGTAAGGTGGTCTGGTATTCCCATCTCTTTCAGAATTTTCCACATTTGTTGTGATCCAAACAGTCAAAGGCTTTGGCATAGTCAATAAAGCAGAAATAGATGTTTTTCTAGAACTCTCTTGCTTTTTTGATAATCCAACAGATGTTGGCAGTTTGATCTCTGGCTCCTCTGCCTTTTCTAAAACCAACTTGACCATCTGGAAGTTCACGATACATGTACTATTCAATCCTGGCTTGGAGAATCTTGAGCATTACTTTGCTAGCATGTGAGATGAGTGCAATTGTGTGGTAGTTTGAATATTCTTTGGCATTGCCTTTCTTAGGGATTGGAATGAGAACTGATCTTTTCCAGTCCTGTGGCCACTGCTAAGTTTTCCAAATTTGCTGGCATATTGAGTGCAGCACTTCAACAGAATCATCTTTCAGGGTTTGAAATAGCTCAACTAGAATTCCATCACCTCCACTAGCTTTGTCTGAGGTGATGCTTCCTAAGGCCCACTTGACTTTGCATTCCAGGATGTCTGGCTCTAGATGAGTGATCACACCATCGTGATTATCTGGGTCATGCAGATCTTTTTTGTGTAGTTCTTCTGTGTATTCTTGCCACCTCTTAATATCTTCTGCTTCTGCTAGGTCCATACGACTTCTGTCATTTGTTGTGCCCATCTTTGCATGAAATGTTCCCTTGGTATCTCTAGTTTTCTTGAAGAGATCGCTAGTCTTTCCCATTCTGTTGTTCTCCTCTCTTTCTTTGCACTGATCACTGAGGAAGGCTTTCTCATCTCTCCTTGCTATTCTTTGGAAATCTGAATCAAATGGGTATATCTTTCCTTTTCTCCTTTGCCTTTAGCTTCTCAGTGCTAAGACCGCCGTAAAAAGTATCACAAACGAAGTTAAACACAGAAATGTATTGTCTCACAGCTCAAAGTCCAAAATCAAGCTGACTGCTAGAGTTCCTTTTAAGGGCAATGAGAAAGAATCTGTTCTGTGCCTCTTGACAAAGAATCTGTTCTGTGCCTCTCTCATGTGTGCTGTACTGTGCTTAGTTGCTCAGTCATGTTTGACTCTACAACCCCACAGACTGTAGCCTGCCAGGCTCCTCTATCCATGGGATTCTCCAGGCAAGGATACTAGAGTGGGTTGCCATGTCGTCCTCCAGGGGATCTTCCCAACCCAGGGATGGAACCCAGTTCTCCCACATTGCAGGTGGATTCTTTACCGTTTGAACCACCAGGGAAGCCAGTGCCTCTCTCATAGCTTCCCAAGATTTGCTGGCAATCGTTGATATTCCTTGACATGTACAAGCGTCACCCGGTTCTCTGCCTTCATCTCCACATGATGTTCTCCCTGTATGCGTCTGTCTCCACAAGTTTCCCCTTTGACTATAATAAGGAAGGATACCTGTCTAGCACATCCTACTCCAGTATGACCTCCTCTTAGCTAATTACATCTGCAGCAACCCTATTTCCAAATAAGGTCACAGTTCAGTTCAGTCGCTCAGTCGTGTCTGACTCTTTGCTACCCTATGGACTTCAGCACACCAGGCTTCCCTGTTGGTCCATCACCAACTCCCGAGCTTGCTCAAACTCATGTCCATCGAGTCAGTGATGCCATCCAACCATCTCATCCTCTGTCATCCCCTTCTTCTCCTGCCTTCTATATTTCCCAGCATCAGGGTCTTTTCCAGTGAGTCACTTCACATCAGGTGGCCAAAGTATTGGAGTTTCAGCTTCAGCGTCAGTCCTTCCAATGTGTATTCAGGACTGATATCCTCTAGGATGGACTGGTTCGATCTCCTTGCAGTCCAAGGGACTCTCAAGAGTCTTCTCCAACACCACAGTTCAAAAGCATCAATTCTTCGGTGCTCAGCTTTCTTTATAGTCTAACTCTCACATATATGGTTACATTCTGAATTATTTAGGGTTGGGACTACAGCATATAAATTTTGAGTTAACACAGTTCAACTTGTAACTTCCCAATTTACATGTGACTCCTCTATGGAGAAACATATGCACGCCCTGAGATTCTCATGGGAAAGATAGTGGTTTTAGAAATTTTGCAGCTGTTTTTATAATGATGCTAATCTCACCACCTCTGCTACTGGGTCACATCTTCCCCAGTCTGTACCCTCATTGTGCTTGTTTCTTTACCATCACTTCGTGCAAACACATGTTCACGTCTCCTTGAATTTTGTCTCCAAATCAGTCTATTATATTTAACCCTTCTTCTCACTGAAAAATTATCCTTCACATCTTTACTTCCTATTCACTTCTTAATCCCACTGTTGTTTGAAAGCTGTTCTTTTGACAGGTTGTTGTCAGGAGTCTTCTGATCAATGATAGAGTAGCTCTGATGCTTATCCAGTTTACTCAAACAACCAGAACTGTCTAAGTATTTCCTTACTGAAACCCACTTTTCCACTGGCTTCTGTGATCCTGCTCTCACCATGAACCAACGCCTATCAGTCTGACAGCTTCTTGTTGTTCTCCTGCCCTTGTCTTTGGCTCCATCTGCCTGTTTTAATTCACCCTTCCCACAGTAAACTTCCTGTCCTAAGATTAGCAGCATTAGCGTTAAAATTGTGGCATACTGTGGAGCAAGTAGAAGTGAAGACTAGCTATAATGTGGACTAGCTGAGAATCCAGCCAGTACATATAACATTGGAATTTATCAGAGATCTCCATAGATGCAAACATTACGTATATAAATGAAAATTTCAGACACTTCTGATGTTAATCGGGGATTGTGCATGTGTGCAAATTCACTTCAGTCGTGTCTGTCTCTTTGCAACCCTATGGACCATAACCCCCCAGGATCCTCTGTCCATGGAATTCTCCAGGCAAGAATACTGAAGTGGGTTGCCATACCCTCCTCCAGGGGATTTTCCCAACCCAGGAATTGAACCTGAGTCTCTCACATCTTCTGCATTGGCAGGCGGATTCTTTACTGCTATCACTGTGTGGAAGAAATCACCAAATATGTGTTCATGCTAATATCAGCAGCCCGTTTAACAGAGAGCATAATTTTTTTACTTAAGCAGTGAAAGTACGTTCAAAAATTAATTGAAAAACTTCCTGTTTTTCTTTCACCTTTTTTTATTTGTAGAAGATTGAGTGTACACTTGGTGATTATTATTGACTTACTTTGCTTTCTTCATATCTGAGTGTTCTATGCATTTATACAACTATAACATTGATTAACATTTTCCTATCAGAAAGCCAAATGTGACTCTATATATTGAGATTTCAGTATGTGGTAATAAGACTCGATATACTGCTATGTCACTACATCCTCAGTGTAATATGTTTAAAGTTAATTTATCTTAATTGAGCTTTTAGAGAAGTTCTTTAATTATGAAGCTGTCTCTTTTTTTTAAGACTAGAGTACCTCTGTCCATAGGAATTGTAACTTCATATTACTTCTTTTACCTCCCTCAAGAAATGAAGAAGCCATGGGCAGATCTTCCTTTTCCATGCAGTTCGCTCCAATTAATAATGCATCTTTATCTCAAGAATATTTTCTCTTTCAGAAGATGGTAAGTTTGATATGCCTTTGGTTGAAAATGTAACATGATAATACAGACTATAAAGGATATGAAAACTGCCTGGAACTTAAGCTCAACTCTAAGCCTAGAGTGAAGGCAGAATATGCCTTGAGCACTGTGCCCCAGTGGCGATCTGCTCTTTCATCTGAAATCGATCATCTGAAATCCCACACATATTATCTCCACAAACAGCCAGTGTATCAGTGAAAAATGGCAGATGCCAATGATAATGCACTGTGATAAAGCAAAATTTGAATCACTTAAATGACTATATTTTTAAAATTTAAAAGGTATGTTTCTAGAATTGAATACTAGAATTGAATGAAGCATTTTGATCGAGTGTAGTCATCAATCACCATATACTGCTTTTGTACATAGATTTTTAACTGAAGGCAAAGTTTCTCAATTGGTAGAGTCAACTACCTTATTTCCAAAGACTCTCAAAAAATGTGCTTCTGGCCTAGAAATCACAGTGGGGGACTATATTGTTAAAGGGGAACTTAGGAAATGTTTTCTTCTAACTTCTCATTTTATACATAATAAAATTGAGGTTCAGAGATTAATCAGCAAGCCCAAGATTATACAACTTGTTAATTACAGCTGTGGGACTATAACACAGGTATTCTGATTAACAAGAGATTTCTTGCAAACATGCAACGTACATATGAGCTTCAGATTTTTCAAATAGCCATTTTCACTTTGTAAACATAATGAAAGTTGATAATTTAATTTTTGGAAAAAACTTTTCTTGGTTATACGGTCTGTGCTTAGTTGTGTCTGACTCGTTTATGACCCTGTGGACTATAGCCCACCAGGCTTCTCTGTCCATGGGATTTCCCAGGCAAGAATACTGGAGTAGGTAGCCATTTCCTTCTCTAGAGAATCTTCCCAACCCAGGGATCAAACCCAAGTCTCCTGCCTTATAGGCAGAATCTTTACCGACTGAGCCGTCAGGAAAGCCCTTTCCTTGTTTATGGTGAGATATTAATAAACAGCCAGTTCTCATCTAAAACCATCAATATCTTCTTTGTGGCATTAGTTTTATCTTTGATGATATGAGCAATACATCCATACACATACACACACACAAGAGCTTGTTTTCCCTATTAATCTTTTTTAATGGAAGTAAATATGATCACACTGTCCACAGTATGCTATTTATACTTTCATTCAAAAATATTTATAAGTATCAATGTTGCCCCATTCAGTATTACTGGTTACTAATTTTATTTTTTATTTTTAGTTGGAGGAAAATTGCTTAACCATGCTGTGTTGGTTTCTGCTGTACAACAGCATGAATCAGCCCTCAGTTCAGTTCAGTTCAGTTCAGTCGCTCAGTCGTGTCCGACTCTCTGTGACCCCATGAATCACAGCACGCCAGGCCTCCCTGTCCATCAACAACTCCCGGAGTTCACTAAAGCTCATGTACACAGAGTCGGTGATGCCATCCAGCCATCTCATTCTCTGTCGTCCCCGTCTCCTCCCGCCCCCAACCTTTCCCAGCATCAGAGTCTTTTCTAGTGAGTCAACTCGTCGCATGAGGTGGCCAAAGTATTGGAGTTTCAGCTTTAGCATCAGTCCTTCCAATGAACACCCAGGATTGATCTCCTTGCAGTCCAAGGGACTCTCAAAAGTCTTCTCCAGCACCGCAGTTCAAAAGCATCAATTCTTCGGCGATCAGCTTTCTTCACAGTCCAACTCTCACATCCATACATGACCACAGGAAAAACCATAGCCTTGACTAGACGGACCTTTGTTGGCAAAGTAATGTCTCTGCTTTTTAATATACTATCTAGGTTGGTCATAACTTTCCTTCCAAGGAGTAAGCGTCTTTTAATTTCATGGCTGCAATCAGCATCCACAGTGATTTTACATATATGCCCTCCCTCTTGAGCCTCCCTCCTCCCCACCAAATCCGAGCCCTCTAGGTCATCGCAGAGCACTGAGGTGAACTCAGCTCCCTGTGTGTTGCAGCAGCTTCCCTCTAGCTGTCTGTTTTACACGTGGTGATGTATTTTTGTCAACGCTGCTCTCTTGGTTTGTCCCACGCTCTCCTCCTGCCGCATTCACAAGTCTGCTCTCTGTGTCTCTGTCTCTATCCCTGAATAGGTCCTTAATCTACTTTGAATAGCTGGAAATTTGACTTAATCTTAAGAATTGACTGCTGTGCTGTCAAATATGGTGACTATCAGCCATCCATAAGGAGTGATTTTTTTCATTTTACTTAATTTTAATTAAAGTTTAAGTTTAGAAACAGAAACAATGCAGTTATTGCAAAACTTTGAAGTGTGTTTGAAAAAAAAAAACTTGGGTATGTATGTCTACTATTTCAACTAAATTTTATATACTCTAAATTCTGATTAAATGTTTTCAATGAAAATTTAGTATCCAAATCAAATATGCTTTTGAATATAAGTATAAATGTATAACTATATAGGGCTTCCCTGGTAGCTCCCTTGGAGAAGGAAATGGCAACCCACTCCAGTGTTCTTGCCTGGAAAACCCCATGGGTGGAGGAGTCTAGTAGGCTATAGTCCACGCGGCCGCGAAGAATTGGACACGACTGAGCGACTTCACTTTCTTTCCCTGGTAGCTCAGTCAGTAAAGAATCTACCTGTAGTGCAGGAGACCCAGCTTCAACTCCTGGGTCGGGAAGATCCCCTGGAAAAGGAAATTGCAGCCCACTCCAGTATTCTTGCCTGGGAAATCCTATGGACAGAGGAGCCTGGAGGGCTACTGTCCATGGGGTCACAAGAGTCAGACACAACTTAGCTACTAAACCACATCCGTAAGTATAAAAGGCACACCAGATTTTAAAGACTTAGTATAAAAAAGTAAAATATCTCATGAATAATTTTTATATTGGTTACATGTTGAAATGACAATATTTTGGACATTTCAGGATAAATAAAATATATTAGGGCTTCACAAGTGACACAGTGATAAATAATCCACCTGCCAATGCAGGAGACACAGGAGATGTGGGTTCAATCCCTGGATCAGGAGCAGCCCCTGGAGTAGGAAATGGCAACTCACTCCAGTATTCTTGCCTGGGAAATTCCATGGACAAAGAAGCCTGGCGGGCTGCAGTCCATGGGATGGCAAAGAATCGGACACAACTGAGCAAATGAGGACACACACAAGATATATTATTTAAATTGCACCTGTTTCATTGTTATTTTCATCCTGTGACTATTAGAAGATTTAAAACTACCTATGTGGGTGAGGCGAGCGGAGCCGGAGATGAGAGCAGAGGCCGAATTCGGGATCTGACAAGATGGCCGGGCTTCCCCGCAGGATTATCAAGAACTGTGGACGGAGGTTCATAATGTTGTACAGGAGGCGCTGAACAAAACCATCCCCAAGAAAACAAAATGTAAAAAGGCAGAATGGTTGTCTGAGGAGGCCTTACAAATAGCTGAGAAGAGAAGTGAATGGCGAAAGAGAAAAGGAAAGATACACCCATCTGAATGCTGAGTTCCAAAGAACAGCAAGAAGAGGAAACCCAGCGTTTGCTTGCAGAACCAGTTCCCGGCATTAAAGCAGAACCAGATGAGAGCAATGCCCGTTATTTTCATGTGGTCATTGCCGGCCCTCAGGATTCCCCCTTTGAGGGAGGGACTTTTAAACTTGAACTATTCCTTCCAAAAGAATACTCAATGGCAGCCCCTAAAGTACGTTTCATGACCAAAATTTATCATCCTAATGTAGACAAGTTGGGAAGAATATGTTTAGATATTTTGAAAGAAAAGTGGTCCCCAGCACTGCAGATCCGCACAGTTCTGCTATCGATCCAGGCTTTGTTAAGTGCTCCCAATCCAGATGATCCATTAGCAAATGATGTAGCAGAGCAATGGAAGACCAACGAAGCCCAAGCCATAGAAACAGCTAGAGCATGGACTAGGCTATATGCCATGAATAATATTTAAATCGATTCGATCGTCAAGTGTGCATCACTTCTCCTGTTCTGCCAAGACTTCTTCCTTTTTTGTTTGCATTTAATGGACACAGTCTTAGAAACATTACAGAATAAAAACCCAGACATCTTCAATCCTTTGGTGATTAAATGCACATTAGCAAATCTATGTCTTGTCCTGATTCACTGTTGTAAAGCATGAGCAGAGGCTAGAAGTATCATCTGGATTGTTGCGAAACGTTTAAAAGCAGTGGCCCCGCTCTGCTTTTATTCATTTTCCCCATCATGGTTTTAAGTATAAAGCACTGTGAATGAAGGTAGTTGTCAGGGTTAGCTGCAGGGGTGTGGGTGTTATTCTTTATTTTATTATTATTATTATTTTTTTTGGTGGGGGGGAAGGTAGTTTTATTTTAATTTTATGGACTCCTTTCCCCCTTTTTATGGTGATCTAATTGCATTGGTTAAAAGCAGCTAACCAGTTCTTTAGAATATGCTCTCTAGCCAAGTCTAACTTTATTTAGACGCTGTAGATGGACAAGCTTGATTGTTCGAACCAAAATGGGAACATTAAACAGACATCACAGCCCTCACTAACAACATTGTGACCTTGCTGTCAAGTATAGAATCTTTCCTTCAAGAAAAAGCTTGTGACCATTTTGTATGACTTGTCTGGAAACTTCTGTAAATCTTATGTTTTAGTAAAATATTTTTTGTTATTCTAAAAAAAAAAAAAAACTACCTATGTGGCTTACATTATATTTCTATAGGATAGCACTAATCTGTATGCTATACACCAGCCGGAATCTTTGTTAATCGTTTAAGGAAACTACTGCATCCCTGTCCTTCTTATACTAACACATGGTTTGGTTTGCTCATAGTTGTTTGTATAATAAATGTAAACTCTTTTCTTTTTTTTTCCTCTGTGGGCTTGTTTTGGTAGGTGAATATGTGTGGGTTTTTCCCCCAGCAGTGGCCTGCGTATAACCCAGCACTGCAGCTTCCTTACTACGAGATGACCGCACCACTTCCTAAGACCACTTCTGCATCTTCCTCACTGAATCATGTTTCAGATCTGGAGGCTGGACCCAGCTCTTACGAATGGACTCACCAGCAGCCAGGTGACTCAGACCTTTATCAGACAAATAAACGAAAGAGGCAGAAACAAAGCAGCGATAGCGACAGTAGCACAGAAAACAGTAGAGGAAATGAGTATAGCCCGAAGTTCCAAAAGTGTAAGAAAAAAAGATACTAGTGTTTACATTCACATGAAATGTATCTCTACTAGTCTTCATTCTCCTGAAGGAAAAATCTGTGTTCTACTAAAGCACCAATTCCATGGCTTTCTTGTCTTCTTTGAAATATATAACAATATGATATCTGACTTGTATTGAATCTTTGTCTTGAATGACAAAAATCTTAAAAACAATATTAATGTGATTTTTGTATTTGTAATGGTGTTGTTAACCAGAAATACACTCGGAGTTGTTATGTTTTAGTATCACTGATAAACTTACAGTAAACCATTAATCAAAAGTCACTTACTGAGCCCTTATGGAGAAGGCACCATGATCTCCTACATTGTTGCCTGTAACCCTCAGCTGAAGTTAGAAGTGGAATGGTCAGTTTTCTGAATGAAACTAATACAAATCTTTGAGTTGTATGTTTTTCCTAAGAAGAGAGAATAAGCAGGGTTCAGTTTCCTTTATTACTAATACTTTATTTTATATCTAAATATCTTGTCTCAGCCTTACTCTCGTACATATTTACTTCTTAAAACAAGGGTATACAACAGTGATACCAAAGGAAAGACGACCATCAGGTGGCTAGCTTTTAGTTCCTTCCCTTTTCATATGATTATATATAAATAGGAACACCTGCCTCTTTACTTCCTACTTATTAATTGTATTTTATGAAAGTTAGTTGGCTATGTCAGTATTTTTTGTCTACCTCTTTTGCCATCCGGGTTGGAGAGCATATATTGGACACATTTAGATCTTGATAATGAACAATAATTTCAGTAGAAATTTTCACTATTGTATGATATTTAATGTTTATCGTAAAATCAGCTTTCCTATTTCTGGACCATTTATTTGCAGGGCTAAACAGACTACATGTAAAATTAATGATTTATTTGGACAATCTTATTAACTTTGTAGCTCGTCATAAACTAGAATGCTGAAAATATTTATTTATTGAATCCATTTGAAAGGATCACACAGCTTCATTAGGAGCTAACCACCCAATTTTAACCATTCTTTGATACTTCTTTTGTGTATTGCATAGCACCTTATAGGTATTTATTATTATTTAAAATAATAAAATATTTTTAGCAAAATTAGTAGGTGAATTTAACTTCTGGTTATGATTATTGTAAGGTCAGGCTCTGATGGTTTCCATTGACTCCGCCCCGAGGTCCCTCACTAGCCCAGATGCTCTTTGTGTTCCTTAAATGGTTATGTTCCTTCCCCTTAAAACTTCTGTTGGCGCTATCTGCCTCTTGCTCCATTCCTTGGCACCTAATCGACGAGAGCCAATGGTCAACTAGTACGTCACTCATGAACTCATTGTCCAGCCTAACACCGGCAAGACCGATCCTGGCCACACACACAAGCGGCTATCGGACGGTTGACCATTCAGAATCTCGCGTTCCTGTGCTTTCCCTTATCTAGGCTTGTTCAGACTGTATGATGTTACTTCCTGCCCAAAAGGCATATAAGCCGCTCCCTGCCTTTGTTCGGTGCAGAACTCCTCGTGGCCATTCTTGCGGTCAGTGGGTTCTGCCCGGGAGCACACTGCCATTAAAGCCTGTTACTTTTTTTCTTCGGTGTCTGGGTCATTTTTCTTACAGCTTTCGGCGCCCATGCGCGAGACCTTACAATTATATAATGCAGTCATGTTTTAAATGTAAATATTAGCCTGTTTCTATCTGACAAATGTGAAAATGTAAATTCTGTTTAATGTAGCTTGATCTATATAACTTCATCTTGCTGAATATTCAAACTAAAAATGCTGACCTTTTTTAAATTAACACTTTCGCAATTTAGAATCATACCAAATCATCTTTCTATGTAAATAGGAAGTGATATATATCTAAAACACATTAACTTCACCACTGCATTTTCTTCAATTCTTACACCTTGCAAATTTGCTAAACCCCAGATTATTTCATTGTAATTGGCATTATAGGAACTATATACACATAAGAAATATCTTAACAAGTACCAGGTTAAGAAAATTATCTTGAAATATTGTTACATGAGTTAAAATCTTCGAACTGCAAGGATTTTTGCAATTTCTTTCATCACAGGCTGGAATTATCTGGATATCAACTTTACCAAGTCAACCAACCAAAAGGCAAATTCACCTATTTACACTGGTGTCTTCCGTGATAGCTCAGTTGGTAAAGAATCTGCCTGCAGTTCAGGAGACCCTTATTTCTTGGTTGACAACAGTTATATGAATGACAACTGCCTTATATTTTGAAGTCAGTTTTTTAAAAGCCTCTTGTAATTATTGTAAAGAAAGGGAAGTTAAAGCAGGTGGTTAGGTGGTCAAGAGATTTTCTGGGGAAGCCACAGAAGTTTGGGAGATTCAGAGAATTAGTTGAGGAAATGGAGCTGGATTTGGAGAAGGTGGATCCAAAAGATCTTCTGGGGAGTCAGGAATAAGGCACTGGAGGTAAAGGTGAGTATAAGAAGGAGGCAGAGGAGAATTTACAGTAAATCAAATTTTTGTTCTAAGTCTGACTTCTGCTCTTGAATTCTGTTAAGGAGATATTTTCTTGTTGTTTAGTCACTCAGTCACTCAGTTGTGTCTGACCTTTTTGCAACCCCATGAACTGTACCCCACCAGGCTCCTCTGTCCATGAAATTTCCCCAGGCAAGAATACTAGAGTGGGTTGTCATTTCTTTATCCAGAAGATCTTGCAAACACAGGGATCAAAGTGTCCCCTGCAGGCAAATTCTTTACCAGCTGGGAAACCCAAGGGAACATTTTTAATATGTTTTGTGCCCTTCTTTCTATCTGATCCTCCCAGAGTACCAAGAGGGTATTTGTGTAGGATGAGAGCATTCTGTAAGTCCCTTAAATATAAAAGCTTTTATAAATTGTATGATCCATTGTCTGGCCTTCACAATTAGGATCTGCATGAGTATATCTATTCAAATGTAACATAAACTATTGTCTCTTTTGGGGAAGACTTGGAGGCAAACTTCCAGGCTTAGAATATAATTTAACTAAGTGCATGAGAGGTGTCCCTGAAGAGGACACAGAAAATGCAGCCTCCATAATCCAAAGGAACTCCCAAAGATAGCTGAAGAGAAGGAGAACAATTTGCCACAGGCAGTAAGGATGGTACTCCAGTCTCCCACAAATCCATCTAATCTATCTCCCATCAGATCCATGATTCCTGGTGGACAAGACTAAGAAAGGAGTTCTCAGCACTACACAGATAGTGAGATAGGAAGGGCTGTGGATTAGACAGTCCGCTGAGAGCCAGTAATGGTTCTTCATGTCTCAGAACCTTGACCTCACAGCCGGTCTCATCCAGGCACAGACCCTACGATCTGCACCCCCAACAGGCATGCTCTTTCTGCAGCTAAGCCAAGCTCTCAGACCCCAAAATCAAGATGGTTGTCTTTTCACCATGTTTATAGTTTATTTTGCTGTGCAAAAGCTTTAAGTTGAATTAGGTCCCATTTGCTTATTTTTGTTTTTATTTCCATTACTCTAGGAGATGGGTCATAAAGGATCTTGCTGTGATTTATGCCATAGAGTGTTCTACCTATATTCTAAGAGTTTTAGAGTTTCTGGCCTTACTTTTAGGTCTTTAACCCATTTTGAGTTTATTTTTGTGTATGGTGTTAGGAGGAGTTCAATAGCATTCTCAGAAAGAGGAAAACAGAAATCACATTTTAATGTATATATATAGAAGCTAGAAAGATAGTACTGATGAACCTATTTGCAGGACAGCAAGGGTCAAGGCAATGGTTTTTCCCGTGGTCATGTATGGATGTGAGAGTTGGACTGTGAAGAAAGCTGATCGCCGAAGAATCGATGCTTTAGAACTGTGGTGTTGGAGAAGACTCTTGAGAGTTCCTTATACTGCAAGGAGATCCAGCCAGTCCATTCTAAAGGAGATCAATCCTGGATGTTCATTGGAGGGACTGATGCTAAAGCTGAAACTGCAATACTTTGGCCACCTCATGCGACGAGTTGACTCACTGGAAAAGACTCTGATGCTGGGAAAGGTTGGGGGCGGGAGGAGAAGGGGACGACAGAGAATAAGATGGCTGGATGGCATCACCGACTCTGTGGACATGAGTTTGAGTGTACTCCGGGAGTTGGTGATGGACAGGGAGGCCTGGCGTGCTGTGATTCATGGGGTCGCGGAGAGTCGGACACGACTGAGCGACTGAACTGAACTGAACTGAACTGAAGGGAGACACAGACATAGTTCAGTTCAGTTCAGTCACTCAGTCGTGTCTGACTCTGCAAGCCCATGGACTGAAGCACTCCAGGCCTCCCTGTCCATCGCCAACTCCTGGAGTTCACTCAAACTCATGTCCATTGAGTCAGTGATGCCATCCAGCCATCTCATCCTCTGTCGTCCCCTTCTCCTCCCACCTTCTATCTTTCCCAGCATCAGGGTCTTTTCCTGAGTCAGTTCTTCGCATCAGGTGGCCAAAGTATTGGAGTTTCAGCTTCAACATCAGTCCTTCCAATGAATATTCAGGACTGATCTTTAGGATGGACTGGTTTGATCTCCTTGCAGTCCAAGGAACTCTCAAGAGTCTTCTCTAACACCACAGTTCAAAGACATCAATTCGTTGGTCCTCAGCTTCCTTTATAGTCCAACTCTCACATCCATACATGACTATTGGAAAAAAATCATAGCTTTGACTATGTGGATCCTTGTTGGCAAAGTAATGTCTCTGCTTTTAAATATGCTGTCTAGGTTGGTCGTAGCTTTTCTTCCAAGGACCAAATATCTTTTAATTTCATGGCTGCAGTCACCATCTGCAGTGATTTTGGAGTCCCCCAAAATAAAATCTGTCACTGTTTCCATTGTTTCCCCCATCTATTTGCTATGAAATGATGAGTCTGGACAGACACAGAGAACAGACTTATAGACAGTGGAGGAAGGAGAGGGTGGGATGAATGAAGAGAGTAGCATGGAAACATACATTAGGGAGGAGGAACAAGATGGCGGAGGAATAGGACGGCGAGACCACTCTCTCCTCCACAAATTCATCAAAAGAACATTTGAATGCGGAGTAAAGTCCACAAAACAACTACTGAATGCTGGCAGAGGACGTCAGGCACCCAGAAAAGCAGCCCATTGTCTTCAAAAGGAGGTAGGAAAAAACATAAAAGATAAAAAGCGAGACAAAAGAAGTAAGGACGGAGCTCCATCCCGGGAAGGGAGGCTTTAAAAAGAGAGAAGTTTCCAAACACCAGGAAACACTCTCACTGGCGAATCTGTGGCGAGCCTTGGAAGATCAGAGGGCCACATAACCCTCTTTTTTTTTTAAGATTTTTTTAAAACCCACAGACTACCCGCCAAACGGTAACTCCCAGCGGAGAAGCAGCGCAGACGCCTGCATACGCCATTAGCAAGCGGGGGCTGGGCAGGGAGGAGCCGGCTGAACTGCTTAGAGAGCGGACTGGGCTTGAATGCCGCGAGAACAATTTGAGAGAACTGGGGAGAGCAAAGCAGACTGTGGGATAGCTTCCCCACGAAAAGGCGGAAAGCTCTAACCTAAGACTCGGACAGCCGCGCTCACAGAATAAAAGACTGAGCAGAGCGAGCCGGCTGCGGTCGGCCCATCCCCCATCCCCCGCGGAGACAGGCAGGGAGCGCAGCCAGAGCCAGAGCGGGCAACCGCAGCCCCAGAAAGGCATCTGATACAAACTGCAGACAGGCTTGTTGCTAATCAGGACTTCTTGGGCTCGGGCCGGTCGATATCCACCAGAGAAGGTGCACCGGTTGTACACCCAGAAAACTGAGTGGCGGGGACTGGGGAGGCGATAAGTCGCAGAGACAGCGCTCGCCAAACACCTGGTCCCCTGAACTGCTCGGACCAGGGAAGGCACAAAACGCAGGCCCAACCAAGTCTGCGCCTTTGTGGAGTACCTGAGAACCTGAACTTGAGCCTCTCAGACCTGGGAAGTGCATACAACCTGGCGCCAGCCTTGGACAGTTCCCGGCAGAGCAACCTAGAGCCTGTGCAGTGTAGACTGGGAGAGCATACGTGCTGTGAGCGGGGGCAAACCCAGTGTGGCCAAGACGCTGCGAGCACTCCCCACAGACGCCAGAGATAATTGACTGCAGCGTTCCTCCCTTCTCGGAACAGGACTGAACAACTGAGCCTTAAAAAGTGTCCACCCACCCCCTAGTATCAGGGAGGAAATTAGACACTGAAGAGACCAGCAAACAGAAGCTAAAACAGAGGGAATAACCTTGGAAATGACAGATAGAGACTTCTGGAGGCTACTCCAAGAATAAGACCAAAAACCAGAGGCAAGAGGCTTAAGCCCGAATCCTGAGAACACCAGAGAACTCCTGACTCCAGGGAACATTAATTGATAGGAGCTCATCATACGTCTCCATACCTACACTAAAACCAAGCACCACCCAAGGGTCAACAAGTTCCAGAGCAAGACATACCACGCAAATTCTCCAGTAACACAGGAAACTAGCCCTGAGCTTCAATATACAGGCTGCCCAAAGTCACTCCAAACCCACCGACATCTCATAACTCATTACTGGACACTTCATTGCACTCCAGAGAGAACAAATCCAGCTCCACCCACCAGAACACCGACACAAGCTTCCGTAACCAGGGAACCTTGACCTGTCCAACCCCACACACAACGAGGAAACTACATAATAAAGAGAATTCCACAAACGGCCAGAAGAGGGAAAGGCCACCCCAAGCAAAGCATTATAAGCAAGATGACGAGGCAGAGAAATACCCAGCAAGTAAAGGAACAAGATAAATGCCCATCAACACAAACAAAAGAGGAAGATATAGGGAATCTACCTGATAAAGAATTTCGAATTTTGATGGTGAAAATGATTCAAAATCTTGAAAGCAAAATGGAGTTACAGATAAATAACCTGGAGAAAAAGATTGAGAAGATGGAAGAAAGGTTTAATAAGGACTTAGAGGAAATAAAAAAGAGTCAATATACAATGAATAATGCAATAGATGAGATCAGAAACACTCTGGAAGGAACAAACAGTAGAATAACAGAGGCAGAAGACAGAATAAGCGAGTTAGAAGATAGAATTGTAGAAATAAATGAAACAGAGAGGAAAAAAGAAAAACAAATTAAAAGAAATGAGAACAATATTAGAGACCTCTGGGACAATGTTAAACGCTCCAACATTCGAATCATAGGAATCCCAGAAGAAGAAGACAAAAAGAAAGACCATGAAAGAATACTTGAGGAGATAATAGTTGAAAACTTCCCTAAAATAGGGAAAGAAATAATCACCCAAGTCCAAGAAACCCAGAGAGTCCCCAACAGGATAAACCCAAGGCGAAATACTCCAAGACACATATTAATCAAATTAACAAAGATCAAACACAAAGAACTAATATTAAAAGCTGCTGCTGCTGCTGCTGCTAAGTCACTTCAGTCGTGTCCGACTCTGTGTGACCCCATAGACGGAAGCCCACCAGGCTCCCCCGTCCCTGGGATTCTCCAGGCAAGAACACTGGAGTGGGTTGCCATTTCCTTCTCCAATATTAAAAGCAGCAAGGGAAAAACAGCAAATAACACACAAGGGGATTCCCATAAGGATAACAGCTGATCTTTCAACAGAAACTCTTCAGGCCAGGAGGGAATGGCAAGACATACTTAAAGTGATGAAAGAAAATAACCTACAGCCCAGACTACTGTACCCAGCAAGGATCTCTTTCAAATATGAAGGAGAAATCAAAAGCTTTACAGACAAGCAAAAGCTGAGAGAATTCAGCATTACCAAACCAGCTCTCCAACAAATGCTAAAGGATCTTTTCTAGACAGGAAACACAGAGAGGGTGTATAAACTCGAACCCAAAGCAATAAAGAAAATGGCTACGGGATCGTACTTATCAATAATTACCTTAAACGTAAATGGGTTGAATGCCCCAACCAAAAGACAAAGGCTGGCTGAATGGATACAAAAACAAGACCCCCATATATGTTGTCTGCAAGAGACCCACCTCAAAACGAGGGACACACACAGACTGAAAGTGAAGGGCTAGAAAAAGATATTCCATGCAAATAGAGACCAAAAGAAAGCAGGAGTAACAATACTCATATCAGATAAAATAGACTTTAAAACAAAGGCTGTGAAAAGAGACAAAGAAGGAAACTACATAATGATCAAAGGATCAATCCAAGATGAAGATATAACAATTATAAATATTTATGCACCTAACATAGGAGCACCGCAATATGTAAGACAATTACTAACAAGTATGAAAGGGGAAATTAACAATAATGCAATAATAGTGGGAGATTTTAACACCCCACTTACATCTATGGGTAGATCAACTAAACAGAAAATTAACAAGGAAACACAAACTTTAAATGATACAATAGACCAGTTAGACCTAATAGATATCTACAGGACATTTCACCCCAAAACAATGAATTTCACCTTTTTCTCAAGCGCACACGGAACCTTTTCCAGGAGAGATCACATCCTGGGCCATAAATCTAGCCTTGGTAAATTCAAAAAAGTTGAAATCATTCCATGCATCTTTTCTGACCACAATGTAGTAAGATTAGATCTGAATTACAAGAGAAAAACTATTTAAAATGCCAACATATGGCGGCTGAACAACACGCTGCTGAATAATGAACAAATCATAGAAGAAATCAAAAGAGAAATCAAAATATGCATAGAAATGAATGAAAATGAAAACACAACAACCCAAAACCTCTGGGACACTGTAAAAGCAGTGCTAAGGGGGAAGTTCATAGCAATACAGGCACACATCAAGAAACAAGAAAAAAGTCAACTAAATAACCTAACTCTACATCTAAAGCAACTAGAAAAGGAAGAAATGAAGAACCCCAGGGTCAGTAGAAGGAAAGAAATCATAAAAATTAGGGCAGAGATAAATGCAAAAGAAACAAAAGAGACCATAGCAAAAATCAACAAAGCTAAAAGCTGGTTCTTTGAGAAGGTAAATAAAATTGACAAACTGCTAGCCAGACTTATCAAGAAACAAAGGGAGAAGAACCAAATCAATGAAATTAGAAATGAAAATGGAGAGATCACAACTGACAACACAGAAATACAAAGGATTATTAGAGAATACTATCAGCAATTATACGGCAATAAAATGAATAACCTGGAAGAAATGGACAAATTCCTAGAAAAGTACAACTTTCCAAAACTGAACCAGGAAGAAATAGAAAATCTAAACAGACCCATCACAAGCACGGAACTAGAGGCTGTAATCAGGAATCTTCCAGCAAACAAAAGCCCAGGTCCAGACGGCTTCACAGCTGAATTCTACCAAAAATTTAGAGAAGAGCTAACACCTATTCTACTCAAACTCTTCCAGAAAATAGCTGAAGAAGGGAAACTTCCAAACTCATTCTATGAGGCCACCATCACCCTAATCCCAAAACCTGGTAAAGACCCCACAAAAAAAGAAAACTACAGGCCAATATCACTGATGAACTTAGATGCAAAAATCCTTAACAAAATTCTAGCAATCAGAATCCAACAACATATTAAGAAGATCATACATCATGACCAAGTGGGCTTTATCCCAGGAATGCAAGGATTCTTCAATATCCACAAATCAATCATCGTAATACACCACATTAACAAACTGAAAAATAAAAATCATATGATTATCTCAATATATGCAGAGAAAGCCTTTGACAAAATTCAACATCCATTTATGATAAAAACCCTCCAGAAAGTGGGAATAGAAGGGACATACCTCAACATAATAAAAGCTATATATGGGGCTCCCGGCGGCGCAGACGCGAGAGACGCCCGGCTCCTGGCGGCGCAGACGCGAGAGACGCCCGGCTCCCGGCGGCGCAGACGCGAGAGACGCCCGGCTCCCGGCGCAACCGACCACGTGCAGAATCGTGGCTGAAAGGAGCTGCCCCGCGCCCAGGGTTGGGGCGGTGGCCGAGAGGAGCTGTACCACGTCCAGGAGGTGGTGGCTGCTTGGGCACCGGAGGGCCGAGAGGAGCTGATCCACATTCAAAGCAGGAGGGGCGGCCTTGAGGAGATACCCCTCGTCCAAGGTAGGGTACAGCGGCTGCGCCTTGCTGGAGCGGATGGGAAGGGATACTCCACGACCAGGTGGAATATAGGAATCCAGTGTTCTGGGGAGGAAGGAACAAGACGGTGAGACCACTTTCTTCCCCACAAATTCATCAAAAGAACATTTGAACGTGGAGTAAAGTCCACAAAACCACTTCTGAATACTGGCAGAGGATATCAGGCTCCCAGAAAAGCAGCCCATTGTCTTCTAAAGGAAAGAGAAGAAATCCAGCTCCACCTACCAGAACACTGACACATGCTTCCCTAACCAGGAAACCCGGACAAGTCACCTGTCCATCCCCACACACAGCGAAGAAACTACATAATAAAGAGAACTCCACAAACTGCAAGAAGAGGGAAAGGACACCCCAAGCAAAGCATTATAAGCAAGATGAAGAGGCAGAGAAATACCCAGCAAGTAAAGGAACAAGATAATTGCCCACCAACACAAACAAAAGAAGAAGATATAGGGAATCTACCTGATAAAGAATTTCGAATTTTGATGGTGAAAATGATTCAAAATCTTGAAAGTAAAATGGAGTTACAGATAAATAACCTGGAGAAAAGGATTGAGAAGATGGAAGAAAGATTTAATAAGGACTTAGAAGAAATAAAAAAGAGTCAATATACAATGAATAATGCAATAGATGAGATCAGAAACACTCTGGAGGGAACAAACAGTAGAATAACAGAGGCAGAAGACAGGATAAGCGAACTAGAAGATAGAATTGTAGAACTAAATGAAACAGAGAGGAAAAAAGAAAAAAGAATTAAAAGAAATGAGGACAATATTAGAGACCTCTGGGACAATGTTAAACGCTCCAACATTCGAATCATAGGAGTCCCAGAAGAAGAAGACAAAAAGAAAGACCATGAGAGAATACTTGAGGAGATAATAGTTGAAAACTTCCCTAAAATAGGGAAAGAAATACTCACCCAAGTCCAAGAAATCCAGAGAGTCCCCAACAGGATAAACCCAAGGCGAAATACTCCAAGACACATATTAATCAAATTAACAAAGATCAAACACAAAGAACAAATATTAAAAGCAGCAAGGGAAAAGCAGCAAATAACACTCAAGGGGATTCCCATAAGGATAACAGCTGATCTTTCAACAGAAACTCTTCAGGCCAGAAGGGAGTGGCAAGATATACTTAAAGTGATGAAAGAAAATAACCTACAGCCCAGATTACTATACCCAGCAAGGATCTCATTCAAATATGAAGGAGAAATCAAAAGCTTTACAGACAAGCAAAAGCTGAGGGAATTCAGCATCACCAAACCAGCTCTCCAACAAATGCTAAAGGATCTTCTATAGACAGGAATCACAGAAAGAGTGTATAAACTTGAACCCAAAGCAATAAAGAAAATGCCTACGGGATCGTACTTTTCAATAATTACCTTAAACGTAAATGGGTTGAATGCCCCAACCAAAAGACAAAGGCTGGCTGAATGGATACAAAAACAAGACCCCCATATATGTTGTCTGCAAGAGACCCACCTCAAAACGAGGGATGCATACAGACTGAAAGTGAAGGGCTGGAAAAAGATAGTCCATGCAAATAGAGACCAAAAGAAAGCAGGAGTAGCAATACTCATATCAGATAAAATAGACTTTAAAACAAAGGCTGTGAAATGAGACAAAGAAGGAAACTACATAATGATAAAAGGATCAATCCAAGAAGAAGATATAACAATTATAAATATTTATGCACCTAACATAGGAGCACCGCAATATGTAAGACAATTACTAACAAGTATGAAAGGGGAAATTAACAATAACACAATAATAGTGGGAGATTTTAACACCCCACTTACATCTATGGATAGATCAACTAAACAGAAAATTAACAAGGAAACACAATCTTTAAATGATATAATAGAACAGTTAGACCCAATAGATATCTATAGGACATTTCACCCCAAAACAATGAATTTCACCTTTTTCTCAAGCGCACACGGAACCTTTTCCAGGATAGATCACATCCTGGGACATAAATCTAGCCTAGGTAAATTCAAAAAAATTGAAATCATTCCAAGCATCTTTTCTGACCACAATCCAGTAAGATTAGATCTCAATTACAGGAGAATAACTATTAAAAGTGCCAACATATGGAGACTGAACAACACGCTGCTGAATAATGAACAAATCATAGAAGAAATCAAAAGAGACATCAAAATATGCATAGAAATGAATGAAAATGAAAACACAACCCAAAACCTCTGGGACACTGTAAAAGCAGTGCTAAGGGGGAAGTTCATAGCAATACAGGCACACCTCAAGAAACAAGAAAAAAGTCAACTAAATAACCTAACTCTACATCTAAAGCAACTAGAAAAGGAAGAAATGAAGAACCCCAGGGTCAGTAGAAGGAAAGAAATCATAAAAATTAGGGCAGAGATAAATGCAAAAGAAACAAAAGAGACCATAGCAAAAATCAACAAAGCCAAAAGCTGGTTCTTTGAGAAGGTGAATAAAATTGACAAACCACTAGCCAGACTCATCAAGAAACAAAGGGAGAAGAACCAAATCAATAAAATTAGAAATGAAAATGGAGAGATCACAACTGACAACACAGAAATACAAAGGATTATTAGAGAATACTATCAGCAATTATATGGCAATAAAATGAATAACCTGGAAGAAATGGACAAATTCCTAGAAAAGTACAACTTTCCAAAACTGAACCAGGAAGAAATAGAAAATCTGAACAGACCCATCACAAGCACGGAAATTGAAACTGTAATAAAAAATCTCCCAGCAAACAAAAGCCCAGGTCCAGACGGCTTCACAGCTGAATTCTACCAAAAATTTAGAGAAGAGCTAACACCTATTCTACTCAAACTCTTCCAGAAAATAGCTGAAGAAGGGAAACTTCCAAACTCATTCTATGAGGCCACCATCACCCTAATCCCAAAACCTGGTAAAGACCCCACAAAAAAAGAAAACTATAGGCCAATATCACTGATGAACATAGATGCAAAAATCCTTAACAAAATTCTAGCAATCAGAATCCAACAACACATTAAGAAGATCATACATCATGACCAAGTGGGCTTTATCCCAGGAATGCAAGGATTCTTCAATATCCGCAAATCAATCAACGTAATACACCACATTAACAAACTAAAAAATAAAAATCATATGATTATCTCAATAGATGCAGAGAAAGCCTTCGACAAAATTCAACATCCATTTTTGATAAAAACCCTCCAGAAAGTGGGAATTGAAGGGACATACCTCAACATAATAAAAGCTATATATGACAAACCCACAGCAAACATTATCCTCAATGGTGAAAAACTGAAAGCATTTCCCCTAAAGTCAGGAACAAGACAAGGGTGCCCACTCTCACCCCTACTATTCAACATAGTTCTGAAAGTTTTGGCCACAGCAATCAGAGCAGAAAAAGACATAAAAGGAATACAAATTGGAAAAGAAGAAGTAAAGCTTTCACTGTTCGCTGATGACATGATCCTCTACACAGAAAACCCTAAAGACTCTACCAGAAAACTACTAGAGCTAATCAATGATTACAGTAAAGTTGCAGGATATAAAATCAACACACAGAAATCCCTTGCATTCCTATACACTAATAATGAGAAAATAGAAAGAGAAATTAAGGAAACTATTCCATTCACTGTTGCAACGAAAACAATTAAATACTTAGGAATATATCTACCTAAGGAAACAAAAGACTTGTACATAGAAAACTATAAAACACTAGTGAAAGTAATCAAAGAGGACACTAATAGATGGAGAAATATACCGTGTTTGTGGATTGGAAGAATAAATATTGTAAAAATGAGTATACTACCCAAAGTAATTTATACATTCAATGCAATCCCTATCAAGCTACCAACAATATTTTTCACAGAACTAGAACAAATAATCTCACAATTTGTATGGAAATACAAAAAAACCTCGAATAGCTAAAGCAATTTTGAGGAAGAAGAATGGAACTGGGGGAATTAACCTGCCAGACTTCAGGCTCTATTACAAAGCCACAGTCATCAAGACAGTATGGTACTGGCATAAAGACAGAAATATAGATCAATGGAACAAAATAGAAAGCCCAGAAATAAACCCACGCTCCTATGGACACCTTATCTTCGACAAAGGGGGCAAGAATATAAAATGGAGAAAAGACAGTCTCTTTAACAAGTGGTGCTGGGAAAACTGGTCAGCCACTTGTAAAAGAATGAAACTAGAACACTTCCTAACACCATACACCAAAATAAACTCAAAATGGATTAAAGATCTAAATGTAAGATCAGAAACTATAAAACTCCTAGAGGAGAACGTAGGCAAAACACTCTCCGACATAAATCACAGCAGGATCCTCCAAGACCCACCTCCCAGAATATTGGAAATAAAAGCAAAAATAAACAAATGGGACCTAATTAAAATCAAAAGCTTCTGCACAGCAAAGGAAACTATAAGCAAGGTGAAAAGACAGCCTTCAGAATGGGAGAAAATAATAGCAAATGAAGCAACTGATAAAGGATTAATCTCCAAATTATACAAGCAGCTCCTGCAGCTTAATTCCAGAAAACTAAGTGACCCAATCAAAAAATGGGCCAAAGAACTAAACAGACATTTCTCCAAAGAAGACATAAAGATGGCTAACAAACACATGAAAAAATGCTCAACATCCCTCATCATCAGAGAAATGCAAATCAAAACCACAATGAGATACCATTTCACACCAGTCAGAATGGCTGCTATCCAAAAGTCTACATGCAATAAATGCTGGAGAGGGTGTGGAGAGAAGGGAACCCTCTTACACTGTTGGTGGGAATGCAAACTAGTACAGCCACTGTGGAGAACAGTTTGGAGATTCCTCAGAAAACTGGAAATAGAACTGCCATATGATCCAGCGATCGCACTCCTGGGCATACACACCGAGGAAACCAGAATTGAAAGAGACACATGTACTCCAATGTTCATTGCAGCACTGTTTATAATAGCCAGGACATGGAAGCAACCTAGATGTCCATCTGCAGATGAATGGATAAGAAAGCTTTGGTACATATACACAATGGAGTATTATTCAGCCATTAAAAAGAATACATTTGAATCAGTTCTAATGAGGTGGATGAAACTGGAGCCTATTATACAGAGTGAAGTAAGCCAGAAAGAAAAACACCAATAAAGCATACTAACGCATATATATGGAATTTAGAAAGATGCAAATGATAACCCTATATACGAGACAGCAAAAGAGACACAGATGTATAGATCAGTCTTTGGGACTCTGTGGGAGAGGGTGAGGGTGGGATGATTTGGGAGAATGTCATTGAAACACGTATGTTGTCATATGTGAAATGAATCACTAGTTCAGGGTCAATGCATGTTACAGGATGCTCAGGGCTTGCATGCGGGGATGACTCAGAGGGAGGATAAAGGGAGAAGGGAGGTGGGAGGGGGGTTCAGGAGGAGGAACTTATGTAAACCCGGGGCGAATTCATGTCAATGTATGGCAAAACCAACCAATATAATATTGTAAAATAATTTGCCTCCAATAAAAAATAAATTAATTACAAAAAAAAAAAAGAAACATACATTAGCTTATGTAAAATAGCGGGAATTTGCTCTGTGACACAGGAACTGAAACAGGTGTTCTGTGACAACCTAGAGGGGTGGGAGAGGGTGGGATGTGGGAGAAGTTCAAGAGGGAGGGGATATATGTATACTTACGGCTGATTCATGTTGATATATGACAGAAATATATATATATGTATATATATATATATGACTGAAACCAATGCAATAAATGCAAAAAAATTCAAAATACAATTAAAAATTTAAAAAATCAAGATGAATGAAATGCCTCATTCAGTTTTATAGGTGACTCACAATAAAGTTTGTTCAAATGAACAGCAGTTCAGTAAGAATCTCAAATTCACTGGTCTCTGAGGCCAGTTCAAACAACAGATATATAGAACCTATGCCTGTATATTCTGTCTACCCTATGAATCTCATTCTTCTGAAAAACACTTATAGACAGCACAATACAATAACACAAAAGACAAGGACAAATGGACACAATGACTATCTCTGGAAAAGCGAAAGTGTTAGATACACAGTCGTGTTCAAATCTTTGTCCCCCAGGCTCCTTTTTCCAACAGATTTTCCAGGCAAGAATACTGGAGTGGACCACCATTCCCTTCTCCAGAGAATCTTCCTGAATAAGGGTTCAAATCTGGGTCTCCTACATTGCAGGTAGATTCTTTACCATCTGAGCCACCAGGAAAATCTGTTATCTCTGGGAAGGACTAATTTAAACCAAGAATCACAATACCTAGAGAACTAGTTCTAGCCCAAAATTTTTCTTGTATAGCTAAACTATGAGTATTTCCATTTTTTAAAAGGGAAAGTTCTTATCACCCTCATTTAATTGAACATGTGGCAGAGACCCAAGTGTCAAACTGGTAAGAAAGTTGACTTTCTCTGTCTTTGTTGCAGGTTTCAAAATCACTGCACCCTCCAGAGTGAGTGGGGAGTCCTGAATACCCCACCCTCATTATCAAAATTCTTGGGAGGAAAACTTTTCCTCAATCAACTTGTATCCAAGTGGCTGGGGACCTGTGAACTAATTAACAACATACAGATCAACAAGATGTATTAGAGTTCTCTGGAGAAGCAGAACCAATAGGATTGGTTGACTAATTAATAGATTGATTGTCAGGAATTTTCTCACATGATATGGCGGCTGACAAGATCTGCAGTAAGCAAGCTGGAAACGCAGGGGATCCAGCGATGTAGTTCCAGTCCACCTCTGAATGCCTGAGAATCAAGAGAGTCAGGGTTATGTTTCCAGTCTGAAGGACATTCAAAACCCAGTGTCCCAACTTGAAAGCAACCAAGCAGGAAGAGTTTCCACTTCTCCAGGGAGAAGTCAACCTTTTGTTCCACTCAGGACTGTGGTCCTCAGATTGCTTGAGGATAACCGACATTAGGGAACGCAGTCTGCTTTACTGAGGAGTCATCAATTTAAATATCAGACTAATCCAGAAACACCCAGAAGAATTTGACAAAATATCTGGGCACTCTGCCATCCAATCAAGTTGACACAAAATTAAACATCACATAGGAGAATAATCCACACAGATGTGAGAAGGAAGGGCTCCCCAAATTGCCAAAGACCATTTTTTCAAGACCTGCTAAACAAAAGGAGGAGCAGTTGGAGCTTCAGTGGGAAAGTATAGAAGGTTCTATCAGGTCCGTTTGGCAATTGTCCATCCAGGTGCTAGGGATGGTGCACTTCTGGGATGGTTGCTGGTTGCTCAGTCGCTAATGGAGTCTGACTCTTTGCAACCCCATGAACTGCAGCATGCCAGGTTTCCCTGTCCTTCGCCATCTGTTCAGACTCATGTCCTTTGAGTCAGTGATGCCAACCAACCATCTCATCCTCTGTCACCTTTCCTCCCACCCTCAGTCTTTCCCAGCATCAAGGTCTTTTCCAATGGGATGGAAAGCTCCCCTAAAGAAGAGTTTAAGGCAGCTGAACTCTCACTTCCCAGGACTAAGAATCAGTTTCCTCCTGAACAGGAAACTCCCTCCAAGGGGTTATTACAGCTCTTAAATCAGTAAAGGAAGTTTAGGTAAGGTTTCTTTCCAAAGCTGCTGTTCATTCAGATGTTTTTAAAGTAATCCTTGTATCATTCTGGTGGGTGATTGGTCCCTTTAATAGAAAATTCACTTGTCTGTTTATATTCAGGTAAGGAACCTGGTGCTAAAATTTGGGGGAAAAAAATTGTCTTTCTTAAGTGGTAAAATTCAGTTACACTTCAATTCTGTTTATTATGAGCTAAGAAAAAATGACCAGGTGTTGCAAAGACACTCAATTTTTAAAAAATGCCTGGCCATTCATAGAGAGGCATATGTTAGTTGAACTCAATATGCCTTCAGAACTGAACTGAACTGAAGGCATATTCAGTTCAACTAACATATGCCTCTCTATGAATGGCCAAGCATTTTTTTTTAATTGAGTGTCTTTGCAACACCTGGTCATTTTTCTTTAATCGGAGATTCTTAATTGAGTGATTATATTGCTTTAAAATTCACATAAAATTGCCAAAACTTAAAACAGCATCCCTCAGTAGTAGCAAAGCTCAGGCCCCAAAGCCAGATTTTGGATGGCAGATCAGATCAGCCATCAACCCTAACTTGCCCTAACTCAGAATATGAGCACAAAAGTAGAATCTGATTAAAATAAACATCATACTCAGAAAACAAGAAGATAAGAAACTCCAAATGTCAGCCTGTGGGTTGTATGTGAAAATGGGAGAGAGGCAGTTACAAGTCATTACTTTGATGAAAATCTCAGGTCTATCTTTATCACAAATTGGTACCACCCCCACATTCTGCCCACAGATTATCCAAATGCCCATGAGGCAGCTTCTTTCCTCCCTGCCCCCATCAAAGAAGGACTGAGATAATCATTCTGACACACTCTACCCCAGAAGTAATTGGGAACTTCATGAAAGAATTTTGCAGTTTACCATAATGTACTTTTCTGAAGAACACTAAAGATCAATTCATTGAACTGCTTCAAAGAATTAAATCTTCAGGCAATAGCAGGAGAAAATATTCATCAGATGTCCTTTGTATACTGCAGAAGATGTCCTTACTTGATTTGGGGAATAGGAAAGAATGAACGGGTGGACAAATTGGTGAAGAAATAAGGGACTGAAGGATTGAAGCTTTAAGAGGCTAGAAACTGCAATACTTTGGCCACCTCATGCGATGAGTTGACTCACTGGAAAAGACTCTGATGCTGGGAAAGGTTGGGGGCGGGAGGAGAAGGGGACGACGGAGAATGAGATGGCTGGATGGCATCACCGACTCTGTGGACATGAGTTTGAGTGAACTCCGGGAGTTGGTGATGGACAGGGAGGCCTGGCGTGCTGTGATTCATGGGGTCGCGGAGAGTCGGACACGACTGAGCGACTGAACTGAACTGAACCCAAATAACTATTACTTATTCAGGCAGCTGCATGCCACACATTTGTCATGAGAAACACACCCTATAAATGAGAAAACTGAAGTTTAATTGCCCAAAACTACTCATCTTTCAGCAGAGAAAACCTAGGTTAAAAGTGTCATGAGACCTGTTCCAGTGCTCTAAATATACTACCACACTGTTGGTACTAAAGATTTGCTTACAGGATCTGTAATAACTGGATGGTGCTTTTAAATGGAAATTTGTTAACAGCTATCATAACTACCTCGCTTCCCTGGTGCCTCAGCTGGTAAGGATCCCCTTACAATGAAGGAGACCTCGGTTATATCCCTGGGTTGGGAAGATCCCCTGGAGAAGGGAATGGCTACCCATTCCAGTATTCTGGCCTGAATAACTCCGTGGACCATATAGTCCATGAGGTCACAAAAATCGGACACAACTGAGAGTCTTTCACTCACTCAGGGTTGATTTCATCGTCACTTGTCCTAGACATAAACCTGCACCTTATGGTCAGAATGACTAAAAATGAGGTCCTGGATAAAGACTGTGCCTAAACTTAGTACAAATTTCTAATTTATTAAGGTTACTTTGGGTAAATTCAGTTCAGTTCAGTTCATTCGCTAGGTTGTGTCCAGCTCCTTGGAACCCCAGGGACTGCAGCACACCAGGCGTCCCCGTCCATCAACAAATCCTGGAGTTTACTGAAACCCATATCCTCTGAGTCACTGATGCCATCCAACCATCTCATCCTCTGTCATCCCCTTCTCCTCCCACCTTCAATCTTTCCTAGCATCACAGTCTTTCCAAATGAATCACTTCTTCACAACAGGTGGCCAAAAAATTGGAGTTTGAGCTTCAGCATCAGTCCTTCCAATGAATATTCAGGACTGATTTTCTTTAGGATTGATTGGTTGGATCTCCTTGCAGTCCATGGGACTCTGAACAGTCTTCTCCAACACCACAGATCTAAAACATCAATTCTTTGGCTCTCAGCTTTCTTTATAGTCCAATTCTCACATCCATACATGACTACTGGAAAAACCATAGCCTTGACTAGACGGATCTTTGTTGGCAAAGTAATGTCTCTGCTTTTTAATATGCTATCTAGGATGGTCGTAACTTTTCTTCCAAAGAGCAAGTGTCTTTTAATGTTATGGCTGCAGTTACCATCTGCAGTGATTTTTGAGCACAAGAAAATAAAGTTTCTCACTTTTTCCATTGTTTCCCCATCTATTTGCCATGAAGTGATGGGACTAGATGCCATGATCTTAGGTTTCTGAATGTTGAGTTTTAAGCCAGTTTTCTCTCCTCTTTCACTTTCAACAAGAGGCTCTTTAGTTCTTCTTGACTTTCTATCATAAGGGTGGTATCATCTGCATATCTAAGGTTATTGATATTTCTCCCAGAAATCTTGATTCCAGCTTGTGTTTCATCCAGCCCAGCATTTCGCATGATGTACTCTGCAAAAAAGCTAAATAAGCAGGGTGACAATATACAGCCTTGATGTACTCCTTTTCCTATTTGGAACCAGTCTGTTGTTCCATGTCCAGTTCTAACTGTTGCTTCCTGACCTACATACAGATTTCTCAGGAGACAGGTCAGGTGGTCTGGTATTGCCATCTCTTGAAGAATTTTCCACAGTTTATTGTGATCCACACAGTCAAAGGCTTTGGCATAGTCAATAAAGCAGAAGTATATGTTTTCCTGGAACTCTCTTGCTTTTTTGATGATCCAAAGGATGTTGGCAATTTGATCTTTGGTTCCTCTGCTTTTTCTAAAACCAGCTTGAACATTTGGAAGTTCATGGTTCACATACCTGAATCCTGGCTTGAAGAATTTTGAGCATTACTTTATTAGTGTGTTAAATGAGTGTAATTGTGCGGTAGTTTGAGCATTCTTTGTCATTGCCTTTCTTTGGAATTGGAATGAAAATGGACATTTTCCAGTCCTGTGGCCACTGCTGAGTTTTCCAAACTTGCTGGCATATTGAGTGCAGCACTTACACAAAATCATCTTTTAGGATTTGAAATAGCTCAACTAGAATTCCATCACCTCCACTAGCTTTGTTTGTAGTGATGCTTCCTAAGGTCCACTTGACTTCACTTTCCAGGATGTCTGGCTCTAGGTGAGTAATCACACCATCGTGATTATCTGGGTCATGAAGATCTTTTTTGTACAGTTTTTCTGTGTATCTTTGCCACCTTTTCTTAATATCTTCTGCTTCTGTTAGGTCCATACCATTTCTGTCCTTTATCGAGCCCATCTTTGCATTAAGTGTTCCCTTGTTATCTCTAATTTTCTTGAAGTGATCTCTAGTCTTTCCCATTCTATTGTTTTCCTCTATTTCTTTGCATTGATCACTGAGGAAGGCTTTCTTATCTCTCCATGCTATTCTTTGGAACTCTGCTTTCAAATGGGTATATCTTTCCTTTTGTCCTTTGACTTTTTCTTTCTTCTTTTCACAGCTATTTGTCAGGACTCCTCAGTCAACCATTTTGCCTTTTTGCATTTCCTCTTCTTGGGGATGGTCTTGATCCCTGTCTTCTGTACAATGTCATGAACCTCCGTCCATATTTTTTCAGGCACTCTGTCTGTCAGATCTAATCCCTTGAGTCTATTTCTCACTTCCACTGTATAATTTTAAGGGATTTGATTTAGGTCATATCTTAATGGTCTAGTTGTTTTCCCTACTTTCTTCAATGTAAGTATGAATTTGGCTATAAGGAGTTCATGATCTGACCACAGACAGCTCCTGGTCTTGTTTTTGCTGATTGTATAGAGCTTCCCCATCTTTGGCTGCAGAGAATATAATCAATCTGATTTCGGTCTTGGCCATCTGGTGATGTCCATGTGTAGAGTCCTCTTGTGTTGTTGGAAGAGGGTGTTTGCTATGACCAGTGCATTCTCTTGGCAAAACCCTGCTTCATTCTGCACTCCAAGGCCAAATTTGCCTATTATTCCAGGTATTTCTTGACTTCCTACTTTTGCATTCCAGTCCCCCATAATGAAAAGGACATCATTTTTGGGTGTTAGTTTTAGAAGATCTTGTAAGTCTTCATATAACCATTGAACTTCAGCTTCTTAAGCATAGTCGGGGCATAGAGTTGGATTACCATGATATTGATCAGTTTGCCTTGGAAATGATAAGAGATCATTCTGTTGTTTTTAAGATTGCAGCCAAGTACTGCATTTTGGACTCTTTTGTTGACTATGATGGCTACTCCATTTCTTCGAAGGGATTCTTGCCCACAGTAGTAGATATAATGGTCATCAGAGTTAAATTCACCCATTCCAGTCCATTTTAGTTGGCTGATTTCTAAAATGTCGACGTTCACTCTTGCCGTCTCCTGTTGGACCACTTCCAATTTGCCTTGATTCATATACCTAACATTCCATGTTCCTATGCAATACTGCTCTTTACAGCATCGGACTTTGCTTCTATCACCAGTCACATCCACAACTGTGTGTTGCTTTTGCTTTGGCTCTGTCTCTTCATTCTTTCTGGAGTTATTTCTCCACTGATCTCCAGTAGCATATGGGCACCTAGACAGCATCTTTCAGTGTCCTATATTTTTGCCTTTTCATGCTTTCACAGGTATCTCAAGGCCAGAATACTGGTTTGCCTTTCCCTTCTCCAGTGGAACATGTTTTGTCAGAACTCTCCACCATCAGCTGTCTATTTTGGGTGGCCCTGCATGGCATGGCTCATAGTTTCACTGAGTTAGACAAGGCTGTGGTTCATGTGATCACATTAGCATGACCCCATCTTGTCCTAATTACTTCCCAAAGGTCCCACGTCCTAATACCATGACATTGGGGATAATGTTTCAATATATGAACTCTAAGGGAACCAAGCCTTCATCCATAACAATGTAAGATAGCTAGATAGCTCATTTTCCAACAATCTTAGCCTCCTAGATATTTAATTTCTTTTAAGATTGCCAATCACTAATGTAATAAGCCATGTGATTTTGTTGTTTTTGTTGTTCAGTCGCTAAGTTATGTCCTACTCTTTGTGACTCCATGGACTGCAGCAGGCCAGGGAAAAGAGGGTGAGTGTTTTACTTTAATTATTGATCATTTCCTACTCTATGTAAGTTAAGTTCCTTGTCCATTTTTTCCCTTGGGGACTCACAGTTTTCTTAATCATTTTTAAGTCCTTATATGAAAGGAATACAAACCACTGCATACATAGTTGCTACAAATGTACTTTCCTTATTTGTCAAGTTTTTCTTGGGGATCTTTGAAATGAAAAACTTGCAATTTGTACTCAGCACTGTCATTTTCTCCTTTGTGGTGCCTTCTTTTGGGTGGCATTCTTCAGAAGGCCTTTTCATCATTAAATTATGTGCATTTTTCCAGCTTTCCCTCTGGCATGTTATTTCATATTAAGCGTTCAAATATATAATCGATCTAGAACTAATATTATTGCATGATGTAAGTTAAGGATCTAACCTTATTTATTCTTCAAATGGTTAATTAAAATGATTTCTCTGTTATATAATAAATGCTTACTTGTTTGTGTTTCCATGCTTTTTATTACACTCCACTGATGTATCTGGCTTTACAAAAATACTGCATTGTTTTAATATACAACAAAGAATATAAGAATATATGATTCTATTTCTTGCATCCGCATAAAACATTTAAATCAGCACAATTTTATTTCAGTTAAATCTGTTTTTCTGCTTATTTTATTGATGTAAATAGTTTAAATTCAAGAATTACTTACCAACAATTAAATAAAGAACCTGGCAAAATAAGCACCTTGAAATGCTAATTTTGCATAGGATACCTTTTACTTCTTTTCTAATGTGCCAAAATATCTAGAATTTTTAAAGTCCTGGCAATTTATTTCAAAAATATATATGAGAATTCTGCCCTCTTGTGTCAGTGTAATTTACATTTTATCCATCATTCCAGTTTTAAGTAGTCTCTAATCAGGGTGTAAAGGATAAAATAAAATCAATATTTTTGAACATTTATATGAATGTGTCATTAGAATTAAATAGTAAGGGAAAGTGAACACTCTAATATTGCTCTCTTTTTTCTTTTGACTCTTGTCTTATTTGTTCAATTGGTGGCTCCTGTAACATGAAAATTCTTTTCCTTCAAATTATTTTCTAGTTATAAAAATATGTCGACTCTTTTTCCAGTGATATTTCCACATAACAGTTTAAAACATCCCCTAGTGCCTGAATATATCTATGTTATATCTATTTTAGACAAGTGTTTCCTTACGGAGAGACTTTCAGTGATATGGCCCTTTAACATCCAGAAACTAGGAAGAATCTAATCTGGAATTCATATAACCTGACCTCCAGTTTAAGAGCAGGAAGCACTAGTGTTATTGGAAATAATCAGGATGGTAGAGCTATTACAGGTGAGCATGCAAACATTAACTGTCTTAAATGAACATGTACATGAATATTATGGAATTCAGAAGTGAAACAGACACTGACAGAGTTATCTGTTCTTTCTGGGTGGTTAGTTACATGGACACCAGAAACATCAACAGCAGCTTCTACTGGGAAACCTACAGAGGACGTTTTCTCCAGCTGAAACAAATGTGAAAGCAGGAAGATTTTGTGGGTGTAAGCAAGTCTACAACTGAAAGGTGAAAACAACAGGGCTAAAAATACCTTCCCACATGTGGAGCCCACATTACCCGACAAAGCTCCGCTTTAACACAGCAGTGAAGAATCAGGAAGTGAAAATGAAGAGGATTTTCCAGATTTCAAAGAAAAGCTTCCAACTTTGCAAATATCCACTCTTTTCTAAGATATTAACAATGATTTGATTGCCACTTCAGAAGAAAAAAAAAAGTATGTTTTTGTGGATTTTCCCCAGAAATATGGCAAATACTAGTATCAAAATAATCCTCCTACAGGAATGAGTTGAACTTTACAATTTATGTATCTATACCATGATCATTGACCATCTGGTTTTAAATGGATAGCACTAGTATTCAGTCAGAGCTGAAACCAGAATATCCTATCCATCATTGCATCCACCAATCACTGTACTCATTTACAACTAAGTCTCTTGCACCAGACTTTGGCAATGCTAAATACTGAGTTCCAGAATAATAGCCCTGATGGCTAGGATGGCTTTTTCTCTAAATTTGCTAAGGGTTGGGATATATATAAGTTTCCTATTAACTCTTGAACTCTTTAAAAGTTGAGGTACCTCAGAGACTTGAGAGAATGGACTCACCTCAAAGGACTTATATCCATTTTCAGTGAATTTGCAGAGTATCATTTTAGCTGAACTGGAACTACATTTCCCAGAATTCTTATCTCTGTAATTTCAGGTCAGAGTAGGCACAGAGAAAATCATATTTGTAAGGAAACATGGAAGCAGCAACAACTAGGCTTTGCAGGTGCATGAAGGATGTCAGAAACTGTTGCAGCTCACTGCCACATGGTTCCTGATCTGCAGGCTCCTGTACAGGGCAACATTCAAGCCCACAGCCCTGCCTTATCCCTGGGATCTCCTTGTTCAGTTTTTCTGAGTCCTGGGGCAGGCATGGGCATAGTTCTGTGTGAAGGTGTCAGTTGCTTCTGCAGTCACCCACATTATCCTCATTGGAGATTCTGAGAAACAGACGTGAGTTCCAGTTTGTCCTTGATCACCCACTTTCACACCCAGTTTTCTTTTCTCTGCTTCTGACTATAATGACCTATAGCAACTTCAAGCTGGCTGCTGGATGCAGAGACAACACTCTTCCAAGAGTTGTACACCAGGTTCCACGATTGTGCAAGATTTAATCCTTAGAATAAAACCCCACCCCTTATCACTCATAGTACTTCTTCCTGGGTTGCATCCTACAAAATTTGGTGCCTGGAATCAAGGTGCTGTCATAACAAAACACTAAATCAGTTGACACTGGTTTGGGTACAGCATGGCAGGAAGAAGATAGAAGGCAGAAGCTGGAAGGGTCTGATTAAAGTTGATGAGACCACAGAAGACAGTGAAAATCTGAAAAACAGTAAGAAAATAGGTATTGGAAAGTTTGGTAACATAGCTCTCAGTCATAACGTAGAAAATAAATAAGGTATTTAATGAACTTGTTGACGAAATTTATAGACAGAATGTGGAAAATTCCTCCAGGCTTCTTCCTGTGATTAAATGCAAAGAAAAAAGGTGGGAAATGAAAGAGAAACAGAAGAAAGAATTGTACCATTTCACTTAGCCTTTAAGAATGTAGAGAAAATACAAAGAATCCAGGGATTGTTGGGCTTGAAAACTGTTTTTCCTATCTAATCATTCCCCAAAAACTCTCAAAGAAAGAAATAGCATTAGCAAATATAAAATCCAATGCACCTAAAAGAAACTCACAGTAAAGACTGTAAATGTGTGGCTGCTATATATCCCCTTGTTCAGACCTCAACAAATGTAAGACCTTGACTCCTAAGGCTCTAAAGGATGTTATAGATGCTTCCCCGCAGCATCATTACTCTTAGCCCTAGGTAGAAAGGGTCTATCTGGTTAAAAAAGAAAGAAAGAAAAAGATAAAAGGAAAATTGTGAATGGTTTATGCTAATGGAATGGATTTTAAAAGTACAAAATACAAAGAAGTCTTTGGACCTCTCCAACCTACTGTGGGCAGGAAGCAGGCTGTTGAGGTCACCTTGTTGCAAAAAAAAAAAAATCGATCAGTAAATATAGAGACTCACTGGAAAAGAGTCTGATGCTAGGAAGGATTGGGGGTGGGAGGTGACGGGGACAACAGAGAATGAGATGGCTGGATGGCATCACCGACTCTGTGGACATGAGTTTGAGTGAACTCCGGGAGTTGGTGATGGACAGGGAGGCCTGGCGTGCTGTGATTCATGAGGTCGCAAAGAGTCGGACAGGACTGAGTGACTGAACTGAACTGAACTGAAATATAGAGAAGGACCTAAAAAGCAGAACCAAGAGCTAGAAGGCAATGCCAAGAGTAGAGGGAAATCATTCCAAGGGAATAAAATTATCCCCAATCCCTGATTTCAATGGGCTTCCCCAGTGGCTCAGATGATAAAGGATCTGCCTGCAATGCAGGAAAACTAGGTTCAATCCCTGGGTCGGGAATATCCTCTGGAGAAGGGAATGGCTACCCACTCCAGTATTCTTGCCTGGAGAATCCCAGAGAATCCCAAGGACAGAGAAGCCTGGAGGATTACAGTCCATGGGCTCGTAAAGAGTCAGACACGACTGAGCAGCTAACACTTTCTAGATTTCAATAAGCACTCTGCCTCTAATTCCCTCCTTATTCAAACTGGATTTTCTACCACTCTTATTTTGTCTCAGCACTGTGTGGAAGTGGAAAAACTTGTATCTTTAGTTCATAACTCATCAGATAGAAATCAAGCCCCAAAAGTGAAGGCGCCTCATTCACACCTGGTACCTGGCCTGAGTGTGATGCTGTGGTGCAAGGAAAACGCAGGAGTCATGGGAGGGGCTGAATGTATCTTCTGTGAAGTCAGAGGACAGGCAAACTATAACACAGTAAAAATGACATAAATTCCTTGGCAATCCTCTCATGGACTTATGGAGTATCTGTGCCCCTCCCACCCCCAACCCTGCAACCCTGCTGTTTTAATCTGAGAGGGCCCTTTGACTGCTTTGAAAATACAATGTGACAAAAATGATGAGGTGCCAGATTCTGGGGCCAAGTCTTAAGAGACTAATATTTCCATTTCCTGTATCTGAAATACTCACCTTTGGAGTCTTGAGTCTCCATGTAAGAAGTTCAGCTGGAGGAAACACGTGGAGAAGTCCTGAGACTATGTGGAGAGAGAGAACACAGTTGAACCTAACTTTCCAGCAGTCTCTGCTGAGGCAAATGAATTCCTTTTGGATTTCTCAGTCAGTCCATCAGCTGAATGTCCCCAAGTGACCCCAATCAATACCACATGAAATAGAAGAATTTACAGCTGAACGCTCTTTGGATTTCTGACCCAAAGAATCATAAAATATAATAAAACATTTTATTTTTAGCCACTTAATTTGGGGGCAATTTATTATACTACCATGGATAACAAGAAAGACATTTCAGTGTGGGACTTGTATGCAATTGCTGGTACACAGAAAAAAAAATTATATCATTTTAAAATGGAAACAAAGAAGCACTGCTCCTTCTCTTTTTCTTCTTAGCTATGAGTTGACCTCAAGGTGTATTAACTCTGTTTCTCATATCATAGATTATATCAGCACAATCCTTAGTAAAAATTTTGAATGTTGGACTTCAATAATTGGAGACCATTTGAATCTATTATGCCACTAATTATTTCCCTCACAAGCTTTATTAATAAAAATTGCTATGTTTTTACCTCCATCTGCCAGTCCTTTATCTTCACATGTCTTTGGAATTCAGGCAGAGATGTGGGGGGATAGATAATCTTCTCATTCCTCTCTGAGGTATTTCTGCCAAACCCAACTTTCAGAATTTTAATGCAATCAGATTGGTTTTATTTGCTTTTAAATACCAGTGAGATGAAAAAGAAATAACTTCATTTTGGGGGATTTTCCATTAACCAATGCAAATAACTTTCCATATGCTCACTGAACAATTTAAATGCATTTCTGCAAGTCAATCTGCCTTTTAATCTTTTTGCAATATATCTCTTAACTGGAAAGTTTAGGTCTACTGGAAAGTTTATATCTACTCTCCCTCCTTATGGTTAGAGATGAGTAAAATTATAGAGATTTAATCCTGAGAGTTAATCTATAAAATTTTTTACTGCTCATTTAATTTTAACCATAAAAAATCCCATTTAATCATATGCTGCATCCATAAACAGATATGTTTAAAACCTGGTCTTAAAAAGTCTTGGGAAATAACTTGCATTAAAACTATCCTAAGAATTTGCATATTCTGCTTATTTTGGCTTTTAGTTTCCTTTCTGAGCTGGCCAACAGTGTAGCTATCTCTTGGACTTCCTTTGTCACATTTGAAATCCGGCTACCACAAAGCCACATAACCTAGAAAACTTCAAACCCACTTTAACTTCAGGTCAAGTAGATTACAAAAGCTTTATTTATCTAACTAAATACCTTCCATTTCTTTACATTTCATTCAAGGAGATAAAATAGTCTCATCTTACTTTCTTTCCAAATCCACCGTTTCATCACAGTGATTCTCATGCAGATCCAGCCTTGTCATTCTCAGGCTTCCTAACTCCAAACATCAAAGTGTTAACTTAGCCTTCCTCTATGATATTTTCTAAAGCATTGTAGGTCATTCACTAAGTTGTGTCCAACTCTCTGCGACCTCATGGACTGCAGCACACCAGGCTTCCTTGTCCTTCACTACCTCCTGAGTTTGCTCAGATTCATATCCATTGAGTTGGTGATACCATCCAACCATCTCAACATTAATTGAGAGTGGCTAAGGAAATGGTAAGCCACTCCAGTATTCTTGCCTGGAGAATCTTCATGGATGGAGAAGCCTGGTAGGCTACAGTCCACGGGGTCGCAAAGAGTCGGACACGACTAAGCGACTGAACGGAACGGAACGGAACGGAACGGATCTCTGCTCAGAAGAGTTATGGTAAATATTGAGAGATACAAGAGACTTTTATTTTGTTCTTTATACCTCTATATTATTTGAGTTTTAAAATAAGAACCAACATTTAAGATCAGTTATGAAACTGAAATCTTAGTTTTAAAAATAGTAAATAATATGAACTGTTGTTGTTGTTCAGTCACTAAGTCATGTCTGACTCTATGTGTCCCCAAGGACTGTAGCCCACTAGGCTCCCTTGTCCATGGGGTTTTTCAGGCAAGAAGACTGGAGTGCGTTGCCATTTCTTTCTTCAGAGGATCTTCTTGGACCAGGAATTGAATCCAGGTCTCCTGCATTGGTAGGCAAATTCTTTCCCACTGAGTCACCAGGGAAGCCAAAATAATATTAACTAGTGATTCACAAAAGAAGAAAAGCAAATTGCCAATGAATACATGAAAAAATGTTCCAAAGATAAATGCTGAGACTAGTATGAATATCATGTCATATCATCATGAGAATCTCTGGGCAAGATGAAGCACAAGCTGGAATCAAGATTGCTGGAAGAAATATCAATAACCTCAGATATGCAGATGACACCACCCTATGGCAGAAAGTAAAGAAAAATGAGCCTCTTGTTGAAAGTGAAAGAGGAGAGTGAAAAAGTTGTTTTAAAGCTCAACATTCGGAAAGCTAAGATCATGGCATCTGGTCCCATCACTTCATGGCAAATAGATGGGGAAACAGTGGAATCAGTGTCAGACTTTATTTTAGGGGGCTCCAAAATCACTGCAGATGGTGACTGCAGCCATGAAATTAAAAGGCACTTGCTTCTTGGAAGAAAAGTTATGACCAACTTAGACGGCATATTAAAAAGCAGAGACATTACTAGCCAAAAAAGTTCTATCTGGTCAAAGCTATGGTTTTTCCCAGTAGTCATATATGGATATGAGAGTTGAACTATAAATAAAACTGACCACAGAAGAATTGATGCTTTTGGAGAAGACTCTTGAGAGTCCCTTGGACTGCAAGGAGATCCAACCAGTCCATCTTAAAGGAAATCAGCCATGAATATTCATTGAAAGGACTGATGTTGATGCTGAAACTCCGATAATTTTGCCACATGATGTGAAGAGCTGACTCATCTGAAAAGACCCTGATGCTGGGAAAGATTGAAGGCGGGAGGAGAAGGAGATGACACAGGATGAGATGGTTGGATGGCATCAGCAACTCAATGGACATGGGTCTGAGTGAACTCTGGGAGTTGGTGATGGACAGGGAGGTCTGGCGTGCTGCAGTCCATGGGGTTGCAAAGAGTCGGACATGACTGAGTGACTGAACTAAAATTAATTGAGTATGAATATTCTTTTATTCTTTCTAAGCAACTTTGTCATTCAGCCTTGATACTTCTAGGATTTTTTTCTTTACCATTCTGTTTTTTTTTAAATTTGAATGCATATTCAAGGTGTTAATTTCTTTTCATTCACAGGATATTTAAAGGTGTGAATTTATTATCACAGACTTTACCTGAAATGCTGTACTCTCCTTCCAGTTTGGCTTTTTTCCATTAAGGAATATATAAAGTCTTTATTTTCCTCACCCATTTCCTTTTTATCATGTCTATTCACCTTCATGCCAACCTGCTCTTTCTTTGTGGTCTTCTGCAATTCGTAATTAATAAGGAAACACCTATGTCCTGAGGAGAATTAACATACTCATCATTATATTTCTTTAAATAACTTTTGAAGTCTTCTCTTTCCCTGAAATTTCACAGACTTCTTTGCTGTTGCTTTATCATTTATTTTAATCTATCAGACATTTCAATTTCCTTCTTTAAAAATGTGTGTGTGTGTGTGTGTGTGTGTGTGCGCTCAGTCTTATCTGACTCTTTGCGACCCCATGGACTGTAGCCCGCCTGTCCAAGCAAGAATACTGGAGTGGGTTGCCATTTCCTGCTCCCGGGGATCAAACCCAGGTCTCCCACCTTGCAGGCAGATTATTTACCATTTGAACCACCAGGGAAGCTCATTTCTAAATAAGGAGAACTCTCCCAGACACAGTGATTACTACATTACAAGGACCAAGGAATAAGTTTGTGTTGATTGTGAGCCAACTTGGATGCAAGTCCTAATCTTTCACTGGGATTTAATCCAGAACAATGTTTCAGAAGCATTTGCTGTATTCATATGCTCTTTCACTACTTAAAAAGTTTTTTATCTATGTAAGTCCTATAAGAATGAGATGAGCCCTTTCTATATTCACCACCTGGGTTTTTTATGTTTGGAATGAATGATGTACATGGATTTATAGAACGCTCTCTGTGTACCATGACTGGAGGGCTTTCCGACCCCATCTTTCTGTCTAATGATTCATTTGTGCATATTACATCTTGCTTAAAATAGTAAGCTGCCGCCTCCTGTCTCAACTATATATGGGCCCTGGTGCCATCCCACTAGTATTACAAAAGTGTTGGTTTCTAATTAGATGTAGAAAATTTGAGTCGGGTTGTAGATGTTGACCGGAGAAGGCAATGGCAAGCCACTCCAGTACTCTTGCCTGGAAAATCCCATGGATGGAGGAGCCTGGTGGGCTGCAGTCCTTGGGGTCACTAAGGGTCGGACTCGGCTGAGCGACTTCACTTTCACTTTTCACTTTCACACATTGGAGAAGGAAACTCACTCCAGTGTTCTTGCCTGGAGAATCCCAGGGACGGGGGAGCCTGGTGGGCTTCCGTCTATGGGGTCACACAGAGTCGGACACGACTGAAGTGACTTAGCAGCAGCAGTAGATGTTGACATCACAAAGTCGCATCTAAGAAGTAGAAGCATGGCTGTCAATTTTTCTATTGATAAAAGTGTTCAGGTTCTGAAACTGGAAGAAAATGGCAGAGGATGGAGACAGAATGGCTTACTTCTCATCACTGAACATCTTGGCTTCTCCCCTCTATCATCCTGGAATTTTGTAGAAAATGTTTCCAGATGCACTTAAGTTTACCACCGTGGCTGTTGAGAGGTTTTATTTTCTTCTGTTTCTAGAACTGTTTATGTGAATCAAGTCAGGAGCTGAGTGAAGCAAATTCATTACAGCCATTTTCTCAAAAGACAAGAGATCATTAACTAGAAGTTTTCTTTTTTTTTTTTTTTATTTATGGGATGTAAAAAGGAAACCAAAGCAACCAGGTCGGAAAAATACTGTATAAAAGATTGGTTTTGTTTCCAAATTATCCAGAAAGAAAATTTCTGGATAGTTTCTGTTGTTTATCTTCTACTAAGAAAAGCTTTTGATTCATTAACCTCTTTACTACCATGGATATAACAACATCATCTAAAATCACTCACAAAATTCATTTTTTGGAATGAGAAATAGAAAAGAGAAAAATCACAATTTACATGTGTCTAAGAGTTGTAATGGTAACCCACTCCAGGATTCTTGCCTGGAGAATCCCATGGACGGAGAAGCCTGGTAGGCTACAGTCCACGGGGTCGCAAAGAGTCGGATATGACTGAGCGACTGAACGGAACGGAACGGAAGAATTGTAATATAATCATATAGCTTCTTAAAAAGATAGATAACAGCCATGAATACAGAATCATTGTACAGAATCTCAGATCTTCACAGCAGATGTCAAAGGACGGTTAAGGAAATCATATCAGTCCTAAGAATAAGGGCAAACTAAAAACTACTTTCAGAGAATAGGATTCCTCATCTTGTGTTCTCACCATTGCCACATCTTTGGGGTTCTGTAAATAAATCTAAAGACAGTTTGACTATTAATTCCACTAAGCCTGTGTGGAGGATTTTTTTTTTTAAGTCTGAATTATCAGATCTAGTAAAGCACAGCAAGTAGTCAACTAAACATTAGGCAAAATCAAAGTTCACTCCGAGAGCCTCAACCCAAGAAGTTTTAGACATTATGCTTCTAGCAAAAGACCCAGAGTCGAGTGCACTCAGTATACCTTGTATGCATGCTCAGTCGCTCAGCCATGTCTGACTCTTTCGATTTTATAAACTGTAGGCCGCCAGGCTCCTCTGTCCATGGGATTCTCCAGGCAAGAATACTGGAATGGGTTGTCAATGCCCTCTTCCAGGAGATCTACCCAACCCAGGAATCGAACCTGCATCTCTTATGTCTCCTGCACTGGCAGACAGGTTCTCTACCATTAGCACCACCTGGGAAGACCCAATAGTGAAAAGGTTAGTCACTCAGCTGTGTCCAACTCTGTGACCCCATGGACTGTAGCCCATCAGGCTCCTCTGTCCATGGGAGTCTCCGGGCAAAAATACTGGAGTGGGTAGCCATTCCCTTTTTCAGAGTATCTTCCTGTCTGAAAGATCCAATCCAGGTCTCCTGCACTGCAGGTAGATGAGCCATCAGGGAAGTCCCAGTAAACCTTGGGACTGATCAGTAGCCCTCCTTGACCGTTTGCTCTTCTCTCGCTGTTCTCTTTGTCAAAAATATCTCATCTGTGCGCTCTGTGACTCACACCTGAGTTCATACCCCATCTCTGAGCTCATGTCTGAAAACTGATCTGTTGTTCACAGGTGCCTACAATGTGCCTTAACTGCAGATACGTGACGTAACTCATTGACAACCAGACTGCGAAAAGCTGAGGTTACAGATCTGCTCCAAGAAATAAGGAGTCCTCTTCACCTTCTCTCTCAGACAGGGAGCCCTCCTGAGTTGCACCGTAAGATAGTGAACAATGTGACAAGGGATGGCTTTCTTTGAAAAGATACTTTTAATCACCCAAGTGTCTGTATAGGTATTTGACTGAGATCTGATCACTGAGATTAAATCATATTATTTCGGCCCATAGAGTTTTATGAATGGACAGTAAAATCCAGATGCCACTATCATTAAACAAAACAACAAAAACATCAATATAGTTCATTTAAATCTTCTAATTTTCATTATTTCTTCTGTTACACAAAATAACATGAAATACTATGAAATGTGGCCAAATGAATCACCGTATTAGAATGTCTGTTATTTTTCATGGACAGATCACTTATTTTCAGAGATGCCATATTTTTGCAATACATGTGGAAGCATACTTAATGTTTTCTTAATTATTACTCAATACCCTAAATGAATCACAAAATAAAATTATATAAAGATTGTGCTGAACACCGATTTAGTCTAGTGCAAGTGAAATGTTTTAAAATGCGTTGATCTCAACAGCTGACCTTGGAGTTCTTTTTAGGTGGGTCTGTGTTTAGGAAAGAGAAGGCAATGGCACCCCACTCCAGTACTCTTGCCTGGAAAATCCCATGGATGGAGGAGCCTGGTGGGCTGCAGTCCATGCGGTTGCTAAGAGTCAGACACGACTGAGTGACTTCACTTTGACTTTTCACTTTCATGCATTGGAGAAGGAAATGGCAACCCACTCCAGTGTTCTTGCCTGGAGAATCCCAGGGACGAGGGAGCCTGGTGGGCTGCCGTCTATGGGGTCTCACAGAGTCAGACACGACTGAAGCGACTTAGCAGCAGCAGCAGCAGCAGCAATGTTTAGGAAAATACCTTGAGAAGCCACTAGAGGGCAGTGGGAAGTTGGGAAAATGTGTCAGAACTGTGTTAATGTAAAACAAAACATACAATAAAAAATACAAAATAAAATGTGTCAGAATAGGATGGTGTGAAAATGAGCTGATTAAAATTCTGAGTCAGGACCCTTTTTTTGGTGGAAAACGCTATGAAATAGTGTTTAATGTTCAATTTCAAATTATTAATTTGCAGCTTAGGTTAACCTAGGTCATCCGTCCAGAACATTGTTTAAATCAGTTATGCCAGAAAAGGCCTTCAGTAAAGTGTGTGCATATGTGTGTATGTGTTGAAAATAAGGGAAATTCTTTCTGTTTTGTGAGTTCCTTTGTGAGTTTATTTATAGATTCCACTTATAAGGGAAGTCGTGCGATATATCTCCTCTGTCTGACTTACTTCACTCAATATGACACTCACAAAACAGAAAGAGACTCACAGACATAGAGAATGAACTTATGGTTGCTGGGGGAAAGAATGGAGGGAAGGGGTAGTTAGGGAGTTTGGGATAGACATGTATCCGTTCCGTTCAGTCGCTCAGTCGTATCCGACTCTTTGCGACCCCGTGGACTGTAGCCTACCAGGCTTCTCCATCCATGGGATTCTCCAGGCAAGAATACTGGAGTGGGTTACCATTTCCTTCTCCAGGGGATCTTCCCGACCCAGGGATCGAACCCGGGGCTCCCGCATCGGAGGCAGACGCGTTAACCTCTGAGCCACCAGGGAAGCCCATAGACATACACTGCTATATTTAAAATGGATAACCAACAAGGTCCTACTGTATAGCAAAGAGAACTCTGCTCAGTTTCATGGAACAGCCTAGATGGGAGGGGAGTTTGGGGGAGAACAGACACAAGTATATGTATGGCTGAGTCCCTTTGCCGTTCACCTGAAATTATCACAATATTATTTGTTAATCAGCTATACCCCAACACAAAATAAAAAGTCTTTTTTAAAAAAAAGAAAATAAAGAAAACTCTGAGTTCACTAAGTTAACAGGGTGTGGAGCAGTAGCAATAAATTATTTGCTGTAATTTAGTGGAAGCAGGAGTTTGAGAGTAAAGATGACTGTGAGTAAAGAATAGGCTTGATATTCCCAGAAACTTTGGGGAGTTCCTTGAATATTTCATTAATTCGTGGATATGGGATTTGAATCGATCTTATGATCTTAAGTAGCAGGATGAGTTTAGTTAGCACAGAAAGCTTTAAATTAACATTCATACACAGGGAGACATGTACACACACCACCATTATTAAGAAAAATATTAGCACAGGGTTTTTAAGGGTTATTGGTTCATGGTGGGAGATAAAACAGTCACAGTATCAAAGTAGACTGTAATAATTACTACAAATGTATTTCTATCTCTATCATGTCTATCTCTAGTCCTAACTCTGTCTGTATCTATCTGTCAAAAATAAGCAGGAATATATATATATCTCATGCATATATCAGCCACTCCAGTACTCTTGACTAGAAAATCCCATGGATGGAGGAGCCTGGTAGGCTGCAGTCCGTGGGGTCGCTAAGGGTCAGACACGACTGAGTGACTTCACTTTCACTTTTCACTTATTGGAGAAGGAAATGGCAACCCACTCCAGTGTTCTTGCCTGGAGAATCCCAGGGACAGGGGAGCCTGGTGGGCTTCCGTCTATGGGGTCACACAGAGTCGGACACGACTGAAGTGACTTAGCAGCAGCAGCATGCATATATCACATTATGTGATAGTCAGGTCCAACCTCACACAACCCCTTACAGCCCACCAGGCTCCTCTGGACATGGAATTCTCCAGGCAAGAAAACTGGAGTGGTAATCATTCCCTTCTCCAGAGGATCTTCTCAACTTAGGGATTGAACCCAAGTCACCTGCTTGGCTGGTGAATTCTTTATCACTGAGCCACCTGGGAAGTCATATATACATCAGGGATTGGTAAACTATGAACCACAGGCCACATTCAGCTTTCTGGTTATAAGTTTTTATTGTATTGACGGTAATACAGCCACACCGTTGTCTGTGGCTGCTTTCACACTACAGAGGCAAAGTTGAGTAGTTGTGTCAGAAATTTTAGGGACCTCAGGATTTGTGGTTCTGCTAGTTTAGTCACCTTTGTTCTCAAGGGAAGAATTCTTCCACCATGAGACCCAGTAATATAGTTCCATTAAACTAAAAGTTGAGCCTATCACCTGGACACTTGGAGCTTCTTATGCCAGTAAATCAACAGGCAAAGATGGAGGTGAGTGTCCTGCCTGGGTAATTAATTCTGAGTAGGTAGAATAAATGGATTGCTGGTACACCAGGGCATAAACATAAACACTATATTGTACATCTGGAATTCAGGTGATTTTCTGTGTTGGTGTTCTCAAATTGGTTGTTACTTAAAGTGTCCAGCAGATGGTGATCAAGCAACATATTAATGCATGGTTGACTTAGGGGCTCCCATAGGCTGACAATTTGCTCCTGGCCAGCCATCCTTTTGGAGAAGGAAACGGCAACCCACTCCAGTATTCTTGCCTGGAGAATCCCAGGGACCGGGGAGCCTGGTGGGCTGCCGTCTATGGGGTTGCACAGAGTCGGACACGACTGAAGCGACTTAGCAGCAGCAGCAGCAGCAGCCATCCTTTGCCTGAGAAAGGTAAAGGATGGATTTGCAATTGCTAATGCTAGAGCTGGACAGCCCCCTGATTCTATATAGGAGCTGAATGTAATTGCTTATTTAACTTTTCTGAAAGAATAAAGGTCAAACCAATACCTTACAGCCTTTATAGACCTTTACTGGTACAGTTTTTTATGGAATCATAAAATCGTCTCAAAATTAAATCAGAAAGTGTTATGGGCATAAGGGCAATACTTTATAATCATATGCTATACTTTGAATTGAAAAGTCATATTTGAAAGGTGTGCTCTAATTTTAATTCATGCTTTGCACACTGTTTTGTTCTACAATTAGCCTTTAATCCTGAACAAGAACACTCGGTAAGGCTTGTTTGATTTTTTCTAAGACTCCCTCATCAGGTGAAATAGTCAAAATATTGTAGAGAATGTCAGCTAAAATGTACAATTCTACAAATAATCAAAAGCAATTGCTAGGCAAAGTTGAAAAAAGTTAGACTATATAAAGGATTTAATTGTTCTGGTCAAAATGCTTGAAAGCATGGGCTCTGGAGAACAGCTTGGCTTCAAATGTTCTGTATAAGTTGGAAAAAGCTTCTTAGATTTTCTGTGCCTCATTTTCCTCACCAATAAAATGAGGATCATTCGAATTTCTCTCTCACAGGTTTATTCTGAAATCATCTGAGTACAGAGAAAGCACTTTTAGAACATGCTTGGCATGTGGGAAGTACTAAATAAATTCAAATATTATTGTCATTATTATTTAATAAGCAAATTTAAATTTTGTAAATAGATGTCTGAATTATTAAAATTTTGCTGTATAATTTGGGCCATTCATCTAAGGTAAGCTTGTCCTTTTTTCTTATTTAAATGTTTCATGAAAATCACCTTTATAAAATGCAATGTATCTTCCATTTAAATAGCATGGCGTTTGGAGTATATGTAATTAAATTGAAATGGATTTCAATTTTAAATCAGGGTTGTATTCATTAGTCAGAATTAATTTCCTTAGACTTTTTTATGAATGACACATTCTGTTTCAATATACCAATATTTATATGCTTGATAATTAAAATATAGTTGTGAATTTTATGCTTAACTGGAATAAACAGTTTAGAATGCACATGCTATGTATTTTTAAAACGTGCTCAATTTAATATAGTTCAGTTAATTCTGCAGATACAACCACCTGTGGGTTTTCTTCTAGTGCAAAAGTTTGCTAAAGCTGACTGACTTTAATAGGAACACTAGAGGGCTCCTCTCTGCCCAGTTGTCTCCTTTATGGAGACTGCTGTGCCTGTTTGCACTGAGCAACTATCCATGAAGTCCTAACAATGTGACTTTGATTATATTGAAAAGCTATCAGTACTCCTGAAGTTAATGAATGCACTTAATAAAACCCTACCACATACACTTATTTTACAACTCAAGAAAATAATTCTAAAATTTTCTGATAAAAATAAATCTGCAAAACTGTTAAATAGTGTTTTGAAAAAAATGGAACAATGAGAACCATGAGCTCTCATAGCAAAACATAGCCTACTAAAGAATAAAACATATTTGGATGCAATAATCCCTAAAGTATTATCATGTTGGCATGAAAATATATCAGTGAAAAAGAACAGAAAGTTCAGATACATAAATTGTATATGATAGCTTAAATATAAGGAAATATACATCACTAAGTGTTGGCAAAAGGGATCCATTCCGTTCAGTCGCTCAGTCGTGTCCGACTCTATGCGACCCCGTGGACTGTAGCCTACCAGGCTTCTCTGTCCATGGGATTCTCCAGGCAAGAATACTGGAATGGGTTACCGTTTCCTTCTCCAGGGGATCTTCCCAACCCAGGGATCGAACCCGGGGCTCCCGCATTGGAGGCAGACGCTTTAACCTCTGAGCCACCAGGGAAAAGGATAATATTTAATAAACAATGTTATGGTAAATCAACCATTTAGAAAAATAGATACACATATTATAACGTGTTAAGAAATAAATTCCAATCAGGTTAAAGGGTTAAATAAAAAAAAAATCAAGTCTTAAGAAAAGCCAATCCTCTCAAAAGTCCTGCAAGATTTTTTATATTATTTGTATAGTTTGACTGGAAAAACTTATCTCAAAGACATAAAGTAACCTACCCAAGGTCACTGTGCTAATTAGTGAAGGAGTAAGTAGTCAAATCCAAGTCTATTTTTAAAATAATTTTATTTATTTCAGCGGCTTCTCTTGTTGCTTGCTGCAGAGAACAGGCTCTAGGGCTTCAGTAGGTGTGACTGCCAGGCTCTACAGCACAGGCTCAGTAATTGTAGTTCATGGAACTTAGCTGCTCCACAGACTGTGGGGTCTTCCCAGACCAGGGATTGAACATGCGTCCAATTGGCAGGTGGATTCTTACCACTGAGCCACCAGGGAAGCCCATGCAAGTCTTTTTAAATACAAAATCTATAATATTATGTTACCATTCTATATTAAGTGCTTGGAATAGTGCCTGTATGCAGGTCAGGAAGCAACAGTTAGAACCGGACATGGAACAACAGACTGGTTCCAAATAGGAAAAGGTGTACGTCAAGGCTGTATATTGTCACCTTGCTTATTTAACTTATATGCAGAGTACATCATGAGGAACGCTGGGCTGGAAGAAGCACAAGCTGGAATCAAGATTGCCGGGAGAAATATCAATAACCTCAGATATGCAGATGACACTACCCTTATGGCAGAAAGTGAAGAGGAACTCAAAAGCCTCTTGATGAAAGTGAAAGAGGAGAGTGAAAAGGTTGGCTTGAAGCTCAACATTCAGAAAACGAAGATCATGGCATCTGGTCCCATCACTTCATGGGAAATAGATGGAAAAACAGTGGAAACAGTGTCAGACTTTATTTTTTTGGGCTCCAAAATCACTGCAGATGCTGATTGCAGCCATGAAATTAAAAGACGCTTGCTCCTTGGAAGGAAAGTTATGACCAACCTTGATAGTATATTAAAAAGCAGAGACATTACTTTGCCAACCAAGGTCCGTCTAGTCAAGGCTATGGTTTTTCCAGTGGTCATGTACGGATGTGAGAGTTGGACTGTGAAGAAGGCTGATCGCCGAAGAATCGATGCTTTTGAACTGTGGTGTTGGAGAAGACTCTTGAGAGTCCCTTATACTGCAAGGAGATCCAACCAGTCCATTCTAGAGGAGATCAATCCTGGATGTTCATTGGAGAGACTGATGCTAAAGCTGAAACTGCAATACTTCGGCCACCTCATGCGACGAGTTGACTCATTGGAAAAGACTCTGATGCTGGGAAAGGTTGGGGGCGGGAGGAGAAGGGGACGACGGAAAATGAGATGGCTGGATGGCATCACCGACTCTGTGGACATGAGTTTGAGTGTACTCTGGGAGTTGGTGATGGACAGGGAGGCCTGGCGTGCTGTAATTCATGGGGTCGCGGAGAGTCGGACACTACTGAGTGACTGAACTGAACTGAACTGGAATAGTGCCTGACATGTTTTGAACTAAACAAATTTATCATTGTTAGTTGTGTTTACATCATTACAATCATTATTATCCATAGAATTAGTGGAGACTTGCAAAATTGATGAAATAAATAAACCAGTTTAGAAATAAATATGACCTGGAAACAAGCTAAGTTAGTAGTATACGTTTACATGATGCTGTCCAAAGTTACCAAGAGCCATTCAAATTTTTAAACCTTCTGTTTTAGTGATTCTCGGTAATTTGTTTCAAGGAAGCAGCAAAAAGTGGATAAGAATATTTTCTGGACAAAGGAAAAGCTCCCCTGTGACAGTAAAAATTTGAAAATCATCTAAAACTTGAAGAACTGGCATTACTTCATTAATTAAATTTGCTGCATTGGCACAATAGAATAGTAGGTTAATTATTTTAAGTGATAATTAAGTGATAATGCAGCAAAAGGAAGGACATAAATGTAATCTTGGTAAAAATGTAATTAATTGCAATAACGATGCTTACAGAGAAAATCACACACAGAGTTACCATCCCAAGGATAAGGAGTTTCAGTGATTCTTTTCTTTGCTTTTTTTAAAAAATATTTTTTATGTTTGTTCAGTTCATAAAACTGGGAGATAATATATTTAGGTAATTTGCTTAATATATTCATAAATATAATTATCATTTCCAAAGACACATAGTATATTTTACATTTAAATTCAAATTAATGTGCTTTAATTATATTGTTTCAGCTCATTACAAAGGAATAAATTTAACATACTAAGTAATATATTTTCACCTTTTTCCAAATTTGAATAAAAATAATTTTTTGTTTAATTCTTGTATTTAATCTCTTTAATCCTTAAATTAATTCCCAACTAATAATTAATCACTGAAGGAAGGTGAGAAACCATGTCTAAATTTTAGTGGGAATTTACTACGATTAAGGATAATCACTTCCATAGTCTTTGAAGAATCTAGAACTTTTCTGATTTCTCTCTCTTCATTAATGTGCCATTTTTAAAACCTAATTAATAAAACTCTTCCTTCTATATCTCATCCTTGTCCCATAAATTCATCTTGTTAATGTTAATGGGAAGATAATGACTGCATTCCTGTTTCATAACCACCACCTTTTCTTTAATAGGTAAAGATTAATAGTGATTCTAAGTAGGAGAATATTGGCCCAGGAGTGGATAGGCAAAGAAGCAGAAATCGTACACAACCTGTTGTGACTTCTTTTTCAAGCTTTCAAATACACGTGATTTTATTGTCTCTATTCCAGGTACTTGAACAGTATTAACATTATTTTTAAATGATCTGTTTTTTAATAAACAAACCCACAAACCAAAAACTACCAATGTAACTATGAACCAGTGTTCTCTTATCTATTAGGTGTGTTATTTTCTACTTCTTTAGAGAGTTCCTTTAGATTTAGACAGAGGTTTTATTGTATCACTGTTGTTCCTACTTAAAAAAGATAACTAGAATCAAACCAAATCAATTAATATATTTCTTTTAAAATTTTAAAATCTTTTTGCTTCTTTCTTTATTTTTTAATTGGAAGAAAATTGCCTTACAGTGTGTTGGTTTCTGCCATACAATAACTCAAATCAGCCATAATAATACATATATCACCTCCCTCTTGAGCTTCCCTCCTTTCCCCCATGCCGTCCCCTAGTAATCGCAGAGCGTCTGACTGGTCTTCCCTGTATTATATGTCAGTTTCACACTAGCTGTCTATTTTACACATGATAGTCTGGATATGTCATGCTACTTTCTCCATTCGTCTCACTCGTTCCTTACCCTACTGTGTCCACGAGTCCTTTCTCTGTATCTGCATCTCCATTCCTTCCCTGCAAATAGATTCATCAATACCATTTTTCTAGACTTGTGCGTTTGTGTGTGTGTGTTAATATACTATATTTGTTTTTCTCTTTTTGACTTGCTTCACTCTGTCTAACAGGCGCTAAGTTCATCCATTTATGTTGATGAACCAGTTAATACGTTTCTGACCGTCTTCAGGCTCAGATCCAGCTTTAGCAAGTCTTTCTTTGAATTAGAGGAGTTTGGTCCTCACAGTATCATCCACTGTGCCTCAACAAGCACCGTGGTGAGGCGGATACTCTGAAAAGTGCCCCGCTGTTATCCCAGCTTTCTTCCAAACTGTTGCTGGTTTTCATGTCAAGATTTCCTTGAATATTACCAAATACAACCACATTCCTTCCTCTTCTTTTACCTTAGGTATTTGCTGAAAGACCTTTTTTCATAGTGTCTTTTGCTGATCACCATAAATAAATTGCAACAAAACCATCCATATTCCTTTTCCTCGTCCCCTCATTTTTTCCCATAGCATTTATTCCCCCTGACATCAAAACATTTCCTCAATTTATGTATTTATTTTCTGTTCCCCAAATATGCTAAACTGTAAGTTTGTGAAGCAAGATTTTACTTCCCTTTCCACCTTCCCCATTTTTTTTTAACCCGAAACCTATCACAGTGCCTATCCCATGATAGATATGCAATGAATAACTGATGAATGACTCAGTGACTATCCACCTAAACTATGGAAAATTCATACAAGTATTCCTAGTTCACTGGAATCAGAATGAAAAGGTTTGCACAGTGAGAAAGTGTACTTCTCCAGGAACACCCCTCTATGGTAACAACCCTATCCCTTTTTGATCACGTCACCCTTCCTGGTTGTGTTAATATGAGTGTGCACACAAGGCACCACAGCTCTGAGTTTAGGGTACACTCTTTCCGTCTATTCTGAATACCTTGATTGTAAAACTGTTTCTGGTCAACTCTTGGCTTAAGGACTATATGTATCTTTTCAAGTTATCCGTTTCCACAAAAATTCACGGGTTTGGTTGTGTGAACTTAATTAGATACTGAATGTGAACAGAAAGTGAATATTTTACTATGCAACTGATTAATAATAAATACATTATAAATATGAGCTATTATTGAGTTTTAAGGTCCCCTGGGCTCTGTTCTGGCATCTTACATGAGTTTGACAAAAGTATTCAAATCCATTTGAAATGCATTATGTATGGAATGTTCAGAAAGAATCCCATGCAGATATGTGGAATAAGATTCAGTAGGTGTGCATGTAAATGTGGTAAATGTGGACTTTATCCCATGGCTGCCTCCTTAGAAACCAAATAATGTTTCAGATGATGGTGGGGAGAGGAAAGCAGAGAAATAAAGAACATAGTACTGCAGGTATAACAAACTTAGTCATGGGAAGATTTTATAAGTAATTTGCATCATAAAAGGGACTTCCCCAGTGGCTCAGTGGTAAAGAATCTGCCTGCAATGTAGGATCTGCAAGAGACATGGATTTGACCCCTGGGTCCAGAAGACCCCCCTGGAGGATGGCATACGACCCACTGCAGTATTCTTGCCTGGAGAATCCCATCACAGAGGAGCCTGGCAAGCTGTATTCCAAAGGGTTGCAGAGGCAACTTAGCACACATGCATGCACATCATAAAAAGTATGAAAAACAGAGATGAATTCAGTTTTCTGCACTTATTATTCTGTCCAGTGTGTCCATCACCTTAAACCTGTGAGGCTTCACTAGCTAATCTGGAAAGAGGTTCCTACCCCGATTGATTATTCTATAATATTGCATCCTAGTCGCTAACTTCATTGCACTATACACTTTGCAGTTATTTATTCATTCTTGTTGTACTTGTTTCTTCTTGTTTTTTTCCCACTAGTGTATAATTTGATGAGGACAGGAATGATTCATTACATTTCTGGCACTTACCAGAATGCCAGGGAGGTACTAAATTAATGCTCATTAAAAAAATTAAGTAAAGAGGAACATTCAGGAAAATATAGTGGAGATCTAAAGAAAAATTTTATAAAATATTTAGAAATTCCTTTTTTGCTAACTTGTATGGCTACAACTTTGGGATGGCAACAAAAATGATCACAAGCCCAGGATCGTCTATCCATGGGATTCTCCAGGCAAGAATACTGGAGTGGGTTGCCATGCTCACTTTTTTTCAGCTTTTCTCTCAAGTTTGCAAATCAGCAGCAATGTGAGGCAGAGTAGAAGGGTATTAGGTTGGTAGAACGGGGACGAAAAAGCACAAAGAATCCTGCATTCAAGAAAATCTGATATTTTCCCCCAGTTTTCCTCATGACTGTAATGTTGGGAAAGTCATCAGACTTTTCCAGCCCTGGTCACCTTCTTTGTGACATGGGAGGCTTGGGATATATCCTGAGAACCCTGTAATCTTTGTTTTAATTTCCAGCGCTTAAAAAACATCTAATGGGTTTATTATTGTTTTTTAAATTAATTTTTTTTACATTTACAGTTTTAATTTCTAATGTGACAAATATCAATAGAGCTATCCCACACACAAAAATGTTACTTGGGTACTCAATAATTTTCAAAAATTTAAAGAAGTCCTGAGTCCAAAAAAAAAAATTGAGAACACTTGATCTAAGAAAAATGCAATATCAGTGCTCAAAAAGAGAAAGTCCTCCAAACACTGACCATGAGGCAGAGTTGGAGTTAGCCTACGTATTGTTCACTAGGTGACTAGCTAAGTAATAATCATCACAATGATTTATGCAGTATTCATCACATCACGTGCGCTTGCTGTTCTAAGTAATTTACTTGTAACATGATTGAATCACACAGTCCTTACAGCAAACCTATAAGAAAGGCACTACTTTTCTAGTTTATAAATGAGCCAGGAGGTGTTAATGATTTGCTGGTAAACAGTGGTGCCAGGCCTGCGTCTGCAGTCTTCCTTTAGAGTCTGTGTACTCAGTCACATTCTGAGTTCCTGGTAAGTGTGGTGTGAGCATGGAACAGAACATCATGCAGCAGTCAGGAACAATGGGTGGAATATTACATAGCCTCACATAGGTAGGTGCTGTATTAACCACATTAAATTTAAAAATACAGAGGGATAGAGGGAATAATAAAAAGTTACTATTGTCCAATAATAGCAAAATACCATTTGTATATATATTTGAAACAGATAAGATAGCACCATAGTGCTTTTAAGTATAAAGAAGTGTCTCAATACATGTGTAGAAGTTGAATTGAAAAGATACTTATTCAAAACTCCAAATCAGTGACTTATGATTGGGAAAACAGTATAAATCAAAATAAAATAAAAATGGTACTTTACAAAATGACAATGCTATGCCATGAACTGAATTCGAATTTTAATACCAAGGTTAATGAGAGCAAAAACAAACAAACAAAAAAACATCTCTTCCACCCCCACCTCCACTGTGAAGACATAACCTGCAGTCAGGAAAGATGAGTGACTTCTCACCCACGATGACAAACATATCCCCAGAGAAATATAGGAAACAGGCAGATTCTTTCCATTTTACTTTTAATCAACCTCAAAGATGCTTTTCCTTTTTTAAAAGATTTTGTTGCTGTAGACCATTTCTTTTTTAAAGTCTTTACTGAATTTGTTACAATATTGGCTCTGTTTTTAATGTTTTGTTTTACTGGCCCTGAGACTTGTGGGGTCTTAGTTCCGTGACCAGAGATCAAACCGGCATCCCCTGCATTGGAAGGTGAAGGCTTAACCACTGGGCCACCAGGGAAATCCCAGCCTCAGAGGCTTTGACCCTGATCTATGATGCTTTCCACAATGAGAAAGGGTGAGGCACAGTGCCTTCAGAAGTAGAAGTAGAGCAAAATCCCCGGAAGGATAAGGACTCCAGTAATGAATCTTCTGGCCACCTAAAAGAATTGAATATTGTAACGTGAACTGAACTGAATGGCTGGATGGCATCACCGACTCGATGGACATGAGTCTGAGTGAACTCTGGGAGTTGGTGATGGACAGGGAGGCCTGGCGTGCTGTGATTCATGGGGTCGCAAAGAGTCAGACACGACTGAGCGACTGAATTGAACTGAACGTAAAATATGCCCCGCTCATTACTAAATCCCTAAGCCCTTATAGTCTACCTCTCTCTGATCTTCTTTTTGCTGGAAAAGGAAACGTTTATTTCCCAATTCAGCTAGCATGAGAATGCAGTGAGTCAGAATGCTAATTTTGTGGGAAGGTTTTGTTTATGCCAGGGCCATTTTATTTAACATTTTCTGTTCCTTAGACAAATCGGAATGTTTCACTGAGTTTTCCTTAACTAAACGTTGAAGTGATAAAAACTGTAATTTCTTTCATAAAACAAAAATAAACAAACAAAACCCCCAAGCCTTCCCTTTCATCAGCACAGTCTTATCTTGTATCTTCTCCTGCAGAAACTTGACATTAAAATGTAATTTTGTGGGGCACCCAGAGATGTTTCCCTCAATCCCTTTTGGTAGGGGCTCCAGCACTCCAGTTCCCCAACACACCTTAAAGCCCTTTCTAACTTTATCTATTCCACTACCTTAGGGATTCCTCTTTCCCCACAAATCCATGAGCTGGGTCACTTTAAAGAGCTGAGTATACATGGAAATCTGTTTCCTGTTGTTAGAACTACCCTTTCCTGAGGGAACTGATTCCAACAGGAGGGAAGAAAATGTTGAGTCTGAAGCCTGATCTAGTTCTAGGCCTTGCTTTTCTTGTCTTCCCCCTCTGTGGTACAGGTTCAAGTTCCTTCTTTCTTTGTAGCTAAAAACCAGGAGCTATCTCTTTAAGAAGAGGGTGACTTGCTCTTTTTTTTTAAACTAGAATGGAGGCTGGTGATGCTTTAGAGAAGGCAGCACCCTCACTGAGCTGGTGGTAATGGCACTTCTCAAGTGCTGGCCAAAGACCCACAGTCCAAAAGATGTCATGTTCCTGAACGAACTGGAAGAGATTCTGGACGTCATTGAGCCGTCAGAGTTCGTGAAGATCACGGGGCCTCTTTTCCGGCAGCTGGCCAAGTGCGTCTCCAGCCCCCACTTCCAGGTGGTGCAGAGGGCACTGTACTACCGGAGCAAGGAGTATATCATTAGCCTGATCAGCGACAACGTGGCCAAGATCCTGCCAATCACGTTCCCGTCCCTGTACCGCAACTCCAAGACCCACTGCTGCTGCTGCTAAGTCACTTCACTTGTGTCTGACTCTGTGTGACCCCATAGACGGGAAGACCACCAGGCTCCCCCGTCCCTCGGATTCTCCAGGAAAGAACACTGGAGTGGGTTGCCATTTCCTTCTCCAATGTGTGAAAGTGAAAGTGAAGTCATGTCCGACCCATAGCGACCCCACGGACTGCAGCCTACCAGGCTCCTCCATCCATGGGATTTTCTAGGCAAGAGTACTGGAGTGGCTTGCCATTGCCTTCTCCGGTTCGATGACTGCACCCAGCAGTTTAAAGCAGAGAAACTGAAAGAGAAGCTAAAAATGAAAGAACGAGAAGAAGTGTGGGTTAAAATAGAAAACCTAGCCAAGCAAACCCCCAGGTACTAAAAAAGAGAGTGACATGAAAACATCTAGGGTGTGACTTGAGTGTTTTTGTGAGATAGGAGTGTGGTTTCATCGTGGGAGGGGAGACAGATCCACTTCACTAACATTGCCTATGAAACTGTCCGCAATAAACATACTTTCCAACTTAAAAAAAAAAAAAAGAAGAGGGTGATTTTTCTGATTAGAATCCAAAAAATAAATAGTTTAAAAGTGTAGATGGGGAAAGGGTCCCTCAGGCTGAGGCTGATGAGTAAAAGATGTCCCCAAATTGATAGGTGAATTTGCTGAAAAGTCCTGGAAGATGTGAAACAAGATTTCTAAATCCCGAACTTTGACTTCAGTTCTTCATAGACACATTGACAGTGAAATCTACAACTTCCTCTTTGCATGGGATCCGACAAATACAGTCTGTAGACAGGAAGAAAGCCACATTAATGGTGTTCTCAACATTCTCCAGCACTGTAACTCCATGAGGTGTCCTTTGGTCTACGTCTTATGTAGACATTGCTGTAGATCCACTCTGTGGGCAGGCTAAAACTCCCCCTACATAACATCTTTGAACCACTTTTTCCAGGATGCTGGTTTTTTTTCTTTCTCTAAATACTCAATTCTTTCTTCTACTTTTAACATTAATTTCAAGTAGCAGACAGAATATTTCTTGGTTCTGAAACATAATACCCACTCTTGTAAAATTATCACATTTCCTTATCCTTATCTCCATTATACAGAATTCTTAAAGTTAGTCCCTCTTCTGTTATTTCAAGTTCTAAGTTAATCAAAACAAAATATTTCATTGGACCAATGACACAGCTCCTGGAAAAGGATTTGTTGCATAAACCAATACTTCTTTATACAAGGTTCATGATCTATGAGTATTTATTAAATGTCAAAATGCTGTCCTTAATTTTCATATCCCCCTTTATATGTCATGTATCATATTTCACTTGGTTCTTTGCTAACATTAGTTATTACGAAGTTATTCCATCTATTACATAGCCATATGATTAATTTGAAAAGTAAAATTTAGATTCCCTATACTGTCATTGTTTCTTAATACTAAGAAACATTTCATTACTTTTTTTTTTTTAAGTTTGTAATCTTAAAGCCCTGGCAGTTAAATTCTCTCTGTAGAATTCTACTGACACCTGTTCTCCTTAAGAGTTTTCTGTAAGGAACAGATATTAACATTCTGTTTGCAAACACATAAATGTCACCCCAGGGAGGAAAGAGCTTTGAGTTTCTGTTATAAAGGGACACATTTTCTAACAATGCAACCCTGGAAGCTGACGAGTGAGAATTACTGAGTCCAGTACAAGTTCCCCAAAAGGCAAAGATATTTGGATTCTGCTGAAGGTCCCACTTCCCAGCTGGCCCCTCCCTGCTTTCCTGTTTCCAGCCGCCGCCCAGGCGCGGGTGGGAAGGGCTGGGGAAGGGCTGGGCGGCCGCCGACACGCCTGGGCAGGGCGCTCGCGTCCTTCCACCTTCCAGACGCCGGATTGACAGCCCTCGCTGAAAGCGCTGACAGCCTGGACCTCTCTCCGCTTCCCGGCGCCAGGAGTCCGCGTGGACCATGTTTTCCATCCTGGGGAGATGGGGCGCGAGCGGCTTCTACCAGCGGGTCACCGAGGCGCAGGTAAAGCTCTTCGCTGGAGGAGGGAGAGGCGGGGCGGTTTTCCGGCCAATCTGGGGACGAAGGGCAGTGGGAAGAGCTGACTGTGCAGACCCTGAAACGTGAACTGATGTCTTAGATCCCTGTATGTGTAGTAGTCAAACACACACACACACACACACACACACACACACAGACACAGTCTGAAGAGCTGAGATCTGTCCATGGGATGGTGTGAAACTTCACCGAGCAAGATCTCAGTCAAGGTGGCAGCTGGAGGAGAGAAAGAGGCATCTTTGAAGGGATAAGTGCCCGCCCCCCACCCGTGTAAACAGAAATGAGCATTTGAGAAAAGAATGAATGGACCAGACTTCCACTGCAGGAGTAGAGGGTGGGATGGAATTCTACAGCCAAAGGTAGAGCCCGATAAAACCACAGGAAGAGATCCGGGATAAATAAACTCTGTCAACTGACATAATATTGAGAACCCGAGGCCTGGGGCGAATCCAGAAACTGCGGACATTTGACTGTGTCTTGCTCCCCCGGCACCCTATCCCTGCCCCCACGCTGTGACAACACGTGCTTCTTCTACAATGGAAGTCATGTGCCATGAACTCTGCTGTTGTATGCCGGCCTGTGTACTAAGCCGCTTCAGTCGTGTCCTCTGACTGACTCTCTGCGACCCCATAGACTGTAGCCTGCCAGGCTCCTCTGTCCATGGACTTCTCCAAGCAAGAATACTGGAGGTGGTTGCCATTTCCTTCTCCAAGGGGGCTTCCCGACCCAGGGATGGAACCCACCTCTGTTGCATCTCCTACATTGGCAGGCTGGTTCTTTACCACCAGCCCCACCTGGGAAGTCCAGTTCCCAAAAATATCTTACTTGCTTTACTTCTCATCACTACACAAAAGCGGTCTTAGAAATAGGCCTAACACACTTAGATTTGTAGTACTTAAAAAGGAAGAAAAAAAATTTCAGATCCAGAGGATCTTGTTCTCATCCTGGCTTTTGTTAGTAACTCCAAGTGTCAAATAAATAAGACAGTCTGCAGGCTCCACCGTCCCTGGGATTCTCCAGGCAAGAACACTGAGTGGGTTGCCATTTCCTTCTCCATATGAAACTATGAATTTCTTTAAAAGTAGGATAAATTATATGTACTCTTTTAAATCTATAAAATATAGGTATTAAATAAGTCCCTTAAAATGCGCAAGAGCTCCACTAGGACAATATACCTTTTGTGGTTTTTTTGGTTTGTTTTTTTAACTTTAGACATGTCAGGCTTAATCAGGCAAACTGGTTTAACATCATCAGCCTAACCTCAGAGGTGGCCAATTACACACCTGAATTACAAACAGGTGTGGTGGGAAATTATAAACTCAAACAATTTCTTCACCCCAAATTCGAGTAGACTCTTCCTTTAAGATTCCAACCATGTTTATTTCCTTGACTATTACTTTAGGTCAATTGCTTTTTGGACCAAGAATCCATTTAGAAAAGATTGAAAATATTCATTTAAATAGCATTTTCTGTTACTTCTATGACACCAAGCTTTTTGTTTTTTGTTGTTTTAAGTTGATGGCTTTCAGGCATGTTGAAAACCTTGTATGATTCTATTTCAATTGCTTAGACTGTATTTTTTACATAGTAGATCTCAGATAAAAATCCCAGCCTAATCTATAAACCAAAAACATGACTTTCTGTTTGAGTTTCTAGGGCTGGCATAATGACATATAAATAGAAAACCTCTTAAAATTTTATTGGTGGTGATTAACATTAATTCATTCACATATTTATTCATGTAAAACATTTTATGAGCTGGACCCTGGGAATATTAAAAAGCAGAGACATTACTTTGCTAACAAAGGTCCATCTAGTCAAAGCTATGGTTTTTCCAGTGGTCTTGTATAGATGTGAGAGTTGGACTACAAAGAAAGCTGAGCACCAAAGAATTGATGCTTTTGAACTGTGGTGTTGGAGAAGACTCTTGAGAGTCCCTTGGACTGCAAGAAGATCCAACTAGTCCATCCTAAAAGAGATCAGTCCTGAGTGTTCATTGGAAGGACTGATGCTGAAGCTGAAACTCCAATACTTTGGCCACCTGATGAGAAGAACTGACTCATTTGAAAAGACCCTGATGCTGGGAAAGATTGAAGGTGGGAAGAGAAGGGGACGACAGAGAATGAGATGGTTGGATGTCATCACCAACTCAATGGATATGAGTTTGAGTGAACTCTGGGAGTTGATGATGGACAGGGAGGCCTGGCGTGTTGCAGTTCATGGGGTCGCAAAGAGTCAGACACGACTGAGCGACTGAACTGAATTGAATTGAAACTTAGTAGTTTCTACCCTTTAGAGAAGATAAGTTTGGAAGGAAAAAGTACCTGTAGGCAAATTATTGGGTAGTCAGGTACGAGTGAGGGTAAATTCAAGGAGAACAAGTCTGAAGAGCCTTTACATCTCACGTAAGGAATTTGTTGAGTTTGCTTTGGTAACACAGAACAAGAAATTGAGACTTGGAGGTAGGGATGGGAGGAAAAGAATCACTAACGGCAATACATCCTCCAGAGGATTCAAGCACAAGTAAGATTTAGCCAGCAGAAGTGAAGTACAAGGAAGCAGACAAGAAGAAAGGGGTTTCTAAGTAGCAGCAGACAGTAGCAGCACATAACAGGTAGGGCTGAGGGTGTAGAATTATGACCTGAAAATAAAATGAACTTACTGGGTTCAGTTCAAAGTCTTATGCTTCTCAGTTGGAGGACCTTGGCCAAGTTTATTTTTTAAACTCTGGGCCTTTGTTTCCTCTTCTGTTAAGTTGGGTTGACAAAAATATTCCCACCACTAAGACATATTATAGTTAATAATACATATATTTACAACATAATCTGGCACATAATAAGCAATTGAAAAACCTAAGTTCAAAAAAGCCTAAGTCCCTTTTGCTTTCTAGATTGTTTTCCTTCTCTGTAAGACTTCCTGTATAGGCATTTTTCCATATCTTCCTTCACTCTTACCAGGATCATTTTCTAATACCCACAAAGGAAGTTCCTGAAGTTAGGGGTTATTAGATATTGTTAACTGTAGCAGTCACACAAACCACATCCTCAGGAGGCTACGTCTCAAGGTTGAACCCAAAGAAGATTGCCAGCAACATGTTTCACTAAATCCTGGACCCAGGTTATGCTGTGGGCTAACCTTCCTGCTCCTCCATCACAATACAAAAGTAACAGGATCACCATTCAAATGAAAATTGCCCATAAGGCCTCCTGGGGGAGGGAATATCAACCCACTCCAGTATTCTTGCCTGGAGAATCCCATGGACAGAGGAGCCTGATGGGCTACAGCCCATGGGGTGGCACAGAGTCAGACATGACTTAAGTGACAGCACAGCCAGCAGCATGACATTAATATTAAGGCATGTTTACAGGATGCCTAGTATATGCCCAGTGCTAGATCAGTACAAAGATAATAATAAAAAAAAAAAAAACAGGCTTTTTGGAAAACAAAAGCCTGTAATAGGCTTGGGGAGATGAAAGAAATGAGAAATCATTTGATATCAGGTCTGCAGAGGAAGTGGTGTCAGCGAGAACAGGTGACTTGAAAGGACTGCAGAATGTCCAGTGGAGAGGCTGGGAGTGAATTCAAACACTGAAGGAAACTCACAGAATTGTCATATCCTTGTTTTCAACATAAATGTTGCTTTGCAGCAATAGGTTGATAGTAAACTCAGTGAGATCCATGCTATGAATTCAGCAATTATTTACTGAGAAGCCATTTGTACATTCTCGGTACTTGATAGGATTTAATTACCTCTACTAGATATTTTGCCTGCCTGATATTTCTTCTGGAAGGTAAATATGTTTGGAATTCACTGTAATAACTTCAGTATAAGATGCCTGAAAATGAAGTGAAGTCGCTCAGTCGTGTCCAACTCTTTGCAATCCCATGGACTGTAGTCTACCAGGCTTCTCTGTCCATGGGTTTTTCCAGGCAAGAGTACTGGAGTGGGTTGCCATTTCCTTCTCCAGGGGATCTTCCTGACCCAAGGATTGAACCCAGGTCTCCTGCATTGCAGGCAGATGCTTTACCCTCTGAGCCACAAGGGAAGCCCATCTAATGAGGCTGTTTATTTACCAGAGCACTCAAAGAACCTTGTATAAGTTGCTTTCACATGAATGAAAAGTGGACCTAGAGCAGATGTCAAATACCCAGTCCTTGGCCTGCTAAAGCAACCTTGTCTACTAGCTCTGCAAAACTTTGACCCTGAAAAGAAAGCTTTTTTATTTAGCTGAGGATTCCCTGGCCCAGCTGGATCATGGCCTCAATTGGGTTAGCTTGGCCAATCTCTGCTGAGCTCTTTCAGACATGGACTGTCAGCTGGAGAGTTGGCTGGTGGCTGGATAATGTAGGACCAATGTCCTCGTATGTTGGGCAATCTTCAAGCTGCTGGTCAGGATGATGGGCTGTCAGATGAGAGCCTCATTTCTACTTCATATGGTCTATCACCCTCCAGGAGGCTAGCTTGGGCTCAGTCACATGGTGTACTCAGGGTACAAGCATAGCCAGCCTTTTGAAGCTAAGAGCTGGAGTTCTCTTAACATCACTGCTGTTGCATTCTCATAATCCAAACAAAAAACAATGCTAGCCCAGATTCAAGGAGTGGAAAATAGAATCAGTCTCTTGATGGGAAAAGCTGCAAAGTATTTGCAGCCATTTGCAGTTGGGCACAGAAATATGTGTATTTTTGATGTGAATATGATCTTCACATTGGTGGCGAAGTATCAAATTGGCAACTCCCTATAAAATAAAATGTGACCACTGAGTTAATCAGAGAGTTTTCACACATTTTCCTCACTGATATATGTACTAATTTTCCAAATAATGTGTTTGATAGCAAGATTTATGACAACATCATAGTTCCCTTGATGGCGTGGTTGTTTTGGGCCACTGTGTGATAAATGTTTTACTTTTGTCACAGCATTTATTTCTTGAATCAACAGTGTAAGGATATATAGCAATTTGTTAAAATACAGTTGACCCTTGAATAACACAAAGGTTAAAGGTGCCAAATCTCCTCAAACTAAAAAATCTGCATGTAATTTATAGTCAGCCTTTCACGTATGTGGGATTCCCAGGTATCTCAGTGGTAAAGAATTTGCCTGCCAATGCAAGAGACACAGGAGATGCAGGTTTGGTCCCTGGGTCAGGAAGTTCCCCTGGATAAAGAAATGTCAACCCACTTCAGTATTCTTGCCAGGGAAGTCCCATGAACAGAGGAGCCTAGAGGGCTACAGTTCATGGGGTTGCAAAGAACTGGACATGACTGAGCACACACACATGCTCATTCCATATATGTGGTTCCTCCGTATCTAAAGTTCCTCATCCATGGGTTCAACCAATCCATGATTGTGTGGTAATAAAAAAAAAATCCAAATATAAGTGAACCCATGCAATTCAAACCCATGTTCTTCAAGGGTCAACTATATATACATATATATGTATATATATAGTTGTTGTTTAGTCGATAAGTTGTATCTGACTCTTTGATCCCATGGACTATAGCCTGCCAGGCTCCTCTGCCCATGGGATTTTCCAAGCAAGAATGCTGGAGTGGATTGCCATTTCCTTCTTCATATATATCTGTATACACGCACGCACACACACACACACACACACACATATATGCAATGATTTATAGTGTATCATTTGCTATAACTCAGAGAACAGATTTGGAGTATCATGCTTTCTCATCTTTAATCAGAATATTTTGCTGTGAAAAATGAAAATCCCTCAGTCATCTCCCACTCTCAGCAACCCCATGGACTGTAGCTTGCCAGGTTCCTCTGTCCATGGAATTCTCCAGGCAAGAATACTGGAGTGGGTAGCCATTCCCTTCTTCAGGGGATCTTTCCAACCCAGGGATCGGATCCAGGTCTCCAACATTGCAGATGGATTCTTTACTGTCTGAGCCAACAGGGAAGCCCAAAATACTGGAGTGAGTAGCTTATCTCTTCTCCAGTGGATCTTCCCAACCCAGGAATCAAACTGGGGTCTCCTGCATTGCAGGCAGATTCTTTAGTCACTAAGTCTTCTCTGACTTTTTGTGACCCCATCAACTGTAGCCTACCAGGCTCCTCTGTCCATGGGATTTCCCAGCCAAGGATACTGGAGTAGGTTGCCATTTCCTACTCCAAGAATATTTTGCTGTTCAGGGTGAAATATTGTTTCATTCTTCGAGAATAATAATTTTTTTTAAATGTAGTAAACAGTTTATGAATATGAAATCAGAACTGGATTAGAGAGGATTAATGCAAAATTGTTAAATATGGGACAGTTTCTAACAGTTCAATTTAATTTTGTGATTAGTTTAACTTTGTAAAAATAGAGATTGATGCTGACCTTAAAAAAATGTAAGATTATTGCTTTTGAGACCTTCTCTTGTAAACCCCTCTTCTTTTGGTCAAATTTATCAGGTCAATGGAAAGAGTATTATGGAAATACTATAACCTTCCCAAATAATATATAATTGTGATAATGTGTAACTATGTATGTATACATGCATTTATACAAATTATGTAATTAAGCATTTACACAGAAGTGAGTAAACCAAATGCCTATTATATTCTATTATTTTCCTATTTATCAGAAGAAAGATAAAACTATTTTTCACTTAGCAATTAAATATTTTAAATTTAGCTTATATTGTGCATGCTAAGTCATGTCAGTTGTGTCCAACTCTGTGCAACCCTATAGACAGCAGCCCAACAGGCTCCCCCATCCCTAGGATTCTCCAGGCAAGAACCCTGGAGTGGGTTGCCATTTCCTTCTCCAATGCATGAAAGTGAAAAGTGAAAGTGAAGTAGCTCAGTCGTGTCTGACTCTTTGCAACCCCATGGACTGCAGCCTACCAGGCTCCTTAGTCCATGGGAGTTTCCAGGCAAGAGTACTGGAGTGGGGTGCCATTGCCTTCTCCGTATATTGTACATATATATAAGCTAAATTATGTATTTATATATATGCATGTGTATACATACATATATACACAGTCATTTTAGTTTGAGAAGCTATATATATATATACATATATATGTGTGGTGATTCATATGTAGAGAGAGATAGAAAAAGAAGAAATAATAGGACATTTTGGAATAATTTTCCTTTTCTACATGGTTTCTTGAAAGTGAAAGAGGAGAGTGAAAAAGTTGGCTTAAAGCTCAACATCCAGAAAACTAAGATCATGGCATCTGATCCCATTGCTTCATGGGAAATAGATGGGGAAACAGTGTAAGCAGTGTCAGACTTTATTTTTATGGGCTCCAAAATCACTGCATACAGTGATTGCAGCCATGAAATTAGAAGACGCTTACTCCTTGGAAAGAAAGTTATGACCAACCTAGATAGCATATTAAAAACAGAGATATTACTTTGCCAACAAAGGTCCATCTAGTCAAGGCTATGGTTTTTCCCGTGGTCATGTATGGATGTGAGAGTTGGACTGTGAAGAAAGCTGAGCACCGAAGAATTGATGCTTTTGAACTGTGGTGCTGGTGAAGACTCTTGGGAGTCCCTTGGACTGCAAGGAGATCCAACCAGTCCATTCTACAGGAGATCAGTCCTGGGTGTTCATTGGAAGGACTGATGCTAAAGCTGAAACTCTAATACTTTGGCCATCTCATGTGAAGAGTTGACTCACTGGAAAAGACTCTGATGCTGGGAGGGATTGGGGGCAGGAGGAGAAGGGGACGACAGAGGATGAGATGGCTGGATGGCATCACCGACTCGATGGACATGAGTTTGAGTGAACTCTGGGAGTTGGTGATGGACAGGGAGGCCTGGTGTGCTGTGATTCATGGGGTCGCAGAGTCGGACACGACTGAGCGACTGAACTGAACTAAACTGAACTGATGTAAAAGCCATAATATGAGAAGAAATCTTGATTTTCCATTGTCCAAGGATATCTTAATTGTATTACTTAAAGATTATGTTATCACTATAGTTGAAATATAAGTTATTTCATGTTTACTTTCCACTTACTGACAAAGATATTTCAAATGTAAAATAAAGGCATTTTCTTCATATACTAGCTGTTATTTATTTATTTTAGAGATGCAGTCCAGAGAAAAGTGCTTCATTCTTCAGTAAGATGACCTATTCCTGGTTTAGCAGGTAAGAATTTTACTAATTTATCTGTAATGTAACACATTGAGGAAAATTCTGAGTGAAATGACACTTACATGTTATTCCTTTAATAGAAGCATGTATATTTTTATGAAATAACTTTAGAAAGGTTTTCTTCTCTTATGATTTATTCCAAAAACATCACAAATAGTAAGATATAAAATAGGTCCACAGATAAGACTGTTAATATTCCTGCAATATGGCTGCCCATTTATAGTATTTCTATCCCTGTTAGCACTAGGAAGTGAAAATGAACCCATACATTTACATATATATGGGGCTTCCCTGGTGGCTCAGTGGTAAAGAATCTGCCTGCAGTGCAAGAGACCTGGGTTCAATCCCTGGGTTGGGAAGATCTCCTGGAGGAGGGCATGGCAACCCACTCTAGTACTCTTGTCTGGAGAATTCCATGGACAGAGGAGCCTGGTGGGCTACCGTCCATAGGCTCACACACGTATATATACACATATATGTTTAATCATCATGTATCTGCTATTTACCCATTTTATATATTTTATTTCATGTAATTTTCGCCTAAGTTCTATGCGATAGGCGTTTACAGAGAGGACATTTGAGGCTCAAGGAGAGGGAAGCCAGTTAGGCTTGATATCCAGGTAGGAGATACCTAGGTAGGAGGAGCAGACTGACCTGATGTTAGAAGTCAGTTTGAGTTCATGTTTCAAGCTTTCTTTGTTCTGTTTTGTTATTCTACTTTGCTCTCGTTTATACTTATCTGTGTAGTGTAGCATTAGTCACTCAGTTGTGTCTGACTCTTGCGACCAAATGGACTGTATCTTACCAGGCTCCTCTATCCATAGAATTCTCCAGGCAAGAATACTGGTGGTGGTGGTTTAGTCACTAAGTCATGTCCAACTCTTGAGACACCACGGACTGAGACCCTACCAGGCTCCTCTGTCCATGGGATTTTCCAGGCAAGAATACTGGAGTGGGTTGCCATTTCCTTCTCCAGGGGATCTTCCTGACCCAGGACTCAAACCCAGGTCTCCTGACTGAGCTGCAAGGGCAACTCAAGAATACTGGAGTGGGTTGCTCAGATGGTAAGGAATCTGCCTGCAACACAGGAGACCTGGATTTGATCCCTGAATCAGGAAATCCTCTGGAGAAGGAAAGGGCAAGAATATTGGAGTGGGTTGCCATTTCCTTCTTCAGAGGATTTCCTGACCCAGGGATCAAACCAAGGTCTCCGGCCTTGCAGGCAAACTCCTTACCATCTGAGTCATCTATTCTGCTTTTTGCTGAAAATTCTCTCATTTGTACTTATTTATACTCCTATTAAAACACACACACAATCATTTTGTAAGGCATATAATGTGGTTTATCTTACAGAATAATTTATAATATGTGATGAGGGTTTTAACACAAGAATAAAATCATATTGAATGAGGAGAGTTCATTTTTTTCTAATTTTATACATTCAACAACTTTCTTAATGTTTTCTCCTATAACAGAAAGTTTATGATAATATGAAACTAAATTTATCATTCTAACTTAATGCCCCTTACTCTATATTGGTAGAAACAAAATTGCCCAATTTGATCTACAAATATTCAGTTCAGTTCAGTTCAGTCGCTTAGTCATGTCCGACTCTTTGTGACCCCATGAATCACAGCACGCCAGGCCTCCCTGTCCATCACCAACTCCCAGAGTTCACTCAAACTCACATCCATCGAGTCGGTGATGCCATCCAGCCATCTCATTCTCTGTCGTCCCCTTTTCCTCCTGCTCCCAATTCCTCCCAGCATCAGAGTCTTTTCCAGTGAGTCAACTCTTCGCGTGAGGTGGCCAAAGTATTAGAGTTTCAGCTTTAGCATCAGTCCTTCCAATGAACACCCAGGATTGATCTCCTTTAGAATGGACTGGTTGGATCTCCTTGCAGTCCAAGGGACTCTCAAGAGTCTTCTCCAACACCACAGTTCAAAAGCATCAATTCTTTGGTGCTCAGCTTTCTTCACAGTCCAACTCTCACATCCATATATGACCACTGGAAAAACCTTGACTAGAAGGACCTTTGTTGGCAAAGTAATGTCTCTGCTTTTTAATATGCTATCTAGGTTGGTCATAACTTTCCTTCCAAAGAGTAAGTGTCTTTTAATTTCATGGCTGCAATCACCATCTGCAGTGATTTTGGAGCCCCAAAAAATAAAGTCTGACACTGTTTCCACTGTTTCCCCATCTATTTCCCATGAAGTGATGGGACCAGATGCCATGATCTTAGTTTTCTGAATGTTGAGCTTTAAGCCAACTTTTTAACTCTCCTCTTTCACTTTCATCAAGAGGTTTTTAGTTCCTCTTCACTTTCTGCCATAAAGGTGGTGTCATCTGCATATCTGAGGTTATTGATACAGGTTAGGCAAAAAGTTCATTCGGATTTTTCTGTAAGATAGTATGAAAAAATCTGAATGAACTTTTTGGCTAACCCAATGTGTTTTTAAGAGTAGATGAATGCTTTAAAAAAAAAAATGTTTTTTGTATGCTAGATGTCCTACATTATGCTAACCTTTGAAAATGCAGAGATAAATGATCTAGAAATTGTCTTCCAGGAATTCATAATATAATTAAAAACAATTAAAAAGTACACTATCAATTACACAAAAAGGCAGCCTAAGCATGATGGAGAAACACAATTTTCAGAAATGTCATTTAACCAAGTTTGCATAATTGGGAATGTTTCACAAGTGATTAATGCCTTAACCCAACATTTAAAAAGTATAGGGGTGAGCCAAAGTGGCATTCCCAGTTGAGCAAACACCATATACAAATCATGGAGGCAGGGGAGAACTGACCCTTCCACATTGGTATGTCAAGAGATCAAGTTGAAAGGACAGATCAGTCAGAGTTCTCTAGGATATCCTGAAGATAGTGAGAAGCCACTGAAGGATTTTAAATAGAGAGTGACATACGATTTGCACTTCAGAAAATCACCTGTGCAATTCTGTGGATATATGTAGGAGATGAAAATGGAGAGAGACTGGTTAGGAGGCTCTTTGGATATCCTGGTAGATTTATGGTTACCACGAGAACCATAGTAATGATAAACATGATGAACAGGAAGGAATAAATTCAAGAGCTATTTAAGAGAAAGAGTTGATTGAAAGAGGAGATTGAAGTACTGGGGAAAGTGCTGAATAACGTTGGGTTTCTGGGTCGGATAACTGAGAGTTTCAGATATTGTGAAAATTTGTGAATTCAGTTTAGCGAAGTTTCAATTTCTGGTGGCTGACTCATCCCCATTAAAAAAAACCTTACACATGCTGGAGATGTAGATCTCAGGCTTACAGATGTGGATTTGAAATTCATTGACTGTAGATCTGTAGCCATGAATGTCATTGAGATCAAGCAGGAGAGTCTATTTAACAAACAGTGTATTGGGAATCCTCAGGATTTAAACAGTAAGAGGGGGGAGAGTCTACAAAGGAAGCTAAGTATTCAGAACGTAAGAGACAAGCCAAAGAAAGAGTGTGACTGGAAGCTAGGGAAGCTGTCAAAAACGGAAAAAATGTTAAGTGACCAATAGGACCAAGTACTGAAAATTAAAATAAGAAATGAACATTCTCCATTGAATTTGGCAATGTAAAAATTATTGGTGTCTTTATGAAAGTTGTTGAAGTAGGAAACTGATATACTCGATAAGCAAATAATTAGGCAAAGTTGAATTATGATAAAAATTCTGAGTTATACAAATCTATGAATCACTTAAAGAGGATTGCAGAAATTTTATGACAATATGCTATATTAAATTATGCACTAGAAAAAAATAAAGTTTAAATGGAAAATATGTAAATGTGGACTATTGACAGTTAATGATTTTGGTTTTTCAAATTTGTGCGTGTTTAGATATGTTTTTCAAACCTGAGTTCTGTCTCATCCATGAATTGAGAATAAGAGTGATGTCTACACTGGATTTAAAATTTTCAGACTGTCATTTTTAAGTCACAAGCTAACAGAATTTAAATGATGCAAATAATTTTAAGTAAGTGTACTTTAAAAACTTTTATTATCAAGCTATATGCATTTTGGCAAATGAAAACAATATGCATTTATGTTAAATATTACAAACACAATTTTAGGAGGCATGAAGTATGAAGCTGAAATTAAATTTAATATCAAATAAAACAGCAAAATTTAAACTATAGCAACTCAATATCTTGAAGTCTATATTTTAGATCTAACAACCAATAAGCTACAATTTTTGAATATCACATTTATTTTCTGTTTAATTCTCACATGTCGGAACTAGATAGAAAATATTTTCATGGCATGCCATTATCTGAAGCTATCATTGGCATTAAACTAATGTGGTTGCTTATCTGGTGATGAAACAATTGCAGCTGAATCATAGCTATTGTTAAGAGAATGTCTCTTTCAAGACACTGGTTAATTGTGTTCTCAGATCTGTTCTTTGAGTTACAGAATGAAGTCAGAAATTATTTCCTAGGCCAAATTCAAGCTCCCCTAATTATATGAATAATTTGATTAGAATTTGTTCAGATGATGCAAATGATTAGGAAATTATATGCTTATGAGCCTTAATTCCTAAGGCAGTAGCTGTCTAAATCATGTTGATGATTAATAATTGTGAAGGCTTTATTAGCAAATATAATCTGTCATCAGTGTATAATAATCATGGTCATAGAATGATCCCCTTGACATACATGGAAAAATCTAGTTAAAATTTTTATAGTTCACAATTGAATTATTTTAACTGGGGATACACTATTCAATCTGTCCTACCTTTTCCTCACATAGTAGTAAAATTGGTACATTACCTGACTTTGTCTCATCCTAAGGATTTTGTACCAACTGACACCTTGCCCTTTCCCGTTACACAATCACCCCTTTCCAGAAATGTTTAAAGAGATGATTAGCAATAATGAGGGGTTCCCTGGTGGCTCAGACGGTAAAGAATCTGCCTGCAATATGGAAGACCCAAGTTCGATTCCTGGGTCAGAAAGTTATCCCCCGGAGAAGGGAATGGCTACCCACTCCACTATTCTTGCCTGCAGACTCTCCTGGACAGAGGAGCCTGATGGACTGCAGTCCATAGGGTCGCAAAAAAGTCAGAAACAACTGAAGTGACTTAGCAGACACAGCACAGCAATAATGAAATTGACAGTGCTGCCATATATCTATACGTTCCAAGTATTTCAATTATTACTCATCTGAAAAATGTATATTTCCTCTCACCCTGTTAGCCAACTGCCACCGGTTTACTACCATTAATATCGGTTGGATAAGATATTTATGCACACTTGTTAATGTTAAATACACCCAAGACTCTCTCTAATGTAACAAAAATGAATGCACAGTGGAAATATTACATTTAATGACATTGTCTGCCTTTAGGTAGGTAAGTACTGGTATATATCACATTTAAAACCTGTGACCAGTCCCTAGAGTTCCTGCTGTTTAACAGCTGATAAAAATGATTGCTCTACATGCTTTAGAGAGTTGTCCTTTGAAAAAAGTATATCAGTCTATAAAAAACCACGATGCTTCTATGTACCTTTATTACTGCCTAAGGACTAAAGTCCACAGGTTTGTGGGATCTGGTGCATTTCATTGTTGGGAGGGTCAACTCTTGGTCCAAGAAGCTTCCCAAAAGCTTCTTTATCAATTGATTTAAAGAAGCACCACTTCCTCTTCTCCTGGATTCTTATGTGTAAAAGTTAGACCCAGAAGAGAGCAGAAGAGGTGGAAGAAGCACACACCTGGTAAAAGGGAAGTCACAGCCAAGCCCAAGTACACCACAGTCAATTGGGCTTAAGTGTCACTTTTAGATGCTTCTTTATTTGGAGACAGCATGAAAGCCAGGGGTCACTTATCCCCAAGAACCAAAACTGCTGAGTTTTGCACAGTTCTACCTCACAATGCTGAGGCAGTAAATGTTATTAAAGATGCTTTTGTGAAAATCAATGCAATCTTATTTTGAAAATGAATATTTATTTTGTGGAATGGGATAGAAGAACTTAATATGACATTAAAGTAGTTTATTGCTTAATATGTTTTTAAAAGTGCACTGCAGAAAAATGTCCAGCATATTGAGCCAACAGAAACATGATTACAGAAGGTCCTTTCTTAGTACATTTAAGCTTTTTTGTTAAATATGAATTGTAATATGATGTTAGGTAGTGTGTAATAAAAGTGAAATTGAATCCAGTGGAGACTGGTTACCACAGGATTTAAATCCATTCTGGGGTCAATCAATTCAGATTGTTCAGTGACAAATGACAATAAAAGCAGTTCCAATTTGGGGCAGTGTAATACTTTGTTATGGTCACTTAGACTTATATACTTTATAATGAAAAGAACTGAAGCTGTAGAGTCAGAAGGCTCGGGTTTAAATGGAAGTTTTATTTCTCACCGAACAAGTCATGTCATCAGGCTCAAAACAGAGTGTGTCTGAACTATATGACTTAGGAGTGCTTCACATAACAGAATACTCAAATAATAATAGCTTAAACAGACAGATTAAAAGATTTTTTTTTATGTTATTGGGTAGTACACCAGCCTTTATCCTGCTTCTTCTATCCAGGCTTCTTTCCACTCCATCCTTAGTATTTGGCTATTCACCCATGGTGGCAAAGACGGCTTCTCCATTTCAGACCATCATGTCTTCAGTGCAGGGAGGAAGGAGGAAAGCTCAGGAAAAGGGAGGCAAACATTTTTCTCATTTTGAAGTTTTGTGTCTCCTTTTCTTTTTACTTTTAAAATTTTTTGTGAGGCTGGTGGGATCTCAGTTCCCCCATCAGGGGTTGAACCCTGGTCACAGTAGTGAAAGCCTGGAATCGTAACCACTAGGACACCAGGGAACTCCCTGTTTTGTGTCCTCTTTTTAAATAGAGAGTTCTCTTCAGTAGATCTTTTAAATAGATGTTTTAGCTTTGAAGTGAAAGTATTAGTTGCTCAGTCTTGTCTGACTCTTTACGACCCCATGGATTATAGCCTCTGTCCATGGAATTCTCCAGGCAAGAATACTGGAGCGGGTAGCCATTCTCTCCTCCAGGGGATCTTCCCAACCCAGGGATTGAACCCAGGTCTCCCACATTGAGGGCAGATTCTTCCATCTGAGCCACAGCCTTAACTGACTTACTAATGACAAGCAAATAGTAATGAGATGACAGGGACACATTACTTTGCCAACAAAGGTCCATCTAGTCAAAGCTTTGGTTTTTCCAGTGGTCATGTATGGATGTGAGTTGTACTATAAAGAAAGCTGAGAGCTGAATAATTGATGCTTTTGAACTGTGGTGTTGGAGAAGACTCTTGAGAGTCCCTTGGATTGCAAGGAGATCCAAACAGTCTGTCTTAAAGGAAATCAGTCCTGAATATTCATTGAAAGGACTGATGTTGAAGCTGAAGCTCCAATACTTTGGCCACCTGATGTGAAGAGCTGACTCACTGGAAAAGACCCTGATGCTGGGAAAGATTGAAGGTGGGAAGAGAAGGGGATGACAGAGGATGAGATGGTTGGATGGCATCACTGACTCAATGAACATGAGTTTGAGTAAACTCCAGGAGTTGATGATGGACGGGGAGACCTGGTGTGCTGCAGGGGGTCGAAAAGTGTCAGACACGACTGAGCAACTGAACTGAACTACAGGACTGACTTAGACCAATCATAGTTCATAACTCTGTGGTTGGAATATGGACTTACTCTGAGTTCAAGAGATTTTCAACTGAATAAATATCAGATTCTAGTCAGTAGGAAGATGATGAGGCAGAAGGAATGGATGTAAGGTAAATGTAAATCTTTGCCTGCAATAACGTTTGTGGTATAACTAGACCATGCACTTTAGTTTTCCTGGGACAAGCCCAGTTTAGACCTAGTGTTATTGCATAATTACTCACAAGGTACTCTGGAGCAAGCTCTTTGAGTGGAGAAATGTGGAAGTACTAAGAGGCTGACAGTATCTTAAGGCTTCAGCTCCAAAATGGCTCTGTGATATTGACTCATGTTCTATTGGTCAGTGTAAGTCATATGTGGCCAAGACCCAAGTGTATGCGGCAGATACAAGTCCTCCACTTGGACACTCTATGAAGTGAAGTGTCAAAGGGTCTATATAGTCCCAGCAGAGGACAGATTCATTTCTTTTTTCACACAAATGTAAAAATCAAATGTGGGTTTTGGCATGAATATCTTACTGTGAATATTAGCTATTTAAGTTCCAGTAAGGGAGGTAAGACTGGATTTTGCTGGTGGCTCAGTGGTACAGAATCTGCCTGCCAGTGCAGGAGATGCGGTTCAGTCCCTCGGTCTGGAGGATTCCCTGGAGAAGGAAATGGTTACCCACTCCAGTATTCTGGCCTGGGAAATTCCATGGACAGAGGAGCCTGGTGAGCTACAGTCCATGGGGTTGAAAATGAGTTGGACATGACTGAAGCAACTAAACAATTGTTAAAAGGAAATAGAGTAGGTGGGTGCCTCCAATATTAGTTGAGTAAATGAAATTAGTGTTTCACTGAATAATTGGATATCTAAACAGCCCTTTTAAAAGCTTCACAGGATTTTTATATATTATTGACCTTCAGGATAGAGTTGTATGATTTTTCGAATACATACTCTAGTGAGTCCAACCTGATCAATAAAATAAATCAAGAAGTGAAATGAACGTATGCAGGTTAGTTTTAATGATTGTTGATTTTGATGAATGATTTTCCTTGCTCTTTCATTTTTAGAATAATTATTTTAGGCTATAAGAAACCTTTGGAAAGAGAGGATCTTTTTGAACTTAATGAAAGTGATTCTTCCTATATGGTGTGTCCCATCTTTGAGAAACAATGGAGGAAGGAAGTTTTAAGGACTCAAGAGAGGCAAAAAGTAAAGGTAATTATTAAATCTTTAGTACTTACCTGCATAATTTGTTCCAAATGTCAGATATTATTATTAATATAGAAAATCCCTTAAATGTGTTAAATAACACATCATTTCCCTAACAATATTAGCTGTTATTAGAGCTGATTTCTGACATCAAATTATTCAGCATCTCTTTAAAGCTCAGGAGCAAGTGTGTTATATGTATAATTTGGGGCTTCTCATCAGTATCCTTCCTCATCCATTGTAGCTAAAATAGTTTCCATATCTCAGAGCATCATATCTGTTGGTCAAAGTAAGTCATGTAGTGGCCACGGCCAAGACTTATGTGGGGCAAGAGTAGGTTCTTCACATGTAGCATCATGCACACACACGAATATATATATATATATATATATATATATAAAATGTATGTATATATAGTCTTTAGACTTCTCAAAAAGAAAGTATGATTTGAAGATAAAAACTGTATTAGTGAAACAGTTTCAAAACTCACAACAGTGATAAAAAAAAATGGTTTCTTCTTTTGTTTGTGCTACATGGTATGAATAACACCAAGTGGTTTGGCACCATTCTATACCAATAATAGGGGCCATGTTTTCAAGTTTAATTGAACTTATTCCTTTCATGTTGCTTTTTATCTTTGGAGTACATTACTGATTTTATGATTATATGTATTTTATGGATTAGTTCTGTTCCTTTTTCTCATTGTTTTTGTTTTCTTTAATTATATAGTCATCTTTTCATAAAGAGGCACACACCAAGAAGCCATCTCTACTCCGGGCATTGTGGAACACTTTTAAGTTTATCCTGATTCAGGTTGCTTTATTCAAAGTATTGGCTGATGTTTTGTCTTTCACTAGCCCACTCATAATGAAGTAAGTTGAAGTTTTTTTTTGTTTTTTTCCCTTTCCCACAAGTACCTGATAAGAAATTTTACTGTTTCACTTTAAAAATTGCACTAAAAAAGAGTGGGGTGGTTTCATATTACAGGTTTTATTTTGGATGCAGGCATTCTGTTAAGTTTGCTTGTGATAAGAATGTGAATTATGATAATATAGTAATTATTGAAACAACCATGTATTAAGCACTAATCTAAAATCTTTATATTAATTATATAATCTAATCTTTACAACAGTCCTATAGTGTAGGAAGTAATATTGTACTCACTAGCACAATGTAGAAACAAAGAAATCTCTGTAATTTGCCTAAGACCACACAACTAGAAAATACAAGAGTCACAACACAAATCTAGGAAATTTGGCTTGAGTTTATATGTTTAGGAAATGAAATGACACATACCTTTACTATTTTTCTTTGCTGTGACCTTTTTGGAATTGAACTTTATCAGCCAAGGTAATAATATATAAATATATATATGCATGTATTTATGTGTGGGCTTCCTTGGTGGCTCAGCTGGTAAAGAATCCACCTGCAATACAGGAGACCTAAGTTTGATCCCTGGGATCCCTGGGTTGGGAAGATCAGTTGGAGAAGGGAATGGTTACGCACTCCAGTATTCTGGCCTGGAGAATTCCATAGACTTTATAGTCCACAGGGTTGCAAAGAATCGGACACAACTGAGTGACTTTTTGGAACTGAACTTTATCAGCCACGCAAATAATAATACATAATAATGCGTGTATTTATGTGTAAATATAGAGAAAAATATTTAAGTAATTTCTATTTCTAATAGTGTCTATATGCAAGGATTCATGATCAGACAGTAAAACTGAGTATTTGATTATATGTCTCCAAGGGTACAAGGAAAGATTTTTTTATTAACCAATTATTATATGTTTTTTGTTCTGAATATGTTTTCAAGTTGGAGTTTTTAAGAACAATTTAATTCATGAAAATAAAATTAATTCTGAGTTGCCAGATCCAAAATCACATCCGGGCACATATTTAGCCCATATTTATTAAACACCTACTATATGCCAAACTGTTCGAAGTAGACCATGGGGATTGAGCAAAAATCAAAAAGTCCCTGCTCTGATGACATCTAGAAGGGAGAGATAAACAATAAATGAATGAACATAAATTTTATTAAGAGGTAATTACTGCTAAGGAAAACAGTACAGTGAGGTAGTGGGGCAGGGCATGCTGGTCAGAGGAACTGGAAGCTGCTGTTTTCTGTGAGGTGGTTAGGGAAGACATTGGTTATTAATGGTGAAACTTGAACACAGTTCTAAAGGAAGTTAGGGAGGATGCCGAGATATATCTGTAGCAGACAGGAAGGACAAAGAGGGATCAAGCCATGAGGCAGCAAGCAGCATGCTTGGTATTTTTGAAGACTCAGAGGAGGCAAGTGAGTGGAGCAGGGAAGCTGAGAGGACAGTGGTAAGATTGAGGTCGGATATATACCCTACCATGTGTAACATGGACAGCTAGTGTGAAGCCGCTGTATATCACAGGGAGCTCGGCTCGGCGCTCTGTGATGAGCTAGAGGGCTGGGATTGGGGGTGAGAGGAAGGCTCAAGAGGGAGGTTAATAAATGTATGAAAGTGAAAGTGAAGTCGCTCAGTCGTGTCCGACTCTTTGTGACCCCATGGACTATAACCCACCACGCTTCTCCGTCCATGGGATTTTCCAGGCAAGAGTACTGGAGTGCATTGCCATGTCCTTCTCCAGAGGATCTTCCCAACCCAGGGATAGAAGCCAGGTCTCCTGCATTTTAAGCAAGACACTTTACCATCTGAGCCACCAGGGAAGTCCTTAATAAAGGTATACTTCTAGCTGATTTGTGTTGCTGAAAAGCATAAACTAACACAACATTGTAAAGCTAGTAAATTCCAATTAAAAAAAAAAAAGACATTGTGGGGGAGGGGAATAAAAAAGATTGAGGTCAGAAAGTCTGGGCAGCTAAGAAGATTTTGAAGGGCCTTGCAGAATGTAAGGGGGGCTTCCCCAGTGTTTCAGCAGTAAAGAATCTGTCTGCAATACAGGAGATGCAGGAAACTCGAGTTAAATTCCTGGGTCAAGAAGATCCCCTGGAATAGGAATTGGCAACCTACTCCAGTATTCTTGCCTGAAGAATTCCAGGGACAGAGGAGGCTGGCAGACTGCAGTCCATGGGGTTGCAAAGAGCTGGACACAACTGAGCAATTCAGCACACACTCAGAGAATGTGATGATACAGGCTTTCATTTTGTGTTAGAAGGGAAACCTTTGGAAGATTTTGAGCATAGAATGATATGATTAGACTGCAGTTTCATAGGAATCACTCTAGTAGCTATGTAGAAAATGAAGTAAAGAGGAGCAAGGGTGGAAGAAGAAGCAGCTATTAGCCCGCTATGGTAATCCAGGCAAAAGTCAATGGCAGCTTCAAGATTGTGGCAAAGAAGGTGACAAGTGGTCAGATTCTGGCCTTATTGTAAAATAATTAGCCTCCAATAAAAAAAAAAGAAAAATATACAGAAATCACCTGGAAAAAAAAAAAAGATATGGTCCATATATACAATGGAATACTACTCAGCCATAATAAAGAACAATATAATACCACTTGCAGCAACATGAATGGACCTAGAAATTGTCATACTAAGTGAAGTAAATCAGAAAGAAAAAATATATGATGATATGATATTTCAAGACAAATACCATATGATATCACTTACATGTGGGATCTAAAATATGACACAAATGAACTTATCTATGAAACAGAAAGAGACTCACAGAGAGGACAGACTTGTGGTTGCCAAGGGGGAGGGGGTGGGGGGAGGGGTGAAGTGGGAGTGTGGTATTAGCAGAGGCAAACTATTATATATAGAATGAATAAACAGCATGGTCCTACTGTATAGCACAGGGAGCGGTATTCATTAACCTGCAATAAGTCATAATGGAAAAGAATGTGAAAAAGAATGTATACATGTGTATATATATGTATAACTGAGTCACTTTGCTGTACAGCAGAAATTAAAACATTGTAAATCACCTATACGTCAATAAAATATATATTTTTAAATAAATAAATAAAAGTAGAGTCAACATTGTACCTTGATAGTTGAATGTAGGTTGAGAGAAGAAAAAAAGAGTCATGGTGCCTTCAGAGTTTTTGTTTGTCACAGATGAATGAGTTCCCATTTACTGACATACAGAAGGCTCAGAAAAGAGTAAGGAGTGCAATTTGCTAAATTTGAAATATGCATTACATTTTCTGCAGAATTAAATTAACAGACCTGACTGCCGTCCTTTGGAAAGACTGTTTATATGGCTGGCCTCAGGCTGGCAATTAGAACTTGAATTTCAGGAGGGTTCCCACTTACCCTCTCTAATAAGAGCGGTTCGATACGGCCAGACTGTTTTATACAGTCAATGTGATCCATGCTGAATTCCTCCTTTTTTTCTGAGAGTTTGGAATATTAGCCTGTGTTAGAAAGAGGGTACCCTGGATGCTGAGTCTTTAAGGGGCTTCCTTATTGTTGTTCGGTCACTAAGTCATGTCTGAATCTTTGCAACCGCATGAACTGCAGCACACAAGTCTTCCTTGTCTTTCACTATCTCTCGGAATTTGCTCAGACTTGGTGATGCCATCCAACCATCTCATCTTCTGTCTCCCACTTCTCTCCCTGCCCTCAATCCTTCCCAGCATCAGGGTCTTTTCCAATGAGGTGTCTTTAGGGGAGTGACCACACCATCATGGATATCTGGGTCATTAAGACTTTTTTTGTAGAGTTCTTCTGTGTATCCTTGCCACCTCTTCTGAATATCTTCTGCTTCTGTTAGGTCCATACCCTTTCTGTCCTTCATTGTGCCCATCTTTGCATGAAATGTTCCCTTGGTATCTCCAGTTTTCTTGAAGAGATCTATAGCCTTTCTCATTCTATTGTTTCCCTCTATTTCTTTGCACTGTTCACCTAAGAAGGCCTTCTTATCTCTCCATGCTATTCTCTGGGACTCCACGTTCAGGTGGATATATCTTTCCTTTTCTCCTTTGCCTTTTGTTTCTCTTCTTTTCTCAGCTATTTGTAAGGCATGTTCATACAACCACTTTGCTTTCTGGAATTTCTTTTTCTTTGGGATGGTTTTGGTCATCGCCTCCTGTACAATGTTGTTGAGATTACCTATGAAAAATAGAAAATACCTTTCTACCCAGAAGCCTGAGAAACTAACTCTTCACTCTGTGTGAGTGTGTGCTCAGTCGCTCAGTTGTGTCCGATTCTTTAGTGACCCCATGGATTGTAGCCTGCCAGGCTCCTCTGTGAATAGGATTTGCCAGGCAAGAATACTGGAGTGGGTTGCCATTTCCTCCTAGAATAGAACTCAGGTCTCCTGCATCTGGCCTTATTTATATAAAGCTTGAGTAAAAATAAAGGGAGGAGGGATGCCAAATAGGGCAAGTGGATAAAAAGAGCAGGCGAGAATGTGTGTGTGTGTGTGTATAACATTTTGACAGTACTTAGTTCACATATGTATTTTACTACTTTGGATGTTTAACACTTCTTCCCTTTTCTCGATTTGTATATGGCCTTCAGGCAAATGATCCTTTTCTGTGAACAACGCCAAGATTTTGCCTGGAGTGGTTATGGCTATGCTTTGGCGCTTTTTGTTGTAGTCTTTTTGCAAACCTTGATCCTTCAGCAATACCAGCGTTTTAAAATGCTCACTTCAGCAAAAATTAAGACAGCTGTAATTGGACTGATCTACAAAAAGGTAAAAGGTTTAAGAAATTCCAAGTTTCTAAATGGACTGTGTCCAATATGTGCTTTAAAATAAGGGATCTGGAAAAATAGAAGTAGTATTTAAAAAATTTCTAGTATGCACTTTGAATATACATTTATTTTGCTCAAAAATAACTTTGACTCATCAATATTGGTTATATCAATTTCTTTATAGGGTCCTCTCTATATATTTCCTGAAACTTTTAGTCAACCCGAATGCGTGAAACTAAATGATGTTCTTTGTCCACTCTTAATGTCACTTAACTCCTCCTCAGAAAATGAATGGAATTGGCCATTTCATGATTGTTTCTATTTATATATCAATAAATTAATTTCCATGGTCATTTTCCTTCTACATAATACCTTTTACTTATTCCTCTGCTCCCTCTCCTTTTTCATGAAACAAAGCCATACTTCTCTATAGAGTTGTGACCTATTTCTCTTTGAGTCTAAGCCCCCTCCTACCAACACCAAAAGCTGGTTGTCCCTTTTACCTAGCAAAACTCTAAAGTTTAATTTGTCCTTTCTTGAAAATGCAGTTTTAAATGTCGCCTTTTTACCATTCAGAGCCTATTTGCATCATAATTATAAACAATTAAAAACCTTCCTCCCTTCTGTTGTTATTACTGAGTTATTCAGTCAAAAGTGTATTTTGCCTTCTTATTCTGTAGTCCTCTGTCAATCTGTGTTCTTCAGATTTGGAATAGGAACTTAACTTACCTACTGTACCTTTATCATCTAAGACAGTGGCTTTCACATATTTTTATAAAAGTTGGAAGGCTGAGTAAATGAATAAATGAGTCATTACCTTCAAAACTAGAGAACTATTAAACATACATAATAAATGTGTGAAACTATCAATAAATGCAGATGCTTTAAGAAATCAGATGAGCAGGAAATCTACATTATTTGAAGGCAGTTAAGGAAGGTTTCACATAGAAAGGAGCCTTGAAATAATCTTTGGGAGAACTGTAGGATTTGTTGACCTGGATATGAAGTGTCATAGACCATTTGGCCATATTAGGCCAGAATGGAGACAGCAAGTGACTTTAGAGATTCTAGAATGATCCAAGCCCAACTGAGCCAGAATATAACTGAACTTTCAGTAAACCTAGCTCTGTGTGACACTGAAAGTGTTAGTTGCTCAGTTGTGTTCAACTCTTTGCGACCCCTTAGACCGTAGCTTGCCAGGCTCCTCTGTCCGTGGAATTTTCCAGGCAAAAATACTGGAGTGTGTTGCCATTTCCTTCCCCAGTGGATCTTCCCAACCTAGGCATTGAACCTGGGTGTCCCGCATAGCAGGCAGATTCTTTACCATCTGAGCCACCACGGAAGTCCTGTATAATTAGTTCTGTGTAACAGTGCTTTATTGACTATGCCAAAACCTTTGACTGTGTGGATCACAATAAACTGTGAAAAATTCTGAAAGAAATGGGAATCCCAGACCACCTGACCTGCCTCTTGAGAAACCTATATGCAGGTCAGGAAGCAACAGTTAGAACTGGACATGGAACAACAGACTGGTTCCAAATAGGAAAAGGAGTACATCAAGGCTGTATAGTGTCACCCTGCTTATTTAACTTCTATGCAGTGTACATCATGAGAAACTCTGGGCTGGAAGATGCACAAGCTGGAATCAAGATTGCCGGGAGAAATATCAATAACCTCAGATATGCAGATGACACCACCGTTATGGCAGAAAGTGAAGAGGAACTAAAAAGCCTCTTGATGAAAGTCAAAGAGGAGAGTGAAAAAGTTGGCTTAAAGCTCAACATTCAGAAAACTAAGATCATGGCATCTGGTCCCATCACATCATGGGAAATAGATGGGAAAACAGTGGAAACAGTGTCAGACTTTATATTTTGGGGGCTCCAAAATCACTGCAGATGATGATTGCAGCCATGAAATTAAAAGACACTTACTCCTTGGAAGGAAAGTTATGACCAACCTAGATAGCATATTAAAAAGCAGAGACATTACTTTGCCAACCAAGGTCCGTCTAGTCAAGGCTATGGTTTTTCCCGTGGTCATGTATGGATGTGAGAGTTGGACTGTGAAGAAAGCTGATCACCAAAGAGTTGATGCTTTGAACTGTGGTGCTGGAGAAGACTGTTGAGAGTCCCTTGGACTGCAAGGAGATCCAACCAGTCCATCCTAAAGGAGACCAGTCCTGGGTGTTCATTGGAAGGACTGATGCTGAAGCTGAAACTCCAATACTTCGGCCACCTCGTGCAAAGAGTTAACTCATTGGAAAAGACTCTGATGCTAGGAGGGATTGGGGGCAGGAGGAGAAGGGAACGACAGAGGATGAGATGGCTGGATGGCATCACCGACTCAATAGACATGAGTTTGGGCAAATTCTGCAAGTTGGTGATGGACCAGGAGGCCTGGTGTGCTGTGATTCATGGGATCACAAAGAGTTGGACACGACTGAGCTACTGAACTGAACTGAACTGAACACACCCCAGATACAAGGTCAGAGAGGCTGTTTGTAATTCTACAGGTTGTAACTTCTGAGAAATACAAATATGGAGAAAAGATATGAAATACAAATATTAAAGAGTCTAGGAATCAGTTTAAATGCTAACATTTGTTTCCCATATATGGCCTATATGGAATAGGTCTTCATTCATTGATTAAAGCATTGGAGTTTGAGTATAGGATTCAGGTAGGATTCAGGTACAAGCATAAAAGAATAGAGAGCAGTAGAAATTGAAGCAAACCATCAGAAATAAAAAGGAAAGTCAGGTCTTGTGGGTGAGTACCCAATAAGGGTTAAGAGAGCCTGGAGATTACGTAAGAGGGAACTCTCGACAGGAGTGAGACTATAGATCCTTAGAGATTATTTACCAAGAAAGAGCACTCTAAGGTCAGAGGGGTTTGGGTCCTGCAGCATGGATTAAAATTTACTTCTTAGTCCATCAGACCAGCAGCAGAAGACATCAGTTAGTGACACCTGTAGTGTTCAGATGCCTTGGGTGGCCTATGCAGGTGACACTAATATAAGGCAGTTTTCTTCTGAATCTCTTATCCTAAATCTTCTTTCCAAAGGGACTAATTGGGGTTATGAGATCTCTTGTCTCCTTTACAGGTTTTAGGATTCTGATGTTTATCATGTTTCGATAACCTCAGGATCCTAAATGGCTCTCATAGATGACCAGATAACTCATATTCATCTGACATGGGCACTCCTTCATCAGGAATTCATTACTAGACTTGGATGAAGCTAGTCTCACATCCTTTTCCTGGTGAGGAGGGGAGGTGTTAGAAAGTCTACCCATCCGCATGATTGTTGCTACTCTAGTAAAGTGAAAGGGACTTCATTTTTAAGGTTTGTGGGGAGGAACACGTACCTCTTTCTACTTGACCACTTCATGAGTCTTTGGGTCTCAAAACTCAGTTTTGTTACCCCTTCACTCCCAATTACAGGCTCCATGAGAGTTTTTGAGGACTGAGAACATGATATGTTTCAAAAAACAGCATCAGTTAGTCCTGTGCTTTATGTGGGCAGCCTGTGGGCATTTTGTCAGATGCCATCCATAGAAGTTTTTGTGATTTTTGAATTATTCTATATCCACATCGTGCAGTATGGTAGCTACTAATCACATATGACTGTTGAAACTGAAAAGCTGACAAGTAAGAGCAAGGAAGTAAAATTTTAATTTCAATTAAATTTAATATCCATATCTAGACTGTCTACATTTGTGCCTAAAGGATGTTCTTTCCTTAATTGTGGGAAGAATATAGTATAAAGAAAATTGATAAAATTCTTTTTCCATTCTTTAAAATAGAGATACTTAAATGTGATCAGAAGGAGAAGAGAGAAAAAGAATCCTGGCATACTTTTTTGCATCCAAAAAAGCTGAAGAAAATGAATTCTCATAGATTTATGAGGATTCACCTTTACATACACCATGACTCATTAGAAGTATGGTAACCACTGAAAATCACTGGGATAGAAATGTTTAGGGCTCTTCCAATTCTAAATTATATAATGTCTATGACTCAGAGCTAGGGTGGCCAGGAAAAATAGTTCAAGAAATAAATATATGAATCAGGGCTGTGGCAAAAAAATTCAGCAAAGAACAAATATATGAGGGAGAATGTGAAATTGCAAAGCAAATTTCATAATCATATGACAAAATGAACCATTACTGAATTGGGGTCAGTAATAAGACATTTCCAGTCCGTAAAAAGGATTTTTGAGGCTGGGAGCCATATATGCTTTATCTGGGTCTTTTTATGGCTTCCCTGGTGGCTCAGATGGTAAAGAATCTTCCTGCAATGCAGGAGACACAAGAGACTCAGGTTCAGTCCCTGGGTCAGGAAGATCTCCTGGAGAAGGAAATGGTTACCCATTCCAGTATTCTTGCCCAGATAATTCCATGGACAGAGGAGTCTGGCAGGCTATGGTCCATGTTTTCACAAAGAGTCGAACACGATTGAGCAACTAACACTTTTTTTAGAGCAAAATGCAATCAATGAAATGAATGAAGTTTCAAAAAATAATGAGTCACAAGGTTGTATTACCAGTCTTCCTGAGTGGGACCCCAACAAGGGTCCTTCTGTCCAGTGCCGTTTGAGCCATCTGAGTTCTGGTCAGGAACGAAGGAAGGTTTTATTCTTTGATCAGCTAATGAAGAGGTGTGGTCCTGTTCTCTTGAGCATCCACTCTCCCAATAGGCAGTAGGTAGGGCTGCTTTATAGGGATCTCTCAAAGTGAGGTTCTTGTGGAGCTGAAGCAAGGGCAGCTGGGCTGCTTAGGCTCCAGATTCCTGGATCAGCGTCTCTGCACGTGGCCTGCAGCGACCATCTTGGGTTTTGTGTCACGCACAGCTTCTGCACGTGGACGCCCAGCCAAGGTGTAGGCTCGGCTGTTTCATTTCACAGGAGGAACCCTGGTCTGAAGGGCCAGATACAAGGCTCTGCAAATGACCTCCCTGTGAGCAAGTGAGAATAGGCTAAATGCTAGGGAAAAGGAAAAGAAAAACAAGGAAAGACTTTATTTTATTACCCGATTCCCTGAGAATTGTTAATGGCCTTTGCTAGTGACAGTTGTGCTTTGTGGGTTTTCCTAAAGAAGGGCATGTATTTGACTCCTTGGGTAATTTGATTATTTTGAACTACCCAGTCTTTTAGTTTTTACATAAGTCAGTTTATACTTTCCTTCTAGAAAAGTAGGATAAAGTGTTTGTATTTGTTTATAATAGTAAGTTGGAGGTGGATGCTATTAGAGATCAATGAATCTCACTTAAAAAATGCTGTAGTCTTAATGAAATGAGAATAACCGTTCTTAGATTTCCATTGTTTTTCTTGGCCACATTAAATGGTCAGTAACTTATTAGTTAAAAAGCTGCCTTTGGAGGAGACATGGCTAGAAGTTTAACTATCGTAGTGTATTTTTTCCTTTTTTGTTTCCTCTTATGGGAGCAGTATTTATTCTGTCATATCATCAGCACCATACCTTGGAAGGCAGTAACAGAAAATTAAAGGATTCAGCATTGCAGCAGCCATCAAGCTTAGGAGGATCCTGACCCCTTGTGAACCTCCCAGGGTTGTGCCTTTCCTCTGCTAGCCCTATAGACTGCCATATGCACTGAGTCCATGGGTTTTAAGCTATGGAATGTCCCACTGAAGGCCCTGCCTACTCATTTTCCAGAGGGGCTTTTTCTCTGGGCTTTGAATTAGTCATTTATTGAGTGAAGAGAACTTGAGTGTCCTCTTATCCTATTTACAGTTGTTAGATCTAGCTCTCAAACCTGTCTCTCTTTAAATCAGTGTGGTAGGAGTTCCTTAAAACTTTTGGCATATAGTGGGACTTTTGCTAATTTCTGGTATAAATATCAATTTCCTACTTATTTTACAGTTATTTATGCATTTTTCCTGGGCTTTCTGGGCTTCCCTTGTGGTTCAGCTGGTAAAGAATCTGCCTGCAGTGTGGGAGACCTGGGTTAGATCCCCAGATTGGAAAGATCCCCTGGGGAAGGACATGGCAACCCACCTCCAGTATTCTCGCCTGGGGAATTCCACAGACAGAGTAGCAAGACAGGCTGCAGTCCATGGAATCTCAAAGAGTTGGAGATGACTCTGCAACTAACTTTCACTTTCATGCATTTTTCTGGGAATTTAAAATGAACGGGAAATTAAATAAATGAATTTCTAATATTAGTAAGAAATTACCAATAATTAACCTTAAGTATATTGAATTCAATATACAAATATTAAGTGACATATACAGAGGGAAAGGGAGAATTGGGCCTTGGAAGAACAGAGAAGATGTATTTCCATCTTCTAATGAAGCCTACTCTTACCTCTGTAAATACCCATGGCCCTTCTTAGCTACTGTTACACTTGTGTGTGTGTGTGTGTGTGTTAGTCCCTCAGTTGTGTCCAACTCTTTGCGACCCCATGGGCTGTTGCTGGCCAGGCTCCTCTGTCCATGGAATTCTGAAGGCAAGAACTGGAGTCGGTAGCAATTTCCTTTTCCAGGGGATCTTCCCAACCCAGGGATTGAACCCTGGTCTCGTGCATTGCAGGCAGATTCTTTACTACCTGAGTCATTGGAAGCCCTTATAATCAGCCTCTGTGTAGGATGTGTGTGTAGGGGGGAGTGGACTCCACTACTAGACTGTAATCTCTTTACGATTGAAACTATATCATTAAAAAAAAATAACTTTTGTTAGATATTCATTGATTCACCTGTGTACTCTGTATTGATAAACTTTAGATGATTTAGTAGGGGTGCCAACAAATAGAAAGGAAGCTTGGTGCTAGAAAGCTAAAATTGATTTCTTTTGCAGTTTTTCAGTTCCACAAATCATAAAGGGTTCTTGGTGGATTTATTTGGTTGGAAATTCAATTGTTACTCTCTCCCAGTAGGCAGTAAATGTTAAAGCTGTGCAATTCAATCAATAATTGTTTTCTCTTCATCTGCAAACACATCTCTTGATATGTGATCCAAATACATACATCACGATGCATATTTGCCTAAATATATCACAAATTTTTATTTTTAGTTATAAGTTATCGTTGTTTGACTGTAAAGATCCTGCATGATCTACAGAACTGTAAGTATTCTGCTTCTCTTTTCCCAGGCTCTGCTTCTATCTAATGTTTCTAGAAAACAGTTTTCTACTGGGGAAATTATTAACTTGATGGCAACAGATGCCCAGCAGCTCATGGACTTGATGGCAAACATCAATCTTCTTTGGTCAGCTCCTTTTCAAATCCTGATGGCCATATCACTCCTTTGGCAAGAGCTGGGTCCAGCAGTGTTAGCAGGGGTGGCAATCCTTGTGTTTGTTATACCAATGAATGCTTTAGTTGCAAATAGAATGAAAAAGCTGAAGGTAAGAAAATAATTGCCTCATGTTACATGTGTCAAACAGAAGCTGAGTTTCTAGACTTGATAATAAACACCTAGCTAATTCTTTGAATATGGAAAATAGAGGCTTAAAATGGATATAATACAAATTAATCATTCATTTATTGAACCAGTATTGATTGAGCATGTATCCTGTCAGTTATGTGCCAGGCACATAAAGTATAGCAGTGAAGAGAATTGACAAGTTCCAGCTCTCCTTGGATTACTGGGAGAGAAAGGCAACAAACAAGTAAATAAATAGGTAGATAGCATAATGCCTGGTGTTAATTTGTGTAGGAAGAGAGATGATTAGGATAAGGTGATAGAGTAACAAGAATTTCATTTCACAAACAAGGTCTGGAACATCCTCAGGAAAGATGTGATGTATCAGCTGAGTAAGGCAGCAATCCATGTGGATGTCTGAGAAAAAGATATCAAGCAAACGGAATGGTGTGTGCACAGCCTAGAGATGAGGGTATGCTTGGTCTGCCTTAAGAAGTGGCAAGAAGGCAAGTGAGCTAAAGTGAGCAAGGATTGGCTGCATGCAGCCAGTTGACTGTAAATGCTTAACTGAATTAATTTTAATATTCTTCCTCTACATTCAGCCAGTCATCTGACTATCAATATATTTTTGACATCCAGACAGTGTGTACTATGCTGTACTGTAGGAATGTGGGAACAGGACGAAGACAGAGTTCACTTCTCTGAAGGAGATCACACTGTAATGGGAGAGACAGATGGTTTCCCATGTTAAAGTCACAGATGCAGATGTGTTGCAGATGTGTTGCTTATGACAATTATTTTATTATTTTAACTGAATAAAGGGTAAACAACATCTTATGTATGGACATGGAAATGAATCAATCACTATTAGAGGAAAAAGTAAATTAGAGAAACACACACACACATATATACATAATATGTATATATTTATGTGTATATGTGGGTACTTTCCAGGTGTCTCAGTGGTAAAGAATCTATCTGCCAATGCATGAGATTCAGGAGATGCGGGGTCGATCCCTGGATTGGGAAGATCCCCCAGAGAAGGAAATGGCAACCCAGTCTAGTATTCTTGCCTGGGAAATCTCATGGACAGAAGAGCCTTGTGGGCTACAGTCTGTGGGGTTGAAAAAGTGTTGGACACGACTTAGCAACTAAACAACAAAAATCTGTAATATGTATGCCATGCATTTATATGGTGTGTATATATATGTATATATGTGTGTGTGTGTATATATATGTATATATGATCCAGTTTTTAAAATGTGAATATACGTTTGCACATGGATATGATAAAAATATATATAAAGTGACATATTTATATCACTATTTACATAGTGATAAAGATATATAAATATAGGTTTGAATGTATTTGTATAAGCATAGAAATAACCTAGAGATAAATCACTAGTCTTTTATGAGTAGTTACCTATAAAGTAGAATTAGATGGAAGGAGGGAAGATATTTTTACTTATTACTTTATTTTTTCTTTTATTAATTTATTTTTTATTGGAGGCAAATTATTTTACAATATTATATTGGTTGGTTTTGCCATACATTGATATGAATTTGCCCCGGGTTTACATAAGTTCCCCCTCCTGAACCCCCCTCCCACCTCCCTCCTCCCTTTATCCTCCCTCTGGGTCATCCCCGCATGCCAGCCCCGAGCATCCTATAACATGCATTGACCCTGAACTAGTGATTCGTTTCACATATGACAACATACGTGTTTCAATGCCATTCTCCCAAATCATCCCACCCTCACCCTCTCCCATAGAGTCCCAAAGACTGTTCTGTACATCTGTGTCTCTTTTGCTGTCTCGTGTACTGGGTTATCATTTGCATCTTTCTAAATTCCATATATATGTGTTAGTATACTGTATTGGTGTTTTTCTTTCTGGCTTACTTCACTCTGTATAATAGGCTCCAGTTTCATCCACCTCATTAGAACTGATTCAAATGTATTCTTTTTAATGGCTGAATAATACTCCATTGTGTATATGTACCAAAGCTTTCTTATCCATTCGTCTGCAGATGGACATCTAGGTTGCTTCCATGTCCTGGCTATTATAAACAGTGCTGCAATGAACATTGGAGTACACGTGTCTCTTTCAATTCTGGTTTCCTCGGTGTGTATGCCCAGGAGTGCGATTGCTGGATCATATGGCAGCTCTATTTCCAATTTTTTGAGGAATCTCCACACTGTTCTCCATAGTGGCTGTACTAGTTTGCATTCCCACCAACAGTGTAAGAGGGTTCCTTTCTCTCCACATCCTCTCCAGCATTTATTGCATGTAGACTTTTGGATAGCAGCCATTCTGACTGGTGTGAAATGGTATCTCATTGTGGTTTTGATTTGCATCTCTCTGATTATGAGGGATGTTGAGCATTTTTTCATGTGTTTGTTAGCCATCTGTATGTCTTCTTTGGATAAATTTCTGTTTAGTTCTTTGGCCCATTTTTTGATTGGGTCATTTATTTTTCTGGAATTGAGCTGCAGGAGCTGCTTGTATAATTTGGAGATTAACCCTTTATCAGTTGCTTCATTTGCTATTATTTTCTCCCATTCTGAAGGCTGTCTTTTCACCTTACTTATAGTTTCCTTTGCTGTGCAGAAGCTTTTGATTTTAATTAGGTCCCATTTGTTTATTTTTGCTTTTATTTCCAATATTCTGGGAGGTGGGTCATGGAGGATCCTGCTGTGATTTATGTCGGAGAGTCTTTTGCCTACGTTCTCCTCTAGGAGTTTTATAGTTTCTGGTCTTACATTTAGCTCTCTAATCCATTTTGAGTTTATTTTTGTGTATGGTGTTAGGAAGTGTTCTAGTTTCATTCTTTTACAAGTGGCTGACCAGTTTTCCCAGCACCACTTGTTAAAGAGACTGTCTTTTCTCCATTTTATATTCTTGCCTCCTTTGTCAAAGATGAGGTGTCCATAGATGCGTGGATTTATCTCTGGGCTTTCTATTTTGTTCCATTGATCTATATTTCTGTCTTTATGCCAGTACCATACTGTCTTGATGACTGTGGCTTTGTAGTAGAGCCTGAAGTCCGGCAGGTTAATTCCCCCAGTTCCATTTTTCTTCCTCAAGATTGCTTTGGCTATTCGAGGTTTTTTGTATTTCCATACAAATTGTGAGATTACTTGTTCTAGTTCTGTGAAAAATATCTTTGGTAGCTTGATAGGGATTGCATTGAATGTATAAATTATTTTGGGTAGTATACTCATTTTTACAATATTTATTCTTCCAATCCATGAACATGGTATATTTCTCCATCTATTAGTGTCCTCTTTGATTGCTTTCAGTAGTGTTTTATAGTTTTCTATGTACAAGTCTTTTGTTTCCTTACGTAGATATATTCCTAAGTATTTAATTCTTTTCGTTGCAACAGTGAATGGAATAGTTTCCTTAATTTCTCTTTCTATTTTCTCATTATTAGTGTATAGGAATGCAAGGGATTTCTGTGTGTTGATTTTATATCCTGCAACGTTACTGTAATCATTGATTAGCTCTAGTAGTTTTCTGGTAGAGTCTCTAGGGTTTTCTGTATAGAGGATCATGTCATCAGCGAACAGTGAAAGTTTTACTTCTTCTTTTCCAATTTGTATTCCTTTTATGTCTTTTTCTGCTCTGATTGCTGTAGCCAAAACTTCCAGAACTATGTTGAATAGTAGTGGTGAGAGTGGGCACCCTTGTCTTGTTCCTGACTTTAGGGGAAATGCTTTCAGTTTTTCACCATTGAGGATAATGTTTGCTGTGGGTTTGTCATATATAGCTTTTATTATGTTGAGATATGTCCCTTCTATTCCCACTTTCTGGAGGGTTTTTATCATGAATGAATGTTGAATTTTGTCGAAGGCTTTCTCTGCATCTATTGAGATAATCATATGATTTTTATTTTTCAGTTTGTTAATGTGGTGTATTACGTTGACTGATTTGCGGATATTGAAGAATCCTTGCATTCCTGGGATAAAGCCCACTTGGTCATGATGTATGATCTTCTTAATATGCTGTTGGATTCTGATTGCTAGAATTTTGTTAAAGATTTTTGCATCTATGTTCATCAGTGATATTGGCCTGTAGTTTTCTTTTTTTGTGGGGTCTTTACCAGGTTTTGGGATTAGGGTGATGGTGGCCTCATAGAATGAGTTTGAAAGTTTCCCTTCCTCAGCAATTTTCTGGAAGAATTTGAGTAGAATAGGTGTTAGCTCTTCTCTAAATTTTTGGTAGAATTCAGCTGTGAAGCTGTCTGGACCTGGGCTTTTGTTTGCTGGGAGATTTTTGATTACAGTTTCAATTTCCGTGCTTGTGATGGGTCTGTTCAGATTTTCTATTTCTTCCTGGTTCAGTTTTGGAAAGTTGTATTTTTCTAGGAATTTGTCCATTTCTTCCAGGTTATTCATTTTATTGCCATATAATTCCTGATAGTATTCTCTAATAATCCTTTGTATTTCTGTGTTGTCAGTTGTGATCTCTCCATTTTCATTTCTAATTTTATTGATTTGGTTCTTCTCCCTTTGTTTCTTGATAAGTCTGGCTAGCGGTTTGTCGATTTTATTTACCTTCTTAAAGAACCAGCTTTTGGCTTTGTTGATTTTTGCTATAGTCTCTTTTGTTTCTTTTGCATTTATCTCTGCCCTAATTTTTACAATTTCTTTCCTTCTACTGACCCTGGGGTTCTTCATTTCTTCCTTTTCTACTTGCTTTAGATGTAGAGTTAGGTTATTTAGTTGACGTTTTTCTTGTTTCTTGAGGTGTGCCTGTATTGCTATGAACTTCCCCCTTAGCACTGCTTTTACAGTGTCCCAGAGGTTTTGGGTTGTTGTGTTTTCATTTTCATTCATTTCTATGCATATTTTGATTTCTCTTTTGATTTCTTCTATGATTTGTTCGTTGTTCAGCAGCGTGTTGTTCAGCCCCCATATGTTGGCATGTTTAATAGTTTTTCTCCCATAATTGAGATCTAATCTTACTGCATTGTGGTCAGAAAAGATGCATGGAATGATTTCAACTTTTTTGAATTTACCAAGGCTAGATTTATGGCCCAGGATGTGATCTATCCTGGAAAAGGTTCCATGTGCACTTGAGAAAAAGGTGAAATTCATTGTTTTGGGGTGAAATGTCCTATAGATATCAATTAGGTCTAACTGGTCTATTGTATCATTTAAAGATTGTGTTTCCTTGTTAATTTTCTGTTTAGTTGATCTATCCATAGATGTAAGTGGGGTATTAAAATCTCCCACTATTATTGCATTATTGTTAATTTCCCCTTTCATACTTGTTAGTAATTGTCTTACATATTGCAGTGCTCCTATGTTGGGTGCATAAATATTTATAATTGTTATATCTTCATCTTGGATTGATCCTTTGATCATTATGTAGTTTCCTTCTTTGTCTCTTTTCACAGCCTTTGTTTTAAAGTCTATTTTATCTGATATGAGTATTGCTACTCCTGCTTTCTTTTGGTCTCTATTTGCATGGAATATCTTTTTCCAGCCCTTCACTTTCAGTCTGTATGTGTCCCTCGTTTTGAGGTGGGTCTCTTGCAGATAACATATATGGGGGTCTTGTTTTTTAATCCATTCAGCCAGCCTTTGTCTTTTGGTTGGGGCATTCAACCCATTTACGTTTAAGGTAATTATTGATAAGTACAATCCCGTAGCCATTTTCTTTATTGCTTTGGGTTCGAGTTTATACACCCTTTCTGTGTTTCCTGTCTAGAAAAGATCCTTTAGCATTTGTTGGAGAGCTGGTTTGGTAATGCTGAATTCTCTCAGCTTTTGCTTGTCTGTAAAGCTTTTGATTTCTCCTTCATATTTGAATGAGATCCTTGCTGGGTACAGTAGTCTGGGCTGTAGGTTATTTTCTTCCATCACTTTAAGTATGTCTTGCCATTCCCTCCTGGCCTGAAGAGTTTCTGTTGAAAGATCGGCTGTTATCCTTATGGGAATCCCCTTGTGTGTTATTTGCTGTTTTTCCCTTGCTGCTTTTAATATTTGTTCTTTGTGTTTGATCTTTGTTAATTTGATTAATATGTGTCTAGGAGTATTTCGCCTTGGGTTTATCCTGTTGGGGACTCTCTGGGTTTCTTGGACTTGGGTGATTATTTCTTTCCCTATTTTAGGGAAGTTTTCAACTATTTTCTCCTCAAGTATTCTCTCACGGTCTTTCTTTTTGTCTTCTTCTTCTGGGATTCCTATGATTCGAATGTTGGAGTGTTTAACATTGTCCCAGAGGTCTCTAATATTGTTCTCATTTCTTTTAATTTGTTTTTCTTTTTTCCTCTCTGTTTCATTTATTTCTACAATTCTATCTTCTAGCTCGCTTATCCTGTCTTCTGCTTCTGTTATTCTATTGTTTGTTCCCTCCAGAGTGTTTCTGATCTCATCTATTGTATTATTCATTGTATATTGACTCTTTTTTATTTCCTCTAAGTCCTTATTAAACCTTTCTTCCATCTTCTCAATCCTTTTCTCCAGGTTATTTATCTGTAACTCCATTTTGCTTTCAAGATTTTGAATCATTTTCACCACCAAAATTCGAAATTCTTTTTCATGTAGATTCCCTATATCTTCCTCTTTTGTTTGTGTTGGTGGGCAATTATCTTGTTCCTTTACTTGCTGGGTATTTCTCTGCTTCTTCATCTTGTTTATAATGCTTTGCTTGGGGTGGCCTTTCCCTCTTCTGGCCGTTTGTGGAGTTCTCTTTATTATGTAGTTTCCTTGCTGTGTGTGGGGTTGGACAGGTGACTTGTCAAGTTTCCCTGGTTATGGAAGCCTGTGTCGGTGTTCTGGTGGGTGGAGCTGGATTTGTTCTCTCTGGAGTGCAATGAAGTGCCCAGTAATGAGTTATGAGATGTCAGTGGGTTTGGAGTGACTTTGGGCAGCCTGTATATTGAAGCTCAGGGCTAGTTTCCTGTGTTATTGGAGAATTTGCGTGGTATGTCTTGCTCTGGAACTTGTTGACCCTTGGGTTTAGCGTAGGTATGGAGACGTTTGATGAGCTCCTATCGATTAATGTTCCCTGGAGTCAGGACTTCTCTGGTGTTCTCAGGATTTGGGCTTAAGCCTCTTGCCTCTGGTTTTTGGTCTTATTCTTGGAGTAGTCTCTAGACGTCTCTATCTGTCATTTCCAAGGTGGTTCCCTCTGTTTTAGCTTCTGTCTGCTGGTCTCTTCAGTGTCTAATTTCCGCCCTGATACTAGGGGGTGGGTGGACACTTTTTAAGGCTCAGTTGTTCAGTCCTGTTCCGGGAAGGGAGGAACGCTGCAGTCAATTATCTCTGGCGTCTGTGGGGAGTGCTCGCAGCATCTCGGCCACACTGGGTTTGCCCCCGCTCACAGCACGTATGCTGTCCCAGTCTACACTGCACAGGCTCTAGGTTGCTCTGCCGGGAACTGTCCGAGGCCGGCACCAGGTTGTATGCACTTCCCAGGTCTGAGCGGCTCAAGTTCAGGTTCTCAGGTACTCCACAAAGGCGCAGACTTGGTTGGGCCTGCGTTTTGTGCCTTCCCCAGTCCGAGCAGCTCAGGGGACCAGGTGTTTGGCGAGCGCGGTCTCTGCGACTTATCGCCTCCCCAGTCCCCGCCACTCAGTTTTCTGGGTGTACAACCAGCGCACCTTCTCAGGGGGATATCAACCGGCCCGAGCCCAAGAAGTCCTGAATAGCAACAAGCCTGTCTGCAGTTTGTATCGGATGCCTTTCTGGGGCCGCGGTTGCCCGCTCCGGCTCTGGCTGCGCTCCCTGCCTGTCTCCGCGGGGGATGGGGGATGGGCCGACCACAGCCGGCTCGCTCTGCTCAGTCCTTTATTCTGTGAGCGGGGCTGGCCGAGTCATAGGTTAGAGCTTTCCGCCTTTTCGTGGGGAAGCTATCCCACAGTCTGCTTTGCTCTCCCCAGTTCTCTCAAATTGTTCTCGCGGCATTCAAGCCCAGTCCTCTCTCTAAGCAGTTCAGCCGGCTCCTCCCTGCCCAGCCCCCGCTTGCTAATACTTATTACTTTAATACACACATTTAGAAGCTAAGAATTTATACCTTCTTTTACTTTTTTCTGAATTTTTCAAATAATTACTGCAAAGCCTAGTTTTTAAAGATAAGAATTAGGAAATAACATATAATTATAAAATAATTATGAATTACTAAACACATGGGTATTTAGAATAACAGATTTTTTAATGAATAATTTTAAAATATGTTTTTTAATATTTTGGATTTTAAATAATTGTAAGTTAAATTTTTAGGAATGGAATTACATTATCAGGAATTTATCTAGAGCCCTAAAACATCCAAAGAGACTCCAATATGATGTATAATTATTCTAAATAAAATATATGCTTTAATCACACAAACTATATAAAAGATGTTAGCTTGTAAATGTGCACTTTGTTAGATATACCAGTACTTATTATTGCATATAACATAATTGTGGCAATATTATTGGAGAAAATCCTTCAGACGGAATGACCAAAAGATAATAAGTATTATAAATAAAGTTTTATATTATAGTGTTATATAATACTTATATAATATTTGCAAGAAAAGCTGGTATGTATATATATGTATGTATGTATATATATTTGTGATAATAGAAGTACCACAGGAATAAAAATAAAGATTTGCATACATATAATTGATAGAGTTTGGGGAATTTTTCCCATTTTGATTGAATATAGATATAGAAAAATGTTGTTATAAATGGAATAAAAATATCTATCAGATCCATTTATAACAACATTTTTCTGAATAAATATTATATTTTCTACTCTTTTGGAAAGTTTACACCTTGTTTTTATTTTACTGCTGGCTATTTTGAAGTTTTAAAGTATCTATTTATAACTGTTATCTAACAGTAACAATAATGTTGTATGAATGTTATAATATAGTTTTCATCCACTGAATATTATATAAAATAGAGGAAATAGATTGCATTTTTAAAAATAGTTATATAAATTAAAGTATTAGCAACTTTTGTCAAATATACTGTCATTTTCTTTCCATTATACAGAAAAATCAAAGGAAGAACAAAGACAAACAGATAAAACTGCTCAATGAAATCTTACATGGAATTAAGGTAATAGAAAAAGGACATGCATTTAATTTATCTTTTAGAATATAGCAATAAGTTGACCAATAAATGAATCTTTCACCATTCTCAATATCAAAGTAACGAAATATGTATAATTTTGAAAGAGTAATTTAGATTTCAGCTATATAAGATTTCTTACGTTGAAATAGCATTTAAATAAAGCCAAATAAAATGTAAGGTTTTTTTTTTGTTCTCAACCAATAACTAAACGCAAATATCTCCAAAGACACAAAATATTACTCGTTTTAAATACAGAATGAAGCAGGGAAGAGTGGCAGTAACACTGTCGTCAGTGTGAGGGTAGATGCATGCGGAAAGTGATGAGAGGCCGTCCAGGTTCTTTTATACAGAAACCATCATACAAGACCTATTCTATGAAAACGAGCGAAAGTGTTCATCGCTCAGTCATGTCCAACTCTTTGTGACCCCATGGACTAGAGCCCGCAAGGCTCCTCTGTCTGTGGAATTTTCTGGGCAAGAATACTGGAGTGGGTCACCATTCCCTTCACCAGGGGATCTTCCCGACCAAGGGACTGAACCCAGGTCTCCTGCATTGCAGGCAGATTCTTTACCGTCTGAGCCACTTACCTGGCTATTCTGTGAAAAGTATGTTACCGATTATCTGTTTCCTGGAAAAACTACCTCCACTCCACACCACTAACATATTCTCTGTGATAAAATGAGTGAAGCCTTATAAATTTTGTATAGAGATATCCCTCAATTTTGGAGAAGGGAATAGCAGTCCATCCAGTATTCATGCCTGGGAAATCCCACAGACAGAGGAACTTGACAGACTAAAGTCCATGAGGTTGCAAGGGGAGGACACAGCTTATAGCTTACTAAACCACCACCACATTCCTCAGTTTACAATGGCTTTATATCCTGATATACCCATCATAAGCTGAAAATATCGTTGTCGAAAATGCATTTAATACACCTAACATACTTATTACCATAGTTTAACATATGCTTACATCACTTAATTAGACTACAATTGGGCAAAAGCATCTGACACAGAGCCTATTTTATAATAAAAGTGAAAGTGAAGTTGCTCAGTCGTGCCTGACTCTTTGCGACCCCATGGACTGTAGACTACCAGGGTCCTCTGTGGGATTTTCCAGGCAGGAATACTGGAGTGGGTTTTTATTTCCTTCTCCAAGGGATCTTCCCAACCCAGGGATAGAACCTGGGTCTCCTGCATTGCGAGCAGATGCTTTACCATCTGAGCCACCAGGGAAAGTGTTGAAAAGTTCACTAATTTATTGAATACTGTTCTGAAAGTGAAAAACAGATCGGTAGTATGGTTGCAGAATGGTTGCTAGTATATTGGTTATTTATCCTCTGGATTGTGTGGCTGCCCAGCACCACAGCAGAGTATTATATCACATAGAAGTAACCTGGGAAAAATATCAAAATTCAAAATTGGAGGTGCAATTTCTACTGAATGAGTATTGCTTTCACACTGTCCTAAAGTTAAAAAATCCTAAATTGAATCACTGTATATCAGAGATCTTCTGTGTATAATTTCAAATCCTATTGCACTTGGATTATAGCTCATCAGATTTTTCTAAAGCACACAATTTACAAAGTTCACATGGAATTTCCTTCTGACATTTAAAACTCCATTGGACATTTCCATCCACCTACAGTGTGGGAGACCTGGGTTTGATCCCTGGTTTGGGAAGATCCCCTGGAGGAGGGCATGGCAACTGACTCCAGTATTCGTGCCTGGAGAATCCCCATGGACAGAAGAGCCTAGCAGGCTGTAGTCCATGGGGTCACAAAGAGATGAACACAACTGAGAGACTAAGCACAGTGCAGTTCAGTCGCTCAGTCATGTCGGACACTCTGAGACCCCATGGACTGCAGCACTTCAGACTTCCCTGTTCATCACCAACTCCCGGAGCTTGCTCAAATTCATGTCCATCGAGTTGCTGATACCATCTAACCATCTCATCCTCTCTCATCCCCTTCTCCTCTGCCCTCTATCTTTCCCAGCATCAGGGTCTTTTCCAATGAGTCAGTTCTTTGCATCAGGTGGCCAAAGTATTGGAGTTTCAGCTTCAGCGTCGGTCCCTCCAATGAATATTCAGGAGTGATTTCCTTTACCATTGACTGGTTTGACCTCCTTGCAGTCCACTCTCAAGAGTCTTCTCCAACACCACAGTTGAAAAGCATCAATTCTTCAGCACTCAGCTTTCTTTATACACAAATAAATTATTTAGCCACAGAAAAAACCCATTATATGTACATACAGATTCACCTTAAAATCAGTAAATGATATGCTGCGTTGTGCTGTATAACATTTTCACAAAAATATAAATTACTGAAGTGGAAGACATTGCTAGATTGAAGATACCTTGAAAGGAGACTGATATCCATGAATAGCAATAAGTAACTGAAATTTAACTCAGATCTTTCTAAAAGTCACACATCCTCAAAGTATATGATCCAGATGCACCTTGCACCTCTTTGTGGGTTAACTGAGACACCCTAGCATCCATTAGAAAATAGTGATGTATGTTTATATGCTGTAAGTATTTATATTCATAAAATGAAATTTGTATTATCAGTAGGACTAAAACAATGTAGATAAAATACATTTTCTCAAGATCTAAGCAGAGTCCAAGATTTAAAATAGCAGTCCCAGCAGTAAATACACTAGAATATTGGAAGAGGTCCAAATGGAAATCACTTGCTGCTGCTGCTGCTGCTAAGTCCCTTCAGTCGTGTCCGACTCTGTGTGACCCCACAGATGGAGCCCACCAGGCTTCACTGTCCCTGGGATTCTCCAGGCAAGAACACTGGAGTGGGTTGCCATTTCTTCCTCCAATGCATGAATGTGAAAAGTGAAAGTGAAGTAGCTCAGTCATGTTGCCATTTCTTTCTCCAATGCATGAAAGTAAAGTAGCTCAGTCGTGTCCGACTCTTAGCGACCCCATGGACTGCAGCCTACCAGGCTCCTCAGTCCATGGGATTTTCCAGGCAAGAGTACTGGAGTGGGGTGCCGTTACCTCCTCCGGGAAATCAGTTAGGATAGTCTAAAAATGGGGGCAGTTTTCATCCTTGGTGTTTGAAAACAGGTGTCACAAAGCCTTTCTCTGTAACAATGATAATTGTTGCATCTTAGCATTTATGGAACATTTTCTGTATGTCATACACTGTACTTATCACTTTATATCTGTTTCCTCATATAATTCTTATAAACTGAAAGAAAAAGATTTCTCATCTTCATTTTACAAATAAGGAAACAAAGTATCTGAGCGATTGAGGGTCATGTCTAAGTTCACAGAGCTGGTGAGAGATTATTAGGGATTTCCAGAGGATTCATAGACATATAGATAGATAGATGAATAGATAAACAAAGATTTAAGGAACTGGTTTATGAGTATAGGCAGTGGCATGTCTGAAACCTGTTGAGCAGGCTGGAAATTCCTGCAGGACTTGATGCTACAGCCTTGAGTCTGGAGGCAAAACTCCTTCCATCTCAGAGAACCTTAGTTTTTTCTCTTGAGGCCTTCAACTGATTAGATTGGGCTCACCCATCTAAGTGGCTTCCCAGGTGGCTCTAGTGGTAAAGAACTTGTCTGTCAATGCCAATGCAAGACACGTAAGAGATGCAGGTTTGATTCCTAGGTCAGGAAGATCCCCTGGAAAAGCAAATGGCAACCCACTGCAGTATTCTTGCCTGGAAAATTCCTTGGACAGAGGAGCCTGGCAGACTGAAGTCCATAGGGTTGCAAAGAGTTGGACATAACTGAAGCAGCATAGCACGTTACCACCCATTTAATGGAGGGCAATCTTTATTTAAAGTTTAATGGTTTAAATGTTAATCAGATCGAAAAATTACCTTCACAGTAACATCTACTGGTATTTTATAAAATAACTGGGCAACATAACCTAGCCAAATTTACACATAAAACTAACCATCACAAAAAACTAAGATCCTGGCATCCAATACAATCAGTTTATGGCAAATAGATGGGAAAACAATGGATTTTATTTTCTTGGTCTCCAGAATCACTGTGGTCAGTGACTGCAGCCAGGAAATTAGATGCTTGCTCCTTGGAAAGAAAACTATGATAAATCTAGACAGCATATTAAAAAGCAGAGACATCATTTTACTGGCAAAGATCCATATAATCAAAGGTATGGTTTTTACGGTAGTCATGTACAGATGTGAGATTTGGACCATAAAGAAAGCTGAGTACCGAAGAATTAGTGCCTTTGAACTGTGGTATTGGAGAAGACTCTTGAGAGTTCATTGGAAAACAAGGAGATCAAACCAGTCACTCCTAAAGGAAATCAACCCTGAATATTCATTGGAAGGACTGATGCTGAAGGGGAAGCTCCAGTACTTTGGCCACCTGATGCAAAGAGCTGACTCATTGGAAAAGACCCTGATGCTGGGAAAGATTGAAGGCTGGAGGAGAAGGGGATGACTGAGGATGAAATGACTGGATTGCTTTATCATTCAGTGGAGAAAAGCTTGAGCAAACTCCAGGAGACAGTGAAGGACACAAAGAGTTGGACCTGACTGAGCGAATGAAAAAAAAAAATTGAGACCTGGAATTTGAATGTAGGTCTGTCTAACTCTGAAGAGTATGTGGTAAGCCATTGCATGATTCCACTTCTCCATGTTTTCCACCTCAGAAAATAGTTTGCAATCTCAAAACACCTGTAACCTTTCAGAAAATGGCTTGACATCCCAAGACATAAGTTTTCAAGAAATTGGGAGACCGGGGGAGAAGCTTAACTGTTAAAAGATGTGAAAAGAATAGAATTGAGAGTTGGACCAGTGGAAAATCTGTCAGGATTAAACTAGACAGAGGGCTTCCCTGGTGGCTCAGACATGTCCATAATGCATCCATGGACAAAGAGTGAAACATGCCTGAGCGACTATCACTTTCACTTTCAAGCTAGACAGAAACTGCTATGAAGCTCATGCCAGGAGCTTGGATGTTGTCAAAGTCTGGCTCCAGAATAAGCCAGTAGTGGGTAAGAGAGGCATAAGAGTGGGGAAATGGTGATTTCCTCCTCCCACTCACCCTAGAAAAACACCACAGGAAATATTTTGACTCAGTTGAAAACAGGAGTAATTTACTTCATGGGTGCCGTTTTTATGTTCACAGTTATGAATGTGTGTGTGTTACAGTGTGTACATTTGTACATGTGTGTGTTTTTTACTCCTTCTATGATATTAATTGTCATCATCTGAATTCTTTACAGATTCTCAAACTTTATGCATGGGAACCCTCCTATAAAAAGAAGATTATTGAAATTCGAGAACAGGAATTGGAAGTTCAAAAATCAGCTGGGTATCTTGCTGTATTTTCCATGCTAACTTTAACTTGCATTCCATTCTTGGTGAGTGTGTATATTATTTCTTGTTTTGATTTTCAAATTTGATTTGCATATTCACCTTCAAATTCCCTGGAATTAAGGTCTCCAAAGTAAATTCTTCTATATCTAAATTTAAATAAAAAAAAATGAAGTCATTAATCTGTAGAGATGAGAGAATGAAAGTTTTAAAGATGGGGAAAAAATTTTGGTGCATTTTCATTGGTCTGTATTTTTTATATTTAGTTAGGTTTTACATCTTTGTAAATTTTTCATAGATTGAACATATGCCATCCTCAAACTTAAAAAATATAACCTATATTTTGGAGTTCCTTTTCAGCTTAATTATTTTTCACGATTAATCCCTTTTAAGCAAGACTGAAAGGCACACTGCGTAGAGTTGGAAAGGGACGTTCCATTTATTGAGCGTTTCTACTGTGTATCAGACAAGTTATATGCATTTTATTTCATTCTTGCAATAATAAGGTATTACTTAAATGGTTTGGAAATATCCTCAAAATTATAGAGCTAGTATTTGTAGGTGAATTGATATGAATTGAAGTCTCTTTCTTTCTGTCACTTCATGCAAATATTGGGAATTTCATGCAATTTAAAGAGTATAAATTGCCTTGAGATATTGAAGCAGTGGATGGAAGCCAAAGGATAAGAAAACCATGTATAACTGAAGGATCAATTTTAACCACTCTCAGTGGTGATGGGGTCAGGAAACATTCTATATGTCTCCCCTGGTGTTAATTTAAAATATTATTATTTTTTATTTAAACAAACGTGGATATTATGAAAGTAAAAGCAATATTTACATTTGGAATAGTTTAGTAAAAATAGCCCAGAGGCATTTGCTTAAGGCAGTCTTATGTACATGATAAATAGTCAATACAGTCTCATGCATAAATGAACTTTTCTGCCTTTTCTAAATGAAACTTATGCAAGTAAATATAAATCTTACTAGTCATGATTTATTTATACATTATTCAGTTCATATTAAGACACAGAGAAAGTAAAATTTCTGCATATGAGACAATAGGTATGCACGCATCACTGGAAAAAATTTACATAAAACTCCATTTTGAAGGAAAAAATGAACTGTTGTATGTTTTAAATGGGGATAATTACTCTAGTGAAAATGTGCCATGTCAAAGAAGGCAGGTGGACCACATAGGATGTCATTATCTAAAATACTTAATTGTATGATCTGAACTAAACATTTATTTCATATTTTTCAGCAATAGTACTAAATAGTACCAAATTTTGATAAACAACAACAAAGGTTACTGAAGATTTCTTTCCTGATTTTGAGTCTGTAATTAATAATTGCACAATTGAAGAAAATTGCATGTCTACTTTTAAGGTGTCCCTGGCAACATTTGGTGTCTATTTCTTACTGGATGAAGAAAACATTTTAACAGCCACTAAAGTGTTCACATCTCTGTCTTTGGTTAATATCTTGAGGCTTCCTCTGTTTGATTTACCGATGGTGATCTCAGCTGTGGTGCAGGTACATCCAGATTATCCTTAAACTGAGAATCGTTCCTCTACTGAAATCTTCAGTTTTGCATATTTCATTTCTTAATCTTTTTTTAAATTTTTTCTTTTGTAGTTATTTTATGCTGCTTTCAAAATTTCTCTAAAGTAATGAGCAATAGAGAATATTATAGAATGAAAAGAATCATGTCTTCTTTGCCTTCATCTATAAAAGTGCTTTTCATCTATAAAAATGACTTTTAAGCATTTCTTTTTTTGTTTTTCCTTTTCTTTATTTTTTTTTATTGGAGGCTAATTATTTTACAATATTATATTGGTTGGTTTTGCCATACATTGACATGAATCCGTCCCTGGTGTACATGAGTTCCCCTTCCCGAACCCCGTGATATTGTTTTCTTTGCTGTGTTAGTTCTCTTGTTTAACTTTTTAAAATTTGGTGTTTGACACTATGCCATCAAAGGGTTTATTTTCTGTTTTCAATTGAAAAATTTTAAGTAAGTGATTTGCACAGTACTAGGTCTGAATTTTCCCAGGGTTCAACAAAACTTCATCTGTGCTGAAAGAATAAACTAGGGAGAAAAGTGCGCTGATAATATCAGTCTGCCAACCAACCTTGTATGAGGTATCTGGTTTAGCCTGCTTTTATTGTAATCTCCAACCACTGAAGCCTCTTTAGATGCCATGCTGAGTAGAAGGCAGCTAAAACCATAGGAAGTCCAAAGAAGTGAATTCTTTGATCCCTTTACCCCTAGATTTTCTCAATTAAATTTTTTCAATATCAGGTTTGGGCATTCACCCATCAGAACTTTTTCAAGTCTGGGTTCATAAACAAAGTGAATTTTTGCTTACTGGAACTACCTCTTTGATCTAAGAACTTTTCCTTTTAATTTATATAAATTGAGAGATAGAAATTATATCTGAATGAAGAGTAACATAATTCTATAGTAAATAGCACTTAAGCTATTTTTGTTCCATAATACTGCTTTTATATTCTTTTGCTAATAATCACCAGCAGAGGGCATAGAAGTACTATCGATGCTTTTAACACATTTCACAGCACATTTCTCTTAAAAAAATATTCTTAGAATAATGGTTCTGTTTTGCTTTTGAAATTATATTCCAGCTAAAGGTCTGGTATCCCAGAGTGTTTTCCAACTCCTACTGGTATGCTACTACTGTCACTAAACAAGGAGGAAAATTGTTAAAAAAAAAAAGAAAAAGAATCAACCTTGCATACTGATATGATACACTTGGTAAACAAAATCACAGCTTTTAGTTATATCTTTTCCATTAACTGTAGACATAACATAAAGCGAATAAAAATGTATTAGAGGTTTCATGCAAGTCAGTATCAGGGGAAAAATGACTCTATTTATCCTACCTGTAGCAAAACATTTATAGCTAGTCAATTAAATGTTACCATTGCCAAAACTATTATTTTGTTTATGCTCACAAGCAGATTTCATTCAACCAACCTGAAGTCGCTCTTAAAAACTAATTATTCTATGATTATTAATTAATCAGTTATCATGTTTTTGCTAGAATGTTAAGGAGAATTTTTGATTTCTAACTTCTCATGTTTTCCTGCATATATATATTTGTTTTGATTTTTTGTTCTTGAAACTTTTTTCTTTTATCGATGGACTTATTTATAAACATTAAAACAATGCAAATCATGCTTGCTGAATATTTATATCAATATCTCCAGTTTACATCAAAAACTTTTAAATGTGTTTTAATTTAGCTTCTTCTTGAGACCCAAAAATTCCATTTGCGTTTATTTTGATAGACAAGAATATCACTGGATCATTTGGAAGACTTTCTCAACACTGAGGAACTTCTTCCACATAGTATTGAAGCAAACTACATAGGAGGTTAGCAGTTCTTTTTTGTGTTTAATATTTATTTGACTTCTGGGCTGAAGACAATTGATTCTAAGATACATTTCTGTATTTATTTTTCTTCCTAGATCATGCCATTGGTTTTACAAATGCTTCCTTTTCCTGGGATAAAACAGGGATTCCAGTATTAAAAGAGTAAGTCATGATTTGGGGAAAATTAAAAACAAAACAAAAAATTAGCATAGTTTCTATCATGCTTCATGTGTTTATTTTTTAGAGGTTTTAAGCAGAAGATGAATCTATTGGAATTTGTAAGATTTTTTTAAAAACCTCTCACTGTATCTTTCATCTTTATGATTGTTTTACAATCTTTTTCCCCCTGTTCATTTCCTCTATTTTCTTGGCAGCATTTACTGCTTGCATTTTGAAAGGTTGGGTGTTTGTAGAATAATGTAGGACAATGTAAATAGCAGCAATTTCAAGGATGATGCCCTGTGCACAGTGACTTGTGTTACAGTGACTTTTCTGGGAATATACATTAAAAACAATTATAACAGAACTTCCTATATCATCTCTTTCTTTATTTGTTGTGCAGCCTGAACATAAAGATTCCAGAAGGAGCTTTAGTGGCTGTTGTAGGGCAAGTTGGGTCTGGAAAATCATCTATGCTTTCTGCAATTCTGGGGGAAATGGAGAAGCTAAAAGGAGTAGTCCAAAGAAAGGTAAAGTCAACAATGCATTCTTTGCACATCTCCTAGTGTAATGGACTACAGCCAGCACATCATTAGTGTCAATAAGAATTTATCAAGTTGAATTGAAGAACGAAGTGTTTAATGAGCATTTCTAGTTTGTAACAAACATTTAAATTTCCACAGAAATTGATTAGCTATGGATGGATTAGTCAGAGCATTCTGTCCTCCATATACTTCAGCAAATCATTTAGGAATGCTTAAGGTAATTGTTTGATGATATTAACTAAATTGCAACCAATTATGGAGAAATGAATGTGGTTTATAATATAATTTGATTAGGTTTCTAATTATCATTCATTGCCATGTTTCCTAAGTAATTATGGCCATTCCATTTCTAAGAAATGGTGTAGTTGCTCACAAGAAGGATCTCTGACCTAGGAAAACCTCAGGAAAATAATAATTATTAATAGCTTACATTTAAATTTCAGCTTTTGGACTATGGAGAGATCTACTTCCAGCCATTTGTTGTATTCTTAAAGGTCAATAGGAATAAGAATTCAACAAGTTCTTCATCAGCTATTTCTTTTTTGAAGTACTAGGCTATCCAATGAATTTTTCCTTAGACCTAACTACCTAAGAAGCTAAAATATTACCTAATCACGCCTTCTGACTTCTGACAAGATGGAGAGGCTCTATGGATATGAAACTAGTGTCTTCACAGTTTTTTTCTCTAGGAAAAATCAATTCCAGATCTTTTTATTTTTGTTCATGATATATCATTCCTTGTGTCTATATTTATTCTCCTCTGGAGAACAAAATGGCCCCCTCCAGTATTCTCACCTTGAAAATCCCATGGACAGAGGAGCCTGGTGGGCTACAGTCTGGGATCACAAAGAGTCAGGCACGATTGAACAACTGAGCATGTCTTTATATCTTTCCTGATTCTAAGACTTTAGTGATTAATTGGTAAAGATTCCACTTACAATGTGGGAAACCTGGGTTCCATCCCTGAGTTGGGACGATCCGCTGGAGAAGGGAACGGACGGCAACCTGCTCCAGTATTCTGGCCTAGAGAATTCCATGTGCTGTACAGTCCATGGGGTCGCAGAGTCAGACACTACTGAGTGACTTTCAAGTTCAATTTCATGTCTTTATATCTTTCCTGATTCCAGGTTTTTAGTGATTAATTTTTTATTTATTTTTTCTCTTATCATTACTGTTTCTTAGTTAGGAATCAAGCATTATTTCAAGGACTTTTTCTGATAAGATTACACTTAATAAATACCACTACTTTTAATTTTAAATATACCATCTTTTCTCCTTATGTTCTGTTTAATGATTACAATCAGCCATTTGTCTGTTGATCAAGATGACTATAAATTTTCCTAGGCCAATTCAGTTCAGTTTATTCAATCAGTCGTGTCCGACTCTTTGCAACCCCATGAAAAACAGCACGCCAGTCCTCCCTGTCCATCAGCAACTCCCGGAGTTCACGCAAACCCATGTCCATTGAGCTAGTGACGCCATCCAACCATCTCATCCTCCTGCCCTCAATCTTTCCCAGCATCAGGGTCTTTGCCAATGAGTCAGCCTTCCACATCAGGTGGCCAAAGTATTGGAGTTTCAGCTTCAACATCAGTCCTTCCAATGAACACCCAGGACTGATCTCCTTTTTTAAAAAAATTTATTTATTTTAATTGGATGCTAATTACTTTACATTATTGTATTGGTTTTGCCATAGATTGACATGAATCTGCCCCAGATGTACATGTGTTCCCCATCTTGAACCCCCCTCACACTTCCCAACCCATCCCATCCCTCTGGTTCATCCCAGTATACCAGCCCCGAGCATCCTGTATCATGCATTGAACCTGGACTGGCGATTCATGTCACATATGATAATATACATGTTTCAATGCCATTCTCTCAAATCATCCCACCCTCACCCTCTCCCACAGAGTCCAAAAGACTGTTCTATACATCTGTGTCTCTTTTGCTGTCTTGTATATAGGGTTATCGTTATCATCTTTCTAAATTCCATATATATGCATTAGTATATTGTATTGGTGTTTTTCTTTCTGGCTTACTTCACTCTGTGTAATAGGCTCCAGTTTCATCCACCTCATTAGAACTGATTCAAATGTATTCTTTTTAATTGCTGAGTAATACTCCATTGTGTATATGTACCAAAGCTTTCTTATCCATTCATTTTCAGATGGACATCTAGGTTGCTTCCAGGTCCTGTCTATTATAAACAGCGCTGCAATGAACATTGGAGTACATGTGACTCTTTCACTTATGGTTTCCTGGGTGTGTATGCCCAGGAGTGCGATGCTGGGTCATATGGCAGTTCTATTTACAGTTTTTTAAGGAATCTCCACCCTGTTTTCCATAGTGGCTGTACTAGTTTGCATTCCCACCAACAGTGTAAGAGGGTTCCCTTTTCTTCACACCCTCTCCAGTATTTATTGCTTATAGCCTTTTGGATAGCAGCCATTCTGACTGGCGTGAAATGGTACCTCATTGTGGTTTTGATTTGCATTTCTCTGATTATGAGTGATGTTGAGCATCTTTTCATGTGTTTGTTAGCCATCTGTATGTCTTCTTTGGAGAAATGTCTGTTTAGTTCTTTGGCCCATTTTTTGATTGGGTCATTTATTTTTCTGAAATTGAGCTGCAGGAGTTGTTTGTATATTTTTGAGATTAATTCTTTGTCAGTTGCTTCATTTGCTATTATTTTCTCCCATTCTGAAGGCTGTCTTTTCACCTTGCTTATAGTTTCCTTTGCTGTGCAGAAGCTTTTAATTTTAATTAGGTCCCATTTGTTTATTTTTGCTTTTATTTCCAATATTCTGGGAGGTGGGTCATGGAGGATCCTGCTGTGATTTATGTTGGAGAGTGTTTTGCCTATGTTCTCCTCTAGGAGTTTTATAGTTTCTGGTCTTACATTTAGATCTTTAATCCATTTTGAGTTTATTTTTGTGTATGGTGTTAGGGAGTGTTCTAGTTTCATTCTTTTACAAGTGGCTGACCAGTTTTCCCAGCACCACTTGTTAAAGAGATTGTCTTTTCTCAATTGAATATTCTTGTCTCTTTTGTCAAAGATAAGGTGTCCATAGATGCAATAATTTATCTCTGGGCTTTCTATTTTGTTCCATTGATCTATATTTCTGTCTTTATGCCAGTACCATACAGTCTTGATGACTGTGGCTTTATAGTAGAGCCTGAAGTCCGGCACGTTGATTCCCTCAGTTCCATTCTTCTTTCTCGAGATTGCTTTGGCTATTTGAGGTTTTTTGTATTTCCATACAAATTGTGAAATTATTTGTTCTAGCTCTGTGAAAAACACCGTTGGTAGCTTGATAGGGATTGCATTGAACTTATAAATTACTTTGGGTAATATATTCATTTTCACAATATTTATTCTTCCAATCCATGAACACGGTATATTTCTCCATCTATTAATGTCCTCTCTGATTTCTTTCACCAGTGTTTTATAGTTTTCTATATATAGGTCTTTTGTTTCTTTAAGTAGATATATTCTTAAGTATTTTATTCTTTTTGTTGCAACGGTGAATGGAATTGTTCCTTACTTTCCCTGTCTGTTTTCTCATTATTAGTGTGTAGGAATGCAAGGGATTTCTGTGTTTTGATTTTATATCCTGCAACTTTACTATATTCATTGATTACCTCTAGTAATTTTCTGGTAGAGTCTTTAGGGTTTTCTGTGTAGAGTATCATGTCATCTACAAACAGTGAGAGTTTTACTTTTTCTTTTCCAATTTGGATTCCTTTTATGTCTAATGCAACTAGAAAAAGAAAAAATGAAGAACCCCAGGGTTAGTATAAGGAAAGAAATCTTAAAAATTAGGGCAGAAATAAGTGCAAAAGAAACAAAAGAGACCATAGCAAAAATCAACAAAGCCAAAAGTTGGTTCTTTGAGAGGGTAAATAAAGTTGACAAACCACTAGCCAGACTCATCAAGAAACAAAGGGAGAAAAACCAAATCAATAAAATTAGAAATGAAAAGGGAGAGATCACAATAGACAACACAGAAATACAAAGGATCATAAGAGATTACTATCAGCAATTATATGCCAATAAAATGGACCACTTGGAAGATATGGACAAATTCTTAGAAAAGTACAACTTTCCAAAACTGAACCAGGAAAAAATAATAGAAAATCTTAACAGACCCATCACAAGCATGGAAATTGAAACTGTAATCAGAAATCTTCCAGCAAACAAAAGCCCAGGTCCAGACAGCTTCACAGCTGCATTCTACCAAAAATTTAGAGAAGAGCTAACACCTATTCTACTCAAACTCTTCCAGAAAATTGCAGAGGAAGATAAACTTCCAAACTCATTCTATGAGGCCACCATCACCCTAATAACAAAACCTGACAAAGATGCCACAATAAAAGAGAACTACAGGCCAATATCACTGATGAACATAGATGCAAAAATCCTTAACAAAATTCTAGCAATCAGAATCAACAACACATTAAAAAGATCATACATCATGACCAAGTGGGCTTTATCCCAGGTATGCAAGGATTCTTCAATATCTGCAAATCAATGTAATACACCACATTAACAAACTGAAAAATAAAAATCATATGATTATTTCAATAGATGCAGAGAAAGCCTTTGACAAAATTAAGCATCCATTTATGATAAAAACCCCCCAGAAGGCGGGAATAGAAGGAATATTCCTCAACATAATAAAAGCTATATATTACAAACCCACAGCAAACATTATCCTCAATGGTGAAAAATTGAAAACATTTCCCCTAAAGTCAGGAACAAGACAAGGGTGCCCACTCTCACCACTACTATTCAACATAGTTTTGGAAGTTTTGGCCACAGCAGTCAGAGCAGAAATAGACATAAAAGGAATCCAAATTGGAATAGAAGAAGTAAAATTCTCACTGTTTGCAGATGACATGATCTCCTCTAGAATGAACTGGTTGGATCTCCTTGCAGTCCAAGGCACTCTCAAGAGTCTTCTCCAACACCACAGTTCAAAAGCATCAATTCTTCAGTGCTCAGCTTTCTTCACAGTCCAACTCTCACATCCATATATAACCACTGAAAAAACCATAGCCTTGACTAGACAGACCTTTGTTGGCAAAGTAATGTCTCTGCTTTTTAATATGCTGTCTAGGTTGGGCATAACTTTCCTACCAAGGAGTACGTGTCTTTTAATTTCATGGCTGCAATCACCATCTGCACTGATTTTGGAGCCCAGAAAAATAAAGTCTGACACTGCTTCCACTGTTTCCCCATCTATTTGCCATGAAGTGATGGGAAGGGATGCCATGATCTTAGTTGTCTAAATGTTGAGCTTTAAGACAACTTTTTCACTCTCCTCTTTCACTTTCATCAAGAGGCTTTTTAGTTCTTCTTCACTTTCTGCCATAAGGGTAGTGTCATCTGCATATCTGAGGTTATTGATATTTCTCCCGGCAATCTTGATTCCAGCTTGTGCTTCTTCCAGCCCAGCGTTCCTCATGATGTAGTCTGCATATAAGTTAAATAAGCAGGGTGACAATATACAGCCTTGACGTACTCCTTTTCCTATTTGGAACCAGTCTGTTGTTCCATGTCCAGTTCTAACTGTTGCTTCCTGACCTGCATACAGGTTTCTCAAGAGGCAGGTCAGGTGGTCTGGTATTCCCGTCTGTTATGGAATTTTCCACAGTTTATTGTGATCCACACAGTCAAAGGCTTTGGCATAGTCAATAAAGCAGAAATAGATGTTTTTCTGGAACTCTCTTGCTTTTTCGATGATCCAGTGGATGTTGGCAATTTGATCTCTGGTTCCTCTGCTTTTTCTAAAACCTGCTTGAACATCTGGAAGTTCAGGGTTCACATATTGCTGAAGCCTGGCTTGGAGAATTTTAAGCACTACTTTACTAGCATGTGAGATGAGTGCAATTGTGCGGTAGTTTGAGCATTCTTTGGCATTCCCTTTCTTTGAGATTGGAATGAAAACTGACCTTTTCCAGTCCTGTGGCAACTGGTGAGTTTTTCAAATTTGCTGGAATTTTGAGTGCAACACTTTCATAGCATCATCTTTCAGGATTTGAAATAGCTCCACTGGAATTCCATCACCTCCACTAGCTTTGTTCGTAGTGATTCTTCCTAAGGCCCACTTGGCTTCACATCCCAAGATGTCTGACTTTAGGTGAGTGATCACACCATTGTGATTATCTGGTTCGTGAAGATCTTTTTTTACAGTTCTTCTGTGTCTTCTTGCCACCTCTTGTTAATAGCCTCTGCTTCTGTTAGGTTCTTACTATTTCTGTCCTTTATTGAGCCCATCTTTGCATGAAAAGTTCCCCTGGTATCTCTAATTTTCTTGAAGAGATCTCTTGTCTTTCCCCTTCTATTGTTTCCCTTTATTTCTTTGCATTGATCGGAGGAAGGCTTTCTTATATCTCCTTGCTAGTCTTTGGAACTCTGCATTCAAATGGGTATATCTTTCCTTTTCTCCTTTGCTTTTCACTTCCCTTCTTTTCACAGCTATTTGTAAGCCCTGCTCAGACAGCCATTTTGTTTTTTTGCGTTTCTTTTTCTTAGGGATGGTCTTGATTCCTGTCTCCTGTACAATGTCATGAACCTCCATCCATAGTTCATCAGGCATTCTGTCTATCAGATCTAGTCCCTTAAATCTATTTCTCACTTCCACTTTGTAGTCATAAGGGATTTGATTTAGGTCATACCTGAATGGTCTAGTGGTTTTCTCCACTTTCTTCAATTTCAGTCTGAATTTGGCAATAAGGAATTCATGATCCGAGCCACACTCAGCTCCCAGTCTTGTTTTTGCTGACTGTATAGAGCTTCTTCATCTTTGGCTGCAAAGAATATAATCAATCTGGTTTCATTGTCGACCACCTGGTGATGTTCATGTGTAGAGTCTTCTCTTGTGTTTTTGGAGATGGTGTTTGCTATGACCAGTGCGTTCTCTTGGCAAAGCTCTATTAGCCTTTGCCCTGCTTCATTCCATGCTTCAAAGCCAAATTTGTCTGTTACTCCAGGTGTTTCTTGACTTCCTACTTTTGCATTCCAGTCCCCTATAATGAAAAGGACATCTTTTGGGTAATAGTTCTAGAAGGTCTTTTAGGTCTTCATAGAACTGTTCAACTTCAACTTATTCAGCGTTACTGGTCGGGACATAGACTTGGATTACCATGATATTGAATGGTTTGCCTTGGAAACGAACAGAGATTATTCTGTCGTTTTTGAGATTGCATCCAAGGACTCCATTTCAGACTCTTTTGTTGACTATGATGGCTACTCCATTTCTTCTAAGGGATTCCTGCCCACAGTACTAGGTATAATGGTCATATGAGTTAAATTCATCCATTCCAGTCCATCTTAGTTTACTGAATCCTAGAATATCGATGTTCACTCATGTCATCTCCTGTTTGACCACTTCCATTTTGCCTTGCTTGATGGGCCTAACATTCCAGGTTCCTATGCAATATTGCTCTTTATAGCATCAGACCCTGCTTCCATTACCAGTCCCATTCACAACTGGGTGTTGTTTTTCTTTGGCTCCATCCCATCATTCTTTCTGGAGTTATTTCTCCACTGATCTCCAATAGCATATTGGGCATCTACCAACCTGGGGAGTTCATCTTTCAGTGTCCTACCTTTTTGCTTTTTCATACTGTTCATGGGGTTCTCAAGGCAAGAATACTGGTTTGCCATTCCCTTCTCCAGTGGACCACATTCTATCTGACCTATCCACCATGACCCAGCCATCTTGGGTGGCCCCACACGGCCAGTAAGTATCCTTTAAACATATAATACTTGTCATATTGGGATATATGATTTTATTGACATATTGATTTTATTTTCATTCAGTTTCTTCAATTTTCACAAAGCAACTATTGAGCATATACTATGTGCCTGGCATAGTACCAAGGAAATAAACATGAATAAGATATACTACTTTTCTTAAAGAGTTCATAGTCAAGTGAGGGAGATACTAATCTCAATTAAAACAAATATTTAGATTTTTGAAATTAAAAAGCAATGAATTCTGCTTTGAAGATTTTAAAAAAATAATCAAAATAGGTAGCCTTTTATTTAATCTTGAAAAATGACTAGGAGTTGATCAAGATAAAACCAATATCAATTTTAAGTTTCACCTGAAACTTAAATGATAATAAACTTAAATTTTAAGGAGCAGATTGAATCAGATAATGTGCAAAGACCTAGACTAGTTCTTGGCACAGAGTCAGCTGGCTCCCTAAGAATTTTTATGGTTATTGTTATCTTCATTATGATTGTTGAGGGGCTCATGGTAAGACTTAAAGATTATTTCTGATACTTTTGAGGATTCGTAGTTAGGAAAGTGTTCATGGTGATAATAGAAACCATAACATTGCTATTACTAATCATAAAGTAGAGAGGACACACTTTGTTTATATTAAGCTAGGTATGTGGAAGGGAGACAGTATTATCTGTCTATATAACTGGCCACTTTGTTCTTCAGGGAGCTTATTGGCCTGGATCAGTGGCAAGATTTTAATTATTTCACATTCTGAATTATTTCACATTCCATCCTCTCAGTTATTTCCTGAAACATGTCTAATCCTGAATTTATAATTATTACCCTGATTATCTCTAATTTAATAGTAATGGGCTTCCCTGGTGGCTCCGATGGTAAAAAAAAGTCTGCCAGCAATGTGGGAGAACCAGGTTCAATCCATAGGTTGGGAAGATCTCCTGGAGAAGGGAACGGCAACCCACTCCAGAATTCTTCCCTGGAGAATTCCATGGACAGAGAAGCCTGGAGGGCTACAGTCCATGCATGGGGGTCACAAAAAGATGTACACCACTGAGTGACTGATGCTTTCACTTTCAATCATAATAATGGCATGGCCAACCTAACATTTAGTATTTATAAGGTGCTTTTGTTTACATCTTTCTGTTTCTCAAGGTTTCACATTCTCAATTGTTTGATGCATATCATTGCAGTGTTCAAATTCTAAGATCCCCTATTCCCAGTATTAAAGGTTTATATCAGACATCATTCAAGCAGCATATTCAATATTCAGTGTTCTTTGATGGAACATCAGAGATTTAGTGTCCATTGTTGAATTAACCAAACTGCTATTGTAGTTTTATTATTAAGAATGAAATGAAACAAATATACATTTTCAGTTGTATGTAAGATGTAATGATAATACAAGGAAAGTTTTACATCTCTGTGAAAATTTATCAACTCTTTTTCAGCTACTGTTACACTAATACATCAAGTCCATATTTCTCAATGTACTATTTAGTTCCTATTTTATATCATACACTATTTTCCCCTGTTCTGCATTCTTCTTTTCTATGTTCTTTACCCTCTGTTCTCCTTATCTTGCCTGATGTATATCAAGTATTCAGAATCTCCATCACCTGAGGACTGATTTATTATGCTATCCTAATCAAAGGTTATTCACTAAGCGAGGTAGTTCAAGAGCAATTACTTTTGTGTTCAAAATCAAGTCAGATCGAATTATATTGTTTTGGTTCAAAATCCATTCTGTGTCTTATTTGCTCAACAAAGAAGAATTAAAAGTTAATCTTTGATCTTCAAAGCAGTTGGTAGAAATCAAAAGACTGGTAGTTACATACAGGTCTATGTCAGAAAGTACTTTAAATGTGCAGTATTGTTAGAGTGAGCAATAATCAGAGTACTCAAGTCAGTGTTTGGATAGAGTCCACGGAGTAGATTGAAAGGTGTCTCTAGTTCAAATACTGGGAGTACTTTACAAGACAAAGGTTAGTTAAATCAGAGTCATATTCAGCAATAATGTCAAGACATCAGTTCAGTTCAGTTCAGTCATTCAGTCGTGTCCGACCCCATGAATCACAGCACGCCAAGCCTCCCTGTCCATCACCAACTCCCGGAGTTCACCCAAACTCATGTCCATAGAGTCGGTGATGCCATCCAGCCATCTCATTCTCTGTCGTCCCCTTCTCCTCCCGCCCCCAACCTTTCCCAGCATCAGAGTCTTTTCCGGTGAGTCAACTCATCGCATGAGGTGGCCAAAGTATTGCAGTTTCAGTATTAGCATCAGTCCCTCCAATGAACACCAAGGATTGATCTCCTCTAGAATGGACTGGTTGGATCTCCTTGCAGTATAAGGGACTCTCAAGAGTCTTCTCCAGCACCACAGTTCAAATGCATCAATTCTTCGGCAATCAGCCTTCTTCATAGTCCACATCTCACATCCATACATGACCACGGGAAAAACTATAGCAGATTATCGGAAAATGAATTTAACAGCAGTGAGTGCATGGAAGACACAGGAATGTGGTGTCCAGAGCCCCCTTCTAGGGGCCTTGCCACCAGCTTTGGAAGTACATCAAACACATTAGCACCTTCATGATGGCCTGCTGGGTTCCAACCTTAAAGGCCAGACCAGTTCAGCCTAACAACAGAATCCCTCTGCTGCATGATACACTTCCACGGCTCTCTGAAAGGTTGATCAAATCTTTCTTGGATCTGGGTCACCATGCGACCTACCCCTCTATCCAATCCTGCTTCTCCATTTCCTTTCCATAAGAATTCCATAGGAATTCAGCCCTCTAAAACAACCTGCACCCCAACTTCAGTGTTATGGGCCAAACTGCCTTCTCTCCATATTCATATGTCAAAGTTCTAACCCCCCAAAACCTGAGAATGTGACTGTATTTGGAGATAGGGTCTTCCAGGAGGCCATAAGTTAAATTAAGGTTAATAGGGTGAGCCCCTTGGCTGATATCTTAGGAGAAGAAATTAAGATACATACACGAAGGGAATGCCATGTGAAGACTGAGGAGAAGACAGCCATCTTCAAGCTAAGGAGACAGGTCTTAGGAGAAACCAGCCATGCTGTCCTATTCATGATGCCGGTTGTCTTCCTGTTCACACTGCGCACATTGTTCCTTAAACCTAGGGTAGGCAAGGTGCAAGCTAAGAGGCTGGAAGAAGATGCGAAGAGCTGTAGGAACTGCAGACATGTTTATTCTCTCCTGGCTGGCATAGCAGCTGTAGCAGTAGACACGCTATTTTCTCTCCTCTCATGGCTGATCCAACAGATACAGCCATGACATAGCAGTAATGCCGCCACTTTCTAGGTGGAGCTCACATATCTCTACAGCACAGCTTGTGACCAATCTAGTACCTCATGATGCGCATGTGCAGTGGTATAAATGATCTCAGCTGTTGCTGCTGCTGCTGCTGCTAAGTCTTGTCTGACTCTGTGTGACCCCATGGACGGAAGCCCACCAGGCGCCCCCGTCCCTGGGATTCTCCAGGCAAGAACACTGGAGTGGGTAGCCATTTCCTTCTCCAATGTGTGAAAGTGAAAAGTGAAAGTGAAGTTGCTCAGTCGTGTCCGAGCCTTAGCGACCCCATGGACTGCAGCCCACCAGGCTTCTCTGTCCATGCGATTTTCTAGGCAAGAGTACTGGAGTGGCTTGCCATTGCCTTCTCCGGATCTCAGCTGTTACATAGTCATTATTTATAAAATGTGGGGTGAGAGAGTCTGAACACACCATCTTGGCTACTTTACTCTCTTCTCACATGTGCCAACATCTTGATCTCAGAATTGTGAGGAAAAAAATTCTATTGTTTAAGCCACTCAGTTCACGATATCTTGTGAGGGTAGGAAGAGCTGACTGGTAAACTCAGTCTGCCAAAAACCTCACCAGGGACCTTAGATAGAAAGGAAATGGATTGCCTTTTCTTTCTCCAGGGGATCTTCCCAACCCAGGGATCACTGGGTCTCCTGCATCGTAGGCAGATGCTTTTACTGTCTGAGCCACCAGGGAAGTCTTGGTAGAAGCTGCTGCTGCTGCTGCTAAGTCACTTCAGTCGTGTCAGACTCTGTGTGACCCCATAGACGGAAGTTCACCAGGCTCCCCCGTCCCTGGGATTCTCCAGGCAAGAATACTGGAGTGGGTTGCCATTTCCTTCTCCAATGTGTGAAAGTGAAAAGTGAAAGTGAAGTCGCTCAGTCGTGTCCGACTCTTAGCGACCCCACCGACTGCAGCCTACCAGGCTCCTCCGTCCATGGGATTTTCTAGGCAAGAGTACTGGAGTGGCTTGCCATTGCGTTCTCCGTGGTAGAAGCTACTTGCAAGTAAATAAAAAACACAAAATAATTCATTTGAAGGAGCCTCTAATAAAAATACATAAGTTTACAATAGGATATAAGATTAAAATATATATGGAATATATTTACATTTAAGAAATAATCTAATTTTTTTTAAAAAAAAATCAATTTAAAGGAAGCAAAACCATGGACAAATATGTTCCCTTTATCTGGCACATGCAAGTTCTCCTTTTCCCCGGTTAAGAGTATTTCTTTTATTTATTTCTTTTTTAGGGCTCCGTGGCTTATGTTTCCCAGCAGGCCTGGATTCAGAATTGCATTTTGCAAGAAAACATTCTTTTTGGCTCTGTCATGCAGAAGCAGCTTTATGAGAGAGTTTTGGAAGCCTGTGCTCTCCTTCCCGATTTGGAGCAGTTACCAAATGGAGATCAAACTGAGATTGGAGAAAAAGTAAGGAAAATATATTTTACCCTATGCAGGAATAGCATTCCAGTCAACTGCACTAATAAAACATCTAGAGCCCTTTTACTGAGGTCTTGAAGAGCTACACAACTATAATGTTTAAAAGTTATTGTAGAAGTCCTATGAAAGAGACGGAGTATTAAAGATGAATAATTATTTTTTATTGACTACTTGGAAAGCAGATTAAAAATTAGCAGAAAATTCTGTTGTTAGTGTCTATCCAGGGGAATGAAAGCCCCCCAAGTGGCTCATCAACACTTTGCCTTAGTTTCTGGCATAATGCTGTTCACGACCTCATGAAGGAGTAGTAGTTTTGTTTCTTTGCGAATCTCTTGTGCACGAAATCAAGCCTAGGAGAGTAGCAGCAGAGCCCCAGTCTCCAGTGGTGGCATCAAGACCAGGTTCCAACAAAGCTCTGAGACGATGCTGTCATTATGTATCTGTTCCATGTTCACACATTCCTCCTTTGGAGGAGCTTGTTTCCCAGACATCATATTCTTTGTTCTATTTATTTTCATCGAGTTAATGTATAGTTATCATGCTACCCAGTGTTTTATAGTTAAAAACAAAATATCACAAGTCAAATAATGAACCCCAAGGAATTATCCCCAACCCTTGACTAAAATCTCCATTAATTAAACATGAATGCAAAAGCAGCCTCTGCCTACGATTCATATGTACTATGAAGATAAGTAAATAATCCTTAGTGTTTTGAATTTCTGAGAAGAGAGTTAGCATAACGTTGTTAAGCGTTTTTACCCTGGCCTCCTATTAATTAATTGTCTTGTTATATAAGTTTAAAACTATAAACAAAATTATAGAAAGTGCCAGTATTTAAAATCTAGGATGTACACTTTGCTGTATATCTGAAACTAACACATCATTGTAAATCATCTATATGTCAATAAAATATAAAATCTAGGACAAGGTAGATCTTACCATTTAGCTAGACTTGCATTGTTTTTATTTATAACCTGTTACTTTGCAGATTATGTTTTCGAAGTGTTAAGTAGATTTAATTTTTTGCAACCTCTGTGTTTGTTGTGGCATCTTCACTATTCCTCTAGGCAATAGCACCATAGCTAAAATTATACAGAAATGCAACTTCTTCAAACTTGTTAATACATATTGAACATTTTGCTGATAAAGCCAATCTTTAATAATATGAAATAGCTAATGCATGCATGCATGCTCAGTCGCTTCAGTCATGTCCGACCCTTTGAGACCCTATTGTAGCCCACCAGGCTCCTCTGTCCATAGGATTCTCCAGGCAACAATACTGGAGTATGCTGCCATGCCCTTCTCCAGGGGATCTTCCCAATCCAGGGATCAAACCAGTGTCACTTTTGTCTCGTACTTTGGCAGGCAGGTTCTTTACCACTAGTGCCACCTGGGAAGATGGAAATAGCTAATCGTATGTAACTAAAAAATTAAAGTGGAAAATTCAAAATGTAAAGTATAGATTTAATATAGTCTTTAAGTGTTATCACCACTTATAAATTCTGCTTTTTGTATTTTATAATTAAATTTCTCCCAATCTGATGATGTACCTTAAAAATGTAATTGAATATTTCAGAAGGAAATCTGTTTACAGCTGTTTGTGGTCCATGGGTTCGCAAAGAGTCAGACTCGATTTTCCAACTAAACAATGAGATGACAAAGATAATGAATGTAGGATTTTCTTCACTTTTATTATCTTTTTCTTTGACGTAATTCAATTGAACAAAAATATTTATTAATCTGTTATTTGCCCTTTTTCTACAATGGAGTACATAAGGATGAGCAAGAGAGCTATCACTTTGTCTTCAAGGCATTGGAATCAACTGGGTCTCTGCCAATGATGTGTTCAGTTGCCTTTACCAGTATTTATTTGGACATTGTGCTGGGAGTGCAAGGATAAACTAGGTAGGAGTGGATAGGAGAATGAGATGCTGACGTGAATATTGCTATTTCTAGCAATGGATGAGTAAACAGAAAACTATAAGACAAGAAGGGAGGGAAGAAATATGTCAAAGAATACTTGCAGTGTGTAGCTTTTGAGTTGCAAACGGAGGGTGTGGGTGCCCAAGCAGAGTGAACACTCTGTGTAGATAGGAAAAGGCAGGCTAGTCTGATTGTAGGTCAGTCACTTGAGGGCAGCATTGGGTGAGTGGTTGAAAGATGAGTTAATGCCAAAATCTAAGTGTCTTGGATTTCTACTAAGGAATTTGCTGTTGCTCATGAATGATGAGAAGAGAAAGATGTGGCTATCCAAGATTTTTAAGCAAGATGACATAATTGCAGGATACATGATGATAAGTCAGAGGACAGATTAGAGAGAGAAGTGATTGAGTGACAATAGCTAATGTGTATTGTATCTGTACTCAGTATTGGATTCATCCTAGATATTTTAAGCTCATTAAATGCTCATGACAAACCCATGAGTTGGAGACTGTTAAAATCACACATACTCACAGATATATGTATCATATTACTTTGTTGTATTTATGTATCATATTATTTGTGTGTATTTTTTGCTCTTGGCTCCTTTGCTAAAATATGACCTCCCCATGACAGAGGCTCAGTTTCATTTATCATTAACTCCCAAGTGCTAGCATAGCTTTCCACCTGGAGAAGGAATGGCAACCTACTTCAGTATTCTTGCTGGTGAATTCCATGGAGGGAAGCAGGCTACAGTCCGTGGGGTCGCAAAGAGTCAGACACGACTGAGAGACTAGCACTTTCATATTCTTTAACAGCTCTCAGAATATAGGAGATATTTGTTGAGTAGAGGGAAGGTGAGAAAGGCAAAGAAGCAATGGCATTTTACAGTTATAGGGCACTGGCTAAGTTCTGTGCTGCATGGAGGGCTTTTAAAACAGATCTGTAAACACTAAATATAAAATAAATCAAGTAAATTGGGCCTGGCCACATAATTCTCCATACATGGCTGTACATATCGATTCTAATTCTCACATAGAGTGATATATATTCCTTATTCTTGCTTCTTAGAGTTGTACTTTTGCCAACAAGACTTGTACTAATCTTTCTACAGAAGAAAATAGGACATGTTGATTACTGCTTTGGCAATTTAGCTATCATTCTCCATTTCCTATATGTCAATTTAAAAATGATCACCAGTGTCAGTATACAAATGACAGCCAAAAGTCTCCTTTAATATTCCACAGGCACAACCTTTCAGAGATAAGGAATTGGACATTCTTTTCTCCGTAACTGGTAGTATCTACTTTTTAAAAGCAAGCAATTAAGAGAAAGCAGATATATGTGTTAATTTGCACAAATTAATGGCACTAGGAAATAGAGGCTTTTGGAATTTCAGGATAAAGAAAGGTTGAAATATTAATCCTGAGTTATTACCTATTCCTGCTACAGAAGAGAATTTGGACATAACTAAGTGTTCTTTGGGGGCTTCCCAGTTGGCTCCATGGTAAAGATCCTACTTGCCAATGGAGGAGACCTGGGTTAGATCCCTGGGTCAGAAAGATCCCCTGTAGAAGGGATTGGCTACCCACTCCAGTACTTTTGCCTGGAGAATCCCATGGACAGAGGAGCCTGGCAGGCTACAGTCCTTAGTGTTGCAGAATCAGACATGACTGGACTGACTGAACACACACTCATGCATGCATGTGTTCTTTGAGATTTACACATTTTTCCCTATTTTTTTTTCTCCTGCTTCATTTTCAGGGTGTGAATATAAGTGGTGGACAGAAGCATCGAGTGTGTCTGGCCAGAGCTGTCTACAGTGGGGCTGACATCTACCTCCTAGATGATCCCTTGTCTGCAGTTGATGTTCATGTTGCAAAGCAACTTTTTGAAAAAGTGATTGGGTCCTCTGGCATGTTAAGGAACAAGGTGGCCATAGCATCACATATGCTTTTGTGAGGGAAGGGGAGAATAATTTACGTAGCATTGGGCCCCAAATTCTAATACTTTATTTGTTGATGCAGAGTATTCAAATTCCACATAAAGAAAGGGATGGTGGATTGCTCTGTCACAGACTTTAATGAATATTTTTAAATTTTTACAAGTTTACTCAACTTATATGATTATTACGTAAGACCACAACTTATGTGATTATTACCTCATTGACTCATACTGTATTCAAAGGTGATTTACACAGAAAAATGAGTGTTTTAAGTTTAGCTGACCATTTTTTGGAAAAATGGAATTCTGTTGTATAGCACTTTTATGGAAAATAGTATTTATTATTTTTTACTTAAAATTAGGTATTTTAAACAGAACCTTAATAACAATCGAATTGTTTTGTGAAGGAACAAAGGAAAAAGGAATTAATATTTGCCAAGTGCATATCATATATGACACTAGTTAAATATAACTAATTTGACACTAAATTAGTTCATTTAGTCCTTATAGGAAGTCCCTGAGATAAGCATTTTCAGTACTCTTGTTTCATATATGAACAAACTTCGAACTCATAATGACTTGATATAGCTTGCCCAATTTAAGAACCACAGAATTTTTTTTTTTTGGCTGTGTTGGGTCTTCATTGCTGTGCAGGCTTTCTCTAGTTGTGGAGAGCAGGGTCTACTCTCTAGTTGCGGTGCATGGGCTCTCATTACGGGAGTTTCTCTTGTTGCAGAGCACAGACTCTGTGGGCAGGGCTTTCAGTCGTTGCAGCACATGAGCTAATAGTTTTGTTCTCAACTCTAGAGCACAGGCTCAATAGCTATGGTCCACACAGGCTTAGTTGCTCCACAGCATGAGGGGTCTTCCCAAATCAGGGATGAAACCCATGTTGCCTGCATTGGCAGGTGGATTCTTTACCACTGAGCCACCAGGGAAACCCCAAGAACCACAGAGATTTTTGAAAGCCTCTCTGACTGCAGAGCCGTGTGCATGTATTCACAGTGTGTGCTTATAGATTTATTCATACAGAGAATTCTGGAAAAAGTAAATAAATGTATAAGATTGCAAAATAAATATTTAAGTAAATCACAGACAAATGTCTTTACTTATTGAAATGAAGGCAAGATAAATCTTCTCATTCAATTTAGTGTATATTATACAATAATATGGAAAGATTCAAAAATAAAGACTACGTGTTATAACTTAAACATGTTTTTGTAACACTACATGCATGCTAAGTTGCTTCAGTTGTGTCCAACTCTTTGCCACGCCATGGACTGCCAGGCTCCTCTGTCCATGGGAGTCTCCAGGCAAGAAAACTAGAGTGGGTTGCCATGCCCTTCTCCAAGTGATCTTCCCAGGGCTCGAACCCAGGTCTCTTGCATCTCCTGCATTGGTAGGCCAGTTCTTCCCCAGTAGCACCACCTGGGAAGCCCATTATAACAGTGCAGGACCTTCATAAAAGGAAGCAAGAATGACAGTTATAAGATTGTTTTTAGTTTGTTGTAAATTTGATTCATTCTTAATGGATGAAGAATACCTGAACTAATGGGGTAAAACATTTGCTGACATTTTTTATTTTTGTCAAGTAGTGTATCATGATTCATTGTGAAACATTTATATGCTATCTTAAACTGGTGCCTCCCAAGAATTTCACTCTAAAATAATGATTGCAACTCTCTCTTTTTTAAATTTATTTTTAGTTGTGCTAGGTCCTCATTGCTGCACACTTTTCTCTAGTTGCAATGCGTGGGGGCTTCTTATCATGGGGGCTTCTCTTGTCGTGGAGCGCAGACTCTAGGGTGATCGGGCTTCAGTGGTTGCGGCATGTGAGCGCAATAGTTGTGGTCCCCAGCTCCAGATCACAGGCTCGGTAGTTGTGGCGCATAGGTTTAGTTGCTCGTCCCCGACCAGGGATCAAACCTGTGTCCTGCATTGTCAGGTGGACTCTTTACCACTGAGCCACCGGAGACGCCCTGAAGCTCTCTTTAAAATAGTTATTTTGACCATTTTTTGTAACCCAAGGAATAAAATACTGTTTTTCAGACTCGAATTTTAGTGACACACAACCTCACACTTCTACCACAGATGGATCTCATTGTTGTAATGGAAAGTGGCAGAGTAGCACAAATGGGAACATACCAGGAACTTCTGTCTAAAACCAAAAACCTCACGAATTTGCTTCAGGCCTTCAGTGAACAAGAAAAAGGTGAGGACACAATTAAAAATAAGCCTAAGATACAGTGTGCTAACCCCTTCTGAAAGACCATTAATTGTCTGATTTCTTACTATACATTTTTCTTCATTCATGATTGTTAAGTCAGGAGCTGAACATCTTCCTTTCTCTAGAAAAGAAACAAATACTTTGGGACACATCAGCTAAAAATCAACCTCATATACGATTTTTAAGCAAAATGTTATGCCCCAGGATCAGTTTGTTCATCTATGAAATAAGAGATTAGATAATTTATAAACTCTACTGCAAGTTTAGAATATAATGAATCTAAACATTCTGCTTTCTTTTAAATTAGATTCAGATCAAATAAATAATAAATCTTTTAAATGTCTTATTGAATGTTGTGGGAGAGAAACAAATGAAAAAGAAAATCCGAAGAATGACAAAGGGGAATAATTGTTGTCTAACTTTTACAAAACAACAACTGAGTTTATTTACTATTAATTTTTAGTTTTATAGTCCTAGTATTTTAAATTAAGATCCAAAGATGTTTGTATAAATGAAGCTGTTTGATCTTTATGTAATTAGGACACAAGGATGTTTGAAATCTAGCATTAGTTTAATGTTCTAGAGATCGATCATTTTCTCACTCTAAAAACTTGATGTGCCATCATCTCTTTACCCAGCTATAGCTGGTTTCTCATATAGACCACCATCATGATCCTTGTGCTATACCTTTCCAGAACACCACTGAGAAATGGCTATAAAATCAGTGAACTATTTCAAAATTCCAGGCTAAAAAGAAATATAGAGTTATGTCTTAGTATTTTCTGCATGAACTGTTATCTGTTAATTCACTTTACATTTTACTTGGATGTAAAGGTCAGATTCATGGGGTCGCAGAGAGTCGGACACGACTGAGCGACTGAACTGAACTGAACTGAAAGGTCAGAAAGATTTGAAACCAGTTCATAATAGGATCAGTGCAATTTAGTATTTGAATGCCATGAAATTAAAAAAAAAAACATTTTGCTGATGTTTTTTCTAAGCTAATACACATTAGGTATGCACTACTATTTTTTTTATTCCTTGTTTACACCCCTTTCTCAAATTGAAATGTTCTACGTGTAGATGCATTCAGAAATATCTGATGCATCGTTAGATGGGTGTGGTCATTCTTAAGAAAAGCACCTTATCTTTTCTTCCGTTCCGTTCCGTCGCTCAGTCGTGTCCGACTCTATGCGACCACGTGGACTGTAGCCTACCAGGCTTCTCCGTCCATGGGATTCTCCAGGCAAGAATACTGGAGTGGGTTACCGTTTCCTTCTTCAGGGGATCTTCCTGACCCAGGGATCGAACCCGGGTCTCCAGCATTGGAGGCAGACGCTTTAACCTCTTAGCCACCAGGGAAGGGCCAGCAATTTTGTAAATGATCCCTTGCCTGCTTGGTCAGGCTAAGTAATAACTTATGTTTAGTGTGTAGGAAAGGCAGGTCTGTGAGTATCTCTGAGGGCTAGAATGAGGATGCAGTCTGTCATCGGCTCTGACCCTTTCACTTAGGTAGCCTCATGCTGCTGCTGCTGCTGCTGAGTCACTTCAGTCGTGTCCGACTCTGTGTGGGCACTCCATAACTGTTAAACAGATGAATCTGCCTCCATTGTTTCTACCAAAAGCATGTCTCCTCAGAGTTAATGGAGTTAATGGAATGATTTGTAATGAGCCAGTATTGCTATTTATTGCTATGAGCCAGTATTGCTATTTATTTTAAAGATCACATGAAATATAAGTTATATTACCTTGGGAAATACAGCTTTAAAAGCAGACAATATGTAAGTTTTAAGTTCAATATTTAATTTGCCATAAAATATGGAACACACTTTTGAAAGCTGTGGCTCGTTTAAGTCTCCAGTTTTGAAAAAACATCATTCCTTCCCAGCACTGATAAAACTTAAGTACATCAGTCCTCTGCGGTAACAAGTGGAAAATATTCTTGAAGCTGGGCTGACATTAATAGATGTTACAATCTCATCATCAGAAATATGCCCATAATTAGAAAAATGTAAATGGAACTTTTTTCTAATCACTTCAATATCGTCTCTTCTCTGTTACAATTCAGAAAGGTGGTATGTAGAGATCATTTTTATACTGGAAATAGAATATGTTTTCTAAAGTGAACATTTCTGGGGTTTTGATTTTTGGATGCTGAGTAAAAAATATATGAAAGCTTTTAAAAAGCAGGCAAAATATTACTCATGATAATGCTAGATAGATAGCTATATGTAACACGTCAGCCATATATATTGTCATTTTATTACTGATCACACAGAACAGGGCAAAAAATAGATTAACTGATATAAAATTGATAATAAAACATCCCACCAAACAACTTCAAATCTAGTTACAGTTAGTGTCACATTCCTGCAGTTATTTCCCTTGGACTTGGGCCAGCTGTATCCAGTCCTGTAACATGTCCCTGCTCTGCCTTTCCTCACTGCTGATGACCCAGACACTTGTTCTTTTCCTACCATTCACCCTCTCACTACCAGAGCTGATGACAGATAAGTAGAGTTTATGGGCTTCCCTCATAGCTCGGCTGGTAAAAGAATCTGCCTGCAGTGCAGTAGACCCCGGTTCCATTGAGTCAGGAAGATCTACTGGAGAAGGGATAGGCTATCCACTCCAATATTCTTGGACTTCCCTTGTGGCTCAGCTGGTAAAGAAACTGCCTGCAATGTGGGAGACCTGAGTTCAATCCCTGGGTTGGGAAGATCCCCCGGAGAAGGGAAAGGCTACCTACTCTAGTATTCTGGCCTGGAGAATTCCATAGACTGTATAGTCCATGGGGTTGCAAAGAGTCGGACGCGACTGAGCGACTTTCACTTTCTTTCAAGTAGAGTTTATATTATTATCTGGTTTGGATACATCAGATCTCTAAAAATCCATCCAGCTCTGAAAAATCTACAAGTCTCGTCTCATGGGAATATTACAAAACAGAATCAATCAGGAGTGAGAGAAGACTTTATCAAAAAAGATAAGAAAAATAAAAGCAAAAGATATGAAATACAAAGGTAAATTTCCATATTTATATTTAGAAGTTTAAGCTCTTATCCATACTAATACTACTTATGATAGCGAGGATGTCTTGGGTATTAATTTTGTCAATATATTCACAAATGTTTTGCTTAAATCTCTCCCAAAACCTCCTGAGGCTGCATGGTCCTGATTTTACAAAGAGAATATGTATCTTGCACAAGTTAAGACAGGTGATAAATTGCAGAATTTAAATCCATCGCTGCCTCTGTTTCATGCCAGAGGCCAATCAAGCTCTTAAACATTATGTCAAATTTGTAAGAACAAGCCCATTGACTTAGAGTGAAAGACAGGAAGGAGTGTGTCAGTCTCTCTCCGTCTCTCCCCTGTTTGTCTCTTTGACAACTTTGGGCTTTCGGCAAGTCACTTGTCCTGGATTTTACTTTTCCCTGAAAAATACGGGTAAGTTTACCTATTTTCTTCTCATCTTATCAGGTCAAATTGTACAGTGTATGTGAACATATTCTGTAAATTGTAAATACGTAAATTTAAACGTTTATCATTGTCAGCTATGAAGATGAAAATGTGCCCTAGGCAGAAGAGGCTACAACATCCCCACATTTTCATTCTGTGAGACATGGAATCCTATGTTTCACAGAGACACTTGATGCAAATCAGATGCTTCCTTTAAGGGCCAGATGTTTACTTCTAGAAATAAAAAGCATAGAACACATGTAAAGAACTTGGAAATCTCCAATTCCTTCCTTTTAAAAATAAGAAGTCTGAAATTCAAGTATTATACTGTTAAAAAAAGACAAAGATCTGCTGAACTCTGAGATGTTTCCCATGGAATTCACTGACAGCAATTTGAACCTCAGGGCTTCTCCAGTGTCTCAGCTGTTAAAAAACCTGCCTGGAGTTTAGGAGATGCAAGAGACAAGGGTTAGATATCTGGGTTAGGACAATCCTCTAGAGAAGGAAGGGGCAACCCCCTCCAGTATTCTTGCCTGGGAAATCCCATGGACAGAGGAGCCTGGCAGGCTACAGTTCATGGTGTGTCAGAGAGTTGGACACGATTGGGTGCACGTGCATACACACACAACTTGAACCTTATTCTTGTAGTTCTGGTGTGTGACTTTGATTTGTGTAACCTGCTTTACTTCTCTGCACTTTTTATCTGTAAAATAAGGATAATTGTAGGATCTTCCTTACAGAGTTACTTTTGAAACATAAAAGTTAAAATATGTAAAACATTTAGAATATTGCTGACACATAGGAAACTGTTGTTAATATTACTGACATTAGTAAGAACAGGACAGAGATTTAGGGAACTTACATTGTATTTTCTTAACAATTTTCTTCACGACCAAGATAGTCACAATAACGTGATCACTGACCTAGAGCCAGGCATCTTGGAATGTGAAGTCAAGTGGGCCTTAGAAAGCATCACTACGAACAAAGCTAGTGAAATAGTTGAGCTATTTCAAATCTTGAAAGATGATGCTGTGAAAGTGCTGCACTCAATATACCAGCAAATTTGGAAAACTCAGCAGTGGGCACAGGACTGGAAAAGGTCAGTCTTCATTCCAATCCCAAAGAAAGGCAATGCCAAAGAATGCTCAAACTACCACACAATTGCACTCATCTCACACGCTAGTAAAGTCATGCTCAAAATTCTCCAAGCCAGGCTTCAGCAATATGTGAACCGTGAACTCCCAGATGTTCAAGCAGCTTTTAGAAAAGGCAGAGGCACCAGAGATCAAATTGCCAACATCCGCTGGATCATGGAGAAAGCAAGAGAGTTCCAGAAAAACATCTATTTCTGCTTCATTGACTATGCCAAAGCCTTTGACTGTGTGGATCACAATAAACTGTGGAAAATTCTTCAAGAGATGGGAATACCAGACCACCTGACCTGCCTCTTGAGAAACCTGTATGCAGGTCAGGAAGCAACAGTTAGAACTGTACATGGAACAACAGGCTGGTTCCAAATAGGAAAAGGAGTGCGTCAAGGCTGTATATTGTCACCCTGCTTATTACATCATGAGGAACGCTGGGCTGGAAGAAGCAAAAGCTGGAATCAAGATTGCTGGGAGAAATATCAATAATCTCAGATATGCAGATGACACTACCCTTATAGCAGAAAGTGAAAAGGAACTCAAAAGCCTCTTGATGAAAGTGAAAGAGGAGAGTGAAAAGGTTGGCTTAAAGCTCAACATTCAGAAAACAAAGATCATGGCATCTGGTCCCATCACTTCATGGGAAATAGATGGAAAAACAGTGGAAACAGTGTCAGACTTTATTTTTTTGGGCTCCAAAATCACTGCAGATGCTGATTGCAGCCATGAAATTAAAAGACGCTAACTTCTTAGAAGGAAAGTTATGACCAACCTTGATAGTATATTAAAAAGCAGAGACATTACTTTGCCAACCAAGGTCCGTCTAGTCAAGGCTATGGTTTTTCCCGTGGTCATGTATGGATGTGAGAGTTGGACTGTGAAGAAAGCTGATCGCCGAAGAATTGATGCTTTTGAACTGTGGTGTTGGAGAAGACTCTTGAGAGTCCCTTGTATCGCAAGGAGATCCAACCAGTCCGTTCTAAGGGAGGTCGATCCTGGGTGTTCATTGGAAGGACTGATGCTAAAGCTGAAACTGCAATACTTTGGCCACCTCATGCGACGAGTTGACTCACTGGAAAAGAGTCTGATACTGGGAAAGGTTGGGGGCGGGAGGAGAAGGGGACGACTGAGAATGAGATGGCTGGATGGCATCACCGACTCTGTGGACATGAGTTTGGGTGAACTCTGGGAGTTGGTGATGGACAGGGAGGCCTGGCGTGCTGTGATTCATGGGGTCGGGGAGAGTTGGACATGACTGAGTGACTGAACTGAACTGAACTGAACTAAACAATTTTCACCATAATAGCATTTTACAATAATAAGACTTGATGATATTCCACTTTTCTTTTAAAGAAAGAAAATTATTCCATATTGGCAAATATTAAACCCTTCTGTAGAAGATTCAAAACAAGTTAGCACTTTCTCTAATGTCTAAGAAAGAATTTTCTGTAGGTTTTTTCATTATAGAATCTTAGTTTTATCAAGACATTACGGTACATTTTAGATGAAGGGGAAATACTGGGGAAAATGGAAGGGCTCCCAGTATACCTGTGAATCCAACTACAAAGAATACTCTAATTTGCATAATCTTTCATGATATTTCTATTTTGTGCATCGGTTGCCTTTATGGATATAAAAGCACTCACCATCTTCTTCCCCAGCTCATGCTTTAAAGCAAGTCAGTGTAATCAACTCCAGAACTGTACTGAAAGACCAAATCCTGGTGCAAAATGATAGGTGAGTATTAGGACAATACTAGACTCTTGGGGATTTTAGACTAATAAATTACATTTTTAGCATTTAAAATGTATCCTATAAAAAGGATCTATATGTTATGATGGATATAAAATGTACTTAGTGGTTTCCAAATTTTTAACTATAAGTTACATGGTTGTGTCTAAGTTTTTAAGACACAACTTACCTTGGGAAACATAGTAAGTCTTAGTAATTTCTAGTCAAAGTCTACTATAAGAAATCTACTCTGATTTGTGCCTGTAGGTGCTAAAAATATCCCCCAAATGAATCTATTTAGAAAAACAAGAGGAAGGAAGGGAAGGAGAGAGGAAAGAATACAAGAAAGTGAAAGAGAAATAAAAATAATAAAACTCTGACTCTGATTGAATTGTTATACTTATTTTTCCTTTTTGTAAGTAACTAAAATGAGCAGTGATTGAAGCAAATTAACCTAATCAGCTATTTGCCCTAATTCTACCCCCAACAGTTGCAAAGAGGAGACTGGAAGAAAGAAATAAAGAATAGCAATGAGTCATTTAAAAATAAGCAGCTAGAATTACTAAAAGCTGCCTTGCGTCAAAGTTGCTAATGTTGAGCGCTGGAATGAACTGCAGAGAAATGAATACTTTAGGATATAATAGGTCAGAATTTTGTAGTTTCAACCTTGATTTGTTTTAAAGGATTGATAGTCCTATGAATGTGTGTTTGGTACAGATGCTGCAGATTGGAGCTTTGTGTGTATACCAGGTTTAGATGAGTAGGTAAGCTAAATTATTCCTCTTAGATCCTAAAGACCTTGGACTGCTTCTTTCTCTCTTTTTTTTTTTTTTTTTGGCTATGTATTGTCATGCAGTCTCATGACTTTAGTTACCTTTACTCCAAGTTTATATCTCCAGTCCATCTGTCCTCTGAACCCCAGGGGTGGACCCTCCTCTTTGACATCTAATCTCAGCTCATGGCAACACTGTTCTTCCAGTTACTTAGATAAAAATATCTTGCAATCACCCTTGACCTCTCTCTTATTCCACATCCAATCCATCATCAAATCCCCATTGGCTCTATCTTCAAAGTATATCGAATAACACAGAATTCAAACCTACTCATCAATTTCACAGCTACCCTTTTACCAAATCACTATTATTTCTCACTTGAATTATTGTAATCGTCTTCTTATGAGTCTTCCTGCCAACAGCCTGTCCCTGTACTGTCTGTTCACAGCATACATAAAGTTGTTCGTTTCACAGATATGAGTCAGATCATATGAGTCTTCTGTCCCAAATCTCCAAAGGTTCACATCTCAGAGTGAAATCCCAAGTCTTTACAAGGGTCTGTTAAGGGCTTCCCAGGTGGTGCTAGTGGTAAATAACCCACCAGTCAATGCAGGTATATGTAAGAGATGTGGGTTCCATCCTGGGTCAGGAAGATCCCCTGGAGGAGGGCATGGAAACCCACTGCAGTATTTTTTGCCTGGAGAATCCCACAGACAGAGGAGCTTGGCGGGCTATAGTCCACGGGGGTCACAAAGAGACAGACACAACTGAAGCAATTTAGCACCCTCATTGCTTAAAGACTTGGAGGACCTGAACCTGATTATCTTTCTGATCTCAGAACCTCCTAAAGCTCATTTCACTATTCTATTCCAGCAGCCCTGACTCTGCTATTCCTGGGCAATCAGACATGCTCCTTCCCTGGGATCCCACTGGTTGGGACATATTTCTCCCAGATATCCATATGGCTTATGCTCTTCTACCTTCTGCAAGTCTTTCCTCAAGTGTCACCTCACCAGTGAAGACTTGTTCAACCACCCTTTTTTATATCACAATATTTCCTATCCCTTCTGTGCTTTTTTTGCCCATAATTTTTATTAATTGCCTGCATTGTAGAAAATGTATTTGCTTGTATTTTGTCTTTCTCTTACCTCTAGGTTGTAAGCTTTATAGGTGTAGGAATTTTTGTCTTTTTGTTCTCTGTTCAGTTCAGTTCAGTTCAGTCGCTCAGTCGTGTCCGACTCTCCGCAACCCGTTACTGCCATCTAAATAACACATTTCAACTAAACACTCAATAGCTTGTAACCTGGTGTTCAATAAGCATTTTGAATGGATGAATAAATAGAGACTGAAAGAACACTCAGGGAACTTTAAACTATCATTTTATTTTTTCTTACCATTATAACAGTCTTTCATTTATATGAATGCGATTTTTAAGGGTCTCCAAGAAAAGCAAATCCACTGAAGCAGAAACACTGAAGCAGACTTTGAAATTTGTGTGCTGTGGCATTTGTACACATCTCTGAATCATAGTTTTCATTTGTGTATAGTCTCACCATATACTCAATAAGTAGCTTGCTTTAAAGCTTAAAAGTGAAAAAGTAATAATTATTGTTGTAAACATAATCATACCCTTTCCTCTATACTAAATCATTTTCCTTATTTATAAGTCATCTTTAGTTATATATAAATTGAACCTCTCAAAGTTTTGGTGGACCACTTTTGCAAAAGTTTTCCTTAAAAAAAGAACCCCAGTCCTTATAGACGTTTGTTTACAAATCTGGTTTCTAAACATTTATCATGTTATGGAGGCTCAAACAGAAACCAGCTAGCTGAAAGTTACTTCTTCAGTAAAGATCACATCAAAAAGATTACCTCAAATGGTACATTCATGTCAACACAGCCTGGCCTCAAACTTACTTTTTAATTACTGAAAGTAATGAAAAGTGATAAAAGTGTTATTGGAGGTTTCTGAATCCTCCATACCATTTTTATGTTGGCTGTGAGAGATCAGAGACTTTTCATTTCTCCAAAATATGTGCATTTCTTTACATACTTCCATGTATTTCCTAATTTATGACTTTCTATACTATCCCTAGTCTAGTTTTCATTTTTTAAATCTGCTTTACTTTTTGGTAAGATAACATTATATGGAGAAAATTTTCCTGACTTTCAACCTAACTTGTATTTCTTACTCAATTATTTCCAATTTGTGCAGAATTAAGAAAGACTAGAGATGGAAGATACAAGGAAGTATTAGCAACAACAAAGACTCTCTACAGTGGGATGTACTGAGATAGAACAATGAATCTTCCTTGTGGAAGGATTCTCAGGAAAACTGACTACCCATCAAGAGAAAAGGTGGAAAGGAATGTGGACCAAATCATGTTTGAGAGTCTCTCCCTTTGAAATTTAAGAATTAGAATTATTTTATGACAGTTTTGTTTTCAAATAGGGACTAAAATAATTGGAACTGTTTCAACATTTTATTCTTCATTTTGTGGTTTAATTTTGTATGGTATATATTAATTATTTTATTTCCTTAAAATCCTTATTACTATCTTCCCTGAATAAAATAAACCGGAAATGCTGTTTTAGTATCTAGACTGCCCCCTTCCGGCCTTCATGTCAGACTCTATTAATCACTTTAATCCTCCCATATATACTTCATACTTTACAACTGTATACTCAGTTCAGGGATAATGGTTTCAGTATGTTAATTTTTTATATTTTATACAAAAATATGCAGACAGGTATCGTGCCAACTTTCCCAAGGGTTTCTGAAGGACAGAACAAGACTCATTTTTAAAACTTCTCCACCAGCACAAAATATTTGCTCTTTGAAAATTCAAATAAAACCTGTTATTCACAACAAAATGCCCAGGATCAAATGCAGTATTTTTGTGGAAAAAGAATAAGTAACATTGTGAGAGCCACCCAGGCAAAGCAGTGCAGACTCGGCATAGCCGAAAAGTAAATTCATAAACTGATTAATTAGTTTAAAAAAGAATGTATTCTTTATTCATTAAAATGTATAACTTACATAACTATAAAGTTAATAAGAAAAAAAAAAAAGAATAAGTAACATTGTAGTTTGGAAAAACTGAAACTTTTTGTGTAGTGTTCATTAAATTATTGGTCTTTGTTAGTTATGTCTAATTAGCATGCTTTAATTCCCTTTTAACAGTTGGGTTTCATAGCATTTTATATCCCACTACATTAAGAATTAATTTTTTGGCTTGACACCAATGCTAAATTTGCTTATCCAAACAGAAGCCATGCCAAGGGCTTGAAGGATGATGACAGTAATTAACCTAAATCATATACCAGGAGCTATTCCAATGAAAGTGTCTGTTAAGTAGTGTATCTTTTTTTTGATGGTGAAACTGATCCGGCAAAGGGCATGTATTGTGACTTCCCACAGAATGTTTCTTGACAGAAATGCCAAAGATGGGCAGGGAAAAACTACTGAACTGATCAAATAGACATTTCTTATTCTGATAAACAGAATGGGAAGCATGGAGAAATGGGGGCCTGCATATACGTCAGCTCAGAATTTCTAGAGTTCAGTTTGACATTTCATATATCAAATGACTTAAACTTTAGCGTGTCTCATGCTCCTGTGTCCCTACAAGGGACCGTGAGAGATGTATAAACAGAAAGAGCATTATAGCAGTGATTAAGTAGGAAAAATCTGCAACAGGCGTAAGTTTTTAAGTCTTAATTTAGTAAAAATAAAACCTTATACTGTAAAATAATTAGTCTCCAATAAAAAAAATTTTTTTTTAAGTGGAAAAAAAAATAAAACCTTATGTTGCCATATGACAGAATACAATGTTATTATAGAATGGTATTTGAGGTTGATTATATTTGTTGTTGTTCAGTCACTCAGTCGTGTCTGACTCTTTGCGACCCCATGGAATACAGCACGCCAGGCTTCCCTGTCCTTCACCATCTCAAGGAGCTTGATTAAACTCATGTCCACTGAGTTGGTGATGCCATCCAATCATCTCATCCTCTGTCATCCCCTTCTACTCCTGCCTTCAATCTTTCCCAGCATCAAGGTCTTTTCTAATGAGTCAGCTCTTCACATCAGGTGGCCAAAGTATGGGAGCTTCAGCTTCAGTCCTTCCAATGAATATTCAGGGTTGATTTCCTTTAGGATTGACTGGTTTGATCTTCTTGCTGTCCAAGGGACTCTCAAGAGTCTTCTCCAATACCACAGTTCAAAACCATCAATATTTTTGCCCTCAGCCTTCTTCATGATCCAACTTTCACATCCATATATGACCACTGGAAAAACCATAGCTTTGACTGTACAGACCTTTGTTAGCAAAGGTCTGTACCGTCATACAAACGTCTCTGTGTTTTATATTGAGTTGCAAAGACCATGTGTACATTAAAAAGAAAAAGTAAGACTGGTTATGGAGCAACATTTGAATTATGACACCACAAATATTGGAGAAGGAAATAGCAACCCACTCCAGTGTTCTTTCCTGGAGAACCTCATTGACAGAGGAGCCTGGCAGGCTACTGGGGTCACAAAGAGTCGGACATGACTGAGAGACTCACACACACATACCACACATATAAAGACTCTAGCAGTACTCACAAGCACCTTAGCACCAGCTGTCTCTGGAATGTTAGCATCATGAGTATTTTTCATTGGCTTCTATTCCTCCTCTGTTTTCTTTCTTCTCTCTCCTCCTTTGTCCTTGTTCTTCTTTGAGCTATTCGGTATTTTCCAAATGTTTCTTCAGTAATACAATTCCAGAAGAATTGACAGCTCCTTGGTGATGGTTAGAAATGTGTCAAGATTGAGACAGAGGAAGTGTTTTGGCCAGAGTTAGCTTTAGAAGAGGTGAGAAATAACTGGTTCAGTGCAAGATGATTGAGATAAACAAGTAGAGATGAAGCAGATGGCAAGTAGGCCTTTTACTGTATGTATCTGGAGCTCAGAAAAGAGGTTTGAGAAATCCATTTGACAGTCACCCTCAGAGAAGAAGTTTATTGAAACTGGGGGTGGAGGATATTGCTCAGAAGAGGAGCATACAAAAGGAATAATGACTAGAGCTGAGTGTCATGAAATATAAACGTTGAAAGAAGACAGAGAAACTAATGGAAATCAAGACAGGTGGAAGAAAACACAAAGGTATGATTGTAAGGAAGTAAAAGGAAGTATATCTTAAACAAGGGGATGATCAATGATGTTAATTTCTATGAAGAGTTTAGGTGAGATAATTTTCAAAGTATCCCAAGAATACAACAAGGCCCAAATGATGGAAACCCTTTCAGTCAAGTGTTGGAAAGTTCAAGGAGAAAAAGAAGGTGGCTTGGCAGAAAAATATTTGGCTACAGAAGTAAGAGGGAAACTAACACAGGACTGAGGGTGGAATCATTTTTGTGGTGATGGTATTAATTATAAAATGAGAAAAATGTGTAGTTCTCTGTGGGCTGATGAAAAAGAGGTGCTTGAAAGGAAGTAGATGAAGATTTAAAAAGAGAGAACAATTGAGGGTCTTAAAATTTGCCTTACGATAAAATGATCCCTTGCATCATTCCTTTAAAGATAGGCTTCCAAAGGGGGAATCTTACAATCTGCATTTTTATCAAGCACTGTCAAGTGACTCATCAGCAGGAATGTATGGAAACAATTACTGTTAATAAGTGTATTTTGAGGAAATGGGCAGAATGTGATTCGGATCATAAGGTTATCCTTGGATCTGAGGAGAGAACTATCTTTGCTTTTTATAGGAGAGAGTCAGAAAAGGCATAGTGGAGATGAAGGTAAATGTAGAAGTGTGGCGACTGACTTCCCTGTCTGTGTTGACTTTCTCCATCACGGCGACTGACTTCCCTGTCTGTGTTGACTTTCTCCATCAGATAGGATTTGAAGGCCCCTTCTGAGAGATGCATGAATTTTTAGGTACTATGAAAACCCACATGGAAGAAGACACTAATTTATGGTGGAGCCAGTTTGCAGGGCTTTACGATCTTTTGAAGTAGCACTCCACAGATAGGGAGCAAGTATGATCAGCACTGACTTGTGAGTTCTAATGTTGAAGCTTAATAGAAGGAAAAGGAAAAGTATTAAAGTTTAGAATATAACCACCATTTGGATGAAATGTAATCATGGAGTACAGGCTGCATAATGAAAAGATTCAAGACAGGACATAGGTGTGCTTAGTCCTAAGAGTTTTCCTGAATGTAGGACAGTCGATTCTAAAACCAGAAAGACCCCAGGTAAACCAGGATCATTGATCATCCTAGGGAGCATGGATGATAGAAAGTTGCATTTTTAAACTGAGAGTCTTGATGGAATAAGAACCAAATATAGTGAGACTAACTGAATGTACAATTTAGAAATAGAAGAGGCTCCATTATGGCCAGAGGCTGGAATAATTAGAGTTGGGTTTTCAAGGGTGGATTAGTTCCAGGTAATAAGATTCATGGTTTATGGTCATGAAAGTTGATGGCCAATGTAGCATGCAGCTGACAGACTCTAAAAGTATGAAGGTCATGAAGTTGAGGAGAGATTGAGTTTAATACAGTTGTCCTTGTCAGCTGTGCCATCCTCCAGAATGGTGGCAGAACAAGGTGGCATGAATTAGCTTGATGCTAGTCTTCTGGTAGGACAGGAGGCAAGGACCTGAAGAGGCACAGATTATGGTCCAGCCAGATGGAATTACCTTAAACAATCTAGGAGTTTGGCTCAAGCTAGAAGGATAATTTTCTAGAAGAAACGGTGAAAAAAATCAGGCAATATGCCCTGGCTCTAAAATATGTGGGGTATGGAAGAATAAACAATTTCCCTTCCAGAAGATTAAAGAAATAAAGTTATTATCAAGGCAAGTCAGGTTGCTGTTAATGAAGCAGACAAATATGCAAAAAAAAAAAGGGATTGAGAATGTGTAACTTTTAAAAAATGTTTGGTTGATCTAAAAATTTAAAGGAGAAAAAGAACGTTGTCTTGCTTTATCAGGCCCTTATTGGATCAAAGAAAAAAGTTCTCAGTGAGAAAAGAAAAGGTTCCTGTTGGTCGGGTGAGTACCAGAATAACTAGTGTTATTTGTTACTAACCACTCCCATGTAAGTATTATTAACAAATACCATCTATTTTTTATTGAATTCAAAGGGAGTTGCTATATAATATTTTGAAGAAATTAAAGTAAATGAGCTATTGGACATTGAAAGTGAAAGTGAAGTTACTCAGTCGTGTCCGACTCTTTGAGACCCTGTGGACTGTAGCCCACGAGGCTTTTCCGTCCATGGGATTCTCCAGGCAATAGTACTGGAGTGGATTGCCATTTCCTTCTCCAGGAGATCTTCCTGACCCGGGGATCGAACCCGGGTCTCCCACATTGTAGACAGATGCTTTACCATCATTAGAGTGATGTTTAATTATTTAGGTATGTATATTTTGCTGTGTATATTCTTAATTACAAAAGATATTTACTGAATATATTTAGCTATGTATATTTCATTATGTATATTCTTGTTAGTGAAAAGTAACTAACATTATTTGAGCACTTATTTTTAAGCCTTCAGGACTGTGTAGGTACTTTGCTTGTACTTATAAGGTGGCTACTATTATTATTCCAATTTATAAATGAGTAATCTGAGGATTAGAGGAGTTAGTAACTTGAATCAAGGTCATAAAGCTTGGAATATATCACAGTAGGTTTAAATCTAGCTTTTAGTGTGACTTTTAATTACAGTAATTTATCATTTTTTGAAAACAATTTTGCTTTTAGGTGAAGTTTTCAGTCATTCTGAAGTATCTTCAAGCCTTCGGCTGGCTCTGGGTGTGGCTGAATGTGGCCGCTTGCCTGGGACAGAATTTGGTTAGAACTGGACAGAATCTCTGGCTTAGTACCTGGGCAAAAGAAGCAAAGCACATGAATGATTTCACAGAATGGAAGCAAATAAGAAGCAATAAATTAAGCATCTATGGATTACTGGGATTAATGCAAGGTTAAAAAAAAAAAGTCTAGCTTTTTTTTTTTCCAGTTGCTTTTCTTTTCTTTTTCTAACCTAACTGATCTGGATGCAAGCATAAGGCATGTTTGTTTTTTCTTTTTTTTTTTTTAATCTATGTCGTAATATTCAAATACTTTGGGATAATTTAAATACATTTATTTTTAATTCACCATATTTGAGAGAGTAAATAGAAACTTGTATGTGTCAACTCCATGACCCATACTAAAAAATTTGTCTCATTTAATTTTGCCAATAAGTATTTAGAAAGGTATCATTATCCCCATTTTACAGCTGAGAAAATGGAGGTTTATCTGTTAAGTCGTTCAGGATTCAAAGTCTTGACTACATGGCCATTCACCGTATGTGGGAGGCTTGTGACTGATGTGAACATCAGTTAAGTGAGTCTGTCAAAAACTGCATTGTAAGTAAAGTTTAATACTACATGGCAAGCAATATTTTATAAAATAGTAAAAGATGACACTGGGAGGATTTAGAGCAGGGGAAAGCTGTATTTGGTTGAGAGATTAAGATAATTCCCAAGGCATAGTTGGCATTTGAGACAACACTGAAAATATGGATTGAGTTTTGTCAGAGACCACAGAGAAGGGAAGGTGAGAGATGCAGAGAAAGATGTTCATAAAGATGAAAAGAAAAGGTGAGGGGGATATAGGCATAGCTGAGGATGCCAGTCTGAGTCATCTTCAGGTAAGTGATGGGGTAGTAGAGGAACTAGAGGTAAAAAGGTAGTTTAGAAATGTGTTCAAGATGATGGTTAGAAAGGCAAGTGGAAAACTTTGAGAATTGGAGGGAAAAAATGACAGAATTTGGAGTCATTTTTCAGAATATGAATAAACTTGGCATGATGAAAAAACAGATGGATTTTTATTGGAGGGACTAAAGTCAGAGACCAGGGAGAAGTTGGGATCGGTAGGGATAAAAATAATCAAGTACATTCAGGCATCTAGATGACAGATAATCTAGTACAAAAAGATCTCTCATCTGCTCGATCTCCTGGTCACCCAAAGCATCTAGTCCAGTGCTAACCAAAGGGCAGGGAATGGAATAAGGCTGAATAAAGTATGAGTGGAGGAAGGGTCAGAGAACTGCAATGGGGCTGGAGAAAAGGGATGGATAGGAAAGACATTGCGGTGAAAAGATATATAAGATTTGTTGTGGGTAAGAAGAGAGCATCACTTGAGATTCTGAAGTTCGAGTAATTGGGAAAACAGTGAAGACAAAAAAAAAGAAACCAGTAGAGAAGAGTCTTAAGTGATATAGAAATTATGAATTCAGTTTGGAACACATATAATGGGAAGTGTGGATATATTTTTCTGCTGTTTTTTCCCCCCAGTAAGCAAAGTAGATTCACACTGTCCTTCAGAGAAGTTAAGTGATATTGAAAGAGTAAGAAGAAAGATTCTCAAAAGTATAGTACTCAAAAGTACAGAACCTTTAAAGGAAACGTTTTTTAAATTAGAGACAATCTTTGTGTATATATAAGGAGAAAAGAGGATAACATGAAGGAGAGTGATAAAGTTAAATAAGAAATAACAAATCAGCTACATGGAAGTCTTGCTATCTAAGGATATGCATAAAGGAAAACAGAAAGAATACATGCTTTTGGTAACAGAAAATGAGGATAATATTTAAAAATATGTGACTCAAGGCCTTGCTTTGTTTTCTCCACTCCCATCTTATTTTTTATTATGTCACCATAACACTACCTATAAGTATCTCCATCAGAAGGTAAACAAATATTTTGAGGCAAATTTATGCTTGTTTTGTCATTCTGTTACACTCATTGGGAAAAGAGTTGTTATGTTAATAACTAAAATGAGATTCAGGGACTTAGAATGTGCTTGGTTCTAAACCAGTGAGCCAAGTTTATTGGCTCATGGTTTGCAACTCAATGAGGTGAAGGTAGATTTAGAGATATATCAATAGAATGCTGAGTAGCAAAAGAAATATCCCATATACATCTCTATACCTATGTCTATCATCATATATAGGAGAGTTAAACTCTTACCAACGTAGTGAGCTCATGTTGCAGTTTTAAGGGAGATTCAGTATCCTTTGGAAAATATTTTAAGTGACCAAATACTGTTATTTTCCTATACTAGGCAAGGTATGCAAGTTTAGTATTCAAAATTTTACTCATTTACTTTAACTGTCAGGAGGTATAAAAAGTATTTTGTAATGAAGGTAACAAATTATATACAATTTAATCAAAAATATTTTTTCATGACTGGATTTTTATTTTTTACATTTAAAAATTTAAAGTTTTGACTTATTATTAAATGTAATTATGTTATAAATTTTAAATTATTTCATAAAAAATGAAACTGTATAATTTCTGATTTTATTAGTGGTCCACAGCTGCATCCTCTGGAACTTGATCCAATCAAAAGCAGGCTGTATTCACTGATATCGTAAAAGCTTACATTAATTTTTGAGCTTTAAAGCATAAATAGCACTTTCACATGTTTCACAGAGGCCTGCTATGAATAATATAGAAGGCTAACATTCAAACAAAACTGGAGTACTGAAGCAGAAAATACTGCATCTATATTTTATAACAATAATAACGATCCTACCTTATCTTCTGAAAAAGAAATAGCCCTAAACATTTTATTTCTGGTTCTCAGCTATGTGCTGAATCTCTGCAACACTCTGGACATCCCTAATCTATTGTGTTATATGCCCCCTTGTTAGGAACTTCCTTTTCCAACCCAATGTGTAAAATATAGACACCTTATTTTCAAAGTGTAGTGTTTAAGGAGTACACTGCTACTTCCTGTTTGAGATGAATGAGTGGATCATTTACTTTACTTACCTCACAAAATTTCACTGAAATGACAGTGAATAAATCCAAAAGTAAAGGATTCAGGGAATTTCACAGTGATGAATTTCTACATAAGTGATTATACTGATAATCAAGGGTAGAAGAACCTGTAACCAGGAACAAATACTGGATGAAGCTGTAAAAGCACAGTAAGTGGTTCAGTCTATCCACTGGAGAAACAAAAGTACAGGGAGTAAGATTGAGCAGCGTAGAAATAATCAAAGTGGCTCACTAGAGCTTGGTTCTGGCCTGTCAGCCTCTCCTACAAGCTCAGCCCCACCCCCAGCGCTATCTGTGTATTGTTATATACCAACTGGCACAGTCGTAGTACAGTGAAAACTAGGAGCTGATGCTTAAAAAGAAAATAAAGGTTACTAGTGTGTGTGACATATACTAAAGACGGCCTCCTTATGTGGCTTTTGAAGAAGTTCCAGCCTGCATGTCTAAATCAGCATTTAAGACTTGCAGTGTCACACCCACTTACGTGGAACTTCCATTCAGAGGAGAGAAATGTTGGGGGAAATTAAGGTATACACTGGCAGAAGAAAGGCACACCAAGTACCTCTTGATTAACCATACATATCTTTTTCTTGCATGTTTAAACTGGTCATGATGGATGGTCATGCATTTTAATCAAGTGAACAGTATAAATAAGAGCTAACAAATAGAACAGTGGAACCAAGAAGTAAAATACTCATACTTGGTATATAAGAGAGGCTTAAAATATCTAATTAGTATCTTTAGATATTCAAATGGCAGAAGCAAAGCAAATGCAGAATATGCTGAAATAAGGTCAATCTAAGAGCGAGAAGGTTCTTAAAAAATTTAAAGAATTTAAAAAGATTGCACAAGTGTGAGAAGATAAATTGGAGGAGACAGTCCCAGATGTACAACATCAGAAACAGATGGCAAATGATAAAAAAGGAAAAATTAGAGTAATAATCCAGGATGTTGACTTTCAGTAAATGCAGATAGAAATTATCAAATATATAATATTTAACAACATTTTCTGTAATTGAAGAAAACTGAAGCCTGTCCCCACAAATGTTCCAGTTTAGAGCAGAAATACAGGAGGTTCCAAGATAGTAGTTTGTGTTGCAAGAAGAGGAGGCAAAAGAGAATAAAATAAATAATAGAATATCTGATGAGTTTGAATATATTCAAAAGAATTTTGCTATTGAATTGTTTGGGAATAGATGAGCTCTTGTTGCATAGAAAAATAGTGGTACAAGCATTGTAAATGTAGTGAACTTCATGGATATTATGTTTAGTAGTAATGTAAACCGGAGAAGGCAATGGCAAGCCACTCCAGTACTCTTGCCTGGAAAATCCCATGGATGGAGGAGCCTGGTAGGCTGCAGTCCGTGGGGTCGCTAAGGGTCGGACACGACTGAGCGACTTCACTTTCACTTTGACACATTGGAAAGGACATGGCAACCCACGCCAGTGTTCTTGCCTGGAGAATCCCAGGGACGGGGGAGCCTGGTGGGCTTCCGTCTGTGGGGTCGCACAGAGTCGGACACGACTGAAGTGACTTAGCAGCAGCAGCAGCAGTAATGTAAACACTGAATATTTGAGGGGGAAAAGGGCAACAACCTATTTTTAGAAGGGCTAGAAGAAAGTATGGGGGATTGAGGTAGTAAAATAATAGGAAATATCTAAGAGTAAGAAATTATTAAATAGTCGTGTGTGATGTTAATTAAAATATCAGAACTAGCTAAAATAATTTGAGGTGGTCAGGGTCACCTATTTTTGTTTTGCTTTGTTTTACACATTATACCTACAAGAATCATGTTGCCAACACAGTTTTATTAACAATTTTATATAGTAGAAATCAACAAAGTAATTGTGTATCCCAGAAGACTCAAAAGCAAATGTCTCAAATAACATGAAAGTTTATTGATGCCTCAAACGGAGAAGTCCAGGCACAAGTCTTTAAGCTCACTTGATCCAGGGGACTCAAACTAAGTATCCACTACTTTTTGTTTATCAGTTCTACACATTTTCCTCATTGGCTTAATCCTTAAGCTTCACATGGTGATGAAAATGTTATCTTCCAAAGAAATTCCCTCCATAGAAACCCAGGAAATTACTCTCCTTGAAGCAACTGAGTTACATATCCATCTTTGAATCAATCATTATAACCAAACATCTCTTCTTCCAACCTTAAAAGTTCCCCAAGTTGGCGATTCTTTGTCCTTGCATTTCTTCTTGCACAAATGGATAGCTCTTTTCTGAGCTTGCCTCTTTCTTGTTCTATTCAGTATTTTGTCAAACACAGCTCGCAACCATCCATAGATGCTGTTAACTGTTTTTTATCCTTTTCCACTAAAGCTGCATGTTGATTATATTTTCTGACTTTTTAGTTTGTCAAGAACAACCCTTCCACCAACCACGTCTCCGTAGCTTGACGGACCAAAAATGTTTATTCCTCACTCACACCACTTGTGCATTGTTGATCGGGAAGGGGATTTATCTGATTCTAGAGCCCAAGTTGAAAAAGCAACTCAACTATTATTTTTAAAAAAAACTTTGGCAGGCACTGTGCAAAGCAAATAGGAGCTTTAGCACATCTGACACCAACAATTAAATGCTCTAATCTGGAAGTACCATGTGTTGTTTCTCCCTCAATGTATTGTTCAGAACTATTTCTTTGGTCTCTCCAATCACAAGGGGACCACAAAGCACAATTCTACCATGGACCTCGAAGCTAGGAGAACTGAAACTAATTGCCTAGTAGCTCCAGTGACTACCATTGTCCCTCAGGACATTATAAAGTTAATAGGTTGCTAAAATTCTATCCAGCTGGTTGATCTCTTATCTTCAGAGCATTTCTCTAGAAGCTATGCTCAAAAATAAGAGAGCCCTGCTCTGATATCCCATTAGAGCATCTGTATTTATTTTCATTGTGCCATGTACATTTATACTTAGTTTGGTCCAGAGTTACACATTCTAAAGTTTGATACTTGAGTTTACCATTAAAAATAAATTCTATTATATGCAATTTCTTGAGTGTTAAAATTTGAAGTTTAAGCTGTTAACATGTCCCTGATAGCAATTTGTGTTTAGGTCTCTTTGTGTGCTCTGGAGCTTATGTAGTCACCAGGGGATCGTTGGCTGCCTCTCGAGTTTTGCATGCTCAGCTGCTGGACAATGTGCTGCATCTCCCACTCCAGTTTTTTGAAACCAATCCCATAGGCCAGGTCATCAATAGGTTCACCAAGGTAAGGAAACCCTATCTTATTAGATAGCATACGTAAATAAATGATGATCCACGTTTAGTACTTTATAATCTCATTTGTGAAAAGTATCATTCTCAAAAAATAAGATTATGTTCAGTGTAGATTTCATTGTTTAATTTCTAATTCTTGGGACATTCATAATTGATGTATAACAGAGTCACATCTCACACACGTAATTAAAACTCTTAAAAATTGTTGAAAGAATCCAAGAAGTGCAAGTGCTGTGGTGTCTATAGCTCCAATTCTTACACATATTTAGTTTGAGAATCAGTGGTTCAGACAGAGAAGGGGAAGAATTTATAAATCTATATTGAGATATCTGGATTTTAAGCATTGTACCTTTTAAAAAAAATATCTTTCTATCTTTCTTTATGTGGCTGCATTGGGTCTAAGTCGCATTGTACAAGATTTTTCATTGCAGCCCACAGTCTCTCTAGTTGTGGCAAGTGGGCTCCCTAGTTACAGCACACGGGCTTATTTGCTCCATGGCATGTGGGATCTTAGTTCCCTGAACAGGGATTGAACCCACATCCCCTGCATTGCAAAGTGAATTCTTAAGCACTGGACCACCAGGAAAATCCCTAAGCATGCTTAGAGACTCTAAAAAAAATCTTTTTAAAAAACCTTTTAAAAAAACTATCAACTCACTAGTAACAATTGAGGAATGGCTGGAGGTTCCCAGAATGTCTCTGCTTACATACAGGGTTTTACCCCTTGTGTTTACAGCTGAGTGCTTTTAATTGTATTGTCCAGTAAAGTATTATGCAAACCACATAGGTAATTTAAAATTTTCTAGTAGCAACAATAGAAAATTAAAAAGAAACAGTTGAAATTATTATTTATAATAGTATATCTTAATGTGTAGAGTACTGACACACAATATCTGAATATCTGAAACATTAAAGCGTAATAAATGTAAAAATAGTAATTGCATATTTTGATTTTTTTATTCTTACAAAATCTTCAGAATCCAATTTGTGTTATAGACTTCGGTTATATCTCAATTTGCAGTAGCCACATTTCAAGTACTCAATAGCCATGTATTTGCTAGTGGCTCCTGTATTAGACTGTGCATAGCCATAACTTTAAAATATGGCAGCTGTATAAGTCAAGTGTCATGGAGTTATGATTGGGAAATGCAGATTGCTTGATCATAGACATCTTGGACTATAAAACCTTCTTAATTATTATAACTGAAAAATATGTGGGGGTGAGTTGAGGAGGGCAAAAATCATTTAAGATTCAGATTTTCACTTCTGGGTAAATGTTTTTATTTTTACATGAATGATATATGTCTTCTTCCCCTCATTTTAAACCATGAAAAGTTAAAAATAAAGTGATCTGATGTCAAATTTTTCAGGACATGTTTATAATTGATATGCGTTTCCATTACTACATACGGACCTGGGTGAACTGTACACTGGATGTTATTGGAACAGTTTTGGTCATTGTGGGAGCTTTACCACTCTTCATTCTGGGCGTTATTCCCTTGGTTTTCCTCTATTTCACTATACAGGTAATTCATGGATTTTTATGTTTTAATAACTTCCAAGTTCACAGTCAAATACTAGTTGGGCTTCCCTAATGGCTGAGATGGTTAGGAATCCGAGGAAGAAGGGAAAGGCAGAGGATTGGGGAGGAAGTCTTGGACTGCAGAACAGCTTCATAAGAGGTTTGGTTGAATGAATGGAAAGTCCACAACCAGTGCTGCCCATTGATATTCCCAGGTGACCTCTGGATGAGTCTGTTTGAACACCGCTTCCATGCTGAGTCATTTCCGGGACCACCTGAGGGAAAAATGGCCTCCATTCTAAAATAGGAGTGGATTTGGAAAGGCAGCAGCCATGCTGTCAGTCCGCGATGTGCCTTGCAACAAAAGAACTGAGTTGTGCATTTTTATGGCCACAACAAAACCTAGGTGTTATTTACATTTTAGCAGAAAGTCAATTTGCCTGAAGATTCAAGAGAAAAACAAATATTCCCTTTTGCCCTGTTACCTTGCTATCAAGAAACTATTGCAAGAAGTACTAAACAGATCTCTCATGATAGGTGTGCACCTTTATATTCTAATTAAAATGTAGTCAGCCAATTTGAATTCCAAGATAATGTCACTGGGAGGCTATAGTGTAAAAACAAAATTTAACACTTGTTTAAATTAAATATAATAGTATTTTGAGGCTTTTTATATGAAAGGATGCAGTTCTTATAGTTTAATGTTTTCTCAAAATCCAAATTTTAAAATTCTTACTGGAGTTCAGTTTGTCCAAACCAAGATGTTAATCATTTGCTCATTTCTACATATCTACTATCATTATTATTTCCTGTTTCTTATGATGCCCCTCTTCTCTCTGCCACCTGGATCTTACTTACCCTTTATGCATAGATTATATTCTATTTTCTGTGTGAAGCATTCTCTACCAAAATAGTGCAAAGATATGACTTATGAAGGTATTATAGACTTATTATACTATATTTGGAGAAGGAAACGGTAACCCACTCCAGTATTCTAGCCTGGAGAATCCCATGGACGGAGAAGACTGGTAGGCTACAGTCCACAGGGTCGCAAAGAGTCGGACACGACTGAGTGACGGAACGGAACGGATACTATATTATTACATAATATTATTATATTATGCTATATTATTTTGCAGGCTGTTTTATTTTTTAGTAGACCTAAAATTGTTTCCTCAATAAGATTGTAAGTTCTCTAGGACAGGCACTATGTCTTATAGTTTAAAAAAATAACCAAAAAATTGATGAATAATGTTGAGAATCAATTGTATCTGCTTAAAAAAGCAAAAACAACAAAGCATATCACAACTGAAAATTTTGTGGTTGGTACACTATAATAGGGTGACTAGGAATGGAAAAGAGTCTACATGTTTTGTGAAGGGGAACTTAATAGATTGAGTCCAGAAGATAGATTCAGGAGCCTCAAATTCTAGTCAGTTTCTTGACTCCTGTGCTTGGTGTATCTCTTCCCTTTCCAACCTTCATTTCTTTCACCTGTAAGATAAGAAGTTTGCTTTAGATCTGCTGCTGCTGCTGCTGCATCACTTCAGTCGTGTCAGACTCTGTGTGACTCCATAGACGGAAGCCCACCAGGGTCCCCCGTCCCTGGGATTCTCCGGGCAAAAACACTGGAGTGGGTTGCCATTTCCTTCTCCAATGTGTGAAAGTGAAAAGTGAAAGTGAAGTCGCTCAGTGGTGTCCGACCCTTAGCGACCCCACGGACTGCAGCCTACCAGGCTCCTCCATCCATGGGATTTTCTAGGCAAGAGGACTGGAGTGGCTTGCCATTGCCTTCTCCGTTGCTTTAGATCAGTGCTACTCAAAGTGTGGTCCCTGGGCCCATGGACCTATTCAATCAGAATCTCCAATTGTACCTCTTCTTTTAAAAATATCATATTTTGCAAGCAAATATGTATAGTTTTTATTTATCATACCCTCATAGAGCTGGGGTTGGGAGATGAAGAATCTCTCAGGTTTGGGCCCAGAAATCAGTGTTTTTATAACCCTTTGGTAATTTTTGCTGAAGGATGAGAAGCATTAATCTAGATCAAAGGTTCTTAAGCTCAGAGCTCTGTATAATTTTATGGAGAGATTCCAGGTCTTCAACAATTCATTGAACATTTATGAAAGTCTCTTTAGGACAGTCTCTTAAGTCCCCTGGCAGGCTCAGAATGCCGTCATCCTTTGTATTCTCCAGAGCACTTAACATAGAGCAGAGCTTGTAAACTCCAAGAGGATAGACCACATGTGGCTTCAGATATGTTTTCACTTAGCTAGCTCAATGTTTTTTACCAAAATGAAGACATTTTTAATATCAGGAATTTTACATAAAAAATTTTCCTGAAAAAAAATTGCAAGATGTGACAACTCTTTATTTTCATTTCCAGTTTATAGCAACTATTTGGGGCTGATGAATGATGGTCCTAACCTAGGCTTACTCCTGCTAGCTCTCCACAATCCACTCATCCCAATTGTCCAGAGGGAAAGCACCAATTATAACTGTGCCCATATTGAAATTTTTTAGTGGAAAAAAGTTTCCATAATTATAGTTAAGTATAGGTGACTCAGATGGTAAAGAATTTGCCTACAATGCAAGAGACCTGGGTTTGATCCCTGGGTCAGGAAGATCTCCTGGAGAAGGGAATGGCAACCTTCCCCAGTGTTGGTGCCTGGAAAACTCCATGGACAGAGGAGCCTAGTGGGCTACAGTCCATGGGATTGCAAAGAGTTGGACATGACTGAGGGACTGAACACATTCACTATCACAAAAATATTATTGTTTGTACACTTGCTAGGCTTCCTTCATTTAATGGGTTAACCACCTGGCCATGCTTTCAGCTATTTAACATAGGGCTTTTTCCACAGTGAAGTGAAGTGAAATGAAGTCGCTCAGTCATGTTTGACTCTTTGCGACCCTATGGACTGTAGCCTACCATGCTTCTCTGTCCATGGGATTTTCCAGGCAAGAGTACCGGAGTGGGTTGCCTTTTCCTTCTCCAGGGGATCTTCCTGACCCAGGGATTGAACCCAGGTCTCCCGCATTGCAGGCAGATGCTTTACCCTCTGAGCCACCAGGTAGGTACTCAGTAATGGTTGTTTGAGAGCATTACCAAGGTGAAATTTTGCCCAATTTTGTTCGAGTTGTGCTATCCAGAATTAGGGCTTTTTACTGTTCCTAATACTTTCACTGTTGCAAAGGTACATTCCTTTTCTGGGGCTCCTATAACAAACTTGGTGGCTTAAAACAACAGAAATTTTATTCTTTCACAGTTATAGAGGCCACAAGTCCAAAATCCAGGAGTAGGCCTGTGTTGCATGCTTCTGTCCTAGCTTCTGGTGACTGTCAGTGACCCCTGGCATTTTCCTTGACTCCCAGGTACATCACTGCAATCTTGTCCTCCACAGTTTTCTCCCTGTGTCTGTGTCTTCTCCTTTTCTATTTTTATAACAACACTCAGACTGGATTTCAGGCCAACCCTAAGGATCTCCTCTCAAGATATTAATGACATCTGCTAATATCCTCTTTCCAAATAAGGTCATGCTCACAGGCAATGGAGGTTAGAACTTGAACTTAACTTTTGGGGGCTGCTCATTAGCCCACTACACACATATCTTGCCATTTTCAAACTGCTAAAGAAATTTTTTCTACATCTTCAAGACCACCTCTTTCTGTTTTCCTGTTAGAGATACTACATGGCAAGCTCTCGGCAGATTCGACGATTGGCAGGAGCATCTCGCTCTCCAGTCATTTCCCATTTTTGTGAGACTCTGCTGGGAGTGTCCACTATCAGGGCATTTGGACATGAACAGAGGTTCATCCAGCAAAACAAAGAGGTGCTGAATGAGAACTTGGTCTGTTTCTACAACAATGTGATTTCAAACAGGTAAGTCATATCCACATACCTAATTCAGGACTAGTCCCTTATTGGATATTTTGTTTATTGACCTCTAAATAGAGTATTTTTAGTAACATTTCATCAAAAATATTAAACTTTAAATATTTCTAGTATTTAGTAACATTTAAGTTAAAGTACATCTATTTATATCCATATGAACAGGCCATGCTACTTATGTAAATATAAGATCTAACGTTTTTTGAAAGTTACACAGGATGCTATTAGAATTACTAAAGATATGACTCTATGTTGTATTTATGTATGCAAACATAAATTTTATTTGCATACAATAATTTATAATATTTTTAATTTGAAGCTATACATTTCACCCAGTGGGGGAATGTTAAATAGTACTTGGGCACATTTTAACTTTTAGAGATTAATTTTATTGTATAAACTGTGCATGTAATCAGAAAGGTAAGTGATTTTCCAATGAGATTTTAAAATAAATGCATCATTTCAGCTGGTGTTCTTTCTTTTTTCTTTTTAATTCTGATTAAATTTACTTCTTGGAAGGAAAGTTATGACCAACCTAGATAGCATATTAAAAAGCAGAGACATTACTTTGCCAACAAAGGTCCATCTAGTCAAGGCTATGGTTTTTCCAGTGGTCATGTATGGATATGAGAGTTGGACTATAAAGAAAGCTGAGCACCGAAGAATTGATGCTTTTGAACTGTGATGTTGGAGAAGACTCTTGAGAGTCCCTTGGACTGCAGGAAGATCCAACCAGTCCATCCTAAAGGAGACCAGTCCTGGGTGTTCATTGGAAGGACTGATGTTGAAGCCGAAACTCCAACATTTTGGCCACCTGATGCGAAGAGATGACTCATTTGGAAAGATCCTGATGCTGGGAAAGATTGAGGGCAGGAGGAGAAGGGGACAACAGGGGATGAGATGGTTGGATGGCATCACGGACTCAATGGACATGGGTTTGGGTGAACTCCGGGAGTTGGTGATGGACAGGGAGGCCTGGCGTGCTGTGGTTCATGGGGTTGCAAAGAGTTGGACATGACTGAGCAACTGAACTGAACTGAACTGGTTTAAAAGCAAAGTTCTGCAAAAGTAAAGCATATTTTTATGCAGATAAATTCTTTATTGTCATTGCAACCATCCTATGTTTGATTGAGTTCTAACTAAGTAAAAAAAAAATAGAACACAGCTATTGATGTTTATGTCTTCATTTCCCAGAGGAGAGTTCATATTGAGTGCACCAAAGATTTTGCATCTCATTTCAAGAATATTTTCCATTATTTCAGGTGGCTGTCTGTTAGACTTGAATTTCTTGGCAACTTAATGGTGTTCTTCACTGCAGTGCTTACTGTGCTGGCTGGCAATTCTATAGATTCAGCAATAGTTGGTTTGTCTATATCCTATGCCCTAAATGTAAGTAATAATGATTGTGTGGTATATGACATGTTTATAATCCAATTAATTAAGTTCTCTTCTTTTCCTGTCTGAATAAGAGATGGTAGTAACTAAGTAATGAGAAACAAATCTGGATTACCCTGGAGGCGCATTTCTTTTTCTCTTTTGCTACTAGCAAAATAGCTGGCTCAGCAGTTCTAAAGTAGTTCACAGAAAGAACAGGCTGATCCCCAAGGCTTAGTGCTGGAGGACCAGGATCCTAGTGTTGCATCATTATCCAGACATTTCATCCTCTCCTATTCTTATAGATTGTAAAGTGTAACAAGGGTAGGGGGCTTCCCAGGTGGTGCTAGTATAAAGAAACCACCTGCCAATGCGGGGTAGACGTTAGAGATACAGGTTCAATCCATGGGTCAGGGAGATCCCCTGGTGGCATGGCAACCCACTCCAGTATTCTTGCCTGGAGAATCTCATGGAGAGAGGAGCCTGCAGGGCTACAGTTCATAGGGTCACAAAGAGTCGGACAAGACTGAAGCAACTTAGCATGCATGCATGCACACAACAAGGGCAGGGCCTTTCTCTACCATGTCCTGTCCATCTATTATGTTGGGGCAAATGTAATTGTGGTCTCAGACCATGAATTTTAAATCTTTGTAACTAGGCTCTAAGACATCTTTATTAATCAAAATAGGAATCTTTACAATCAATGCATTTTTGCCAATGAGAAATGTTTGTTTATTCCTGTAGCATAAAATGCCATGCTTCAGGATTTGACAAACTCTTGGAACGCATTTGCTGCTTCCTGCTGGTTGTGGAAGCATTTTCCCAGCAAAAAGTTGTGGAGCTGCTTGAAGTCGATAGGCGAGAGATCAGGTGAATAAAGTAGATGAGGCAAAACTTCATAGCTCAATTAGTTCAGCTTTTGGAGCATTGGTTGTGTGACATGTAGTAGGGCAATGTCATGGGGAATTGAGCCTTTTCTGTTGATCAGTTCTGGCTGCAGCATACAGTTTTTGGTGCATCTCATCAATTTGCTGAGCATATTTCTCAGATGTAGTGGTTTTGCTGAGGTTCAGAAAGCTGTAGTGAATCAGACTGGCAGCAGACCACCAAACAGTGACCATGACCTTCTTTTGATGCAAGTTTGGCTTTGGAAAGTGCTTTGGAGTTTCTTCTTGATCCAACCACTGAGCTGGTCATCGCCAATTGTCTATAAAATCTACTTTTCATCACACATCACAATCTGATTAAGATATGGTTTGCTGTTGTTGCATAGACTAAGAGAAGATGACACTTCCAAATGACAATATTTTTGACTTCTCGTCAGCTCATGAAAGTGAAAGTCATTCAGTCGTGTCCAACTCTTTGAGACTTCATGGGCTATAGCCTGCCAGGCTCTTCTGTCCGTGGGGTTCTCCAGGCAAGAATACTGGAAGAGTTGCCATTCCCTTCTCCAGGGGTTCTTCCCAACCCAGGGGTCGAACTCAGGTCTCCAGAATTGCAGGCAGATTCTTTACCATCTGAGCTACCAGTGAAGCTCATGAGGCACTCACTTACCAAACTTTTTTACCTTTCCAATTTTCTTCAAACGCCAAATGACTGTAGAATGGTTGATGTTGAGTTCTTCGGCAACTGCTTATGTAGTTGTAAGACAATCAGCTTTGATGATCCTCTCAACTGGTCCTTGTCAACTTCCCATGGCCAGTCACTAAACCCTCATCTTCAAGGCTCTTGTCTCCTTTGCAAAACTTCTTGAATCACCACTGCAGTGTATGTTTATTAGCAGTTCCTGGGCCAAAAGCGTTGTTGAGGTTTCAAGTCGTCTCTGCTGCTTTACAACCCAGTTTGAACTCGAATAATAACATTGCTCAAATTTGCTCTTTTTCTAACATCATTTCCATAGTCTAAAATAAATATAAAATAAGCAGCAAATAATAAGTCATTAGCAAAGACACAAAGCAAGAAATCGTACATTAAAATGATGTATAATGTAACCACATTTATTTAAGAATGAATTCCAATATCAAATGGCTAATTTCAATAGTGCAAAAACTGCAATTACTTTTGCACCAACTTGATAGTTTATCCAACCTGAGCAGAAATAATGCAAGTTCTGGGAAGAATATATGCTCTGCTGCTTCTACTTTTTTCCCTAGTAAGCTCTATGTATATTTTACTGCAAAGTGCTAGTAGTATGACTGTGTTTAGGTCCCCTTTGTAAAACAGAAAATGTGTTATACTGTTTTACATATATACATGTTATTTATAAGGTGAGTTTAGATGATTTGCATACGTGCTCTTAATCTCTTATCTAAAATCTTCAAGGTCAGTTCCATTTCAGAATTAAGATCTTAGGCTTCTCGAAAGGAAATATAATACATATACTATATATATATATATGCTTCCCAGGTGTGGCACTAGTAGTGAAGCACCTGCTTGCCAATGCAGGAGACATAAGAGACATGGGTTCGATCCATGGATCGGGAAGATCCCCTGCAGGAGGGCATGACACTACACTCCAGTATTCTTGCCTGGAGAATTCCATGGATAAAGGAACCTGGCGGGGTACATTCCATACAGTTGCAAAAAGCTGGACATGACTGAAGAAACGTGGCATGCACACATGCACATATATAGTGTATGGAGTGCCTGGGCAGAACTCTGGAATCAAACTATTTGTTCTGCAGTGAAACACGTGACTGTGTAGCATGAGTGAAGTAAATCAGCACTTTAAAGAGGCCCACATTAGTTCAAGTCAGGTTGGCCATCAAATCGTTTAACAACAAACTCAAGAAAAATTGGAATTGTGAGGACTTTTTGACTCTCAGAACTACATTTGAGGTTATAACCTTGGAGAACTTGTATTATGAGGAAAGGTGAGTGTGAAGAACATAAAATTTGGGAGGAAAAAAGGAGACAGTTGTAGTCAGAAAATTAGAAGAATCCTTCTTCTAGTGGAAAATGGTAAAGTGTGGCAAAGCTAGCATTATGCAAAAATTTTTCCCCACTTAGGATGTACATTTTTTAGGGCCTATCCCATCAGTCTTGCCACTCATCTTTCCTTATGCCAAGTATGGGCACCTTTAATATATAGTGAACAGTCTGTCTTCTTCCAAATAACCATTATTTATGGCATTAATGAATTTAACAAACCTAAAACAGCACATATGTGTGTCTATAGATAAAAATGCTTACTTTGAATTAAGTTGTTAAATAATTCAAAGGGATAAAATATACTAAAACTCTGGGGAAAAAGCCTTGTAAAGTATTATTAACATTGTGTAAAAGACTGATGCTTATTCATTAAGCTCTTGCTTTTTCACTCCCAGATAACTCATACCCTGAATTTTTGGGTAAGGAAAGCATGTGAAATTGAAACCAATGCAGTTTCCATTGAAAGAGTTTGTGAATATGAAAATATGGATAAAGAGGTAAGCACTCATGAATAACCAATAAGCAGATACAGAATTTAAGATATTGCAGTGCACCTTGAATGGACATTCTGAAAATCAATTCTGAACAAAACCCGTATTTGTTATAAAAATGAAACATGATCACCTATTTTTAAGAGGCACAGTGATTTGTCTCCTACCAATGTAGAGTAAAATATGCAACCTCTGATTACAACTTTGTAAAGATTTTACGTTGAGAAGTGTCTTAATATAGTCATCTCTTAATTATTTAGAGTCTGATTGTATAATTTAAAAATTAAGTATGCCTTTATTGTTTATACCTTCTGTTCCATTTACTCATCATTAGCATCTCTGTGGATGGGAAGGAGGAGGAGAATAAATCAGTCTGCTTTTTTACCTTTAATTAAGTATAATTTGAGGGACAGAAGAATTAGACTATTAACAGAGTATAATGGTTGCATTATGTGCATATTTTGTTAATCTCAGTTACTTCTGTCTCCCAGTTCCATGAATTAACAGGGCAGATGATAAAGGGTATATGTTAAATTTCTATATCTTCTTCAATCCGCCTATAAAGATATCTAAATCTTCATGAAAAATTCCTCTTTTTCTCATAACTCAGGAAGGTGTATTCCTCCTCCAAATAAAAACCTACAGATTTCCAGTTGTATTTTTGGTAGCATCTCTTCATGTCTTTTCTCAGACCTTGTTCCATTAACCATCTTCTCTAAGTCCTTCAGCACTCTAACCCCTTTTCTCCTTTCAACATACAAATATGCTAAAATATTTTCTGCATACTCCAACTCCTACCTAAATGTTGATTCTTCCTCCAGACTCTTCCCTGAGTCTTACCTTCATTTTTCATAAAAATTTCTTGAAAGATTAGTCTACCTTCACAATATACAATCATAATTATCAATATTTAGTTTGTTCAGCCTACTGCTATGTAAGGACTATATAAAAATTTTATCATTCTCAGGACTTCCCTAGTAGTCCAGTGGTTAAGATTCCACACTTCCAATTCAGGGAATGTGGTTTTGATCCTTGGTCTGGACACCCAGATCTCACATTCCACGTGGCATGGACAAAAGAAAGGAAAAAAAAGTTGTTTTCTGTATTTTCTAAACCTTTTGCTATTAATATATATTTTTTATTTTGCGGAAAAAAAAGACAACAAAATGTGTGTGTTTTTAAAATTACCTTTATATAATTTGATTCCTTGTAACTTAACAGATAGCATTATAAGAACTCTTGATGTGGAAAAAAGTCAATACGTCCAAATAACCATATTTACTCAATAGCCCCATTTCTCTTCTCCTCTTTTCAGCAGAATTCTTGGGAATAGTTCCTGTACTTGCTCTGTCTAACTCCTTTTCTCGTTCTTTTTTGGAACCTCTTCACACAGGCTTTGACTCCCACCGCTTCACTGCGCCCGCCCTGGTCAACATCACCAGTGGCAGCCTGTCAGTCTTCACTTGACCCAGCCTATCATTCGATGCTTGTGATTGCTTCCTTTCATGAAACACTTCACCTCACTGGCCGGGCACCACACCCTTCTGTCTATTCTACCTCCTGTTCTTCCTTCAGTGTCTCAGGTCCTCAGCATATGTACATAGCTTCTTTTACCTGGAAAGTGAAGTCTTTCAGTCGAGTCCGACTCTTTGCGACCCCCGTGGACTGTAGCCTACCAGGCTCCTCTGTCCATGGGATTCTCCAGGCAAGAATACTGGAGTGGGTTGCCATTTCCTTCTCCATTTACCTGGAAAGCCCTTCCTCTGATATCCAAATGGCTTGTTTCCCAATCATGTCCAGTCAAGACTTTCTTAACCACCCTACTTAAAATTACACCAACACTGACTATTTCCTGACCTTCAAAACTTTATCATCAACTAACATTCTGCATGGGCCTCCCTGGTGGCCAGTGATAAAGAATCCACCTGCCAGTGCAGAAAACACGGGTTTGATCCCTGGGTCGGAAAGATCCCCTGAAGGAGGAAACAGCAACCCACTCCAGTATTCTTGCCAGGATAATCCCATGGACAGAGGAGCCTGGTGACCTACAGTCCATGAGGTCACAAAAGCGTCGAATACGACTTAGCAACTGAGCAACAATAGCAACAATATTCTGCATAGACTGTATGATTCTTTCTGTCTCTCCTCACCAGCGAGTACTCTCCCGAAGGGAGAGTTTATATTTATTATTATTTTTTATTTATTATGTTTTTCTCACTGCTAAATCTCCAACAACTAAGCATTGACTGGTGCAGTAAACAGTATTTGGGAAATAAATGACAAACTGTCCCCTGTCAGTTAAAATTCTAGGTTACCTTCATATCCTTTATAAAGTCATAGAAGACTTTTCTTGATAACTTAATAGAAGATGGGAAGCCTTTTTATGTGTGAAAGTTGATTTATAAAATCTTCTTATAACTAGATGAGAAGTTTTATGTTGGTATTATTTAAAACTATTTTCAGAAAAATCATAATATTTACAAATGTTGTCTTTCCTCATTTTTGTTTCATCACTTCTGTTTTTATGCCTGAGAATTATTTTTTTTTGAGGAAAGGTATTTTTATTGTAATTGCAGTTTAAAAAGTATTTATTTGTTTTAAGGCACCCTGGATAACATCTAAGAGGCCTCCATCACAATGGCCCAATAAAGGGATAGTGGAGTTTGTTGATTATCGAGCTCGATACCGAGATGATCTTGGTTTAGCCTTACAAGATATCACTTTCCAGACTCATGGGGAAGAGAAGGTACCACAAATATTTCATAAGTTTCACTTTACCTTTTATCTGAATATGTTTATTCTCAAGGCCAAAATATACTGTGGTATTGAGTATAAGATGGTCATTTGTTCAAATTACATTTAAAGGTAGCAAAGACGTGGTTGGTATGTAAAGAATAAATTTTTCCTCTACAAATAAAAATATGTTTTTTAAATTGTTCATAATCTATTATGAAACATGATTTTTCTATTTCTACCTACATTTAAGTATAATTAACAAATGAAAATTGTATATATTTAGAGTATACAGTATACATAGAGTGTACAGCTTGATATGCATAAGTTGTGAAATAATTATCGTAATTTTAAACTTAAGATCTCTTAGCAAATTTTCTGTGTTATTAACTATAGTCACCATGCTATATCTTAGATATCTAGAATTTATGTGTCTTATAACTGAAAGTTTATTTCCTTTGACCAATATCTTCCCATTTTCCCACTGAACCCCTAGTAACCACTATCTACTGTCTGGTACTGTGAGTTTGATATTTTGAGATTCCACATGTAAGTGAGATCATAAAACGTTTTCCTCTGTCTGGCTTCTTTTGCTTAGCATAATGTCCTACAGGTTCACCCATGTTACCACAAATAGCAGGATTTTCTACATTTTTTAAGGCAGACATATTTTTTTTTTTATCCATTCATCCACAGGACATATTTAGGTTGTTTTGATATCTTCTTGGCTACTGTAATATTGCAATGAACTTGGGCGTGCATATTTCTCTTCCTCATACAAATTTCATTTCCTTTGGGGACACATCCAGTATTATTAGTATATTTTATTTTTACTTCCTCTAGTAAGTGAAGCACAACAATAAGACAGTAAGATAATAGTTACTATCCAGTAATACACAGGTGAAAATATTTGTATAGTCATCATGTATATGACATCATGTTTTCTAAGACTATCAGTGAAATGGGAAAATGCTTGAGATGTAATTTATTTAATAAAAACAGTATACAAATCTTTTGACAGTGTATCATTTTTGTGTTTTAAAAAAACAGATATATTACTAACAGCAAAAAGAATACTTACAAAATGTAAACAGTGATTCTCTCCAGGTGTTGGGATTTTAGATGATTTTTGCTTCTATATTTTTTCAAAATGTTTTATGAAAACATATTATTTTCCTGATCAGATTGATATTTTACAAATAAAAGTAAAAAAAAAATTTGAATGAACAGCAGTATTCCACTTTCCCCTTTCCTGAGACTTCTTTCAGATAACCCCAAATTCTCCTTTTCTAACCCTCTAAACCAATTCCACTGAGGTGGCCTCAAGAGCAAATTAATTTTTGGAAATACTTGTGGAATTTTAATTATTCTATTTCATTCAGTGTATTCCTGGTTTTTCTGATGTAGTATGTGATTTAAGATCTTTAATTAGGGCAAACCAACCACCAAATGTTCTCTCCATCCAGGGTTTCCATTAACACCAAAACACTAACACCCAGTAGTGGTTGCTTTAGATCTCATGGCCAAGGGAACACTGCAATCACTGGATGCTTATGACAAGTTGATGATTTTTGTCCAAGAGTCCAAACTCCTCAGACATGATCTATGACCACCCTTAGTAGTTTTGATGCAATAGTTGTTTTGCAGGCATTCCTTCAGATTTTCTAGCCTATCTCAGCAAAGATTTCCCATCTCCTTTGTTTGCTTGTTTGTTTTGGAGGAAGAATGGTAGAGAAGCCTTGTTCGGAAAGTCTCATGGAATCAACCCCATTATCAGTCTCTCTTTAAACCCCACATTTAATGGCTAGTTCAGGGATGGTTCAGGGACGATCTGCTCTACCTGGGGCAGTTCTTGGGTGATAACTTAACTATTCAAAACCAGAGGAAACACACAAATTAGCCCAAGCCTTTCTAGTGAGTAAAGTGAAAGTGTTAGTTGCTCAGTTGGGTCCAACTCTTGGCAACTCAATGGACTGTAGTCCACCAGGCTCCTCTGTCCATGGAATTCTCCAGGCAATAATACTGAAAAGAGTTGCCATTTCCTTCTCTAGGGGATCTTCCCTATCCAGGGATCAAACCCAGGTCTTCCACACTGCAGGCAGATTCTGTGCCTCTGAGTCACCAGAGTAAGTGGTATCTAGATAAAGATGGATCCTTGAAAGTCACATTAAGTCTTCCATGATAGTCAAGTTTACTCCAGTTGGCAGTTAGAGTCCACCTACCAGACACATAATGTAATTTTTTGTCAGTACAAAGGTCTCCTTCTCTTACACAAAGTGTGATGTAAACTGTTTATGATAAATTCATTATAGATTGGAATTGTGGGACGAACTGGAGCAGGCAAATCAACACTATCAAACTGCCTATTTCGAATTGTAGAAAGATCAGGAGGTAAAATTATAATTGATGGAATTGACATATCTACTATTGGGCTTCATGACCTTCGTGGCAAACTTAATATTATTCCACAGGTAAAGACTGTTTTCCAGTGATGGGGGCGGGAGGAGAAGGGGACGACGGAGAATGAGATGGCTGGATGGCATCACCGACTCTGTGGACATGAGTTTGAGTGAACTCCGGGAGTTGGTGATGGATAGTGAGGCCTGGCGTGCTGTGATTCATGGGGTCGCGGAGAGTCGGACATGACTGAGTGACCTGAACTGAACTGAACTGAAAGACTGTTTTGTTGCTAGTCTTTCTTAACTCCCTCTGGTAAACTTATTTTTTTTTTAAGAATATATTCCTTTCAAGCCTATACATTTGGATTTGAGAGCCAAATTATTTTAAATATATTGTGAAAAATAACTATGTAATTCCGTTCCGTTCAGTCGCTCAGTCGTGTCCGACTCTTTGTGACCCCGTGGACTGTAGCCTACCAGGCTTCTCCGTCCATGGGATTCTCCAGGCGAGAATACTGGAGTGGGTTACCATTTCCTTCTCCAGGGGATCTTCCCAACCCAGGGATCGAACCCGGGTCTCCCGCATTGGAGGCAGACACTTTAACCTCTGAGCCACCAGGGAAGCCCAACTATGTAATTAAATCCTGTTAAATACTCTACCTTGATGCATTCTTCCTAAGTGCATTTATCTATTTGAAAAACTAATATGTTTCTTTGCAAGTTTCCTTCATAATAGTAAATACAAATAAAATTCAAATGAAATCAGACTGAAACACATTGGTATTTTTTAAAAGAAAAAAGCAATTAGTGAGGCTTTTGCTTAGTTGGTACTTTGAATGTAGCATTTTGACTTTTTGACTTGAGGTTTAGAAATATTTTTTTTAAATGAAAAGAACCATAATTCAGTTCAATCTTTTTTTCCAACTCCTTTGATTTTTCCATCTGTGGCATAAAAGGAACTTGATCATTAACAAGTATGCCAATCAGCTCAATAATATGATTCTACAGTCAAATATGACTCATTCAGTTGTGTTTGAAAGATTTGAGCTGAGAATTTATGAAGTATGTTTATATTTGCTTCTAAAAATGATATCATCTCTTTGTCATATTGTTTAAACATATACTGATATTCATGAATTTAATTTGGAACAAATTTAAGTAAAATCTGAAAATCTGGCAGGGAAAAAAATTGGTGGAGAAAAGAAACAGTCATTCCTTTCTTATAAATCAAACTGTTGTAGTAAAGTGCAGTTTCACTAGATGTGTAAATGTACTGGAAAAAGCATGGACCTGTTGTCTTTGAATTCTGCTTAAGCACTTAGTTTCTGTGTGTCCTTGCACAAGAGTTTTTTGAAACCTCTAGTTCGCTATCTGTCTAATGAGGGTGTTTGCTTCCTTATTTCTGGGTTGGTGGGCTAATTGATAATATTACATACATACTCTAGATACATTTATTTTATTCTCTATATTATATATTACGTTGTTGTTTAGTTGCTAGCTCATGTCTGACTCTTTTGCAACCCCTTGGATTGTAGCCCACAAGGCTCCTCTGTCCATGGGATTCTCCAGGTAAGAATACTGGAGTGGATTGCCATTTCCTTCTCTAGTGGATATTCCTGACCCAGGGATGAAACCCCCATCTCTTGCATTGGCAGCTGGATTTTTTTTTTTACCACTGAGCCACCTGGGAAGCCCACGTTATATTATATCCCTGACTAAATGGTGACTACTAGGTCCCCTGGAGAAGGAAATGGCAACCCACGCCAGTACTCTTGCCTGGAAAATTCCATGGACTGAGGAGCCTGGTGAGCTACAGTCCATGGGGTCCCAAAGAGTTGGACATGACTGAGCGACTTGACTTTCTTTTTTTTCTTTTTCTTTATCATTATTATTATTGTTGTTGGAAAGCTGTTGTCAACATTATTAACTAGAGAAAGAAGAAGAATCAGGAAGTTTTTAATGATTTAATCAAACAGCTTATTCTGATCTTCTGCTTTTGGTTTCAATATAAAATGAATTTGATAACTATTGAGTTTTTCATCATTTTGCTTTTTCCTCATTTAATGTATGCTTGCCTCATGTGACAATAAGATTACCAGTGATTGTTCTATTCTCTAGGATCCTGTTTTATTTTCTGGAACCCTTCAAATGAACCTGGATCCCCTAGACAAGTATCCTGATCATGAGCTATGGGAGGTGCTGGAACTATGTCACTTAAAAGAGTTTGTGCAGTCCCTTCCCAAGAAGCTGCTGCATGAGATTTCAGAGGGTGGTGAAAACCTCAGGTAAGCTGTGAAGAACAGAGCTTGCCTGAGTTACTCATTCCAGGTGTTTTAGAAACAAGTTGGCCCCAGAGGGAAGTCATTCCTGAGCCACCATGGATTTTGTTGTTCAAAGCACATCAGTTGCTGATTCCTTCTAGAGAAGAGAGACAGGAATAAATAAAGTGGTAGCCACCAGCTGGAAAACTGCTGGTGAAGGAAAATGAAGGGGAAAGAAAGCAACAATGCAGTGTGGAAAGTCATTAGTTAACTGACTTTTTAGTAAAGACTCCTACCCTGATAGCTTTCTTCCTGGAAAAAATGTTTGAGCAAACTCTGGGAGATAGGAAGAACAGGGAAGCCTGGCATGTCCAAGTCAATGGGGTTGCAAAGAGTCAGACATGACTGAAAGATTGAACAGCAACAACAAAGTGCTGCTTTTTCTTCATCACTATTTGATGTCTTAGGACAGTCCCTTTGTGTGATCAGAAACCTAAGGAAATCAATTAGACCCTCTCTGCACCTAAGAGACACAGCCCGCATGACTCAGCTTCTTTGCTTAGTCCCTGCTCTCCCTCTCTGTGTTTCTGCCACCTTGGCCTCCTCGGCTTCTTATAGTTCCTTGAATATGCCAGGCCAGTTCCTGCCTGCCTCGGGAATTTTACATCTGCCAATCACTTTGCCAGGAGCAAGTTCCCATTGGAAATCTGCAGGATACACTTTCCATTTTCTTCAGGTCTTGAATTTAAAAGCATCGTCTCAGTGAGGATTTCTTTGGCAAGCTCATCAAAAATGTCCACCCCATGCCCACATTTTACATCCTGCCTTTCTGTATATTCGAATTCCTCTTATGCTTTTTGCTCATTTATCTTATTTTTTGTCTCCCCATGTAAACCCACAGACTTTTGTCTGTTTAATTCATTGTTCTATTTGCAGAACTTAGACCAGAGTCTGGCATAATCACTCAGGGAATACTTCTTAAAGAATGAATGAATGTGGCTTAGGAAGAGAATAACAATGTCATCAGAATTTTAGAATAGGAAGTGTGTGACCATAAAATCCATTGTTGAGATCATTTTACTATTTTTTTTTTAACAGTGTTGGACAACGACAGCTAGTCTGTCTTGCTCGTGCTTTGCTGAGAAAAACAAAAATTCTCATCTTGGATGAGGCAACAGCCTCCATCGATTTTGAGACTGATAACTTGGTGCAGACCACAATCAGGAAGGAGTTTTCTGATTGCACCATCCTGACAATTGCTCACAGACTGCATTCTATCATTGATTCAGACAGGTATGCTTTATTTGTTTTCAGAAATAAAACAATTTCTATACAGATGGCTATTGCACATCTGAAGCACAGTAATTACTTGCCACTAATAATGGATTTTATCTGTGCTGAGAGATACAAAGTGTCCCCTAATAGTATGGAAGATACTGTCCAACATAATTAGAGGAATGCATTAATGTTAAAAGAATATTAGAAAACTTGATATATTTCCTGAGTCAAATTGTACTTTTATTTCATACTGACAGAACTTACCTAGTAATTTAAACTTTACAGTTGCAAGAACAAAAAAGGTGAACTGAAATACTGATTATAGGTTACCTGACTGGATTCTTTTCACATTGCAGGGTACTTGTTCTAGACTCTGGAAGAATTACAGAATTTGAAACACCACATAATTTGATACACAAGAGAGGACTTTTCTTTGACATGCTGACAGAAGCCGGAATAACACGAGACTCGGGGGCAAAAGATAAATAGTTATATATGGATTATACCAAATTGAAAAAAATAGTATTTGAAAAAATAAAGACAGGAGAGAAATGTCGAAAAGTAGGCCTGTGGTGGCACAAAGAGAGACAAGCACCACAGTTCTAACCGTACTGAGCTGTGCCCAACCTTCTTTCTTCCATTCATGCCCTCCTGAATATCTGCCTTTTCCTGATTGCCCAAAGTGCAAAATGTCACTTATCCTTTACGTCTCTGACCTTGTTCAGGAATTATCTTCTGCACGAAGTATCTCTTGCTTTCTCTCCTTGGTCCCCTGTCTTATCTAGATGCCCTTTTGATATGCTCTGACTAGCCCTATGTGCATACTTTTAGCATGGCTGGGACCAAAATCTGTTTAAATTCTTTTAGTGTGCCTCCCCTTAAAGCTACTTGAAGGCAAGTGCCCAGTTTTATCATCATGGTATGTTAGGTTGCTAGCATAGTGCTTTCAGACTGTTGATACTCAACAAATAATTGTAGAATAAATCATTAGGCATTTTAGAGTAATACTGTATAGGCACCTTATACATATGAATAAAGTTTTGAGTTACTGTACAGTATATAAAATTTTGGAGGAAGCACAGAAAACTTTGAGTTACTCAGCTGCTTTTTTGAAAGAGAAAGTATATGTTAACTGAATTTTAATGATGTGCTTTATTTAAAAATAATATTTTATAATATTTTTACTATTTGAGTTAAAAGCCAGTATTTTCTATGGAATGTAATTTTTGACTTGATTAAGCTCAGTGAGTTATGTATCAGATGGTATACATTCACAAGTAATTATTAATTTGTGGTACTGACACAACCCTTATGGCAGAAAGTGAAGAGGAACTAAAAAGCCTCTTGATGAGAGTGAAAGAGGAGAGTGAAAAGGTTGGCTTGAAGCTCAACATTCAGAAAACAAAGATCATGGCATCTGGTCCCATCACTTCATGGGAAATAGATGGAAAAACAGTGGAAACAGTGTCAGACTTTATTTTTTGGGGCTCCAAAATCACTGCGGATGCTGATTGCAGCCAGGAAATTAAAAGACACTTACTCCTTGGAAGGAAAGTTATGACCAACCTAGATAGCATATTAAAAAGCAGAGACATTACTTTGCCAACCAAGGTCCGTCTAGTCAAGGCTATGGTTTTTCCCGTGGTCATGTATGGATGTGAGAGTTGGACTGTGAAGAAAGCTGATCGCCGAAGAATTGATGCTTTTGAACTGTGGTGTTGGAGAAGACTCTTGAGAGTCCCTTGGACTGCAAGGAGATCCAACCAGTCCATTCTAGAGGAGATCAATCCTGGGTGTTCATTGGAAGGACTGATGCTGAAGCTGAAACTCCAATACTTTGGCCACCTCATGCGACAAGTTGACTCACTGGAAAAGACTCTGATGATGGGAGGGATTGGGGGCAGGAGGAGAAGGGGATGACAGAGAATGAGATGGCTGGATGGCATCACTGACTCGATGGACATGAGTTTGAGTGAACTCCGGGAGTTGGTGATGGACAGGGAGGCCTGGCGTGCTGTGATTCATAGGGTCGCAAAGAGTCAGACACAACTGAGCGACTGAACTGAACTGAACTGAACTGATTTTATTTTGAACAGTATTTTAATTTGGTAGTTTTATGTAATGGAAGCAATATTATTTCTCTGAATTGCCCTTCAAATTTGAAGTTTCCAAACTTCAATTATATTTTCCTTTTAAGATTATTTTAATAAAATGTTTTAACTTGTTCAGACCCATCAGTCATTTCTTTTATCCTCTTTATCTCCTTAACAACTTTGCATAACCTTGCTTCATCCCCTAAAGGTATTTATGAAAAGTTAACTTAAATTGTAAAACCCTACATTATCTAAAGTTTCCTTCCTTAAAACATTAGCTACTGAAAGTGTTGTCCTGTCTTTATAATTCCTGTAGTACTTACCACTATGTTTTGTGTTCAGTAGGCATTGAATAAATGTTTGTTGAAATCTATTAAGAAAGGAATTGTATATTTCATTAACATCAGTTAAAGTTTATGTCTTAGCTTCTTTATATCTGTAATTAGTCAGTCAGAGACACTGCATAATTAAACGTCTAATGGTATGTCAACTGTCACCTGGATATATTGTGGTGTCTTCATACCATGGAATTCTACACAGCTATGAGAATGAATGAACAACCATTACAGGCAATTACACCAATGAATCTCACATGCATAATGTGGAGTGAAAGAAATACAGCACAAAGAATACTCTTATATGATCCCGTTCCACTGATGAAAAAGTTTGTTTTTTTACAAAAGGAAAAGCCAATTATACTCCTAGAAGTTGGGATACTGGTTACTCTTGTTTGATGGTGGTGTTAAGCTGCTCAGTCGTGATCTGTCTCTTTGCGACCCCATGAACTGCAGCACACCAGGCTTCCCGTCCTTCACTGTCTCCCAGAGTTTGCTCAAATTCTTGTCCATTGAGTCAAGGATGCCCTCCAACCGTCTCATCTTCTGTTGCCCCCTTCTCCTCCAGCCCTCAATCGTTCCCAGCATCAGTCTTTTCCAAAGATGGGTAATGACTGAAAGGGCAAACAAGGTGGTCTTCTGGAAGGTGGTTATGTACTGCTTCTCGATTAGGGTCTGAGCATTGGTTCAGTTTGTGAAAATCATCAGGCCATATACTTAGGGTTTGTACAAATTTAGATAGATAGATTTTTATATATTTATCTCATGTATGAGCTTCCCAGGTGGTGCTAGTGGTAAAGAACCTACCTGCCAATCCAGGAGACATCAGAGATGCAGTTTCAATCCCTGTGTTGGGAGGATCCTCTGGAGGGCATGGCAACTCACTCCAGTACTCTTGCCTAGAGAATCTCATGGACAGAAGAGCCTTTTGGGCTGCAGTCTATAGGACTGCAGAGTCGGAGGTCACTGAAGTGACATTGGTATGTATGCATGCATGTATAATATAGTTTATATATTTAAATGTAATATAAATATATTTATATAATATTTATATGTTACTATATTTTTTCATAAATATTTATATTTATATAAACAGTTAAAGAATAAAAAGAAAAGAAATTTTTAAATGACTGAGCCATTGTTACTCAATATATTATGAATATATATAAAATAATATATAATATTTATATATTATATATAAAATATATAATTTTATTTATATATAATATAAAATTATATTAAATATGTTATATATATTATAATGTTTTAAAAATTAATATTTCATTCTAATTTCTGCTATGTCCATCAAGTTTGTTCAATTATTTAAATGGTCTTTGAAGCAAAATGTGAGAAATTTAAGAGACTGGATTATAGAGAAGTAGTAAATTTAAATTTTGCTCAATCCTGTCTCACTCTATGTGACCCCATGGACTATAGTGCACCAGGTTCCTCTGTCTACAGAATTCTCCAGGCATGAATCCTGGAGTGGGTAGCCACTGCCTGTTCCAGGGGATCTTCTTGACCCAGGGATCAAGTCTGGATCTCCTGCATTGATTAAATGATTGATTTATTTCAAATTGTAACTTAAAAAATAGATTAAGAAAATAATTATCATTTTTGACATGCAGAAATATTCATCTTAGCTAACCGAAGGAAAATTCTAAGCAGCATTAAGTTGAATTATTTTCAGTTCAGTTCAGTTCAGTTCAATCGCTCAGTCGTGTCCGACTCTCCGCGACCCCATGATTCACAGCACACCAGGCCTCCCTGTCCATCACCAACTCCCGGAGCTCACTCAGACTCAAGTCCACAGAGTCGGTGATGCCATCCAGCCATCTCATCCTCGGTCGTCCCCTTCTCCTCCCGCCCCCAACCCTTCCCAGCATTTTAGGATAAGAATATTTATTACTGAAAGTTTACTATATGCCAAGTGATGTACAAAGCACTGGAATAATTTATTACTTTCAATTCTTACTAAAGAACGTTAGGAAAGTATTACTACCCACCCTATTTTACCAAACATGATAAGATACTAAGAGGATCTTAGCCAACAAATTGTAAAATCCAGACCCGGGTGCTATAAAACGGTTGATGCTTTTTTCAGTTCTCTAATAATACGTCTCATTTCTGGAAGAGCCACTTAAAGAGTCTATAATTAAAGAATGGGAGAGAAGAATTTTAAGCCTATAGCTTTGAAATAGATAAATGGTATTTGTCTTGGGGTCAGGGTTCTTCTTCAAATATAGTATTAGTTAGAGCTGAATGAATTAGTCATCATTGTAGATAAAAAATGGTTGAATAAAGGCAATTTCATATAGTTTTCAATTTAACTTTGATATCTAAGTTAGTGTTCAGTTCAGTTCAGTTTAGTTGCTCAGTTGTGTCCGACTCTTTGTGACCCCATGAATCACAGCACGCCAGGCCTTCCTGTCCATCACTAACTTCCGGTGTAATGAAGTATTTTAATACACGTGAAAATAACAAATTGTTCTAACTGATCTAGAAGGCTTTTATTCTGGGAAAAATAATCAACAAAATTAAAATAAGAAAATTTTTATTATAGTTAAAAGAGTTCAGAATCTAGAGACAGAATATCTATCTTAAATCTCAACTCTACAACTTTCTAGATGTGCAAACTTGGGCAAATTAACTTTTTTCTCTGAACTTATTTGGGTGTAAGAATTTTATCTACCCCTTAAAGTTTCTTTTTTTGGAAATTAAATGAGATGACACAACATTAAGGACAGATAGAACACTTTCTGGAATATAGAAAATATTTAATAACTACTTAAATGTTAACATTCATAGTTTCTTGTAGCCTTATATAGTCTCATGTTTACAAACAAGATCACATTGGACACAGTTTTAAGTAAACAAAAAGGGTGAAACAGCCAATATTTATGATAGTCTATTGTATACACAGCAACTTGGGGATAGTTGGATATTAAAATAAGATATGGTTCTCAATTGTGTACAATATGATCTTGGTAAGATTAAATAACATTGAGAAGGCAGTAGCAGGGCAAATCTCTTTCTAGTCCTTCCAGTTATCCTAGCTCTTGCTTTTCTAGCTGTCATTTTCCAAGCAAATAGACCATCTGTGGAATTAGAAATCAGGACTTCTGGCAATATTCTGAGCCACATTTCTCTAAATCTTTTTCATGAAAATGAAGACTACCTCGGTAGTTTGTATGGCAACTGCTACGCTATTGGGTTAATGGTGCCAAGGTAATGGGTAATAAACCTGGTAAAGGCTGATTGGTTTTGTGACCAAAAGTGGAGTCTGGCTGCAGACCTCTCAAAAAGCCAATAAAGTGTCAAGGTTGGGGTAAAGGAAAGTTTGCTTTATTTTGTATGTGGACAGTTGGGGGCAGTGGGGTACAGACTCCTGTCCAAAGGCCAAATCCCCCCAGCTCCAACAATCAGGGAGCAAGACCTTTTATAGGCGGAGGGGGCTAAATACAGAAACAGCATAGTTAGCTCTGACAGTCACCTTGAAATTGGTCAGCGGTCTGACCAGCATCATCTTGATTGTTTTAAGTACAGTTAATCTTCAGTTGCAGGGCCACTTTGTTTCCATTTCTTGAGGCCTGTTCTTAGAATTGTCAGCTTATGTCATGGCTAAAATCTGATCATCATGTCATTAACTTCTCCACCTGGTGGGGTGGTTTCCGTATCTATAAAATAATCTTGCTCACAGGATGTGGCTCAGAATATTATCTATAGGCTTTGAGAAGAAACTAAAAGTCCTTGACTGTGCTTACCGAGTACATTTTATTATTTGGTCTCCTTTGGCTGTTGTCCTTTGTCTCTGTATGTTCTCACATCTCTGATTAGGCTTATTCTTTGGCAAAAGTTTTTCCACAGACAAAAGTCAGGCAGAGGACATGGGAGACCAGGATCCATAGCGTCCTGCTCCATTTCAGCTTCTCTTGTTAATGATTGCTGACTAGGTAACCAAGCTTGCTCACTTGCTGTTTACAGACTGACCAGATTGAACCCATGCTTAGTTATCATAGCTAATCAACGAGAGTAACATTTTATCTCATGAGGGCAGGACAAGAGAAAAATAAAAATGAATAGGCATATGAGCAAAATGTAAAAATAACATCATAAACTAAAAAATTGTGATATTTTTAAAAATTTTGAAAAATATGTTTCCAAAACATTTAAAAGGAAAATGACACATGCATTTCTGTGTGTCAAAGGAAGGGATACAGGGTTGATATTGAGTTCATATTTATAGCACTCAGCTTATCATTAATATACTTGGGGATGATTATGGGTTTATTGCTATTTTTCAACTCTTGATAGACATAATAGAAAATGTAATGTGGTCATCAGAGAATAAGACTAAATGAATGATTGAGAATGTGTTACATTGGAGTACCACAGGAACTAGGCATAAATATTAATCCAGCTTTAGTCAATACTAATTCTGTCTGAACATTAGTTTCTGGCTTTCTGTTCTGAGCATTTGTGCAACAATCTCCAGGTATTACACAACAGACTCTGCTTTCCCTGTATTGCCAGAGCTATGATTTTACAGAGATAACAGACAAGAATTAATGTCAACCATGATGCATAAGGTCTTGAAAAAACTGTTTCATGTATTTTCTACTTTTTACTTAAACCACTTCCTTTTTATTCTATCTTGGCCAGAAGCAGAAGTCCAACAAATGACAATTTGACAAAATGTTTAACCATAAATTAAGGGTCAAAGGTTCAAAAACACAAAGAAGGAATGAAGGAAAATAAAGAAGTGTAAACAACTAAAGGGCTTGTTTTTCTTAGGTAGAAAGAAGTTCCAAGGTAGAAAGGACAAAGATGGCCAGAGCAGTTACGTGACACCTTAGCTGCTTCTACCATTGGCTCAACCACCCATTACATGTCTGTTGATTGTTAGTTGCAAATCCATTGCTTTATCTCCAGAATCATGTCTGTATTTCAAGAAAGTATGTCAGAGTTATGTTACATACCCATCCCTAGCTGCAGAGGAAGCTGGAAAATAATTTTTACAGTAGGGGATGTTGCCTCTCCAAAAAAACTCACTTCTGAAGTAAAATGAATAGAAAAGATATTGCAGTAGCATTTAGCAGTATCTGCTACAACCACTTTGTTGTTGCTAAATTGTATCCGACTCTTTGCAACCCCATGGACTGCAGCATGCCAGGCTTCCCTGTCCTTCACTATCTCCTGGAGTTTGCTCAAATTCATGTTCATTGAGTTGATGATGACCCCTTCTCCTCCTTCCTTCAATCTTTCCCAATATCAGTCTTTTCCAATGAGTCGGCTCTTCACATCAGGTGGTCAAAGTATTAGGAGAGTCAGCTTCAGTTACGGAGAAGGCAATGGCAAGCCACTCCAGTACTCTTGCCTAGAAAATCCCATGGATGGAGGAGCCTGGTAGGCTGCAGTCCGTGGGGTCACTAAGGGTCGGACACGACTGAGCGACTTCACTTTCACTTTTCACTTTTACACATTGGAGAAGGAAATGGCAGCCCACTCCAGTGTTCTTGCCTGGAGAATCCCAGGGACGGGGGAGCCTGGTGGACTTCCGTCTATGGGGTCACACAGAGTCGGACACGACTGAGGTGACTTAGCAGCAGCAGCAGCAGCTTCAGTTATCTTTCCTTCCAGTGAATATTCAGGGTTGATTTATTTGATCTCCTTGCAGTCCAAGGGACTCTCAAGAGTCTTTTCCAGCACCACAATTAGAAAGCATCAATTCTTTGGCATGTTACAAAGTATTAATAGTTTTCAACCTTGACAAAATATTCTTAATTTAGTTACTTGGGAGACAAAGGAGGGGTAGTATTTACAACTAATAATTAAGATCCAATTTCTAGTTTCCAATACTACATAGAACATTAAACAATTTAAGGTGAATGGATAAACTCTAAACAGGAGTATGTATTTACATTGTTTTATATATATATATATATATAATGTATATACACACACAGGTATAAAGTTGTGACTAATAATTTGCCTTCCAAGGCAAGATCTAGCTTCCAAGGAGCTAAGATCCCTTGGCTTAAGGATTTTAAGAAGCAATATTGTAACAAATTCAATAACGACTTAAAAAAAAAAAGTCCACGTCAAAATTGTGTTACATATTTTAGGTAAGCCATTTAAAACATTTTAAATGTCTTTTAGGTAAGCCAAAGCATAGTTAATTCAATGAGGTATAAAATAAACTGCATTTGTTACTCTTTTAACATCCAAATAACTTGTGGTGAGGCAAGTTATTAATTCTTTCCAAAATTAAATAAATGCTTTACCATGGCAAATTTATCTTCTCTCCTCTTCAGAATTCTCAAAAATTTTCAGAAGTTTTAGACTCATAGAATTAGGGTTTTGAGGATATTAGGGAAAATAACCTGCTTCGTTGACTATGCCAAAGCCTTTGACTGTGTGGATCACAATAAACTGTGGAACATTCTGAAAGAGATGGGAATACCAGACCACCTGACCTGCCTCTTGAGAAACCTGTATACAGGTCAGGAAGCAACAGTCAGAACTGTACATGGAACAACAGACTGGTTCCAAATAGGAAAAGGAGTACGTCAAGGTTGTATATTGTCACCTTGCTTATTTAACTTATATGCAGAGTACATCATGAGAAACTCTGGGCTGGAAGAAGCACAAGCTGGAATCAAGATTGCTGGGAGAAATATCAATAACCTCAGATATGCAGATGATACTACCCTTATGGCAGAAAGTGAAGAGGAACTCTAAAGCCTCTTGATGAAAGTGAAAGAGGAGAGTGAAATGGTTGGCTTGAAGCTCAACATTCAGAAAACAAAGATCATGGCATCTGGTCCCATCACTTCATGGGAAATAGATGGAAAAACAGTGGAAACAGTGTCAGACTTTATTTTTGGGGGCTCCAAAATCACTGCAGATGCTGATTGCAGCCATGAAATTAAAAGAGGCTTACTCCTTGGAAGGAAAGTTATGACCAACCTTGATAGTATATTAAAAAGCAGAGACATTACTTTGCCAACCAAGGTCCGTCTAGTCAAGGCTATGGTTTTTCCCGTGGTCATGTATGGATGTGAGAGTTGGACTGTGAAGAAAGCAGATAGCCAAAGAATTGATGCTTTTGAACTGTGGTGTTGGAGAAGACTCTTGAGTCCCTTGGACTGCAAGGAGATCCAACCAGTCCATTCTAAAGGAGATCAATCCTGGGTGTTCATTGGAAGGACTGATGCTAAAGCTGAAACTGCTGTACTTTGGCCACCTCATGCGATGAGTTGACTCACTGGAAAAGACTCTGATGCTAGGAAAGGTTGGGGGCGGGAGGAGAAGGGGACGACAGAGAATGAGATGGCTGGATGGCATCACCAACTCGATGGACATGAGTTTGAGTGAACTCCGGGATTTGGTGATGGACAGGGAGGCCTGGCATGCTGTGATTCATGGGGTCGTGGAGAGTCGGACACTACTGAGCGACTGAACTGAACTGAACCTACATTATTGTGGCATTTTCTTACAATTCTCATAAAATTAGCAAGTAACTGAAACTTACGTTTCAATGTTTCTTATGTTCAATTATCTATCATCTCCATTCATAATACTTGGCACTTTCTGTGCCCAGCACTTACAAAACCCCAATGAATTAGGTACTATTATCTTCATTTCATATCTGAAAAGTCTGTAAATTCAAATTTCTCAGTAATGTGAAGAATTAAATGTGTGTGTGCTCAGTCACTCAGTCGTGTCCAACTCTTTGTGACCCCATAGACCATAGCCTGCCAGGCTTCTCTGTCCATGGACTGGATTTGAATCATAACTCTGCTACTTACTAGCTGTGTAAAGATGTATTAATTACATAACACATCTGTACGTTAATTTACCTACCTGAAAATGGGTTAACAGTGTGTGCGTGCTAAGTCGCTTCAGTTGTGTCTCTTAGCAACCCTATCTATAGGCTGCAACCTGCCAGAATACTGTCCATGGGATTTTCCAGGAAAGAATACTGGATTCAGTTGCCATTTACTAATCCAGTAGATTTTCTCCACCCAGAGATCAAACCCATGTCTCTTACGTCTCCTGCACTGGCAGGTGGGTTCTTTACCACTAATGCCACCTGGGAAGCCCAGGGTAACAGTAACTACTCATAAGTCTGCTAGAACAAAACTAATTTGTACTATTGATACAGGATGCTCGGTGCTGGTGTGCGGGGATGACCCAGAGGGAGGATAAGGAGGAGGGAGGTGGGAGGGGGGTCCAGAAAGGGGAACTCATACACCTGGGGCGGATTCATGTCAATGTATGGCAAAACCAACCAATATAATATTGTAAAATAATTAGCCTCCAATTAAAAAAAAATGAAATTCAGGGCTCCCTCATTAAAAAAAAAAAAAAAAAAACTTAGAAAACTCCAGGTACATAGTAAGCACTGTATTATCTATTGCTAAAAAAGGTCCATATGGTCAAAGCTGTGGCCTTTCCAGTAGTCATGTAGAGATGTGAATTGAACCATAAAGACCCTTATGCTGGTAAAGTTTGAAGGCACAAGGAGAAGGGGGTGACAGAGGATGAGATAGTTGGATGGCATCGTTGACTCCATGGACAAGTTTGAGCAAACTCCAGGAGATAGTGAAGGGTGGGGAATCCTGGCATGCTGCAGTCCATGGGGAAGCAAAGAGTCGGACACAACTGAGCAACTGAACAACAAAGCTTAAAACAAATGAAAAAGGTGTACTAGTTTCTGTGAACCAGCAATCTGGAAACTGCTTAGCTCAGTGATTCTGGCTTCAGTTCAGTTCAGTTCAGTCGCTCAGTCGTGTCCAACTCTTTGCGACCCCATGAACCACAGCACGCCAGGACTCCCTGTCCATCACCAATTCCCAGAGTTCACTCAAACTCATGTCCATCGAGTCGGTGATGCCATCCAGCCATCTCATTCTCTGTCGCCCCCATCTCCTCTCACCCTCAATCCCTCCTAGCATCAAACTCTTTTCCAGTGAGTCTGGCTTAGAGTCTCTCAAAAGATTACATTCAAATTTGAACTGTGGCTACATCATTTGAAGACTTGAACGCCAGGCCAGAGTATTGCAAGTTACATTAGAAGCTGCCTACCTCAATAGGTCATTGTATATGTTCGTTTAGAAAAAATAAATATGGACATATCACTCTATTTTCTCATATATTTGAATCTCCCAGCAATGGTAGTTAAAGTAACCATGAAAGAATCACAGGAACTAGTGTAAGCCAAATCTGTTTTTAAGGGCTCATTTGAAAAGACTACATGAATCAAACGAACTTCTTTAAAATATATAAATTTTTTTGTCCAAATAATAATAAAAACTTTACTAGATAATTATAAAGTATTAAACACCAACCAAAGAATTACAGTTGTTTATTAAGCAGGGTTATTAACTATCTAAATTAGTTTTGGCTCCATCAGTCAAAAGCCATGAATTGGTATTCAGAATTCTGGGTATATGTCATTTCTTTAATTTAGAGATGTATCATGAATAGGATACCCAGAATTCTAAGTATCAGTTCACGGCTTCTGACTAAAATTGAGCCAAAACTAATCTAGAAAAACAAACACTATATTGCTTGTATGTGGAATCTATAAAAATGATACAGATGAACTTATTTTCAAAGCAAAACCTGAAACACAGGCCTAGAGAGCAAATGTATGGTAAGCGGGGAGGAGGGAAGAATTGGGAGATTGGGATTGACATAAATACACTATAGATACTATATATAAAATGGATAACTGATGAGAAACTACTATATAGCACAGGGAAGTCTATTCAGTGCTCTGTGGTGACCTAAATGGAAGGTAATCCAAAAAAGAGGGGCTATATGTGCTGAGCAGCAGAAACAAAACACTGTAAAGAAACTATACTCCAACAAGCATTCAGTTCAGTCGCTCAGTCGTGTCCGACTCTTTGCGACCCCATGAACCACAGCACACCAGGCCTCCCTGTCCATCACCAACTCCCGGAGTTCACTCAAACTCATGTCCATCGAGTTGGTGATGCCATCCAGCCATCTCATTCTCTGTCATCCCCTTCTCCTCCCGCCCCCAATCCCTCCCAGAATCAGACTCTTTATAAGTAGAAAAGTAAGCAATTTCAGAGACATTCAGGATGCAGGAAATTAGGCCATGCCTGCTGAGGTAATGTGCCACAAGCATCAGATCAGCTCTATTCCCATTTCCTTTCTTATTTGCATACCTCAAAAATGTACTCTGGCATAGTCTCAAATAGAAAATAAAGGACACAGTTTAAAAAACAAACTGCAAAGTGGCATTTATTTACATTAAAATGTAAACCACCTGTACGCACACAAAGTTAAGAGGCACGATGTTATGCACAGTAACTATGATCTTCAGAACACGTTATACACAATAGTATCTGCTGATACATCAGTGGTTCCAGTGAAAACACAGGAGGTACCGAAACATTCCTGACACCAAATAAATTATTCATTCACATATTCTAATCACATAAGACAGTTAATATTTTAAAAGTTATGCACTTCAAAAAACACTAGCAAGATGTACAACCAAAATATACTGTTTTATGCAAAATGTCTTCAGATTATTATATATAAATGATCCCTTTCAGAATGCATTTTTATCTTTTAAATAAACTACACTGACTTCAAGACTATTTATACATAGCCTCCTAAATATAACTGAAGACAGACTATTTTTTTAAAAGTGTACTATACTAGAGAATATGCTGAACTATTGGCTCCAAATTCCAACACTGCCATTCTATTTTTCAGACACAATCAATTCTTTTAAATTCCAATTTTAGAGTATGAGATTAGCTGCTCTGTTTTGCAAATCATTTCCTCTAAGAACTGTTAACAGACTGTCCTGAACTATATATCGGAGAAATTCAAACTTTTAAAAAAAAAATCTTAAAATGCTTTAGTTAAAGCTGGTACTATATAGAGAGATTTTGATAAATTGAACACTTTTCTCTTAAAAGATCTTTGTACAAAGATCTTTTTCAATTTTTAAGTCTAGTAAAAATTTTTATAAAGTTCAAAAAACACGAATATAATGCAGTGACGTCTTCCTCTTTGGCATTTCTCCATTCAGTTCTAAAATAAAACATGTGAACAGACATTTTCTATTTTTCTATTTATCTACTACAGGTGTTTTCTATACACAAAAGTATCTGACTGAAATTGTTTTAACAGCAATTTCATTGCTAAGAAATATTTTATGATCTACAAAAACACTCAGATTTTACTATGAGAAGCAGAAATGTTTTGATGCTGCTGAAATGAGTTTGCTTATTTCTTTTTTTCAGTGATTGGAAATTCAACATCTTTTCAAATTCAGCAATGGGTAAAGAGACATATTTTACATTAGCAAAAATGTTGACCAGAGTATAACTTTTGAATATTGAGAGGAAGTAGCCCATATTAAGGGAAAAGAAAATCTTCAAATAATAGGGGTGTAACAAATAAAACCACTATGTTTTCTTTCTTCGTTCCTGCAGCTTTTCTAAAAGGAAACAAACTAAAAATACTGCACTATACCAATGTTACTATAAATGCCAATTTGTGGACATTTTTTAAACATTGCCTTCTGTGAGATTTCCACATTACTTCCAGTATTCATGAATTTTTTGTTCTTACCACAAACTAACTTTAAGGTTAAAACAGTACAAGTCTAATTATTTTTAAATGATGGTAGGAAACAACAAGGATTTTGCAAATGAGTACAATTTTCCTCATTCACAACTAAATATGGGGAAAAATGTCAGTAAAACTGAATCAAATGCAAGCTAAATTCTCCAGAGCTTACTGACAATAAACAGTGAAAGAAAACAGAAACATAAAATAAATACCGTACCTAATTACTGCTGTTTGTCAATGTCTTATTTTTTAGTAGCTAAGGTGTATGTCTGACTCTGCAATCCCATTGACTGTAGCTCCAGACTCCTCTCCATGGGAGTTCCCAGGCAAGAATGCTGGAGAGGGTTGCCATTTCCTTCTCCAGGGGATCTTTCCAACCCAGGGCTTGAACCTGTGTCTCTTGCATTGACAGGCAGATTCTTTACCACTGAGCCACCAGGAAAGCCCCTTATCAACATCTACAAAGGTCTTAAATAACCAAAAAAATTATAGTAATAAATACTGTGATATTAACACATTTTTAAAATGCAATTAATAATTCTCTTTTGTTTTCTAACCATGCAGAACCATGGAAATCGAAGCAGAGAATGACAGCAGATTAGAGGAATAAAATATAAATTGGTAATGAAGTACTGGAATAAATTTGTAGTTTTTTAGAAAAACAAACTGATTCAATAAATATATTTTTAAAATCTGGAGAATGCAGGTTAGCAGGTTACATGAATAGGACACATAACAGGACACTGAATTTGTGAAGGTTAACTTTGTCAAATATGGCCGTTATTGACTATTGTATATGCAGCTTATATAAATAACACCGCTATCTCCCAGTCAATGTAAGTACATGACATCAACACTGTCCTTCAAGTATAGTTCAAATTAAGAATTACATTAGATAACCAAGTAAATAAACTGCCAGCCCCTGCTAATATAATTTAGTAAGAACTGGGAATCATATAATTGGCACTAGGCAATGTTTACAGAATATAGTTTTAAGTGCACATGGATATCTACTTCCAGAATCCAGAAAATACAGTCACCTATGCTCCTACAAGAGAGTTTTACCTAAATTCTATCATTTTAGAAGTACTTGTTGGAATGGGATCTCTCCAAAATCAAGAAGGATCAACCTGGTCACATTCAATCTTAAAATATTATGCAAAATTTCATATATATAAACGTTATCTTTCAGGTAAATGTGTGAGATATTTTCGAGACTTTATTTGACTGATGGAGGTGGTCTGATAAAGAGGAAGAGATCATTAGACAAGATCTCAAATAGCCATCCCTCTGTACTTCAGTTGAAGTTGGTCTTCTGTAAATGCTTATTGGGAATTTCTAAAGCACTGACTTGGAGAGGCCAAGAGCCTCCATCAATCCCTGCCTGGATAGCCACTCCTGTCACCACGGCCAGATCAGGGTCTACAGACGTGTTGGGGTCCTTTCCAAAGAACTCTTGGATGACTTGGCGGATTCGAGGAATACGAGTTGAACCCCCAACCAAGACCACCTCATCAATCTCAGTCTTTTCCAGGTGGCCTTCTTTCAACACTTGCTGAATGGGTACGAGTATTTTCTGGAAAAGATCTTCATTAAGGGTGTCAAAGAGCTTTCGTGATATTTCTGTTTCAAATAAAACCTGACCTCCATTTTTCTTTTCAGAAAGGTTAGCTCCAAACACGCTGTCCACATGGGGGTCATTTGCTGGAGAAAATTTGTCCTTTGGCAGTTCTGTGTCACTAGTCGGAGGTCCCTTCCTGTCATTTTCCTCCACTGTTAGTAAAACTGACATCTGGGCAGTCTCATGAAGTGTCAGGTTTAACTTGACCATTTCTACAGCTTGTCTTAATCGGTGGATTTCCTCTTTCCTAGAAGGTAGGAAGCCATACGTTTGATAGATCTGTTTGTATAAGTACTGAAGTAATCTCTGATTGAAGTCTTGTCCTCCAAGTTTATTGTTTCCTAAGTTAAAAATAAAAGAGTTCATATTATATTATGACTATATGTATGTGTTTACATATACGTGTAGCTGTGTAGTATGTATGTATAAATGATATTCTGGGAATGATAAATCCTTATTTAATCTATTATTAAGATTTTATTCATATACAGACTGATTAAAAATAACTGGGTTAAAAGGAGTTTAATTCAAAAGTATACTATTAAAATACAGTGCACATCTGGGTTCAAATGATGTAAAAGGGAGTCTCTCAGTGATATCAAATACTTTTTCAGAAAATAAGAAATTGAGAAGAGAGACTGGGTTTTTAAGTAGCAATTCAGAAACAAAAAGTGGCATTAGTCTCAAAAGAAAGAAGTGTTTCTAACAATTAAAAAGTACCAGTAAGCATTTATCTTCAAAAAAAAATAATAAATTCCTTTTTAAATGATTAAGGGCTAAAAAGTAGAAAAATTTAATAAGGAAAAGAGGAATGTGATATAAATTCCCACCACTGAACTTGCTTCTAAACGGAGTCCAGTTAGACTACCTATTACTTAAGTTCCATAGGCTTAATTTCTTCAGCTAAAACAAAAACCGTAAAAAAAATTTAGAATGCAAAATACTATTACTAGATTTCCTAAAGACAGCTATTTTGTGAAATAGATTATTAAATGAAATAAACGGACCATCCTTCATTTTAAATGATTTCTTTCTTTCTGTTCCCTTCATGACGGAGGTGAAAACTACTGGCTCAGTGAGCTACAATATTTGACTTACAGGATATCCAGTCATTTTTTGAGACTTAACTTTTTGCTATAAATAAAATAGGTGGTGGCATTAAGATCTAAGTACAGAAGATTACCAAAATGAATGCAAAGAATACTGAAAAGCTGAAAAATGAACACTTTACACATTAGATATGTCAACATGGCTGAATCTCATTAACACTCCCTACATTTTTCTTACCAGACATGGCTCGAGTTAAAAACATTCCTCCTTGTTTATTTAACAATGACACATCGAGAGTTCCTCCGCCCAAATCTATCACCAAGACGTGAAAGACTTCAGCTTTGTGGAGACCATAGGCCATAGCTGCTGCTGTGGGTTCATTTATTACTCTTAAGATCTTCAGTCCTGTAAAATTGGTTGGAGGGAAGAACAATCATTAAAGGACACGATTAAGGAATTATTTTTCACTTAACCTTACAACATATTAGTATATTCTCCAACATGAACTCCACTGAGTAATGATAAGAAAGAACAGTCACAAGTCAAATAAAAACAATGAAACGGGAAGGACAAATATTGGTTCTTCTAAATGGATATCATTAAAATTATTCTAAAAGACAACTACAGTATAAAGAAATAAAGGCCCAGATTCAGTGAAATACATCATTCTATTCTTTTTAATACTTAATTTTAAAAGATCCCTCAGCCTCTTCTAACTTTCATATTTTACTTGGGAAGGGAAACATTAACCATATACTGTAACAAATAGCTACAGAAATAAGCTTATGGTGCTCATCTTTTAAAAGTGATTTTTTTGGTAAAAGAACACATGGATAGAAAAATGATAAGAAAAATCTTAGAAGATATGCTCTAATAGCTACAATGATATTTTTAAAAAGAACTTAAAATGCAAGACCCTTGAAAGCAACTCTGAAATATACAGCAAAATCTGATTTCAAGGTAATGCTAAACATTAGATGTGCAGACAAAGGATCAAAATTTCCTTGAACAAAATTGTTGCTTTAAACTGACACATATAATGAGTGACCGTGAAAGTAGTATGACTTTCTGTATCAAGAGTCATAAAAACTAGTCAAACTCTGAAGAATTTATTCAAAGACCATAATACTATTCCCCTTAGCTTTCTGACTTCATCACTCACTTGCCTTTAGTCGTATTAGCCAAACTTCTATCTTCGAAATTCTCATCTTATGGCTGCTACACTGGCCACTCTCTCCTGCAACATATTTCCTCCATGCACCTGCTTGGCTCACTACCTGGCTTCCTTCAACTCTGCTTAAATATCACTTTCTGATTGAGGTCTATCTAACCACTCTCTTCAAAACCTGCAAGTCCCCCTACTCTATGATCACCTAGCAAGCCCATTCCCTTATCCTGTCTTTTTTTCCATAACATGTTCAGTTCAGTCGCTCATTCGTGTCCGACTCTTTTCCAACCCACAGACTGCAGCACGCCAGGCTTCCCTGTCCGTTACCAACTCCCAGAGCTTGCTCAAACTCATGTTCATCAAGTTGGTGATGACATCCAACCATCTCATCCTGTCATCCACTTCTCCTACCTTCAGTCTTTCCCAGCATCAGGGTCTTTTCCAATCAGTCAGTTCTTCACATCAGGTGACCAAAATATTGGAGCTTCAGCTTCAACATCAGTCCTTCCAATGAACCAGGACTGATCTCCTTTATGATGGACTGGTTGGATCTCCTTGCCGTCAAGGGACTCTCAAGAGTATTCTCCAACACCACAGTTCAAAAGTATCAATTCTTCGGTCCTCAGCTTTCTTTATGGTCCAACTCTCACATCCATACATGACTATTGGAAAATCCATAGCTTTGACTAGACAGAACTTTGCCAGCCAAGTAGTGCCTCTGCTTTTTAATATGCTGTCTAGGTTGGTCATAGCCATAGCATGTTACTTTTTTTTAAATTGGCATAGAATTGCTTTACAATGTTGTGTTAATTTCTGCTGAACAACAAAATGAATCAGATATCAGTTCAGTTCAGTCGCTCAGTTGTGTCCGACTCTTTGCGACCCCATGAATCACAGCACGCCAGGCCTCCCTATCCATCACCAACTCCCAGAGTTCACTCAAACTCATGTCCATCGAGTCAGTGATGCCATCCAGCCATCTCATTCTCTGTCATCCCCGTCTCCTCCCGCCCTCAATCCTTCCCAGCATCAGAGTCTTTTCCAGTGAGTCAACTCTTCGCATGAGGTGGTCAAAGTATTGGAGTTTCAGCTTTAGCATCAGTCCTTCCAATCAACATCCAGGACTGATCTCCTTTAGAATGGACTGGTTGGCTCTCCGCAGTCCAAGGGACTCTCAAGAGTCTTCTCCAGCACCACAGTTCAAAAGCATCAATTCTTCGGCGCTCAGCTCTCTTCACAGTCCAGCTCTCACATCCGTATGTATGCATATATCCCTTTCCTCTTAAACCTCTATCCCACCTTCCTCTCCCATAGCATGTTACTTTCTGATACACACTGTATCAAGGCTCTCAACCAGAGATCTTTTTCTTCCTCTAAAGACATCTAGCAATGTCTGGAGACATAAAATTATCACTACTTGGTAGAGCGGGTGCTACTGGCTAGCTTCTAGTGAGTACAGGTTAAGGGATGCTGCAAAATGTCCTATGATACATAGGATAGTTCCCCAACAAAGAATTATGCAGGTTAACAAGTCAATAATGCTAAGGGTTGTTGTTCAGTCACCAGTCGTGTCCGACTCTTTGCGACCCCATGGACTGCAGCACACCAGGCCTCCCTATCCCTCATCATCTGCTGAAGTTTGCCCAAGTTCATATCCATTGCATCAGTGATGTCATCCAGCCATCTCATCCTCTAACGTCAAACGTGGAATATTAGGTCCATGAATCAAGGTAAACTGGATGTGGTCAAGCAGGAGATAGTATGAATAAACATTGACATCTTAGTCATCAGTGAACTAAAATAGATGGGAACGGGCGAACTTAATTCAGATGATCATTGTATCTACTACTGTGGGCAAGAATCCCATAGAAGAAATGGAGTAGCCCTCATAATAAATAAGGGTCCAAAATGCAGACTTGGGTACAACCTCAAAAATGACAGAATGCTAAAGGTAGGAACACTATAATATATTTATCTTCAATACTGATTTTCTGTTTCCTCCAATAGAATATAAGCTCCATGAGAAAAAGGGTTTACATGCTTTGTTTACCTAGGTAAACAGTATTTGCTGAATGGTATCAAATAAATTTTCTCCCACCTCAGATTTTTAAAAAACATTGTATTATATTCATAGTCACATTAAAACAAGTTTAAGAGAACAAATTCCTCACTACTAATATGTCCATGATCCTTCTCAGCCTTGGTCATATACCTGATAGGTTGTTGTCAGAATATACATATTTTACAATGTACCATGGAGTCTTCGTAACTGTTTATCTACCATACAGTTTGTCTAGGCGCCTAATCAAGTGGTTTGCAAAATAATACACCTCATTACAGATTTTCAGCCTAAGAAAATTTTGAGAAAAGTGCAACTCAGGCAAGTGATATTACCTGCAAGGTTAGCAGCCTGAATTGTTGAATTTCTCTGCTTTAGATCAAATTCTGCTGGTACGGAAATAACAGCATTGGCAACTGGCATTCCAAGATACTCCTCTGCCATTTCTTTTAATTTTAACAACAGTCTAGAGCCAACATATTCTGGGGAAACGGTGATGGTTTCATTACTTGTCACAGAAAATTCAACCATTCCATTTTTGTTTAAAACCTGTGAATAAGATTTGCAAAGATGAAAACACTATATATAAGTGTGTGTGTGTATATCTACATACATATTATACATCCACAGATACAAACACACAAAAATATATATATATACTGAATGTATTCAATCAAACCTTACCCTGAAAAGGTCATAAAATTTCATGTTATCTACCAAGTGCATGTACAAAGATTAGAAACTATTAAAAGATACACTTTAAAATTATAAAATGAATCCACTCTAGTTTTTAATAACAGCAGAAGAATAAAATTTATCACTAAGTATGCACTGGATAAGGAAATGGCAGCCCACTCCAGTATTCTTGCCTGGAGAATCCCAGGGATGGAGGAGCCTGGTGCACTGCCGTCTATAGGGTCGTACAGAGTCAGACACGATTGAAGCGACTTAGCAGCAGCAACATATAACTGGAACATAGAAGATCTTAATAAATGTGTCAAATGAAAGAAAAAAATGAATGATAAGATAGAGGGAATTTAGTCACTCAGTCATGTCTGACTCTCTGAAACCCATGGACTGTAGACTGATAAGCTCCTCTGTTCATGGAATTTTGCAGGCAAGGATACTGGAGTGGGTTGCCATTTCCTTCTCCAGGGATCTTCCTGACCCAGGGATCGAACCTGGGTCTCCTGCATTGCAGGTGGATGCTTTACTGTTTGCGCTGCTAGGAAAGCCCAACAGAAGGAATTGCTAAATCATGTATATGACTCAAGATCTTCTTTCTCAAAAAACTAATTAATTTCCAAATATAATAGATAATTGAAAGAATGTGCTAGTACATATTAACAAGAATAATTTTAATACTTCACTCTTTTTGCTAAGAATCAAATACCACCCACATTCTTATTTCCATGAAAACGTATATTAGTATATTATCCTTGCCAATGTAGTTGTATATTAATATATTTTAAAAAACTAGATTAATTCCAGTATATTCAGAGTAATCATGAAAGAGAAACAACAAAAAAACTGGATCACTGAGAAACTTAAAAAAAAACACAAAAAACCTTAAAATAAATCTAGGATCAATAAGTAATGTACCCAAAAATGCAATTTAGAGGAAAACGTATATCTTTATACAATTTTATCATTACCAAAGAAAAATTACAAATTAATAAAGGGTCTTAACAAAAGACCCTGATGCTGGGAAAGATTGGGGGCAGGAGGAGAAGGGGACAACAAGGATGACATGGCTGGATGGCATCACCGACTCAATGGACATGAGTTTGAGTAAACTCTGGGAGTTGGTGATGAACAGGGAGGCCTGGCGTGCTGTGGTTCATGGGGTCACAAAGAGTCGGACACGACTGAGCGACTGAACTGAACTTAACAAAAAATTAAAAGAAAAGCAAAGAAATAAACCAAATACATACCTGGAGAAATTTTTTTCTCCTCTGAAAAATGAATAAAAATTTCAGAGCTTTTATGTATGGGTTATTCAATGAGCAGCACTGATGCTGCTGCTGCTGCTGCTAAGTCACTTTAGTCGTGTCCGACTCTGTGTGACCCCACAGACGGAAGCCCACCAGGCTCCCCCATCCCTGGGATTCTCCAGGCAAGAACACTGGAGTGGGTTGCCATTTCCTTCTCCAATGTGTGAAAGTGAAAAGTGAAAGTGAAGTCGCTCAGTCGTGTCCGACCCTTAGCGACCCCATGGACTTCAACCTACCAGGCTCCTCCATCCATGGGATTTTCTAGGCAAGAGTACTGGAGTGGCTTGCCATTGCCTTCTCCGAATTTCAAAACTATTAGAATCCTATTTCATAATTTACCAAAAAAAAAAAAAAAACCCTACATAAATATCTAAATATTTAAGAGAAAAAAACCAGCAAAACCGCAACCTACAAATACTTACATAAAAGCATTAGAAAAAAATACAAGTGGATAAGATAGGAAAGGCTGTTGTACGTAGCATAAGACTCTAAAAACATTTTAAAGGGATTATTGAGATGATTTTACCACATAAAAAATCTAATACTCTTGACAGTTAACAAAATTATACATCAGTTAGTTTAAAAAAAGGGGGATACTTAAATGTCACAAATATATTTTTACAGTCATTCAAAAAAGATAAACATCCCAAAAGAAAATAGGACAAAGGGTGAGAAATGGATCACTGAAGAAAAATACAATAAACTGATTTTTTTTAAAGTCTGACTTCATTAGAAATCACAGGAATGCAAATTACTACCAGATACCATTTTTTACTTATCTATTGGCAAAGACTGAAAAATAATAACTACTGAAGACATAGGCAGTCTGAAAAATAGATAAGAGCATGTAAACTTTTCAGTGCCCAAAGCTGGCAATACAAATCAGAAGCCTTAAAAACATACAACCATTTGGCCCGTCAAATTTAGGAAATTATCCAAAAAGTGTAAAAACACACATATACAAACAATGATATTCACTGAAGCTCCAATGATAGTGGAAAACTAGGGAAAAATAAAACCTACAGAGACTGGACAATTACATGGTGGAACAGTTGTTCCACACAAACATGAAAGATGCAAAACTATATATATGATACATTGATGAGTTTCAAAGAAGTCAAAACACAGCATGCCTAGGATGATCTCTTCTTCTATATACAAATACACACACAAACAGAGTATCTATTTATCCATCCATCTATCTATAGGTACATGGGACTTCAGTAGCCACCTGCTACAATAAAAGAACAATGCATTTTGAAGATAGCAGAGTGAGAAGATGGTAGTGTCCTAACTCCTCAATAGTGTTGTGGGACCAACGAATTAACCAACCCAGGAGCTGCTGTGGGATTGCTTGCTGTATGAGATAATATAACTTCCATACAAACTGAGTTCACTGAAATATAAATGTTTGTAACTTGAAGCCAAAGAACTAATTGAAACAGTGTGCTGAACTAAAAATATATTTCAGCTTAACTTACCTTAAATGGGTATCTCCCAATTTCAGCCTCCAGTTCTTCTGGGGTAAAAACTTTGCCTATGAATCTTTTAGCATCATATATGGTGTTCTGAGGATTCGAATCTGCAAGCTCTAAGCTTTCATACCCCACATAAACATCATCGTCAGTGAAGGATACCATGCTGGGTATGCTGATATGACCATTTTCATCTGGAATGACCTTTACTTTTCCTGTCCCAGGAAAAAACACCCCAACTGAACAATAGGTAGTGCCAAGGTCAATTCCAATCACTTTAGGAGTAGGCAATGGTAAATACTGTTGTGCCAAATAGCCAGCCAACAGGAGAGTCAAAACAGCTGATCCTGAAATACAGGCAAATTAAAAGTTATGTCTTATCAAACTAGTACAATTTGATAAATTACAACACTAAAATCACTCTTCAATACTAGACTAAAAAGTCTCAAAATTTTTTTCTTTTATACTCATGATAACATTTCTCAAGCATCATGTTTTTCACTTTCACAATTCAAACTGACTATAATACCATTAAAATGAAGTAATAAAAACAAACAAAAAAAAAAACCCTGTTTGTTAGTGTACTTATGGATGAATAAAAGGCTGAAAAAGAAACATTTCAGTAATACTTGTACTAATATTGACAGGAAAAGTCATTTATCTGGAGCAAAAGTCAGAATGTAACCCAGTTCAGTTCAGTCACTCAGTCGTTTCCGACTCTTTGGGAGCCCATGAACTGCAACACACCAGGCCTCCCTGTCCATCACCAACTGCAGGAGTCAACCCAAACCCATGTCCACTGAGTCGGTGATGACATCCAACCATCTCATGCTCTGTCATCCCCTTCTCCTCCTGCCCTCAATCTTTCCCAGCATCAGGGTTTTTTCAAATGAGTCAGTTCTTTGCATCAGGTGGCCAAAGTACTAGAGTTTCAGCTTTAACATTAGTCCTTCCAGTGAACACCCAGGACGGATCTCCTTTAGATGGACTGGTTGAATCTCCTTGCAGTCCAAGGGACTCTCCTCCTCCAATACCACAGTTCAAAAGCATCAATTCTTCGGTGATCAGCTTTCTTCACAGGCCAAATCTCACATCCATACATGACCATGGGAAAAACCATAGCCTTGACTAGATGGACCTTTGTTGACAAAGTAATGTCTCTGCTTTTTAATATGCTGTCTAGGTTGGTCATAACTTTCCTTCCAAGGAGTAAGCATCTTTTAATTTCATGGCTGCAATCACCATCTGCCATGATTTGGGAGCCCAAAAAAATAAAGTCAGCCACTGTTTCCCCATCTATTTGCCATGAAGCGATGGGACCAGATGCCATGATCTTAGTTTTCTAAATGTTGAACTTTAAGTCAACTTTTTCACTCTCCTCTTTCACTTTCATCAAGAGGCGTTTTAGTTCTTCTTCACTTTCTGCCATAAGGGTGGTGTCACCTGCATGTCCGAGGTTATTGATATTTCTCCTGGCAATCTTGATTCAAGCTTGTGCTTCTTCCAGCCCAGCGTTCCTCATGATGTACTCTGCATATAAGTTAAATAAGCAGGGTGACAATATACAGCCTTGACGTACTCCTTTTCCTATTTGGAACCAGTCTGTTCATTGTCCAGTTCTAACTGTTGCTTCTGGACCTGCATACAGGTTTCTCAAGAGGCAGGTCAGGTGGTCCGGTATTCCCATTTCTTTCAGAATTTTCCACAGTTTGTTATTTAGATTTTATAGTTTTATAAATAGCTTTAAATATCAATATTAAAACAAAACTCTATTATTAAAATTTCCACACCAAAAGCCCTGATATTGTAAAGCTAAAACTCTTTATCTCTCCTCTCCTTTTTCCTTTCAAAAGGATGAAATGGATAAATTGGATCGAAATAGTTTTGGAGTTGCTTAGATATTAAACTGTCACTTCATAACAGAACACAGTTAACCTTTTCTGTATTAAATATGAATGAAGGTCATCTTGCAGCAGTGATATTTAGGAGAATAGAAGTGTGTAAGTTGATATTAACATAAATGGAAACTCTTTGAAATTAGGTTTTAGCCACGTTGAATCCCCTGCACAAATGGTTCCCAGCCAACAGAAGCTGGGCAGTAAATGTTAATTGATGAAAAAAACAAATATGTACAAATGTTACACTGCCTGTAAACATAAGTGAAGGAGAAAGAAGCCACTTCGAGTTTATAGTTAATTTGTTACTTGGTTTCAGGAGGCTTTGTTATACACCTGTGTCCACCCAGGTTACATACAACTCAAAATGCCAATCTAAAGGAGTCTCTTTTACTAACCGTTAGCTTAGTAACAATTAATTACTCAATAAAAAACAATAACAAAAATCCTCATCAACACGTAATGAAATGAAATCAACTGCCATTCCCACCTTCCACTCGCTCTTACAGACTCATTTTCAGAAACATTTTATCACATTCTCGTCCAGAGAGGGTAATTCCTACCCGGACTAGTGGAAACAACATTGGACTACACACTAAAGAGCCCTGGATCTCTCAAAATCCAGCATCCCACGAGACTACAGATCGGGATGCTGCTACTGCTCCTCCCCCTTCCTCCACAAAGGGGTCTCGGAGATGCATAGGCTGGAGGCCGCCTCAAGACCTCGATTCAACCAAAGATTCAAAAATCGACATTCCTTGGCTAAGAACACTTCCTGAGGCCCAACATCCTTGAAATGTTTGCAGAGGGTCGCCGCCGGCCCTACACGGGCCTACAGCGGGCGGGGCATTCCTAGAGGATACCCCCAACCCGGCGTCGGCAACAGCCCCAAACCGCCTCAAAGTCACCCTTCTGACGCCTTTCCCGCCACGCCAGCGGGATCGAGCAGTTGCAACAACGACCCCGACCCATCCCTGCTTCCCTCAACCGCTCCGGTGCCCGCGACAGCGTAAAGAACCCTCTTAGTTACTAACCTAAGATCGTCATCTCTCCGGCCATCACAGTCCCGCCGAACGGACTTGCGATGACTGTACCGTACGTGAGGCACCGCCCCCAAGCCGTCTGGCAGACCCGCGTTCCTCTGGGAAATGTAGTCCTATTGCTCTGACTGGGTCAGAGAAACTATTAGAAAGGACTTCATTTCCCGTGAGAAGGCGGGGCTTAGGGCCCCCATTCAACCGCTGCCAGTGACGCCTGAGCCGCCCTCCCACGCACGGGCTACAGAGCCAATTAGGCTGGGATGGCGGAGTACTAAGACGAGGGACTGGAGTTTCTAAGCAAACGTGAGGTAAAAACAGGCCATCTCCTTAGCACCGCCCCGCCGCTCTGCATTCTGGGAGGTGTAGTTCCTTCCTCTCCCTGTTCGCCTACGGGAGAGTGAGGACTCGGGTTTTGGCGTTTTGGGGTGATGTCCCTAACCAGGCCCAGGGTCCAACGTTTGTTATTTCGTTCTTACTACCTTTTGAAGCGTGCTTTTTTTGCCTGGGATCTAGATTCCAGATGGAGGCTCTTAAATGTCCCCCATTGCCCGCCCACAGCATCCTTTAGAAGAGCCTCTGTCACAGTGCAGAGGTGAGGGTGACTGGGTGGACTACCTTGGAACACGGATAAGAACCTCACTCCTCCGCTTTTCTTTTGGGAAAAATATATTCGAGCAATCTTCAGTCAGTGCGATTTATCCAAAGGAGTAGGGACATGTTTTCTCTATTGCTAAAACTGAGGGCCGTTAAAAACAAAAATGTAAACAAGATACCTTAACGTTCTCTTAAGTCGTAAGTGGCGAGAATTGTTCTCATGTACAAATCCCATAACATGCCATGGCCATTTAGGACCCTCGTGAAGCGTTTTTCTGATTCTAGTCTTCAATAAACCCCATTTTCCTCCCTTTTTTGTCACTGCTTGTACATAATGGCGCCTTTGGAGACTGTTTTGTCTGTTACTAATGTTAACAGATGCTGATTGCAGCCATGAAATTAAAAGACGCTTGCTCCTTGGAAGGAAAGTTATGACCAACCTTGATAGTATATTAAAAAGCAGAGACATTACTTTGCCAACCAAGGTCCGTCTAGTCAAGGCTATGGTTTTTCCCGTGGTCATGTATGGATGTGAGAGTTGGACTGTGAAGAAAGCTGATCGCCAAAGAATTGATGCTTTTGAACTGTGGTCCTGGAGAAGACTCTTGAGAGTCCCTTGGACTGCAAGGAGATCCAACCAGTCCATTCTAAAGGAGATCAATCCTGGGTGTTCATTGGAAGGAGTGATGCTAAAACTGAAACTCCAGTACTTTGGCCACCTCATGCAAAGAGTTGACTCCCTGGAAAAGACTCTGATGCTGGGAGGGATTGGGGGCGGGAGGAAAAGGGGTCGACAGAGAATGAGATGGCTGGATGGCATCACCAACTCGATGGACATGAGTTTGAGTGAACTCTGGGAGTTGGTGATTGACAGGGAGGCCTGGCATGCTGTGATTCATGGGGTCGCGGAGAGTCGGACACGACTGAGCAACTGAACTGAACTGAATGTTAACGTTCATTAGAATTATGATCCTGGAAAACTGAACTCTTTTTCCTCACCTTAGATGTAAGTCAGACGATCCGTGTTGACAGCAGGTCAACCTGCTAGGAGAATAATCGGTCAATGACTTTCTAACTAGCTTTCTAACTGATTTAAAAATGTATGTGAAAATGCTGATGCTTATTGAATATGTTATGGTTAATGGGGATTCATTATAATGTTCTCTTCACTTAGGTAGTATTTTAAAAATCTTTCATAATGTAAAGAATAAAAAGTATGTGTACTTTTAGTGAGTAGTTCAGTTCAGTTGTTCAGTCGTGTCCAACTCTCCGCGACCCCATGAATCACAGCATGCCAGGCCTCCCTGTCGATCACCAACTTCCGGAGTACACTCAAACTCATGTCCATCGAGTCGGTGATACAATCCAGCCATCTCATTCTCTGTCGTCCCCTTCTCCTCCCGCCCCCAACCTTTCCCAGCATCATACTCTTTTCCATTGAGTCAACTCGTCGCATGAGGTGGAAGATAATATGTCTAACAGTACTTTAAAGAGTGAAAGGGGCTGGGAGATAGGTTGATGGGATAATAAGAAGCAGTTGGTTGGAGGTGTTTCAGGATGAGGGAACTGAATTACCAAGAGTGTAGAAGCAGAAGGCAATCTCATAGATCAGAGCTGTGCTGTGTGCTTAGTCTCTCAGTAGCGTCCGACAGTTTGCGATCCCATGGACTGTAGCCCGCCAGGTTCTCTGTCCATGGGATTCTCCAGGCAAGAATACTGGAGTGGGTTGCCATTTCCTCCTTCAGGGGATCTTCCCAACCCAGGAATTGAACCCAGGTCTCCCACACTGCAGGCAGATTCTTTACCGTCTGAGCCACCAGGGAAGCCCTAGATCAGAAACGCTGTATCATAAAGCATCAGGTGGAAGTTTGAGAGACAGGACAATAGATTAGACCAAATCAGGAAGATTAATTAATTGCGGCAGGCACTGGTCACTTCCTTCTCCCTGCGACACACCCATGCTAATAGGAACTATCTAGTGAGACTAACTTGGCTGATTCTCAGGGTTATAATAATTTTATTAATAACAGAAAATACCAGAGGTGGAGAGGGCAGGAATATGGAAAGAAGTGTGGATATACTGATTTCTTCATTTTTCCTAGCAGGGAGTTAATAAGTATTGTTTAGAATGGAGAATTTAAGAAATAGAAGCATAAGTAGATCATATAAGTTTATGAAGGCAACTTCCTGAGAGACAAAAAATGATAAAATTTATAGAAAAGAAATAGGTTATTAAGAATAAGTGAGATAAAAATATACATTCTTTCAGTTTTTCATAAAGGAGTGTCAATATATATCAAAGTTAAACTTTTAAAATCCATGTAGTAAAAATATATCAAGAAAAGAAGCAGCAAAACCAAAAAATATGGCAAATTTAAGATCAGGTTTTATTATTTATAAATGTAAATGAGATAGACTAAAAACTTCCAGATTGTCAGATTGTAAGTTTTTTAGCAAATGCAGTTGTCACTGTTATTAGAGACTTTTAAGTGGATAACCAAATGAAGTTCATACCTTGAAAATATCCTGGAGGGCAATGTGGACCTACCCCTTTATTTATAGAGAAAAATAAAAGGCCAAACTAAGGCAAGAAAATTATGCTCTAAATTAGTGTTCTTTCTCTTAATAAATTAAACCCACTTTTAATTTAGTGATTAGAGGTAGGTACTATTTAAAAATACTAGGTAGAGTGAAAGTTGTCTATATATCCCATTAATTCATATTATTACTTCATGAATGTGCATTAGGAAAAGCATTGCCAAATAATAAACCCTTACAACATATCAATGTAATTCAAAAGACAAATAGCCCTTGTTGTTGTTTAATCCATACTTATTTCTCTCTCCTCATCTGTATAAGAAAAATTCATTGAGTGGAAAATCGATCCAGTTCTCTGCACATTTATTGAAAGAGTAAGCGTATTGAAATTACAACTTAGTGTGAATAACATTGTTAGATTGTATGAAACACTATAACATTTGAGTATAAAAGATTGTTCCTATGTTAAAAGTATGCTGTTAACAGGACAAGTCTCATTTAATGAACCAGAGTATACATATCTTTTTTTCATTGTGCTATAGTGTTATGGTTCCATTTATTTCTATCTTCTGGGGACTAAAAATTTATTACATGAAGGTTTTTCATGTAGAGATATTGGTAAGGAATAAATTTGTTTTGTAACATAAATAAAAACCTGATGCCAATGTCTTTGTTTCTAAGAATCTAATTATTATACTTCATGAGTTTTGAAGGATAAATATATTTCCTAATGAGTTTTAAAATATCTCATATTCTGGATATTGGCTATAAGTTTTAAATGAATTTAAGTGGAAATATAGGTTACATACGTCTGTGATAAGTAATATATTGCCTTTTTTTTTTTAATTCTTAAATTGTGGTTTCCTTTTAATTAAAGCAATATATTGCCTTTTAAAAATACATTTCTGAGCAAAACAAAGCATAACAAAAACTTAAAGGCATAAGAACACATTAATACTTCTCACATGATCAAAAATATAATATTTTTCAAATATTTCAAATTCCAAACAATAAATCACTTCAAGACTTAGAATTATTACCAGTAAAATTGAGAATGAGACAGACATACCCATTACCTATTATAGAGCATTGCTCTGGAGTTAACAGCTAGTTCAAGAAAATAGAGATATAAGTTGGGAGAAGAAAATAAAGAAGCAACTTTCTGATTATTTTCTAATTATATAACTATTGTATTAATTTCGACATAACAAACTACCATAGACTGACTAACTAAAACAATTTGTTTCTCACAGTTCTGGAGACTGGGAAGTCCAAGGTCAAGGCACTGGCAGATTTGATGTCTGGAAAGAGCCTGATTTCTGGTTCATAGATAGCTGTCCTGTCTTAACACAGAATGGAAGGGACAAGGGAACTCTCTAGAGTCTCTTTTAAAGGGTATTAAGGCTTCCCTGATAGATCAGTTGGTAAAGAATCTGCTTGCAATGCAAGAGACCCCAGTTCAGTTCCTGGGTGGGGAAGATCCCCTGGATAAGGGCTAGGCTACCCACTTCAGTATACTTGGGCTTACCTTGTGGCTCAGCTGGGAAAGAATCTGACTGCAATGTGGGTGACCTGGGTTCAATCCCTGGGTTGGGAAGATACCCTGCAGAAGGGAAAGGATACCCACTCCAGTATTCTGGCCTAGAGAATTCCATGAACTGTATAGTCCATGGGGTCACAAAAAGTAGGACACAGCTGAGCAACTTTCACTTTCACTTTTCACTTTCAACTCCACTCTGAAGGATTCATTCCTCAAGATCTAATCACCTGCTAAAGTCCCCCCTCATAATACCATGACACTGGGGTTTAGTTTCTATATTTGAATGGGGGGGGTGGTGCACAAATACAAACATTCAGTTTATAGCAATTATATACATGGAAAAACGAGCACACCAAAATTATCTGTGAAATAATAGGAATTGAATAGGTGGGTCCCTTTAATAATATTGCACACAAATACTTTTCCTATTTGCAAACAATAGCCAGTTAGAAAAATATGGCAGGAAAGATCCCAGTGAGAGTAGAAACAACAAAAAAGATAAAATCCTTAGAATTAAATTTAAAAATAAAAGAAGCTTTCAAATTTCCCTAAGATTAAAACAGTGTATTTAAGTAAATGAAAAGACAGTACCTTCTTAGATAGGAAAACTCAATAAGTTTATGATAGAAAATTTTAAACAAACATAAATTGATTATCATATACCTCATCCCAGGTGGTACTAGTCTTGAAAAATCCACTTGCCCATGTAGGAGACACAAGACATGTGAATTCGATCCCTGAGTTGGGCAGATCCACTGGAGTAGGAAATGGCAACTCACTCCAGTATTCTTGCCTGGAAAATCTCATGGACAGAGGAGCCTGGTGGGGTATGGTCCACAGGATCCCGAAGAGTCAGACACAACTGACTATACACACATACTTCATCCAGTTTCAATAATTACCAACTAGTGACTAATCATGTTTCATATCCATTTCTACCCATTTCCCATCTCATATTAGTTTGAAGCATTATAGGAGCATTAGTTTGAAGCATATACATCATTTTATCTTTAAATATTTCAGTGCTCCTCTGTCCATGGAATTCTGCAGGCAAGAATACTAGAGTGGTTAGCTGTTCTCTTCCCCAGGGGATCTTCCCATCATAGGAATTGAACCCAGGACTCCTGCACTGCAGGCAGATTCTTTACTGTCTGAGCTACCAGGGAAGCCCTAGTATTTCAATTTGTCTTTAAAAATTAATAATTTTCAAATATACACAAAATAATGTCATTTTTGTTGTTTAGTCGCTATGTTGTGTCCAACTCTTTGCGACCCCATGGAGTGTCGCCCACCAGGCTACTCTGTCCATGGGGTTTCCCAAACAAGAATACTAATACTGGAGTGGGTTGCCATTTCCTTCTCCAGGGGGTCTTCCCAACCCAGGAATCAAACCCATGTGTCCTGCATCGGCAGGAGAATTCTTTACCACTGAGCCATTAGGGTACCGTATTAAAATAATTCTCTACGATTAAGAATATAATTAGTATTCAGGGCAACCTCTTCAAATTCATTCAGTTCAGTTCAGTTCAGTCGCTCAGTCGTGTCCGACTCTTTGCGACCCCATGAATCACAGCACGCCAGGCCTCCCTGTCCATCACCAACTCCCGGAGTTAACTCAAACCCACCTCCATCTAGTCGGTGATGCCATCCAGCCATCTCATTCTCTGTCGTCCCCTTCTCCTCCTGCCCCCAATCCCTCCCATCATCAGAGTCTTTTCCAGTGAGTCAACTCGTTGCATGAGGTGGCCAAAGTATTGGAGTTTCAGCTTTAGCATCAGTCCTTCCAATGAACACCCAGGATTGATCTCCTTTAGAATGGACTGGTTGGATCTCCTTGCAGTCAAAATTCATACTTGAGTGTTTTTAGCACAACCCTAGTAGTCTTTCCTTGTTTCCTTGCTGTTTGCTCTGAAAAGATGCCTCGGGATCCCCTTATTCATTTTTTCCCCCATACTAATTATTAGTCATACCTCCAAGCCATACCTGCACCTTTTGCTTGGATTTGATAGAGACATAACTTGTGTGCTAGGGGGTTATTACTTAAAGATGCCAGTTCTTCTTATATTTTTAATTTCAATGAAATATCAAATACAATGCTAGATGGATATTTTATAACTTGACAAAGTGAAGTTGAAATCATTTGCAATATAAGAATCATTAATATGAAATCATTTGGAACTTGAAATCATTTGGAATATAAGAATAAGAGTTTAATGAGAAAATCACCTTTCCACATGTTAAAACATACGACAAGTCTACAAAAATCAAAACAAATTTGTACTACAGAGGAAATAAAAAATAGACCAAAGATGAAAGAGGCATTTTCTTTAAAATGAGGGGAAAGGAAGAGATGGATTATACATTAAGTTTTATTGGAACAATTGGTTATTTATGTCAGTAACCATAAAGAGAGATATTTAACATAAAGGTAGATTGGAATTGGATGAAAGATTTAATTCAGAAAGTAGAGGTAATGTTTTTTCATTAAGTTGAGGTTGAAAGAGATATTTCAAATTAAACTTAAAACTCGGTAATTGTAAAGCAAAACTAAAATGACCAAAAAAAGAGAAATTTGATTTAGAGAATTTAAAATTATTCATATATAAATATCAATTCAGTTCAGTTGCTCAGTCGCGTCCAACTTTTTGTGACCCCGTGCATTTCTGTTCCTTAATGTGTCCATCTTTGCATGAAATGTTCCCTTGGTATCTCTAATTTTCTTGAAGAGATCTCTAGTCTTTTCCATCTGTTGTTTTCCTCTATTTCTTTGCATTGGTCATTGAGGAAGGCTTTCTTACCTCTCCTTTCTATTCTTTGGAACTCTGCCTTCAAATAGGTATATCTTTCTTTTGCTCCTTTGCCTTTTGCATCTCTTCTTTTCTCAACTATTTGTAAGGCCTACACAGACGACCATTTTGCCTTTTTGCATTTCTTTTTTGGGTGTTTGGTCTTGATCACTGCCTCTGTACAGTGTCGCAAACATCTTCCTACAGTTCTTCAGGAACTCTGTCTATCAGATCTAATTCCTTCAATCTATTTGTCACTTCCACTGTATAATAGTAAGGGATGTGATTTAGGTCATATCTGAATGGTCTAGTGGTTTTCTTTACTTTCTTTAAGTCTGAATTTTTCAATAAGGAGTTCATAATCTGAGCCACAGTCAGCTCCTGGTCTTTTTTTGCTGACTGTATAGGGTTTCTCCATCTTCGTCTGCAAAGAATATAATCTCTCTGATTTTGGTGTTGACCATCTGGTGATGTGCATGTGTAGAGTCTTCTCCTGTGTTGTTGGAAGAGGGTGTTTGCCATGACCAGTGTGTTATCTTGGCAAAATTCTATTAGCCTTTGCCCTGCTTCATTTTATATTCCAAGAGCAAACTTGCCTGTTTGTCCAGGTATCTCTTGACTTCCTACTCTTGCATTCCAGTCCCCTATGATGAAAAGGACATCTTTTGAGGGTATTATTTCTAGAAGAGTATCTTTCTACCATGGGGTATCTTTTTTTTGGACGGATTCAACATTCCCCTGTCTATCGTTCAGCAGCGAGTTGTAATTTTGGAGTTCTCGCAGGAGAAGGTGAGCACATCCTTCTACTCCACCATCTTGTAAGTGTACCATATATAAATATACATGAAGTCAAAAGACAAATGACAAACTGGGGAAATATTAAGCATGCACATTGTACAAAAGAGATTAACTTCCTTACTTAAGAGAGAGCTCCTCTAAATATAAATATTTGCAACCTAAATAAAAAAACCATAAAAGCTATAAATAGTCAATTAATAGAATGAAAATAAGAATGAAAGTGCAGAGCTGGCATCAGTGATCAGTTTCTCCTTAAATTTTACCCTCTGATTCTGGTCCTCTGATAAAGTAGACTCTGAAGCAATAAACATTATTAAATGTAACAATGACTATTTCATGATAATAAAGGATAACAACCATCTTAAATTTGCATATGCCTAAACAAAGCTTTGAAATATATAAAGCTATAACTGATATAGCTTAAAAAGCACATACAGGAAAAACAAAAAACCCAGAACCAGAGATGAACATTGTATCATACCACTCTTAGTAACAGCTAGCACATGCCTTTGTCATTATATGACATTTCTCTCTGCGTCTTAGTGTATCTTTAGATGGTCATTTTCTTATAAGAACATCAGGAATATTGGATTGAGAATCCACTTACTCCATTGTGACCTCATCTTACCTAATTATATGTGCAACAATCCTACTTTCAGATAAGGTCACATTCTGAGGTACTGAAAGTTGGGATTTCAACATATCATTTTTGGGAGAGCAAACAATTTCCACTTAGATGGCTTTACATTTATTTAAATGTGATTAGAGTTTCTTTCCATTTCTATCCTTGAACTATTGCTATGTCCTATTTTGTACATAGTGTATGTTGTTAGCCCCATAATAGTTACTACTACTTTTTAAATCATAAATATGCTTTTGATTTAACTTTAATTCTTATAGTGTTCATTTCTTTTATGCTTTGATCTTTGGCTATTTTCTTTCAACTTGAAAATATTTCTTTAATATTTCTTACAGTGCTGGTTCATCGGTAACATTCTTTTAGGTTTTTTAAAGAGGGGCTGAAAACATCTTTAATCCACCTTCATTTTTGAAGAATATTTTCACTGAATATAGGATTTTAGTTGGCAGTTGTGATTTTTCTTCTCAATGGTTTAAAAATGGCATTCCATTGCTTTTGTCTTTTATTACTTGTTTTAGAAATTCAGTCATAAATCTGATTTTTACTTTTTGAAGGCAATGTCTTGTTTCTCTGCTTGATAAAAGCATTCTTTTTCTTGATAATTTGAGCATTTTAACTGTGTCATTCCATATATAGTTTATGTTTATCCTTCTTGGGTTGGAAGAGATTCTTAGATCTCTGGTTAATGCCTGCCATCAGGTTTGGAAAAATTATCAACCATATCTCTTCAAATATTGTCTCTATCCTTTTCTTTGGAGATTCCAGTTACACATATATTCATTCCTGATTATTTTCTGTTCTAGAATCTAATATGAAATTCTGTTTTTTCAAGTTTTTTCTCTGTGTTCTTCAGTTTGAATATTGTTTTCTACTTTTATGCTAAGTGTCTTTGCTGTGTCAGTCTGCTAGTTACTGAGTGTAGTCTGCTATCAAGCACATTCCATGAGTTCTTAAATTCATATATGTATTTTTTTCAGTTTTAGAATGTCTCACTTTTACATTGATTCTAATTGTGTACTGAAAATCTTTATTTTATTTTCCCTTTTATACATTATTTAAATTATTATTTTTAGTTATTTTAAAGTTCTTATCTGTTTATTCCAATGATATGGCAAGAATGGAGAATCATATCATTTTTAAAAAAATTTTATTTCAGTTACATTTTCCTGCTTTTGCATATTTCTCATATTTGTTTTAGCATGCCAAAAACCATAGAGAGAGGTTGATCTTATTTTTCCTCAGTCAGCATTTGGCTCTTCTCTGTTATACACATGGACTGAGGGCGGATTACCTGAGTTCAATTGGAAATTTAACTTGATGGGTGCTGAACTGTACGTTAAGATAAACTTAGTAGTTTTGGGTTTCATTTATTTTAAGTTGAGACATTTCTTTTGTTTTTGAAGATCCCTAGAAGGGCTTTGCCTCTTAAGTATTGCAAGAAAGCAAGAGTTTTTGCACCACCCCAGCACTCATATTCCATTTCCAGTGACTACCCAAAGTTCTCTTAGTTTCTCTTTTCCCCTAGTAGAGTTCATCTACTCAAGTCTAATTGCATCTTCAAATCGCAGATTTGACAAATGTCCTAATAAAGCTAATTACTGCTGATCTCATCTTGCCTAAGAAGAGATGTTGTAACTCTGGAAATAGTCTTTTATTCTTTGCTTCTCACTGCTCTGGTGTCGTTATAAATTTGACTTACGAATGAATGTATGTTTTCCCATTTGTTAACATGGTTAGCATGGGAGTTATGACTTGCACTTATATTCTGCTATCTACTGACCGGATTCAATAGACTGGTATTTTAGTTTGTTTGTTGACTCTAATTGATGAGTCATGTCTCTTTTGAATATTGTGATGAAAAGTATTTTGACATCACATTCAAACTCTTGGATAATAAGGGCCATAATTCTTTAACAATTTCTACCATGGAGCTGGATATGGGAGTATGTCACACATGCTAGTCCTACATCTAATTGCACTATGTATTACTGTGTTCTACTGACTTTGGTAGGTGGTATGTGTGCCCAAGACGAAGACAAGGAAGGAAAGAAGCACCTACAGTAGAGACTATAAATGGCACCTCCATGAGAGAAGGGCCTGTGATGTCTTGTTCTCCATTGTATTCGCAGTTTCTTAAGCAGTGAACGCTAAATACATTGTGGCTGCTTAAAATATATTAACTGAATGAATAAGTAAAAGTAGTAAATATGGAGTGGATACAATAGGATGTAGGTAATACCCTTTACTAAATTTTAGGTACACTCAACTGCTTACAGCCTATGATCATGTCTGGCTCATGTTCACATTTCCACAGCATACCATCCCTCATTTTTAGATGCTTTTGAGTGAGTGATTGAATGTGTATTTGAGCAGGTCATCATATATATTTTTATCATTGATAAAATAATTGGATTTATCCATTCACTCCTTGAAATTTTACTGATTGCCCGTCTGTTGTCAAATTCTTCATAGACTGAGGGCAATTTTTACTTAAAGTAATAACAATATACAAATTTGTGCAAGCAATAAGATAATATCTTTAAAGTTTTTTCACCAAATGCTACATAAGCAGTGTATTCAACAACCTGATAAAATAATTTTACTTTTTTACCTTGAGCATTAGTGTCTTCTGCCATGAAGCCAGTCAAAGATTATACTACCTTGAACTTAAAGATTCAAAACAAGTGACTCTACTCATGAGAAATAAATCACTTTTTTTCTGAAAAACCATTCATTACTGATAAATTTGTATGTAAATATGTATCATTTAAGGTCTCTTTAAGTTATAACAGTCTGATTTGCTAAATAATTTATTTAATGATTTATAAAACAAAATAATAATAATTATCATTTATTTAATTCTATAATAACTGCTTTATAGTATTACAAGCTGTATTTCTAAAACTTGATTTGGGGATAGGTTAGTAACTTTTTAAAGATAGGAAACTAAGATTTAGAGAACTAAGACAGAATTTGAAGATAGGTCTGTCTTATTGAAAGGAAGCAAAGAAACTATCTTATTTTAGTCAGCTTGGACTGCTATTAAAAAATACTGTGGACTGGGTGGCTTGTACAATAGAAATGTATTTTTGCATAGTGGTTCTGGAGGTTGTCCATGATCAAGGTGCCAGCCAATTCAGTTCCTGTTGAGTGTTCTCATACTGGGCTGCAGATGGTTGTCTTCTCACTGTATCTATAGACGCTAAGGAAGGAGCGGGGGCATGGGGGAAGGCGGTGGTGGGTGGAGAGAGAGAGTGAGAGAGATCTTTCTGTTCCTTTTAAGACCACAGTCCTTTTAGATTAGGGCCCCACCCTTCTAACCACATTTAATCTTAATAACCTCTTAAATACCCTACCTCTAGATAAAGTCACATGGGGGGGTTAATGCTTCAACTTATGACTTTCAGTGGTACACAGGTCAATTCATGGCAGCTATTAAACACTATAATGTATAGTTTTGTAATTAACTACAGTTGTAGTTTTTTGTTTGTGTTTAGTTGCTAAGTCACGCCTGACTCTTTGCAACCCCGTGCACTGTAGCCTGCCAGGATCCTCTGTCCATGGGATTTCCCAGGCTAGAATACCAGAGTGGGTTGTCATTTCTTTTTCTAGATCTTCCTGACCCAGAGATATAACAAGCATCTCCTGCATTTCTGGTGAATTCTTTACTCCTGAGCTAACAGAAAGCCCCCAGTTACCACAGTTACAATTTTTAAATAATGATGAAATGATTCAACATCCAGAGGTTCTTTTCTTCATTTAGTTTATTCATCTTCTGGGTGTGATTTACTTTGTGACCTACATTTAATAATTCCATGAATAACTCCCTGGCACATAGTAATATGTTTTGAATTAATGAATGATTTCCATCTCCAAAAAACAAGTTTATGGTCACACAGATTTGTGTTCTTGTATGGCTTTCAATTTTTTGTTTCCAAAGTATAAGTAAGTTAATACATTATTTTTAATGCAAATTACATCCATTATTTATTCTTTCTAGTATTTTCAGAATTCAGATGATAGTTATAAACCTAAACTGTCTTTGGTTTCCTAAACTATATTATGATTTATGATATGGCACTTCAATAGTCTAATCCTCTTTGTCATCTTCAATTTTCTTCAACCCTCAAGAGTACGTAGCCACAGCAAGATCAACTTTTAGGTATGACTTTGGAGCAAATGAATAAAACCATGTCCTTATGGTTAAAAATAATTTTCAACGGCTGGAACATTCAGTAGGGAGTTAATATGTATTCTAGAATCATGTATCAATTTTCAGGTAGTTTTCTCTTTTTCAACAAAGAAAACCTTAAGAAGCGTGGTCTTTTACAAAGTACTTATTTAGTTTTCTATAACACAAAATTTGGAGATGCAGGAGATGCGGGTTCTATCTCTGGGTTGGGAAGAGCCATTGGAGTAGGAAATGGAAACCCACTCCAGTATCCTTGCCTGGAAAATTTCATGGACAGAGGAGCCGGGTGTGCTACAGTCCATGGGGTCGCAAAGGGTATGACACTACTGAAAGACTGAGCACACACACACACACATACACACAAAATACAAAGTTTGGGGCTTAAATTTTACCTGACATACAGAAAAAAATTCAAGAGAAGTGCAAAATAAAATAGCATTCTAGCCTTAACTACATAGAGGTTGAAGACAGAGGTGAGAAGGGAAGGGATATGAAATGTTCAGAATTTCTGATTTAAATCTTTTAACAACAACCTATCTGAGATTTTAGTAATAAGTGTTGGAAGGTTTGTCTAATTTTTACCACACTGGCTGTACTAAGTATATCAAGATACTCTTTTGGTTCAGACTGGGATGAAGTCTATAAACTTGAAACAGATAGCATCTGTTGCCTGGTAGAACAGGTATTATTCTGGGCCAGATATCAGAAGAGAGTTTCGGGGCCAGCTCTGTGAGGTTAATTACATCTCTTCCACAGAGATGGCCTTGGAGAGTCACTTTTCTTCTAAAATATTGTACCTGAATCCTCTCCCTCTATCCTTCCCTCTCTTTCCTGTCGTTTTCTGTAAATAAAATATTTATTCTATGTCTACCATTTCTTACAATAAGGAACCAAGGTGAAAGAATTCCTGAGTTTGGGGAGCTTATAACTTAGCTGGAGAAGCCCAGATATTTAACAACTAGTTTCTAAAATAGTCATACAAATTTTGAGTGTGATAACTGCTTCAGAGACAGATTTACCTTAATGGAGAGGGGACATTTTAGATAATATTTTATGCCCTTTTTCCCTGTTGTTTCCAAGTATTAAAGGGAATGATTCAGCCTTTTATTTTCTTACTGCAATAAAAAAGAGATTTAGTTGCTAAGGGGCCAAGATATATATAAAGAAAATAATACTTGTAATGCAGCATATTTTGGACTCTTTTTAGACTAACTTTAGGACTCTTTTAAATATATTCTTTTAACAAAATTAGCTACACTTTTCCTAAAAATTTCCTTTGCACTATTCTAGGAAATAGATTTAAACTTATTTCAGTGTCATATATTTACGGATTTCAAATGTTAGCTATGAGTTGTTTTATTCATGAGGATGGTGAGCTCAGAGGATTAGGTGAAATACACTATTGCCCTAGATTTCTCATTTTTTTATGTGAAATTTTTTTCTCTAAGTTTTAATCCAACTGGAAATATTTTCTTCATATAGCTTGTTGTAAAACAAAGTTAAACAATGCAGTAGTATGTAAAATTAGAAAACTTTCCCCCTTCAAACAATCCAAATTCCCCATAATGGTAGATTTTCTTGATTTTTTTTTTCTGCAGACATACATAATGTAACTATACATTTTTTAAATGGCAGTGTGATCAAATGATATATATTATTCAGTAATTTTGCGTATTTTCCTTAATAATGTATACTAAGTATCTTTCTATGTTGTTACACAAATTCTGTTTCAGTCTAAAGCTATGTAATTATCTACTACACTAATGTTCTGTAATTTATCAGTCAGATCCTTGCGTACTATTGGATAGTTGTGTTATATCTAGCTTTCTGCTCTTATCATTCTCCACTGAAATCTTTCTGAATCTACATTCCCTTTTTCTATAATTATTTTGGCATATCACTTATAAGAAGTTAAACACTTGAATTTTCAATAGGTATTTTGATAGGTGTTTCTAGTTTGTCCTCCAAAAATCTGTTCCAGTTTACCCTTCTGTATGTAAATTTTTATGCACTCCTGCGCCCTTCCCTCGGAGAAGGAAATGGTGACTCACTCCAGTATTCTTGCCTAGAGAATCCAGTGGACAGAGGAGCCTGGTGGGCTGCTGTCCATAGGGTCACATAGAGTTGGACACTACTGAAGCAACTTAGCATGCATACATGCATTGGAGAAGGAAATGGCAACCCACTCCAGTGTTCTTGCCTGGAGGATCCCAGGGATGGAGGAACCTGGTGGGCTGCCATCTATGGGGTCACACAGAGTTGGACATGACTGAAGTGACTTAGCAGCAGCAGCAGCAGCCCTTCCCTGCCTTCTGGCCAGTGCCACATATTATTAACATTTGCTAGTCTCATAGGAGATTATTACATTATAGTTGCTTTATTTTTGCACTTATGTGTTTATAAGTGATAAAATCTTTGTTAATGTTTATAATTCATTTATATATATGAATCCATTCATTCATATATCATTGAAGAAAGTAGGGAAAACCACTAGACCATTCAGGTATGACCTAAAATCCCTTACAATTATACAATGGAAGTGACAGATTCAGTGGATTAGATCTGATAGACAGAGTGCCTGAAGAACTATGGAAGGAGGTTCATGACACTATACAGGGGCAGTGATCAAGACAACCCCCAAGAAAAAGAAATGCAGAAAAGGCAAAATGGTTGTCTGAGGAGGCCTTACAAATAGCTGAGAAGAGAAGTGAAAGAAAAAGGAGAAAAGGAAAGATATACCCTTTTGAAGGCAGAGTTCCAAAGAATAGCAAGGAGAGGTAAGAAAACGTTGCTCAGTGATCAATGCAAAGAAATAGAGGAAAACAATAGAATGGTAGAGACTAGAGATCCTTCAAGAAAATTAGATACCAAGGGAACATTTCATGCAAGGATGGACTCAATAAAGGACAGAAATGGTATGGACCTAACAGAAGCAGAAGATATTAAGAAGAGGTGGCAAGAATCCACACAAGAACTCTACAAAAAAATCTTCATGACCCAGATAACTATGATGGTGTGATTACTCACCTAGTGTCAGACATCCTGGAATGTGAAGTCAAGTGGGCTTTAGGAAGCATCACTACGAACAAAGCTAGTGGAGGTGATGGAATTCCAGTTGAGCTATTTCAAATCCTAAAAGATGATGCTGTGAAAATGCTGTACTCAATATGCCAGCAAATTTGCAAAAGTCATCAGTGGCCACAGGACTGAAAAAGGTCAGTTTTCATTCCAATCCAAAAGCAAGGCATTGTCAAAGAATGTTCAAACTACTGCACAATTGTACTCATCTCACACACTAGTAAAGTAATGCTTAAAATTCCCCAAGCGAGTCTTCAGCAGTACGTGAACCATGAACTTCCAGATGTTCAAGCTGGATTTAGAAAAGGCAGAGGAACCAGAGCAAATTGCCAACATCCACTGGATCATCAAAAAAGCAAGAGTTCCAGAAAAACATCTACTTCGGCTTTATTGGCTACACCGAAGCCTTTGATTATGTGGATCACAAGAAACTGTGAAAAATTCTTAAAGAGATGGGAATACCAAACCACCTTACCTGCCTTCTGAGAAATCTATATGCAGGTTAAGAAGCAACAGTTAGAACTGAACATGGAACAACAGACTGGTTCCAAATTGGGAAAGGAATATATTTAGGTTGTACATTGTCACCCTGCTTATTTAATTTATATGCAGAGTACATCATGCACAATGCCAGGCTCAATGAAGCACAAGCTGGAATCAAGATTGCTGGAGAAAATATCATTAACCTCAGATACATAGATGACACCACTATTATGGCAGAAAGCGAAGAAGAACTTAAGAGCTTTTTAATGAAAGTGAAAGAGGAAAGTGAAAAATTTTTCTTAAAACTTAACATTCAGAAAATGAAGATTATGGTGTTCAGTTCCATCACTTTATGGCAAATAGATGGGGGAAACAATGGACAAAGTGACAGACTTAATTTTTTTGTTTCCAAAATCACTCCAGATGGTGACTGCAGCCATGAAATTAAAAGATCCATGCTCCTTGGAAGAAAAGTTCTGACCAACCTAGACAGCATATTGAAAAGCAGAGACATTACATTGCCAGCAAAGGTCCATCTAGTCAAAGCTATGGTTTTTTCAATAGTCATGTATAGATGTGAGAGCTAGACTACGAAGAAAGCTCAGTGCTGAAGAATTGATGCTTTTTTTTCCCCATAAATGGAAGAATTTATTTCAGCATTAAAAAGAAGAAAAGAAATGCCATTATAATAAAAGAGAGTCTCTGAGAATAAATCAAATTATCTTCATGAAAAATTCACGTGTTACACTGAATTGTAACAATTTTAACTGTCAGGACTGATTTTGAACTGTGGTGTTGGAGAAGACTCTTGAGAGTTCCATGGACTGCAATGTGATCCAACTAGTCCATCCTAAAGAAAATCAGTCCTAAATATTCATTTTAAGGACTGATGCTGAAGCTGAAACTCCAATACTTTGGCCACCTGATGCGAAGAACTGACTCATTGGAAAAGACCCTGATTCTGGGAAAGATTGAAGGCGGAAAGAGAAGGGGACGACAGAGGATGAGATGGTTGGATGGCATTACCGACTCGATGGACATGAGTTTGAGTAAACTCCAGGTTTGGTGATGCACAGGGAAGCAGTCCATGGGTTCTCACTGAGTTGCACATGACTGAGCAACTGAACTGAACTGAAATTTTCATATGGACATGGATCTTTGCTTGACTGTCGTATTTCATTAATCCGATTAGTGAAACACAGTCACATACTATACTGGGTCAGTAATATACTGTTTTACTCAATGAATCTTTATCATAAATATTTATATCTGGTTAGACAAATGTATGGGCTTCCCTGGTCGCTGAGATGGTAAAGCATCTGCCTGCAATGCAAGAGACCCAAGTTCGATCTCTGGGTAGGGAAGAATCCCTGGAGAAGGGAAGGGCTACCCACTCTAGTATTCTTGCCTGGGAAATCCCATGAACAGAGAAACCTGGTGGGTTTCAGTCTATGGGGTTGCAAAGAGTTGGATAAATGTATACTTATTATTCATTTTTGATAATTTCTTGCCTCTTTTTTATTGACTACTTTCCCACATGGATTTAAGAATAAACTTAGTTCCTTTTTCTCTAAAATTAGGATTTTGATTAAAACTTTTATGTATTGGTTTGAGGGGAATTGATATCTTTCCATCAATGAGATTTCCTGTCTAGGAATAAAATTCATTTCTGTTTTTAATAAGGACTTCTATGTCCAGTGTTACAGTTTTTAATTTTCTCAAATAGGTTTACACGTTCCCAGTTAAATTTATTCCAAGATAATCTGTAGCCTTTGTTGGTATTATTATGCACCCGTTGTTAGAATTATATTGTCAATTAAACCTCTCAGACTATTGATTTTAAGACATTGAATTCAGTTTAATTGATTCTCATTTTATTTCTGACTTTCTAGTAACTATCTTCTTTGTGTGCACGCATGCTAAATTGTCTCAGTTGTATCTGTCTCTTTGCGACCCTATGGACTGTAACTGGCCAGGCTCCTCTGTCCATGAAATTCTCCAGAAAAGAATACTGGAGCGAGTTTGCAAGCCCTCCTCCAGGATGCAGGTTCAATCCCTGACCCAGGGATCAAACCTAGTCTCCTGCGTTGGCAGGCGGGTTCTTTACCACTAGTGCCACCTGGGAAGCCCAGCTATCTTCTTTAAATAATGATAATTCATTTCTATTGTGGAGGGAAAATAGTGATAGGGTTCCTTGCAAATGTGTGGAAGCATTTTTCTTTTTATTTGTACTATATGAAGCAGGTCTGTGTGGGGATTCTACTCCATTTCTTCTTTGGCTCTGAGACCCATAAACTGCTGCAACTTTGTCCAAAATAGAGTCCTCATGGGTTGCCGCCTTAGTTCATTAGATAGACAAGTTATTTTGGTGAACCCCCAGAGTATTCTAAAAGCATTCTCTGTTCCTAAATTATTCCACTTATCCTGTGGCTTACTCCTAGGCCTGCTCTTGTTTTCAGACTCTGCTGTCTCTGAGGATGGGTTTTTTCCCCCAGCACTGATTCAGAAAACTGGTGTACCTTCTTCTTTGGATACTAAATTCTTTTTTTTTTTAATTTTTGATTTTTTTTTCCTTTTCATGCCCCTTTTATCTCAGTGCTTTATTTTGTATTATTCTTATATAATAATTGGTACACACAATTATGTACCAATTGTGAAACAAAATAATGAAATGGTCATTGATGAATCCCCCCTTCTACTTTCAGAGCTATACCCAAGCCATTCCAAATACCACTGAATCTACCAATATGTTTCTTTCCTACATTTTCTACCTTCCTATTTTTTCCTATCTTTCCTGCCTTCCTCTTAGAAATAAATTTTGTCTTAGCCATTTCCTTTCCTAAAAAGATTATCAATATGATGCCTACCAAAACAGTACATGTTTTAGTTTTAAGCTATTTAAAACATTTGGCCATGGGTTGGCATAAGTTAGGGTCAAGCCACTCCGGTACTCTTGCCTAGAAAATCGCATGGACAGAGGAGCCTGGTGGGCTGCAGTCCATGGGGTCGCTACTAGTCGGACATGACTGAGTGACTTCACTTTCACTTTTCACTTTCACACATTGGAGAAGGAAACGGCAACTCACTCCAGTGTTCTTGCCTAGAGAATCCCAGGGACAGGGGAGCCTGGTTGGCTGCTGTCTATGGGGTCGCACAGAGTCGGACACGACTGAAGTGACTTAGCAGCAGCAGCAGCAGAAGCAGAACCCATATAAGTGATATAAAGTCAGGTATTTATCATAGGAATTAGAATTTAGGCAATTAGGGAACCAAATAGGCACTGTCTGTGGGTATTTTTTTGCCCCACTCAGTTTGAAGTCCAGTAGATCTGTGAAAGTGTTCGTGTTAGTTGCTCTGTCATGACTGACTCTCTGTAACCCCATGGGCTGTAGCCTGCCAGGCTCCTCTGTCCATGGGATTCTCCGGGCAAGAATACTGGAGTGAGTATTCATTCCCTTTTCCCAGGGATCTTCCCATCCTAGGGGTCGAACCCTGGTCTCCCACATTGCAGGGAGAGTCTTTACCGTCTTAACCACTAGGGAAAACTTGGGTCTGTAAGTGAAGCTATACGTGATGTGGGAGAGACCAAGGACAAACAAACGTCCTTGTCTGCGATGGCCTCCAGTCTTGATAAGGCAGATGACCTGTAGGATAAGATGACTCTCCTGACCCTGGAACTGAACCACAGACAGAATCAGAGAAGCTGAACAAAACCCACCTGGAGGGATTTGGGGGCGGGGGTGGGGCTGCAGGCCCAGCTGCTGTCCTTTGCCAAGATCATTGACAACGCTTGTGAACTGCAACTGCACATGAATGATACTGCTGTTCTGGGAGTTAAAAATTTCACCTTGCACAGTTAAGGTAAGTTTGTCTTGTGGCAGTCTTAACTAAAAAGCTGAAACAGGAGAACTCTGAGGCACATAGTTTCAAATTAGTTGAATCGATATAAAAAAAATTGTCCACTCTTTATAGATTTCTGTGACTTTTTTCTCTCAATATTTACTTTTTGAGGTAGTTCTCTCTTTTTTTGTATTAGCTATATATCCTTAATTTTATTGGTATATAATAGCCTAGTATGCATAAAAATCTCACAACTTATCCATTCTACTCTTTTATGGACATTTAATTTGTTTCCATGTACAACTGTTGTTATGAAGAATGCTGCTGCAGACATTCTCCTGACATAATTATAAAAGCATTTTTCAATGGTTTGAAAATAGGAGAATATAGAAAACACGAATATAAGGCTTGATAAAGATGACACCACCCTTATGGCAGAAAGTGAAGATGAACTAAAGAGCCTCTTAATGAAAGTGAAAGGAGAGTGAAAAAGTTGGCTTAAAACTCAACGTTCAGAAAACTAAGATCATGGCATTTGGTCCCATTGCTTCATATCAAATAGATGGGGAAACAGTGGAAACAGTGATAGACTTTATTTTGGGGGGGGGGGGAGCTCTAAAATCACTGCAGATGGTGACTGTAGCCATGAAATTAAAGGACACTTGCTCCTTGTAAGAAAAGTTATGACCAACCTAGACAGTATATTAAAAACAGAGACATTACTTTGCCATCAAAGGTCCTGAACATTCATTGGAAAGACTGATGCTGAAGTTGAAACTCCAATACTTCGGCCACCTGATGTGATGAACTGACTCCTTGGAAAAGACACTGATGCTGGGAAAGACTGAAGGTGGCAAGAGAAGGGGATGACAGAGGATGAGATGGTTGGATGGCATCACCAACTCAATGGACGTGAGTTTGAGTAAACTTCAGGAGTTGGTGATGGACAGGGAGACCTGGCATGCTGCAATCCATGGGGTCACAAAGAGTCGGACATGACTGAGCGACTGAACTAAACTGAACTGGCTTGATAAAATGAATTCAAATTGTTCGTTACAGTGATTTTACCAAATTTATGCTCCTACTGCTGCTGCTGAGTCGCTTCAGTCGTGTCCAGCTCTGTGTGACCCCATAGACGGCAGCACACCAGGCTCCTTTGTCCACGGAATTCTCTAGGCAAGAATACTGGAGTGGGTTGCCATTTCCTTCTCCAATTTATGCTCCTATCTATGCCATATAGTGCTTTAATTGAGCCACATGGTTGTCAACACTTGGCTTTATCATTCAGTTCAGTTCAGTCTCTCAGTCGTGTCCAACTCTTTGCAACCCCATGGACTGCAGCACACCAGGCCTCCCTGTCCATCATCATCACTCCTGGAGTTTACTCAAACTCATGTCCATTGAGTCAGTGATGCCATCCAACAATCTCATCCTCTGTCGTCCCCTTCTCCTCCTGCCTTCAATCTTTCCCAGCATCAGGGTCTTTTCAAATGAGTCAGCTTTTCACATCAGATGGCCGAAGTATTGGAGTTTCAGCTTCAACATCAGTCCTTCCAATGAACATTCAGGACTGATTTACTATAGGATGGACTGGTTGGACCTTCCTGCAGTCCACGGGACTCTCAAGAGTCTTCTCCAACACCACAGTTCAACAGCATCGATTTTTGGCATTCAGCTTTCTTTATAGTCCAACTCTTACATCCATACATGACTACTGGAAAAGCCATAGACTTGACTAGACGGACCTTTGTTGGCAAGGTCTTTGCTTTTTCATATACTGTCTAGGTTGGTCATAACTTCTTTTTCAAGAATTAAGTGTCTTTTTATTTCATGGCTGCAGTCACCATCTGCCGTGATTTTGGAACCCCAAAAAATAAAGTCTGCCACTGTTTCTCCATCTATTTGCCATGAAGTGATGGGACCATATGTCATGATCTTTGTTTTCTAAATGTTGAGCTTTAAGCCAACTTTTTCACTCTCCTCTTTCACTTTCATCAAGAGGCTCTTTAGTTCTTCACTTTCTGCGATAAGAGTGGTGTCATCTGCATATCTGAGGTTATTGATATTTCTCCCAGCAATCTTGATTCCAGCTTGTGGTTCATTCAGCCCAGTGTTTCCTCATGATGTACTCTGCATAAAAGTTAAATAAACAGGGTGACAATATACAGCCTTGATGTACTCCTTTCCTGATTTGGAACCAGCCTGTTGTTCCATGTCCAGTTCTAACTGTTGCTTCCTGAGCTGCATACAGATTTCTCAAGAGGCAGGTCACTTGGTCTGGTATTCCCATGTTTTTCAGAATTTTCCACAGTTTATTGTGATCCACACAGTCAAAGGCTCTGGCATAGTCAATAAAGCAGAAATTGATGTTTTTCTGGAAACCTCTTGCTTTTTCAGTGATCTAATGGATGTTGGCAATTTGATCTCTGTTTCCTCTGCCTTTTCTAAAACCAGCTTGAACATCTAGAAGTTCGCAGTTCACATATTGTTGAAGCCCGGCTTGGAGAATTTTGAGCATTACTTTGCTAGCATGTGAGATGATAAAGTATGGCTTTATCATACTAGTTAACATTTTCTACTGTGATAAAACTAGTTATGCCTCGTTGTGATATTTACTTACATTTTCCTTTTTGTTAATGAGATTGAGTTTTTGCATTGTTTTTAAATTAATATTTTATAGTTTTTGTACTATGTGTTGCAAATATTTCTATGAGTTATCTTTACCTTAATCTTATCTTTATAATATTTTAGTGACATTTATTTTAATTATAATATGGATCATTTTGTCAATCTTTTATAATTAATACCTTTTACATCTTGTTTAAAAACACCAGACCTACTCTGAGGTGTTTAATATACCTTCTTATATTCTGTTAGCTTTGAGACTAGATCTTTAATCAAGCTCAAATTGATTTGTTTGTGATAAGGATCCTATACTATTTTTTCATATTTATAACTATTAGCTGATAATTTTTTATTGATGAGTTCATAATTTCAATGTTTTGCATGGCCATCTCTATCATACATCAAATTTCAATATTTCTGAGCAATCTGTTTTATTTTACCAGTCAATTGACCTTATACCATTTTTATTATTATAGTTTTATAATAGATCATGCTATTAATCAGGGCAAATACCTTTGCCTTATTCCTTTTCTTCAAGAGTTTGTTGGTTATTTTTATTCTTTTTTTTATATGAATATTAGAAAAAAAGTCTAGTTTTCATTTCTGTTTTTGAGGAACTTAAAAACTCCACTCTGTCCAACAACAGGAAAAAAACAGAACAGACTGATAAATCAACTATTCTAAGATTCATAAGATGAATAAATGGCTGGAGAAAAATATATCATGCTAACACAGTCAAAAGAAATCCAGACTAGCTATATTAATTTTATGCAGAACAAAATATAAAGTGAGGCAATGGATAAAAAGATCATTGCTTATTGATTGCTTGTTGATAAAGAAGTCAATCTTTGTAGAAGAAATAACAATCCTTAACATATATGTTCCTAACAAAAGAGTGTCAACATGCATGAGGGAAAAAGTGCCTTTATCAGAAATAGATCCAGTAGGTAGAAAAATAAGTAGGGACATAGTTGAATTCAATAACCCATCAATCAACTGGGTATAATTGACATCTATAGATCTTTTCATCAAACAATAGCAGATTATACATTCTTTGCAAGCACACATGGAACATTTATTGAGACACACCACATTTGGGGCTATAAAACACACCTTAACAAATTTAAAGTAATAGAAATCATATAGTATCTTCTCTCAGTTAACAATGGAATTAAATTAGAAGTAATAATAATAGAAAAATGACTGGAAAATTCCAAAATATATAGATATTCAAACAATACACTTCTAAATAACTCATGGATCAGAGAAGAAATCTCAAGAGAAATTAAAAATATTTTGAACTAAATGAAATTAAAAACACAGTTTATCAAAATGTAAGACATGTAGCAAAAGCAGTGCTTTGAAGGAAATTTATAGCATTGAATACATAGATAAGAAGAAAGATGGAAAATAAAAAAATCTAAGTTTTTACCATAAGAAACTAGAAAAAGAAGAGCAAAATAAATTTAAAGACTGCAAATAAAAGAAGTAAGAATTATACAGAAATCAATGAAATTGTAAACAAGAAGCCAACAGTAGCAAGAAATGAAACCAAAAGCTGATTCTTCAAAAATCAACAAAATCAGTAAATCTTTAGCCAGGCTAATTGATGAAAAAAAAAAGGTGAGAAGACACAGATTGCTAACAGTGGAAACAAATAAAGAGACATTACTACGTACCCAAAGGACATTTAAAGAATAATAAAGGAATACCATGAACAGTTCTATGCCCATACATTTTAAGACCTATATGAAATGAGCCAATTTATTGAAAGATATAGTCTGCTAAAACTCAGAGAAAGAAGAAATAGACAATCTGGACAGTTGTCTATCTATTAAACTGAGTCAAAAATTAATAATTTTCCAAAACTGGAAGCAACAGGCCCAGGTCTGTCAAACATCTAAGAAAGAAATTATGCCAGTTCTCTGCTATCTCTTTCAGAGTATGCAAATGGAGGAAATACTTCCTAACCCATTCTATAAAGCCAAAATTACTGTTATACCAAAACCAGACAATGACATTGCTGCTACTGCTGCTGCTAAGTCACTTCAGTCGTGTCCGACTCTGTGTGACCCCATAGACGGAAGCCCACCAGGCTCCCCCGTCCCTGGGATTCTCCAGGCAAGAACACTGGAGTGGGTTGCCATTTCCTTCTCCAATGTGTGAAAGTGGAAAGTGAAAAGTGAAAGTGAAGTCGCTCAGTCGTGTCCGACCCTTAGCGACCCCACGGACTGCAGCCTACCAGGCTCCTCCGTCCATGGGATTTTCCAGGCAAGAGTACTGGAGTGGCTTGCCATTGCCTTCTCCGAGACAATGCCATTACAAGAAGATAAAAATACAAACCAATATCTCTCAAGAATATAGATGCAAAAGATTTCAAACTAGACATCTCTCACAAATTTAATTCCAAATGGATCATAGACCTAAATGTAAAGCACAAAACTATAGAACTCCTATAAGAAAACATAGGAGAAAACCTCGATGACCGTGGGTATGATGATGACTTTTTAGATGCAACACCAAAGGCATGATCTATGAAAGAAGCTGGACTTCAGTAAATTAAAAATTTCTGTTCTGCAAAAGACAATGTTAAGAGAAGCAGAAAACAAGCCACAGACTAGGAGAAAAGAGTTGCAAAAGACATATCTGATGAATACCTATTATGCAAAATATACAAAATCTTTGTAAAACTTAACAATAAGGAAAAAAATGACCACGTTAAACCATAGGCCAAAGACCTTGACACCTGAACAAAAAGATATACAGATGCAAACATTCATGTGAAAAGATGCTTTACATCACATATCATCAGGGAAATGCACATTAAACAACCATGAGATGCCACAGTACACTTGTTAAAATGGCACAAAACCAGAACACTGACGACACCAAATACTTGTGAGGGTGTGAATAACAGGAATCTAATTGATTGCCAGGGAGAATGCAAAATGGTACAGTTACTTTACAAAATAGTTCGGCAGTTTCTTACAAAGCTAAACATATGATGCAGCAGTCTTGCTCATTGATATTTACCTAAAGGAGTTAAAAAAGGTCCATATAGAAACCAGCATGTGATTATATATAGCAGCTTCATTCATAATTAACAAAACTTGGAAGCAACCAAGATGTCCTTAGGTAGGTGAATGTATAAACTGGGACACCCAGACAATGGAATATTATTTAGTGCTAAAAAGAAACAAGATATCAAGCCATGAATATAAATAAAGGAAATTTAAATGCATATTACTAAGAGAAAGCAATCAATCCGAAAGGCAACATACTGTATGATTCCAATTAAATGACATTCTAAAAAGAACAAAACTATGAGGATAGTAAAAAGATCAGTTATTTCAAGGGATGAAAAGGCAAAAAACGAGAACTTTTAGGGCAGTGGAAATTTTCTGTATGATAAATAATGATGTATACATGTCATTATATATTTATCCAAACCTACAGAATGTACAAAACCAAGAGTGAACCTTAAGGTAAACTGTGGACTTTGAGTGATGATGATATGCTAATGTATTTTCATCAGTTGTAACCACTCTGGTGGGGGATGTTGATAATGGAGGAGGCTATACATGTACTTGGCAGGAGATCTATGAAAAATTTCTCTACCTTCCCCTCCACCTTACTGTGAGCCTAAAACTTCTCTTTTTTATTTTTATTTTTTTAAAGCACTTAGATAATCCACTTTGGTCGGAACAGTGGATCTGGGACCATTTTAGTCCTGTCCAAGGCCCTTCCCAATGGCACCCCACTCTGGTACTCTTGCCTGGAAAATCCCGTGGGCGGAGGAGCCTGGTAGGCTGCAGTCCATGGGGTCGCGAAGAGTCGGACACAACTGAGAGACTTCACTTTCACTTTTCACTTTCACGCATTGGAGAAGGAAATGGCAACCCACTCCAGTGTTCTTGCCTGGAGAATCCCAGGGACAGTGGAGCCTGGTGGGCTGCCTATGGGGTTGCACAGAGTCGAACACGATTGATGCGACTTAGCAGCAGCAGCAGCAGCAGAGCAGCAAGGCCCTTCCCTGAAAAGTGAAAGTGAAGTTGTTCAGTCATGTCCGACTCTTTGTGACCCCATGGACTGCAGCCTACAAGGTTCCTCCATCCATGGAATTTTCCAGGCAAGAGTACTGGAGTGGATTGCCATTTCCTTCTCCAGGGGATCTTTCCGACCCAGGGATCAAACCTGGGTCTTCTGCACTGCAAATAGGTGCTTTTACCATCTGAGCCACCTTTATTTATTTTTTGTGTTGTTGATTTTTATTTTATAAAAGTATATTTTAGCATTAGAACAGCTAAGCCATTAACATTTGCAAAACATCTACTGTAGCATTTGATTAAATTAAATTTTGAGTTTTTAAAATCATCCAACCTATATAATGGTAACATAAAGACTCACCTATTTCCATATTGGTGGCATCACAGCAAATCATGATGCTCTTTGAGTAAAGTAAAGATAGTCTAATCCTAGCAATATTCTCAAGCATATTTTGTTGGGGGGGGCACTGGAGAACAGGTTTTATTTATTTATTTTCAAAAACAATTTTAGGAATCTTACTTAAAAACAACCTTATCTTAAAATGGAGTAACTTTGGTTTTACGAGCAGCAAGCAAAGTACAGAAGCAAAAGTGCATTACAGGAGCATTAAGTTCTACATTAGGTCACAGCGTCTAATCTGAAATTACACCCATAATATCATTTTTCAGGATATCTGGGAAATAGTTATTTCCCAGGATGTCTGAACCATAGATACTGTATTTTGAATTTTAATTGTAAAAAAAAAAAATTTTTTTTAATAGCCAAAGCAGATTTCACCATTAATGACGTCAGTGTTTTTCTAGGTATGAGAAGATGCAGGAATTGGAACTCATAAAACCTTTTTCTGAAAAGATCTAACTATCTGAAGGCCTGTTCTGCCAGTTGTTTTTTTTTTTTTTTTCAAAGAACAGAGTGCCTCATTCCTGATTTTCACCCTGAACTTCTTTCAGGGGGTGTTGAAGTTCTGCAGCTTGCAATGGTCATGATGTCATCTTTGTAGAGGCAGCTGGAAAGTACCAACTTCCAGTCAGCAGGGTCCCTTCATAGCCACATATCTGACCATGTGACACCATTTCATGGCCATTGTGTCCCACGGTGCTGGGAAGGCTCATTCCCAGGTCTAGGGAAGTGATGGGCCACTCAGTGTGCTAAAATTGGACCAGGCCTTGCAAGTAGCAAAAGTCTCTGGACCACTGTCTTACTAGCCTCCTGGTCCAGGAAAATATTTCCTCTTGTTGCTTTTTCCCATACCCAGAGTCACATTATTACAATTATTGATCTCATATGGAACTGTCAGTTCAGCATTATATCACAGGCTCAGTGAAACAAGTGACATAGAAAATAATATAGGCATGCTGCTGCTGCTGCTGCTAAGTCACTTCAGTCGTGTCCGACTCTGTGTGACCCCATAGACAGAAGCCCACCAGGCTCCCCCATCCCTGGGATTCTCCAGGCAAGAACACTGGAGTGGGTTGCCATTTCCTTCTCCAATGAGTGAAAGTGAAGTCGCTCAGTCGTGTCCGACCCTTAGCGACCCCATGGACTGCAGCCTACCAGGCTCCTCCATCCATGGGATTTTCCAGGCAAGAGTACTGGAGTGGCTTGCCATTGCCTTCTCCGAATATAGCCATAGCTAGCAGCTATTAGTAAAATGAGAATTATAAGTCAAGAACTTTCATTAGATAAAGCCTGGTATACCCCAAGTCACCTGACTTCATTCGTTAAATGATTATAGTCTGGTGTTAATCTCCTGGTTGTACATTATGGAGCATCCGACCTTTATCTGAAGATTGGTTACTGAGATAAGCCTTAGAAACTAACCTAGAGTGTCTTTTTAATAACTTAATTAAATCTTTTAGCAGTATCATGTAACAAGGAACTGTCTCAGCAGTGAGTCTTAGTAAACACTAGACATTAACAAAACTAGAAACTTAATTTAACAATTTACAAAACTTAATATTCCGTGATTTTTCATTATGGAGGCCCTGTAGCCAGGGAGGCTTCAACCCATCAAATAAAAAATGAGGTTTGCCAGGAAGCTGGGAAAAGCCAAGCAGCCATCTTGGATTTCCCATAGTCCTGATTCTGATTTCCAGCTATTGTTTTTAATTTTCCAATTTAGAAGCAGACTGTTGCCATGGTTTAAGGACATTAGGATGGCACAAGTCTAACAGAGTTTTTGTATAAGCCGAATGAGCTTTTACATGTCTACAAACCCAACAATTGGATTAATTTCTAAAACTAGCATAGGATCAGGCCTATGGTAGAAAAGCATTTGATTTATATGCAGAGGGCTAAGAAGTCAAGAAAACATTATAAATGATCATACGAATCAGGTCCAGCATCTTGGGCAAGCTGTCTACCTCTGATGTCGTCGTCTTCTCATCCTGGTGTAATGTAGTTTCTTCTGAAAAAAGTCCTTCCATCCAGGTTGGAGACAGTCCTTTAAATTATGTCCTTTTTTTTTTTTTTTTAGTCCTTGTTGCAGGTCCCGAGGCATCTGATCCTCATCCAAAGATAGATCACTGAGATAAGCTTCAGAAACAAACTTAGGGTGTTCTTTAAGAATTCAATTAAATTCTACATTAATATCACATATCCAAGGAATATGCAAGGAACTATCCAAGAAATGAGTCTTACTACCTCCATCTATTTTTTAAACAAGCCTTAATTTGGTTATATTTGGTAAAAATGAGGGTGATTTTAGGGAGAAAAGGATGTTTCAATAAATGTTAAATCCCAGTTTGTTAATGGCGGTCTACCAACTGAGCCACCTTGAGATTATTTCCTGTCTTGCTACTAGTCGGAATTCAGAGTGGTAACTTTTGCATTTGCCCTCAGGGCATCTCTGCCTTCTGAGAATTCTGTTTTGGGCTTCGTTTTGAATTTCAGCAAACTTTAAATATATGTATATATATGTGTGTGTGTGTGTGTATGTATGTATGTATTTTAGTCATTTAGATTTTCCTCAGATTTTCAGCAGCATATGATAAAAATAATATTTTACTGAAGCTTTTTTTTTTCACTAGTGACAGTACTAGTGTACCCAACATACAGTTCTTCCAGAAGTGCAAGTCTTCCAGTTTTCTTAGGCTGCAAACTTAAAAACTCTGAGCTAAAAATGTCATAATTTAAGTTGACTGATGACTCCTGAAATGGCATTTTTTATTTGTGAATTAGGGTCAGTGAAAGTGACCACACACCTTAGCGTCTGCCATTAAAATCAACTGACCTGGATTCATATTCTCTTTCTCTACTGTACATTATCACCAAAGTTGGAAAGAACTGTGTACCTAGATAGCTGAGAGCTCTCAACCTACTTTCTCTCTTATTTAAAAACTATAAACCAGAGATTATTTGCTCTCCAGATGGGGATATATTAATCAATAAGAGTGAAAACCCATGCCGAAATGAGAGAAGCAGTCAAGAAAATCTCAATATTAGTAGTTTGCAAGTTGCTCAATCGTGTTCATATACAGTCCATGGAATTCTCCAGGCCAGAATAATGGAGTCAGTAGCTGTTCCCTTTTCCAGGGGATCTTTCCAAACCAGGGATCAAACCAAGGTCTCCCACATTGCAAGGGGATTCTTTACCAGCTGAGCCACCAGGGAAGCCCAACAATACTGGAGTGGGTAGCCTATCCCTTCTCTAGGGGATCTTCCTGACCTAGGAATTGAACCGAGGTCTCCTGCATTGAGACGGACTCTTTACCAGCTGAACTACCGGGGAAGAACTTTAGAAAAACAGTCCAGAAGTAGATGCATCTGGATGGCATTTCCAAAACTAAGAAGTCTCTGAAATAAAGACACAAAACCAGATGATTATTTTGTTGACCTCTTATTCAATGTCAGGTTTCCTTATGACTCTAGGGTACTTCCAATTAATTTTAAAATTATGAATTGGAAGTCTGACACTTAAATTCTTAGCCAGACCTTACTCTCAATATTTGTGCTTTCCATGATCATGCAATAGCAGTTCACTAACATTTTGGCCTACTATAATTTGGATGTAGTTTTGCTTTTAGCTTTGAGATGTAGCTTTACAAGGCTGAAGCAAGAAAGGAGTCATTTCCATGTTTCAAACAACGTCCTCACCAGAGAGACTGGCTAGAAGGATGCTAAGAGTACAGGGTTTGGAGCCAGACACCCCTGACTTCACCTCCCAATATACAATCTGAGGGACGTTCTTCTAGACCCTGTGAACTTCAGACAGCCCAGCTTCCAAAATGGAGATTACAGGTCCTTCTTTGCAAGGGCTGTCTGAAAATGAAGTGAAATAGTATGTATTTTATACTTGACAAATAATAGGCATTCATTAATACTAGCATATATTCTTCACTATAATTATTATTATGTGCTTCCTAGTCTTGTGTACCTCAGGAGAAATCTACATTTTCTTAAAGAGAATTAGCTAATAAAAGGAGAATGATAATTATTCTTTCATCTTAAGCAATATAAGTAGGTAAAAGGGGATGAGCCTGGGGATCTCATTTACTAGGTTGGTCATCAATATGAATCAAATTTATTGCTTAACTTTCTTCCTCATTTATTATTGGCATAGACTTCAAGTAAATAATTTAATCATCATATAGAATGTACGAAGTTATATATGAACTGCTTTCCCTGTAGCTGAAGTTTGAATCCAAATATTATTAGCAAAGTAACTCAAGTGGAGCCAATCTATTTTAGACCACTTATAGTGAAGGTTGCTGCCAAACTAATCTTTCCTAAACAGTGAATTTATCAAGTCACTCTCTTTGAATTTATCAAATCTCATCTTTCTTATGTCCTGATTCATCAAATCTAAACTTTCTGCCAAGCTTGAAAGCTTGAATCTCTCTACACTGGCCCTGCACTTTCAAGCCAAATATTCTTAGTTCTTCCCTCACACTGCTCTCTGCTTTAGGGTGACCTACTCCCTGCCCACAAATAGATTCTTACCAGGCTTTCCTCCCTTGTCATTTCTCATACTGTTCTCTTTGCCTGATGCAACGTTCACTAAGACTTCTATCTACTTAGATCCAGCCCGGGATTCATATGTCCATTCAGTGCTTTTCCACCATGAACATTCTTGTGTCTAACAACCCCAAAACTCTTGCAAAAACTTTTACATGGCTTAATTTAGCTCATAACTGAATGTTGAATTTTGTTTGCAATATTATTTCATGTGAAATAAAGTGGTCTATCCAATTAGAATATGGAGTCCTTGAAAGCTGATTGTCTTACAGTTCTACATCTCTTAAAATCCTAAGGAAAATATTGAACATCAAGCTTTGATACATGTTCATTGATTAGCTATTTAATTATAACTAGAGTTTTTATATTTGCCCACATTATGACTTTACCCATGAATGATATCTAACTTACTCAGTTAATTATGCTACAAGCAAATTAAGATCCTGATTGCAGTTTGTGGTTTTTGAAATATTTTTTAAATCTTGGTGTTCAAAGCATGAAATTGAGGCTGCTAAAGAAAATGCAAATTATATTTTGTTAGACAAAAGTATATTTATAGTATCTTAATTAATCTGAATTACTTAAGATAAAGAATATATTCCCACTGAGCAAAAGTTCTCTCAGGGATAGGAGTCCCAATTTATCAGGCACAATCAGCTGATTAATCTTTGTGTCTGATGACTTTTAAGCACTGCTGTAGTTAACATCTATTTTGAGAATTTTAGAGCAGTGAGAGAAAATAAACCAGTTTCTTTTACTGGTTTATAATACTATAAGATAAATTTTTAGTATTTTTATGTCATCATGTCTTAGCTTCATTTTCTAAGACAAAATCTAACTTAATATCTTCAAAATATTTGTTTTACACTTTTTTTAAATCATTGTCATTAACTTTACTAGTATTATGTACTTTTGAGTAGCAAAACTTGTTCCAGTATTTTACTAGAGTTGTACAGTATACTTTAACTTTCAGTAGGATATTACATTACACAAACCAGGCTTCATGTAATTATATTAGGTGGCATTAGCAAAGTTGTCTTGCAAGCCCAGATTTTGTTTCCAGATTCAGAGGGAAAATGCACTCCACTGACTTAATTATCATCTTTTTAAAATATGAATCTCTCATTGTGCTCATGCTGTGAAATTTTAATGGTGATGATCTGGGCAAACAGGATACAGAGTGAAACAAGTATTATTTTGAAGGCTTGAACAGTGAAATATATAGTGACCAGCAGGTGTCGCTGTTACACAATGTAGTTGAGATTCTGGAGATTTTTCTAACATTGACCCTATTTTACATCTAAGTTGTTCTCAATTTTTTATATTTAAATTTCCTTTCGTCTTCCCTACCACTTAAAGAAAACCTTACTCCTTACATCTTTAATCTTGGCCCTAGTTTTTATTTTCCTTAATATGCTCTATCCAAAATTCATCTTTAGTGCCCAACTTCTGCCTTCTTTCTCTAAGTTTATCTTGTACCATTTTTTTTAGAATGAGAATTGGATTAAGATCTTTAAAAGCCCTCAGCACTGAAAAGATTGTGTATCACATCTTCAAGTTTGTAATTAAAGAAAAATACAGTAGATTGTAAAGTAATGGTAAGGAAGCTTGACTAAATTGCTCTTTAAAAAAATTTAACTGAAAGTTCAATAATAACTGCAGCAATATGGCTATGTTTCCTTAATATATCAAATACATTTTTTTTCTTAAAATTTTAGGTCTATGTTGAGGGATTTCTAAATTAGGTCAGTGTTACATATAATCTTATCATTGTGTAAAAGAAAAGGCCAAGATGAAACCTAAAATTGGGCCAAGGCCTCAGCCAGGAATTTTCATGGACCAGGCAAACTGGAGTGGATAAGGGGGGACCAGGGAGAGCCATCTAAAAGCAGAGGAGTAAACGCACACCCCTAGACACTGCCAAAGGGAGTGTAGTTTGTGCATTCTTTCAGATGAAAATCTAACATTTATCCATTGTTTATTATGTTCTAAACTTTGATAGCTCAGTTGATAAAGAACCCGTCTGCAATCCAGGAGACCTGGTTTGATTCTTGGGTCGGGAAGATCCTCTGGAGAAGCGATAGGCTACCCACTCCAGTATTCTTGGCCTTCCCTTGTGGCTCAGCTGGTAGAGAATCTGCCTGCAATGTGGGAGACCTGGGTTAGATCCCTGGGTTGGGAAGATCTGCTGGAGAAGGGAAAGGCTACCCACTCCAGTATTCTGGCCTGGAGAATTCCATGGAGTGTATAGTCCATGAGGTTGCAAGGAGTCAGACATGGCTGAGCGACTTTCAAACTTTGTATGTATTCCCTCATTTTGTTCTTACTATAGCCCCAATCAGTGCTGTGATGAACCTCGTACTGAAATTAATATACTGAAGCTTAGGACAAGCTTTGAAAGCTCTGCAATGAGGTTTGCTGGCATTCTGAACTGCTATGCTGTATTTTTAGAAGGCAGTTTGCTATGGCTCTCCTTGTGGCTTAGGTGGTAAAGAATTTGCCCACACTGCAGGAGACCAGGGTTTGTTTCCTGGGTCGAGAAGATCCCCTGGAGAAGAATTAGCAACCCACTCCAGTATTCTTGCCTGGAGAAATCCATGGAACAGAGGATCCTGGCAGGCTACAGTCCATGGGGTCACCTTACAGAGTCAGATGCGACTGACATTTGACACTATATATATATTTTTTTAACTTAAAATTTTGCATACTCTTTGGCTAAGGTTTAAAGACATAAAAGTATATAAGTGGAAAATATATCTACAAGGTGTTTGTTTTGTTTGTTTGTTTTAGGGACTTTTATAACGTTGAAATTCTTAATGTTACAGAATCAGTTTTCCACAAAAATTTGCATCCAATGAGGCTTCTTGGGCATCTCCAGAGGGATGGGAAGCTGATCTGATGGGGATCAAATTATCAAGAAGGAAGAGGGAGGAAGCACAGTTACTGTCCTATGGCTGGCAGACCTGGTTCAGATGCCCTCACAGCTCTAGCAGACATTACCACTGTCAAGATTAGCAAACTCTAGCATTTTCTTTCCACATTTAATTCAAAGTTCCAGTTAGGAAGGCCCAGGAGAGGGCCTCTAACTGTCCAGATTTAGGTCATATACCAACACCTGGCTGTTGAACCAGGAGAGATCATGACTTTCCTTGGGCTCTGTAATAAAAGACAGTCTCCTAGAATTTTTCTCCCCTAAGACTTAAAACGAGGTAAAAGAGTTACTTCCAGAAGAGTTGCTTCACTCTTCAGAAATTAGGATGCTATTGGGGAGAGGGAATGAGGCTAGGAAGATTAAAAATAAAAAAACAGACAAATGAACATAGGCTCCTTTAAAATGGAAATATCCAACAGTGGAGGATTGATGGATTCATTATATCAATCTAATTCAAGTGAAGTTGTGAAAGACTATTTCTTGACACTGAATGATAATCACGATGTACTGATAAAATTAAATTGAAATAAAAACAATATGTAATGTATTAATCTTTTCTTGTAAAAACATACACAGAGTCATAATATGCATTTCTTTATTTGGAATTAGGAAACACTAATTCACAGTTAGCGGAACTAGTACTTTCCTAAAATTCCCATCAACTTTTTCTTTTGCTTAGTAGTTATACTTCCTTTTCTCGTGACTTCTTTAACAGAGCTCCTATCACTGATCAGTTCCAGTTAATCTTGGGTGAAGAGTGTGGGGGGTGTGTGTGTGTATCTGTGTGATTCTTTTAGAATTATAACTTTTCCCTTCCCTTTGTCATTTGGTTTATGTGTTTCTGTGTCTGTGTAAATAGGTGCAGAGGCCGATTAAAGCCATGCGGACTGAGCCGGGGAATCATTTGAAAATCACTGAATAAAAATTATTATCATCTCATTTGAAATAACTGGAAAATTTGGGTGGTTCTAATTTCTTTCCTTATTTCATAAATTTACATTACTTTCTCTATAAAAGAGAAGTAATCATACTATTTCAGTTCAGTTCAGTTCAGTTGCTCAGTCGTGTCCAACTCTCCGCGACCCCATGAATCACAGCACGCCAGGCCTCCCTGTCCATCACCAACTCCCGGAGTTCACTCAAACTCATATCCACAGAGTCGGTGATGCCATCCAGCCATCTCACTCTCCGTCGTCCCCTTCTCCTCCCGCCCCCAACCTTTCCCAGCATCAGAGTCTTTTCCAGTGAGTCAACTCGTCGCATGAGGTGGCCAAAGTATTGCAGTTTCAGCTTTAGCATCAGTCTCTCCAATGAACATCCAGGATTGATCTCCTCTAGAATGGACTGGTTGGATCTCCTTGCAGTATAAGGGACTCTCAAGAGTCTTCTCCAACACCACACTTCAAAAGCATCGATTCTTCGGCGGTCAGCCTTCTTCACAGTCCAACTCTCACATCCATACATGACCATGGGAAAAACCATAGCCTTGACTAGATGGACCTTGGTTGGCAAAGTAATGTCTCTGCTTTTTAATATACTATCAAGGTTGGTCATAACTTTCCTTCCAAGGAGCAAGCGTCTTTTAATTTCATGGCTGCAATCAGCATCTGCAGTGATTTTGGAGCCCAAAAAAACAAAGTCTGACACTGTTTCCACTGTTTTTCCATCTATTTCCCATGAAGTGATGGGACCAGATGCCATGATCTATGTTTTCTGAATGTTGAGCTTCAAGCCAACCTTTTCACTCTCCTCTTTCACTTTCATCAAGAGGCTTTTGAGTTCCTCTTCACTTTCTGCCATAAGGGTGGTATCATCTGCATATCTGAGGTTATTGATAATTCTCCCGGCAATCTTGATTCCAGCTTGTGCTTCTTCCAGCCCAGCGTTCCTCATGATGTACTCTGCATATAAGTTAAATAAGCAAGGTGACAATATACAACCTTGACGTACACCTTTTCCTATTTGGAACCAGTCTGTTGTTCCATGTCCAGTTCTAACAGTTGCTTCCTGACCTGCATACAGGTTTCTCAAGAGGCAGGTCAGGTGGTCTGGGATTCCCATCTCTTTCAGAATGTTCCACACTTTATTGTGATCGACACAGTCAAAGGCTTTGGCATAGTCAATAAAGCAGAAATAGATGTTTTTCTGAAACTCTCTTGCTTTCTCCATGATCCAGCGGATGTTGGCAATTTGATCTCTGGTGCCTCTGCCTTTTCTAAAACCTGCTGGAACATCTGGGAGTTCACGGTTTACATACTGCTGAAGCCTGGCTTGGAGAATTTTGAGCATGACTTTACTAGCGTGTGAGATGAGTGCAATTGTGCGGTAGTTTGAGCATTCTTTGGCATTGCCTTTCTTTGGGATTGGAATGAAGACTGACCTCTTCCAGTCCTGTGGCCACTGCTGAGTTTTCCAAATCTGCTGGCATATTGAGTGCAGCACTTTCACAGCATCATCTTTCAAGACTTGAAATAGCTCAACTGGAATTCCATCACCTCCACTAGCTTTGTTTGTAGTGATGCTTTCTAAGGCCCACTTGACTTCACATTCCAAGATGTCTGGCTCTAGGTCAGTGATCACGTTATCGTGACTATCTTGGTCATGAAGATCTTTTTTGTACAGTTCTTCTGTGTATTCCTGCCACCTCTTCTTAATATCTTCTGCTTCTGTTAGGTCCATACCATTTCTGTCCTTTATCGAGCCCATCTTTGCATGAAATGTTCCCTTGGAATCTCTAATTTTCTTGAAGAGCTCTCTTGTTTTTCCTATTCTGTTGTTTTCCTCTATTTCTTTGCATTGATCACTGAGGAAGTCTTTCTTATCTCTCCTTGCTATTCTTTGGAACTCTGCATTCAGATGCTTATATCTTTCCTTTTCTCCTTTGCTTTTCGCCTCTCTTCTTTTCACAGCTATTTGTAAGGCCTCCTCAGACAGCCATTTCGCTCTTTTGCATTTCTTTTCCATGGGGATGGTCTTGGTCCCTGTCTCCTGTACAATGTCACGAACCTCCGTCCAGAGTTCATCAGGCACTCTATCAATCAGATCTAGTCCCTTAAATCTATTTCTCACTTCCACTGTATAATCATAAGGGATTTTTTGAGGTCATATCTGAATGGTCTAGTGGTTTTCCCTACTTTCTTCAATTTAAGTCTGAACTTCGCAATAAGGAGTTCATGATCTGAGCCACAGTCAGCTCCTGGTCTTGTTTTTGCTAACTGTATACAGCTTCTCCATCTTTGGTTGCAAAGAATATAATCAATCTGATTTCGGTGTTGACCATCTGGTGATGTCCATGTGTAGAGTCTTCTCTTGTGCTGTTGGAAGAGGGTGTTTGCTATGACCAGTGCATTCTCTTGACAAAACTCTATTAGCCTTTGCCCTGCTTCATTCCGTGCTCCAAGGCCAAATTTGCCAGTTACTCCAGGTGTTTCTTGACTTCCTACTTTTGCATTCCAGTCCCCTATAATGAAAAGGACATCTTTTTTGGGTGTTAGTTCTAAAAGGTCTTGTAGGTCTTCATAGAACCGATTAACTTCGGCTTCTTCAGCATTACTCGTTGGGGCATAGGCCTGGATTACTGTAATATTGAATGGTTTGCCTTGGAAACGAACAGAAATCATCCTGTCATTTTTAAGATTGCATCCAAGTACTGCATTTCGGACTCTTGTTGACCATGATGGCTACTCCATTTCTTCTAAGGGATTCCTGCCCACAGTAGTAGATATAATGGTCGTCTGAGTTAAATTCACCCATTCCAGTCCATTTTAATTCACTGATTCCTAGAATGTCGAAGTTCACTCTTGCCATCTCCTGTTTGACCACTTCCAATTTGCCTTGATTCATGGACCTAACATTCCAGGTTCCTATGCAATACTGCTCTTTACAGCACCGGACCTTGCTTCTATCACTGGTCACATCCACAACTGGGTATTGGTTTCGCTTTTGCTCCATCCCTTTATTCCTTCTATAGTTATTTCTCCACTGAGCTCCAGTAGCATACTGGGCACCTACTGACCTGGGGAATTCCTCATTCAGTATCCTGTCATTTTGCCCTTTGTTACTGTTCATGGGGTTCTCAAGGCAAGTATACTGAAGTGGTTTGCCATTCCCTTCTCCAGTGGACCACATTCGGCTGTGGTCCATGTGATCAGATTGGCTAGTTTCCTGTGATTATGATATCAGTCTGTCCGCCCTCTGGTGCCCCCTAGCAATACCTACCGTCTTATTTGGGTTTCTCTTACCTTGGTCGTGGAAAATCTCTTCACAGCCGCTCCAGCAAAGTGCAGCCGCTGTACCTTACCTTGGGTGAGGGGTATCTCCTCGAGGCCGCCCCTCCTGACCTTGAACGCGGAGTAGCTCCTCTCAGCCCTCCTGCGCCCGCGCAGCCACCACCTGTTGGACGTGGGGTAGCTCCTCTCGGCCGCCGGCCCTGGCCTCAGGCGTGGGGTAGCTCCTCACGGCCGCACCTCTTTGCGTGGTTCGTTGTGCCGGGGCCAGCGTACTGAACTTTATTAAAGGAGTACTGAGACAATGAATAAGAACATTTTTTAAATGTGTTGTGTTTTAGGAAAATTTTACTATGAAAGCATTAGATAGTAATGATAAATTTCGTTTGGAAAGATCACTAATTTTCCAGCATCTAATTTATAGCCATTTTTTGAAATATCATTTGATCTTGAAAGCACATCTGAAAAGATCTTGAGACACAATCTGACGATCATGTGGGATCATGCCGATGTTTATTGAATGGCTCTTCTGAGGCAATCTGGACTACTAACCACTGTAATGCCTCATCATTTAATTATCACCCCCATCATCCTGACATGTGACTTGTAGTTGTCTAGGTGTCCGATTCATGTAAAGAATTGTTTGGAGTAAATGTAATTTTGAGCCTTCTTGCTCTCCCTGCTCAGCTTGTTAGGAGCCCTAACATCTGAGTAGCCAGGATAGGCCTGAGACCTTTCTTAGGCCTAAGTTTTGATTTCCTGGAGAGAGGGTGGAGGCTAAGTCCACAGAAACTCCTCCCTAAGAAGATCCCGCCGGCGCCAAAATTAAGAAACTCCTCCCTAGAAAAGTCCCGCCGGCGCCAAAAGTCGGGCCAATCAGAGTAAAAAGGGAAATCCCCCAGAAAAACCCCGCGCGCGCATAAACTGGCCAATGAGCTTCCGCGTGCGCATGAATTGGCCAATGAGCTTCCGCCAGCTTGATCTTTTGAACAGAAATAAGTGCTTATGTAACCTGAGACTATAAAAACCCCTGTAAGCTGGGCTCGGGGCTCTTGTCCCACTCCACTGCGCTGGAGGAGGCATGAGCCCTAGCTCGAGCTAGAAATAAACCCCATTCTTGCTTTTGCATTGCTGCGAGTGTCTTATTCTACCAGTATGGGGGAACCGGACTCAGGGCATAACAAGCTGAGAATGATCTGATTCACACAGACTTCCTTAGTGCACTGTAAGTTGTTCCACAAGTTACAGCTGAGCATGTTTTGAAGTTAGCTTATAATGTCAATGAGGTCAGGGATATAGACTTTATAGTCCAGTTAGTTTTGTTGTGTTCCTATCCCCAGTGCCTTAATTCCATATAATCATTTGTCAGATACCTACTCCAAGAGAAGTGGGTTGAAGTTTTCCTGTGAATTAGCATAGATCAAGTACCTGTAATAGAAAAAGGAATCAAGATGCACATTAACTTTCTTATGTGAGGCTCAAAGCATTTTGTGAAACCAATTATTCAATAATTTTAAAAAAAAAATTGCAAGAAAATCCTTTTCTTGAAAAAGTTAATACTGACTAAGAAGTGGCAATTTAAACAGTTTAGTCGTTAGAAATATTAGAAACAATTTAAGAATAAAAAATCTAGGAGTTGTTATATACCTGAAAGTAGTTACTAGTTTAAGCCAGGCACTTAACCAATAATGTGTAACTATATTGTTTCTAGTCCAACTGTATTAATTAATATGTATATACATGTATTAAAATAATGAGTCCAATTTGTACCACCTGGAGTATGAAAGAAATATTGGAACAAAATATATTTTGAACACTTTTTTATTTTATATAATTTGGAACATACTTTGTAGACTATAGCCTGCCAGGTTCCTCTTTCAAAGGAATTCTCCAGACCAGAATTCTGGAGTGGGTAGCTGTTCCCTTCTCCAGGGAATCTTCCCAACCCAGGGACTGAACCCAGTTTTCCCTGAATTGCAGGCAGATTCTTTATTATCTAAGCCACCAGGGAAGCCCAAGAATACCGGTGGATTGAACCCAATTCTGCTGCATTGCAGGCAGATTCTTTACTACCTGAGCCACTATGAAAGTTCAAGAATACTGTTGTGAGAAGCCTATCCCTTCTCCAGGGGATCTTCCCAAGCCAGGAATTGAACCGGGGTGACCCAGGAATTGAACCGGGGTCTCCTGCATTGCAGGCGGATTCTTTACAAGCTGAGCTACCAGGGAAGCCCACTTTGTAGACAATTTCTGCAATCCTTATTCTTTGCCACCATGTAAAATCCATTCTTACAGTTATAATATTTTGTATTTCAGTGTGGAAATAGGGAATTAATAGGTATACCTCTTAAATTTCAATATGTAACAGTTAAGGAGGATGATTCCAGAAGGACTCCTAATTAAATTAAACAAATATGTGATTCTCCTCCTTTTGCAAACATGGATAAAATAATTTATAAATGCACAAGTGAGTTCAAAAGAGGAAAGGGAAGTGCCTAGGTGCCAAAACTCGAGAGGCAACGGATCATTACAGTTCTAAGTGTGCTAATTCACCATGTACTTTATGAAGATCTCAACTCTGGTAGAAACCAATGAGCTGAATTTTAAGATTCACATGACAAATGGACATGAGGCCTGGGATCTTATAAGCTCTTTGAGCCAAGATCACTACAAAAACCAAGACCCTTGAAGAGCTATGCTATTGAGAAAAATAATATAATAAGGGGCAAAAAAATCCGTTTCCAGCAACGAAGGAGATTTCTCTAAGACCTGAGTGAAAATAAAAGTGAAACACAGCAATAATAGTCGTTTCTGAGAAATCAAAATCCCTAGTTAATCATTTTACAAGTTAAGAAGTCAAATTTGTACTCTATAGCTGACCCTGAAACTCCAAAATGAGAGATTAACATAAAAATCAGCCCCATGTGGGGGTACTCTTGACTATCTTGCAGAAGCCTTTGCAAATCACCCTGGAATTAGACTACATAATCGAGGTCACACAGAAATCCACACAAAAATGACAAAACACAGATGACTTATGAGAGGAGCAGAATCTATAGAACTTTGATTAACAGAACAATCTGAAAAGACTGAAAAAGAAATTATTTGAAATCATGAAAGAAATGGAAACAATAAGAAAAACTATGATTTTAGTAAAATAATACTGTTATATAATTATATATAAATAATAAAAATTTTATAATAATAGTAATATAATAAAATAATAATACCAAATTGAACTTTTAGGAAAAAATGTGCTCCCTTGTTTATAATAATAGCAGATAGGTAAAAGAAACAATTCACCAGAACACTATAACAATCTTGAACTAGTATGCACTGATAATATAGCCTCAAAATATATGTTTATTTCCATTTTTGTGTCACATATAATGAAGAATTTTAAGCCCCATTCAGTTAATAATTAAGTCAATGAAATATTAATTAGACTGTAGAAGACTTGAGCATTTCAATTAACCTTTTTAACCCATGGAATTTTATAGAACCTAACAGAAGCAGAAGATATTAAGAAGAGGTGGCAAGAATACACAGAAGAACTGTACAAAAAAGATCTTCACAACCAGGATAGTCACGATAATGTGATCACTGACCTAGAGCCAGACATCTTGGAATGTGAGGTCAAGTGGGCCTTAGAAAGCATCACTAAGAACAAAGCTAGTGGAGGTGATGGAATTCCAGTTGAGCTATTTCAAATCCTCAAAGATGATGCTATGAAAGTGCTGCACTTAATATGCCAGCAAATTTGGAAAACTCAGCAGTGGCCACAGGACTGGAAAAAGTCAGTCTTCATTTCAATCCCAAAGAAAGACAATGCCAAAGAATGCTCAAACTACCGCACAATTGCACTCATCTCACACGCTAGTAAAGTCATGCTCAAAATCCTCCAAGCCAGGCTTCAGCAATATGTGAACCGTGAACTCCCAGATGTTCCAGCAGGTTTTAGAAAAGGCAGAGGCACCAGAGATCAAATTGCCAACATCCGCTGGATCATGGAGAAAACAAGAGAGTTTCAGAAATATATCTATTTCTGCTTCATTGACTATGCCAAAGCCTTTGACTGTGTCGATCACAATAAACTGTGGAACATTCTGAAAGAGATGGGAATCCCAGACCACCTGACCTGCCTCTTGAGAAACCTGTATGTAGGTCAGGAAGCAACAGTCAGAACTGTACATGGAACAACAGACTGGTTCCAAATAGGAAAAGGAGTGCGTCAAGGCTGTATATTGTCACCTTGCTTATTTAACTTATATGCAGAGTACATCATGAGGAACGCTGGGCTGGAAGAAGCACAAGCTGGAATCAAGATTTCCAGGAGAAATATCAATAACCTCAGATATGCAGATGACACTACCCTTATGGCAGAAAGTGAAGAGGAACTCAAAAGCCTCTTGATGAAAGTGAAAGAGGAGAGTGAAACTGTTGGCTTGAAGCTCAACATTCAGAAAATGAAGATCATGGCATCTGGTCCCATCACTTCATGGGAAAGAGATGGAAAATGGGAAACAGTGTCAGACTTTATTTTTTTTGGCTCCATAATCACTGCAGATGCTGATTGCAGCCATGAAATTAAAAGACGCTTACTCCTTGGAAGGAAAGTTATGACCAACCTAGATAGTATATTAAAAAGCAGAGACATTACTTTGCCAATCAAGGTCCGTCTAGTCAAGGCTATGGTTTTTCCCGTGGTCATGTATGGATGTGAGAGTTGGACTGTGAAGAAAGCTGATCGCCGAAGAATTGATGCTTTTGAACTGTGGTGTTGGAGAAGACTCTTGAGAGTCCCTTGGACTGCAAGGAGATCCAACCAGTCCATTCTAAAGGAGATCAATCCTGGGTGTTCATTGGAAGAACTGATGCTAAAGCTGAAACTCCAATACCTCATGCGACGAGTTGACTCACTGGAAAAGTCTCTGATGCTGGGAAAGGTTGGGGGCGGGAGGAGAAGGGGACGACAGAGAATGAGATGGCTGGATGGCATCACCGACTCTGTGGAAATGAGTTTGAGTGAACTCCAGGAGTTGGTGATGGACAGGGAGGCCTGGTGTGCTGTGATTCATGGGGTCGCGGAGAATCGGACATGACTGAGCGACTGAACTGAACTGAACTGTACTCAATATTTTAAAAATATATGTTATTTTCAAGAAAACATGGAATATACCAAAATTAATTATATTCTTATCCTGAGAAAGTCTTAAAGGTGCAAGTACATCAGTATTATGCAGATAATATTCCCTGACCAGATAAACAAACAAAAATAATGAGGTAAATAAGAATTAATATCTTTAATACAAAAATATAATCAAGATACTTTATACATTAGGAAATTATCACAATGCATTGCTAAATTATTCATGGGCCAAAGTAGAAATCAAAATGTAAATTAGAAAGTATTTAGTACTGGATAACAATGAATACATTATATAACAAAACTTGCCAGATGCTGCTTAAGCACTAAAGGAAATGTTTGAGCTTAAATTCATCTGAAAAGGAATCAGAGTGATTAAAAATGATTGAGGCATTCAACTAAAGAAGCTAGAGAACTTAAGAAAATTAAAATAGAAAGCAGCCTCATAGGATATAACAAAAGATTAGAAATTTAGTGAAATGAAATAGAAATGAATAATAAAGATCATCAAAAGTCATATACTGAGTTCTTAGATCTACACAGTTTCGTTTATATGAGTTCTAATGTTTTCCTCTTTTCTCTTTTTGATCTATCTCTGACATTATATTAATTGCACATTATTATAAAAACTACTGTAAGCAAGACAAAGAAAGCATGCCAAACCAGAAGAACAAGGATGGACTATCAATAAATGGCACTGTAATGTTTCCATAGCTATACCTATAAAACTTCTCGCCATGTACAAATAAATGTTCCAAGTATATTATATACTACAAATAAAAAGCTAAACATTTTTTAATGAAAAAGCTTTTATGGTATTGAAATAGAAAATAATTTTGTAAACAAGATAAGCAGAAACTGTAAAAGAGTAACAAGTAAGTGTATTCAAATGCCTTCAGCATCATTAAGGAAATGCAAACATTAAAACCACAATGAGCTCTTTTCTCCCACTAGAGTATCTAAAATTAAAGAACTGACATACCAAGTGTATATTGTTGCCCTGCTTATTTAACTTGTATGCAGAGTACATTATGTGAAGTGTCAGGCTGGATGAATCACAAGCTGGAATCAAGACTGCCAGGAGAAATATCAATAACTTTAGATATGCAGATGATATGACTCTAGGAACAGAAACTGAAGAGGAACTGAAGAGCCTCTTGATGAAGGTGAGAGAGAAGCATGAAAGAGCTGGCTTAAAACATTCCAAAAACGAAGATCATTACATCCAGTCCCATCACTTCATGGCAAATTGATGGGGAAAAGGTAGAAACAATGACAGACTATTTTCTTGGGCTCCAAAATCATTGGTGGTGGTGACTGCAGCCATGAAATTAAAAGACGCTTGCTCCTTGAAAGAAAAGCTATGACAAACCTTGACAACATATAAAAATGTAGAGACGTCACTTTGCCAACAAAGATCTATATCAGTTCAGTTCAATCACTCAGTTGTGTCCAACTCTTTGCAACCCCATGAACCATCAGCATGCCAGGCTTCCCTGTCCATCACCAACTTCCGGAGTCTACCCAAACCCATGTCCATTGAGTTGGTGATGCCATCCTCTGTCATCCTCTTCTCCTCCTGCCCTCAGTCTTTCCCAGCATCAGGGTCTTTTCAAATGAGTCAGCTCTCCGCATAAGTTCTCCAAAGTATCGGAGTTTCGACTTCAACATAAGTCCTTCCAATGAACACCCAGTACTGATCTCCTTTAGAATGGACTGGTTGAATGTCCTAGCAGGCCAAGGGACTCTCAGGAGTCTTCTCCAACACCACAGTTCAAAAGCATCAATTCTTCAGTGCTCAGCTTTCTTTATAGTCCAACTCTCACATCTGTACACGACTACTGGAAAAACCATAGCCTTGACTAGATGGATCTTTGTTGACAAAGTAATGTCTCTGCTTTTTAATATGCTATCTAGGTTGGTCATAACTTTCCTTTCAAGGAGTAAGCGACTTTTAATTTCATGGTTGCAGTCACCATCTGCAGTGATCTTGGAGCCCAGAAAAATAAAGTCTGACACTGTTTCCACTGTTTCCCCATCTATTTGCCATGAAGTGATGGGACTGGATGCCATGATCTTAGTTTTCTGAATGTTGAGTTTTAAGCCAACTTTTTCACTCTCCTCTTTCACTTTCATCAAGAGGCTCTTTATTTTTTCTTCACTTTCTGCCATAAGGGTGGTGTCACTTGCATATCTGAGGTTACTGATATTTCTCCTGGCCATCTTGATTCCAGCTTGTGCTTCCTCCAGCCCAGCGTTTCTCATGATGTACTCTGGATAAGATCCAAATAGTCCAAGGTATAAGGGTTTTCCAGTAGTTATGTACGGATGTGAGAGCTGGACCATTTAAAGAAGGCTGAGTGCAGAAAAATGGGTGCTTTCAAATTGTGGTGCTGGAGAAGATTCTTGAGAGTCCATTAGAAAGGAAGGAGATCAAACCAGTCAATTCTAAAGGAAATCAACCCTCAATATTCATTGTTCAGACTGATGCTGAAGCTCCATTACTTTGGCACATGATGTGAAGAGCTGATTCATTGGAAAAAGACCCTGATGCTGGGAAAGATTAAAGGCCAAAGGAGAAGGTACAGCAGAGGATGCTATGGTTAGATAGTATCACCAACTCAATGGACATGAATGTCAGCAAATTCCAGGAGAGAGTGAAGGAGAGGGGAACCTGGCATCCTTTAGCCCATGGGGTCACAGAGAGTCAGACACAATTTAGCAACTGAACGACAACATCTCAAGTGTTGACACTGGTGTGGATTATTTGGGACACTCACACACTGCTGGTGGGAATGTAAATTGAAAAAAACTACTTTGTAAAAATTTTTGTTAGTTTCTCCCAATTCTAAGCAAATGCTTATTCTGTGGTCAAAGAAATCCATAGAGTCAATAATATATGTAGCACTTTTACTCATAGTTCTAATGTTCCCATCACTAGAAAGAAGCCAAAACACCACAAGCATGAGAATGAATGAATCATGGTAAAGAATGAACCCACTGCTATTCACAACAGGGAGGAATCTCAAAAACAAAATGCTGAGCCAAAGAAACCAGATACAGGAAGACACGTTGTATGTTTCTGTTAGTAGGACACTTCAGTTCAGTTCAGTTCAGTTCAGTCGCTTAGTCGTGTCTGACTCTCCGCGACCCCAGTAGGCAAAATTGATCCGTCACATTAAGTTCACAGAAAGGATTCACAGGGAGAAGATACAAGGAAGCCAGCTAGCGTGCTGAAAATGTTCCGTATCCTCACCAGGAAGGTGGGATTTAAATACACAATTATCAGTTCAGTTAGTTCAGTTGCTCAGTCCAACTCTTTGCAACCCCATGGACTGCAGCATGCCAGGCTTCCCTGTCCATCACCAACTCCCAGAGTTCACTCAAACTCATGTCCATCAAGTAGGTGATGCCATCCAACCATCTCATCCTCTGTCATCCCCTTCTCCTCCTGCCTTCAATCCTTCCCAGCATCAGGGTCTTTTCCAGTGAGTCAGTTATTTGCATCATGTGGCCAAAGTATTGGAGTTTCAGCTTCAAAAACAGTCCCTCCAATGAATACTCAGTACCAATTTCCATTAGGATGGACTGGATGGATCTCCTTGCAGTCCAAGGGACTCTCAATAGTCTTCTCCAACACCACAGTTCAAAAGCATAAATTATTTGGTGCTCAGCTTTCTTCATGGTCCAACTCTCACATCCATACATGACTACTGGAAAAACCATAGCTTTGACTAGAGGGACCTTTGTCGGCAATGTCTGTGCTTTTTAAGATGTTGTCTAGGTTGGTCATAGTTTTTCTTCTAAGGAGCAAGCTTCTTTTAATTTCATGGCTGCAGTCACCATCTGCAGCAATTTTAGAGCCCAAGAAAATGAAGTCTGTCACCGTTTCCATAGTTTCCCCATCTATTTCCATGAAGTGATGGGACTGGATGCCATGATCTTCATTTTCTGAGTGTTGAGTTTTAAGCCAAATTTTTACTCCCCTCTTTCACTTTCATCAAGAGGCTCTTTAGTTCTTCTTCGCTTTTTGCCATAAGGGTGGTGTTATCTGCATATCTGAGGTTATTGATATTTCTCCTGGCAATCTTGATTCCAGCTTGTGCTTCTTCCAGCCTAGTGTTTCTCATGATGTACTCTGCATATAAGTTAAATAAGCAGGGTGACAATATACAATCTTGACATACTCCTTTCCCGATTTGGAACCAGTTTGTTGTTTCATGTCCAGTACTGTTGCTTCTTGACCTGCATACTGATTTCTCAGGAGGCAGTTAAGGTGGTCTAATATTCCCATCTCTTGAAGAATTTTCCACAGTTTGTTCTGATCCACACAGTCAAAGGCTTTGGCTTAGTCAATAAATCAGAAGTAGATGTTTTTCTGGAACTCTCTTGCAATTTTGATGATCCAGCAGATATTGGTAATTTGACCTCTGGTTCTTCTGCCTTTTCTAAATCCAGTTTGAACATCTGGAAGTTCACAGTTTACATACTGTTGAGCCTGGCTTGGAGAATTTTGAAAATTACTTTGTTTGTGTGTGAGATGAGTGCAATTGTGTGGTAGTTTGAACATTCATTGACATTGCCTTGCTTTGGGATTGGAATGAAAACTGACCTTTTCCAGTCCTGTGGCCACTGCTGTGTTTTCCAAATTTGCTGGCATATTGAGTGCAGTACTTTCACAGCATCATCTTTCAGGATTTGAAATAGCTCAATTGGAATTTCATCACCTCCACTAGCTTTGTTCATAGTGATGCTTCCTAAGGCCCACTTGACTTCACATTCCAGGATGTCTGTCTAGATGAATGATCACACCATCATTGTTATCTGGGTTGTGAAGCTCTTTTTTGTACAGTTCTGTTTTCTTGCAAATTCTTCTTAATATCTTCTGCTTCTGTTAGGCCCATACTGTTTCTGTCCTTTATTGTGCCCATCTTTGCATGAAATATTCCTTTGGTATTGCTAATTTTCTTGAAGAAGATTATCTCTAGTCTTTCTCATTCTATTGTTTTCTTCTATTTCTTTGCATTGATCACTGAGGAAGGTTTCTTATCTCTCCTTGTTTTTCTTTGAAACTCTGCATTCAGATGAGTATATCTTTCCTTTTCTCCTTTGCCTTTCACTTCTCTTCTTTTCTCAGCTATTTGTAAGTCCTCCTCAGACAACCATTTTGCCTTTCTGCATTTCTTTTTCTTGGGGATGGTCTTGATCACTGCCTCTTGTACAAGGTCATGAACCTCCGTCCAGAGTTCATCAGGCACTCTATCAGATCTAGTCCCTTAAATCTTGTTCTCACTTCCACTATATAATCATAAGGGATTTGATTTAGGTCATACCTGAATTATCTAGTGGTTTTCCCTACTTTCTTCAATTTAAGTCTGAATTTGGCAATAAGGAGTTCATGATCTGAGCCACAGTCAGCTCCAGGGCTTTTTTTTGCTGACTGTATAGAGCTTCTCCACCTTCAGCTGCAAAGAATATAATCAATCTGATTTTGGTATTGACCATCTGGTGATGTCCATGTGTAGAGTCTTCTCTTGTATTGTTGGAAGAGGGTGTTTGCTATGACCAACCAGTGTGTTCTCTTTGCAGAACTCTTAGCCCTTGACCTGCTTCATTTTGTACTCCAAGGCCAAATTTGCCTGTTAGTCCAGATATCTCTTGATTTCCTACTTTTGCATTCCAGTCCCCTATAATGAAAAGGACATCTCTTTTTGTGTGTTAGTTTTAGAAGGTCTTGTAGTTCTTCATAGAAGTGTTCAATTTCAGCTTCTTCAGCATTTCTCCTCAGGGCATAGGCTTGGATTACTGTGATATCGAATGTTTTGCCTTGGAAATGAGCAGAGATTGTTCTGTCCTTTTTGAGATTGCATCCAAGAACTCCATTTCAGACTGTTTTATTGACTATGATGACTACTCCTTTTCTTCTAAGGGCTTCTTGACCACAGTTGTAGATATAATGGTGATTTGATTTAAATTCATCCATTCCAGTCAATTTTAGCTCACTGATTCCTAAAATGTTGATGTTCACTCTTGCCATCTCCTGTTCGACCACTTTCAATTTGCCTTGATTCATGGACCTAACATTCCAAGTTCCTATGCAATATTGCTGTTTATAGCATCGGACTTTACTTCCATCAATAGTCACATCCACAACTGGGTGTTGTTTTTGCTTTGGTTCCATCTCTTCATTCTTTCTGGAGCTATTTCTCCATTGACCTCTGTAGCATATTGTGCACCTACCGACCTGGGAAGTTCATTTTTCAGTGTCCTATCTTTTTGCCTTTTCATGCTGTTCATGGGGTTCTCAAGGCAAGAATACTGGTTTGCCATTCCCTTCTCCAGTGGACCACGTTTTGTCAGAACTCTCTACCATGACCCGTCCATCTTGGGTGGCCCTACACGGCTTTGCTCATAGTTTCATTGAGTTAGTCAAGGCTGTGGTCCATGTGATCAGATTGGTTAGTTTTCTGTGATTCATTCTGTCTGCTGCTGATGGATAAGGATAAAAGGCTTATAGAAGCTTCCTAATAGGAGAGACTGACTGAGGAGGAAACTGGGTCTTGTTCTGATGGGCGGGACCATGCTCAATAATTCTTCAATCCAATTTTCTGTGGATGGGTGGGGTGTGGTCCCTACCTATTGTACAGTTCAGTTCAGTTCAGTTCAGTCGCTCAGTCCTGTCCGACTCTTTGCGACCTCATGAATCACAGCACGCCAGGCCTCCCTGTCCATCACCAACTCCCGGAGTACACTCAAACTCATGTCCATCGAGTCGGTGATGCCATCCAGCCATCTCATTCTCCGTCGTCCACTTCTCCTCCCGCCCCCAACCTTTCCCAGCATCAGAGTCTTTTCCAGTGAGTCAACTCGTCACATGAGGTGGCCAAAGTATTGCAGTTTCAGCTTTAGCATCAGTCCTTCCAATGAACACCCAGGATTGATCTCCTTTAGAATGGACTGGTTGGATCTCCTTGCAGTATAAGGGACTCTCAAGAGTCTTCTCCAACACCACAGTTCAAAAGCATCGATTCTTCGGCGATCAGCTTTCTTCACAGTCCAACTCTCACATTCATACATGACCACGGGAAAAACCATTGCCTTGACTAGACGGACCTTGGTTGGCAAAGTAATGTCTCTGCTTTTTAATATACTATCAAGGTTGGTCATAACTTTCCTTCCAAGGAGCAAGCGTCTTTTAATTTCATGGCTGCAATCAGCATCTGCAGTGATTTTGGAGCCCAAAAAAACAAAGTCTGACACTGTTTCCACTGTTTTTCCATCTATTTCCCATGAAGTGATGGGACCAGATGCCATGATCTTTGTTTTCTGAATGTTGAGCTTCAAGCCAACCTTTTCACTCTCCTCTTTCACTTTCATCAAGAGGCTTTTGAGTTCCTCTTCACTTTCTGCCATAAGGGTGGTATCATCTGCATATCTGAGGTTATTGATAATTCTCCCGGCAATCTTGATTCCAGCTTGTGCTTCTTCCAGCCCAGCGTTCCTCATGATGTACTCTGCATATAAGTTAAATAAGCAAGGTGACAATATACAACCTTGACGTACACCTTTTCCTATTTGGAACCAGTCTGTTGTTCCATGTCCAGTTCTAACTGTTGCTTCCTGACCTGCATACAGGTTTCTCAAGAGGCAGGTCAGGTGGTCTGATATTCCAATCTCTTTCAGAATGTTCCACAGTTTATTGTGATCCACACAGTCAAAGGCTTTGGCATAGTCAATGAAGCAGAAATAGATGTTTTTCTGGAACTCTCTTGCTTTCTCCATGATCCAGCGGATGTTGGCAATTTGATCTCTGGTGCCTCTGCCTTTTCTAAAACCTGCTTGAACATCTGGGAGTTCACGGTTTACATACTGCTGAAGCCTGGCTTGGAGAATTTTGAGCATGACCCTATTGTACATAGATATATAAAAGCGTGTATCTTTTATATACCTTCCCAAGTATATAGATATATAAGAACTCATTGTACACTTAAGATTTGTACAGTTTATATTTAAAGAAAAAATTTAAACCAAAATCTTTTATCATTGGATTCACTAAAAAACTAAAAATACAAGTGACAGAAAAGGTGACAATATTTGCACCTATGTAAGCTGAAAGGATTAGTATCAAACTTCTATAAAGAACTCCGAAAAATTAAAAAAAAAAAAAAGCACAAGCAATTCCAGAACAAATAGGCAATGATTAGCTGGGGACCATCAAACTGAAAAGCTGTTCAAACTAACTAGTAATTATGAAAGTGCAAATTAAATTGAAATATTTACAGACTGTAAAGTATCCACCTGCCAATGCACAAGACATGGGTTCTATGCCTGAGTCGGGAAGATCTCCTGGAGAAGAAAGTAGCAACTCACTCCTATATTCTTGCCTGGATAATCTCATGTACAGAGGAATCTATCAGGAAACAGTCCATGACTTAGTGAATAAGCAACAACAATCCTAGAATGGTTTCTTCTTCTAGCAACAGCACAGTAACTTGGGTCAGAGTCATCTAGCAGCTTCTCATTCACCTGTTGCCCCTGAGTTGGCAAGACTCTAACAGCTGAGGCTTTTCATGCATCTCTCTCTGTGTTCTGTTTCTGTTCAGTATAATGTCTTCAGAGACACTGGAATTCTCACATGGTCATTCAGAGCTCTGAGTCCATGTTTCAAGAAACAGCTAGGTGGAAGTCTTATCTCTTTGTGACCAAGACTCAAAATCCATGTAGCATCACTGATGCTTTTGTTGTTTAAAAGAGTCACCAAGGTCAGTGTATATCCAAGGGGAGAAGACTTTGCTTCTTGATGAGAACACTGTCAAAGAACTTGCTGATGTGTTTTAAAATCACCAGAACTGGAGTCTGAACTGTAAGTTTGTTGCAGGAAGGGGGACCCCTTCCAGGGCCCAAAATTGGGCTCTCATCTAACACTCAGAAATGAATTGTCTGAGGAGACACATGTGCTGACAAAGCAAGAGATTTTATTGGGAAAGGGCACCTGGGTGAAGAGCAGTAGGGTAAGGGAACACAGGAGAACAGCTCTGTCACCTGGCTTGCAGTCTCGGGTTTTATGGTGATGGGATTAGTTTCCGGGTTGTCTTTAGCCAATCATTCTGACTCAGAGCCCTTCCTGGTGGTGCATGCCTTGTTCAGCCAAGATGGATGCCAGAGAGGATTCTGGGAGGTGGTTGGACATGTGGTGTCTCCTTTGGACCTTTCCCGAACTCTTCCGGTTGCTGGAGGCTTATTAGTTCCGTGTTCTTTACCAGGACCTCCTGTAGTAAAGCAACTCATGCAAATGGTTACTGTGGTGCCTGGCCAGGGTGGGTGGTTTCAGTCAGTGTGCTTGCCCTAACAATTTTATTTTATGAGGTAAATCCCTATAATCCACTGGTTTAGAGAAAGACATCTGGTGGCACCCTGTACTTCTGACAGCAGCTTTGTGGCCATTCTCACAAATAATTCTACAGACAGTCTCCTTTTCTGCACTTAAAGAGGGAAAATGCTCATTCTCAAATTCCTCAAAACTTTGTCTCTCCTCCTCTAAGCCTACAGCACTCCCCAGGGACTGTTTTCTATGAGCTCGAAGCCGTTTCCATCCTGGACTGGGGATAGAGTTTTTATAATAAGCATATTGTTTTTCTTGTTATATTTTGCTCTTTCATCAATCTTTAACATGAATTATCAGTGTCACTCATTACTGTGCTGAACACTTTTTGGCTCCTTATTCAGCATACCCAACATATGGGTCTCTGGAGTGCACTTCCTTTCTCCAAAGCCAATGACAGAGGAAAGGATATAAATATCAGCACCACTGTCATCGTACTGCCTAGCCAGTTGTGCCTGAAATAGTGCTCCTAAATGAAAACAAACTAAATACTGCTTACGTCAAAGTGGTGTGCACCAGGCCTTAGGGTACATGCTGATCAACTATTTTTGTTTCTCCTACTGGCCCTTTGAACTCCTCAGCGAAGTAGGTCAATTTCTTACCCTATCTGCTATCTCAGATTCATCTCCTAATTCTATTCTTTCTGAATATAAAAGAACTCTGATGCTTTCAAACTTAAAAACTGCCTCACATCAGCGACAGATTCCATCCATTGTATTCATACCATTCCTACCTGTAGAGCTAAACAGCCTCTCTCAGCTCTGGCCTGGTCAACAGGTAAGCCACAATGCGGAAAAGGTGAGGGCTCTGTTGGTGGAGTTTTCTCCCCTTTCCTGCTTGGAGCTTTGCTCTCTCCTTCTCTGCGTGGTCTCTGGCTCTTCAACGTTGGGAGGAGGTAGTGAAGAAGGTGAGGAGGAGAGGGAATACATGGATGCACTTCACTTTTCGGGTTTGAGGGTACTAGCGTTACACTCTTCCTCCTCGTATTCTTGTCACTGTTCTCATTCTGACCTTTGTACACAACTAAGAAATTTCACGTGGAGTAATTTGTGAAATGATGGATTTAAGGAAGTAGAACTTCTAGGCCCTGTGGACATGGTGCTAAGCACCTGGGAGTTTGGATAAACATGAAAAAGAGAAGAAAGCACAGGGTAAATTTTTTTTTTAATTAAAATGTTTTAAATTGGAATATAGTTTATTTACAATGCTGGGTTAGTTTCTGCTGTAACTCAACATGAATCAGCTATATATATATCAAGCAGTGGAATATGTATATATATATACATATTCCCCTCCTTGATCCGCCACCCCCATCCCGCCCCTCTAGGTCATCACAGAGCACCAGGCTAGGCTCCCTGTGTTAATACAGCAGCTTCTTTACTAGTTATCTGTTTTACACATGTCAGTGTATGTATGTCAATACTACTCTCTCAATTTGTCTTACCCCCTCCTTCCCCTACTATGCCCACAAGTTCATTCTCTATGAATGCACTTCTATTTCTGCCCTGCAGATAGATTCATCTATACCTTTTATCTAGATTCCATGCATATGTATTAATATATGATATTCGTTTTTCTCTTTCTGATTTACTTCACTCTGTATGACAGATTCTAGGTTCTGACCACCACCACCAGCACCACCATGCCTCCCCTCATTGTAAATGGGTTTGGATCACTGAGATATTGGGTTCTCGAGTAAAAGAAGAACAGGTCCTGGATGGAGGAGACTGGTGGGCTACAGTCCATGGGGTCACTAAGAGTCGGACACAACTGAGCAACCACACTTTCACTTTTCACTTTCATGCATTGGAGAAGGAAATGGCAACCCACTCCAGTGTTCTTGCCTTGAGAATCCCAGGGACGGGGGAGCCTGGTGGGCTCCCGTCTATGGGGTCGCACAGACTCGGACATGACTGAAGTGACTTAGCAGCAGCAGCAGAGGAGAGGAAGCACAGGGCATGATAGTGGAGCCTGCGTAGGCCAGCCCTGGGCGCGGAAGTTGTGCACACTGCCTGGACCCACAATATTCTGCTTTCTGTCAGCTCTGGATTCCCTCACTCATGGCCATGTTCTAGTCTGGCTTCTACTTATTTCCTCTTTCATGTAAGAGAAAAGATCATGAAATATGATGAAAATTCATCATTGCCAAGTTTTATATGATGCCTAAAATTAATGAGGAACAAAATATTTTTACATAACTTTTGCGCAATTAGAAGCAAGGCTTAAATGCAAATTTCCCAAAAACATTTATAACAATTAAAGTCATTCATAGTCAAATGTAAACAATTAACATACAATCAGCCTTTGAAATGATGATGGAAGGAGAGAAAAGCCACTGGACTTCTGACTTCCCCATGGGTGAGAGATAATGTCTAACGCTTACTCCTTGGAAGGAAAGTTATGACCAACCTAGACAGCATATTAAAAAGCAGAGACATTACTTTGCCAACAAAGGTCCATCTAGTCAAGGCTATGGTTTTTCCCGTGGTCATGTATGGATGTGAGAGTTGGACTGTGAAGAAAGCTGATCGCCGAAGAATTGATGCTTTTGAAGTGTGGTGTTGGAGAAGACTCTTGAGAGTCCCTTATACTGCAAGGAGATCCAACCAGTCCATTCCAAAGGAGATCGATCCTGGGTGTTCATTGGAAGGACTGATGCTAAAGCTGAAACTCCAATACTCTGGCCACCTCATGCGTCGAGTTGGCTCACTGGAAAGAAGTCTGATGCTGGGAAAGGCTGGGGGCGGGAGGAGAAGGGGACGACAGAGAATGAGATGGCTGGATGGCATCACCGACTCTGTGGACATGAGTTTGAGTGAACTCCGGGAGTTGGTGATGGAGAGGGAGGCCTGGCATGCTGTGATTCATGGGGTCGCGGAGAGTCAGACACGACTGAGCGACTGAACTGAACTGAACTGAACTGAACTGAACATGTAGGTGGGAAAATGACTCACAGATGTTTAAGGAGACCAAGACTGTCTCCTTTTACCACAACTGCCTTTGGAGAAGTAAAAGCTTTTTTTCTGAGATATGTGATATTTTACATGAGTCATGCCCCCAAATGTTTTGTCTCAAAGTACACAGAAAAGGACTTAAAAGGATTCCCTGTGGACTGTAATTCTGATTCTGAAGAACACATGCAGTTGCTCAACCACACTGCTGGATTGAGAAATGAGGTCTTGAGAATTAACCAAAGAAGTGCTTTTGAGAAAATAGAGCTTTGCAGTGTTCCATTGCCTGCAGGGGAACAGCAGGATGGATGGCTTTCCCTCTAAAGGACTAAACCTCTAAAACCCAACCATGATGGAACTGAGGCTTTGGAGTTGTTTCAGGGGAACACTATAAAAAGTAAAACTCCTGTCACAGTTCACATCACTTCAGGATTGACATTACTTGTGTGCATTTGTTTTTTATTTAGTTTTGGTGAAGTTACTACGTGAAGAAGTTGTCCAGATTTCCAGCTCCTGCATGCTTTTGAAATAACTTTGAAGTAATTTGTTCTTTTTTTTTTTTTTAACCTCCAGACTTTTCATGACTATCGGTTTCTTTGTGATTTTCTTTAAAAATTTTGAAAATTGCAGATGGTGCAGCTCACTTAAGCTTCTAAAATTCTTCACTTTCAAGTTAGGCCTCTTCTAACTTTTACTTGCCTGATGGAAAAGCCAAACTTTAATTTAAGGGACACTGTCTTTCATGCTCACCTCTGTTGTCAGAGCTGTTTCTGGTGGTTCTGTGGCCTCGGTCTGTTCTGGCTCCTGGATCCAGGCATAAATTCTGTTTTGAATAGCATTCTCAAGTAGTTTTTTTTCCCCCCACTCAATAAATATTTATGGAAAATGGTGGTATTCCTATGTTTAGCACTAGATGAGAATGTTTTTATTTGATTTGGGAACCCCAAAATAGAATTTTGAAGCAAAGATAGTGGTAGAAGTGGCAGATAAAATTACATAGAGTCCTACCTGACGCCCCTTTAAACAAATACATAATTAAAATCCTTATCCTCTTATTAGTTTATTGGAGGGGAAACCCGCTTCTCTATTTCATTGTTTGGCTGTGACTTGTGGTTATCTAAAAAGACAGAGAGATTCTCATTCTTCATTTAAGCTAAGACTAGAGTTGTAATACTTGAAAAGACCTAATGTTAGAGTATATTAACAAATCAATCATTTGGAATAAATGTCCAAACGTGATAAGTAGGAGGTCTCCTGGAATCATCCAGATAACCTCTTCAAGATTCCACTTCTTGTTATGATGACTTGGTCTCATCTATTCGAGAATGTTACTAAACAAAACAAATAGGCATGAGAATGATTGTAGTAAACAAATTCTTTGTGTTACAGTTGTCACCTGTTTTATTAAAATCAGTACAGATAAAATAATGCTGAATTAAGTCTCTTTAAGATAGAATTATGAAAGGTATTCTGTCCTTGGTTTTTACTTCCTTTGGAGAATAGAATAGTGATCCTAATAGTTAGCAAAGATTTATCTGGTCTGGCTTCCCTAGAAAGATAATTGTAAGATTTTCAGTTCAGCTCAATTGCTCAGTTGTGTCCAACTCTTTGCGACCATGTGGACTGCAGCATGACAAGCTTCCCTGTCCATTACCAACTCCCGGAGCTTGCTCAAACTCAAGTCCATTGAGTCAGTGATGCCATCCAACCATCTCATCCTCTGTCTTCCCCTTCTCCTCCTGCCTTCAATCTTTCCCAGCATCAGGGTTTTTTCCAATGAGTCAGTTTTTTGCATCAAGTGGCCAAAGTGTTGGAGTTTCAGTTTCAGCATCAGTCTTTCCAATGAATATTCAGGACTGATTTCCATTTCCTTGTAATCCGAGGGCAATGGCAAGTCACTCCAGTACTCTTGCCTGGAGAATCCCATGGACAGAGGAGCCTGGTAGGCTGCAGTCCATGGGGTTGCTAAGAGTCGAACACGACTGAGCAACTTCACTTTCACTTTTCACTTTCATGCATTGGAGAAGGAAATGGCAACCCACTCCAGTGTTCTTGCCTGGAGAATCCCAGAGAAGGGGGAGCCTGGTGGACTGCCGTCTATGGGGTCACACAGAGTCGGACATGACTGTAGTGACTTAGCAGCAGCAGCAGACATAAATTTATATCATTTGCAAATAATAATAGTTTTATCTTTTTTCCCAAAATTTAATTAACAAATTATTTTCTGAAACTTGTTATGTAAGGTAAACTCTCCAAACTATTGGTGCCCCTCAATTATCTTTCTCCTGGCTTAATTAGGGGTGGTTTAAGTAGGTGATCTTTTAATATTTTCTGTTAGTTCCTAATAAATTATATAAAAATGCTTAATGATTTTAGGAAAATTTTTTTATGTTAGAATATATATATATATATTTTAAATGAGAAGTAACTGTCACATTTTATTAAGATTTCTCTGTGAGGAACTAGGGATGATTCTACATCATCTGGGGAAATACTTCTAGCTTGGCATGGTTTCTTTTTCTGTGTGCCTGGTTTTTCTCTTGTCCCAAGTGATCTTCACTGGAATATTTGCTATTTGAATTTTTGTCATTATCTTTTATTATATGCATATGTATTTAATCAGAGCACATGATATACTGAATCATTCTCAACTGATTTTCAGAATACTTGCTTTTGTCCAAAAATCTCACCAAACCCTCTCTGAGGCCATGTGATAAACTGTCGCTGTCTCATGCCTCCGTCTTCAATTTGGATCTATGCTCTCTTTGGCAATTCTGTTCTGTCCGTGGTAGTAGCAACCTCAGGGGCAACAGGAGAGAGGAGATTTTACATCGTCTTTGGCAAGAATAAACACTTCCTGCCTGGAGTCCAAAATGAGAATAAATTACCCACTGCGCAGAAACATGGAAGTCATGATATTCCCAGTGAAATATGTTTAAATAGTCTCTGGGCAGTCATGTTTTGGGGCGTTACTGTTTACAATACCGTAGGGGTTACATTTCCATGAGATTATGAATAATTTAGGAATAAAATACAAATTGTTCATTCTGTGATGCCTATCTTTATTTTGCAGTTTACATTTTAGCATTTTAATAGATTTGAGGGACGGTGTCCAGGTAATTTGCATCTTTATTTCTGTCATTCATGGAAGGAAAGAAAGCATGGAAGTGACTTGGGCAAATCAAGCAAGTTGGCATTGTGTATGATTACAGTTATGATCCTCAAGATAATTCTTAAAAATGGGACCTTTTTGCACCCAAATGAAACTGGATAATTGGTATGTCGCTGTGTATTTTCTTTTGTTACTGTAGGTTCTACGAGGCTTTAATGCATCGTATTTCATCCTTTGCTTGCCATGTAAAATGGTTCTAAATTTACTATCTTCCCTTGATCTTTTACTGGGCTAGTTGTTTTGCTTTTCTCATAACTAAGATTTCCCCATTCTCCCAACCCTTCTTTATTTACTAAACTTTTTAATTTCATGGCTATTCTCTGAATTTCTTCCAATTTCTTGGTGTATTAATACTTTAACAAAGAAAACCCAGAACTCTGAATGGTGAGGGCTTTTAAATGCCAAGTAGGGCAGAAAAATTGCCTCATTTGTTTTCACATGTGATACTCTTATTAACAACAGTTCAATTCAGTGTTTATTTTTCTGGCAAGAATATTCATTATTGACTCATTCACTCTTTTCCTCTCCTTATAACCTTGAGGGCAAAACACAATGAACAGAAAATAAAACTTAAAGCATGGAGCAGAGATTGGGGGTCATGGGAATGTGGCATTATGCCTTCTTAAAATTAGTTTAGCTTTTGTGATATTTGCTAGGCAAATAAACTTTGGGTATTAAATCAACAGTATATTGACAATTATACAAAATTCAAATGCCAATCTGCACCTACCTGACTTCAGCAGTGATGTAAATAGGATCCTATTAAACATTACCATTGCTGATCTTACAATGCTGATTTAGTTCCTATAGGTAGTTTTCTAGCTTTTATTTTTACACTTTCAGCCAGTCACCTCCTATCGTCCCTTTACTTTTATTCCAGATAGAAGTCTATACTTCCTCACCATAAATATGAATTCAAGGATATTTTATAGCACTTCACAGTTTGCTTAAAAAAAAAGCTTTCATGTATATGATCTCACTTGATCTTATAGCTTCTTAAGGTGGACAGAAAGTAAATTTCTTATTCCATTTTACAGATGGAAAATCAAAGTTCAGATTATCAAGAAACTCTCTGATGCATTAGCACATGTGGCTAATTGCATGGATACTCATTAGAACTTGGGCTAGTGCACAAGCCTTTTGACATCTGGTCCATCATTTGTTCAAGCTAGAACTCTACCAGAAAAGTTTAGCTATCATTTTAACTCTACTTTATCACTGAGCTTAGACTATGTCCACAACATATCAATGGCTGTACTCAAATGCAGATGGAATGAATATGGATCACAGAAGTTAAGAAGGAAGAAATAAAGAATGTGAGTCAAGAGAGGAGGTAGAGGGACTTCCCTGGTAGTCTAGTGGTGAAGACCCTTCGCTACCACTACAGATGGAACAGGTACAATCCCTGGTCAGGGAACTAAATTCCTATATGCCCCAGTGCGCAAGCAAAAAAGAAAAAGAGAGGAGAGACGTGGTAGAGAGAGTAGTGTCATGAAAATTGTCTCTAGACATTTCATGGTACTGTCGTTGTAGATCATCAATCCAAATTTTGTTTTTAAACAAAACAAAGCATCTATCTGAGCCATTTAATATTGATTAGGGCTTCCCAGGTGGCTCAATGGTAAAGAATCTGCCTGAAATGCAGGAGACACAGGAGATGTGAGTTCAATCCCTGGGTTGGGAAAATCCCCTAGAGAAAGAAATGGCAGCCCACTCCAGTATTCTTGGCATGGATAATCCCAAGAGGAGCTTGGTGGGCTTCAGTCCATAGGGTCACAAAGAGTCAGACACCACTAAGCACACACGCATACTATTCATACATGCTATAAATTATGCTAACAAGGGCACATATGGATACCTGTTACTCATGTAACTAGTATTTCCAGTGTTTGCCTGTGTGTGTGATTTGTGCTTGTATTTGGAATAATAAGAAAAATAACCATTGCTACAACACATCCTTCCCTCTGAACTCTAGAACTCAGACATCCCGTCTCTTCCTTTCTCAAAGGCCTCACACTCACCTTGCTGCCCCAGTGAGAGTGTTCCTCCCCCAGGGACAGATGCTGGCAAAGTTTGGCAATGAAACTCTTGCCATGGGGCTTCACTGCTATATGATAGACTGCCCAGCCTCACCCCACATAATCTTTCAGCTTACCTTGGCAGTACAGTCTTTGCAAACTTGGAATCAAAAGGAAAGTCATGACCCATATCAGATAGTGTTCTTATTTTAAAAGGTGTTCAGAAATCTGAATCCAGAAAGTCAAGTGCTGAGATTTCCTGGAAGTAAATGATTTAATGCAATAACAGATATTCCAAGATTCTAACTTTTCTCTCATTGCTGTTTGACTTCTGATCCTATGATAATTCTGTCAGAATATTCTAGAATTGTCAGTGCATCTAATCCATTTTTCTGGTACTAGCATTCTAGCACTGAGTAAGTTATAATTATGGGATACTGTGGTATTAGGCAGAGACTCACCCTCCCTCTACCATTCTGGCTTCCATTTCTGGCTCGCTGCCACTCCCTCCTATGGCAAAGACCCAGAAGCCTGGGAACGGAAGAAATACACTATCACTTCTCATCACACCTACCTGGCTTTTTGCCACACTCAGCTGAGAGCACCTGAAAAACAACAGCTAGGTTAGCTGTCATTTTATTGACTGGTGGAAAAGAAGGAAGCCAAATGGGCTTGGTATTCCTGATTTAAACTGAATTCAGTTCAATGCATCACGTATTTTTGAGAGCACCCTCTGTGACTGGCACAAAGCACACAGAAGTGAATAGGAGTTTGTTTCAGATGAGGCAGATGCTTACAATATATTGTAATAAGGGGACTATCATTTGTAGATATGAATAAGCAATAGTGCTTGGTGGGAGGGCATTTATCACCCCAATGAGAGGCTTACTCATCCATTTGCATTAGACCCTTCAGCCCCTAGCCTATCTCTGAAGGTGGCAATGGACTCCACGTGTTTGCTGCAACTCCTTAGGAGGCACTAGGATCACCCATGGGAAGTGTTGGACTGTTGTAACCATCTTGCCCCCTTGGAATAGCAGATAGCCAATGTCATTAAAGGTATTAAAGGTCTAACCCTTTTAAGTTGTGACTTGGCAGGGGACCATTTTAGTAGAAAGAGCAACTAGCACAAAAACTTATTTTTTTTAATTATCAGCAGCAAACCAGTATTAAAACCTGTCATGGCAGTAAGACATCCTTGCAGAGCAGGGAACACAGTAAGTAGATGGAAACATATTGAGATAATATTGTAGTATTGAATTACACTAGAGATAATAGCATTGATTCATCCCAGAAGGATATGGTAAATAATGAACAATTAATTGTTGCAGAAACTTTGAAAATAAATCGATGATAATCAAGAAGACAGATCTGGGTGACTAAAGGAATCTGTTTTATTTAGAAAGCTCAGCTGAGTCCTCTGTGGTCAGGGTTAATGATATATTTGCAGTTCTGTCTTCTAGGAGCTTCGAGAAAAATTGTGGTACTGTTGTGACCTGAGTGTGGACTCTTCTGAAGTCCCTATGCTTTCTTCTTTGCTCATTGTTTGTTGTTCAGTTGCTAAGTCATGTCTAACTCTTTGCAACCCCATGAACTGCAGCACACCAAGCTTCTCTGTCTTCAATTAGCTCCCGGAGTTTGCTCAAATTCATGTCCATTGAGTTAGTGATGCCATCAATCATCTCATCCTCTGTCTCTCCTTTCTCCTCCTGCCTTCAATCTTTCTCCACATCAGGGTCTTTTCCAATGAGTTGGCTGTTCGTGTCAGATGGCCAAAATATTGGACCTTTAGCTTCAGCATCAGTCCTTCCAATGAATGTTCAGGACTGATTTCCTACTGAAACCTTAAAAACAACAAGGCTGACAGAAAGACACAGGTAAAAACCTCAAGGGAAAAAATATCCTTTAATATTTATTTTGATTGAGGAAATAACCAGAGGTCTCTGGTGATGAGGTGGGTAGCCAGGGTCTATCGGTTTAGAAAAGTGACCAGGAGAGATCTGTTTTTCTGTCTCCTGCATAGCACTTCTGTAATTTGCATTTTCCTTTTCTCAAAATGCAAATTGCATTCATTGCCTTCTCTGACCCTCCATCTCTGTTGTCACTCCTGTGGTCATGTTGAGAAAATGACATCTTTATAAAAGATCAAGTATTTATCATGTAAGAAAACTGCATTCCTCTTTCCCAGAATTATGATTTCAAGAAACAAAAGAAGTTAGGTTACCACAATCCTTCAGTCAAGTTTATTTGTTTGAGTCACAAGGAATGTACCCACTTTATGGAAGCTTTAAATTACTTATGTGGAAGTAAACCTTTACTGAAAGTTTTCATCCTTCTTTGCTCTGTCATCTCTTTGATCCCCTAGTATGTATTCAGAAACCTAAGCAGTTTTCCCCCTGCTTGAGATTGTTTTCAAGATATAGTGAAGTTATGAGGCAGTTATTCCAAACAAGTGAAAAATAACTGTCTTCAAAGACATGTGGATGTAAGGGAAGGTGATGGTTCAAAATTAACAAATTACTACCCCTCCATTTTTTTTTAAACTCCCAACTTTTCACCTTCTGGTCAATTTAAGAAGAAGAAAGTGAAGTTGCTCAGTAGTGTCCGACTCTTTGCAACCCCATGAACAGTAGCCTGCCAGGCTCATGCATCCATGGGATTTTCCAGGCAAGAATACTGGAGTGGGTTGCCAACACCCTCCTCCAGGGGATCTTCCCACCCCAGGGACTGAACGGATCTCCCGCAATGCAAGCAGATTCCTTACCCTCTGAGCCACCTGGGCAATTTAGAATGACTGCAAATCATTTTGAAGTGCTTATTCTTATATCTATCTTTGTGATAATAGCTTACATACATGGAATGCTTCCTATGTGCCCCTGATCTGCATTGTCTTATTTGATGCTCACCAGAAGCCTGGACGGTGATCCTTTTTAACCCCTCATTTCACGGGGAAGTCAGCCATCCCTTCACCTCACTTACATCATCACCAGCCCTATTGATTTTATCCCCAGGATACAGCTCAAACTGTCCACTTAGCTCCTCATCCAGGGTCAACCTGCTAGTTTAAGGAACTATCATCCCTCACTTAGCCTCCTGCAAAAATGCTTCTCCTTTCCATTCTGGCTGTCATCCAACCTCCATAGTAGCCAGAATTACCTTTCAAAAATGCATATTGATCACATTGCTTCTCCCTGAAAAATCCTGGTCTCTGAAGTTCTGTGGACACTGACCCCCCCGTACCCTGCCTGTTCTGAATCCACCTGCTTCCCCAGCTCATCTTTACCATCCTCTCCTTGCTCACACCATCCAGGCTCATGACAGTCCTTCTCTTCTAGAACATGCCTGCATGTCTCAACTTCAAGTGTGCTGCTTCTACCCAAGCTGCCTAAGGCTTTCCTTCAGAATCTTCCTGACTACTCCTACTCCTCACTTAGGTCTCTGCTAAAACATTGCTCCTCAAATTCCCTGAACTCCTCCGTCTAAAGAACTCTTCAATTCTCTGTTCTTATGGCTGTTTATAGCTATTTATACAGATCTCTCCCTCATTGCTGTGTTTCTATCCATCTCTGTGTCTATCTGTGTCACGTACACTGTCCTTTCATCTGGGTGGATAGATTTTGTTTCAGACCCTTGCTGACTTTTATGTAGGTCAAGACCTGTCATAATTTTTCACCAGTCCAAAATCACTTACCATCATTTATTGAAAATGAAACAAAAAAATAAAAACAATGCTAAACATTTTGGAAGTGCTTTTTAAGATTTGGAGACCTTTCTCCTGGACTTGTAGCTGGCTGTATTCTCTCTGTGTTTTCACAAAGTCTTTGTTCTTCAAGTGTTGTGTCCTAATCTCCTCTTCTTAAAGGACACCAGTCATACTGGATTAGAGTCCACCCTAATGGCCTCATTTTTGGTGAGAGGAGGTACAGTTCAGTCCAAAACACATAGGTAGTGAATTAAGTGTCTGAAGTTCAAATATTGGACTTTCTGACTCCAAAGTCCAAGTCTTCCACATCAAATCTGCCTCTGTGTCATTAACTCTCTTCTCCACTGCCTACATTCCATCTTGTTAAACTCTGCTTCCCACCATCTCAAGGAGCTGCTCCTTGTTAGTAAGATTTTTAAGAAACTGAAGTCCTTCTTCACTAGAGAAGATGGAATGGATGAGCTGTTAGGAAAAGAGTCAGCGGTCAGGAAGATAAATGCTTGAAATATATATTAACGAGATTGTACAATTATTAGTAAAAAGACACATTGAATGAAGATGGATTATTTGCAAAAGATTAACTGAAATTATTCTCCACTAGTAGGAACTAATTTCAGGAGAAAATAACAGGTTTAGTTGTTGTTTTACTTGCTCCTCACCATAACCTTGTTAGGTAAACAGTTTCTTTAATCATTGTAGAGAGTAGGGAGCTGAAGCTTCTAGAGTTTGTGTGACTTGCCCAAGGGGTAGAACTATGATTCAACCCACTTCTTTTGATTCACAGTGCATGATCTCTTACTTGTGTTGGCTGCCTCCCTATTCAGTGTACCCACAGGATGCTGTGTGAAGTTCTGTAGGTAACTTGTAGATTCACCGCAGGATATGTTCTCAGAGAACTTCCTTTGTGAAACATCAAGCTATCATACTCCATGTGCTCTCAGCCCTGTCCCCTCAACCCCAGAAGTCCAATGGCTCACAACTGGATATGCTCATCCACACTCACAACACCATATCTTATACTTATGAGGGTGCATTTTCTGAATGTGGAACTTACCCAAAGGGGAGTGGGCACCGACTGCCACCCAGTGTGATTGAGAAGTTCACAAGCTCACATCTGCCCTCAGATATATCTGTCCAGATACTATACTGCTTCCTCTTAACTGATTCTAACACCTCATCTATAAGAAGAGCTAATTTGGTAAAAGACAAAATGTTTCAACTGTCACCATAACAGTGATTTTCACTAGTGAGTTATAAAATAAATCTTGTGGGTCAAGACCAGCATTTCCAATATGAAGTAGAATAAAATAAAATAGAGAATATCAGAGTATACTGCATGAAAATGTGAGGAAATATTTTTTCATGAAATTTGTTTCCTTTTTTTTTTCTCTCTGTGTATGAGCCTTTATACTGGATCCTTATGAAATTTAATTCTTGATCAATGGCAATGAACAAAGAGAGAAACAGTTCTTTAAAAGAAATATTTTTTTTATAGTTTTGAATTGAGGATTCTTTTGCTAATATGATAACAATATGGACTCTTTCCCAAGATAAATGCACACAAATTCATATACCTATGTTTTGGGTGCCATTTTAAAGGACCTATAGACCATATGAATCTCACCTACTGATCTCAAGTTAAGAACACTTGTTCTTGTTAAAATGGCATTCTTCCTGGAAAGGGGGAAATGGCCCTAGGAGTTGCTTCTGGGCCCTTTTCTTCAACATTTCCATATTTTAGCTTCAAAACCTTTAGCATTTTAGAGCTAAGAATCTAGCCTAAAGAGGATGAGATAATTTATTCAATATTTAGTTCATTATCTTTTACTGAATAAAATAGATCTGGCAATATAAGGGTTTTCAGGTCATACCATATCAGCCCCACTGAGCTTAAGTTCTGAAAGGGGAGAGAGCCAATACACAACTGAAAGTGATGAATTCAGATAAAGTTGAGTTTTAAAAGAAATGATTAGGGTGATGTGATAGAAACAACTGGAGAGGAAATGGGAGAGATTGAGGATGGTGGTTTATTTTGAATTGGGGTTCAGGGAATGTGTCTCATTTATTAACTTGGATTGCTATACAAATATTTGTGGTTGTGCCTCCTTTATTATATTTCACCCATCAGAGTGTTTTACGATATTTCAGAGCACTTCATGAATATTTATTGATTGCTAATTTAATTTTGTTAGGAAGAGATGGAGAAAACAGCATGTTTAAGAGTATGGATTCTGGCATAAGAGAGCCTGAGCTTGAATCCTTGCTCTGTCCTTTACTCCTAATGTGGTTATGGGCAAGTAATTAATCTCATAAACTTTAGCTTCTTCAGGCTTATCTCTAAAATGGGGCGAATAGTATTCTCTACGTGCTTAGAATGTTATGAGGCCTAAATAGGTTAATAAACATGAAGAACTTGCATATGATGTTTTCTGATGTCACCTCAGTACTTAGTGCCTTTGAAAACAACCGTTTTGTGGTAACTCACAATTTTGTGAGTCAGGAACATGGGCAGATCTCAGTGAGACAGTTCGTCTACTTTGTTCTGCTGATTGGTCAGTCAAAGGCACTTGGTGATTTTTAGCTTGTGGATGAACTAGTCAGAAGTGTGGGAGCAGGGAGTGAGTGTTCCAAGTGGCTTCACTCACGTGTCTCTCATGTGGTGAGATGAGTAGAAGGCTGGACTCATATTACAGAGCTCCTATTGGAGGCTCAGGGTTCCCAGAGAGAGTGTTCTAAGAAAGAGGAAATAGGACTCAATGGCTCCCTGGAATCTGGGTCCAGAACTAACAGAGAGATGCTTTTGCCATATTCAAGTGTTCAAAGTTATCAAAGAACCAACTGGGATTCAGGAAGGAGGTATAGAGCCCACCTTTCTAGATATAGTAAGGAATGTGTAGCCTTCCTTAACCTGCCACAGTATCCATAGCACCTAGAAAGTACTAGATCAGTCTAAGCTAAAAATTCTATCCTGTTATACACTTTCAGAAAGTATCCTTTTATGTTTATTTCAGACTGTTGTAGCAAAATCACACTTTAGGCTTGCTTCTTCTTCACCTTTTATTTACCTTTTCATACTGATTGAAATAGTCCTCATCAGTAGGTGGCAGTTGAGATTTAAAAACTAGTGCACCTACACAGACCATTGAGCATTAACTGGGAATTTCCCTCCCGTCATAGCAACGGTTTTTATTTATGCCACAAGTCATACAGATCTTGCTTTCAGTTTATTCACTGGTTGCCCATAACCCCACTAATACCAGCACACAGTTGTGTGTTCCCTCTCCAGAGGCCAAGGACTTAGAAAAAAGGGTGATATCTAAGTACATTAAAATTCACTGGTAAACATTCATATTTTCCTTGATTCACCTACTACTGAGCTGAACCCCAGGCTCTTTTTTCTCCCCCCACCTCCAACACCAACAAAATCTAATGTATGAAAAGAGAAGAAATAAAAAAAAAAAAAACATAAAAAGTTGGCCAAGTTCACAGTTTAAAATTTCTTGTAAAAGGCCGATGTATGGCATTTATCTAAATAGACATTTCCTGTAACCACTTATACCCAGTAACGAATCAGCAGCTTAATGGGGGTTGTGCGTTCTTATCTGTTGGTTAGGCTATCTTACTGAGAGTCTTCATTTGCTTTTTCCAACTCTGCCTATGCCACCTTGCTTTTTATTTAATTTTTTCCAGATTCAATACTTTCCCGAGGTACATAAAAGTACTTTTTGGTTTTCAAAGCTCAAGGTCAATTTAAAGACTGGTCTCTGAGGAAATGAGCATTTGTGATGGGGTCATCTATTTCCCTGAATCTGTTACAGCTTTTGAGATATGTGTGAGGAGGAGAAAAACAGATAAGCCAAATTGGTTTTTGAGACGAGGGGCACCTATAAATGGAGCGCTATTGACCATGAAAATGTAACATACCAGTGTTTATTTGGAGAAAAGATCTATCTGATCATTGTATTCTCTGTCTTGAAACCAAAATGTTTATGTACTGTTTTTATTAAAAATTTCATCATAATGTAAACCATCCCCACCCCCTTCAGCCACACCCCAAACCACTCAGCCCCAGTTCTGTCTATGAAATGCATCCCATTTTGAGGTCATTATTCTCCCCAAGTTTCCCAGAATTACCACACACACCCCCTCCCAAAGCTGTTTTAATTTGTGTAGCCAGGCTTTTGCAGAAGGGATATTTGCTAGCAGGGATATTGATTCTGTAATGGAGTTGCAGTTCAATTGTGGTGACAAGAAGACTGATTTTTTTTTTTTTAAATTTCTTTAAGGATCATCAAGATAGGTAGACTCCAGAGGATGAAATTTGTACATAAAATCACCTGATCTCACTTGTGCCCTTTCTTTTTATCACTTAGGTAATACACTTGTCTTAGCACTTTGCTGGAAGTTCACACATTTGCACCTTTGAATTACTTTCAAAAAGAAGGCCATCATTGCCTCTTTTGAAAATAAAAATTGCCTTCTAACAAGTGGGAAGTCAATATTCCGCCTGAGACCACCAGTCTCCTCATAAGTGACAATATTCCCATTACCATGCTGGAACTCTTACTGACTTTATCTGAAGCACAGTCTGCTGGAGGGAGGACTAATTAGAAGCCAGAAGACTAGATCTGATAGCTGCTGATGCTGGCCCTGTACTTAACCTTAGAAGGTATCCTCTTCCTCTGCCATTTGAAGCAGGGATGAGGAACCCTGTGATCTTATGGGTCCATTTTAGTTCAAAAGGCAACAGTATAACAAGCCTAAAATATTGAGCTTTGTTGTGAATTGAGAATGAACAGTGTCAGAGGAAATACTTAAAATCTTTTTCCTTCTGTTTAAATGTACTCCTTAATGTGGATGTATTGGACTGATTTCTTTCATCTGAGATTTTATAACCAAGACCTGGTCCTATCTGCCTTGCTTCTCTGATGGGCTACTCAGAACCTGTACAGGGGGTGAGTATGGGCAGTGCTGAGCTGCTTTTCAAGGCTCAGTCACCTTCACTCCACACAGCAGCATTTCCAATCAGAATCATGTTCACAGTTCTATTTCTGGCAGCAAACTGCTTGGCCACAGGGTTTGTACAATTTCTCTCTTTTTTTTCCCTCAACACAGCACTTTCCCAGTTCATGTAAACTCTGTGTTAATTATTTTGGCTGTTAGCTGAGAAAGAAGACAAGCTCCACATTTGCTAAATTGAGAAAGACGAAGTGGATTCAGAAGTGCTCGCTCTACAAAATGGTTTACACTCTGGAACTAATGCAGACTCTCTTTGTTTCAATGTGTTGCACACAAATATCGATTAATCATTTTTCTTTATTAGTTTATGTCCCCTTGGTAGTATAATGCATTTGACATTCTGTCTTGTAGAAGGAGCGGGATGCTATAAACCCAGGCTGACACTGTCAGCTAAAGGATTTCAGCAGTTTCCAGAGGTGGGGAAACAGATAATTAATGCTAGTCTCCTCTGCTAAAAAAAATAGAAATGTCAGAGAGGACTGGTGTTTTTTTGCATATCCTATAAAACTTCGTGTTGTGAATATGTGGCCTGCAGTGCAGTCGGAAGCACTAGTGGCGTCATCCAGCTCAAGATTCTAATTCTTCTGTTAGTTCCACCCTGCTCCCTAGGCAAGGATTTCTGTGCCTTCTGAAGAAGGACCAGAGACAAGTTCTAAAATGTGCACAGCTGTCAGAGAAACATAAGTGTCTAGGCAAAGGAGAGTTTTCATGAGGTCTTTCCTTTAACTACCTAAGAAAGGTGTATTTTTAGGTGTGAAGGAGAGAATTAAACTGCCTTTTTAGGTCCCAGTTGATAAGTACAGTTTTAACAATCAGAACTCGCTGGCTCTGAGTCTGCAAAAGTATTGAGTTAGTTTACACGTTTAAGAAGATGAACTTCAGAACCAGGAACTGGGGTGTTATAAAGACCCGGGACGTAGCTCTCTGTGCATCTGCTTTCTTCTCTCTTGTTTCACACTGACTTTTGTTATTTAGTCAACACTGTGGGGAATACAAATACCTCACAGCTCCTAGGATCGTGCTGTCTTACAAAAAACAGAAACAAAAAAAGCAACACCAACAGAAAACAGATCATGCTCTGCTGAGGGTCTTTTAGTCTCAACTCTGAAATAAGGAAAGAGGAGTTTTTTGGTCTTAGCTTATGTTGGTTGAATACTCTTCCGTGAATTAACTGTGGTAATCGGGATTGGTAAGGAACACATATCTGGCTGTTAGGAATGTCCTCCCCCTGTCTTCACCTCCTCCTCCATTGTGCATCAGAGAAGCCACTTAAGTGTAATTACCTAAGGACTTCTGACCATTGACAAAAACCTGAACTTACTCACACCTATGACAATAAAACCCAATGTCTGTTCTCCATTGATGTGCTTATCCAGAGGGGCTTTTCTTTTGTGGCCAAAAAGAAAATAAAGCTGAAGACAAGACAAACTTCTATTACTATTTTTTTGAATTTTAGGCACTATTTATTGACTTTCCACTGTGGAGGAGGGGACTTCTGTTCTCTTTGACTCCCAACCTCACCACCACATAAACATATATGCCTCACTCGTGGACCCCACATAGCACTCTCACAAAACACATTTCCTATCCCTGCCACAGAGTTATAATTTTGGATAGAACAATCATCACTGTTTTTATTATTATGCACATGTAGTCACACATGTTCATATCACAGTAACGGACAACACCAGAATCCTAATGGGTTTGGCTCGTGCAAAGTCCAATCCAGGATTAAGTGACTCTCCCAGGTAGTTGTCCTTACAACAGTTATCACACACTGACAAAGCAGTCCACAATGTCCTCACCTTGTGAGTGTGCCAGCTCAGTTAACAGTTCAAGACAAAGAAGAAAGAATGGAGTAGAAAAATCAGGGGCTTTTCAGTGCTTCATACCAGAAGTGATTATGCATTTAACGTATGCCACACTTGCTTACCTCCCTGGCTAAGCCTAGTCACATGACCTTGTCTACCTGCAAAAATATTGGGATGGGGAATTCTTTCTTTTTTGAGTTATAGTTGATTTATAACGTTTCAGATATCCGTAACAGGCAGTTTGGCCTTGCAGTAAAAATGAAGCAGGGCAAAGGCTAACAGAGTTTTGCCTAGAAAATGCACTGGTCATAGCCAACACCCTCTTCCAACAACACAAGAGAAGACTCTACACATGGACATCACCAGATGGTCAATACCGAAATCAGATTGATTATATTCTTTGCAGCTGAAGATGGAGAAGCTCTGTACAGCCAGCAAAACAAGACCTGGAGCTGACTGTGGCTCAGATCATGAATTCCTTGTTGCCAAATTCAGACTTAAATTGAAGAATGTAGGGAAAACCACTAGACCATTCAGGTATGACCTAAATCAAATCCCTTATGATTATACAGTGGAAGTGACAAATAGACTCAAGGGATTAGATCTGATGGACAGAGTGCCTGAAGAACTATAGATGGAGGTTCATGACATTGTACAGGAGACAGTGATCAAGACTATCCCCAAGAAAAAGAAATGCAAAAAAGCAAAATGATTGTCTAAGGAGGCCTTACAAATAGCTGAGAAAAGAAGAGAAGCTGAAGGCAAAGGAGAAAAGGAAAGATATACCCATCTGAATGCAGAGTTCCAAAGAATAGCAAGGAGAGAAGACAAAGCCTTCTTCAGTGATCAATGCAAAGAAATAAAGGAAAACAATAGAATGGGAAAGACTAGAGATCTCTTCAAGAAAATTAGAGATACCAAGGGAACATTTCATGCAAAGATGGGCACAATAAAGGACAGAAATGGTATGGACCTAACAGAAGCAGAAGATATTGAGAAGAGGTGGCAAAAATACACATAAGAACTATCTTCATGACCCAGATAACCACGATGATGTGATCACTCGCCTAGAGACAGACATCCTGGAGTGTGAAGTCAAGTGGGCCTTAGGAAACATCACTGCGAACAAAGTTAGTGGAGGTGATGGAATTCCAGCTGAGCTATTTCAAATCCTGAAAGATGATGCTGTGAAAGTGCTGCACTCAATATGCCAGCAAATTTGGAAAACTCATCAGTGGCCACAGGACTGGAAAAGGTCAGTTTTCATTCCAATCCCAAAGAAAGGCAATGACAAGAATATTCAAGCTACCTCACAATTGCACTCATCTCACATGCTAGCAAAGTCATGCTCAAAATTCTCCAAGCAACGCTTAAACAGTATGTGAACCGTGAACTTCCAGATGTTCAAGCTCGATTTACAAAAGGCAGAGGAACCAGAGATCAAATCGACAGCATCCATTGGATCACCAAAAAAGCAAGAGAATTCCAGAAAACCATCTACTTCTGCTTCATTGAAGGAGAGAGATTGCAACTGGCTCCAATATTCTTGCCTGGGAAATCTCGTGGACAGAGGTGCCTGGTGGGCTACATACAGTCCATGGGGACACAAAGAGTCAAACACGACTTTTCAGCTAAACAATAACAACAAGGTTATAAGGAGGAAACTTGATTAGTTTTCAGATTTGTTCACTGCCACCTTAGGATTTAGCTATAGATGGTTTCTAAATATTTATTATGCATTCTACTATTCCAAATTTTGTGGCTTTTTTCATGTACTGTTTTATTTGTGCATTTAAGTTTAAAAATTCTTATGTTGACACAAGAATTTTATTATGGAATTTTCAAGTATGTGAAAAGTAAATAAAATGTACAATAAACCTCCAATTTTCACCATCAGCTACCATAAATACCAATATTATAGCCAATATGACCTCAGATATTCTGTACTCCCTTCTCCCACTACTCCAGCTCCTCCTTAAAATATATTAAAACAAATCCTTGATTCATATAATTTCATTTGTAAATTTTCCTAATGCTAATGTAACAGATGCGGACTTAAAACACATTTGAAGAGCAAAGAGTCGGACACGACTGAGAGACTGAACTGAACTGAACTGAACCAAATTAACAATAATTGCGTAATATAATCTAATGCCCAAATCTATGTTCAGTTATTTCTATCAAAAAAGTTATCTTCACATTTTTTGTTTATTTTGAACAGAATTTGCATACTATTTGGTTGAGCAGGAAGTAAGCATTGTTGACCCATTCATCATACATGAAGAAATGTGACTGCACTATTTCTGCCATTTCTGTGCAGGAGTGGTGTAGGTAGGCATGACAATATATCCATGATCACTTTAGACAGCCATGGTTTAAGCCTTTTATACAAGCAAAATTATTATCAGTACCCATGCTTATTCTCCAGAAGTGTCTTGGTTTGGACAAGAAATTATGTGGTCACCTTAAGCACAGGGACACGTCTTGTCACCAAAGGAGGTGCCTATATTGAATTTCAATCCTTTATAATTATTTCCTCTACAAGTTTCAGGTCTTCAAAAGACTTTACTTAAAAAAAAGATTGGGGTGTTGCTCAGAAGGATCACTGTTTCTGCTGGCTTTCCTCAAGATTTGAGTGGGGGATAGCATACACTCCTTATAATGAGTGCACTTGTTCTCCAAGTTACAAGACTCAAATTTTTCAGTCTAGAAGTTCAGTCTTGTCATGGAATTCTCATTCTACTTCTCTGTACTTGGGAGCAGAGATTCAGTAACTCGGTAGTGGGAAGAATTCCTGGCATAGCTGTTTAAGCATTCTTTGTTTAATTATCCGGACAGCTCCCCATGGCCAGCACAGTCTCTCAGAATAGGCTCTTTTGTTCTTTATGTGATTTGGTGCTTGAAAAAACTCATCTATTTTGAGCTCCTCTTTGGCTGCCTAGGATTTAAAGTTCCTCAGCTTTGTTAGGTTTGACTGTCAGTCTCTTCCCACTTGTTTTATAATATCTTCTAGGAATTCTTCACTTTTCTGGTTTTTAGTAGCCTACCACCCAGCTTTCAAGTGCTGTTATGGATTTATTTTTATCGTTTTAGTTCTGTGTTATTAGAAAAGGGATTTGAGGGAGCAGGGAAGTTAAACTCAAGAGCCTTTGGTAAGCCATCTTGAGTGAAAGCCTATATGTCTTTTTTTCTTATTTTTCCATATAGACTTCTTGAAATATTCCCTGCTTCCTCATCCCTCTTTTCCCAAACATACTTTTAAAAAAACTTGCAGCGACAAATTTCTAATGTAAAATCTACTGAATATGGCAACAAATGTACATAGACCCAATTCATGACTACTCAAATCCCTCAACTAAGGAGGAAGATAAATTGTGACTGTAGAGATAGGTTTATTCTTTTTCATTATAAGAAGAAATTCTACCAGAAAATTGAAGTTCTTGCTCTTGGCAAGATGGGTACAAGTGATGTGATCCAGGAAAATGTAAGTAAAAATGGTAATGAATTGTACACACATCGAAACAGTTAAAATGAAAAGAGTGATGTTATCAAGTGTTGGCAAGGCTGTGCAGCAACTAGAACTCCTTTACCCTATTTCTTGACCTGGGTGGAGATTTCATGGGTATTTTCAGTTTTGGATAATTTATGTTGTACATGGATTAGTGCACTTTTCTGAGTGTGTATAATACTTTGATTAAACAGTTACAAAAGAAACCATCCTGCTTGAAATAAAGTCTCAGTATGTCTAATATACATAAGTCAACCCTATCTCTAAATTATTATATTTCCATAGATATAGTAGTGATACTCTATTTGTTTGGTATTCAAAATTTTTTACAGAACTCTCAAATTAGCTCACTTGACTTCAAGAAATTATAGTGAAGTATCCTGCAAGTAATCTTTGACTTGTTGAGTTAGAATAACTCAGAGCATTGTCCTCTGCCACATGTGGAAAGTAACAGAACTGAGATTGGAACCCAAGGCTAATGGCTCTTCTTTCAGTTTTCTTTCATTATATTTAAGGACTCGACCCTGGAATCTTGGGACCTTGGATAGATTTTTTTTTTTCTTATCTTTATTCCCTAATGAGTCTTTCTGTTTCATAACTATTCTATGAAACTAGACATTTCTTTTTTAGTGATTGTAAGAGTTGATGATGTTTTAAAAGAATAGAAAAATTTTCTCACTCACAGGTGAAATCAAGCATGATACTATTCGATCACAATCGTGAGGAATACTGTGATTTTTGCTATGTTACTTAAGATGTATGGCCTTCAGTTCAGTTCAGTTCAGTTCAGTTCAGTCGCTCAGTTGTGTCCGACTCTCCACGACCCCATGAATCACAGCACGCCAGGCCTCCCTGTCCATCATCAACTCCCGGAGTTCACCCAAACTCATGTCCATTGAGTAGGTGATGCCATCAAGCCATCTGATTCTCTGTCATCCCTGTCTCCTCCCACCCCCAATCCCTCCTAGCATCAGAGTCTTTTCCAGTGAGTCAACTCGTCGCATGGCCTTACTAACACATTATAATAGCTAATGGTCATGTATATGTGTAGACTCAGGTCTGCTTATAGGGAGCAATTCATCCACAAATGAATATCTTTGTTACTCTTAACGCTGTAAGGTAGCTGACCTTTTCCACTCCAAACACCCAAAATATAGAGTGAAAGAAGTGGTAGAATTAAAGAATTTAATTATAGAATTATAATTATATTTAATTATCATTATTCTATTTAATTATAGAATTAAAGTGGTTTAATTGCTAACTCATTTCTGATTCTTGAGGCCGTGTGGACTCTAGCCTGCCAGGCTCCTCTGTCCATGGGATTCTCTAGGCAAGAATACTGGAGTGGGTTGCCATTTCCTTCTCCAGGGGACCTTCCTGCCCCAAGGTTGAACCCGGGTTGGGGAAGAGGTCAAATACGGAGGTCCACATCTCTAGCCATCCTGCTCCAGGTATACTTGGATCTTAAAAAACCATTCTTTAATTTACATTTAAGTTAAAATATCTGATAAGAGGTGATACTAAGATAGGATAGAGAATATGCATCCTAACTTGGGATGAGGTTGGGAATGCTTAGGAATTGGGATATCAGAGGGCAGGTAGAAATGAGGAGGCTAGGAGGCTATATGATACTTAAGAGTTGCAGTTTACATGGATACAAATAAATAGATTTATACTTATGCAAATACACTAGGCCGATGGTGGGGGGCATGTGGGGGGCAGTGGGAAAGAATGTTCTTGCCAATGTAGGAGATGCAGGAGACTCCAGTTTGATCCCTGGGTTAGGAGAAATCTCGAGTAGAAAATGGCAACACACTGCATTATTCTTGCCTGGAAAATCCCGTGGACAGAGGAGTTTAGTGGCCTACAGTCCATGGTGCTGTGAAAAGTTACACGACTGAGCATGCACACAAAATAAACTAGCGTTTATAACTGTACCAATAACTCATCTAGGTATCAGGAGACAAGTACCATTGTCTTTTTCTTTCTTTTTTTTAAACTTATTTATTTTAATTGAAGGCTAATTACTTTACATTATTGTATTGGTTTTGCCATACATTGACATGAATCTGCCCCGGGTGTACATGTGTTCCCCATCTTGAGCCCCCCTCCCACCTCCCTCCCCATACCATCCCTCTGGGTCATCCCAGTGCACCAGCCCCGAGCATCCTGTATCATGCATCGAACCTGGACTGGCGACTCTTTTCGCAAATGATAATATACATGTTTCAATGCCATTCTCCCAAATCATCCCACCCTCACCCTCTCCCACAGAGTCCAAAAGACTGTTCTATACATCTGTGTCTCTTTTGCTGTCTCGTATATAGGGTTATCATTATCATCTTTCTAAATTCCATATTTATGTGTTAGTATACTGTATTGGTGTTTTTCTTTCTGGCTTACTTCACTCTGTATAATAGGCTCCAGTTTCATCCACCTCATTAGAACTGATTCAAATGTATTCTTTTTAATTGCTGAGTAATACTCCATTGTGTATATGTACCACAACTTTCTTATCCATTCGTCTGCAGATGGACATCTAGGTTGCTTCCATGTCCTGACTATTATAAACAGTGCTGTGATGAACATTGGAGTACATGTGTCTCTTTCAAATCTGGTTTCCTCAGTGTGTATGCCCAGGAGTGCAATTGCTGGGTCATATGGCAGTTCTATTTCCAGTTTTTTAAGGAATCTCCACACTGTTCTCCATAGTGGCTGTACTAGTTTGCATTCCCACCAACAGTCGAGTTCCTCTTCTCAAAATTCAAAGTGTTCCATTGTGTCCTGTTTTCCTCTTTAAGACTTTCCTGTATTCTTCTGTTCGTTGTGTTCATGTGCATGGTATGTCCCTGCTATAGCTGAATTTGCTTTAGACGCTTGGGAGATACCTGAATTTAACAGTATTTCTGACTTAGGAAATTTCCAGATAAAGGCTTAAAGACAACTAGGCAATGGCTTAAGATGATCAAAACAAGTAGATGAATGGTTAGGCATTGGTTTGTTTTGTTTATACTGTTCTGCTGCTGCTGCTGCTGCTAAGTCGGTCAGTCGTGTCCGACTCTGTGTGAGCCCATAGACGGCAGCCCATCAGGCTCTCCCGTCCCTGGGATTCTCCAGGCAAGAACACTGGAGTGGGTTGCCATTTCCTTCTCCAATGTGTGAAAGTGAAAAGTGAAAGTGAAGTAACTCAGTTGTGTCCGACTCTTAGCGACCCCACGGACTGCAGCCTACCAGGCTCCTCCGTCCATGGTATTTTCCAGGCAAGAGTACTGGAGTGGGGTGCCATTGCCTTCTCCGTAATACTGTTCTACCCCTCATCAAAAATTGTTTAAGGATCATTGTTTTAGAAAAGAAATGTGAACAGTTTTATAATGCTTTGTAAATTTTACAAAGAAGAAAGACTTATTAGAAGTGTAATTCAGTTTGTAATATTCAGAATCAATGCCCATATGATTTAATCAGATTAATGACATAATCAGAATAATAGCCTGCAAACTCAGGTGGGGTGCAGAAGTGGGTGGAAGGGAGGTTAAAGGAGAGGACTTATGTATACCTATGGCTGATTCATGTTGATGTATGGTAGAAATCATCACAATATATAAAAGCAGTTATCCTCCATTTAAAAATTTAAAAAAAGAATGAATCTCACTCTAAAATATTATCTGAAACTTATGTTATCTGCAGCACATTTTTTACTGCTTTCATACTGAATGTTTTTTCTCAATCAACCTCTGAAGCTCTGAAGAAGCCATTATAACTTTATAAGTAAAAAATATTTAAATCCAAGTGCAATGTTTATTCTCAAATATAAATTTGAGTCTTGGCATCGTCATTTTAGTCTGATTAAATGTGAATTTCTCATATTTAGTTCTAGATTAAGAAATAACTATGAAATTTCTTTTTTCCCCTTAGTCTCTTCTCTCTTGTTAAATTATAGGAAGGCAATTAATTGTAATTTGTAAATAGTGATCATAGTGATTCAAAGCATGAGAAATTCAAACTACTCACATACCTTATTTCTATTTTGATTTCTTACAAATCAACTTTGTTTTGGTACCAAATTTAAAGATGAGTTTGAGTTTGTGGAAACTTCGGGAAATAGTGAAGGACAGGGAAGCCTGGCGTGCTGCAGTCCATGGCACTGCAAAGAGTCAGGCATAACTTAGCAACTGGAAAACAACAACTCTAGAGACTGCAAACTGGAGGAAGGGGAAAAAGAGGAACTCCATGAACTGTACCTGCCTTCAGAACTTCTGCCAGTGCTAGCAGCTCCAGAATCCGAAATTCCTTGGCAGTTTCCAGCCCATCTGTGGGTTTTGTGCCTAATTCAGGAGATGAGAACAGAGATAAAAGGGTGAATTCTGTTTTGTTTGGCTCAAATTGTGGCAGACAGAATCAATGAGAAAAAAATAGACAAGCTTATCCTTGAAAAATTATTCTTACTGTAAAAGAAATACATGTTCACATAGAAAAACTCAGAAAAGTCTAAAAAAGAAAATAAAAGAAATATCTATAACCTATGTCCTAGAGAACCACTGTTAACATTTTTTCAATTTCTGTACAGGTTCTTTTCGTATGTATATGCATATATGTATAGTACATAATGTATCTATATTTCATATATATATGCACATATATAGGGCTTCCCTCTGGAGAAGGCAATGGCAAGCCACTCCAGTACTCTTGCCTGGAAAATCCCATGATGGAGGAGCCTGGTAGGCTGCAGTCTGTGGGGTCGCTAAGGGTCGGACACGACTGAGCGACTTCACTTTCACTTTTCACTTTCACACATTGGAGAAGGAAATGGCAACCCACTCCAGTGTTCTTGCCTGGAGAATCCCAGGGACGGGAGAGCCTGGTGGGCTTCCGTCTATGGGGTCACACAGAGTCGGACACGACTGAAGTGACTTAGCAGCAGCAGCAGCAGCAGCAGGGCTTCCCTCATGGCTCAGATGGTAAAGAATCTGCCCACAATGCCGGAGACCTGGGTTTGATCTCTTGGTCAGGAAGATGCCCTGGAGAGGGGAATGGCTACCCACTCCAGAATTCTTGCCTGGGAAATCCCATGGAGAAAGGAACCTGGCGGGCTACCGTCCATGGTGTTGCAAAGAGACACCAACTGAGCGACTAGCACATACATGTAGGCACATATACACATATATATATGCATTTCTTCAACTACACATTTTTTATCATTTTAATACCTTATTAATAAATAGTGGGTATATTCCAAGATTGTTATATACAGTCTAAATAAACAAATTAGCTAACCATTTCTCCATTGCATATTTTAGGTTATTACACATTTACTGTGTTGGATCTTTACTCAGTGCTGAGGATACAATTTTTGCTCCAGAGAGCAATCAAATTAATAGAGTAAACAGACAACTTTGCAAGAGTGATACTCCTGTAGTAGAATGCCCAGGATTATATGAGAGCACAAGGCAGGGGCTGTGATTTACACTGCGGGTATGCAGGTTGTCCTTTTAGAGAAGGTTAACATCTGAGCTAAGCCTCAAAGGCTGAGTAAGAGTTTCAGTAAAAGGAGTGGGTGTGCTATATGGAAGGGAAGTGGATTAGTTCAAAAAGTGTGAGAAAAAACCGCATTGGAAAAATTGAAAGCAATCTCCCAACACCAGAGGACTGGGTAATGAGGTGGGAGTGGCGGAGTGATGAATGATAAGGCTGGAGAATTAGGTAGGAGCAGATCATTAAAAATCAGTTTAAATGTTTGAATTTCATTTGGAAAGTACTTGAGAGCCAGGGAAGAATTTTCAACTGGGGAGTGGTGTAATCAGATTTGCATTTTAGAGTGTAGTCTGGGGAATGAATTGGAGGAGATCAAGTATGGAGTTAAGTTAGAATCCTGATGATAATAACTCTGTGAAAGGAGATGATTCCAGGTCCTGAGGCAGAGGAAGTGGAACTAAAGGGGAAGGAGCAAACTTGGAGAGTTATGCTTTGGCACTAATATCGGTGGGACTGAGTGACTGGCTGTGTGTGAAATATGAGGGAGAGAGAAGAGTTAATGGTCTTTTCTGGATTTTTTAACGGACAGTGGAGCTCTGAGTAGAGGAGAAGATTTTGGAATGAAAATGATGAATTTAGTTTTGAACAGGCTGAGTTGGAGATTCATGTGAGACGCTGAAAATAAGTCATTGGAGAGAAAGTCTGGGCTGAAAATTTAGAGTGGATAGAATCCCTGATATCAGTGGAAGTATTTTTTTCAATGTTGGATGCATACCTAGGAGTAGAATTACTGAATCATAGACTAACTCTATAGGAACTCTTTTGAAGGACTACCAAACTGTTCTCCAAAATAGCTACACCATTTCGCATCCCCACTGCAGTGCATGAAGGGTGCAGTTTCTCTGCGTTCTTAACATTTTTATCTGTCCTTTTGATTTTAGCCACCTCAGTCAGCGTGAATTAGTATCTCAGTGTGATTTTGATTTGCATTTTTTGAAGACCAATGATATTGAACATGTCATGTGTTCATGGGTCATATCATCCTTGGAGAAATGCGTGTTGAAATCTTTTGTACATTTTAAAAACTGAGTTGTTTCTTACCCTGTTGAGTTGTGAGAATTCTTTGTATTTCATGGATACAAGTCCATTACCAGATATGTGATTTATAAATATTTTCTTCCAATCTGTGTGTTGGCTTTACATTTTCTCCCTGGTATCCTTTGTAACACGAAAGTTTTTGATTTTGATGAAAATCAGTTTATCTATTTTCCTTTTATTGTTTGTGCTTTTTGTGTCATATCAAAGAAACTATTGGCCTAACCTAAGGTTTGGAAGATTTACTCCTATGTTTTCCTCTAAGCTTGTTATAGTTTTAGCTCTTGCATTTTGGATATGATCCACTTTGAGTTAATTTTTCTACATTGTGTCTAGTAGACTCAGGCTCAGTTTTATTCTTTTCATGTGGGTATATAGTTGTCAAGCATCATTGGTTGAAAGTAGTATTCCTTTCTTATTGTATTGCATTAGCACACTTGTTAAAAGTCAAGTGTCCATGAATAGCAGCAGCTTCCCAGGTGGCGCAGTTGGTAAAGAATCTGCAGTTGCTCAAGAATCTGCAGTTGCTCAATGCAGGAAACACGAGAAACGCCAGTTCAATCCCTCGGTCAGGAAGATCTCCTGGAGGAGGGCAACCCACTCCAGTATTCTTGCCTAGAGAATCCTATGGGCAGAGGAGCGTGTCAGGCTACAGTCCTTGGTGTTGTAAAGAGTCAGACACAACTGAACATGCACGCATGTGTGAATGTTCTGTCTGGACTGTATTTTCTACTCATATATATATATGAATATATAATCTTATACCAGTGTTGTGAAGTCAGGAATGGTGAGTAGCTCAAATTTGTTTGTTTTTTTTTCAAGATTGCTTTGTCTATTGTGTCAAAGCAATAGACAAAGCAATTTTCATATGACTTTAGAATCAGTGGGTCAGTTTCCCCCCAAATGGTAGAAGGTATACTGCTTTGGATTGCACTGGATGCATAGATCATTTGAGGGGGGTTATTGCCATCTTAACCATGTTAAGTCTTCAAATCCACGAATGTCCATATATTTCCATTTATTTAGGTCTTAGTTTCTTTCAGTGATGTTTTATGGTTTTCAGTGTACCTATCTTGCACTTTTAAAAAATTAATTCCTAAGTATTTTATTCTTTTTCACACTATTACAATGGGAGTAGTTTTGTTAACTTCATTTTTAGATTGCTTATTGTTGGTGAATAGGAATGCAATCAGTTTTTAAATATTGATCTTGTTTGCTTCTACCTTGCTGAGATAATGTGTTCATTCCAATACTTTTTAATTTTTTGGTAGATTTCGTCTGTGTGTGCTCAGTCTCTCAGTCATATCCAGCTCTTTGTGACTCCACAGATTCTAGCCTGCCAGGATCCACTGCGCATAGAATTCTCCAGGCAAGACAAGTAGATTTCATAGGATTTTCTGTATAGGAGAACATGTCATAGGCTAATAAATACAATATTACCCCTTTCAATCTGGATGCCTTTAACTTTTTCTCTGACCAAATTATCAAACTCCTATAATAATACAGTACTGGACAGATATAGCAAGAGCAAATATCCTTGTCTTGCTTCAGACCTTAGGAGGAAAGAGTCTTCTATATGTGATGTTCAGTTCAGTTCAGTTCAGTAGCTCAGTCGTGTATGAATCTTTGCGACCCCGTAGAATGCAGCATACTAGGCTTCCCTGTCCATCACCAGATCCCGGAGCTAGCTCAGATTCACATCCATCGAGTCAGTGATGCCATCCAATCATTTCCTCTGTCGTCCCCTTCTCCTCCTGCCTTCAATCTTTCCCAGCATCAGGGTCTTTACAATGAGTCAGTTCTTTGCATCAGGTGGCCCAAAGTATTAGAGTTTCAGCTTCAGAAATAGTCCTTCCAATGAATATTCAGGACTTATTTAGTTTAGGATGACTGGTTGGATCTCCTAGCAATACAAGGGACTCTCAAGAGTCTTCTCCAACACCACAGTTCAAAAGCATCAATTCTTTGGCACTCAGCTTTCTTTATAGTCCAACTCTCACATCCATACATGACTAGTGGAGAAAACATAGTTTTGACTAGACGGATGCTTTTGGGCAAAGTAATGTCTCTGCTTTTTAATATGCTGTCTAGTTTGGTCATAGCATTTCTTCCAAGGAGCAAGCATCTTTTAATTTCATGGCTGCAGTCACCATCTGCAGTGATTTTGGAGACCAAGAAAATAAAGTCTCTCACTGTTCCCATTGTTTCACCATCTATTTGCCATGAAGTGATGGGACTGGATGCCATGATCTTAGTTTTTTGAATGTTGAGCTTTAAGCAAACTTTTTCACTCTCCTCTTCTTTGCCTTCTTCCCTAAGGGTGGTGTCATCTGTGTATCTGAGGTTATTGATATTTCCCCCAGAAATCTTGATTCCAGCTCGTGCTTCATCCAGCCCAGCGTTTCTCATGATGTACTCTGCATACAAGTTAAATAAGAAGGGTGACAACATACAGCCTTGATGTACTTCTTTCCCAGTTTGGAACCAGTCTGTAGTTCTATGTCCAGTTCTAACTATTGCTTCTTGACCTGCATACAGATTTCTCAGGAGGCAGGTCAGGTGGTCTGATATTCCCATCTCTTGAAGAACTTTCCACAGTTTGCTGTGATCTACCCAGTCAAAGATTTGATATAGTCAATAAAGCAGAAGTAGGTGTTTTTCTAGAACTATCTTGCTTTTTCAATGATCCAATGGATGTTGTCAATTTGACCTCTGGTTCCTCTGCCTTTTCTAAATCCAGCTTGAACATCTGGAAGTTCATAGTTCATGTATTGCTGAAGCTTCTCTTGGAGAATTTTGAGCATGACTTTGCTAGCATGTGAGATGAGTGCAATTGTGAGGTAGCTTGAATATTCTTGTCATTGCCTTTCTTTGGGATTGGAATGAAAACTAACCTTTTCCAGTCCTGTGGCCACTGATGAGTTTTCCAAATTTGCTGGCATATTGAGTGCAGCACTTTACAGCATCATCTTTTAAGATTTGAAATAGCTCAGCTGGAATTCCATCAACTCCACTAACTTTGTTCATAGTGATGTTTCCTAAGGTCCACTTGACTTCACATTCCAGGATGTCTGGCTCTAGGTGGGTGATCACACCATCATTTTTATCTGGGTGGTGAAGATCTTTTTTGTGTAGTTCTTGTGTGTATTCTTGCCACCTCTTCTTAATATCTTCTGCTTCTGTTTTGTTCATACTGTTTCTGTTGTTTATTGTGCCCATCTTTGCATGAAGTGTTCCCTTGGTATCTCTAATTTTCTTGAAGAGAGCTCTGGTCTTTCCCATTCTATTATTTTCCTCTATTTCTTTGCATTGACTACTGAAAAGGCTTTCTTATCTTTCCTTGCTATTCTTTGGAACTCTGCATTCAAATGGGTATATCTTTCCTTTTCTCCCTTGCCTTTAGCTTCTCTTCTTTTTTTCAGTTATTTGTAAGGTCTCCTCAGAAACCATTTTGCCTTTTGCATTTCTTTTTCTTTTGCTCTTGATGCTCTTGATCACTGCCTCCTGTACAATGTCATGAACCTCAACCTATAGTTCTTCAAGCACTCTGTCTATCAGATCTAATCCCTTGAATCTATTTGCTGTTTCCACTGTATAATTGTAAGGGGTTTGGTTTAGGTCATACCTGAATGGTCTCGTGATTTTCCCTACTTTTTCAGGCAATTTTCCTATTGCCTGAATTTGGCAATAAAGAGTTCATGATCTGAGCCACAGTCAGCTCCTGGTCTTGTTTTTGCAGACTGTATAAAACTTCTCCATCTTTGGCTGCAAATAATATAATCAATCTGATTTCGATGTTGGCCATCTGGTGATGTCCACGTGTAGGGTTTTCTCTTGTGTTGTTGGAAGAGAGTGTTTCCTATGACCAGTGTGTTCTCTTGGCAAAGCTCTGTTAGCCTTTGCCCTGCTTCATTTTGTATTCCAAAACCAAATTTGCCTGTTACTACAGGTATCTCTTGACTTCCTACTTTTGCATTCCAGTCCCCTACGATGAAAAGGACATCTTCTTTGGGTGTTAGTTCTAGAAGGTCTTGTAGGTCTTCATAGAACCATTCAACTTCAGCTTCTTCAGCATAACTGGTTGGGGCGTAGATTTGGATTGCTGTGGTATTCAGTGGTTTGACTTGGAAACAAACAGAGATCATTCTGTCGGTTTTGAGAATGCACCCAAGAACTGCATTTCAGACTCTTTTATTGACTATTAGGGCAATTCCGTTTTTTCTAAGGGATTCTTGCCCACAGTAGTAGATTTAATGGTGATCTGATTTAAATTCACCCATTCCTGTCTATTTTAGTTCACTATTCCTAAAATGTTGATGTTCACTCTTGCCACCTCCTGTTTGACCACTTCCAATTTACCTTGATTCAGGCACCTAACATTCCAGCTTTGTATGCAATATTACTCTTTACAGCATTGGACTTTACTTCCATCACCAGTCACATCCACATCCACATTGTCTCTTCATTATTTCTGGATTTATTTCTTCACTCTTTTCCAGTAGCATATTGGGCACCTACCAACCTGGGGAGTTGAGCTTTCAGTGTCCTATCTTTGCCTTTTCATACTGTTCATGGGGTTCTCAAGGAAAGAATACTGAAGTCGTTTGCCATTCCCTTCTCCAGCGGACCACATCTTGTCAGAACTTTCCACCATGACCCGTCCATCTTGGGTGGCCCTACATGACATGGCTCATAGTTTCATTGAGTTAGACAAGGCTGTGGTCCCTGTGATCAGTTTGATTAGTTTTCCATGATTGTGAGTTTTATTCTGTCTGCTCTCTGATGGAGAAGGATAAGAGGCTTATGGACCCTTCCTGATGGGAGAGACTGACTGTGGAGGAAATTGGGTCTTTTTCTGATGGGCGGGGACATGCTCAATAAATTTTTAATCCAATTTTCTGTTGATGTAAAGAGATGTGTTCCTTCCCTGGTGTTTGACCTGAGACCGAACTATGGTGGAGATAATAAAGATAATGGTGACCTCCTTCAAAAGTTCCCATGCATACACTGCTGCCCTCAGTGCCCCAACCCTGCAGCAGGCCACCACTGACCCACACCTTCGCTGGAGACACCTGAACACTCACAGGCAAGTCTGGGTCAGTCTCTTATGGGGTCACTGCTCCTTTCTCCTGGGTCCTGGTACACACAAGGTTTTGTTTGCACCCTTCAAGAAAGAGTCTCTTTCCCCAGTCCTGTGTAAGTTCTGGCAGCTCTATGGTGGTGTTAATGCTCACCTTCCCCAAGAGGGCTTATGCTACACCCAGGTTTGCTGCACCCAGAGCCCCTGCCCCTGTGACAGGCCACTGCTGACCCGTGCCTCCACAGGGGACACTCAAACACTCAAAGGCAGGTCTGGCCCATTCTCTGTGGGGTCTCCAGGTGTATACAAGGTTTTGTTTGAGCCCTCTGAGCATGTCTGGTGGGTATGGGGTTTGATGTAAAACGTGATTTTGCCCCTTCTACCATTTTTCTGGGGCTTCTCCTTTGCTCTCAGACATGGGGTATCTTTTTTTGGTCTGATCCAATAGTCTCCTGTTGATGGTTGTTCAGCAGTTGAGTTGTAATTTTGGAATTCTTGCAGGAGAAGATGAGGGCACATCCTTCTACTCCACCATCTTGGATGTAATGTGATGTTAGCTGTGGGATTTTTATAAATACCCTTTTACCATATTGAAGAAGTTCACTTATGTTTTTAGCTTAATGAGTATTTTTTATCGTGAAAGAGTTGGATTTTTTCGAATGCTTTTTCTGTTTTTGTTGAGATTATTGAAAAAATCTTCCATTCTATTAATGTGTTCTGTTCAGTTCAGTTCAGTTCAGTTCAGTCGCTCAGTCGTGTCCGACTCTCCGCGACCCCATGAATCACAGCACGCCAGGCCTCCCTATCCATCACCAACTCCCTGAGTTCACTCAAACTCATGCCCATAGAGTCGGTGATACCATCCAGCCATCTCATTCTCCATCGTCCCCTTCTCCTCCCTCCCCCAACCTTTCCCAGCATCAGAGTCTTTGATTTTCTTATGTTGAACTACACTTGCACTACAGGGATAAATCCCACTTGGTCATGGTGTATAGTCTTATTCATATACTGTTGGGTTTGTTTTGCTAGTATTTTGATTGAGGATTACTATCTCTATATTCATAAAAATATGATTCTGTAGACTTCTTTCTCTTGTGGTACCTTTTCAGCTTTTGGTATAAGAATAATTCTGTCCTTATACAATGAGTTGAGAAGTATTCCATTTTTTTATTTTTAGTATAGATTTTGGGAATATTGGTGTTAATTAGTCTTTAAATGTTTGATAAAATTCACTGGTGAAGCTATCCTGTTGTGGACTTTTCTTTGTGGGAAATTTTTGGATATTAATTCAGTATGTTAACTTGTTATAGGTGTATTCAGGTTTTCTATTTCTTCTCGAATCAAGTTTAATAAATTGTTTCTTACTAGGAATTGTTTTCATTATGGCCAGAGAGTATACTTTGTATTACCTTAAATTCTAAATTCAATCTAGTTTGTTTTGCCACCTGACTGTATAATGAAGAATGTTCTAACTGCACTCGAGAAGCATGTGTAGTCTATTTTGTGTGGAGTGAAAATATATTTGCTCTGAGATTTTGCAGTTCAGTTGTCTCTGGTGCACTATTTGCATGGTATCTTTTTTCATCCTTTTACTTTCAACCTGTTTGTGTCTTTGAACTGGAAGTATTTCTCTTGTAGACAACATATTGTTGAATCATATTTTTAATCCTTTCTGCCAATTGCTGTCTTTTAATGATGCAGTTAAGGGATTGAAATAAACTGATTTCAATGATCTAAAAGGCACTGTGATCTTTGAGCAATTGCAGCAGTGGGTCAAATTCCTGACTATAGTAAATTGTGCCATAATTGGAAAATAGAAAGGAGAAAACAAGTGTAGATGACTCTGAAGAAACTGGGCTGTGAAAGGAGAGATAATATAGGCCAGTCACTGGAAAAGAATGTAGATGCAAGAAAATTGCTTTCATCCAAGATTCAGTTTATCCTCTTTATTTATTATTCACAGATTTCTCTTTTGTCTTCCACCTTATATCATAGGGCCATCACTAATGGTTTTGATTCACAATGAGAAGGATGACCTTTTTTCACATGGGATATGGAAAAGAAATGTGATCCTAGAAAGATTAATGATGCCTCACATCCTCAATGAAACTATGACTGTGTATCGATGAAGGGCATTGGACTGTAACAAACATGAAGTCTGAGAAAACTGAGATTGAACCTCAGCTCCACCAGTTTACTGGTTCTATGTCACTGAGCCAAATTATTGTATTCTCTTAGCTTTACTTTGCTCTTATGGGTAATACCAGTCTTTCAAGATTGTGTGTGGAATAACTGAGACAAAGCCAGGCGGTGATGAAGAATCCCATTTCTGCCTCTTGGATGCTATTTGGGAATGGAAGTGTTAGCTTTGGTTTTTTATCCATAAAGTAAAATAGTTGGATTATATAATCTCCATACTCCCTTCCAGCTCTAACCAAATACTTGTTGTTCAGTCCCTAATGCGTCTGACTCTTTGCAACCCCGTAGACTGCAGCACACCAGACTTCCTTGTCCTTAACTATCTCCTGGAGTTTGCTCAAACTCATGTCCATTGAGTTGATGATGCCATCCAACCATCTCATCCTGTGTCACCCCCTTCTCTTCCTGTCCTCAGTCTTTCCCAGCATCAGGGTCTTTTCCAATGAGTCAGCTCTTTGCATCATGTGGCTAAAGTATTGGAACTACAGCTTCAGCATCAGTCCTTCCAATGAATATTCACAGTTGATTTCCATTCGGATTGACTGGTTTGATCTCCTTCCTGTCCAAGACACTCTCAAGAGTCTTCTCCAGCACCACACTTCAAAAGCATCAATTCTTTAGTGATGAGGCTTCTTTATGATCCTACTCTCACATCCATACATGACAAAAATCATGGCTTTTACTGTATGGACCTTTCTCTAACCAAATAGGCCTCCAATATCTTTTAATTTAGTATTATTTTTCATACACTTTGTGGGCTCGAATTGATCTGGAACTTAAACCAATCTGTGTAAGATAGTTTATGTTAGAAAAGACATCTAGAATTCCAAAGGATTGACTTACAAATAAACTTTGGAAGGCAGCTCTTCTGAGCTGGGGAATACTTTTAAACAGATGCACTCATTCCAGAACATATAAGAGAACTCTTAGCAAGGCATGTTTTAAGATCCCTTAGAAATCAGCTTTGAGGAGAGGCACATCTATCATGACATCAGATCCCAAAGATTAGGTCTGTGTTTTGGGGGCTCTTAGATTGATTGTTCTGCCTGAAATATTTGTAAGGGTTTGTATTTTCTGGGTTTTGTTGGCTAAGGAGACTTTGAAACAATAAGCCGCAAGGAGAAAGGGGGCTGGAAATAAACCAGGTGGTGTTCAGGGAAGAGGTAAACAAGGGAAGTGAGGGCGAGTCATTGGATGCAGGAAGATTGTTGAGACCAACAGAACACAATGAGACCAGGATTAGATAAGGGACTAAGAGACACAGGAAAAGGGAGAACTGGAGGCCAATTAAGGCTGAGCTGGGCTGGAAAGGAAGAGCAAAGAAAAATGATTGTTCTCCATAGAGACTGATTTCTTTGTCCCACCAATTCTCTCAGCTTTTTTTTTTTTTTTGTCAAATCCACTGATATATTTTGGTATAATTTATTTGGGTAGATATAGTCAGTACGAAATTTAACCTCTCATTTCAAGGTAAGAATCGAAACCTTGCACATTTTCTAATAGATGAATGCTTTGAAAGTTAAGGAAAATTGCTTCTGTGTTTCAAAGATGAAATTATGAGGAAATAAGAATACTTAAAAACAAAATCATGTTTATTGTGACTTTATTAAAAATTGTTTTCCATACAACTTTTAACACATGGTGTCTCATCTGTGGTCTCTGCCAAAATTGTGAAAGAATTGTGAAAGAATTTTTTGCTTTGATTTTAAAGTCCCCCTGCTTATTATTCCCAAGTGGCCTGTGCATAACTTTATTTTTAAAGTTAAAAGTGAATGTGTTGTGTCAGTTGCTCAGTCATGTCTGACTCTTTGTGACCCCATGGACTGTAGCCCACCAGGCTCCTCTGTCCATGGGATTCTCTAGGAAAGAATACTGGAATGGGTAGCCATTCCCTTCTCTTGGGGATCTTCCTGACCCAGGAATCAAATCTGGGTCTCCTGAATTGCAGGAAGATTTTTTACCATCTGAGCCACCAGGAAAGCCCATTGAAGATGGTTGGCAAATTTTCCTTTGGGGATATTCCAGTTCCACACTGCTTGAGATAACTGGAACTGTCTAGAGTGACCTGGAAATCCTTCATCAACATTGTCTGCTTTTAGAGGCTACATATCCACTCAAGACACTTTGCTCACTTTTGCCTTTTGGCACGAGAGGATGACTGGCAGGTCATTGGACGCCCTGTTGTCTAAGTGGACTCGTTGGATGGGACCTCCATCACTGGGGGCTTTGTAGGTAGCCAGGCAGCACTGCAGCTCTAGAGAGCTTCCTTTGCAACCTGCAAATGATAGTAATATTATGAAAGATTTCTCCAAAGACAGACATTTTCAATTAGCCAAATTACTCTAACAGGGCGTAGCTCAGAAAGATTTAAGGCAGAGCTAGTTGCTGTGCCAGCCAAGAGGCCTGCTCTGCCAGTTGAAAGGCTAGCACATCCTCCCTGCCAGCTTGCAATGAAATGATTCTTGCCGTGACAGCAGATCTACTCTGCAGGTTTGATTTAGGACCTTCGATTACCATACCTTTGTAATTATCACTGGGCCACGATGAATCCTGGGGAAAGCATGGGTCTTAAATGCAGGGATCCAGGAGCCTAATCAGAATGCAGTGTGTAGAATGAATTTTTCTTCTTGATGCCTCACTTTTCAACCGATTGTTCTTGATTTGAGTAAAACTGTGACAGAACTCTTTGCCAGTAATTGTGATTCATTTTCATTTTGCTAATCAAAATTTTGTTTCACAGGTTCTGATGGTGTTCAAAACACCTTATAGGAGGTATGATATTCTTTAAATTGGCTCGCATAGACCTAGTATTTTGCATGAAGTGGTGGGAAAATTTTTAAAGCCTCCTGTAGCTCATAAACCCTTTTATTCTGGCATAGCATGCTCACAAGGATTCTAAAAGGCAAACATTATATTGCTGATATATATATATATATATATAATTTTTCTGTTACTAAGATCAATGATATCTGGACTAGTGATTCTATTTTCTTTCTACTTAGGGACCATATCTTATTTAGGAAACACGCATTTCAGAGGGTCTGCAAGTACTAGAGAAGTTGCATGGTATTGATGGGCCATAACTTCAAATATCAGTATTATGTTAAATATCCAGCTTTGTCCAGTGACCTGTGTTTCACCTAGGGTGAAGCAGAATAGTATGAAGGAAAGAGAGTGGACTTAATTCCAGAAGATCACAGTGAAAATCTGAATTCTTCTTATTTGTGAACAGGTGTGACCATGGTTATTTCTCTTCACCCCTCTAGGCCTCAGATCTTTTCTACAATGTGATTACATTGGCATAGATCCTCTCCAGGACCTCTCCATCTCTGACAGCTAAGATTCCATGAAAACAGGAGTCCCTCTTTTTCACCATCAGCATAAAAGAACTTTGTATGCATTTTTTTTTACATTTTTATTGGAGGTTAATTATTTTGCAATATTATATTGATTGGTTTTGCCATACATTGACATGAATCCGCCCCGGGTGCACATGAGTTCCCCCTCCCAAACCCCCCTCCCACCTCCCTCTTCCCCTTATCCTCCCTCTGGGTCATCCCTGCACACCAGCCCTGAGCATCCTGTAACATGCATCGACCCAGAACTGGCGATTCATTTCACATATGATAATATACATGTTTCAGTGCCATTCTCCCAAACCATCCCACCCTCATCCTCTCCCACAGAGTCCTAAAGACTGTTTTATACATCTGTGTCTCTTTTGTTGTCTTGTATACAGGGTTATCATTTGTATCTTTCTAAATTCCATATATATGCATTAGTATATTGTATTGGTGTTTTTCTTTCTGGCTTTCTTCACTCTGTATAATAGGCTCTAGTTTCATCCACCTCATTAGAACTGGTTCAAATGCATTCTTTTTAATGGCTGAGTAATACTCCATTGTGTATATGTACCAAAGCTTTCTTATACATTCATCTGCAGATGGACATCTAGGTTGCTTTTTTTTGAAAACAATTATCTATGATACTCAAGTTACTAATGTTTAGAAATTCTTTTCTCCCAGGTTTTCACCCCTGTCTTATATTATTGCAGATAATGGAAATTTGGAGAATTTGAAATGAGAGAAGTGTATATGAGCATCATTCCGATGTTCACAGAGTCAGTAAAGAATGGAATTCATTCCTTTCCATTAATATAATGGAATAGTATAAACATTGGGACACCTAGTTCAACAGAATTCTTTGGCCACTTTGTATCTTTGTATTATTATATTACATGTAAGTCCTGACTTCCCAGTTAAATAATAAGTCCCTGAAGATCTGGAATATATTTTTGGCCTCTAAATATCCCTAGCACCTACCATCTAACAGGGCCCTATAACTAATCACTGAATAAGTTATGCAACATGATTTTTAAAACGTTATGAAAAAAATTGTGTAGGCTGAAAATTTCCTAATTACTAAAAAGTAAGACCTTATGGCAGAAAGTGAAGAGGAACTAAAAAGCCTCTTGATGAAAGTGAAAGAGGAGAGTGAAAAAGTTGGCTTAAAGCTCAACATTCAGAAAACTAAGATCATGGCATCTGGTCCCATCACTTCATGGGAAATAGATGGGGAAACAGTGGAAACAGTGTCAGACTTTATTTTTTTGAGTTCCACAATCACTGCGGATGGTGATTGCAGCCATGAAATTAAAAGATGCTTACTCCTTGGAAGGAAAGTTATGACCAACCTAGAAAGCATATTAAAAAGCAGAGACATTACTTTGCCAACAAAGGTCCGTCTAGTCAAGGCTATGGTTTTTCCCGTGGTCATGTATGGAAGTGAAAGTTGGACTGTGAAGAAAGCTGATCGCCGAAGAATTGATGCTTTTGAACTGTGGTGCTGGAGAAGACTCTTGAGAGTCCCTTGGACTGCAAGGAGATCCAACCAGTCCATCCTAAAGGAGATCAGTCCTGGGTATTCATTGGAAGGACTGATGCTAAAGCTGAAACTCCAATACTTTGGCCACCTCATGTGAAGAGTTGATTCACTGGAAAAGATTCTGATGCTGGGAGGGATTGGGGGCAGGAGGAGAAGGGGACGACCGAGAATGAGATGGCTGGATGGCATCACAGACTCAATGGAGGTGGGTTTGAGTGAACTCCAGGAGTTGGTGATGGACTGGGAGGCCTGGGGTGCTGTGATTCATGGGGTCACAAAGAGTTGGACACGACTGAGTGACTGAACTGAACTGAAGCAATTTTCTACAAAACTCAGTGAAAAGGGTATATAGACATCAATCATTGATTTTCTATTGTAAACTGAAACTCATTCTGGTGTAATTAATGGTTATTTGATTTTTAATTGACAGTTCCTCCCATAAATCATATTGTATACAGCTAAGTAGTTGTTACTTCACAAATAGCTTAGCTAGTATATGATCATATTTATTACAATTTGGTATATTCTGAATTTATACATTCAATTTAAAGTTTTAATGCAGTAAAAGTGGGGACTCCACAACTACCTAGTATATTTATGTGTGGTTTCCTCCTTCCCTTTGAAACTATAAATTGAGACCCAGAATATCTCAGTTTAGAAGGTAAGTGTCCAGATCTTATAGTCTTAGGGATGCCTTTCTTCTCTGAACTCTATAGCTACCACTCTGTCCTGTAGGTTTGACCTTTTGTTACAGGGCTGTAATGCTATTTTAGTCTTTGGTATTTTCCTACCTCCCCAGCCACATTACAGGTTTATTGAAAGCAAAGACCACGTATCTTACAATTCTGTATTCCAAGAGTCTAATGGAGTTTTACTTATCCAGAAAGTAATCAGTTAATATTTTCTGGAATCTTACAGGTAGGTCCATAGACACATTTCCCATTGCAAGCCCACAATAAAGGCAACAAGTGTAAGTTTATTTATTCAACTCCCAATTCATGAAAAAGGAAAAGGCAGAGGAACCAGAGATCAAATTGCCAACAACTGCTGCATCATAGAAAAAGAAAGGGAATTCCAAAAAAAATCTACTTCTGCTTCCTTGTCTATGTGAAAGCCTTTGACTCTGTGGATCACAAGAAATTGTAGAAAAGTCTTAAAATAATGAGAATACCAGACCACCATACCTGTCTCCTGAGAAACGTATATGCAGGACAAGAAGCAACAGTTAGAACCAGACATGGTACAAACACACTGGTTCCAAACTGGGAAAGGAGTACATCAAGGATGTATATTGCTACCCTGCTTATGTAACTTATATGCAGAGTACATCACACAAAATGCCAGGCTGTATGACTCATAAGCTTGGGTCAAGAATACTGGGAGAAATATCAACAACCTCAGATATGCAAAGGATATGTCTTTAATGGCAGAAAGTGAAGAGGAACTAAAGAGCCTCATGATGAAGGTGAAAGAGGAGAAGTGAAAAAGCTGGCTTGAAACTCAACATTCAAAAAACTAAGATCATGGCATCTGGTCCTATCACTTTATGGCAAATAGATGGGGAGACAGTAGAAACAGTGACAAATTTTATTATCTTGGTCTCCAAAATCACTGCAAATGGTGACTGTAGCCATGAAATTAAAAGACATTTGCTCTTTGGAAGAAAAGCTATGACAAACCCAGAGAGCATATTAAAAAGCAGAGACATCAGTTTGCCCACAAAGATCTGTGCAGTCAAAGCTGTGGTTTCTCTAGCAGTTATGTATGGATGTGAGAGGTGGACCATAAAAAAGGCTGAGAGCTGAAGAACTGATGCTTTTAAACTGTGGGGCTGGAGAAGACTCTTGAGAGTCCCTTGGACAGCAAGGAGATCAAACCAGTCAATCCTAATGGAAATCAACCCTGAATATTCACTGGATGGACTGATACTGAAGCTGAAACTCCAATACTTTGGCCACCTGATGCAAAGAGCTGACTCATTGGCAAAGTCCCTGATTCTGGGAAAGACTGAGGACAAAAGGAAAAGAGGGCAACAGAGGATGAGATGATTGGATTGCACCACTGACTCAATGGACATGAGTTTGAGCAAACTCTAGGAGATAATGAAGGACAGGGAAGTCTGGTGTGCTACTGTCCATGGGGTCGCAGAGAGTTGGACAGACTTAGTGAACGAACAACAGCAATTTATGAAACAATCTTAATGCAGAAATAGCTATTTTCCTTTTATAATAATTTAACTACTCTAAAAATATTTAGGTCTTTTGGTTACTTCATACAGTTTAGTCTGTGATCTTATGCAGATGTAGGATATTCAAGATTTAAATTGCCTTTCAGTTTAGTTCAGTCACTCAGTCATGTCTGACTCTTTGCGACCCCATGAATCACAGCACGCCAGGCCTCCCTGTCCATCACCAACTCCCGGAGTTCACTCATACTCATGTCCATTGAGTCGTTGATGCCATCCAGCCATCTTATTCTCTGTCGTCCCCTTCTCCTCCTGCCCCCAATCCCTCCCAGCATCAAAATCTTTTCCAGTGAGTCAACTATTTACATGAGGTGGCCAAAGTATTGGAGTTTCAGTTCATCTAAAATAAATTTATTGGATAAATGAATTTGTTCTTTATCAATATTTCAGTACACATTAAAATATGTTGGCTTTTTAATTATTGAAAAAAGATAGTATATTAATAAAAATTTATGTGTTGGCCTGACTCATATCTCAGAAATGTACTTATAATCCTTAAATTTATGTAATTAGCCTAGATTTTGAAGTATTTGGGAGCTTTGTTCAGGGGAACCTGCCCTAGAACTCTAAAAGTATAGTAAATACAACATTTGTAAAGGCTGTAAAAAAGAAACACTTTGTGAAAAACTATGTAAATTGGGGTCCACAGAATCCTTTTTAAGGTTTAGGATAAGGACATAATTTCTCTCATTAAATTCCTTTGGTATGGATATGATAGTTCAATATTTCATAAATATTTAATGAATTATTTCCTACATTTTTTGTGTTTGAACAAGTGAAGTTTTGTTTGGAATATAAGTCTAGCTGCTAGGGGAAATAGGTAATTATAAATGCTTGCACTGTGTCTGGAAAACGTCTGGAAAAATAATTTCTAAGTTTTAGAGAGGTCAGGAAGGATGTTTAAGGGTATTCTCTATGGTATAAACTTGAGAGTGCCCAAAAAGAGTACTTCTACATTCTTAATTCTTGAAGTATTACTATTATTAAAAATAATATCACTAGCACAAATAGTGAAACTGACAGAAGTAAAATAGTGTAGAAATCATGCTAGGTGTCTTACTTGTTTAAGCTTGTTTAAGCTACAACTCTGCTTCTGCAAGGCATGAAGATCTTTTTTTGTTGTTTGTTTTGTACATTGGAATAAACTAAAGCTTAGATGCCTAAGGATTGAAGCAAATAAGTCCTGAAACTAAGTCTGATCCTAAATCTCTCATATTTCAGGAACCTGTGTTCTTAATTGCTTCATGTTGATTTCCTGTGCTGAGGAAAAGTTATTTTTCCTACAGTATAGGTAGATCTTTGCATACTGGTTCTGGCATCATCTCACACAGGAGCTTCCAATAACCGCCAGTCACATGGTGACAATTATGCTTGATTAAGCATATCCAGTAAGTACTTGATAGACTTTTTCCCATAAATACTGACATTCTGCAGCCAAAGGGAAAAGAACACTTGCTATTATTCTAAGCGCCTTGGCCATCTCCCCTTGTCCCTAACAATAATACCAGGCTCTGAGTTTCCTGAGAACAGTGTTCCCAGATTCTTGCCTCAGCCTGATTCCAGGGTGTCTATTTCAGAGTACTTTGAATTTCTGAAGTCTATAAGTCTACCAGCAGACAGGTGATGATTTAAGAGGTTTGCGGAGATGTTTGGTAAAGGGTCATTGTTGTTATTGGTCATTCTATCCCTGATAATTCATTTAGAATCCTCTAAAAATATATAGGAAAGATGCATTGAAAATTATGCGTGCTAAGTTGCTTCACTAGTGTCCAATTCTTTGCAGCTGTATGGACTATAGCCCACCAGGCGCCTGTATCCATGGGATTCTCCAGGCGAGAATACTGGAGTGGGTTATCATGCTCTCCTCCAGGGGATCTTCCTAACCCAAGGATCTAACCCGAGTCTCTTGCATCTCCTGCATTGGCAAGTGAGTTCTTTACCACCAGTACCACCCAAGAAGTCCTTTGAAAATTATAAATGTATGGTATTACGAGAATCTAAACGACCTCACAACCCACTCCAGTATTCTTGCCTGGAAATTCCATGGACAGAGGAGCCCGGTGGACTACAGTCCGTGAAGTCGCAAAGAGTCAGACAAAACAGCACAGGGCAGGCAGGCAAACAACCTCCAAAGAAAATAAGAATAACACACTGACTTACAACCCACCGAAAAGATGACGTTAGCAATGGTTTTCAAAAATTGTATCAGAATCTGTTAAAGGACTTGATACAGCTCTGGGTACTATGCTCCCTGCCTCAGAATATTATACTCTCAAACATAGAATATTAAGGGAATGCATGCATGCATGTGTGGTCAGTCATGTCCAACTCTGCGACCCCATGGACTATAGTCTACCAGGTTCCTCTGTCCATGGAATTTTCCAGACAAGAATACTGAAATGGGTTGCCATTTCCTACTCCAGGGGATTTTTCTGACACAGGGATTGGACCCACATCTCTTGTGTTTCCTATGTTAGCTAGCAGATGAATTCTTTACCACTGTGCCACCTGGGTATCCCCAGGGGAACATAAGTGGCTTAAGATAGTATTTTATGTGGCACGCTAACACAGACCAAAGCAGCATTCCTGAATGGCTCTCTCCAAGTATAACTCAGTGGTTCAGACTTTTCCTATAGTCTCCACAACTCAGAGTTAATTGCTTGCAGGTATATAGCTAGAGGGGTAGGGAAGCACAGAAAGAGTGTGGAAAACCTAATGAGGGGAGAACATGAACCTCAAAGAAGATCTTATGGTGCAAGCCCTAACTTTACTCAGAACTGGTCACATGGACTGAATTGAATGCCAGAGGGCTCATGATAAGCCCAGGTGCCTAATAGGCTCAGTTCGATGAACGCATGGCCTTTTCTCTGCCTTATGGGTTTTATGAGTAAGGCTGGATAGAACAGATAAAAGCAAAATCAAGTAAGCATGGAAAACTTTGATCATAATAGAATTTTAATGGATGCCCAACAATGCCTTCATAGTTAATATAGGCTGGTGCAAAGACTATTTGATCATAATGTGACTTTTAGGCAGGTTATTTTCATTTTCATCACCTGTAGTATGGTCCTTGGGAGAATGCAGAGACTATTGATAAGGAATACCTGAAACCAGGGCTGGCTTTATGGGCATGTAACCTGTATTGTTGCATAGAACTCTGTTCTCACAAAGGCCCCACATTCAGATTAATGCTCTGCTATTGCTGTCTTAAAATTCTTAGTAATTTCAAACAAGGGGCCTTGCATTTTCATTTTGCACTGGGCCAATATTCTAAGCACTCTGGCTATCTCCCATTTTGTAGCTAGTCCTACTTGAAATTCATGTTTAATCAGAGACTAGACCTAGGGTCAATGATAAAATGAAGATACAATCTTTAAGATGAAGTTAATGCTAATCGACCTTTTAAAGACAAGTTACAATGGCAAAGCTGTGTGTGTATACACACACACATACACACTAGCACATGTGAAAATGTGCATAGGCAGGATGTATTTTCTCTTAGGACAAAGTTGATTGGGAGCAATTTGTTTTAATTGATATTCATTGAGCATCATTCCATTGTTTATTGTTAGCTAGTCATGTGAAGAGTTGGTTGATGTCTATAGCACAAACATTTGTTTCAGATAAATGGGTGTTTCAGTTGGGTAAGTTTTAATTAAGCAACCTTTATTGGATAAGAAGTTGTTTTTGAAAGTATGAGAAAATAACTATAGTTTGCTAATTCTGTTTTCCAGAATCTAAAGATATTGAATCATATCTACTACAACCCTGAATATGATTTTGACTACAAATGACCCAAGTATTTGGTATCAAAATAAGGAATAAGAAACTTTTCCAATGTAATGTGTTAAATTTTTTTCTACTGCATATACCTAGACACCATTTAACTGTTCTCAAGCATATTGAGCAATTTGATTCTGAAATGAATGACTTATTTTTAAAGCCTACTTCCACACCACTTACCTGTATCACTATTCTAGCATATCACTTTTCATAGGTATTTATTTATTTACACATTTGCCAAAGAACACTGAACTCTTAACTCTTTGAGAACAGAAGCTGTTGCCATTTATTTTGCTATTTATTCCAAGAGCTGAGTAGAGTTTCCAGAACTCTACTAGAGTTTCCAGGATCTAGAACATGTTTAATAAATATTTAATGAATAAACTAAGAAATAAATCATTATAAAGAATGTCATTTTTCTTTCAGCAAAATAAATATTTCCAAGGCTTAAAGGAAACTTCTGTTCATAATAAAACCAAAATCAGGATGTTTTTGATTTGCAAGAACATTTTAAACTTGCATTATGCTCTTAAGTCCATAGCAGCTATGTTCCACATTGGAATGAAAGAAAGCATATTCTTAAAAAGTGAGATCCTAAAACATCTTAAGGATAAAAATAGCAAATATTTAACTGTCATATTCAGGGGCTTCCCAGGTGTCTCAGTGGTAAAGAATCTGCCTGTGAATGCAGGAGATGCAGGAGACTTGTGTTTAATCCCTGAATCAGGAGGATCCCCAGAGGAGGAAATGGCAACCCACTCTAGTATTCTTGCCTGGGCAATCCGGTGAACAGAGTACCCTGGCGGGTTATAGTCCATGACCTTGCAAAGAGTTGGACATGACTTAGTGACTGAACATGCATGTCATATTCAGAAGTTATTTTATTGAAGGAGATTTTTGTCCTGTTTAAAAAAAACGGTTTGCTTGAATACATTCATACAACACATGTATAAGTAAAGAATAATATATATATATATGTATATATAGTTTTCAAAGGATTTATATGTTGGTATACTTTGGTATTAAACTTGCTGCTAATAATATAGTTTTTCCCATGGTCTACTAGTAATGACCATGAATAGGTGTCACTATCCTTTTGTTTAAGGCTAAATCTGGTTTATTTACTGTATTAGATTCCTGTGACTGACTATAACACAAAATCCATAACTTAAAACAACAGAAATTTTTTTTCACCTAGTTCTCAAGGGCAAAAGTCCAGGACAATATCACTGAACCAAAATCCAAAGCATATCTGCAGGGTCACACTTCATTTGGAGGGTCTAAAGGAAAATCCATTCCTTGCCTCTTCCGGCTTCTGATAGCTTCTAACATTCCTCAGCTTATGGACACATCCAGCCATCAAAGCCAGCATCCTCAAATCTGTTCTGTGTTTTCACATTGCCTTCTCTTTATGTGTCATATCTCCTTCCTCTCTTTTACAAGGACACTTGTGATTGCATTTAGGGCCCACTCAGATAATCCAGGATAATCTCCCTGTCTCGAGATCCTTAACTTAATCACATTTGCAAAGACCCTTTCCCCAAATAGGGATTCACTGGTGGCTCAGAGGTAAAGCCTCTGCCTGCAATGTGGGTAGACCCGGGTTTGATCCCTGGGTAGGAAGATCCCCTGGAGAAGGAAATGGCAACCCACTCCAGTACTCTTGCCTGGAAAATTCCATGGGCTACAATCCATGGGGTCACAAAGGGTTGGACACAACTGAGCGACTTCATTTTTTCACTTTTTCCCAGATAAAGTAACACTTATGAGTTTCTATGGATTAGGATCTTCTGTCTTTGAGGGCAATTATTCAGCCTGCTGCATTTGCTCTGTTTACTCTTGTATTAATGAAATGTAGCGGGATGCTGGCTGATGTAAAGTGGTGTACTTTTCTCTATGCTCACCGACACAGGAATGAGGATGCTGTATAGAGAATTATAAACTAAATAACACTTTAAGGAAAAACGCTGCCTAAAGAAGTAGGCTTTGGCAAGTAGAGCTCAGAGAGGGAGCTCATAACTTCATGATAATACCTCACATAAATTAAAGTAATGTTAATTGTCTCCCCCACAGCAAGGCCATTAAGCAGTTTATTGCTCCTACCTTTAGAATTTATTCTGGTATTTCTTGTGGTCCTACCTTTTCAATGGTATTTTACTTTTTACCCAGAAGGGATATAAACACTTCCTTGACAGTCCTTTCTGGTATATTTCATCTCTAAGTATAACAAGAGGAGGAAATAAATGATCAAATAGGTGCTGATAAGCTCTGCGGCAATCAAAGATAAAAGGCTCCAGAAAGACATCAGGATGTCGAATTTCATTTTGAAACACAGTTCTTAACAACTGGAGAGAATAAGTGTGTCTACATTCCCTAGTTATGAACAGCTAAACTGTCAGTGACCTTGTCACTAACCAGGGAGGAATTTTCTATTTCATTTTCCCTCTCTGTTGAGGTAAGACTCTCAGCACCAGGAAAAAGGAGATTGTATTCCTTCACCACATTTTATTCATCTCCTACTATGTGTCAGATATTATGTATGAAGCCTTGGCTCATACAACTCCCTTCTTTCTGTTGATAACTTTCCATGTAATTTTCAAGTCTTTGGAACTTTGCCAAATTCTATGCTTGGACATTTACAACTGGACCAAGGTCACAAAAGGACAGCTTAGTTGGAAAGGGGGAAAATGGAGGAAAAAAAAATTGCTAAGAAGTTACATAAATGTCCTCTAGCACATTCCCTGTTCTGAGGGCTAATGTACTGTAGCAATTCATCAGTCATTCTAATAGTCTTTTAACTTCTGTCTGAAAGCCTACTAAATGCTAACATCTTAAATGTTTAATATTCTAAAACATATTTTCATTAATCATGGAAATTATCTAGGCATCTATATTTTACAATAACTCTCTTCGGAGATTGCAGCCTAAGGCTTTGTGTATGAGAGACCCACATTGGTGAATGATACTGTAGATGAAATATAACATATAGAATTTTAAAAGATGAAAAGTTGCTAGTGAAGTTTCAGTAGCTATGTGTTGTCACAATTATTAAAAAAATGATATTAATGTCATGTACTTCTGATTAAGTAGCAAGCAACTAAAATACGCACTAGCTTCCTTCTATTCTATTACTTAGTTGGTGGATGGGTATTAATGGGGTCGATTTTTAAAATTTTTTTGGTGAAGTTGTCGGTCATGTCCGACTCTTTGTGATCCCATGGACTGTAGCCTACCAGGCTCCTCCATCCATGAAATTTTCCAGGCAAGAGTACTGGAGTGGGTTGCCATTTCCTTTTCCAGTGGATCTTCCTGACCCAGGGGTTGAACCCAGGTCTCCCACATTGCAGGCAGGCGCTTTACCATCTGAGCCACCAGAGTAGATGGTATATTGTCCTAATAGAAATGACCCTATGTTTCATCACAAAATGGACTGTGGACTCCATTGTTATGAGATAGAATATGAGTTCCTTGCAGTTAGGTTGGCCTGAACAGCACCATGAAAACCTCCATTTATATATGCCAGTCACCCTAATTCCAAGGATTCTTAGTTGCTTGGGAAAAGGAGAAATATAGTTGTGGGCCCCCTGAAACAGATGAATGAGGAATTGCAAGAAAAAACGCCATGAATTTTGGTAGTGTTAGTGGAAATGCTTTACCCTGAAACTACTTGATTTCAGCAGGGATGGAGGTTGGTAGTGAAATAGAAATGACCTGTGACCATGGAAATGTAGAGCCATGGAGGAGGGCTCACTGGACTCGAGAACATGATCTAAGTAGCTGGGAATGAGAGCAATGGTAGTGGATCAGTGCACTTGCCCATCTCCCAAGAGGAAACAGATGGCACAGTAACATTCAGTTCAGTTCAGTTCAGCCGCTCAGTCGTGTCCAACTCTTTGCGAACCCATGAATCACAGCACGCCAGGCCTCCCTGTCCAGCACCAACTCCCGGAGTTCACTCAAACTCATCTCCATCAAGTTGGTGATGCCATCCAGCCATTAGGACAATTCAAAAAAATCTTCTTTATAAAGGGACTAATTACAAATTCGTGGGCAGAGTGGAGAGTAGGGAAACCATTTGTGGCCATGCAGGTAGTGAAAGCTAACAGCTGTTGTTAAATACAGGCCTTAGGAGATGAGAGAAAGGAGCAACTACCAGAATTTGAAGGAAAGGGAGTCATAAAAAGTCACCTCTGAGGGTTTATTGACCTTTGATTAAGGGAGACGGCCAGCACAAGGTGATCTCATGCAGAGAAAAAACACCCTGACTTCTCTCCCATCTCTCCCTTCAGTCTTCTTGATGGGACTTTCCATTCATTGAGCCAAACAGGAACCTGAAAACACAGATTAAGAATACGGTCCCCACAGATTAGCTTCCCTGAGTGGATACCAGGGCTTCACATATGGAGAGTGGGGGTGATACAGGGAGTCAGAAACATCTAATTTCAGTATGAATACCACTTCTTTAGTTATGTGACAAAAATCATAACCTCTCTTTGAATGCCTTTCTTATGTTTCTTTTCCTTAAGCATTTCTTGTATGGTTAGTTTCTTTCACAGTATCACGTGATACTATATATTTATTATCTTAACAAAATTTCTAGTAGCAGTGCTGCTTCCCCAGTACATAAGCATGAACTACCTTAGCCTCTGAGTAATCAGATATTTTAAGAAAACACACAGCTACTTGCCATCCAGACAGTTCTGAACTTTATTCTGAACATTCCTATACCGTTTGGTATGACAGTGTGCTTCTAAATATCTGTTGTCTATACCAGTAAAGGAACTCCAAGGTCTTCACTTTTTTACATTGTTGGCCTTCTCTCTTTTTCTTTTTTTTTTTTTTCAGAAGTTTGGATGGACTTTCTTGGGGCTACTCTGAGTCCCTCACAGTGTTCCAGGAACCTATTGGTTTTGCCATTGACTTTGCTCTTTGGATATTTGGGGAGGGAAGGCAGGAGGACCATCCTTCCTGGGAGAGATGAGGCCCTTTTGGGGGACTGAGATGAGGTATGGGAAAAGTAGGAAATTCAACAGGAGCAGAGTCTGGTGGGGCCTGGAAGCAGCCAGGGCTTCCTCTGGGAGAATGGAGGTCATGGAGTGTTGGCTTCATGAGAGAGAAGGTGGCAGTAGCAGGGCCTCAAGTCAGGAAGAGCAGATAGGCGGCGTTTGGGGCACTGAATGTGTACACCAGTCAGGCCACAAGAGCCATGACCAGGTGTGGCCAGAGACTGTGCTTGTGGAGGTAGAGAAGGCTGATCTGATGAGGGTAGCCCAGCCAGTCCGGGGACCCAGCAGCCCTGTGGCCAGTGCAAGGCAAGCTAGCTTCTGGCCACATCCCAGGTGTGCCCACCATACCCGGGCACAGCAGGGAGGGTTCAGGGTGATGCCCAGACCCAGGTTCAGGGAGACAAAGGGCTGGCTGTCCAAGTGTACCCACTTGGGCCGTTTACACCACTTAGAGACTAGGTTGATGGACCAAGAAAGATCCAGGCCCAGTGTAAAGAGAGTCAATAGACATGGCTGGCACCCAGCAAGAAGGCCAGTGAGGGCAACCCGTAGGAGCTTAGTTTCCACTCTACGGGCATGCAGGGGGCATCAGCCAGCCCAGGACAGCACCAGTTATTAGGCCAGTCAAGCCCTGGTGAGAGAAATATGCGGAGGAAGACCCAGGACAAGCCGATTGCCAGCAGGAAGGTCAATAAGCCAAGCTAGGTATCACCCTTACCCAGTGACCGTGGAACCAGGTGGCCATCTTGGAGGAGATAGCCGTCGTTATGGGCCAGAGGGCCCCTGCCACAGGAGCAGTGTGGGAAGGGCTGCCTGGACCAGTTTCATAAGAGGAGAACAGGTGAATATGGGCTGGAGTCTAGCTGTAGTGCCCAGACTCATCGACCCACCTAAAGGGCCTGTCTCCAAAAAGAAACCACTTGAAGAGGAGGTTGAGCTACTGGGTGAAGAGGCTGATCCATACCACCATGATGCCCACCTGGCGAGAGGAATAGTAGGCCATGGGATGGAGAACAGAAAGAGACTCTTGGAGTGGCCCATAAAGGTGATCCAGAGCCACACGTTCTCCAACCAGGGCAGCTGGTTCGCAGCACCTCAACTATCATGATCCCTGTGCCTGGCATGGACTCCATGGCCACCAAAGAGCTGGCCTGACCAGGGTTTGGTCTGAGGTGGTGCATCCCTCCTTTGCTGCTGTGAAGATGGATATGTAATATCCAGGGCTCGATTCCTTCCAGACCAGACCTTTTTCCTCCGGTGCTGCTACCCTCCAAAGATATTTCGAGATCTCTTGGAAAGAAGGCTAGGGGCTACTCCTATTCTAGGGAGCCAGGCATACCAAGCAAGTGCTGAAGTGGCACCCTAAGTTTGCACACACAGCTGGTTAATTGGTCCATGCCTTCCTCCCCCCAGCTCAAGACTCTCATACTTGAGTTCATTCACTATTGATTTGGAAGCCTCTTAATTCTGAGGGGTTGTCCCTAAAGTCTTGAGTGTTCTTATATATAGCACAGAATAGTCATACTTCCTCCCAGTTCTAAGCTTGTTTGCTTTGCCCCTCTCGTTTCCATAGTTTGCTTCTAATTATATTTCTCTAGTAAAACGCTTAACCCTTTCTTCCTGAATCATGGATTCTAAGGTGCAATAAAAGTCCAAAGGGAAATATATATGTTGTTATATAGAAAGACAGATTTTTCCCCCCAGAGCATTTTCAGTGATTTCTGCAGGAATGAATGAGTAAAGATTTTAAGAATGAATAGTGTCAGAAAACCAACTTACTATTGTGTACAAGTCTCTGCAGCCCCTGGGTACAAGTACTTCTTTATTTCCTTTTGTTGAGTTCTCTATCTTTTTATGAATATGCATATTGGGGAAAAAACTTCCATCTGCTCCCTTTTAGCTGATTCTATCACTTTTTTGAGCTGTGCATCATTATGAGGCTTCAGAGAAAAATGATCATTTACATTACATATGGATGTAAAGGAGAGAAGGAGTTGATGAATTGCAAACAAGTATAATCTATATGGACAAATTGTGCCGGAAGTGATTTCACCCCATTTTACTCTGCAAATGGAATGATTCCTACCCAATCATTTGGCCAAGTACTCACAAACTCAGAGAAGAAAACCATCCTGTCGGCCTGTGCAGCAGGATTACACCTCTCCCTATGAAGAAACAGGGACTTCCCTGGTGGCTCAGACAATAAGGAATCCGCCTGCAACGCAGGAGACCCAGGTTTGATCCCTGGGTTGGGAAGATGCCCTGGAGAAGGAAATGGCAACCCACTCCAGTACTCTTGCCTGGAGAATCCCATGGACAGAGGAGCCTGGCGGGCTACAGTCCATGGGGTCGTGAAGAGTCAGACATGACTGAGCAACTAGCACTATATAAAGAAACAGTGCTTTGGTCTAGGGCTCACCAGGGACTCCAGAGGTCAAAAGACATCTCTGAACATTCTAATGTTATTCTTTATAGGTTCTCCTGTCATGGTTTCTTAATTTACAATATAATGTGGGCACACTGCTATACTGTGTATGTGAGAAATTTGCATGATGGAGTAAGAAATACGAAGTAACGAAAATATTTTCCTGGTAGCCTCTCCCTCTGCACTTAATTTCCCAGGGTAGATCATTTGCCTAAATGCCCAGGTAGCGCTAGTGGTAAAGAGCCTGACTGCTAATGCAGGAGACATAAGAGATGCGAATTCGATCCCTGGGTCGGGAAGATCCCCTGGAGGAGAGTATGGCAACCCACTCCAGCATCCTTGCCTGGAGAAATCCCATGGACCAAGGAGTCTGGCAGGCTACAGTCCACGGGGTCACAAAGAGACACAACTGAAGCAACTTATCACACATGCATGCACCATATAAATTTAAAAATATATGCCTTACTTTCAGTGTGTCTTTCCACAAGGGCTTTTCTGTTGGCTATATCACACTCAGCTGTGACCCTATACTGTATACACCAAGGCCAGAGGTGCAGCCATAATCCCTTAACATAGGCATTCATTTCTATATTCAGTCATTTATCCTTAAATGATTATTCCTATCATGTGCCAAGAGTAAAGAATCAGAGCTAAATGCAATAAAACCTCTTCCTAAACTAACAGGAGTAAACAAAGAAACATTTTGTCATGACAGAATGGTCTTTGGCTGTGAAAGTCTGTTAAATCAGCTGACTCTCTCCTTGATGCTGGAGAACACAGTTGTCTTAGCCCTCAGGCATTTGTGTCTGAAGGATTTCAGATCACTACAAGATCATGCCAGTGTTATAGTAACAGGTGCACTGCTTTGATTTTATGTTCAGGCATCAGTTTTTACGCACACACTGCATGCCTCGTGCTGAGTGTTTTGAACACATTATCTCATTTAATCGACAAAATGCTATGGAATGTTAGTACAACAATTATGTATATTTTACAATGGGAACAAAACGAAGCTCAGAGGATAAGTGACCTGCCCAAAGTCACACAGTCCTCAAACCAGCATCTCCAGTTGATGTGATGAGGTCAACACTGGGTGGGATGAGATGAATTCAGTGTTAAGACAGGAAGTAGCAGAGAGTGAAGGTTACTTCCATCATATTTCCATAGCCACAAAACCTGGTCAAATTTAGAAACTGCTGTTCTTTTGCCTATATTTAGTCCCTATTCATTTTGCTTTCAACCTTTACATAATTTTAGCATGACTTCCCACTTTATGAAGGAGTACTTGAAGTCTGCCTGCTGATTAGTTATACAATTTTCTTTATCGGCGGTGGCGGGGTAGGTGGGGATGGAAGTACGTGTGTGGGGTGATGGAGTATCTAAAATTTCATCATATTATTTTCTCAGAACTTATGCTTGTAACGGAAGTTTCTCAACATGAAATGTCATCAGTTTGGCCTCACTCAGGAAGTTGCAAGGCACTTGACTAACCTCAGTGAGTTGGATGTTATCTAAGACTTGAAAATCTTTAGCTGCCTGGCATTTTAGGACTTTCAAAAGTTATCTTATTTATTAATGAATTATTTTCTTAGTTTAGTTGATGAAAAAATTTATGATGAAATACTTCATGGTGAAGGTATATTCCTGTTTTTGTAAGCAATAGAATGGTGTGTGTGTGTGTGTGTGTGTGTGTGTGTTGGGGGTGGAGGGGGGTGACCAGGATTTAAATCATCCAATTTTTGCTCTTTTCAAAACAGTATTGTAAAGATTTTATCCATTTATCTGAAATAAAATTTCTCTGACCATGCATTCTGTCACAACAAACTTGAGTCTGTAAATATAGGCTCTCCCTAGGACCAGAATAATCATTGAATTCCAGAGCATGAAAAAGTTTTACAGCCTTTCTGTACTGAAAGATTCAGCTGGTTCCAGTGGAGAGGCTCTGGTGAGATGATGGTGTGCTTAGTCATGTCCAACTCTTTTGCAACCCCATGGACTATAGCCCGCCAGGCTCCTCTGTCCATGGAATTTTCCATCCAAGATACTCAAATAGGTTGCCATTTCCTCCTCCAGGGGATCTTCCCTATCCAGGGAATGAACCCACGTCTCTTGCGTCTCCTGCAATGGCAGGCAGATTCTTTACCACTGTGCCACCTGGGAAACTCATAGATTGATCAGATTGATTTAAATATAGATATGGAATGTGTATGGGAATAATAATTATATTTAATGCACTCCAGCAAACAACTCCTAAATGCCCACTCTGTACCTGGTTTTATACTTGCAATTAAAAAGACTAAACAAAATAATCTCTGTCACAAGAAGATCACCGTGCCATGGGAGGGCAAGTGTCATAATAAATAAAGTATAATATGATGTGTTTTAACCAACAGAGACACAAGTTGCTATGGAAACACAAAGAGGAGAACACCAAAGGGAATCATGGAAGGCTTCACAGAAGAAGTGGTTTTGGTGGTGAGTCTCAGGACAAAAAACAGAGGGAGGCTTCTGGATATAGAAAATAGCAGGAGCCACTCCAGGAAAATACATAATGTAAGAAAAGCCAAAAAAGGAATAGTGAATTCAGGACGCTGCAAGTATATTGCTTTGGCTGGAGAGTGTAGCGTGAGAGGTGGGAGAGGAAAGATATGACTCATAGGGTAGGTTAAAAATTGTTGGGGAGGATTTTATATATCCTGGAAGGTTTAAATACTATACTAGAGACAATGAAGAGCCATCAAACATTTTTAAGCTGAAAGTATGTGATTTAATTTTTGTGATAAATCACATACTGAATTGTGCCTTCCCCATCCCCTCAATTTCATATGTTGAAGCTCTAAACCCCATCATATGGTATTTGAAGATGGGGTCTTTGGGAGCTAGGTTTAGATTAGGTCATGAGGGTAAGGACATCGTTATGGGATAATGAGAGCCTGGGGTCTCTCTCTGCCTTGTGAGAATACAGCAAGAAGACAGGTCAGAAAGAGAGATCTCAGCAGAACTCAACATGCTGGCAACTTGATCTCGGATGTCTAGCTTCCCAAACTGTGAGAAATGTTTCTACTGTTTAAGTCACCCAGGCTATGGTGTTTTATTAGGGCAGCCTGTGCTGATACATACAATTATTCAGGAAGTTGGCCAAAACAGATGTGGAGTTCAGGAAGGAGACTGAGGTGAGGTGATTGATTTGGAAATCATATACAGATGGTAAAGCGTCTGCCTCCAATGCGGGAGAACCGGGTTCAACCCCTGGGTTGGGAAGATCTCCTGGAGAAGGCAATGGCAACCCACTCCAGTACTCTTGCCTGGAAAATCCCATGGACGGAAGAGCCTGGTAGGCTACGGTCCCTGGGGTCGCAAAGAGTCGGACACGACAGAGCGACTTCACTTTCACTTTCATATATATATATATAAATATGTTTTATAAGCATATATACTGACAATAAAACATTATCTGGTAGAAATTTTTTTGTCTGAAGTTCTAAGGTGACATATACTTTAACAGTCTGGAGAATACCAAATGCATACAGTTGTTTATCATTAAAATTAGGGTATTTCAAAATTAAAAATATTTACACTTAAAAATGAGAAATCTGAAAAAAATTAAAAAATGAGAAATCTGTACAATTATTAAAATTAGTTTTACTAAATCAGAATTGACAATATGTTTTATCTATACTTTCATACAGAAAACAGTGAAGAAATCAACAAAAAATAATTACTAAAACGCCACTGTGGATTAGGATAAAATGTCTCCAATACTAACTCACACTTTCCCAGTAATTATAAAAATGAGTATAAATGCTGCTTGGGCAATTAAATAGACATGCTCTGTTACTATTCACTCAACAATATACACAAATTGAAAACAGGCATGTAAAATAAAAAGGGGGGGTCTTTTTGCAGAATCACATTTGCACTTATAAAATAAAGCTAAATAAACATACCCCAAACTTACATTATCCTTCTTCTGATACAGGGAAGTAAAATATTAATATTTTAGCATTTAAAGAAATAAATATACATACTATTTACAATAACTAGGAATATTAGAGATATGGGTTTTTATTTACAGTTATTCCCATTAAAACATTTTACTTCAGGTAGTATCTGCAAATACGTCTCTTTCTCTCCTATTGATTTTTTAGCTCAGGAAGAGTTAAAATAGAACACATCTGTAGATACAGAGTTGATACTGTATATTCAGTCACTTGGCTCTCTGATAGTAATCTTCTGTACCATGTCAGACAGATTTTCAGACTCCAGGTCTTCTTTACCATTATCTGAATTTTCTGATGAGATGTAACAACCAGAGTCCCTTGGGCAGTCATCTAACTGTGACTTATTTAAGATGTCTGGGCTTAAGGATAGGGCCATGGATTCACTTTCTTGCTCTTGAATAGCTGTAAATGGAAAAGAGAGAACGGGTTAGGCAGAGCCAAGAAAAGTTTTGTTCACATATTCATTCATCTTCAAGTTATTTTAACTGTTTCAAGTTCATTACAGTGGAAACTTCTGTAAGTAAATGATGTATTTGTTCATCATAAATAAGATGTTTGCTCTCAAATATTCGAGCCACTATTTCCTTAGAAGATAAAGTTTGCCCTTTGTTGCTCACTTGGAGTTTCACAGAATTCATGTGAACTGCTTACAGAAGTGCAGATCAATATGTACTCTCCTTTTACATTGATGATAAGTTGCCAAAGAAAGCAGATTGTAGCCACAGTGTGACTGATGCCTTGTCCAAATACTCCTTAAAGTAACATTAGAAGAAGTCATTTGTAGTTTAAATGTACAATCCTAGTCAATAGCCATTTTTGTGAACAATTTGAGAATCATAATAATGTTGATTAATGAATAAAAGATCAATGTGAGCAACAATATACAATAGAATTTCAATAACTTGGAATTTAATAATTTCCATGTTTGGAAAACATAGAATTCTCCTATGTTTGAATTCATCAGAAAAGTAGACATAAAAGCAGACATTGCTTTTATTTTTTGGCTGTGCCCCATGGCTTATGGGGTCTTATTTCCCCAACCAGGGATTGAACCCAGGGCATAGCAGTGACAAGTGCTGAGTCCTACCCACTGGACTGCCGGGGAATTCCTCAGGTTGGTTTTAGATAGTATAACATTGTATCTATTGAATCTGCTTTTTGTAGTTTGCTACATCTGTATTTATATTTCTGAATAACAATTATATATATTCAGGTTGGTAATCCTGTGTCATCAAACCAGTATTCTTAATAGAACAGGCATTGTCATTTTGGGTAAAAAATAATATTAGAGATGTAATGAAAGATATTTCTAAAGAATCTAAGGAGCCCTATAGTTTTACTCTTCTCAAGAATTTTTAGCATCAGTGTTCTTCTTTGTCAATGTGATGTTTCTTTCTTTCCTGAGGAGAGGAGATGGATCTTAAGCCACCATTTCTCAGCTATATGAGCATGTCTTGCTATTTCTCTTTCTAAACCTGAGACTGCTCTACTTTGGACATTGGAATAGCCCTACATTGAAAGAACATACATTTCAGGGTGGTGGTTTAAGTTCTGCCTTCAGAGGCTATGCATTTCATCTCATTCCAATGAAAAGAAAGTAGATCCAAACTTCAAAATCCTTGGAAGAAGGAAATTGTGTACTGGTGTAATTTTACTCAATTGACTCAAGTAATTTATCTTTTGGAAATCCACGCTTTATCTTGTCTACATTTCTCCCACTTTTAAATGCATTTTATAGGCTTCTGATAAATTGTCAATATTAGTTTATGGCCCACTGAATATCTAATTGCTATCAACCTCCATTACAAGAGAGCATTGAGCCTAGCATCCTTGTATCTAATGAATTAAGTTCTCCTCAATGTATTTATAATGGTACTAGTTTTGCCCCTTTCATGGAGGAATGGAGCAAAGAGTCACTTAAATGATTTCCATATTCTGTGCTTTTACATGGGAAACATAGGTTGAGAAAAGTTGGAAAAAATGATAAAAATAATTTCTTAGTCTACTCATTTTCAAAATGAATCATGACAGTTCTTTTAACCTTTTTTTCGCCACAATGAAACCACATTTATGCTAGTCTTCTGAATCTTCTCCACATTTGCCACAACTTTATTTAACTGTGGGCTCAGTTATCAGAAATTTAAGTCTAGTGATGTTGTAACTAGTTGTTGGTATAAGGAGCTTCAACTTAATGTGAACCTTTTGTGATTATTGTTTTAAAATGTTGGCTATTGTGAAGCATTTTGTCTTTATTAGTTATAAGCCTTTTAGCTTTAGGGGAACCTACTTAATCTTGACTAGTGTTGATAAGTATCAGTCATTCACTTGTGGTTCCAAGCCCTTCTTTTGTGAAAAGGCAGCACTGAAACGGGACCTCAGTCTTTAAGGAAAAAACCTTCTCTCTTCCTTTGCTTTTTTGTCTTATTGCCACTGAAATGAAAGAACTGGCTCTGTGTTCCATTATCCAAGTGTTTCTGGAAAAGACCAGAGGAATTAATCTTTTTGCAGTGCTTCCTGCCACATCAGCAGTGATCACCATATTCAGAGTGTGATTCTCTTCGTCAGAATGGCGATGGGGATAAGACCGATTTCCCCAGATATATTTGGGCTTATTACCTCAACACAAAATTGAAAGAACTGAGATCCCTTCCTCAGACTGCCATCCTAAAAGCGACTTAGTATAATAACTACTTCCAACACTGTATTTTGTTTAGGTTGATTACTGATTGTGGGACTCTTCAAGATATAAAACATAGGCTTAAAGAACTCTGATTTCTAAAATTAGCTCTTTTCCTTTCCAAAAAATAAGTACTTAGGTTGTTATTTCATTCTTAGAAAGTTCTATATGTTCACCTCAAAGGGTAACAAAGTAAAGAAACAATAAATCTAACTTTAAACAGAGAATATGCCATTTTTAATATTAGTAATAAAATGTATCTGTTTTTGTTTCCACCTGAGAAATGCTGTATCACATTCTCCATATTCTAGGAATGGTTCATTTTAAATACAGGTTATTTATTGTAGAAACCTTTCATCTGCAATTTTTATGGAAAAAGGAAATAGTTTCTCAGTATGAAAGTTATGCAGCACAGTAATTTACAGAACAGCAGTAATTTGCTAAATGATTTCCTAGTGAAATCAAAACATGACTATGCCTCCTCAAAAGCTTCCCACCAGGCTTGCAATAATTTCAGGCAGGTGATCAGCTGGAACCCCTCAACTGTAACTATAAAAAGAAAAGGCAGGTCATTAAGTTATATAATGGAAAGGAAAGCTATCTAGCATTCAGTCTTTGTATTTAGAGGGTCAAGATTTTCCTCATTTTTTGTTTTGCTTTGTTTATTTGTTTTGTTTTTTTCCTCTTGACACTAATGACTTAAGGATTGGCATAAACCTAGGTCTTGTGCTATAGGTAGTTTTTCCAGCAGAGGAAATGAATTCACGCTAATACATTCACATGTTCTTTCTAAGTCATTTAGTCTCTTCATGTGGTCATGAAGCAGAGTAAAGCTAACTGACCTACCTAGAAATTGAAACTATATCCTTCATCAGTTTTGTCCCATGGTCCAATCATCTGAGCTAACCAGGTAAGTAACACATTGGAATAAGAATCAGTTTGACTATTAAATTACAGACTTTCCTTAGGATATCCGAGTGCATCTTTTTAAACAAAAACATTTCTGACAATACATGAAGTTAAAGAATTAGCATATATAATTTTTCTATTTTTAGAATTATGTAAAAACATATGGATATCATATAATTCACACATGGAAGTGTTAAAATTTTAGAGTTCTATATTTCTGAGATTGTTTACAATGTTTTGTATTTTATTTTAATAAATAACAAAACATTAAAATGCTACCATTTTTTAATAAAGCCCCTGAATGGTTTGCAAATATCCTGAAAGCTGTACATTTGAAAATCTGAGTATACTGAAGAATTAGTAAATAATCTGAAAAATGGTATATCTTATTGCTACCAGCTGACATCAGGCATAAAGTTGTACAGAAAGCAGCTCCAAACAGTTCTGCACTCTACGTAGTGAAAATGATCATTTTAAGAAAAAAAAATATTTAGAAGATATTTGTCATAAAGAACTAATTTGAACATTAAAATATTTTATTTATTACCAAAATTTTTATGGAATTGTATAAAGCGTGTGGTTCAACATAAGGTAGTGATCAATGGAGACAGAAAGTGACGTGGCAATTAGAATATAAGACAGCTAATATGATTATTCATAAAATAATTATATTGAGTTGTGACATTTAATTAAGTATAGGCAATCTCAATTATACTAAAAGTGAAGAAAGCTTTAAGGAAATCAAAGTAGGTCCTAATTCTGGGAAAAAGTCATCATGCCCTGAAGAGAAAAATCTGTCCTATATTCACATATTAGAAAGTTGAAGATTTAATAAAAAATGTAAACTACTAGTTTTTGCTTCATTTTCCCAGTTTTCTTTACTCAAATATTTCAGATTTTGACTTTATTATCTGTTTGCCTTAGGTATGAAGCTTCTGTCCTTTATACCATGTACTATCAATCCAGAGGGCATAGGAAAATAGCTGGCCAATGAAAGTGCTCAATAAACAATGCATTTAATAAAAAGAATGCAATATTTAGTTTAATTAAAGGAAATATGAACTAAAGAAAATCAAGTAAGAAATTTTGTTGAAATTCAAATGAAGACACCTCTTGGGTCTTTGTATTATCCTCCTCTTTTTTTCTCTAGTCCGGTACCATCTTCAGAGAGGAAAAACGAGGCTTATGCACTTTTGCTGTTTAGTCGCTAAGTTGTGTCAGACACTTTTGTGACACCATGGACCCTAGCCCACCAGGCTCCTCTGTCCCTGGGATTTCCCAGGCAAGAATACTGGAGTGGGTAGCCATTCCCTTCTCCAGGAGATCTTCCTGACCCAGGGATTGAACCCAGGTCTCCTGCACTGCAGGCAAATTCTTTATCGTCTGAGCCACAAGGGAAGTATTTTAAGATGGCTCAAAATCTCAGCCTTATCTGTAGCTCCATATCAGCTCCTCAAACCTAGACTCAAGCGTTCTCCAGATCACTGTGGTTATATTTATTTGGCCAGAGATAGCATTGTCCATGGAGAAGACACTGGCGACCCACTCCAGCACTCTTGCCTGGAGAATCCCGGGGATGGGGGAGCCTGGTGGGCTGCAGTCTATTGGGTCGCTAGGAGTCAGACACGACTGAGCGACTTCACTTTCACTTTCATGCATTGGAGAAGGAAATGGCAACCCACGCCAGCGTTCTTGCCTGGAGAATCCAGGGGACGGGGGAGCCTGGTGGGCTGCCGTCTATGGGGTCGCACAGAGTCGGACACGACTGAAGTGACTTAGCAGCAGCAGTAGCATTGTCCATGGAGGGGAACATTCACTAGACGATATGGCATAGCCTACTTATTTCTGATTTCATCTTAAGCATGTCCTTAAATTACCTGAACATTTTAATTTTCTATTTAGTGAATATTTGGTATTTATTTTATTTAAATACTAGTCCACCTTTTGAAAAAATAAACAAGAAGAAAGTGAATACAAGAATCTCTTCATGGCAAACCAACCAGTTATTGTTTTCCTGAGGCCATGAGAGATTATGGAGTTGAAATGACTCTCCCTCTGTTTGCGAACCTCCCTTTGCATTCAAGCATCATGGTCTCTCTAATAAGCTATGTTCTGGAGAGTACATCTTTTCACTTACACTCACAACAGCTGCTCACTGTGCAGACTCCTTCAGCGACAGAGTCACACTCGCTTGAGATCTAATTGCTCCATACCAATGCGGACTGCACATCAGGTTACCACGGCCCCAAGCACACATCCCCATGAAAGACCTTGGTCCCAGGAAGTATTTACTCTTGGTTGAATTGTTGTCCTATTAGACTGTTTTGATGATGACCAAATAATATAAAAAACTATTATCATACTGCTTCATTAGGGGCCTTGGGAAATCAATATCACATTTCTTAACAGTTAATTTAATCTTGTTTACTTGACATGGTGAAATGATAATTTCATTATTTTAAAATGTATTATATTTGGCAAAACAGGATTACGTTACATATTAGTAATCTACAATTTGCTTTTACCATTTACTATGTTTTGGGCATCTTTTCATGTCAGTCTATATTTCATTCTGCTGATATCTTTATCCTGCTTTATTGTTTGCCTATATCTTAACTTATTTATAACAAATTAATTACTAGTAGAAGTTCACATTAGTTTTAGTTTTGAACTAAAACTCCTAGTAGTTTAACTAGTATTTTTATGCATTGTAGAAGTTAATCAAATTCCGAAAACTTGGAATTTCTGGATTCAAAAGTATACCTATTTTAAACTTTGATAGTTTTTTACATTTCTAGAAATCTACTCACACAGTTTCACCCTTGCCTGTGCACATGGGTAATGTACGCATGAAATGAATCTTAACCACACATTTCAACACCCAGCTGCCTGTTACAAAAACTTTTATGTGTAAAGTGGGATTGCAGGGGACTTGCAACTTTATAACCAGAAAAAGAAGTTTTGCTTACTATTTGCAGTTCTCTTCATTCTCTCATTCAACATATATGCTTTCCACAAGCGTTTGTTAACTATGGATTCAATGCCAAGTGTGGCGCTAGGGGCTTTGGGAAGGCACACGGTGATAGAGGATTGTGCCTTGTTTGACCAGGGTAATCACTACAAAGCCATGCCTAGTACACAATCACAGTGCAATATAAAGACAAGTACAGGAATGCCCTACATGTACAGATGTTACAAGTTCTCTAAATGACGGAGGTGAAAATTCTATGAACTGTTTTCTCTAGAGATGCTTCTCTGAAGTATAATGTATTTATTTCTTTTTTTTTGTTCTTTGTATTATATGGAATATGGCATCTATAATAATTTAAATTTTAGGGGATAAAACTAAAAAAGTTGTGAAGAAACTTTACACGAGGCCAAATGGCTATGACTAGAAATAGATATTAAATGCATATTTATAGACACATAAAAGTAAAACGCCCATGTGCCTCCTCTACTCTGTCTGCGGAGATAGTCAGCATATATTTTCTTAAAAGCTGTGTGTTTCTTGAATCTCAATCCAAATCATATGGCAAGTGGGTTGGAAACAACAGGCACGCATGTCAGGGGCTAAGGCACCAGGCAACCCTGGCACACTGTCAGGCCAACTGCTGGACTGCTGCTTGGCATCGCTACAAATCTCCCCTGCTGGCAGCTCATGTTCCAGGCTCCTGGCTGGGCTTTGCCATTTGCCCTGCATCATTGTGAGCAGGGAGGCAGGCAGAAAGGCACAAGCGGGGATAGTTGAGCAATGTGGGGCTGCTGTGACCACAGCTGGTGCCAAGGGCCTGGCACACAACCCGCCCCTCCCCCTTCCTCCTCACTGAGCACTGCAAACAAAGGGTGCAGGTAATACCTCCAATATGTTATATACAGGTTCCAATAGAGTTTGCTTATTCTGTTACGAGGTTGTTTTTTGTTTTCAATTTAAATTTTAATTATCCCTGGGCTATAGGGAGAACAAGATATTTCCATCACCCATTTTCCCTAAGGAGGATTGAACACATTCTCACACACTTTTAAGACACATCAAAGTGCACCTCAGCATAAGAAAAGAGAAATGAGTTCAGAATAAAAAGAAAATGTTTACTATAAATAGCAGTCAACTATCTTATTAATTTAAAGAGGCATTTCTCAGCAAGGCAAAGGGGTCCTGAAGGTTGTGTTTATGGAAAAACACACACACACATATTCTCTATTCTCTTTTTTCCTTGCTGGGAATATTTATTCAAAGTAAACAAACCATTTTAAAATTCAGATGATAAATAGAGAAACTCTGAAGTGCACAAAATAAACAGATTCCACTCATTTGCTCCTTCAAGAGCCAAGTAGTTTACCCTAATTTTTCTTCTCTTTCTAACCTCATCTAGATTCCCAGCTGGAGGAGACAGTAGCCTGATTCTGCTCAGTTCTAATGTGTCGTGAGAGGAAATTCAGAATATCTCTGTGCTCGAGATTGGAACTGTAGAACCCAAAGTTGCTATTCTACTGTAGAGGTCATGCAGTGATCAGTCCTAACACCACTCGCCAGCCCTACTGTCAGTTTGTTGGAGAAGTGTCTTTACCTCCTGTCAAGCAATGACCTAAAAAAGTTTAATCCGGTTAACGTTTTCAAGGTCAAAGTGGGTACAATGCTGTCTATTTTGGCCTAAGAGAAAAGGGAAACTGCTTGTTCTAAGTCTAGATTTCTGTTTGTTCCTGTCCCATTCCCCACGCTTTGGTCCCTCTAAATGTATTAAAGGCTCACGTTGGAGTTTGTGGTCTTTTCTACAGTTATCTCAGAGCTTTAACTCCTGTGATCAGAACTCGTGCCCACTCTGCTCAATTTTTATACTGAATGATAAGCAAGGCAAAACTTTCCAACCTAAATAGCAATGAAATGCTAAACTAGGAATTTATTGACTTTCCCCAAACTGACATTATTCAATGATCAAAATAAAATGCATACATAAAATCCTGGTCAATTTGCATACCCCGTTCTTCCACATAACAAAAAAAAGCTATTTTAAACCTATGACTGTGACATGCATTTGTTTTTAATAATGTCTCATTTTTAAACAACCATATATTCAAGGTCTTTATCATTCAAGGTACATGAAGGTTGTGCATTTAATCTTTAGCATGGTTGTAGAAGATATGATTCACAGAGAATAGATAAAAATGAGCACACAGTAGCATGGTGCCGAATCATCAGAACTCACTATCTTATCAACAAATAGAAGTCATTCTTCTTTATTTCTTGAGCAAAGCAGTTTCATATAAGATAAATAGCTTTCAGTCAGAATAGCCTAACATGCAATATGCATCTTTTTGACATGTATATTCTAATACTACTTTAGACCTAAGATTAAAAGAGGAAAAGTCTCAGGGTTGTGTGTTGAGAACAAACACTGGTTGAATCTGCATTTTTTTCCATTTTTCATCTCCTAGAATTTGGCTCTGTATGGGTATGTTTGTACATTACTGGATATTATTAAACGGTCAACCTCTAATGACCTTCAAGTACTGTTTTCTGAAGAGAAATAATTCAGGGAATATTTATGCTTTTTATATCAAACATGGAAAGTCACATCATAGTTTGGAGAGACTGTCTTTTGTTTTCAGAGACCAAGGCATAGTAGAATGTGTTTCTGATAGGTTTAGGAGACTGGGTCCTAGATATGTGACCTTGAGAAAGCTACTCTAGTTCTAGTTTCCTCATCTTGTAAAGGAAGAATTTGAGTCAGATAGTTTTTAAAATTATACCTAGCTCTAAGATGACATCATCTATAAATTGTTGTACTTTTGTTAACAGAGAAAGTAGATGGGTGATGTGGAAGTCAGAATAAAGAAATTAAGTGGATACCTTAAGTGGCCCAGGCCTTTGGACTGGACTGATCGTCCCTCTGTAAGTCTCTGCTGAGCGCAGTCCCATGGCTTAAAGCCCTGTTTACCAAGCCTCTCTGGCTCATTCCATTCACAAATCCTGTTTCAATGTAGCTATACAAACCTTTGAACCTTTAAGAGTGTCATGCTGTTACAAAACTTCCGTTCTCACTTAAATATTAACTTCCACTTTCTGAGATGGACAACTGAACTGAAGTTCTTGTATGTGTGGAAGAAAGAACTTGTGTTGTTTTTTTTAATTATTTATTTTTTAAGAACTTGGTTTTTTGTAGTAGACTGCCTTTAATTAAAACTCCAACTCTACTACTAATCTAGCTGTTTGGCCTCTTTGAAATTCATCTCCGAAATATTTTCTCATCTATAAAATGGACAAAATAGCTACATGGATGTTATTGTAGAAGAAAAGCAATTATTCACAAGAGTTCAAAAAATACTGTTTTTCCTCCATTTCAGTATCAGCTTGTTCGGGAGAGTACTGATAGTGATACTGAAAATCATCACTTTCAAGACAGAATCCATTTCTTAGTACAATATTGTATAGTGAGGATCCATGTTTTGAAATGACGAGATGTGAAAGGAACTGCCTCGTTTACTTGGAAGATATTCCTAGACCTGTTTACACTGATCAGTTTTGTTTTGGCTCGTAAATAGGTTACTTTCTTAAGTTTGACCTTTGTTTGCCTCTGTGACCTGATTCTTTTCTGCATCTCCTAGCCGCCACAACTTCAAATCAGTTCTGTGGGTGTCAAATTAGTGGTGCGTGTGAAAACTCCTTGAAAAGGATGAGGACCTTTGCGAGCTCAAGAGAGCAAGTAAGGATTCAATAAGGCACGGTTTCTGTAAAGTAAATTAATTCTTGCTAGACAAAAGGCCCATGTATAAGAAATATGTGCGGTTCAATACTGCCATTTCATGAGACATATAAGGGAGAATATAGGAAACCTCACGAGGGGACCATCAGGAGGCCTGGGTCCTATGTAGAGTTTTTCTCCTGACTCTCAATCTAGGCTATTACTTGCAGTATAAGAAAGTCTAACAACATCACAGACACTGGTCCTAGCTTCTTAATTCACCAGGTGCATAAACTTGGACAAGTTACTTATCTTCTCATTTCTCATTATAAAAATAGGGATGATACCAACTCTGAGAGTTGTGGACAGCTTTAAAGAAGAAAGTAAATGTAAAGACCCTGGCTCAAAGTTTTAGAGAACATGTTCCAAAAAATAATTAATGGTTATTATTAATATTACTTTGGAAAGAGAAGGTTGGATTAGGGGGATATAAGTTCTTTCTCATCTTTAGAATTAGATACCGTCCCCTCTTTTTTTTGTAATGAAATACTCCTGACAGAGTTTGGCACTCCCTGAGCTCAGGGTTTAAGGAGCCCAGTCAGATTTGGTAAGAATAATGGTCAGATCGGCAGTTGTGAAAACAAAGGCTAGCTTTTCTTTATAAACCCCGTTGGTGTGGCCAATATTCAAGTGAATCTGCATGTGTTACTCCATCTTTAGTTTATACTTACAAATACAGAGACAACCACCTCAGATAATAAAAGTAAGTGCCGAATATTTTTGCAAGCTATTATAGCATTTTGAAAGAATACTATAAACACGTACAAGATGTGACTATACGGTAATGAAGCGAATTTTCCTGTGTGGTGCAAAGGCTCATTAGCTCAGAGCCATGCTCTGTGCAGTTCTACAAAAGTTGCATATGACAGTTCTTGCTAATGGCTCATGCTGTCACTAAATATTTGTCTCTGACTCCCCCAGTCTTAGGGAATGTGGACATCCTCTTGTCTGTAAATTAATAGGTCTGCAGAATCTAAATGAAGTACCCCGTAAAACCTTTTCATTTTCTGTATCCAGTAAGCTGCTGCTGCTGCTGCTAAGTCACTTCAGTCGTGTCCGGAAAAAAAAAAAAAAAAGTCCTTTTTCTATTTATAGATTTGACCAGAGTTGTTTCCAAATGTATAAGAAAATACTTTTATATGCTTCTCAGTGAATAAAACTGGGAATTTGTTTTAAATGATTTTACTATTTACATTAACCTTTGATTCTCAGTGAGGGAGAATAGTAGCTGCACATACTTACTTTCTTCATCAAGGAGATTTTCAGCAGCTGACAGTAACCTCATCCTGTCTTCTGGATTTTTAATGTTTAATTCAATGAGATGACTCTCTTTTATATCCTTTAAATCTTCTAGGGTCTCATAACCATTGAGCAAAAGTGTTGAAGTATATTCCTGTGGGGAAGAAAAAACTTGTACAATATAAACTACTCAGATGCAAGCATTTAACTTTTAGTTATTTTTAGATTTTTAAAAAGTACAGAAATGCATGTAAACAATGCATTGGAACCAAAAGGTGCCAACAGAACTTTTGCTTAATTTTGTTTTATTTGTACTAGTTTTCTACAGAGGAATGCAAGACCTTTAAAAAGCATGTTGTACATTTCTCACCTTTTGGAAGGACAAATGTAAAGAAGAAATGATTACCTTAAGCAATGCAATGCTAAATCATGGATCAGTTAAATAGCTGGATCACTCATCCCATTTGGCACGTTTTCACTTCTCAAATAGCAAAATTGACAAAACTAGTGTTTTTTTTAAGTCTATCAATAAAATGCCTCTCATTGAGTATATTATAATAATATTTCTGGATCTGTATCTCTTCCTGTTTGCTTGATCACAAAATTATCTACCCTCATTAACTTCTTGGGGCAGGTCAAAAAAGGAGTTTGAAACAGATACAATTTATATAAGTATACCTAACATTTTGGTTGAACGGTATTTTATAAACCTAGAGCATTCCAGACTTTCTATTTAATTAAAAGCTTTTATTAAGTATTAGAACACTGTGGTAGGGAAAAGTATTGTTTCCTTTTCTTAGCATGTATATTTTGTCCATCATTTGCATTAATATATATTAGTTTAAAATTCATAGGCTTCTGATTTCAAAGTCTGTATGTTATTTATGTAACCTCTGTTCTCTGTAACAGAATAAAAATGCAAAGTGAATTTAAATGCTTTTCAACTTCCTCAAATATTCCTCCCATTTTACTTGATCATAATTCCAATATCCTTATTTTAGTTACTAAAATTGAATAAGAGGATATAAAAGTTTTAAGTAATCAGAAAGAACTTATTACTAGCCCTTTATTTATTTAGAAAAAGGAAAGAAAGAGTAGCAATTTTTTAAAAAAATAATGTATCCAAGTAGGATCACAGAATCAGAACAGGAAAAAAAAAAAAAAATCCCAATCTGATGTAACTAACTGAGAGTTCCTGAGTAAGTTTCACTTCCTCAGACCTTGGTTTTTTCATAGGTCACAGAACAAGTAGCTGAAGTAGGATTCAAACATGTGCCTCCTCCAAGGAGTATAGCATTTGGAGGGCACCAATAGTAATATTGAAATGTCTATGTAGTGAGTCTACAGATAGGAATACAACTAGGTAATTCAGGATAAACAGTTAAGGAAAGATTAATTGGTTATTTTCTTTATTATGAATTTTGAAAACTATCAAAATACTGCTGTGTTAGTTTTAGAAGTAGAATGCAAAATGGTAAATTTAATGAGGCCAGGCATAGTGTATGTACATGCCATTTAACAACATAGAAATACTTCATAAAAATTTCTCTAATATAACAAGAAAATAACTGTATTATAAATATAGACAACAGTTTCCCTGACACAGTCATTATGGGGGCTTAATGATCATTGTCTTCTAACACGTTTCTTTAAAAACAAATGTGTTTACCTTCTATTGAGTTGCTTTTGATCTCTGTTCTATAGGAAATACAATCTTGTCATTCTTCCTTTCAACTCTTGGAATTTTTACCTGCATTCTTTATATTCTCATTATCACTGTCATCACCATGTTTTCTCTGGGTCTTTATTCCCCAAGTGTATTTCACTTTCTTGTTCTAATCTTTAGGTGCTACATGCATGCATAATTGTTCAGTTATGTTCGACTCTTTGCGACCCTTTAGACTATAGCCTGCCAGGCTTCTCATCCCATGGGATTTTTCAGGCAAGAGTACTGGAATGGATTGCCATTCCTTCTACAGGGGATAGTCCCAACCCAGGGGTCGAACAGGAGTCTCCTGTGTCTTATAGTGTCTCCTGCATTGCAGGCGGATTATTTACAAGCCGAGCCACTGAGAAAGCCCAATTTCTACTGTGACTGCTAAATATCATTAGAATTTAGTCCAACTGATGTTATATCAAGACCTATCCATGTATAAAGAAGTGGTTATGGGTAAATAAGAGCTGTTTTTGGAAAACAGATTTTCCCTTGCTGTAAGTCATGTATTTTTTTTTTTTAAGCAATATGAACACAGATCCATTCTTCTCAGTTATTTCATCTATATCCCATCAAAATCAAACAGGCCATGGGTTTGCTAACCTGAAGGTGAATCCTCTCTAAGAACTCCTGCAGAGTCTCAGGCTTTTCCACTCCACTCCTTCTTTGTGTCTTCATTTTCTTGGGGGCTGCTTCTTCTGATATGACATCCACATAAATGAATTTGAAGTTTCCCACCTTATTGTTCAACATTCCTATCCACATCCCCATTGGTGTTTTGCAGATAATGTCTATGATATCTCCTTTCTAAAGACAAAGAAATATAAGTTAGATTTCAGAGAACTCTGATGCTATGGCAATTGGTAGAAAAAAAAAAACCTGGAATCGTTGAAAATTAGAATGAGGGCATTCCATTAAAGAGATTTAGAGTTAGAAATAAATCTAAGAGGAAATTTCTTTTAAAAGTTTAAGGAAGCTATTTGTTGTAATGTTGAAGAAAACGCCAACATGCTTGAAGAAAAACTCCTAAATGTATTTGATGATGTGTTTATGTTTTTGGAATCATATCAATTTATCATTTGTAGAGCATCCTGTAGTTTACAAAACATTTTGCGTACATTAAGCTATTTTATGTCCATAATACATCTCTTCAACCTATATGCTAGGTATAATTATAATTACTATTACTCTAAATATTGTGGAAAGAGAAATGCAAGCATTAATTTCTCAGGAACTCACAGCAAGTTAGTGGCAATAGCAGAACTCAAGCCTAAGTTGTTTGAATTAAAAAATGATGCTGTTTTTATTTATCCTGTCAAAATAATATAGATGTAGCATCATCCGTGGAGGGGCTCCCAAGTTGGGAAGGGGAAGATAGAGAAGTCTATGGCTCTGTCTATGCTTCTAGTTCATCAGAAAAACTCATATACTTTGTAAAATGAATCTACCTAAAGTATTGCATCCATTTAAAATAATGAAAATGTTCAGAACATTGTACATATGAAATATGTAACAAAATTATATATGTACTAAGGATAAGTTATGCTATTTATTCTAGATTAATTAATACTTAATCAACTAGTAGTTATTTAATTAATACTTAGATTGAGTTAAACAGAAATAGTTTAAAATATGAACGGAATGCATTGGGACTGACAGAATAATTGGTCTGTCTCTTTATTCACGTCTAAGACTAAGACTGCTGGAGAAGGAAACGGTAACCCACTCCAGTATTCTTGCCTGGAGAATCCCATGGATGGAGAAGCCTGGTAGGCTACAGTCCACGGGGTCGCAAAGAGTCGGATACGACTGAGCGACTGAACAGAACAGAACAGAAGACTAAGACTGCAGGAGTAATTGTTAAGAGTACGGAACTTCACAGGAGTATTTTTTTTTTTTTTTTGGTAAAGAAAGTTGATTTGATTTCTATGTAAATACAGTATCTACATTTAAGAGTCATAATTACTCCTTTAAGACGTTTAGCTGTCTACCTTAGAGATTACATTATAAATTCTGACATGTTTGCCATTTTAGAGATCTACTCTCAAACAAAGCATTAAATCTGCTACTAAAAATACTTTTTTCTGCTGCTCTTGAATGTGCATTCTTCCATCTAATACACAAATTGTATTTGTAAATGTGATTAAAAGAGCAGGTCTTTCCAATTGATTGACAATTTGACACTCTGATCCTATGAGCTGCTCATCTAGTTTTTCCTGCCATTAACTATAGAGAATAAAATCCTAGGCTAGATGACATCAGTTAAGCAGACCTAGAAAATCCCCAGAAGCTCTAAGAGGTTGTCTCAAAATATGGTAGTCCTATGCTGCACCCTTATTATCCTTTAAACTTGTAAAAATACATTACAGGTAAGACCACAGGCTACAGGCAAAAATCCAACTTCATTTCAGATAAGACCCTGGGTGGAGACAATAGTATTCAATCCCAGTGGTGTCTGTGGGATTCTTATTGTGTCCTACAAGAGCTCCACAAACATCCCCTTAAGCAGTGCTAGGGGTGGTACACTGGCATGGTATTGTAGGGAAAGATGAAATCTGTCTTGAATCAAAATGTTTTCAATGTATTCCCTTCTGCTGCCCTCCCTCTACAATGGTTACTCGGCTATAATCCTCCTTTCCCCAAGACTTCAAATCATTTCATAGAAACAACTAAGGAGCTAACCGAGGAAAGTAATGTTTTCCTCATTCTCCAGCTGAACTTATTCTGATTTGATATCTCAAAAGGGATAAAGAGAAGAGCTGAGTGCCTTGAATATTTAATAATAATATTAACACTTCATAGCTTATAATATTTATGGTTAACATTGGTTTGGTATTGACAGTTTAGAAAATAATCTCTACTCTTTAGCTATAGTGACTTTGTGTTACTAAAATGAATAATCTAACATCTATAAAGTATTTTACCACTAAATCGTCTTCTATTTGTACTATTGTAACAGCTCCTCCCCTTGAGTATAAACAAAAGTATGACCATGATGGATTTCAAACAAATTTCATGATGTTATTATACTATATGACAGGAGCGGCTATGCAGATATAATTAATACCCCAGATTTATTAATTTTGGAATTAAAAATAAGTTATCTGGGTATTTCTGACTTAATCAGGTGGGACCTCTTAAAGAAATCTGAAGCATGAGTGAGCTTTTCTGCTATCGGTTTTGAAGGAGCGAACTTCCATGTTAAAGAAAATCATGGCTGGCAACCTCAGGGGACTGACCATGGCTCCCAGTTTATATCCAGTAGGAAAGCAGAAAACTCAGAGCTACAACCATAAGAAACTGAATTATGCCAACAGCAAGTGAGCATGAGAAAGGACCCTGAGTCTCAGATAAGATCACAGCTTCTGCTGACACCTTGATTTCAGCCCAGTGAGACTTTAAAAAGACCACCCAATTGAGCCCACATATAAGGCCTACAGTGCTGTGAAATAATAATACATTTGTGTTGTTTGAAGCCCTTTTGGCAAAAGAAAATGAATGTAGAAGGCAACAATGAAGAAAACGGAATTCAGGAGGAAATATCATTGAGAGAAAATTGTCAGGTTACTTGTGGCATTTGCAAGTACTGACTTAAGTATTGAAATTGCCTGACCAATTCTGGTTCCTAAGGCATTTGCTCTTCCGGGCTCTCGCCTGATATTTCCATTTTCTCTCTGTCTCCTTGGGTTCATCATTTTTACTCAAACAAGTATCAAGTACAACTAGGCACTTCTAGTAACTTGTGAGGCTTTTGGTAGTCAGAAAAAATGTAGACAGTTCCTTCTCCCTTAAAAGGCTATGATTCTAGGAGGTGGGTCATAGAGGATCTTGATCTATGTCATCGAGTGTTCTGTAAAGCAATTATCTTTCAATAAAAAATAAATTAATTTTTTTAAAAGACTATGATTCTGCATTATCTACAAAAAAAAACTTTTGTGAAGAGAATCAAAAGACTGATCACCCTACCTTACCTCTCATGTGTTGTTTGAATTCCTGCCATAGTAAACCAGTCCTCAGTTCTCCTGTTGGGAAAATATACTCACCCCTAGATCCCCATACTTGTACTTCCTGAAAGAGATCATACACCCAGCCCTAGAGAAACCATACAGAATGCACACACCTTGATTTTGAGGGAATCAGTGTCATAGGGGCTTGGTGTGAAATCGGTATGTACTCGGGCACGGCCACAGAATGGTCCAGAGTAGGGGCCATCGTCTTCGAGTCGAAAGCTGTCCCGGTTACTTGTACCATCTGAACAGCTTGTTATTCCACCTGATGAAAGAAACGCAGGCATTAACAGTTCTCATTGAAGGTTCATAACGTCCTGAACCATCAACTGGACATAACTAAGCAGAAACAATGCTGAACTATTGGATGCCAGCCTCCTGCGGGGATTCTAAGTGACTGATTGCTGAGTCTTCCTCCCAGCCCTTCTCCATCAGTGACTTCTGGCCTCTGAGCCATTTCAGATCTTTATTCAGTCAGCCTGATCCTTCTTTCCTCAACCACCAATTCAAGCACTCTCTTACTTCAGCCTCTGTGATCTGATCCAGTAGTACAGTGCTTTGAGCATTGGCTACTTGCTAAAGAGGCAGGGAGTATATAGCCTTAATGCCCTGGACAAGGCAGATAATGAATTTTGTACATGTAAACAAAGACAGAAACCTATAGCAACAGTTTGATTTCTGTGTGCTATTGATTGGGAATGGTCAAAGCATAAGACCACAAGTTTTCCTACAATTTACTATGATATAGCAAAAATGGTGTTTCAGACTTCCTCGGTTCAGTTCAGTCGCTCAGTCGTGTCAGACTCTTTGCGACCCCATGAATCACAGCACGCCAGGCCTCCCTGTCCATCACCAACTCCCGGAGTTCATGCAAACTCATGTCCATCGAGTCGGTGATGCCATCCAGCCATTTCATTCTCTGTCATCCCCGTCTTCTCCCACCCCCAATCCCTCCTAGCATCAGACTCTTTTCCAGTGAGTCAACTCATCACACGAGGTGGCCAAAGTATTGGAGTTTCAGCTTTAGCATCAGTCCTTCCAATGAACACCCAGGATTGATCTCCTCTAGAATGGACTGGTTGGATCTCCTTGCAGTCCAAGGGACTCTCAAGAGTCTTCTCCAGCACCACAGTTCAAAAGCATCAATTCTTCGGCGATCAGCTTTCTTCACAGTCCAACTCTCACATCCATACATGACCACGGGAAAAACCATAGCCTTGACTAGACGGACCTTGGTTGGCAAAGTAATGTCTCTGCTTTTTAATATGCTATCTAGGTTGGTCAGAACTTTCCTTCCAAGGAGTAGGCATCTTTTAATTTCATGGCTGCAATCAGCATCTGCAGTGATTTTAGAGCCCCCCAAAATAAAGTCTGACACTGTTTTCACTGTTTCCCCATCTATTTCCCATGAAGTGATGGGACCAGATGCCATGATCTTTGTTTTCTGAATGTTGAGCTTCAAGCCAACCTTTTCACTCTCCTCTTTCACTTTCATCAAGAGGCTTTTGAGTTCCTCTTCACTTTCTGCCATAAGGGTAATGTCATCTGCATATCTGAGGTTATTGATTTCCTACTGTGTACCAAAAACCATTCTGAGACAACACCTCTATGTATAAAAGGTAGCATTTTTGCATGCAGTGTGAATGATAGGCAAACAGGAAGTGTGTTACAATGTCTGTGCTCCTAAATGGCTCAAAACTGTTCTAAACTGGGCTTTTAAAACTGCTCCCAAACCTTTTTCTCTGGTCCTCTTCCTTTCTGATCTTGAACCTCAAGGGGTGAAAAAAAAAGAGATTCCATTTGTGCTGCCTAGGGGCAAGAATGGTTCACAGGGTGGTTACTCTGAGTCTCCCTGCCACTCTGTCATCGCCTCTCTTTCTCCTCTAGTGAGAAGAAAGGTCCTTTGGTGCTGTTTCATGAGGGAGCAGGCCCAGTATCTCTACCGTTCATTCAAAGAAGTGTAGAAATAAGATAAAGATCCCTAGGGATGCTTCATTTTTTTATATCATGAAAGTTGTTCAGTCGTGTCTGACTCTTTGCAACCCCATGGACTGTCGCCTGCCAGGCTCCTCTGTCCATGGAATTCTCCAAGCAAGAATACGGGTTGCCATTCCCTCCTCCAGGGGATCTTTCCAACCCAGGGATCGAACCCGGGCTCCACATTGCAGGCAGATTCTTTACTGTCTGAGCCACCAGGGAAACCCTCTTTTTTATATGGACTGGTGTAAAAAAAGAAAAAACGTGTGTTGCATCTAGTCACAGATATTAAGCTGTGTTTGATAATGGCTAAGTGGACTCCCGTTTCCCTTATCCTCTCTTCCACGACCACTTGGCTTTTCATGGTATATTCAAGTTAATAAAATTCTACCCACATTTGGCATCATCACAATTTTGAATTTTAAAACTTCCAGCAGAAATGAATACTAATGAAGTCTGAATTTCACACATGCAAAATATACCCCTCAAATATTTCTGTATTAGCTTTCACTTCACAAAATAGCTATTCTACAGCCAGTAGGGAAGCAGGAATAAAATTCAGGATATTTTCAACATCTGGTCTTTGTGATCCATCTTCAAATAACAGAAGCAGCTGATTTAGAATGGAATGGAAAATAAACTTTGCAAAAAGCCATTTAAGAGCCCCGAAAAGATTCAAAAGATATAAAACAGTGTACATATAAAAAATTTATAAGGCATCCTGTAGGATCAGTAGTTTCATTAAAATATTGTAGCAGGACATATGACTGAAGCTTGAGTGACTTCTTTGTTAGAAATGATATTTTTTTAGAAAATTCTCATTGAACACATGTTGATTCCTTTTTGTCACCTAACTGATATGTGCTCAGTCTCTCATTTGTGTCTGATTCTTAGGAACCCTATGAACTATAGACCGCCAGGCCCCTCTGTCCATGGGATTCTCCAGGCAAGAATACTGGAATGGGTTGTCATTTCCTCCTCCAGGGGGATCTTCCTGACCAGAGATCAAACCTGCGTCTCTTATGTCTCCTGCATTGGCAGGTGGGTTCTTTACCACTAGCACCACCTGGGAAGCCCTACCTAATTGATGATATTCCTACTATTTAGTATTTACATACCACTTCAGTTTTTACTCACTAATGCTGGATAGATACCTAGAATTGATGCAAACGTCCTGTTCTTTTCAGAATATTCCAGACAAAGAAAGGAAAGGAAGGAAACAATGAGAGGGGGAGGATAGGGAAGAAATAAATAAAAAAGGAAAAAAAATGAAAGAAAGGGAAAGAGGGAGAGGTAGGAAGACAGAAGGGAGAAAGGAAGGGAGAGAAAAGGAAATGAAGGAGTAAGTGGGGGATGGAGACAGGGAAGGAAAAAAGGCCGAGAACAGGATTTTAGTTTTCTGAATATTTCAATTCTTTTAAAAAATCTGGATTCAAAATAATGCTAATTCTTCCCAGCATACTTTATTGTAGGATTCAGATTTAATCAGTCAATGTGATCTTTTTAAAGCCTATCCCAATAGCCCTGCTGACCACAGTGCTAAGATTTTCAAAATATCCCATAATTCTACTATATTATGTATTATTTTACATAATAGCAATTCCATAGAGTCAACATGCTAATCAAGTAGCTGGAAGCTTGTTACTATTTTCACAAGCCTAAGAGAAATAAATTCATTGTTTTTAGTTAACTCAACCCAGATCGCCCATCTTGTCACTTATTCTATAGCCTTACTTGATGAGCTCTGCCCACTGTAGAGACTGTCCAAGGAGTCACTGGTTTTGAGGGAGCTCTTCTCAATGTGGGTTCCAAGCGTGGGGTCACTGTTCCGGTATGGGAGGGTATCCTCTCCATCTTCCTCATCCTTCAGAAAATCATATCAGAAATTAAGTGCAAAGAACCGATTTCCTTGGAGACTTTCACTGTGTGCATTGATTTAACAAACAAGACAATACTTTAGCAATAAAATACTTAGGAACACATCAGCATAAAATATGACTGTCATTAATCCTTAGCTCAATTTCTAGCAAAATGTTTTTTGGTATTCTTGGAAAAATTCTTTAGCTGAAACAGTCCACATTTTGGAATTTAACTGAAATTATCCAGTTTATTTTTGTAATTAGAAAGAATATCATACTGAGACTATTTAATCAGGAATGTTAGGCTTATTAACATTTGTACTTTATCTGTTAAAGCGCTTTTGTTTCTTCATGTTCTCCTTATCATCTGTTTACCACCATTACTAATCCTTTGAGATCTGATATTACAAGTTTAAACTCTGCATAGTTGCTTCGTGTCAGTTATTTGCACCCTACCAGATCACTAGATATGAATAAAACATGCACACTTTGCAATTCTAAAGCAAAGCTTATCTAAGAAGCTTTACAAATCTCATACGGTGCTTGCCACCTAGTCAAGTGAAAAGCAAATCTTGCATAAAATTAGGAAAGACAGACAATTTCAAAAGAAATTACATTTGCTTGAAAACATCTCAAATGCTTTCCATATTTAGATAGTTTCAACAAAACCTATGCATTTCTTAATACTCATCAAAATATAATTCAATATTCCTCATTTTTTAGAATTTCTAAACATTGATAAAACTTCAGAATAAACATATAATATATGCTTAGTTTGATTCTCTGCTTTTATCCATTCCTTTATTCATTTGTTCAATCATTCAATACAAGCCTGTAGAACATCTTCTAAGTACCTGGCATTGTTTGGGGGAACTGAGGATACCATGGTAAACAAGACTCGGGGTCCGACCTTTAATAAGGTACATTTTAGGTACATTCTCAGGCTCTGTGTGTGTGTGTGCATGTGTGTGTGCAAGCGCATGTGTGTGTGTGCATGTGTACTCTTTGGGGAGGTTTGTGTAAACAAAATGAACAAGACAATCTCAGCGAATCAGTGCTATGAAGGAAATAAACCTGGATGAAGTGAGAGGTTTAGCTACTCAGATTAGGTTTGGAGGAAGGTTGACTGATTTAGAGGGACCACCAAATCTAAATGGTAAGAGTCTGCATTATTGATCTGAATGATAAGACAATGTGACTTATATGAAGATTTGGAGATAGTATTCCACTCAAAAGAAATAGCAGGAACAAAATAGCTAAACAAAGAATTAACTTGAGTTATGCAGAGGAAAGGGTTTCCCAGGTGGCTCAGTAGGTAAAGAATCCACCTGCAAAGCAGGAGGTGCAGGCAGATGGTTTCATCTCCTGGTCAGGAAGATCCGCTGGAGGAGGAAATGGCAACTCATTCCAGTATTCTTGTCTAGAAAATCCCATGGACAAAGGAGCCAGGTGGGCCACAGTCCACGGGGTTGTAGAGTCAGACATGACTGAAGCAACTGGACATGCACACATGCAGAGGAAAACAACAAGGCCAGTATAGCTGGAGCTGAGTGAGAGCAAGGAGAGTATTAATTAGGGTATGAGCTCAGAGAAGTAGACTGAAGCCAGATTGGAAGGAACTTTTTCAGCCACTTGTAGTGAACATGCAAATCTCTTGTTGGACCCTTCAGATACTCAGATCTCTTGCTGTGGGACCTTCTTTTCTGACATCCCTGACTACTGGCCCTCTGTGTTCACCACTGTGTTCGCGAGGAAGCCACGTACCAATGACTTAAACAGTGGGGCTACAATTTGAATCCATGCTGGTAGGATGTGGGACTTCTTTAATGAAAACCCTGGATTCAAGGACTTCCTGTCAATCTGGCCAAAGCTTTCTTAAAACAGTGCCGAAGTGTGAGATTTGAATGATCCTCTTTGTCTCATTTTATAGTTGTCAGAACTGTATTCTAAAGGATTTTCTTGCTCATTTTTTCTTTCTCTTCTTTATCCTTTATAGGCATTTTCTCCAGTAAGTCTTTGGTGTGTCTATTCCTTTCTTGGGGTCTACTTCTCAGAGGACAGTAATGAACACATCAGAGAAAGGGAATGCATTTTGGTACTGTAAAATTTTAACTGAGGGAGTGATGTGTTCTGAACTTGACTTTTCAAATATCTTTCTGGCTTTCATGTGGAGAATGGCTTTTATGGAGGAAAGAGAGAAAGAAAGGAAACCAATTAGGTAATCTAGGCAAGAGAGGTTGTTTACTTAATCTAAAGCAGGAATAACTTACATGGAGGTGTTAAGAGTTTTTAGATATGCTTTGGAGTTAAAACTAGAAGGATATGCTGATGAACTGCTATGAAGAGTGGGAGAAAGAATGAATTTTGGGTGATCTATAGGCTTTCTTCTTTTTTTCCTTTCCTTCTCCTTCTCTCTCTCTCCTCCCCTTCCTTTCTTTACAACATCTACCATTAGTATAGTTTTGCTTTTACTTGGAAGACTGGACAAGAAACAAACTCTTTGTACAGCACAGAGAGTCAGTAATTCCATTTTAGGAATATCAAGTTCTAGATATCTATTATGCATCTAAGTGATAATATCAAATAAGAAACTGGTTGTGTAACAGATAAGCAAAGAGATCAGAGCTAGAGATGTAATTGTGAAAAACAAAGTCATGAGACAAAATGAGATCGCTTAGAAGAGAGACTAAACTGAGTAAAGCATCTGGGAACAAGCCTCAGGAAGACTCAGAGGTTAATACTGATTGTGACTATCGTTTTCATGGAGTACTGGGGAGAGAAATCCTGTAGAAGTGGGTTAAAAACAGACTAGATATAACACATACAGATCAATGGAATAGAACTGAGCCCATAAATAAATCCATATATTTATGATCAGTTGATTTTTCAATAAAGATGCCAAGGCAATACAATGGGGAAATAATTGTCTTTTCAAAAAGAAATGTTGGGATAACTGAATATCCACATTCAAATGAGTGAAGTTGGACTCCTACCACACACCATGTAGAAAAATTAATGGATGATACCCCAAATTTTAATAGTTACAACTATAAAACTCTTAGAGGAAAACAGAGGAGTAGATCTTTGTAACCTTAGATCAAGCAATGGTTTCTTAGATATAACACTAAAAGCACAACTGATGATAGAAAAAATAAATTGGACTACTCACAATTATAATCATGTGTGCTATAAATGATACCACCAAGAAAGTGAAAATACAATCCCCAAATGGGAGAAAATATATCATATTGCAAACCATATATCTCATAAAGGATTTGTATCATAATATATTGTCTTAAAAATCATAAAAGCCAACAATAAAAAGACAACCCAATTAAAAGAGCAGGTAAAAGATTTGAATAAACATTTTTCAAAAGAAGATATGCAAATGGCCAATAAGTACATGAAAAGTTTCTCAACATCATTAGCCATCAGGGAAGTGCAAATCAAAGTATAATGACAATGCTCTTCCTACCCATTATGAAAGGCTAACATAAAAAAGACAGACAGTAACAAGTGTTGACAAGCATGTGGAGAAATTGGAACTCTTGCACACTTGTAGTGGGACTGTAAAATGATATAATTTCTTTAGGAGATACTTTGCCATTTTCTCAAAGTATCAGATAAACAAGAGAAATGAAGAATTTTTCTACATAAAATCTTGAACGAAGATATTCATGGCAGCATTATTTACAATAGCCCCCAAGTGGAAACAACCCAAATGTTCACCAACTGATGAAACGATTAGTAAAATGAAGCCTATCTATAAAACAGAGTATCATTTGGTAATGAAAAGAAATGAAGTATTGCTGTTTGTTCTAACATAAATGATCTACATTCCTCACATACAACACGCGGGATTTTTCTGAGCCTCTTGTTTCCTCTATTAAAATGTGAACAATAATACTGTCTTCCACCCAACTTCTGGGCAAAATTATCGAGGAAAAAAGTATATTGACGTCCTTCATAAGCTACCAAGTACTTCTATATCTAGAAGAACCTGTTCCATATTTTAAGAAATACATTAATAGAAAAATACAAACGATTAACAGAGGACACTTACCTTTTCTTCAGAAAGGGCTTTGATGTACTTTTTGCCCACTTTTTTCTTCATTGTCCAGGAAATAGCTCTCATTTTTTTACCTAAACCTCCTCCATTATGTGAAGTTTTGTTTTGTTCTCCACTTTCATTTATGGGTTCCCCTTCATATACCTAGTTAGAATTGTTTACAAAAGACAAAATAAGGAAGTAATGAAAAACATTGATCTGAAAACATCGTGAGAAGATTCCAAATTTGTGGGCTTCCTATACATTCTGTGCAGCAGTGTTCAAAATTTCAAATAATCTGAAAATAATGCACGTTTTTAAAATTGTCTAGGTCTGGTTACCTGTATTACAGACTCAGAAAGTAAAACTTATGTTATTGAAAGACATGAATTTCACATCTGAAATTATTAAAGATAATTTTAGCTATATTTTAATAGCTGTATAGTAGAATTACTTTAGTCCTTCCTGTTTATGAGATGGACAAAATAGAAAAAAAATGGCAGGCATGATGAGTGAATATCTACTTAGATGAGAGATATTTTTTGGAGGCCTTAGAAAGGCTATAGCATCTATCCATGCTGAACAGGCACTAACATACCTTCTTGCTTCTTATAAATTGAAATGGTCATGGTTATTTTTTTAAAATTTTTGAGTTAATTAAATCCACAGAGAAACCAGTTTTTCCATCTTACAGGTGATGAATGCGTGCACATTTCCAACAATCTCAAGTAACATTAATTATGAACTGGTTCCAGCCATTAGAACAGAGATCTTTATGTATTCCACATACTAATCAAACCTCTATTTAGACTGCTTCTGATTTTTGCTTATTAAGAATTTTGTTAAACCAGTGATTTCTCTAACTTAGAATAAAACAATGTTCACAGCTCACAAGACTCTATAACAACATAATATAATGTGATATAATGCAATTATTATAATACATATTGCAATATAATATTGTTGTTATTTAGTCCCTAGGTCGTGTCTGACTCTTTTGTATTCCATGGACTGTGGTCCCCCAGCCTCCTCTGTCCCTGGGATTCCCCAGGCAAGAATACCAAAGTGGTTTGCCATTTCCTTCTCCAGGGGATCTTCCTACCCAGGGATTGAATCCAAATCTCCTGGGTTGGCGGGCGGATTCTTTACCAATGAGCCACCAAGGAAGCCCATAATATAATATATATATTACATTATATAGAGTGTATATGAGATAAAGAATTCGAACCATCTCACCCCTTGCTACTTATCAGATTTTTCTTGTTCACTATAGGAATGATTCTCAAAATGTGGTTCTAAGATCAGTAGCGACAGAATCACTTGGGGACAATTTGTGTTTTAACAAACTCTATGAGTGACTTCGATACATGCTAACACTTGAAACAACTGCAATTGAGTCCCTCTGCTGCTTCTCTTTCATATTCCCACCAATGTTTGTACTCGATTCAGCCACTGGCTTCCACCAGATATCCACAAATGTCTTCCTTCATTCATCCAGGTTTCCACTCACATGCCAAGTAATAGAAGAGAAATTTTCTGACTGGTCACCCCAATTGAAATAGCGCACACGTGTCCATACTCCCTGTATGTTTGCTATGACTTATTCTTCTTCTAAACACTTAACAGTATCCAATAATATATTTGTTTGTTTATATTTTACTGCCTGCATCTCCCACTATGATATATGCTCCATGAGACTAGAGACTTTATCTGTGCTATTCATCCTGAGTATCTAAATATTTCCAAGAACATAACTGACCCTCAATAGTTTTTGAATAAATAGAACTTCTTATGTAGAACTTTGACATTTTTTTTCCCTCTTGGAGGACATTTTTGGGTGACATATACTCAATAATCAAGATTTGCAAGAAAGGACCCTTGAAGGTCATCTAGTCTAACACTGTCCACCATCTCCAATAGGTGGGTGGCCAGTCGTTCCCCGAATATAAAAAATCATGGGAAATGTCTGTTTAGTGAACTTGAATATTTTAATATGAAGGTGTAACCACATAGTTAACATCATTATCAGTAAATATTATGTTTTACTTCATGTCTTACCTCAAATTGCCTATGATAAATATGAATGGACAGCCAATTTAAGTTCTTATTGCACTTTATTAATGTCTACATTCAGGGTTATAAAGGCAAAGATTCTTTGCTTAATTTGAAAGCGCTGAATAAAATATAACTTGGAGCTACTTAAAAATTTTAATGCTTCTTTTCTCTTAAACTTTTTCTATCTTCATTGTAAAGTTATAAACTAAAATAAGAAAATATATTAGTTTATTACTATCTGTGTTAACTTACCATTGCCTAAGTTTCAAAAAAGTGCCATAAATATTTTTAATTTCAACCTTTTCTATAATTATTTACAGAAGCTTTGAGGAGACTATGTTGACATATTTTTAATTTCAATATTTTTCTGTGCTTTTCTCTTTCATAGCCTGAGCCTCAGTTTATTTAGATACTTATTTATGGGTTCTTTTGGTTGCTGTTTTAAAGTCTGTCTCCCCCTAGACTCTAGACTTCATGAAGTAAGGATTTTCACCTGTATTGTAACAGTACTTTCTGAGTGCCTAAAGGAGATACTCAAGTAGATGCTCAATACAAATTTATTGAATGAGTGAATGACGGTTTGCTAAAAAATGTACAAACTGCTTTATCAAGTTCACTAAATTCTCTCACAAATTGCTAGGCCACCATTACTAATCAATAAGTTTGAATGAGCCTGAGCAATTTTCATAGGTCAACTCTCGAATAAAAACTTAATAACAGTAAATATATCTATGTAGGATTATAGAAAGCTGAAGGTTTATACAATATGGGAGTTTGGGGCTGACATGTACACACTGCTATATTTAAAACAGGTAACCAACAAGGACCTATTGTATACCACAGGGAATTCTGCTCTATAACAATCCAAATAGGAAAACAATTTGAAAAAGAATAGATACTAATATATGTATAACTGAATCACTTTGCCCTGCATCTGAAACTGACACAATATTGTTAATCAACTACATTTCAATATAAAATAAAGATGTTAAAAAAGATCAATAGGAAATCCCTCATGCTAAAAAAATTATATAGGTCTTCTCACTGTATGCTGCTAAGTCACTTCAGTCGTGTCCGACTCTGTGTGACCCCATAGATGGCAGCCCACCAGGCTCCCCAGTCCCTGGGATTCTCCAGGCAAGAACACTGGAGTGGGTTGCCATTTCCTTCTCCAATGTGTGAAAGTGAAAAGTGAAAGTGAAGTCGCTCAGTCATGTCCGACTCATAGCGATCCCATGGACTGCAGCCTACCAGGCTCCTCCATCCATGGGATTTTCTAGGCAAGAGTACTGGAGTGGCTTGCAGTTGCCTTCTCTGTCTCACTGTATACTATTTGTAAAAAAAAATACATCTGGGTTCTCACTATTTGTGTTGTATAGGGCTTCTCACTATTTGTAAAAATTTTATAGGGTTTCTCACTAATTGCATTGTATTATTTATAATTATGTAAGTGTTCATAGACTATAAAGCTACATATAATTTTATATATTTATATCCATGTAGGTATAAAGGTTTATTCATAAGTTTATATATATATAAATATATAGGTGAATAAAATAGTTTACATATACATATATTAAAAGGGATATAGTATGCACACTGCTGCTGCTGCTGCTGCTGCTGCTAAGTCACTTCAGTCGTGTCCAACTCTGTGTGACCCCACAGACGGCAGCCCACCAGGCTCTGCCATCCCTGGGATTCTCCAGGCAAGAACACTGGAGTGGGTTGCCATTTCCTTCTCCAATGTGTGAAAGTGAAAAGTGAAAGTGAAGTCGCTCAGTCGTGTCTGACTCATAGCGACCCAATGGACTTCAGGCTACCAGGCTCCTGCGTCCATGGGATTTTCTAGGCAAGAGTACTGGAGTGGCTTGCCATTGCCTTCTCCGAGTATGCACACATGTACATATATATGTGCTAACAGAGGTATTTATAAAGAAATAATAGATGTCATTTTCTTTCTACTTTTGTCTAGAATATCCATTGCTGAAATAAACATATTTAAAGATAATATAGATAGATACATATAGGAATCTGAAAGATATTGAGAAATTAGACATGATAAAATTCTTTGTAAAAATTAATAATGCAGTATCTAGAATGAATAAGATGTGCATAATATCTAAAGCCTATTGATCTAAAACAAATCTACCACATGAATAAATAATCAGGTTCAATGATAAATATATACTTTCACTTTTCTCAGTGTATATCCCTCCTCTCTACTATTTTATTAGTTGTTATAACTTCTTTAATCAGTTTTCACATTTGGCCCATGATTTATGAGATAGTATAACAAAATAGCAAACTTTGGACAAGATGTTGCTTTCTGCCTTTGTCATTTATGACATGTATGATTTAAAAGTAATTTTGTTCAAACATATTTCTTCAGTGATATAATAAAAATAATAATATCTCCTACTTGCTACTGCTAAGTCACTTCAGTCGTGTCCGACTCTGTGTGACCCCATAGACGGAAGCCCACCAGGCTCCCCCGTCCCTGGGATTCTCCAGGCAAGAACACTGGAGTGGGTTGCCATTTCCTTCTCCAATGTGTGAAAGTGAAAAGTGAAATTGAAGTTGCTCAGTCGTGTCCGACCCTTAGCGACCCCACGGACTGCAGCCTACCAGGCTCCTCCATCCACGGGATTTTCTAGGCAAGAGTACTGGAGTGGCTTGCCATTGCCTTCTCACTTACAGGTAGGTAAAGTGCTTAATGTCGTGCTTACTTCGTGGTAAGTGCTCAGTTAAATGTAGTGAGGATGATGACGTCAATAAACTTATAGGAAGCTTTTCTTACACTACATTTTAAGGTGTTCATGGTTTGTAAATGTGCATGGGGCTTCCCAACTGGCACTAGTGGTAAAGAATCCACTTGCAATGCAGGAGACATAAGAGACGGGGGTTAGATCCCTGGGTCAGGAAGATCCTCTGGAGGAGGATATGACAACCCAGTCCGGTATTCTTGCCTGGAGAATCTCATGAACAGAGGAGCCTGGTAGGCTACAGTCCATAGGGTCGCAAAGAGTCAGACATGACTGAAGCGATTTAGCATGAACTCACTCATGGAATGGTCACCACTGATTTCATGGTTGAACTGTCACCATCATTTCAATGTGTACAGAGGTGTGAAAGTGTAAATGAGCAGCCTATGCTCTCCTTAACTAATTTCCAATTAAGCCATTTAATCACTTCCTAAATTAAAACAAGTATAACCTACATAAAATTTAACATGTATGTCGTTTCATATGTGTTACTCTAGATTATAATTCTCTTCTTACATTGATGTTCTGCCTTCCCTAACATCTCTTAGGTTTCTTAGATAGCTTTTTACTCTTAATGCCCAGCATGGTGCTAGGTACTAAATAATTGTTCATTTGTCACAAAAATATATGCAAGGCTATGGTTTTTTAAATATATATCTTTTGCTTACTGTAATTTGCAAAAGTTATATTGGCTTCATAATTTTTCATAATGCTTTGTATAACACTCATAAAAATGGAATGGAATACTAACCCCAGTCGAATCATCTGGCTTTGCTGTGGAATTATTCCAAAAACGATCGAAGTTCCCAAAACTGCTGCTGCGCTGTAAAATAGGAAGGAAAAGCAAAAGAAACAGGATTTGTGACTTTCATTGATAAAACTGCTAAATATTTTAGATTATGGCTTAATAAGCCCAAGTCTCTTATGCATACAGGATTAAAAAGACTCTTCTTTCTGGAATATCTAAAGGTGCTAATGGTGTGTTATTAACATTCTAATATTTACAGTTCATAAAATGTCTTTTATGTTCATGATATAGTGTTAAGCACCTTGTAGAAAATCTATTAAATTATTTTGGACTTATAGTGTTAATTTTGCTTTTAAGAATGACATGTGTTGCTAGACAACCAGGCAGCTAATAGAAAATGACAACAAAAAAACAAAAGGAAGCATTTGAGTAGATTCACCATTGTGCCTCATAAAGATCATATTTGTCAAAAAACTAATGCAAATACATTTCCCATTGCTGACCGTTGATAATTTGAAACTCTCTACTAGATATCAGAAAGAGAAAGGAGCATATACACAGACCTATTAATAAATTGAAAAGAGCATTTAGGTATGCACGCTCTTAGGTTGGGGGTAAAACTGAATTTTTCCACATTTAACATGGAATTACAATGAGACCTCTAGGTCAATTTCATTCACTGGTTTTGAGAGAAAGCTCAATATGTTAATAGAAGCCTTGTTCTCTTGGATACTTTTTGCCTACAAGGCTAAATTTTTCTTCTTATGTAACTCATTCTAGGCAGGTAATTATAAGCAATTCCTGATTACTGCAAGGTAAACGATTCTTCTAAAGACATTTTTCAAAAAGTCTTTAGTCATGGAATCAAAAATTGATATTTTCTCACTATTTAGTTTTATATATTGTTTGAGATGGTGGATATCAGATGTTACAGACTTTATATATGTTCTACCTTAACAACTTTATTTTATTTCAAGCTTATAATATTTTCAAAATAGGCTGGTGGCACTGAAAAATACCCTGATAATTAGAAAAGTTAAAAATGGGAGTCAGTAATCTGTAAAACTTTGTATGTCCTTTAAAAGTCACAGACCGTTTTAGTTCAAGACGGCTTCAAAGGTACTTAGTCCTTGCAAGCACTCTTATTCTCAGATCTTCCTACTAGCTATCTTTAAAACTCCTTGTTTCTCTTTTAAATGAGTTGAAATAAAAAGATCCTGACATGTGACAAGGGGTGAGCTTGATAGACACTGTGATACAGAACACCACCCCAAAGATGATGGCTGTGTTAGACACAATTAACGCCTTTTGCTGACTTGCTACCCTTGCTGAAGAAGCCCTTCAGCTTGTGGCAAGAGAAGAGAAAAAGAAGGACTGAAATTGAAAACTACTCTGGAAAATACAATCTTCTCATGCAGGGCTTACGGACCTAGAATGATTTCCGAGAGCATTAATCACTTCAACTTGCCTAGTAGGCATTTCTGCCAGGCCATCATTGCCCGAAATCGCAAAAGGGAATTGTGTGTGTTCTTGTTCTGCTTATAAACAATCTGAACACAGGGAAAGCTGTTACTTTTTTATATACTTGAAGCATTCTTATGGCCTATTGGAGCCTGTGCTCAGGGCACTTTTGTAGCCTATAACCAGTCTGTGCCCTGCCTATTAAATATTAATGAATGTTACAATGTGTTATCCACCACTGGATAATGGGTCATGTTGCCCAGAGGGGCACAGAATAGGCTCACCTCAGCACTTCTCCACAGTATCTTCTGCCATTAAGTAATCAATAGTCACCATCTTTTAAAATTAATTCTCCCCTCATTATATCAGTAGAAGCAGATTGAGAAGTAGTGGTTTTCAGAACTATTACTTTGGTTTTATCAGTCATCTCATTACAAATCACTCAACAGATTCAAGCCATGGGAGTAAAATATCAATCCATTCTAAGAAACCCTTAAGAAGCAAATCTAAGTATTTAAAATGATGTTTTTAAAATTTCATTATTCTCTTGTCAGAAAGTGACTTTCTGAGATGATTTCATAATGTATAGGCTATGTCTTATGATGAAAAAAGACTAATGTCTACTATGAAGTACGGATAATGAACAAATGTGTAATTTCTACTCTTGTTAATTTTCTAATGAAAAGGTGAATCATATGGAGGTAAGCTGGTTTCATAGATGATAGTCCTTTACAAATGAGAATATATTTCAATACTGATAATTTTGCAGTGTATAATTATAGTGGATTAGATGGCAAATATTATTTTGTTACAAAGCTCCCTTAAAGACAGAGCTATTATATAAACAAATAGATATCAACAAAACAGTAACTTAAAAAAGCAATTCATATTTTAGATAATTCTTTGCTTCTGTTGGCATTAGATAATATTTAGTCTTCAACTATAAATCTGTATAGTCTTTCCTTATGCAATTAGATATGTTTGTAAAATGATATATCTGTGTAAGATAATTTGGAAAAACTAACAAAATTACATGCAATTGCCCTTTGACCCAAAATTTCTTTTCTAGACAACTATATCAGATACACTTGAATATAAATTGATTTGCACATCCACATTAAATGGAAATTTTTTATAGAAAATCTATAAACCTCAATGTTCACCAGGAGAGGACTGATTGAATAATATATGGTAAATTCAAATAATAGAAATGTGTGCATCTGTAAAAAACAGAAATATATCTCTTGTCTGATGTGAAATGATCCCAGGATATAGTGTAGATGAAAAAAGTCAAACATAGAAAAACGTACATAATAAACTGCTTTTTATCTAAGAGTAGAACTACATCTGTTTGTTTCAATACAGGCAAATGTGCATTTTCTTTCTGAGAGCAATTGGATAAAATAAGCAAAGACAAGGAAAAGAAGAGAAAACAAAATTTTCTAAATATGCCTTCATAGATTTGACTTTAAAACTATGTATCTACTATTCAACATAGTTCTGGAAGTTTTGGCCACAGCAATCAGAGCAGAAACAGATATAAAAGGAATCCAAATTGGAAAAGAAGAAGTAAAACTTTCACTGTTCACTGACGACATGGTCCTCTACACAGAAAACCCTAAAGACTCTACCGGAAAACTACTAGAGCTAATCAATGAATACAGTAAAGTTGCAGGATATAATATCAAAACACAGAAATCCCTTGCATTCCTATAAACTAATAATGAGAAAATAGAAAGAGAAATTAAGGAAACTATCCCATTCACTGTCGCAACAAAAAGAATAAAATACTTAGGAATATATCTACCTAAAGAAACAAAAGACCTGTACATAGTAAACTATAAAACACTGGCGAAAGTAATCAAAGAGGACACTAATAGATGGAGAAATATACCATGTTCGTGGATTGGAAGAATAAATATTGTGAAAATGAGTATACTACCCAAAGTAATTTATACATTCAATGCAATCCCTATCAAGCTACCAACGATATTTTTCACAGAACTAGAACAAATAATCTCACAATTTGTATGGAAATACAAAAAAACCTCGAATAGCCAAAGCAATCTTGAGGAAGAAGAATGGAACTAGGGGAATCAACCTGCCGGACTTCAGGCTCTACTACAAAGCCACAGTCATCAAGACAGTACGGTACTGGCATAAAGACAGAAATATAGATCAGTGGAACAAAATAGAAAGCCCAGAGATGAATCCATGCACTTATGGACACCTTATCTTTGACAAAGGAGGCAAGAATATAAAATGGAGAAAAGACAGTCTCTTTAACAAGTGGTGCTGGGAAAACTGGTCAGCCACTTGTAAAAGAATGAAACTAGAACACTCCCTAACACCATGCACAAAAATAAACTCAAAATGGATTAAAGATCTAAATGTAAGACCAGAAACTATAAAACTCCCAGAGGAGAACATAGGCAAAACACTCTCCAACATAAATCACAGCAGGATCCTCCAAGACCCACCTCCCAGAATATTGGAAATAAAAGCAAAAATAAACAAATGGGACCTAATTAAAATTAAAAGCTTCTGCACAGCAAGGGAAACTATAAGCAAGGTGAAAAGACAGCCTTCAGAATGGGAGAAAATAATAGCAAATGAAACAACTGACAAAGAATTAATCTCCAAAATATACAAGCAGCTCCTGCAGCTCAATTCCAGAAAAATAAGTGACCCAATCAAAAAATGGGCCAAAGAACTAAAGAGACATTTCTCCAAAGAAGACATACAGATGGCTAACAAACATATGAAAAAATGCTCAACATCCCTCATAATCAGAGAAATGCAAATCAAAACCACAATGAGATACCATTTCACACCAGTCAGAATGGCTGCTATCCAAAAGTCTACAAGCAATAAATGCTGGAGAGGGTGTGGAGAAAAGGGAACCCTCTTATACTGTTGGTGGGAATGCAAACTGGTACAGCCACTATGGAGAACAGTGTGGAGATTCCTCAAAAAACTGGAAATAGAACTGCCATATGATCCAGCAATCGTACTCCTGGGCATACACACAGAGGAAACCAGAATTGAAAGAGACACATGTACTCCAACGTTCATCGCAGCACTGTTTATAATAGCCAGGACATGGAAGCAACCTAGATGTCCATCTGCAGACGAATGGATAAGAAAGCTTTGGTATATACAAACAATGGAGTATTACTCACCCATTAAAAAGAATGCATTTGAATCAGTTCTAATGAGGTGGATGAAACTGGAGCCTATTATACAGAGTGAAGTAAACCAGAAAGAAAAACACCAATACAGTATACTAACGCATATATATGGAATTTAGAAAGATCGAAATGATAACCCTGTATACGAGACAGCAAAAGAGACACAGAGGTACAGAACAGTCTTTGGGACTCTGTGGGAGAGGGTGAGGGTGGGATGATTTGGGAGAATGGCATTCAGTTCAGTTCAATTCAATTCAGTCACTCAGTCGTGTCCGACTCTCCGCGACCCCATGAATCACAGCACGCCAGGCCTCCCTGTCCATCACCAACTCCCGGAGTTCACTCAAACTCATGTCCACAGAGTCGGTGATGCCATCCAGCCATCTCATTCTCAGTCGCCCTCTTCTCCTCCCGCCCCCAACCTTTCCCAGCATCAGAGTCTTTTCCAGTGAGTCAACTCGTCGCATGAGGTGGCCAAAGTATTGCAGTTTCAGCTTTAGCATCAGTCCTTCCAATGAACACCCAGGACTGATCTGGGTTGGACTGGTTGGATCTCCCTGAGGTACAAGGGACTCTCAAGAGTCTTCTCCAACACCACAGTTCAAAAGCATCAATTCTTCAGCGATCAGCTTTCTTCACAGTCCAGCTCGCATATCCATACATGACCACGGGAAAAACCATAGCCTTGACTAGACGGACCTTTGTTGGCAAAGTAATGTCTCTGCTTTTTAGTATATTATCAAGGTTGGTCATAACTTTCCTTCCAAGGAGTAAGCGTCTTTTAATTTCCTGACTGCAATCAGCATCTGCAGTGATTTTGGAGCCCCCAAAAATTAAGTCTAACACTATTTCCACTGTTTTTCCATCTATTTCCCATGAAGTGATGGGACCAGATGCCATGATCTTTGTTTTCTGAATGTTGAGCTTCAAGCCAACCTTTTCACTCTCCTCTTTCACTTTCATCAAGAGGCTTTTGAGTTCCTCTTCACTTTCTGCCATAAGGATAGTGTCATCGGGAGAATGGCATTGAAATATGTATATTATCATATGTGAAACGAATCACCAGTCCAGGTTTGACGCATGATACAGGATGCTCGGGGCTGGTGCACGGGGATGACCCAGAGGGAGGATAAGGGAAAGAGGGAGGTGGGAAGGGGGTTCAGGAAGGGGAACTCATGTACACCCAGGGCGGATTCATGTCAATGTATGGCAAAACCAACCAATATAATATTGTAAAATAATTAGTCTCTAATAAAAAATAAATTAAAAAATAAAAAATAAAACTATGTAACTTTAAAAAATTTATAAACAAATTTAAATAAAAATAAAGACAATCCCTAACAATTCCAAATAAAAATAATTAATCTAATTTTATTTTGAATAAACTGATTTTTATCTAAGAGTGGAACTATATCTGTATGTTTCAATACAGGCAAATATGTATTTTCTTTCTTAGAGCAATTGGGTAAAATAAGCAAAGACAAGGAAAAGAAGAGAAAACAAAATTTTCTAAATATGCCTTCATAGATTTGACTTTAAAACTATGTAACTTTAAAAAAATTATAAACAAATTTAAATAAAAATAAAGGCAATCCCTAACAATTCCAAATAAAAATAATTAATTTTATTTTGAACTGATGGCTTAGAGAAAGGAAATATTTTAAGCAACTAATAAAAAACAGTAATTTGATGGTTTAAAGAACAACAACAAAAATGAAATATTTTAACCAGTTTTCCAATCCCATTTACAACTGCATCCAAGAAAATACCTAGAAATAAATCTAACTATGGAGGTAAAAGACATGTACTCAGAAAACTGTTAGACACTCATGAAAGAAACTGAAAAGGACTCTCACAAATAGATATACCATGCTCATATATTGGAAGAATTAATATTGTAAAAATTACCATATTACCCAAGGGAATCTGTGAATTCAGTGCAATCCCTATCAAAATATTAAAGGTATTTCTTACAGACCTGTATGAGTTTGCAAATAGTTCTAAAAATTGTATAGAAACACAAAAGACCTTAAATAGTGAAAGCAATCTTGAGAAAGAAGAATAAAATTGGAGTAATCACACTGGCTGATTTGAAACTATACTGCACAGCTACAGTAATCAAAATAGTATGGTATAGACACAAAAACAGGCACATCAATTAATGCAGCAGAAGAGAGAGCCAGAAATACACCACACTTACATTGTCAATTCTACAACAAAAGGAGCAAGCGTGTATAATGAAGAAAAGACAGCTACTTCAACAAATGGCATTGGTAAACTGGAAAGCTATATGCAGAAGAATGAATTTGGATTATTTTGTCACAGTGCATAAGAAACTAAACTCAAAACAGATTACAGACTTAGATGTAAGACCTGAAACCATAAAATTACTAGATGAAGTCATAGGCAGTGCATTCGTTGACACTGATCTTAGCAATATATTTTTTTGGATATGTCTCCTCTTGTAAGGGAAACAAAAGCAAAAATAAATGGGACTAGATAAAACTAAAAAGCTTTTTCATAGCAAAGGAAATCATCAACAATACAAAAAAGCTGTCTACTGAACAGGAGAAGATATTTGCAAATGGCGTATCCAAAAAGTGATTAATATCAGAAATATACAAAGGAGTCATAAAAATCAGCATCAACTCCCCTCCTAGAAACCCAATAAAAAAAATGGAAAGAGTACCCGAATAGATATTTTTCCAAAGAAGACATACAGATGGCCAACAGCACATGAAAAGCTTCTCAAGATCACTAATCATCAGGGAAATGCAAATCAAAACCATTTGACATTATCAAAAGACCGCAAATAACAAGTCTTGTCAAAGATGAGGAGAACAGGGAACCATTGTGCACTTTTGGTGGAATTGTAAAGTGGTGCAGCCACATTGGAAAACAGTAAGGAGGTTCCTCAAAATAATTAAAAATAAAACTATTATACAATCCAGCAATTTTGCTCCTGGGCATTAATCTAAAGTAAACAGAAACACTAATTTGAAAAGATACATGTGTCCCTTTGTTCATTGCAGCATTATTTATAATAACCAACATATGGAAGTAACCTAAGTATACATTCATACATTAATGGGTAAAGACGATGTGCTGTACAAATACACACTCACACACAATGGAATAAAAAAGAAGGAAATCTTGCCATCTGCAACAATGTGGATGGACCTAATGGGTATTTTTTTAACTGAAATAAGTCAGACAGAGAAGGACAAATACTGTATGATTTCACTTACATGTGGAATCTAAAAACCCAAAACAAATGAACAAACACAACAAAACAGAAATAATCATACATACATAGAACAAACAGGTGATTTCCAGATGGGTGGGAGTGGAAGGAGGAAAGAAATAGATGAGGGAGATTAAGCAGTACAGATTTCCAGTTAAAAAAGAAATGAGTGAAATTGTGAAATAGAGTCAATCATTCAATAATAGCATAGTGTCTTTGTATGGTAACAAATGGTAACTAGACAGCCTGTTGATAATGTTGAAATACATAGAAATATTAAATCATGTTGTGCGCCAGGAATTAACATAGAGGTGTAGGCCAATTAGCTTCCCAAGTAGCTCAGGGGTAAAAAAAATCTGCCTGCCAATGATGGAAATGCAAGAGATGTGGGTTCGATCCCTGAATCAGGAAGAGCCCCTGGAGGTGGAAATGGCTACCCACTCCAGCATTCTTGCCTGAAAAATTCCATGGATAGAGGAGTCAGGTAGGCAACAGTCCACGGAGTCGCAAAGAGTGGGACTTGACTGAACACGCACATGCACGGAGGTCAATTATACTTCAGAAACTAACTCACAAAAGAGATCAGACTGTGGTTACCAGAGGCAGGAGGTGGGCAGAGGGAGAACTGGATGAAGGTAGTCAAAAGGCACAAACTTCCAGTTATAAGATAAATAAGCCCTAGGGATGTAACGTACACCATGATAAATATAATTAACACTGTGGTGTGTTACACACAAAAATTAAGAGTTCTCATCACAAGGAAAATATCTTTTAAATTTTTGTTCCATATCTGTATGATATGATGAGTGCTCACTAAACTTATTGTGATAATCAACTCATGATGTATGTAAGTCAGATCATAGTGCTGTGCAATTTAAACTTACACAGTGCTGTATGCCAATTATATTTCAATAAAGCTGGAAGGAAAAAAGTTTTTAATTTTAACCTGTTTTCAGTATTCACACCATTATTAATGATATAAGTATATATAAGTGGCTATGTTAAGGGACAATGAAAATAAATAGTGGTGTTAATGATATTTGAAATCAGACTTCTTAGTCTGTATTCTCAAATTTTTAATCTTGTCATACCATAAAGCAGGAAAGCTTTCAAAGACTCTGGGGCCATGCCAAAACAACACAATGGCCATATTAAAAATATTGTCCCTGTGATAAATTGTATCCGAATATGGCACAAGTGGAGTATCAGTAAGAATAATAACTGAGGTACATTGAAATATGTATGTCTGAATTCATGAGTTCATAACGATACTAACTAAAAAGAAAAACACCAGCTGTTACCTTTGAAATGTTGCATCCAGATTATGAAAACTGACGAATAAAAGGAAAGACAAATATTTAATATGTCCTTCTTGTATGAAACATACTTTAGAGTAACAAGATACTTAATTAGGGAGATTTTTTCTCTCCGTGTATATGTGTGTGTATAGTCTTGCTAATCAATTAAGTGATGAAATTACAAAAGCACCATTTTGTAAGTCCCTAATGCAATAATGGGACTTCCCGGGTGGAACATGGTAAAGAATCCACCTGTCAATGCAGGAGACACAAGAGACAAGGGTTCCATCCCTGGGTTGGAAAGATCCCCTGAAGTAGGAAATGGCAACCCACTCCAGTATTCTTGCCTGGAAAATTCCATAGACAGAGGAGCTTGGCAGGCTACAGTCAATGGGGTTGCAAAGAGTTGGACATGACTGAGCATATACACCAGACAACCTATTTATCTATCCATGCAGTAGTATCACGATAGGCAGAGACAGAAACTAAATACATAGGAGATTTTAAAAGGTGAATGAGTATATGTACCAAAGCTTTCTTATCCATTCGTCTGCAGATGGACATCTAGGTTGCTTAATGGAGTATTATTCAGCCATTAAAAAGAATACATTTGAATCAGTTCTAATAAGGTGGATGAAACTGGAGCCTATTATACAGAGTGAAGTAAGCCAGAAAGAAAAACACCAATACAGTATACTAACACATATATATGGAATTTAGAAAGATGCAAATGATAACCCTGTATACGAGACAGCAAAAGAGACACAGATGTATAGAACAGTCTTTGGGACTCTATGGGAGAGGGTGAGGGTGGGATGATTTGGGAGAATGGCATTGAAACACGTATGTTGTCATATGTGAAATGAATCACTAGTTCAGGGTCAATGCATGTTATAGGATGCTCGGGGCTGGCATGTGGGGATGACCCAGAGGGAGGATAAAGGGAGGAGGGAGGTGGGAGGGGGGTTCAGGAGGCAGAACTTATGTAAACCCAGGGCAAATTCATATCAATGTATGGCAAAACCAACCAATATGATATTGTAAAATAATTTGCCTCCAATAAAAAATAAATTAATTACCTAAAAAAATAAAAAATAAAAGGTGAATGAGGCAAGTGACTAGGTCTAAAACGGAGTAAAGTGACACTATAGGTGACAGCGCAATCCTGGGTCTAGGCAACGGTCATCAATGGCTCCTAAAATCACGAAGAGAATGAGCCAGAGTGTGTGCTTCATAATGGAAGCATCTAATATCATTAATGAAATAGTCTTTTTAAAAAAGTACAGTCACACCAAGCTTCTGAATCTAACTAGCAGATCACAACAAATAAGACAGAGGAACATACCAAAGGACATCAAAAATATGATGTCAATCAGAAAAGTTTAGGCAATGAGAAAATCTACAGGACAAATAACCTGGTTTCTTCCACTAATCAATAGAAAGAAAGAAAGGAGGAGAAGGAAAGTATAAATTAAGAGTCTTTAAGAATTGTATCAACTGAATACTGTACAATCCATGAATTGTGTTTAGATATAGATCAAATATTTTAGCAAAAACATCCAGGAGACAACTGAGGAAATTTTAAAATAAGTAACTATATGATGCTATTAAGGAAGTATTTTTTTTTTTTGTAATTCAAAATAATCTAGTGAGGGGCAGGAAGAATGTGGGCATAAAGAAGACATGTGATCTCCTGTTTTTTAATGATTAATTAGGTGATGCATACAGGGGGCAGATTGTACTATATACTGTGTTTACATTTTCCAAATAAAATATTGGGTTAATAAAAGAACCAAAGGTACTTATATAAAAGCTAAAAAATGATTTACAAAGAGTTAATAAGATGTGGGGATTAGTGGGGTACACGGAAAAATTGTATCTTCCTCTCAATTTGCTGTGAACCCAAAGCTGTTCTTTAATACATAGTCTTAAAAGTTAATGGTAGCATAACTTTCTAAGGAACCAATTTTTAAAGATATCATTAACATCACTTAGGTCATGTTTGTTTAGAGGTATGGACAAATTTAAGGAGAAAATAAAGTTTTGGTTTCTAAATTTATTTTAGTACAACAAATGTTTCAATATAAATGTGTATTATGTTTCTTTTAAAGACTATCTGATTATGTAGTACAGATTACCCTCTTCCATATAGTCTGCTTGGTGTACACAAAACTAGAGATGAATAAGTGGCACTTGGGCTTCCCTGGTGGCTCAGTGATCAAGAATTCACCTGCCAAAAGATACAGGTTGGATCCCTGGGTCAGAAAGATCCCATGGAGAAGGAAACGGCAACCCATTTCAGTATTCTTGCCTGGGAAATCCCATGGACAGAGGAGCCTAGTGGGCTGCAGTCCATGACATCTCAAAAGTCAGACATGACTTAGTGACTGAACAACAACAAAAAATGGCATTTTCGGGTGTTTAAACACATTTGTGTGTTTTGTGTTTGTGTGTGTCCCTACACAATGCAATGAACAATATATAAGAATTTAAGAAAAGATTCTTTTTTGTTAGCTTCATTTCTTCTCTTGTTTTGTATAACAATTCTAATCATTATAGAATGTGTCTTCATCATATGAAGCCTGTAGCGTTCTTGAAAATCATAGAGCCCTTCTCAATTAGGAAATTGTCATGGGAATCAGAATTTGCAAAAAATCCTTTTTTTTTTTCCCCAGTTCTCCATCCTGCAGTTATATCCTCTCTATTATATCATTCAATTACAAAGTTTTAATTCTGTTTTCTGTTTTCAAAGAAACTTGCTACTAACCTGGATGAAAAGTATATAAACTTGGCTTGATAAATAGCACTGAACTGGTTTCTTAAAACAATGACCATCCCAAATTTATCAACATGAAGAAGAATTAGGGAGTCTCTCTTTTGGAATGTAAATCAACCTTTTGACCAAAACCAAAAGAACTGAATTTATTTTCATTTTTTAACCACTCTTCAACTTCTGGGATCTTCAAGTAAAATCTTATCTCCAACATGACTTAATATTTGGGTAAGGCATCAGAGGAAAAGTTTCAGTCTATTTCAAAGAAAAAATTTGCCTATGTGAGTCAGACATCCGCAGTATTTTGAAATACACTGGCAAATAAGAATTACACACACTGTGCCAATGCATTCTCACATCATCTGAATATTCCATATAGAGCCTTCGTTGGTGATATGCTTTTAAAGTTCAGAATTAAGTTTCAGCACGTGCTTGTATGAATATTCTGTAATATGCCCAATCTCAATAAGCTTGTCAGCCTTTATCCAAAGGCATTCCAGGATCTAATTGTTCTCACTAACTCAGGTGCTAAGGTCTTTTGAAGAGTGTGAAACAAGTTTAACTCACTTAAAATAATCTGTTAGGATTGCCTCAGTGTTAAATAATTACACTATCATGTGGTGCTGATGGAAGACAGTTGTTTGGGTGCCAGGGGCCGGAAGGCTGAAAGACAAGCAAAGTGTGAAACATGACCTTCAACACTAACATTAACCCCAAGTAAATCAACTCAGTGCTCAAATATGTATCAAAGCTCTAAATATTTTTACATCTGGATTCTTAGAACAAAAGTTGGTCTATTTGATCTCTTTGGTTTAGTATCTTTTGTATCAACTGCAGACCATCTAAAGGAAGTGCAGATTCTGACTCCACCATAGTGTTTTAAAGTTGTGTCAAAATTTCCATGCTAAAGCTTTATTTTCAGAAGTTGATGCACCGAGAGATGTTTTCAGCAAATTGAAACTACCTCAAAGAAGATTACCTAAAGGAAACTATAACTAAAAACAAAAAAATCATTGTAGAATGAGCCATACCTGTAAAAGCGGTTATCACATCAGTCTATTTAATGTAATGAAAACAAGTTTTAAAAATAAAAAGAACTCAAACTTTCAGAATTCTCAATCATACCGCTGCATTACTTATTACCATATCTCATGATATGCATTGGATACATTGACTGTAAGTTATGCTGCACTTTTTGGAACTGAATAAAAATTAAGATACTCTATTTTGTCTGAAAGGAATTCTTAAAATAACTAATATTGATATGTCTTAAATAACTTTTCAGGTAAAAAGCATAACACAACAAAAGTTGTCACTTCATATTACCAACTCTTTCAAAACCATATAGAATAAAAAGGAAATGGAAAACTTTAAAAAATGTGACCGTGATCAGGTTATCTTAAATGTCTCAGCTCCTCGTTTTTCCTACTGTAAAACTTCTGCTTGACTTACTCAGTCCTGTATCATTATTATAGCACTTATTTTCTATTTCTTCTTTCTAACTGCTATCCCATAAACAAGTACACTAAATGGTCCCTATTGACCGCCCCCCCACCAGAATTGTTTCATTATGACCCTTCTTGGAAATCAATTTCCCTAGGGTATCCATTTTTGTAGCTGCTTTAGTTTACAGTAGCTTCTCTGCCTGTCTTCAGGCTAGAAGGCATATGTATGAACAAAAATCTCTCTCTACTTATGTTCTCTTACCCCTGAGGATCTGTCTTGATTCTGCCTTCTGAATCTTGCACCTAGACTGTTGGAAACCCATATTTACTCACTCCTCTCTTTGGGGAGTTTGGCCACATAGTGCAAAATAATGTAATATACCACACATACATTCTTTCAGCCTCCATATCTGCTCAATTCTTTCCCCAAATCTCTGTTGTAGGCATTTATTCTCATTCTTGTTGTTCAGTCACTGAGTGGTGTCCAGTTCTTTGCCACCCTATGGACTGCAGCATGCCAGGCTTCCCTGTCCTTCACCATCTCCCGGAATTTGCTCAAACTCATGTCCACTGAGTCAGTGATGCCATCCAACCATCTCATCTTCTGTCGCTCCCTTCTCCTCCTGCTTTCAGTCTTTCCCAGCATCAGGATCTTTTCCAATGAGTCGGCTCTTCACATCAGGTGGCCAAAGTATTGGAGTTTCAGCTTTAGCATCCTTCCAATGCAAATTCAGAGTTGATTTTCTTTACCATTGACTGGTTTGACTTGTGTTTGTGTGCGTGCATTCTAAGTTGCTTCAGTCATGTCTGACTCTTTGCAATCCTATGTACTGTAGCCTGCCAGACTCCTCTGTCCATGGGATTCTCTAGGCAAGAATATTGGAGTTGGTTGCTGTGTCCTCCTCCAGGGTATCTTCCTGATTCAGGGATCATACGCACATCTCTTATATCTCCTGCATTGGCAGGCAGGTTCTTTACCACTAGCACCACGTGCCACCACACAAATATGTCATTCCTGGATCAATGAAATAACTTTCAGCCCCTTAGTCCCAACTCTTGACTCTCCAATCATCTAAAATCATACCACTGGACTCCTAAAGTACCAGTTCTTATCATTCCATTCTTCTCATAAAGTAAAGCTTGCTTCACACTGTTATGGTGGCCACTGAGAACTTACTCTATGCCAAGTGATTTATCTATAATCATTTCATTAAACAAATACAACTCTCCTTTGAGGTAGTTCTTGATTTTTCCAGTTTACAGATAAGCAAAACTGAAGTTATCAGGAAGCCCTAACTTGGCATACCTCATGGGATCAGGTAATGCTAGGCAATCTGATTAAGCAGAACTGACACTCCTTGCTGGCCAATGTGGACACATTCAATTATGTTTCTAAGCTGTTTCTCATACTATTTTCTCTCAAGGAATGTTCTTCCACTTTTATTCCTCCTACTCAAATCCAGCCCATTCTTTAAGGTCTCGATCAAGTCATACCTTCTCTATGAGACCACTGACCAACCCTGCAGCATTTTAGCACACATTGATTGCCCCTGGTCTTAAGTGATGTAGGACTGAAAGAGAAAATCCTACAGTTGGGAGGCTTGAGAAAACCACAGCAGATGACAAATTTCACATGTTTCTCTTCAAGCTAAATGACAAAAAACATACATTTCCCAGTTATACAAAAGCAAATTATAACATGTTATAGTCAAAGAAAATGATTTGCTGATGTTTAATTAAATAGCATAATGTTTCTACATTATGAAATTTGGTGTAAATATATGAAGTGACTTCTATGGCTAATCTTTGTGCTTAGAGCCGGGGTTGTCTGTATGAATGAGTTAAGAATCTATCCTGGAAGAATTTACACTCTATTAGTGCTATCAATCGATTTCTATTGAAAAGAACTAAACAGAGCCATTTTCAAATGAATGGCATACAAATATAGAAGCAATTCCTAAAAGCAGATTATATTTACACACACAGTAAATTAATAATGTATACTAGACGTCAGCTTGGAAATTTATATTCATCATTATTTATATTTGCACTGGCTACATAATACGCAAAATACATTTTGTATGCATAAATCTATACCTATATTATTGATAGTCTAAAAAAAAGATACATTAACTTGATCTCAGATTTTGGACATGAAATTAGCTGAAATCAATACAATTTGAGTTTGCTTAAACATCTTCAAAATTTATTTACTCTAAGAGATTGTGTAGTTATTGACTGAGGAACAATTTAGACATTGCCAAGTCTGAAGACAATAATGGCTAAAATGAAGATAGAGTATTGGAACACATTGAACCACACACTGTGTATTAAAAGGAGCAAAGGATGACAAACAATATGTCTAATATGTCTGAGCTCTTCACTTGAACATAATCACTTGGGGACATTAGAAAAGTGGTGTATGTTCACAAGAATGCATCACTAGGATTTCCCAGTTTCTGGATGGACTATCTTTCCAAACCAAAATTGGCAGGAAGTTTTCTTGCAGCAGCATGGATGGTTTGTTAGGACCTTCATGGAGAAGGCTATGTTGAGAAGCACTCAGAAGCTATTTTCAGGCTTGGAATTAGAGGTCATGATAACTATGTCTACCAAGTTTACAGAAGATGGTATGTGTTTTAGGGAAGATGGTGGGAAGAGGATGAGGAGTTACAGGGAATATATTTTATGTATTTACCATCCCTACTTAGTGTTAAGTGTTTTCTGTGTGAGAAAAGTTCCAGTACTAATTTTGTTTGCTAGGCACCTTGATAGAATATGGTGTAAAAAAATTGATTCAAATTTTCCAGTTATAAGAAAGATGTGAAATCCTCCCATAAATTTAGAAATTGACTTTCTATTGTGTATATATTAGATTTTTCTACTTATAGACAAATATTAAATAATATTTTAACTATGGTCACTTCATTGTCAGTTATTTTAATCTCATAATCTTTGAAAGCAAATAAATAATTTTGTATAAATAATTCTCCAGAGTAGCATATGGCTAACAAAAGAAGATAATATTGAATATCATGGTTAGAGAAGCCAATAGCTGTTGAGGAGAAGAATAACTTTGAAGTAATAATTAGGGAAAGCCTTATTATTTTTATCATAATCTTAATGATCAAATATACTAATCTACTCTGTTTTACCTACCAATGAAATGATATCATATATATTATGCATAGTATCATTCATCTAGAAGACAAACTATTGAAAGCATAAAAGTTATGCTTATTCAAATTTATCATCAAAGAAATTTTTAAAAAGCAAGATAACTTTTTATTGGCTAAATTAAACTGAACATTCTCTTTCAAGGATTTAGATTTAAGTCTTTTTCCTTTCCAGTAATCAGAGAAAAAGTTGTGAAAAATGTTACTAGTTAACATGTGGTGGAAGAATGTACAGTACCTTTAAGTCCATTAAGATATTTATTAACATATTTAACAGTTGACTGTGTTGACCCAAACTTTAGGTTCCTGAGAAATTTCCTAACCAAATTTACTAGTCAAACGTTTTTGCCACTAAATCCAATTACTCCACTTTTAAAATAAAATAAAATCATCACAAAGAGGCAAACAGTCATAGTACCCATTGCTTTAAAATCACAGTTAAATAAAAGTGTGAAAATTAAGTTGGGAAAATAGAGTCCATTCAATAAACTTTCCCATCAAATTCTCTGGAACAAAAACTCTCCTTTACCTCCATTAGTCTTCAGTTTCCACCACATTCACTTGGCCTCTGGGTACATAATAACCTTTTTAAAGTTCTCCCCTGGAGATATTTTAGTCATGCAGGGATCTCCTTGAACACAAGTAATGACAAACAATAAGCTAATTCTCGAAAAGTTTTTTTTTTAAGTCATTTTTACTACTTTTAAATGAGTGTGTTTGATGCATGATTTTGGTCCCCCTGATTAATGGTCACCGCCAGCCCAGCTTCTGGAGTTGTAATGTTTCTGTGAGATTCCCTCCAGCAGAGCTCGACCATTAATCCAGTGGCATATGTCAGCCCAGCAGAGCAAGGTCACTCTTCTGCTTCAAGGGGAACCTTTTTAGAAATAATAAAACTGACAGAAAGTTCTTTTTTGCATGCTTTATGCCACCTGAGGTTGAGTGCTGCAGTTAATATCATAAAGCTTATAAACATTCCCATCTCAGGCGGCACCTGCTGACACTATGCTTAGGGATTTAAACGTTTTTTTCTTAGTAAGAACAGACATGTTTATGTGGGGCAAATATACAGTGTGTAATCCCAAACAGGAAAAGAATAGGTAGAAAAAAAAAGCTATAAGTTCATGCTAGGATATTTAGAAGAGACATTTAGGTTCTATAACTTCTTTACTGTCAATTACATTTATTTTCCTTTCATCATATTTGGATTTGGCTATAAAAATATTTCAGTCTACTAAGAGATAAATAGTGGTGTTGGAAAGTAATAGTAGCGGCAGAAATGAACTCAATACATGATAATTCCTAAACCTACACTATATGTTCTGATAACTGCAAAACAATTATCTTTGAAAGAGTTTTATTTTTAAAATTGTTAACCTTTGTTTCATTGGTAATGGGTACATTAAAACTGGTAAATAATTATAGTGAGATATTTGTAATCTTGAAGTAGATGGCGTGAAACTTGTAGACAGCTTAGTTTAGAAAAGATGATGACTAGATAACAGCTAAAAATATAAATAATATATACCCATAAGCATTACAACATTTATATATTGAGTTATTTCTCTATTACTCATAATTTAAAAAATCAAAGTTGCTTAGTAAAACCATGTGGTATTCAGGAAAATAATTTAATATCCAGACTAATGTCATATCACTATGTATTGTTACACTGCTAAAGGTAAATCTGTCTTTAATCTTATTCCAGGAATTTAAATTGCTAAAATTATGAAATGTATAGAAAAGAAATTTCATCATTTAGATGTCTTTATTTTATATATATACAGAAAAGGTGGGGCCAGTTGGCCACTTAGGCCGGTCCTTCCAAGAAGCCAGTGCCTTGATTTGGTCTCCATGTCCAATGTCAAACTGTCACATTGACAGGTACAAGAACTTCAAGCTTTCAAAAATAAATGACTCTGGGGTTGCGGGGGTACTTACTCATAAACTAAACTGATAGGATACCAAAAATAGCAATATCAGGTGTTGATTAGTTATGAGAAATTCAACTGCCAAGAAGAATGCATATTCTTGTTGACTAATCAAAGAGTTGTCTCCCCTAGAGATGTGGAACACCAAATCATTGTTAGAAGTTTGTTTGCTTAGTATAGTAGAGACACAGAAAAGTTGTATTAGGTTGTATTAAGGGCTAGAGACAAAAAGTTATAATAACCTGAAGTATATAGTTCACCTAAGTGAGCAAGTCTGTTGAGCCTAATGGAATATTTGCTTCTGCTGATATGCATTATTCTGCAGACTCAATGGTATATTCTATTCTCCCACTCCTTCTACGCACCCTGAAAGCAACATTCTTTGCAAATGCTTCCCCACTCTTTCAGACAGATTACAACTTTTGATTACTGTTTTGTCTCATTACATTCTGATTTTAAGAATGGTTACTTTGTTTTATGTGGGTGTTGCCCAGATCTTTATCAGTGACCCATTTACAAACTATGTCTTGAAGTAGAGTCCTACGTTAGATGACTTATACTATCCATTAGTCATTTCACAAGTATTGTGCATATATCGAGAAATCACGACTATATTCCATATTATAAATATTTTTGATGGTAGGCAAAGTATAACGGAAATCACATGGAGTCAGAAAGTTAGACAGAGTTCAACACCCTTTGTTCCTCAACAGAAATTGCAGAGTTACAGGTATGGATAAGATACATTCCTTGTTCCTAATGGTAACTCCATTTGGGAGGACATATTAGAATAAACTATGGTAAAAGAAACAATAGTGGAACAAGTTCTATTAAACTAGAAAGGAGGGAGAGAGTATTAATCAAACATGGACATTATGCTAGGAAATTTACACATGGTAATTTATTTAATTCTCTTATCAGTCTTCTGTGATATGCTTTAACAGCCCCTCTTCTTCAGATTAAGCACATGAAACCCAAAAGAGGTTTAATAAAATGTTCCACATCTCATAGTTAAATAGGACCTCAACCCTGATCTAAAAGACTTTAGTTCATATTCCCTCCTGCTCTGCCAGAATGCTCTCTTAATGTACTGCCTTGGGTTAACTCTTGGAGGCTTCCTTGAGGGAAGGTATTAAAATATAGATTTAAGTTCATGAGTTGGGAAAGATAGACAAAGGCATTCTAGGCTAAGGGAAGCACAAACAGGAAGTATAAGAGTGGTCAGAGCCTCTCAAAGATGAGATCTGGATATACAAAGAGAGATACCAGGTTATGTGCACAGAAGGACTGAAGGGGAAGTAGTGGCCAACTGCTGGCCTAAAAGAAGCCTAGAACAGATTCTTCCCTTATGACCCTCAAAGAAAACTAGTTCTGCCTCACCTTGATCTTGATCTTTGAACCACCAAAACTGTGAGAAAATAAATGCCTGTTCTCTAAGACACCCAGCCTATGGTGGGTGGGTCTTATGGAAGCCTTAGAAAACTAATACAGACCAGGTGAAAACTTCCAAAGCTTTTTAAATGAGGGGAGAAATGGGACATGACCAGCTGTGTTGACAAATGGCTATCTTTAGAAGAATCACCACCAGGCAACTTCTATTCTATTCTTATTAATCAATTCTTAATGGAGGACATTTTTGTTCTCTACTAAGAACCTAATTATAAATGTCTTGTTTCTAAAAGTTCACCTAAATCCTTAACACTGGAAAGAAAGAGAAATGAATCCGTTTGGGAATGCTAAATTTGGAAACTTAGATATTTGGAGTATGGGCTTAATTCCATTGTAACACACACACACACACTGCACACACACACAATCTTCAGGGATAATGAAGCCATTTGTCTCCTTAGCAAGGCAAGGAACGATTAAAGAGATAAGTGTTTCATTAAATTGATTTTTAGCAAATCCAGTGTATTGGTAGTCAAGGTCATGACTTTGTACCTTCCTGTAGGATATAATACCTTTATTTCCAAGGGGAGTCTACACTTCCATCATTTCTCTCAACCATTTATTTCCAGAACTTTCTATATACCAAGGGCACAGTGGTTTTTTTCAAGGATAGCCAGTCTATTTGTTACTCAACCTTTGCTACTTGCCTGTATAAAACTTGATTACAGATTCATATTCAATAAAATGGGAAGACTAGAGTGAATTGATACTTTGTTTGAAGATAACTTTTCAAGCCTAAAATTATTTACCACTTTCAAACAATTAAACAAGGTGAAATAAGCAAATTATTAGTTCCTCTGTTCTGATTCAAGGTGCCCTAGAAAGGAAAATCAAATCCAACAGAAAATTGTATTTTGAGGAAAGAGATAGAAACATTTGGGAAGTGGAATATCCATATGGGCCTAAGTGTCTGGTGGCTATGAACAGAGGGATAAGGGCATTTCTCCTTGATGTGTGAACACAAGCTAGAAGCAGGAAGAGGGCAGGACAGTGGCAGCCTTTCTGTTTATTACCATTAGAACCCCTGTGTAAGTTCATTTTTTATACCTCCAAATGTTTACAGTATGTACAAATAGATCTCCAACTCAACATCTTCTCTACACCCAACCTGCCACTTCTCTTGTATGAGTCACCATTATCCTTTCCTGATTTCTGCAACAGCTTCCTAAAGGGTCTCTTTTGCCTGCTTCCTTCCTCACTTTCTTCAGCGTATGTGAAACACAAAAGCAAGAAGAAGCCCACTAACATGTAAGCCAGATTTTTCTCTTTCCTTCTCAAAATCTTTTAATACTAGCTCAAATCCTTATCCAGTGTTCTTGCCTGGAGAATCCCAGGGACGGCGGAGCCTGGTGGGCTGCCGTCTATGGGGTCGCACAGAGTCGGACACGACTGAAGCGACTCAGCAGCAGCAGCAAATCCTTATAATGACCTAGAGGACCCTCTGCCTCCAACTCTTTCTGACTGCTCTTCCCCTTGTATATTCTGATTTACTATTTCTCAAATATACCAGGGACACTCACTCCCACCTTCAGAATTTTGACCTTGCTCTTCCTGTGACCTAGAATAAGATTTCCTTTTTCAGTGTCATGGCCATTTCTTCATTTCCTTCAGATACTTTTCAGATGTCCCATTTTCACCAAGTCTTCCCTAGTCCCAAATATTTCATATTCTTCCTTCTCTTCTTAGCACTTATCATTACTTAGCACACTATGTATTTAACATATTTATCTTGTTTATTTTCTGTCATCTTTAATAAGTACAAATCCTATGAGAACATGAATCTCTGTTTTATTCACCACTGTATTCCCAGCATATGGTCTATATTGTCCATAGTAAACACTCAATAGATATATACTGCTTTGAAGAATGAATGAAAGAATGAATTAAATTCTAAGTCTTTTGAAGAGATTAGTAGAAAAAATATCTCCAGGTTGGAAAACCTTAAACATTATTGATGGCACATTCCACATTAGGTAAATCAGAATATTTGAAGATGGAACCCAGTAATTGGTATTTCTTAAAACTCTTCAGTGATTCAAATGGGCAACCTAGGCTAAAAGCCATCAATGTAGACATCATTTCCAAACTTTAAAATCCTTATAGAATTTCTGGTTATCTCACTACAATGTATATTCTGATTTAATAGGCCTGGGGTAGGCCAGACAGTGTTTTTCTAACAAACTTCTAGAATGCCAATATTGCTAGATTGTAGGACCACAATAAGTGGCAAGTACTTAGAACCACCTTCAGTCCAATCTTGGTGGCTCAGTGATACTTTTTACCGTGGTCTATCCTCTATCTTCTTCTGATTTATGCTATTTGTTTTTAGGTTTGCATCATAATTTACTTTAAATATTAATTGGAAAACAAATATGGCATAAATACTAACTAGATACATAGGTGAAGAGAACATTTTGAGAGATTTTTTAGTTGCACAGATAAATAATAACCAAAAGTAAAAATAAACATTTATTTACACCCACCATTTTTTCATGGAAAAAGTGGATTTAAAGTATTACCTGCATTGTATATTGCATACCTTACTTGGAATCATGGTCTTTCAAAATCCAAAATGTTTAACTGAAAATACAGAGTATGTCATGAGAAACGCTGGGCTCGATGAAGCACAAGCTGGAATCAAGATTGCCGGGAGAAATATCAATAACCTCAGATATGCAGATGACACTACCCTTATGGCAGAAAGTAAAGAAGTAAAGAGCCTCTTGATGAAAGTGAAAGAGGAGAGTGAAAAGGTTGGATTAAAGCTCAACATTCAGAAAATTAGGATCATGGCATCTGGTCCCATCATTTCATGGGAAATAGATGGGGAAACAGTGGAAACAGTGTCAGACTTTATTTTTTGGGGCTCCAAAATCACTGCAGATGGTGATTGCAGCCATGAAATTAAAAGACACTTACTCCTTGGAAAGTTATGACCAACCTAGATAGCATATTAAAAAACAGAGACATTACTTTGCCAACAAAGGTCCATCTAGTCAAGGCTAGCTATGGTTTTTCCAGTGGTCATGTACGGATGTGAGAGTTGGACTGTGAAGAAAGCTAAGCACCGAAGAATTGATGCTTTTGAACTGTGGTGCTGGAGAAGACTCTTGAGAGTCCCTTGGACTGCAAGGAGATCCAACCAGCCCATCCTAAAGGAGATCAGTCCTGGGTGTTCATTGGAAGGACTGATGTTGAAGCTGAAACTCCAATACTTTGGCCACCTCATGCGAAGAGTTGACTCATTGGAAAAGACCCTGATGCTGGGAGGGATTGGGGGCAGGAAGAGAAGGGAACGATAGAAGATGGCATTACCAACTCGATGCATTTGAGTTTGGGTGAACTCCGGGAGCTGATAATGGACAGGGAGGCCTGGCATGCTGCGATTCATGGGGTTGCAAAGCATCGGACACGACTGAGCGACTGAACTGAACTGAACATAAGTTAAATTCTGAAAATTATACCTCAGATGCTGATGCAAAAAGAAGTGCATGCACGCTAAGTCACTTCAGTAATATCCGACTCTTTGCAACCCTATCGACCAACCCTATGGACTGTAGCCGCCAGGCTCCTCTGTCCATGGGATTCCCTAGGCAAGAATACTGGAGTGGGTTGCCATTTTCTCCTCCAGGGTATCTTCCCCATCCAGGGATCAATCTCATGTCTCTTAATGTCTTCTGCATTGTGAGGCGGGTTCTTTACCACCAGGGCCAATTGGAAAGCCGCAAAAAGAAGGAGCAGATGAGAAACTCCCAGATTTAGAAGAAAAAATGTTGTCTTGTATACTCTCAAATCAACTTTTTTTTTTTTTTGGCAGCTATGCTATCTTGGGCAAAACTTTTCATATCTACAGGGCTGTTTTCTTTTCTGTAAATTGGAGGTTAGGGGAAGGAGTTCCATAAGCCCCTTGTGCAATTACTTGGTCTAAAGTAAGCACCAGTTCATATAAACACTTCACCTTTTTTCTGATACTTGGTTAGATAAGAGTTAAAAATATATCTTAACTGTATTGGTAGGAAAAGCAATGAAGAAAGCTCTTTAATGCCACAACTATGTGTCATCCTGTCTAGGAGCATAAATTTGCACAGCGGGCAGTGCAGTGAAAACAACTCATAATCAACTCATCACCTCTCATCATTGCTAGGATCAAATGCAAATGGGAAAGAAGGCCACTTCAGTCATTGCTAGTGAAAATTAGCATCTGTGACACTAATGGTGTCTCATTTAGTATGCACTTTAGATTTTAAAAAATGGTAAAAAAAAAAATAATAAAAGCGCTATTTCCAGAACTGCCATTATTCCAATGTTTTCCTTTAAAATATCAGTGGTATTTGAATCTCCTTTACTAAAAGAAAAACCTCAGTTAAAATTTATTAACACAGATCATTAATCCCAGCCAAACAGAGGTCAACTTGTTCTAATTACAGTGTCAGAGCTTCCTTTGTGGGGTCTACTCCTTTTCTATTTTCAAAGTTTCTACCATATTTCCTGACCTGGAACAGTGGTCTACTTGTTATGCAACAATGGGACACTCTAGGGATTCTTTTACAACATATTGGAGTCTTTCTTAAAACTTAAATAAAACTTAGAAATGAATTACATGAATTTACATACAGACATATAAACTTCCTTATGTACGCACTAACAGACTTGCAAACAAGAATAATGAAAATGCATAGTACTGGTCAGTATTCATATTTGAACCAGGTTGCATACCAGAAATCAAGAAAATTCATTCCTTTTACAAATATTTATTAAGAGCCTACTTCATTAAAGGTATTATACTAGATTTAGGAGAGAAATACATGCTTATACTTACCTCAATACAAGATCATGATATTTTTGACAATCTTAACACTTGAATACTAGCAAAGTTGTTCTTATTGTTGTTTTACAGTTTAAAGTTTAAAGCTTGGGTGGGCATCTGGAGGGATTTGACAGGTGGAATTCTTGCATTTAATTAGAGACAGAAACGGAGAACCTCTAAATTCCTTTCCAACTTACAGAGGCTCTTAAAGATACATTGTCCTGGCTTTCCTTAAAATTCAGCTGGTAACTAAGACAGAAATATTAATAATATCTACAGTCTCTAAGCTTGTAATGGTGACATAATAACGGAGTACCAGAAATTGGTATATGTATTTCACACTATACAGTTTTGCTTTTTCCTGTGTATCTTTGTTTAAGTTTATTAACCTTCTCTATACCTTCTCATCTATAAGGCTAAAAAGAGATATTCTGTCACAGAAATGTTGCATATATTAAATAAATTAATGTACAAAAAATTCTAAACACAGTCACTGGTATATAATAACCACATAATAAATATAGCAAACTAGCACAGATCAGTTTGTAAAAATAGTTAAGGAAAATCTCGTTTTATAATTTAAGCATTTATAGAGTGTAATGAGATCATGAGCTTCCCTGATAGCTCAGTTGGTAAAGAATCCACCTGCACTGCAGGAGACCCCTGGTTTGATTTCTGGGTCAGGAAGAGACACTGGAGAAGGGATAGGCTACACACTCCAATATTCTTGGGATTCCCTGGTGGCTCAGCTGGTAATGAATCCGCCTGCAATGTGGGAGACCTGGGTTTGATCCCTGGGTTGGAAAGATCCCCTGGAGAAAGGAAAGGCTAACCACTCCAGTATTGTGGCTTGGAGAATTCCATGGACTGTATAATCCATGGAATCACAAAGAGTCAGACAAGACTGAGCAACTTTCACTTCACTTCACTAATGAGATCATATATTTTGAACTCTGAGTCCTAGATGTGCTTAAATTTTTTTACATCACAATAAACAGTGGATACTAGTGAGGAGAAGGTAAAAACAAAATTCAAAAAAGAAAGTACAGTACCTTTCTAATTTGTTAAGCAAGGCTATTTTGTGCTGACTAATCTAAATGTAGAATACGTAATCATTTATCAAAAAGAAATTTATCAAATGTCTTTCTTAATTTGGGATTTACCTATACCCCATAAACAGTTCCCTTGAAGTAGGAAATGGTAATCCACTCTAATATTCTTGCCTGGAAAATTCCATGGACAGAGGAGCCTTGCAGGTTATAATCCATGGGATCACAAAGAGTCAGACAAGACTGAGTAACTGTGTGTGTGTGCGCACACACACACATACACACACACACACACACACACACACACACACAAGAGAGTTGTGAGACATGAATTATAACAGTTTCACTTATGGAATATTTCTGGTCTCTCCTTCTTAACCTACACTATGAATCTGTTATAATACATGTGAACGCAATTGGTCCTATTTATGAACTATTTGGAGAAAGGAGTCCATACCAAAACTGGAGAAACAGAAATAAAGGATGAAAAAGAAGACATACTAATCAACTGTAGATGGTAAAACTATATAATGTGTTTTGATTTTTTTGATATATGGACATTGATAAGTCTCATAAGAAAATATATTATTTTGTGTATAAGCTCATAAAACCTATTGTTGCATTATATATTCATGAATGTTTTGAGCCATCTTACAACCGTAGGACATATTTTAAAATACATTTAAAAATACTAATAACAAAGTCCTTCTCCATTATTTCCATTTCAGATGAACAGTTTCATAATTCATATTTAAGGCGTAGTGTTTGGTATAATATGCATTCATGATTTGAATTGTGTATAGGGTTTCCCCTATGGCCCAGTGGGTAAATAATCCTCCTGCCAATGCAGGAGATGGGGGTTCCATCCCTGGGTCAGAAGGATCCCCTGGAGAAGGAAACGGCAACCTGGTCCAGTATTCTTGCCTGGAGAATCCCCATGAACAGAGGAGCCTGGTGGGCTACAGTCCATGGGGTCACAAAGAGTTGGACACAATGAGCAAGTGAGCTCAGAAGCACATTAGGTCACCTGGACTATAAGCCCCAGGCGTTAACATGAACTGCGTGACTAAATAATAGTTTCCTCATTTTTAATGTGGTTGCTTCTTACCTACTTTAACACTTACAACTGAAAAACAAGGAAATCTCTCTCAGAAATTTTGAAAGAATGCAGCTCAAGGGGGCTTCCCAGATAGCTCAGTGGTAAAGAATCAGCCTGCCAGTGTAGGAGACAAGTTTTGATCCCTGGGTTGGGAAGATCCTCTGGAGGAGGAAAAGGAAACCCACTCCAGTATTCTTGCCTAAAAAATCCCAGGGGCAGAGGAGCCGGGCAGGCTACAGTTCATAGGGTTGCAAAGAGTCAGACACTACTGAATATGTATACTAAAAACTCCAGCACAAAGAGTGTACGTTTCTGGGTCAGGAGATGTGCATGATTGTCTGGATGCAGTTAATCCATGTAAACAGTAATTCCCTATATTTCAGAGTGTTTTCTTGATGGTTCTATTCTTTCTAGACACAGGCCCTATGTTCCCTTCTAGTCAATGAAGGATTTGAAATCCTCATCCTACTAGTCATTTATTTGTAGGAATCTCTACCATCTCTTCTGGATTTGGCTCTTTTTCCATAAAATACATAAAGAAAATTACCCAGTAAAATAAATATAAATTAAAGCAAAGTTGTTTATAAGACAGAATTATAATTATTGGAAAAAAATGTTAACTCCATATTAAAAGGAATGGATTTAGCTGGAATGTATGAACAATACGTTTTCATATACATTCACATATCTCTTTAAATTCATATAAAATGAAACCATCCATCTAAAGAAAACAGGAATCCATTCACAACAAAAAATGTTTCCAAAGTGACTATTTTCTGTGATATATTTTGCTCTCAGATATATAATTTATCAAATATATTTTTCCTTTTATGGGTAAGAAACTCAGTAAAATGAACAATATTCTACTTCTATTACAATAGGCCCTGCAATTAAGGCAAAAGATATTCATAGACTAAAATTACGTTTTGAAAGTTGTTCCATGACATAAATATGATAGCAGCTCACTACATAATAGGGTTCTTATGAGGTACTCTAACTTTAAACTGTAAATACTTGGATGAAAACCACTGCTTTGAATTAATTTTTGTGATTTCCCTAAAACCTAGTTTTGTCTACTCAATATTGGTTGCATTTAATCAAGCAAATTTTGTATAAAATTAATCTTAAATAGAAAGGTAAGCAATGCTTGTTGTACTCTTTGAGAAATATTACCTTGCATTTTTATTCTACCAGGGGAAAAGACAGAAATCATAATATGTTATCCAGCTATATTTAAGTAGAAATGCTTGCCTATCCTTTATCAGATCTTTTTGTCAGGAAAAATTAATATTGAAAATCATTTATTCTCAAATATCAGAAATTATTTATTCTTTGTTTCCTTCAGAGAGGTTTTGGTGGTAACTTGCAAAGAGTCATAAAATATAAAATATTGACTATTGTTCAATGCCATGACAATTCAAAAGTTCACAATCAACTACCAATTCCTTTCTCTCTAGAAGGTACCAAGCAAATAAATTCCAATAATAGATAATAAATCAACCTTCTAAAAAGACATTTGACCTCAGTTATTGTTTATTAACAAGCATATTTAAAATGTTTACCTAAGAAATTAAAAAAATGTATAGGTTTTGGAAAAATTCACTGACACCAGTATTTGAGAGATATTTTCCTTTATGATACTAATGAAACTAATTTAGAGTCATACAATAGAATCCAAACTTTGTTATCTCATACCCTAGTTTTAAGTAGTAGTTAGCAATTATTTTCAAGACAAAGAATAGACTAACATTTCAAATAGAATCAGTTCAACAAATCTATACATATATGGAATTTTGATGCTTCCCAAACAACCCAATACTCTCTCAAGTAGTGGAGCTAGTTCAAGAGAGAAAGTAGTAAAAATAGCCTCTATAATAAGCTATCATATTTTAGTCTGAAGAAATGAAAAACATCAAGTATTCAATCAAAACATCTCCATTTTATAACCTTTATAATGCATTATGAAGAACTGAAACTGTAAGAAATTAAATGCACTTGGTAGATTATTAAATAGACTTTGCCACCTTTATAGCTGTTAAGAATATACACAAAGATTTCATAATATCAGTCTTTCAAACAGAGATCACCAAAATGATTTCCATGGTGTTGACAGTATGAGTTCAGAGTTCAGTTATAGTTGTAATATAATCAAATATGCCCTATAAGATAAAATTACATAGACAATAATTGTCAGGTATCATTTAACAGCTAATGTTCAATTCAGTTTTTCCCATATTTGCCATGAAGCTTTCAACCATACGGGCAGATAGAAACCATATGTCTCTGTTTGCGTTCTATTAAATAATTTGGCTTTGTTTGACCCTGTATGAAATCACCATACCTTAGGCTTTTGATGTTTTTCCTTCTCTGAAACATTGGATGGTTTTCTCTTCAGCATTTTGAATTCACACTACTCCGAATGAGTACACTTTCTGTTGTTAACAGAAATGACTGAAGACGGTCAGCAGTGTTCTGCCTGTGATGTACAGCCGCAGAGAAGTTTGAGTATAGTAACCTGCCACTTCCTCTTTTTGGTCAGGATATGACTTCACATCTACATGGGTAAAGTTTTTTTTTTTTACAGTAATTCTTTGGTAACTTTTTAACATTCTGTTCTTGCTATAGTCTATGAGGTAGATCCCGAACTAAACCTCACACTTCAGCATGCCTGCAGTTATAAGGGCCATGAAGATTTCAAAATAACACACATTTTTTCCATTTATAAAAAAATAAAAATCGGTAACACAATCCATGAGATAGAGAGAGAGGTAGAGAGATAGGCAGAGATAAGTAGAGAGAAGAAAACATCTGAGCTAATAAATGAAGCAAAACTTGAGATGTGAACTTTATAGTATGTAAAAAATGAAGAGAATACTCGGGGTAGTCAACTTTGCATTCCTATGTAAACCTTACTGGAAGATGCAATAAACTAGATTTTAAACAATACTAAAGAGAGTTCCAGAAAAACATCTATTTCTGCTTCATTGACTATGCCAAAGCCTTTGACTGTGTGGATCACAATATTCTTTGGAAAATTCTGAAAGAGATGGGAATACCAGACCACCTGACCTGTCTCTTGAGAAACCTGCGTGCAGGTCAGGAAGCAACAATTAGAACTGGACATGGAACAACAGACTGGTTCCAAGTAGGAAAAGGAGTACGTCAAGGCTGTATGTTGTCACCCTGCTTATTTAACTTATATGCAGAGTACATCATGAGAAACGCTGGGCTGGATGAAGCACAAGCTGGAATCAAGATTGCCGGGGGAAATATCAATAACCTCAGATATGCAGATGACACCACCCTTATGGCAGAAAGTAAAGAAGAACTAAAAAGCCTCTTGATGAAAGTGAAAGAGGAGAGTAAAAAAGTTGGCTTAAAGCTCAACATTCAGAAAACTAAGATCATGGCATCCGGTCCCATCACTTCATGGGAAATAGATGGGGAAACAGTGGAAACAGTGTCAGACATTATTATTTGGGGCTCCAAAATCACTGCAGATGCTGATTGCAGCCATGAAATTAAAAGACGCTTACTCCTTGGAAGGAAAGTTATGACCAACCTAGATAGCATATTAAAAAGCAGAGACATTACTTTGCCAACCAAGGTCCGTCTAGTCAAGGCTATGGTTTTTCCATGGTCATGTATGGATGTGAGAGTTGGACTGTGAAGAAAGTTGAGCACCGAAGAATTGATGCTTTTGAACTGTGGTGTTGGAGAAGACTCTTGAGAGTCCCTTGGACTGCAAGGAGATCCAACCAGTCCATCCTAAAGGAGATCAATCCTGGGTGTTCATTGGAAGGACTTATGTTGAAGCTGAAACTCCAATACTTTGGCCACCAGATGTGAAGAGTTGACTCAATGGAAAAGAACCTGATGCTAGGAGGGATTGGGGGCAGGAGAAGGGGACGACAAAGGATGAGATGGTTGGATGGCATCACCGACACAATGGACATGGGTTTGGGTGGACTCCGGAAGTTGGTGATGGACAGGGAGGCCTGGTGCTGCTGCGGTTCATGGGGTCACAAGGAGTCAGACACGACTGAGCAACTGAACTGAACTGAATCCTATTTAAAGCATATATGTACGTTTTAAAAAACAGTATGGATGAAATTCATATAAATAGGAATATGAATCCAGAAGTAAATGATTATGCATATTGTTAGTTTGTGAACACATTACGAGGCTATAAAGTGAAAGTGATGTAGCTCAGTTGTATCTGACTCTTTTTGACCCCATGGACTATAGGAATTTCCTATAGGACTAGGAATTTCCTCCAGCCATGGAATTTTCTAGGCAAGAGTACTGGAGTGGGTTGCCATTTCCTTCTCTAGGGGATCTTCCCCACCCAGGGATCGAACCTGAGTCTCCAGCATTGTAAGCTGACAATTTTACCATCTGAGCCACCAGGGAAGCTCTTTATGTTGTAAATTTCTGATTAATAAGGAAATTAATTAAACAGAACTCTCAATTAACCAGATGTCTTTCTGCTACAAATTGCATTGCCATATGTTGATAATTGCTAATAGAATGGTGATCCAGTGGATCAACGGTACCTTCAAATGAAGCATCCGAAGTCCTTATTTAATAGTCCTGGAGTAGAGCTAATATGACTTAGAAAGAATTTCCCCATCGAACTAATGGATTTAGCATCTTCATTATAATGTCAAAACCAACATACCCAGGAAAGTAAAAGCAAAAAGTTCAAACTTTCTTATTAATTAGGGATTTACCAAAGGGAGACTTGTAAGATGTCTGAAACTCCACTTCTATTAAAACCAGCTTGTTAAGGGAATCAACCTAGATTTTGTTTATAAAACCCCTGGGTTGAAAAACAGTGGTACCGTATTCTTAATGAGCAGCTTTTCTAGGTGAAAAGTCAACTGACTCTATTTCTCAGTCTTTACTCATACCTCTAAGCCCCTCCTCCCTGAAACCCAGTTTTAGTGTTCAAATTTCACTGGTTCATCTACCAAATATTAAATTGTCTGTTCTGTGCTGTCTGATAATATATCAAGCCACCTGACTAGCTAAAATATAGTTTATGTTCTGTATCAGAATTGAAGGAATACACTTGTTAAGATTATAGTTAGTATGCTTCTTCTACTGGATATTAAGAGCAGGATTATATTTTTCAAGAGTTATCAGGCTGGTACTTTCCAAATAGTGACACAGAGTATGACACTAAGAACCTGGGTACTCTGAAGTTGGGTAATTCCCTGGCACTATGCTTCTTTTCAAACTTTCTCTTGGGGCTTAAGTTAAAGCAGTGATCTAAGTAAAAAAAAAAAAGAAAAAAAAAGCTTTAGAAATTGAAAGTCATGAAAAAATTTATTTCTTATTGAAACACTTGCAACCTCTGTGCCCCCACTTTTTCAACTGAATAGAAATTTAACTCAATTGAGGAGTTCGGTCAATAACATAGGAATGATAATGTGCTTACTACATGTTAGGGTTTTGGTGAGAATAAAAGGAAATGCCAATAAAGAATTACTTATGTAAGAGATGTTTTCTATCAAGAAATGTTCATGGATCTTAAAGAGGATTTTGAATAGTTTTGCTTGGGATAATGTTTTTTATAGATTATATTTCTACAGCGATAACTAAAGAATAGAGAACAGTCACCTTTATGGTGACCATAGCCAGACTATATGAACTTTTTAAAAGTGTTGCACCCTAGCAGCTTGTGCATTGTGCTCAGTTGTGCTCGACTCTTCGCAGTCCCATGGACTGTAGCCTGCCAGTCTCCTCTGTCCATGGGATTTTCCAGTACAAGAATACTGGAATGCATTGCCATTTCCTTCTCCAGGGGATCTTTCCAACCCAGGGATTGAACCTGAGGAAAATCTTACTTTTATGATCTCTAGGCATTTTACCATCATCAAGACTCTAAGAAATATTTTAAATGTAAATAATACTGGACCTTGATCCTCAGAATTAAATATGGGAGAAGCAATTTTCCAACCTTCTCTTCTACTCAAGAAAAAATGTTTTCTGGAGACTAAAAGACATATATGACATCAAGGTTCTGTTACAATCTGTATTAAACATCTTAGCCCTCAAAAAGCCTCAGTTGATACAGTAATGAATGTTGTGATCGATTATCTTCTGTTTTGTGGAATTCTGGATCCATGGACATGTTTAATGGCTCACCCAGAGTGATACAGCAAGTTCTAAAGTCAAAGGTATATAGAGCAGGAATGAGGTAGAAAGTCAGTACAGAGCACGAAAATTCCCTATCATGACTGAACCACTAAACCACATGTTGCTTAAGAAATATTCTGAAACAGGGAAATTGCAAAAGAGCAAAGTTTTGGTGCTTTGTTTTCGCACATTACCTTAATGGTTTTAACCCAGACAAGGTGAAAAAAGGCTCGGACTTTGTGGCATGTATGCCAGCTACAACCTCTGCGTCATAGTGGGTAAGTCAAAATTTTAAAGAAATTGCAAATTGATGACAGCTATTGCGGTATATTTGATGAGAAAGTAAAGTGAGACATAAAAGAGTTGTTTCAGCAGTCCAAAAAATATTTACTGGCAGATTGCTAAGATGTAATAATCAAATTCAAATCAAATTCAGATTCAGATTAATTCCCGTCAGCAGAAAGAGAATGCATTGTTCATAAGGACAACAAGTCCCTGAAACTCTGCAGTTGCTGTTTCTCACTATAAATATTAAAAAAGTCATGGTGGTTAATCCCGCAAGGTTATCCCAAAGGGTGGTTATCCCAAAGGGACCACTCTTGGGGTGCTCAAAACTTTATGTTTCTGATAGAGGGGAGCTGCTGGTTGCACCCTAGGTACCTTGGGAAGCCTCTTGGGAGAGAACTTGGCCCTGTGACAATATTTCTTATTTTAAATTTCTAAAGAGATAATGTAGTGCATTATCTCACTATCTTCGCTGTAGGAGAAATAGAGACATGAGATAAACAAAGAAGATTAACAGTCTGAGATGCATGGTGAACTTAAGAATCATACAGGAAAAAAGTGTTTTGAAAGAGACAAAGAACATCTTAGGTTACATCTATGCATGACAAGATGTTTGAAACAATATAAGAGGAGACTCAGTAAACAAAAATGAGGAGGACCAGTTCATCAGTGACTAAAACAATTAGGGGGATCTGATTAAGTTTAAAATACATGCAAATTTGTTGTTGCTTAGTCGCTAAATTGTGTCCTACTCTTTTGTAACCCCATGGACTGTAGCTCGCCAGGCTCCTCTGTCCATAGGATTTTCCAGGAACAAATACCGGGGTGGATTGCCATTTCCTTCTCCAGGGGAATTTCCCAACCCAGGGATTGAACCCATGTCTCCTGCTTGGCAGACGGATTATCACTGAGCCAACTGGGAAGCTGTCATATGGAAATTACTTAGGTTATTCAACAAATTATGAATATATACTTTCTAAGTTGTTGCCACAATAAGTAAATGATAAAACAAAATTTCATACCTTTATGATTCAAGATTTAATGTTCATGAAGTCATTCCCAAAGTTAACAATAATAATGATAGCTATCATTTTTGAATGCTTATTATATGCTTGGCGTTGTGCTCTGTGCTTCGTTCATATGTCCCATGTAACTGTCAAAAAATCTCTATAAGCTGCTACTAATATTATCATTCCCAACTTCCAGGTGAAGTTAGGTAACATGTCCAGTTTACACAGCTAGAAAGTGGTGGAGTCTGGATTCAATCCAAAATCTTACTTCATAAACATCACTCTGTACCATAGTTATACCTAAAGACCTGACATAGAATAGGAGTGATTTATTTGAGGGTGGGAGACAATAATGCTGAGCTACTGATTGGAAAGTGTTTCAATCTTTAGGTGTGTATAAAATGTGAAACCAGGAAGCATGTAACTAGTCTAAAACCCTCTTCTTCAATTAAGACTTAACATCACATGGACAAACCTACTACATTTTCAAGGTCCTTTCCCAAGCCAAGCTACTTTGTAGTGCCTCTAAGAAGAGTCAAAAGCCCCTCAATGCTCTCATTAAAATCATTTTCTCTAATTTCACAATTATTAAAATCAAGGTAGGAGCACAGATTAGATTTGTCTTCATGTTATGAAATTTCCTAGGTTCTGAAGTTCCCTTATGATGGCTTTTGATAAGGTTTCCATCTATAAATTGATCTCCAAAGTTACTATCATAAATGTATTCTATTTCCTCCTTGATCTGGAGCTATAGAAACCCACTTTATGTTTCTAAAAATTATTTATTATTCTCTTAACCTTTGACATTTCATCTCATTAGTTTTTGCTTGCCTCAATATCACACCCAAATTATGGTCATCATCTTCACATTTCTATAGTTTCCGTTTTACACTTCAAAATGTCATTTCTTATTTTGTAGAAATGAAAATACTACCCTAAAAAATAAAAAAACAATAAAAAAAACCAGAAGTTCCCTGTCACATCCTTTTATTTTTCCCAGACTTATTTCAATTCTTTGTATGATCCGTCTAGTATTAAAACCATTTTTCTCATTAGTTAATTTTTTCTATAGGATAGGCCTATAGTTTCTTGATTTATATATTAGACATTATCTATTGATTCCTGTTTTGTCCTTGAGCATTTTGTAACTCCTTTCACTCCCCAACTTCCTTTTAATTATTTAGTTAAATCAGTAGTTATTATCATTTTGTAAATATTGTTCATGAATAAGTAAAATTAGGTATAGTGCTTTGTGTTCCTTTTGTTTTTTATTTTTGGAGTTCATAATGGGTAAAATATCCTAAATTAATGCCCACAACAAATTAATCAACTGATTTATTTTGAACATTGAAATTTACTCACCATATTTATAATTGTAAATGACCAAACATTTCAAATTTCTGTTTTCCTTCTTTCAGTGGGGTTTGATTGTTCTCTAAGGATGCAATCCTGAGGCTGAAATAGAAATTCTCAACCACCTCTTGGTTTGGATTCTCTTTGACCTCAGTCTCACATCATCTTTTTTGTCTACTCTTTCATTCATAGAAACACAGCTCCTTAATGGAAATGCTTTAGGACTTTGTAGATCCTTCACATTCAAACGCAATTTTGACTTGGTATTCTAGCTTCATTCTTCCTCAGAATTTAGAAGGCCTCTCCATTGTCATGTAGCTTCCAAAGTTGTTGTTGAGAAATCTAATGCTATTTTGATTCCTGGTTTATTGTAGATGGACTTCTCCTAATCGCCCTGCTCCCACCACAGAGAGAAAGAATATATGCATATTATTCCTTTTATCTTTGGTATGTCCCAAAATGTCATGTTATATGTTTTAATACCCATTACTGTTTCATTCCCTGTACTGCTCACTCAGTGGCTCTTCAAACAGGAAAAACACAACCTGAAGGTCTGTTTCATTAATAAATGCTTCATCTCTTTCTCTGTTCTCTCTTTCTGGAAATCTTAATAAGACAATGTTAGAAACCCTGATTGATATTCTCATTCTGATATATGTCTCTGTTTCCTTCTCCTTCTTTTTCCTTTTTTTTTTTTTTTTACTCTAGGAAATTCAATTACTTTTCTACTAATTATTGTAATAAGTATTTTCTTTTAACTGTAATGTTGTATTTTGTAAAACTTCTGATTATTTTCTTTCATAACACTTTGTTCTTTTTTAAAAATATAGCAGTAACAATTAATGAAATCAATTAACATGCAACAATATGGATGAATCTTAGAAATGCAAGAGAAGAATAGTTCACAGAAGAATTTTAAATAGCATGAAGCTTTTTAGAAAATATACATATATAGTTTTAAAAACAAAGAAGTGAGGAACATAACACTTACTGTAATGGTTTACTTGAGTGGAGAGAGTTAGGGAGATGGAATGGAGGTTCAGTGTACATGGGTACAGGTTATTTTTGAGGTCCTAGCTTTTTTTCAAGGGTATATTTTAGTAATCTGTTTTAAAAACTAACTAAACAAAAGTAAAGCTTTGAGAATATTCTATTCTTAATTCTTGGAAAGGAGGTAAAATGTCATGGGTAAGAGGGTGGACTTCAAACAGACTCAGTCAGTTCAGTTCAGTCGCTCAGTCGTGTCCGACTCTCTGTGACCCCATGAATCACAGCACGCCAGGCCTCCCTGTCCATCACCAACTCCCGGAGTTCACCCAAACTCATGTCCATAGAGTCGGTGATGCCATCCAGCCATCTCATTCTCTGTCGTCCCCTTCTCCTCCCGCCCCCAACATTTCCCAGCATCAGAGTCTTTTCCAGTGAGTCAACTCATCGCGTGAGATGGCCAAAGTATTGCAGTTTCAGCTTTAGCATCAGTCCTTCCAATGAACACCCAGGATTGATCTCCTCTAGAATGGACTGGTTGGATCTCCTTGCAGTATAAAGGACTCTCAAAAGTCTTCTCCAGCACCACAGTTCAAAAGTATTAATTCTTCGGCGATCAGCCTTCTTCATAGTCCAACTCTCACATCCATACATGACCACGGGAAAAACCATAGCCTTGACTAGACGGACCTTTGTTGGCAAAGTAATGTCTCTGCTTTTTAATATACTATCAAGGTTGGTCATAACTTTCCTTCCAAGGAGTAAGCGTCTTTTAATTTCATGGCTGCAATCACTACGAACAAAGCTAGTGGAGGTGATGGAATTCCAGTTGAGCTATTTCAAACAGACTACTTGGGTTCAAATCATGGCTCTGCAATTTTCTAAGATGTCCTTGGCTATACTTAACCAAGTATACTATACTTAAGCTTTCTTTAAAATGGACAATAGTTCCTACCTCAAATCTATGAGGATTAAATAAGACACCATTATAAAGTTAGTAGAAAAGTGACTGGCATATACTAAACACTAACTAAATAAATGGAATATATTCTCTTATCTTTCTGAGGTGATTGATTCCCATTTTATAATTTCCTTCTGTTCCTTTTGTTGTCTTCGTTTCCTTCTGATTTCTTTCTTCAGTTTGCTTTGACCTCTGGCTTTCACCTTTGAGGCTTTCTTCAAATGTCTAGTGATTTTTGGCTATTGATACATTGCTAAAAGCATCATATAAAAATCAATCCATATTATCAGAAAACCCTTAGATGACAGGTTCTGGAATTTTGTTCTCTGTGATCATCAGGATTATTCTCCTATTAATCATCCACCCATGTCCTGAGTGAACTTTGGGGGAGTAGGGGAGCTTCCTTGCAGGCTTCCAATGCTGATGCTCTGAGGGGCTCTTTGGTGCACATGGACTCACTTCACTGCAGCATCCTTTCCTGAAGGTTCCGAGACTGACTTTCTCCAATCCTCCATTCGCCCTCCATCATCACAAACATTAGTTGGCATCTAGTCCATTCTTTTATCAAATGCCTTTGTCTTAACGGGTTTGCATCTTTTTGGTAGATATATATGGATTATAGGCTGTATTTAAGCAGAGTCTAGTTTTTACAACTATTCACATTTTTATCATCTCCAACTCTCGTCTTCATTCTGCCCTTGAAAACATATGTGTCTCTATCTTACTTGCTAAATTCCTAATTACATGGAGCATGTAGCTAATTACATAAAGCTGATCCCTGTCCTGCCACTCCAAATTTATAAATTTTAAGATTGATATAAAACAATGCTACTGAATTACACAGTAGGAAGAAAGCAGGAACAAATATAAAGTCTTTCAATAGAAATCCATTCTCACATTTAAATAATTGTATTCTCTCCATATTTGTAGATTCTTCCCACAAGCACAGAAATACAGTATCCTGTGAAAATAGTTTACTTTTTCATTATTTATAGTCTAAAACAATTAACAAATGTTTTATTGAAAATATTCAAAGCAATTTTTAAACTAAGAATATAATCCAGTACTTCTTGAATCATATCTTACTAGGCTAAAAGGAAATTCTGTTCATAATATACAATACTGACTGAATAAATTGAATTAACTTTACACAAAAATACTTTCAAATTAATTTTTATCTGTGCATAGTACATGTACTATTAAAATTCCCTGTTTTTCTCTAAGATCTGGTATAAGATAAGTATGTACACTCTCACCACTTTTATTCAACATAGCCACTTTTATTCAACATAGTTTTCAAGTGTTAGCCACAGCAATAAAAGAAAAAAAGGAAATAAAAGGAATCCAAATTGTAAAAGAAAAAGTGAAAATGTCTCTGTCTGCAGATGACTTGATACAATACACAGAAAATCTTAAAGATGCCACCAGAATGCTACTAGAGCTCATCAATGAATTTAGTAAAGTTGCAAGATACAAAATTAATATACAAAAATCTGTTGCATTTCTATACACTAACAATAAACTATCAGGAAGAGAAATTAAAGAAACAACTCCATTTACCATTGCATCAAAAAGGATAAAATACCTGGGGGTAAATCTACCTAAGGAAGGAAAAGACCCATACTCAGAAAAGTATAACACCGGTGAAAGAGATTGGAGATTACATGAACACATGGAAATATATATCCAACAATATAGAGATTGGATTGGAGGAATTAATATTGTTACAATGTCCACGCTATCCAAAGCAATCCATCTATCCAATACAATTCCTATCAAAATATCCATCGTGTTTTTCACTGGACTAGAACAAATAATTTAAAAATTTGTATGGAAACACAAAAGACTGAGTAGCCAAAATAATCTTGAGAAAGAAGAATGGAGCTGGAGGAATCATACTCTGACTTCAGACAATGCTGAAAAGCTACAGTAAGCAAAATAGGATGGTACCAGCACAAAAACAGACACATAGTCAATGAAACAGAACTGAGAGGCCAGAAATAAATCCACACACTTACGGTCAATTAACTGATGACAAAGAAGGCAGGATTATAAGTGAAGAAAAGATAGTCTCTTCAATAAATGGTGCTGGGAAAACTGGACAGATACATGTAAAAGAATGAATTTAGAACATTTTCTAACACTATCTACATAAATAAACTCAAAATGGATTAAAGATCTAAGTGTAAGACCAAATACTACAAAACTCCTAGAAGAAACATAGGCAAAAGCATCCTTTGACATAAATCACAGTACTATTGGGGGGGGGGGTCTATCTCCTAGAGTAAAGGAAACAAAACCAAAAATAAATAGGACCTAATTAAACTTAATTTTTTTTGCACAGCAAAAGAAATCATCAACAAAACAAATATCCACTGAATGGGCTAAGATATTTGAAAAGAATATGACTGATAAAGGATTAATATCCAACATATATAAACAACTCATACAACTCAACAGCAAAAAAAAAAAACAAAACTCCAAAGAACCCAATTAAAAAATGGGTGAAAGAGCTGAATAGACATATTTCCAAAGAGGAAACACAGATGGACAACTGGCACATGAAAAATGCTCAATATCACTAATCATCAAGGAAATAAGGTTCAAAACAAAAATGAAATATCACCTCCCACCTGTCCGAATTGCTACTAACATAAAGAACATAAATGACAAATGATGGAGAGGATGTGGAGAAATGGGAAACCTCTTACCCTGCTTGTGGGAATGTAAACTGGTACAGCGCCTATGGAAAACAGTATAGAAATTTCTCAAAATCTAAAAGCAGAACCACCATATGACCCAGCAACTCTATTCCTGGGTATCTATCTGAAAAAAGTAAAAACACTGATTCAAAAAGATATATATGCAATCCAATGTTCATAGACGCATTATTTACAATTGCCAAAGTATGCATGCAACACAAGTGTCCATCAACAGGTGAATGAATAAAGAAGATGTAGTATACCTGAAGCATAAAGAAGTAAGTTTACCTCAGCTATAGCAAAGAATAAAATTTTGCCCTGTTTAGCAACATGGATGGACTTGGAAGGCATTATGCTAAATGAAATGCATCAGACAGAGGAAGACCAATACTGTATGATATCACTTATATGTGGAATCTAAAAAGTACAATGGGCAATTTAAAAAAAAAAGAGAGACTCACAAATACAGAGGATAAACTAGTGGTACCAGTGTTGAGAAGGAAGGAGGAAGTGGCAATATAGGGGTAGAAGAATAAAAGGGATTATCATAGAATTATACAGAATTTGTGTGTTATACTTTTGAAAATTATAAAGCATTGTAGAATTTTAAAAAGCCTTGCATTTAGTTTAAAAGTGTAGGCTTAAAAGTACTTCTAAAGCCAAAAAAATCCTCTGCTTAATTTGTACTTTTTTCCCCAGAAGCACAAGAGGAAGGTAGACTATGCTGATCAATAGACCATGATTTCCTCTAAACTGAAAAAAAAGTAATTAATAAAATATTCCTGGAGAGACATATAAGAGCTTCCTTTCTTCAGAAATCTATTCTTAAACAGGAAGTACAAAATTACTTTTTTCCTTTCTACTTACGCTTGCCAGAAACATTTATAGCAGATTCAAGAGTGATCAGAATATTTTTCATTCCTTAACATTTGAAGCTATGTTAAACCTGTGAAGTTGTAAATGTTAGTAGCTGTCTAGCCTCTTACTTAGACAACCAAAACCCCTAATGTGATCATCTCTTCAACTCTGACTATAATTATAAGATAAAATACTTTAATTGCATATCAGTTTAATTATAAAAGAAATGGAGTGGAACATGATTATGGTGAATGTTTTTACGCTGGGCTGGAAGAAGCACAAGCAGGAATCAAGATTGCTGGGAGATATATCAATAACGTCAGATATGCAGATGACACCACCCTATGGCAGAAAGTGAAGAGGATCTAAAAAGCCTCTTGATGAAAGTAAAAGAGGAGAGTGAAAAAGTTGGCTTGAAGCTCAACATTCAGAAAACTAAGATCATGGCATCCGGTCCCATCATTTCATGGGAAAGAGATGGATAAACAGTGGAAACAGTGTCAGACTTTATTTTTTGGGGCTCCAAAATCACTGTGGATGCTGATTGCAGCCATGAAATTAAAAGATGCTTACTCCTTGGAAGGAAAGTCATGACCAACCTAGATAGCATATTAAAAAGCAGAGACATTACTTTGCCAACCAAGGTCCGTCTAGTCAAGGCTATGGTTTTTCCCATGGTCATGCATGGATGGGAGAGTTGGACTGTGAAGAAAGCTAATTGCCGAAGAATTGATGCTTTTGAACTGTGGTGCTGGAGAAGACTCTTGAGAGTCCCTTGGACTGCAAAGAGATCCAACCAGTCCATTCTAAAGGAGATCAATCCTGGGTGTTCATTGGAAGGAGTGATACTAAAACTGAAACTCCAGTACTTTGGCCACCTCATGCAAAGAGTTGACTCCCTGGAAAAGACTCTGATGCTGGGAGGGATTGGGGGCGGGAGGAAAAGGGGTCGACAGAGAATGAGATGGCTGGATGGCATCACCGACTCGATGGACATCAAGTGAACTCTGGGAGCTGGTGATGGACAGGGAGGCCTGGTGTGCTATGATTCATGGGGTCGCAAAGAGTCAGACATGACTGAGTGACTGAACTGAACTGAACTGATAGCAAAATCAAATTTCATAATATCAAATATATATACATACCTGATATATATGCATATGTATATATACATATAGAGAGAGTATGTATACATGTGTGTGTATGTATGTGTACATGTGTTTTATTTAGATGGAATTCCATTTTTACCTTTTAATTCAAGAGTAATGGTAGAAGTTCTTAGGAGAACAAGTATGTTATAAAGAGGTACACATTGCCCTCCCTGACCCAACACATCGACTGAGGTTTCCACCTAAAGCGTGAAGCCACAGCAAGGCACAGGTCCTCAGAAACCTTTCTGCATTCTAACTTTAAAGTATTTGTATTGTCATTTCTGGGAAGGGAGAAATCAAGTGATCATTTACAGGATTTTACAAGTATATTACCCACAATTCAATTCCATTCTCTTCTTGAATAAGAAAACTTTCCATAACTTTTGCAGTTATACTTGTGAGAAATGAAAGTCTGTTTTTCTTTGTCAATCAAGTAGTGTGGTGAAGCAAATAATTGAGTTAACATCGATGCCTTGCAGCCTAAGAAAACTAACTGGTTAATTGATACCTGATATCTCTTTGGAAAGAGAGAGAATTCTTTGTTTGATTTTTAAGGGCATGGGATTCCAACCACCATCAGCAACCTCGAAAGCAGTCACAGCCTCTGGTTACTAGACCTCTGCTGAGCAAGTCTGGCTTGGGGGTCCACTTTCCCACCTGTCACCCATCCATGGAGGCACGTGATGTGATGAGAGCTTATGGACTTTAGAAGACTGACATAGTTTTGAGTCCAGTCAAGATATATAAACTGGAGCGCAACATTTGACTTCTCTGATTTTGAATTTCCTTATGGGTAAAAGGGGAAAATAATGTTTCCTCATGAGATTATTGTTGGGATTAAATGAGACAATATGTATAAAATTCCTGATACAAAAAAAGACCTCAGCTAATGCTAGTTTCATCCTCTCTCCTTCAAATACAAAGGTAGAAAAGCAGCAGATCCCTAGGTTTTCAAGTCTTACTTTCATTCTAGATTGTGGTCACAGTGTGACCCAACTTGTAGATACCATGTCTAGCCACTAATTTCCAAAGCTGATACATGTGTAATGACTAGTCTAACCTGCTGTTCTCTCATTGTCACATGCTGTATGATATTTGAATATGCTGTTTATCCTCAGCCACCAACCAAGGGAAATTTCTACAGAAGAATTCAGTTCTGCTTTCACTTAGATTTGGTGATAACATTTAACTGTGGATTTGTAATTGCACTTTGAAAACAAGCTCTGTAGTCTTTCTCACGAACAGAAAGGCCTGGACGTCTCTGGCCGTGGCCTGTGCAGGCCAGTCTCCTTTCTTTCCCTGATCCACTCACACTGGTCTTCTCTTCATGCTTGGACATTGTTCAGTTCTTTTCCGTCTTGGGCTTCTGGTCAAGTACTCTCTTTTGTCTGAAGTGCTCCTCTGTTCATTTTCACCTGACCAGCTCCTTATCATTCTTAAAGTATCAGACTCCATGTCACTTCCATAGAGGGCCTTCTCCAACTAAATGCACATAGGTACTTAAAGAATTTTTTTTTTAACCTCCTTTATTTGTTTGTTTGTTTTGGTTACGTAGAAGGCAGAAGCCAGCTCTGTTGCTAGCACTAGCGTAGTATCTGGCACAGAACGAGGTCAGGAAGTATTTGATGAACTCTATAGGTCTGCACAATTTAGGCTGTTTCTTTGGACTGACAAATGTCAGGATCAAACTCAGAATTAATACTCCTTCAAAACCAAAAGTGATTATGCCAGGAAGAATAAATGTTTAACTCAGATTATCAGAGAAAATATCTTGCAAAAATCTTGAAACATACAGACTATAAACCACTTTTTACAAAATTCTTTCTCTTTTATGGAGAAATCAATGAGATATGTCAACATACCTTACTGATGATGATAATGATCTATTATTGATTTATATAACATTCTTTCTTAAGGCTGAACATATTTTAACATAACTTTATCCTAACAGCTTTCCTATGAAGTTCTTATCCTGATTTTATGCACATGGGCAACTGCATTTTCTTTTCTACCAACTCAGCTCCTGATTCTAGGATATTTAATCCTGAGCCTAAGAACTTCCCTGCATAGGATTCACTGGAGTGAATAACTCCTTTACTATTGAAAGAAATTATATTGGTCCTATCTCCTCGACAAACCTGGCTCTGCTGCTGCTGCTAAGTCACTTCAGTCGTGTCCGACTCTGCGTGACCCCATAGACGGAAGCCCAACAGGCTCCCCCATCCCTGGGATTCTCCAGGCAAGAACACAGGAGTGGGTTGCCATTTCCTTCTCCAATGTGTGAAAGTAAAAAGTGAAAGTGAAGTCGCTCAGTCGTGTCCGACCCTCAACAACCCCATGGACTGCAGCCTACCAGGCTCCTCCATCCATGGGATTTTCTAGGCAATAGTACTGGAGTGGCTTGCCATTGCCTTCTCCGAACCTGGCTCTATAATTCTCTAAATATTGAAGCTTGACTCATCTTTGTGTAGATGATACTTTAGAAAACTAACACTTCTCCTCTGAAAGAGAAAAGAAACTTTCTATATAAAATGATAAATACTTAGGGGAAAATGTGTATTTGTTTTATTTTATTTTTTAGCTCTAACACAATCAGTAAGTATGTCATACGGTTCATGCAGAGCCAACTTCTTTATTTCAGCCTGAAAAGGTCATCTCCTCTGCTGAAAATCAGCAGGTAAATACAGTCCACTCAGAATCACCTTGAGAAGGTACCAATTTGGAAACTAGAAGTCTGGTGTTAATCTTTAAGCCAGCACACCTCTGGCCACCACAAGCTTAGGAAACCTTTGCATGCTTTAAGGCCTTTCCTGTGACTCACTGTCTTGCCCTGGGGAGAGAGATTTGGCAGAATCCCTCTATCAAACAGACTCAGAGAGGACTGAGTGGGACCTGCATGCCCCACAGGCATAAAATATTACTTATACAACTCCTCTCATCATTCTTGTTGTATTCCAAGATATGTTAAGCAAATATTTGTTTAACAAATATGTCTTGAATGTCTGTGGTGGGCCTGGTTCTCTACCAAGAGTCCAAAGATGGAATGTCAACAGCATTACCTTCTGAGAGTTACCAGTTCAGTGGGAAGACAGACCAGCAAACTGATAATTCAATATAATATGTTCTGTATCAACCCAAGAGGCATGAGCAGAGAAAGCATAGAGGGCTTATTGCTAATATGTCTGAATAAGGAAAAAATTTTACTAAGGAGGTAAAATCCTAACGTGGACTTGAGTAATAGTGAGTGAAATAGGAACTGGCCAGGAAAACCAGGGGAAATCCAGGGGCGTTCCACCAAGAAGAAGAATATATGATAGGGTGAAAGGCCTGAGAAGGTTTGGTATGGTCTGGGAGGGAGGGGTAATTCCCCACAGAGAGCAGTTACGCCTAACAAGGTGAAAGACAGGTAATGGGACTGGCAGGTGGCTTAAGGCCAGACCGTGAAGGACTTGGAGATCATGTGTAATGGGTTGAATCGTATCCCTCCAAAAAGATGTGGTAAGGTCCTAACCCTCAGGATCTCATAATGTGACCTTATTTGGCAATAGGGTTGTTGTAGACATCATTAGTTCAAGTGAGGTCATCCTTGATTAGAGTGACCCCTTGATCTAACATGACAGGTGCCCTTAAAAAAATGGAATTTGGACACACACACATATACCTAGAAACTCACAGGGAAAGATAGCCACATGAAGGTGGAAGCAGACATTGGAAGTATGCTGCCACAAGCCACGGAACACCTGGAGCTACTAGAATCCAGAAGAATCTTAAGAATCTTCCCATAAAGTTTTCTGAGACATCACGTCCCTGTTAATACCTTGATTTGGGACTCACCTCCAGAAACGTGAGATAATAAATATCTACGGTTTTAAATTGCCCAGGATGTGTATTGGATTATTGAAGCCCTAGGAAACTGATGAAAAGTAAGCGAAAAGTAAAAGCGTTAGCTGCTCAGTTGTGTCCAACTCTTCGTGACCCCATGGGCAGTAGCCTGCCAGACTACTCTGTCCATGGGATTTCCAGGCAAGAATGCTGGAGTGGGTTGCCATGCCCTCCTCTAGGGGGTCTTTCCGACCCAGGGATAGAACCCAGGTCTCCTTCATTGCAGGCAGATTCTTTACCGTCTGAGCTACCAGGGAAACCCTAGAAAACTGATACATCATGTTAAATAAACAGTGTAGATTTGAATGTAATGGGATTATGATCTGTAGGGGATGGAAACTGCTAAAGAACTACTGTCAAAGCAAGAGAGCAGCTTGACCAGACTTGTGTGTGTGGAGAATAGATTAGAGATGGGGGATAGAGAGAATCTTCAGTTTCCAAAGCTTATTGCTCAGTATTTCCCACAGTTCCTCAGTATCTCCTTGTCTATGAAACAAACACAATGAATGGAGAAAGGAGCATCATTCTCCACTCAGTTTGGTCCCAAAATATTATATTAGAGCTCTCCTGTCTGCATAACATTACCTGGACAAAGAAAGGTGTATATTTTGAAATTCAGTCCTACCAGATCACTTTACTTAGTGATGGGAATGTCACAATGAAAAATGATGATACTAATACTAATACTATAATCAGACATTTAAAATGATGTTGACATTGAGATCTTGATTTAAAAATTTAGTTAAAATATCTTAGAACCATAATATGAATAAAATTAATTTTCCAGTAGCAAGCCATTTAAGCTCTCAGAATTGTTTTTCTTGTTCTTTATCTTAATTGCAGAATATGGTTTATATCCACATTTTGAAATGTCTATTCCCTGGGAAAAAAATTGTTAAGCATACTATCACTAAGATCAATACTAAGGATGCTGGATTACAGCTGTTATTTCTGTTGAGGTTTTTTCTAGAAGTGTCACGGACTGCAGTAATCAGCAGCTTTGACGCAAGCAAGTGACTTCTCTCTAATTGGAGTAGGTGGCGTTCAAACCTATGACACTTACACTTCCAAGGTCATATATTCTTTAGCTGTTTCTAATCTTGACTAGTATCTGTTTCTAATCTTGACTGATTTGAATAGATCCTAAAATAAATACAGAAGTCTTGAGTGTGTTTTCCGTGTTTCAAGCAACATAAATGCACACACACATACTTTCCAAGCGATCTATCTTTACTGAAGTCACAGAATTCACTAATGAACAAGAAGACGCTGTTAAGGCATTCTGATTCACATTCTGTAGTTTCCTTATAACCTCCTGAGACACAACATGTCATCCTTGCATAGACAAGTAGATAAACTAATGAATATAAACCATCTCCATGTATCTTTCATCTCATTTACTGAATACCATAACTGATAATGTTACAAAATATTAATTACATTGCATAACTCAAAATGTAAACTATATGCTTCTAATCATATTATATTGACAAAGCAATTTAATATCATTTCATTTGTAAAAATACAAAGGGTACAATATAATAAATGTAAAAATCAGTGAGATGATCAAACACAGAGTACTAAATAAAACTTGTATAATAAGTTAATGCTCAGATGTCTTGGTCACTGATATGTAAAAATCATACAATTCACTTGGGAAAGTTAAGGCTTAGAGAGATGAATTTTGATTTAAGGAAGTAGCTATGGGCAGTACTGGACCTAAGGGATCCACTGGCCTATTTATCTGTCATTTGTCATGAAGATGTAGTGCTGAACGACTGTCATGTGACCTTCTTCCCCACTTATTAAGCCATGGGTACACAAACAGCAAGAGTTCTCTGTTAGTGTTTCCTATTAAAATGACGTTTTAGAGAGATTAGAGGCCTTACATTGTATTGTATCTCCTATCTTACCCTGCAAAACATGAGAGGATGTTTATAAAGTATTTGGGAGCAGTTGTGAACATGGAGACTGGTGGGCTGCAGTCCATGGGGTCGCTAAGAGTCGGACACGACTGGACGACTTCACTTTCACTTTTCACTTTCATGCATTGGAGAAGGAAATGGCAACCCACTCCAGTGTTCTTGCCTGGAGAATCCCAGGGATGGGGGAGCCTGGTGGACTTCCGTCTATGCGGTCACACAGAATCGGACACGACTGAAGTGACGCAGCAGCAGCAGCAGCAGTGAACATGTATGTTGACAGAAGAGTGCCTTACCTCTCTGTGACTGACATGTGTCTCTGTACCCATAGTGGTAGAATGGGAAAAGACTGAACAGCTAATACAAGCACATTTAAGAGTGGTGACAAAAGTAACCCAAAAGTTCCCTGGCTCTACATAAGTTACTGATTTAAGTATATTTTTGCAATGGCATTCATTCAGTTTTTTGATTCCTTTTCCAAACACCATGTTTTAGTTCCTACTTTGTTGCCTAGCATTGGAAATTATCCCCACTTTAAAAAATTTCTGATTTGCATGCATTATTTGGACTCATGCATTGATTTAAAATCAGATCATCAACGATAGGAACTTAGATGCCTCCAAAATATTACTTGAAAGAAGAGTTATATGGATATAGTTTATAGTTGAAGAGCCAACATTTTCCACACCCATATATTCAGTCTAGTTTGTTATTAAAGTATAGAATGAGACGAGAAGATAGATTTTGGAAGAGGAAAATGAGCAAACATTTATTGATATGCTACTGCAGATCATTACATCTTACTCCAGCCTCTTAACAGCTATATAAAGTGTTATTATCTCCTATTTCAAAAGAAGAAATGGAGATACAAAGCAGCTCCCTCACCTAAAGTCAGAAAGCTGACAAATATTCAAGAATTGAACTCCAGCCTCTCTGACTCCACTACACCATGCAGATAAACCCTTTATGTAGACTAAAATTCACAAGCAAATTAAGGGAGAAAACAGCAAGCCAAAAGCAACCCCACTTATTTCTTTAGCAGGCAGCTGTAAGTATAAACGTTAGCTTTAGAGCTAGGGAATAGGCCACCTTCCCATCTTCTGATCTCTTCCCTTTTCTCACTTTCTATTTTGTTATTCTTTTCCAATGCCTCACTTCCTCCTAAGAACTCAAAGGAGTATATTTCAGGAGCAGTCAAAGAAGGAAACTGAGAGCAGAGAAGGGTGACTCAAAATCAACCCAGGAGGAGACGTTGTAGTAAACACATACTTACCAGATGATATGCAGGCTTCAAAGGGATGGAAAAGGGACTGGGAAACAACTGAAATTCAGTGGAGGTAATGGGGAAAATCACAGAAGGGACACACCACAGAGCAGAAGAAAAGAAGCTGAGAAGAAAACAAATTTTGATATGTATACTGTATAGATGATCTTCCCAGGTGACTCAGTGGTAAAGAACCTGCCTGCCAATTCAGGAGACTCTGGTTTGATCCCTGTGTCAGGAAGATCTCCTGGGAGAAGAAATGGTAACTGACTCCAGTAATCTTGCCTGGGAAATCCCACGGACAGCGGAGCTTGGTAGGCTACAGTACATGAGGTCGCAAAGAGGTGTACAAAACGTAGCAACTGAGTGTGCATACCATACAGACACCTTAGAAATATACGGTAAATATTTCAACTGCTTATCATCTATGGATAAAGTTAACATCTACTCTGGGGGCAATACTGAAAAGTTTAGACAGTAATAAAGTTCAAAAGCAGGTCAATGAGCCTAACAAAATGCTTCATTTACACCTGAATCTGTAATTGCCACCCTGGCGTTGAGATACAACTTTCTAAAAATGTATTTCTTACCTCTTAAACTTGACTCTTGGGGCTCTTGGTCACCATCTATATGCCAGGTGGAGAGCTAAGCACCTTTACATAAAATATCTCTTGCCATCCTAATGATAAGTCTGGGAGAAAGGCTATATTTTTCCCACTACACAGAAGCAACTGGGACTCAGTAATGTGCCTGCGTATACTGTGAATTCCAAATTTAAACTCAAGATTTCTCCCTTTAAAGTTGAATGGCCTTCCTCTTTTAGAGTGTTGCAGAAACTTCTAAACATCACGGTGAGTACAATGCTAGCCACACAAAAAATGAAAACTTCTTCTGTGGATACTGGGAGGGTTAAGAAATATTGGTTTGATTGGGTGATTGTTGACCGGTTTCATTTTAAAAGGCAAAGCAATGTACATTTGCCAGTGGGGTGGGGACGGGGCAGAAATGTAGACAGTGGAAAGAACAGAGACACATCACAGCTTATTCACTCCCATTTCCATATATGCAGACTGAAGTTCTAGTTAGTTCTGCTTTTGTTACTGGTAAAGACGAAAGCTCACCTTTCCCACAATTTGCCCAGATACGAAGACCAGGATGATGGCTGGCAACTCTTTGGGAGTAACCACACTTGTGCTGTGGTTCCTTTGGTTGAGTTTAAATTCAGCTTGCATTTTATTCAAAGGAGACTCTTTCCTAGTTTGATTTGAACTGAATTAATGCACAATAAATATAGGCATCAAATTTTTTAACTGTGGTGAATAAAGGATATCCAAGGGTTATAGACTATCAGTAAAAGCACATTACAGAACCATAGTACTCAATTTCAAAAAGCCTTTTAACATAAATATTTCAAGATTATCAGCTTCGTTATCATTTCACACCAACAATTTTCATTTCCCAAACCTATTCTGACATTTGAAGGAACATTAAGGAAAAAAAATTCTTACTGCGTTGTATCTGGCTACCACCATATAATGCAACTTAAAAGTTGGTTTAGAATAAAGATAAAGGCAGAGGAAGGTTGGCCACAGTGACTCAAATGAAACCTTTTCACTATTTCTTTTTGAGTTATGTTAGTGTTATCTGATGCAAAGAAAAAGCACACACACATGCATATACACACACAGACCACCTCAAGATCCCATGCAAACCTACTAATTTGGTTCAAACACTAGGATTTAAAGATCCTGACCAAATGATATTGGAAACCATTACTAAAGTAAATGGGCTGTGTAATTAGCAAAACTGGACATTTCTTTGACCCTCTGACAGAGAGGATGGTTTTTGCTCCTCAGCAGTTGGGTAGAACCCTGTGTTAGGGGCCTTAGGTCATACAGAAATGCTGGCAGAGTCCCATGCCACTGGAACTACAGGAAGACAATCCAATACATCTATATAAAGGAGGAGTTGGCAGACTAGACGGCTAATAAATTGGAGCATAAAAAATAAGCATCACTAATAAATTGGGGAACATTTCACAAATGAGTAAGGCGAATGATTTTTACCCAGCTTGGATATTAAACTGGAAAGAACACAATTACCCAGTAGAGAAAATCAGATTCTATTTAGAAAGTTACAAAAATAAATGATAGTTATGTTATTATCATAAAAGCTACTTATATTCAAAAGCATTTTATAAAATCTGGAAAATATATAAGAGGCCTGGTCATTTGTTATACCCTCTGTCTGGGGATTTTTCTACTCTATGATATATCAAAAGTTCCAAATACTCTCAAATTGGAGTTTCAACCAAATCAGTTTGGAAAGCACAAAACTGTCTCTGGGGAAATGTCAGCTTTCCCTGTGAGAGGCCTTGTACACTTTCATACAGGCTGATCACAGGAGTCTTTAGTACTGAGAAATCCCTAGGGCTGCCCAGTGCATTCCTTGGCTGTGTTCTCAGTGTGAGGTCCCAGGGTAATTTGACTATCTTACAGAAATGGGATTGAAAAGACTGGAATCCCAGTTTGACTCTGAAACACAGCTTGGGCAACTTCCTCAATTCTCCAAGTCCTATTACCTCATTAGCTGTTGTTCAGCCACTCAGTCATGTCTGACTCTTTGTGACCCCATGGCCTGCAGTACGTCAGGCTTCCCTGTCCTTCACCATCTCCTAGAGCTTACTCAAAATCATATACATTGAGTCAGTGATACTGTCCAACCATCTCATCATCTGTTTTCCCCTTCTCCTCCTACCTTCAATCTTTCTCAGCATCAGGGACTGTTCTAACAAGCTGGCTCTTTGCATCATGTGGCCAAAGTATTGGAGCGTCAGCATAAGTCCTTCTAATGAATATTCAGGATTGATCTCCTTTAGGATGGACTGGTTTGATCTCCTTGCCGTCCAAGGGACTCTCAAGAGTCTTCTCCAACACCACAGTTCAAAAGCATCAATTCTCGGTCACTCAGCCTTCTTTATGGTCCCAACTCACATCCATACCTTTGACTAGATGGAAAAACCATACCTTTGACTAGATGGACCTTTGTCGGCAAAGTAATGTTTCTGCTTTTCAATACACTGTCCAGGTTTGTCATAGATTTTCTTCCAATGAGCAAGCGTCTTTTAATTTCGTGGCTGCAGTCACCATTTGCAGTGATTTTGGAGCCCCCAAAAATAAAAGTTTGTCACTGTTCCCCCATCTATTTGCCATGAAGTAATGGGACTGGATGCCATGATCTTAGTTTTCTGAATGTTGAGCTTTAAGCCAACTTTTTCAAGCTCCATTTTCACCTTCACCAAGAGGCCCTTTAGTTCCTCTTCACTTTCTGCCATAAGGGTGGTGTCATCTGAGGTTATTGATATTTCTCCCAGCAATCTTGATTCCAGCTTGTGCTTCATCCAGTCTGGCATTTCACAAGATGTACTCTGTATATAAGTTAAATAAATGGGGTGACAATATACAACCTTAAAGTACTCCTTTCCCAATTTGGAACCAGTCCATTGTTACATATCTAGTTCTAACTGTTGTTTCTTGACATGGATACAGGTTTCACAGGAGGCAGGTAAGGTGGTCTGGTTTTCACCATTCCTTTAAGAATTTCCCTGTAGTGTAGTCAAGTAGAAGTATGTTTTTATGGAATCCTCTTTCTTTTTCTATGATACAATGGATGTTGGCAATTTGATTTCTGGTTCCACTGCCTTTTCTAAATCCAGCTTGAACATCTGGAAGCCCATGGTTCACGTACTGTTGAAGCCTTGCTTGGAGAATTTTGAGCATTACTTTGTTTGCATGTGAAATGAGTGCAGTTGTGCAGTAGTTTGAACATTCTTTGGCACTGCCTTTCTTTGGGATTGGAATGAAAACTGGTCTTTTCTAGTCCTGTGGCCACTGCTGAGTTTTCCAGATTTGCTGGTGTATCGAGTGCAGCACTTTCACAGAATCATCTTTTAAGATTTGAAACAGCTTAGCTGGAATTCCATTATCTCCACTAGATTTGTTTGTAGTGATGCTTCCTAAAGCCCACTTGATTTCACAGTCCAAGATGTCTCACTCTAGGTGAGTGATCACACCGTCATGGTTATCCGGGTCATGAAGATCTTTTCTGTATAGATCTGTGTGTTCTTGCCACCTCTTCTTAATATCTTCTGCTTCTGTTAGGTCCATACTATTCCTATTTTTTACTATCTCATTTGGAACACTGAATTATCTGCTTCATGGGAGTGTTGTGCTTATGGGATTAAATGACTTCTGAAAGTGATATGCATATGAGAGCTTCTCCAGAAGACTTCCTAGACTGGTGAAGATGGAACTGAAAAATTAGGGAACAAGGAACTCTGTAGACATAATTTTCAAAATTTGGTGCACATAAAAATATCATCTAAAGAACTTGCCAAAGAATGTTCATTCTAAAAATTCTGATTCAGTAAATCTGGACTAGGCAAACCTTGGTAACAAATACCTTAGGTGAATCTGATATAGTTGGTTCATGAAGCCGTACACTGATAAATAGATTTGGAATATAATACTCTAGCCAAATTTGAAAACACTGATTTATGTGGAATCATCAGACATTTCTTTCAATATCTTTCTTTCCTTCAAATCTTCAGGCTTCCAAAGCCCCCTAATTCTCATCTAGAATGAATTCTCCCAGACCCCCTCCTGAATAGAACTATATCCACCTTGCACATTCAAGCAGTAAGACATCCAAGTTTGAAGAACACTACACATTTTCTCTTGCCTATTTATTGTAAAATTGGATAATAATAGGGGTTCACCATTTTACGTATTAAAATGTAAGACTTTGAGTTTGAGAATACTTTCATGGGACTCAGGTCCTATTGCCCAGATGATGTGTTAATATAATTCACAACTGTTACTTATTCCTTCAGAGTTGAGTCATGAATATTTATCCCTGGAAGAGATCTTAGTGATTATCAGTATTATTCATTTGTATTACAACTAAAGAAACTGTAAGCTATACTATCTGGCTTATCCTCCAACCTAGAAACTTCACAAATGAAGACATTTCCCATCCAAGGGAAGCCTACTGAGAGGCATGTCTACACGCAGAAGCATTTCCCCAGTGAACCATGTTTTGTTTTCTTGTGTCAGAAAGGAATCCAGTGTCTTAGGGACTTCCCTGCTAGCCCAGTGGTTAAGACTCTATACTGCCATTGCAGGAAACACAAGTTCGATCCCTGGTGGGGTCACTAAGATCCTACATGCCATGTAGCACAGCTAAAAAATAAAAAAAGAATCCAGCGTTTTAAATTATAGTCATAATTTCTTCATACAAATAGAATACAGGGCATTGGAGTTATTAACTTCTTTCATAATGTCTTAACTCATGGGATATGAAAGTATGGTCATGGATTCATCCCACAAAGGAATAAACTCCTCCAATAGAACAAAATTACCCAGAACTCTATTTTACTTCAAGAATTGGGAGGGGGGTTCAGGAGGGGGAACTCATGTACACCCGGGGTGGATTCATGTCAATGTATGGCAAAACCAACCAATATAATATTGTAAAATAATTAGCCTCCGAAGAAAAAAAAAAAAAGAATTGAAAGTCTAGCATTCCAGAGAATTAAAAGTTATTTTCTCTGAAAAAGAGTTTATCTGTCATGTTCCATCATAAAATCTGAACGCCTTTGGGTAATTGCTGCTTTGGGTTTTTCCCCATTTGCTTTCCAAGTATACAGAAAATTTAGAGCGGATGCTATTTGTAATATGAATCCTCATGTGCTGTTTGCATAGATTACCTTTGCACTTTTCAGAGTAGGTTTTTCTAAGGCCCATATAACAACAAAGATCCCTGGAACTCTTGCTTCCAATTATTTTCACTGTGAACCTTTGAAAGATATTGATTCTGCAAATGTGAAAAATTAATTTATCAAAAAATAGCACACATAAAATGGGGACTGGCACGAGAAATCCTAAGAACATCGTTTTAACTGGAAGTTGTACTATTAACTGCTACAACTTACTGTATTTCTGTTACGGCTCTTTGCAATGTATTTATCACTGTGTGGGAACAGTTTAATCTACTCCATACAGAGAGCAGTAGGAGTGCTCAGTTTTTCTCAAAATATGATGTCCCTCGCCACAAACAACTGATCTAAATTTCTTGCAGGTGGCAGGTCTCACTTTTTTTTTTTTTTCTGAAAGGAAATAACCCTTCTCTGAAAGTCAAATTTGTTTTTAAAACTGCGGTGTCTTTAACCACTTTTTTTTTCCAGTTTTTCAGTTGACACCTTGTCATGACTTACGGTAGGTTGCATCAATCATTCTGGGTTCCTACAGAAAATATTTTGTGGTGGTGACTATCCTAGGCAAGAAACTAAATGCCCTTTGCGGGTGAGTGCGCAGGTACCTCTGATTTCTTGCCAAATCATTCAGAATGCCACAAATCCATTAAATCTCTCCACAGGGAGGAAAAAATTCCCGCATCCTAGAGAGAGAATTTATGAGTTCATTTCAATCACCACAAATGAAAGCCACCCTTAATATTCATTAGAGATTTTACGGTGGCAATATGCATTATCTATTCCTATGCCCCTCTTAAAGGCCAATTTCTCTTGAAACCTTACATGGCTCCAAGCCACTCTTTGTAGAAACAATGGCCTATGTCCAAGTGGAGTCAAAGGAAGCAAATGGATGACATTTCCTCATCTACTAGTAATGATTCCATTAAGGCATTGTGGTGGTTATGAGTTTCTAAGTTTTAAAAATGAAAAGACAGATTTGCGAGGTGCAGTGATATCACTGGATCACTTCTCCACTGTCATCTGTGACCATCTGTCCTAAAGCCAAAGGGGCTTTTCTATTTGCATCACAGAAGATGACTTTCAAAACTGGCATTTCTTTCCTTTGGAGAAATGTGTACTCTGAGGACACAAGTCTGTGAGCCTGAGAACTGTTCATCTCTTCTTTCTACCCATTATAGTTCAAGGCACCATCTTCTGGCATCGATTTTCCCCTTCCAGTCTATTTCATTACTGTATGGAAAGCAGTCTTATCAATTTACGCATATATCTCAAACCTCAACAAATAAACAAGAAACGGACAAAACCCCCAAACCAATAGCTTAAAATGCTCCTTGCATAGCTTCCCATTGCTTTTAGGAGACGGACAACAAAATTCTGCATAACTTATGAGGCCATAAGGGATCCAGCCCTTCCTCAGTTCTTCAGAACTGCCTTGCACTTCATCTCCTTGCTTTCTCTCCCAGACATGCTAACTCTCATTCTAGCCTCTAACTCTCATAACTAGCCTCTTTTTTGGCTAGTTCACTCCTGCTTTTGACATCAGATTGAAGCTCAAACATCATCACTCCTGAGAGTGTTTCCTGACTTCCCCAGATCAAATTTACCTATTACAGGCTTTCCATAGAGCCATGTGGTGCTCACAGATTTCATCAAAGTTATCACTCTTATCTGTGTGGTTATTTCTATTTTTGTCTCTCATTGGACTATGAGGATGGCAGTGTTTGTTCTGCTCAACATTTTATCTTCCTTATCTGGCACACTGTAAATACTTCAAAACAAACTGTTGAGTGAATAAATAAATGAGTTCCTGACTTTAATCTATTTTGTGCCCTGGCTGAAAAATCTCTTTCAATCGGTGAGATGAGGGCTCCAGTTTGGGTTGAGCTTGAGATGAACAGCAAATAGGCCGTATTTCTAATCTAATTATTCATCAGTGTGGTTGTATTTAATAGCTAGGAACCATGAGATGCATAAAGACCTTACACGGAATATTCATAAGGGTTTTAAGAGTGAATTCAACCAGTTGCTTTACAACTTCCCAGGAAAGACAGGGGACATGAATTTCTTTCCATCATTTTTCATTCTCTTAGGAAAAAGGTGTGCTATGCCTGAGAGTTATATTCTGACTCTAAAATAAAATATGACATGCATAAGTGATATGATTATGGAAAAATATATGAAAGGAGTTTTAAAAAGCTAAAATCATTTTACATCTGTAAGATGCTGCTGATATGCTGATGCAGTGATAATCTGGGGAGTCAGAAAAGGGCCATGGAGAGCTCAATATGTGTATCCTGAATCCCACTTCCTTTTTGTCTGCATTTCTCAGAGATTTACAAGCCTGGGGTCACGTACTTCTGGGGAGTTATAAGCAGTGGTCTCATGCTAGCAGAGCTAGGCAGTTCTGGCTTTCTTATCTATAGGGAGAAAATTGGGTAAGCTATATTTACAAATCTTAAAAATTAGTGAAAACAAGTAAATGTGCATTTACTGTAACATTATCATATATGATATGAAATTGCTGAGAATGACTGATGGAGAGACTCCAACATCAGGTACGTGTCTTGGTTATCTTTGTGGCCCAGAGCAAGAACTGATGTATCATAAACATAATGTTTTTCACTGAATGAAAGGTAAATAATTATAAACACATAATTTGTATTATAATTAAAGAGTAGTAATTGTCACTAGAAATATTAGCTCTTCTTCATCAAGTTCCAGCTGTGTGTCAGGTATAATTAAAAACTCTACATCCAATTCTTTACAAGAACTCCACAAAAAAATCTTCATTGTGTCTATCTGGATAAAAAACTGAAACTCAGAGATATCAAGTAATTTAGCAATCACAAGGACGGTAAGCAGTGATGCCACAGTTTAAGACAAGGTTTATTTGGCTCCAAGACTTGTAGTTTCTACCATGTACAGCTCCTCTTTGCCACCATGTCTATTTTTCTTTCTGCTGAACAATTTAAAGAAAACTTAGTGATAGGAAAAGCCTAGATTGAGAGTTAGGAGGTTTATGTAGTACCACCTCTGCCATCATCTGCCATGGGACCCCAGGTAATTCACTGAATCTTCATGTGTCTCAGTTTCTCCATTTCTAGGATGAAAGAATATTTTTTCCTAATAACAAGGCTAGTATAAAATGAAATGTGAGGGAATTCCCTGGTGGTCGAGTGGTTAAGAATCTGTCTGACAATACAGGGGATACATGTTTGATCCCTGTTCAAGGAACTAAGATTCCACATGCTACGGGGCAACTAACCCCACGTGCCACAACAATTGAGTCCAAGCTCTGGAGCCTGGGAGCCACAACTGCTGAGCCCACATGCCTAGAGCCCATGCGCTGCAACAAGAGAAGCCGCCACAATGGGAAACCCGAACACCACGAGGAACAGTAGCTCCCACTTACCACAACAGTGAGGACCTAGCACAGCCCAAATAAATAAATACTTTCCCTAGAAAGTACTTTTTAAAAAATGAAATGTGAGAAAAGTTATATTGCATCTCAAAAACAGGAACTTTATCTAAGCAATTAGGCCCCTATGTTGAATCATTTCATTTATGTAGAATCATTTCACTATATTTTATATCATCTCATTTTTAACTGCAAGTTAGGAACTAATATCTTCATGTTTCACAGATGAGGAAGTCTAGATACACTACTAGCTTAAGCTCAAAAGTTACAAAGCCACGATTTTTGCAGGAAAACTTCAGATGCTTACAGATTCGGGCTTAAAATATAGTTCTGCAAGCTACTGTTACATTACATAAATGATTTAATCTCTTTTATCATTAAAATGGGAGTAATAATACCACCTAACTGAATCATAACACAAAGATAACATACATAAAACACTTGAAATAGAGTCAAGTGCTAAGTCAATGGAGACTATAGTTGTCATTATGTAGACGTGTCTACATGATCAGACGTATCTACTTTGGCCACCTGATATGAAGAGCCAACTCATTAGAAAAAACCCTGATGCTGGAAGAGATTGGGGGCAGGAGGAGAAGAGGGTGGCAGAGGATGAGATGGTTGGATAGCATCACTGACTCAATGGGCATGCATCTGAGCAAACTCTGGGAGATAGTGAAGGACAGGGAAGCCTGGGGTGCTGCAGTCCATGGGGTTGCAAAGAGTCAGACACAACTTAGCGACTGAACAACAACACATGATCAGAACAAGATCCGAAAGGTGGCACCTAGTGTGTGTGTGTGTGTGATGGGTGATGGCAGCAGAAGAGGCTGCCTCATTTCAGCCCAGCACTCTCCATACCACAAAGCCCCTTGCTCTTCTGCCCCACCCCCCGCACAATCCTATTTAAACTTCACCCACCCATTTGTCAAAGCAGGATTTTGTCCTTGGAAATGGCACTCAAAAGGATTTTAAGAAATAGTTCTTCTTGAGTGACCAAAGCCTTCTTAGTTCCTGAGAATAAAAAATAGACATTTTGGTTCATGAAGAAGTTTTCATGATCAGAGGAACCTGGCTGTGACTCAAGTAAAGTCTGTGTTCACATACATGGTCGCTAGTTCAGAATATGAGGAAGTACCCAAGACAGAGGAAGTGCAGTTGGTCAGAGAAACAAAGAACAATAAAAACCGAAACCTAAAATAGCTTATGTGAAAACCCAGTCCATTCTAAAGGAGATCAATCCTGGGTGTTCATTGGAAGGACTGAAGCTAAAGCTGAAAATCCAATACTTTGGCCACCTCATGAGACAAGTTGACTCACTGGAAAAGACTCTGATGTTGGGAAGGATTGGGGGCGGGAGGAGAAGGGGACGACAGAGAATGAGATGGCTGGATGGCATCACCGACTCGATGGACATGAGTTTGAGTGAATTCCGGGAATCGGTGATGGACAGGGAGACCTGGCGTGCTGTGATTCATGGGGTCGCAAAGAGTCGGACACGACTGAGCGACTGAACTGAACTGAACTGAACTGAAAAAAAATTATAGAAATAACGTCAACAATGGTCATCTGAAAAGTGAAAAGACAGCTAATTTGAAAAAGCTGAAGGACAATCTTTTTGTACTAATCTCTTTCTGCACATAGGATATACCTTTCTTGGTGTCCCCTCATAACCCAAATACTGAAGGTAGAAAGGAGCCTTTAAGATCATTAATAGCCCTCTTTCTAAAGATGAAGATGCAGAAGACCATGGAGATTAAGCAGCCTGATCCAGAGAGACGCTAGTAAGTGCCAGCAGTGACTTTCCTGGCTCCAACCTGTGCTCCTTTGATGTACAACATAACTTCTGACACACCTGGCTGTGCACTCAAAATATGACATGGTCTTTAGCTTACTTAGCAATATTTGAATTATGAGCTTGTTTCTCTGGCACAGAAAAAATTCTACCAATACTTGGAACATTCTCCAAGGTTCATTATATAAAATGTCCTAACATTTAGACCTCTCCCTTTGCAAGGGTCAAGGTCTAGCTTTAGACTGGTTTTATTCTGCTGAAACATGCAGAAGAGTTAAACTCTCAGGAAGGAGGAGCTTGAGGTCTCCCATGGTCAATGAGCATAAATGGGTCCCCTTCAGACCCATTGTTGTCCTACTTTGTCTATTTGAGAATCCAGAGAAACAAATTTCATCTTGATTGTAGAAGCCAAAATGTAGTTATAATTGATTATCATGGATACGATATCATTATCATAAGAGCTATTGTAAATTACAAACATTTTATGATGACTTTAGAGTGATTTTATTATGGGGAGTACCAATTCAACTTTCTCCTTAATTTGATGCACTTGAATAAACAAGAACAAGGGAAAAACAACAACAACAACAACAAAACAGAGAAAAGTGAGGCAAAAATTTAAGGCCATTCATGAAAAAGAGAGATTCTTGGCTTCTCTAACAGTTCTAGGACTGGCTCAGATCTGTTGTTTTCACTGATATTCAGAAGGTTTGTAAAATTGAGAAAAGCCAAACACCAACCCAAATAATTAGATTCGTTTGCATTCTACATTGCTCAGATTCAAAAGTCTAGTTTAATGATACCTCTAGTTATCCTGGACTTCTAGAATATGATTTTACACTTACTGAGCAATTACATTTTCTCATTTTATTTTTATATTCATTATACAGGATTTTATTATAAAAGACATTTAAACATTTCATAAACATTTACATTTTACTCTCTTCAAATTCAGCCTAAATAGTTTTCGTAAATCTGATATCTTGCACTATTATAATATCTCATAATTTAATTGTTTCTCCTGTAAACTCTCTTTTTTCATGTAAATGTGCTTGTACATCTGGCTGGATCTTTTCCAGGATTATCTTATGTACAATTACTACCGTATGTTTCCCATCTTTGTGAATTTTTACACAAAGAATTGTGATTATTTGTTTTTATTTTTTACCTTTTTGAAATAAGACCCTATAAACTTTCAGTGGCCTTCCTTGGTGGCTCAGCTGGTAAAGAATCGACCTGCAATGCAGGAGACCTGGATTCTATCACTGGGTTGTGAAGATCCCCCAGAGAATGGAAAGTCTACCCACTCCAGTATTCTGGCCTGAAGAATTCTGGGGCTATTCCATGGGGTCGCAAAGAGTCGGACACAACTGAGCAACTTTCACTTTTACTTTCAAATTCTCATTACAGATATGAAATGGTAGGTTTCCCACCCACCGCCCCCCACACACATTTAGAGCCTAAGTGGCTGAGGAGGCAGTTGATATGAGTTAGCTAAATGAGTGAACATATGGATGAATGAAGAAATGAATAAACTGTTGCAGCATCTTCTGTTTTTCAAATTCTTATCTTGGGTAAATATTAATTCTCCTTCCCTCAAATATTATATTGGCTATAATTGGAAATTTGTCACATAAAATACTCATCATTATTTTTTTCTTATTCATTTAGGGCCTTAAAATTATTTTTATTATCTTGATTCTCAAGTTAATTAATTTCAGCAGAAAGTGTAGTAGGTATAAATATCTTTTGGTACTTTTCTATCCCATTTTCCTATTTTTCCTTTTGAATTTCTCAGCCCACATTATCATTTACTCTGCCTTCCTTTTCACAAGTTGTCCAAATCTATTAATTAAAACCTGTTCTCTTTCCATACCACCATAATTCCAAGGTAAACAGATAAAAGTTTAAAGCTGTTCTAACAAATAGCTTTTGCTGTTAGAGTTGGACACAAGGGCATTAAACTACGAGGAATTATGCATTGATGGCTCAGAGCCTGTCTTCCTCTGGGTGGATATGGGAGCAGTCATCTTCGTATATCATACACTGAACCTGTAAAAATATTAATACCCTCATCAGTGGGACCACAGAGACTTTTTGTCAGGAGTCTAACATCACTAATGTACAGAGAAAATGATAACAGAACCTATGAAATTAATTTTTCTTTTTTCCTAAACCATGCCCCTCCTTATTCCCTTTTTACTGGTCCTCTCAATCCTCATTCCTTTTCACACATTTTTTCCTTCAAAGTGTACACCATGAATTTTAACTGTACCATATATAGTTTTTAAGCTTCTATGCTATTCATCAGATAGAAAAGAAACGAAGATACAAATGGGAAAACAGTATAAATAAAGTGATAAAAGATGGGGAAAAATCTGGATTTAGCAAAATGATAGTATCATTTTGCTAATAGAGTGTGTGTGAAGGAGACTTGTGAGGATCTAGTTAGAAGGCAGATTAGCTCAATGAGTTTGCTTTTGACCCTGTAGGTGTTGAGGAGACACTTAAAGGTTTGTAAGGGGAGCAGTAATATTATTAGGTTTGAGCTTCAGAATCATTATCCAGGCAGCATTAATCAGGTAGATTAGTCAAGTAAATTAATCTGGTAGATTAATCTGGTAATGATGTGTCATGTTGATTGAAAGAGGTAGGCTCGCGTCGGAGAGACGGAGAGATCGCCAAGGTTGATACGAGGAAGGCAAAAGTAGAAGATGGGCACAGATAGCGTTTCCCCAAAGATCAGTAGTTTTGGAGGGACAGTATTGAAACTCTGAAATCACTTAGCGGTGGGGCTGTATGACCCAAGAACATTCTCCCATGTCGATAATTAGAACACCCAGTACTCCCTATTTGAATTAGAAGATTAATGTAAAATCTTTGCTCCTTGACCTCTAGGTTAAACGTTAGCACACATTCTGTTCCTCTCACAGAAACTGTTCAGTAAAGAAATCTTCCACTCTCCACACCCTCTTTTGGTGCAGTTTTGAAGGGTTCATGTAATACTTCCATAAGACCTTCTAGCTTCACTCATCTCACTGTCTTCTTACACATATAAAGATGCTTTAAGTAGAGATTTGTTTATTTTCTCACCTTGAGATTTTGTATGTAAACTTCATTCATTTTTCTTTGACCTCTATGAAATTTTGTTTCTCATTATCATTTTTCTCTCTGCACTACATTTCGATTCTTCTGTGTGTGGGTTTCTGTTGTATTCTCTGAGGCCTTTGACTTTCCTTCTTCCTGAAAACTTTTGTTATTATCATTTTAAAATTTATCACACTATTTTTATAAAATAGATTTCAAAATATTTTAGACACTTAAAGGGAAAAATAGATATCTCTTCCCCTTTTTCATCTCGATTATTTCAATTTCTTGATCTGAAAAACTGTTTATTCTCAAAAATCTGAGAAAATAATCCCAGATTTAGAAAAATATATTAGCTACTATTGTATTATGTTTTAAAATATAAGATTAAAGGAAGACTCATCGCCTTCGCAACACACAAACTGTATTCTCTCCTGTCCTTATTCCCACCAAGCCTATGGCTCACTCTCCTCTTTTGTTAAGTTTCAAGTTTTTAGCATGCAGGATTTCATAAGTACTCTTCAATTACTCTTCTCATAAATTGATTGTAAGCACTTGTTTCAATATTATTTTTGGTTACTTTCATTGTTATCTTTCTTAAGATGCATCTGAATTCCCTCTCAATACCACTCATCACAGATATTAGAAAAGACTGGCATCCTTATACAGCTTTTCCTTTCACATTTCTCTTGTGGGGTATTTGCTTTCATAAATCTCATCTTTTGTCTTTCTCAATTTATAGCATTTCTATAATCACATCTCTCTCCCCACTCCTCAGATCCCATAGACCTTACAAACAACCAAACCACACATTAAATATCTGTATGTCTTATTCTCCCTCTCTTGACTTTTGTGAAGAGCTCTTCACAAAGAATACATTTCCCTGTCTGGATTCAGCTAGTTTATGGTATTTCAATTGAGTAAAATATTGCTACTTTCCAAGCCCAGCACAAGCTCTGGACTCTTTGATTTGGGTATAAATATCACCTGCTATTGACAGAGACCTGACACCATTTCATTTAATCATCCCAACATCCCTTGTGTAGTAGACCTTGATAACCTTGTTTTACAAATGAGTGCTTTCAGTATGCAAAGAGTCACTCAGAGGAAAGGAAATGAGTAGGATCTGAAACCAATACAGAATTGAAATTTGTTCATTAAAGAGGGTAAGGAGTTTGCCCAATCTCACTCTGCTAGTGATGTCAGAGTTGGCATTATGCCCAGCTCTAGAAGAACTAGAATTGAGAGTCTGAGCCTGAAGTTGGTTAGCAGGGAGATGTATCTGGAAGAATGAAGACTGTCTGAAGACAAGCCAATTTCAGGCTGCCTTAAAACTGATACAAAGATGAGATAAAAGACACAGGAATCCATTATTGTTGAGATTTCTGAGATCAAGAAACTAATTTGTGGATTAGTTTTATTTCTCCCAAAATGTGGGGTTTAGGCCCTTCTCCAACGTATCTGCACATGTTGGAAAAAAATCTGGTCACTACTGACTACCTGTCATTGATAGCAACACTCATTTGAGAAGACTTTTTCCTCAACACTATCTGCCTTCTGTATCTTGCCTAGAATGAAAGTAAGTATAACCCAAATAAGAGCCCTGCAATTATTACAGAAAAGTATCAGATATGCTAAAATGAAACTAGATAGTTTTACTTGCTATTATTATACAATATATATGTAAAATATAAAAATAATACTTTGCCCTCATTCAACTTCTTTTACTTTATGTCTCAAGTCCCTGAGTGCAAGTGGTCTCATTAAATTTACCAAACCAATTTAACTCTAACATGTTCTTGAACCCTCTGGCCAAGTCCACTGAGGTTTTCCTGTTATAAATGCTGAACATTACTGTCTGAAATTCTGAGCATTCTGCAGATGTTTGACTTTCTGTAGATAAAACTTATTTACTTAATCATTTAGCTATGTACCAAAATTACCTAAGTAAAAAAGAAAAACATTACTGTGCATACACACCTAAACCAACACACACATCCACAAACACTCATACACACACATGATAATAGAGTTTATATATGATGCTTTCAAATTGTGGTGCTGAAGAAGACTCCTGAGAGTCCCCTGGACTGCAAGAAGATCAAACCAGCCAATCCTAAAGGAAATCAACCCTGAATATTCATTGAAAAGACTGATGCTGAAGCTGGAACTCCCAATACTTTGGCCACCTGAGGCAAAGAGCTGACTCACTGGAGATGACCTGATGCTGGGAAAGATAGAAGGCAAAAAGAGAAGAGGGTGGCAGAGGATGAGCCACCATCCACTGGATAGCATCACCAACTCAACAGACATGCATTTGAGCAAACTCTGGGAGATAGTAAAGATTGGGAAGCCTGGCATGCTGCAGTCCATGGAGTCGCAAAGAGTCAGACACAACTTAGCACTGAACAACAATGACTGCATTAATATAAAACAGTTAGACAATGAAGAAGTAATTTTTTCTCTAGATCTATGGAAACTAAGTCTATTGGTTTCTGAAACTTCTATCCATTTAGTCAGCAAATGTTACTCAAACATTTGAGTGCCCATGACATTCTTCTTCCCTGGTGACTCAGTGGTCAAGAATCACCTGTCAATTCAGGAGACAAAGGTTCTATCCCTGAGTTAGGCAGATCCCCTAAGAAGGAAATGGCACCCACTCTAGTATTCTTGCCTGGGAAATCCCATGGACAGAGGAGCCTCATGGGCTATGTACAGACATAGGGTCACAAAGAGTCAAACATGAATTGAAACTATATAATTTTAGTTTCTCTGTTAGCCCCTGGAGTAGGAAATGGCAACCCAGTCTAGTTTTCTTGCCTGGAACATGCCATGGACAGAGGAGCCTGGCGGGCTACAGTCCATGGAATCTCAAAGAGTTGCAAACAGCAACATTCTAGAGACTAGGGAGAATATAAACATAAATTATTTATAGCAAGTAAACTAATGCCCAACTCATCCTGCTACAGAATGGAGTGTGATAAGCTGCATGAAGATCGGGCCAATGCATGTATTATTTGGCTCTGTGTCCCCAGTGTCTAATATTGTGATTCTAATGTGGATTTAATGCCTATACAATGAAAGAAGAATACCCTTAAGTTCAAAGGAAAAAGAGACTGCTTCTATCTGGTATGGCCCAGGCAATTTTTCTAGAGGACAAAGTATTTGATGTAAGTCTTATGGGTTAGGATGATGTTTTTAAAGGCAAGAGGAATATACCAGTCAGATGAGTAACTTATCTGGGGGAAAAAAAAAAAAAACAGTCTTAAATCTTAGAATATCTGTGCTATATAATTTTAGTTTCTCTATTACCCCCTGGAGTAGGGCATGGCAACCCACTCTAGTATTCTTGCCTGGAACATTCCATAGACAGAAGAGCCTGGGGGGCTACAGTCTATGGGATCACAAAGAGTCCGACATCACTGAACTACTGAGCACCTTCCATTTTACAATTGAGAATATTAAGCTTAAAAGGTTTAAGTAATTTCCCCAAGTAGCAGAACTTGAATTCAAGCCTAGATTTGTCTAACTCCAGATTATCGCTCTTTCTTGTGTGCCATATACCATTAGTTTAGTACATGGGAAACGCTATAATATAATAGCTAAAATCAGGATCCCTAGCATAGGATTGTGGAGGTTCTAGATTTTGGCTTCACAAATTGTTAGATCTGTGACATTGTACCTGCTACTTTTTTGTACCTCATCTTTCTCAATTGTAAAACAGGAAAGAATTAATGTTAGAAAATCACATCCTACGTTATAAGGTTGTGAGATTTAAATGAAATAATACATGTGATGTACTTACAAGAATAGCAGGCCCAAAGAAAATGCTCATTTAAATTAGTGGGATTCTTTACCAACTGAGCCACTGAGAGACTAACATTTTCATATATTAATTATAAGTAAAACTTCAACACAACAGCAATAATTTAGACAATTCAGCATACAACATCTTAATCTGAATCAACATCCTTTATCTTCTTTTAGTTAAAAAGAAATCTCTGGAAAACATTGTCTGTGTTAGTCGCTCAGTCGTGTCCAACTCTTTGCGACTTCATGGACTGTAATCTGCCAGACTTCTCTGTCCATGGAATTCTCCAGGCAAGAATACTGGAGTGGATTGCCATGCCCTTCTAAAGGGGGATCTTCCAGACCCAGGGATCGAACCTGGTTCTCCAGCATTGCAGGCAGATTCTTTACTGTTTGAGCTATGCAGTAGTTTATTTGAACATAAAGGAATATATGCAATAGCAACTTGATAGCAGAAGTCACTAGAGTTGTATTGCTTTTTGGAAAGACAGCTGTAACTCTGGTAACTTTCCAGAGACTGGTAAATTTGACTGATTAGTACGTTTGTTATCTGTTTCTTTCCTGCTAGTACAAACATCCAGATAAGATGATACATTTCCGTCATTTTACGAACTTACCCATGAGTGTGGGAGATCCATATCTGTACAAGAAGACTTGAGACGGGGGTGGTGAGTACAGTGGAAACAATTGTCCCACAGTCCAATCTGGTCAATTTGGAAATCAACATATGTCCACAACGGGTTTTCTGGAAAAGGTTTCCAGTTGTTCCACATCTGAACTTCACCTTCATTATGGGATAGCATTTCTGCCAAGCTGCATCCAGCTGAAGCACTGGATCTAACCAGTGACGCAGAATTAGAATCCAATCTAATTTCCATTCCTTCTGTCCCCCTTGTGTTAACATTATTAACTTTCTTTTCTTGGCTTTTGGCTAATTTCATACAGGAAATCAATGTTTCATCTTCATCTTCTGAATGATAAAGAAAAATAAGTTAAAGAGGTAAGTCTAATAATTTTGCACATGTAGAAATTATGACTATTATAATTCCCTTTATATAATAAAAATGAATGAACATCATGGGTTAAACCAGGAAGTCATATAATTTTACAAAATAATTTTAAATTAGCATTTCTTTAAAGAGTATATCTTTGGTATATTAAGTGATTTGTTTTATAAAAACAGATTTACCTAACTTTTTTTTTAAGTTGTGTATAAAGATTAAAGCCAGTTTGACTGGAATCCATGTGGAAATTGTGTTCTGAAAGATACTTTAGAACAATTAGAAATTTTTAAAAAATCCTTATAAGCATGATGTGGTGTGTTTTTATTCTTAAGTATTTCTTTTTTATTTTTTGAGGTCAAACATACAAGAAGATATATAAAGAAGCAAATCAGATTTTCGTCTTAATTAAAAGAATGAAATCTCAGTAGAGATTTTCTGAAGTTCTTTTGATAACCTAAAATTCTCTAATTTAATATCAATCTGCAAAGTGATTTATGCATGATGTGTGTCTCATAGTGAAATATTTTGGAAAAGAGAGAACAAGAGTGAGAAAACAGAGAACGGTATATCTTTAGTCCTATAAAGTTGATCAGTGAGACCTATATTTACATGTACTGTAAGGTGTGATGAAATTTTTGGTAATGTATAAAAATTTATAGGAAATAGAAACATATATAACCCTTAGTAAATTGCACCATTCATTGAATCTATTTAAGTTCAAATGTTTAATGAGTGTAGACACAAGATTATGATTAATACGGCATTCTCGTAAATAAATAAATGAAAATCAAACTTGCACGATCTGCCAGTGACATTCACATCAAAACTGAACTGTCCTGTTTTGTGAGGCCAAGGAATACAAAGAGTGGACAATGCTGGTCCTTATCATCTTGCTGAGCTTTACCCATAGCTTTCTCTTAATCTACCCCTGAGTCTGGTTCTGAAGAAGAGAGATGGAGTGGCATAGATACAAAGTGAAATTCAGGAACAGTGTGAGGATATTTCTTTCACAAATAACTTGGCAATAAAAAAAGCCCTCAATATTTAATAATTATTTTAAGGCCTTATCAAAATGTTCTTCATTAATATATACTATCTGAATTCATCCTCAAGACATTTTTATCAGCTCATTGAGGTTTTTAAATTATTTTTTATTGAAGCATAGTTGCTTTACAATATTATGTTAGTTTCTATTGTACAGCAAAGTGAATCAGACATACACATACACATATCTTCTCCCTTTTGGACTTCCTTTCCATTCATTGAAAAGCAAAAATAGACACAGATGTTGAGAATAAATATATGGATACCAAGGGGGAAGGCAAGGCGAGGGGAAAGAAACTGGGAGATTAGATGGACACATATACACTATTGATACTATGTATAAAATAGGTAAATAATGAGATCATTAAGTTTTTACTTACGGAGGTTTATTGATGTAGGTTTCATCTCATTCAGACTGGGTACCCTTGCTTTCTTGGTCCAAACCAGTTTCTGCAATCTCTTTAATGTCCCTATGGATTCCACTGGGTCATCACCTGATTTTACGGTCTAGCACAAACATAGCTCAGGGTAAAGAAAAATCTCCACAAAAAAACAAATATAAAACATGTCGAGGTCATAAATGTAGGGAAATTCATAATGTGACGTTAACCTGTAGCTTGAGACAATTGAAGCAATATCTTGAAAGCACGCCACAATTTGGAGGTTCAAATTTGTAGAGAGCACTACAGCTGGCCAGTCATAATAAAGCAGAGCTTTATTTTTTTACCATTTCTTTTCTTTTTACGTCAAAATGTAGCAAAAGGGATTGAATCCAGAGCCATCTATAAAGGAGGTACCCCTGCTCAATGTGAAATGGTGGAAAAGAACAAGACTTTTGTAGCATAACACAGATGGAACCAGAAATTTAAAGGTATTATTTGCATATGTTGGAACAGACTGATGGTGTTCAAAAAAAAAAAAAAAGGAGCATTATTCAAACTTTCTTCATTTTTCCTTAGAAATTTCTGGTAAAACAGCATTTAACTTCTTGTAAAATATTTTCAAATAATATACTTTTAAAAAAATTAGCCTCTTGTTTTCTGGAAGATACATAATGAGAAAAGCAAAAACAGGCATCATATTCTATGTTTTAGCATATAAGTGTCATTGGTTTATTGTGGGAAAAAAGGTATAGAAGAATTAACATTGCTTTAAAGACAAAGTGTTTTAGAAGATGCACAAATATTTTTCACTAGTTTAATGTTGATTAATTTGTATTTACGCTGATTTTACTTTTTGTTTTTAAGATACTGCTCTCCTAAAGACTTCAAAATATTTTGGCAATTAATATTTTATGTGCTAAATGCTATACTAGTGGATAAATAGTTGTATTCTGTTGTATTAACAAGATAAGAAGTAATGCACAGAGGAATACATCTTTTTATCCAGAAAACTCAGGATTCAGAAATATTTCTCTGCCTGCTTCTCCCTTATTTCTTTCCATAGGACAGCTGATAAATGACATCCAAATAGATACTGCAATTTTCAAAAGGTGAATGATTTGCTTCCTCATTAGTGTTTGGATGAGACACATTTATAACAGTGTTTCCCATCCTTTGACACAGACTATAAGCCCAAAGAAATGTTTGCAAGAAAAAGATCTCTGGCATGCAAATATTTCCAATTATTAAATTTAGTTCTTATTCTTGATCTTTAAGAATTACTTTGAACAACCAACATAAACTTGATGTTCTGTCTCTGCATAATAGTACCTAAGTAAGAACCGTGATGTTTTGTCAGAGAAAGCCGTACCTATTTGCATTAAGTAAATGAAAAAAAATCTGAATCATCTTAATCTTTCAGAGAGGACTGTGATGAGATTTTCTTAGATACGCAAAATCTTTCTTCCTTTTCCAAAGGTCATGCTCAGCTCACCACAATTTCTGTTGCTATTTTTTCTTTGTATTACTTTCCCTAGTATTCCTTTTCAGTACTTTCTGAGTTGCTCAATTTTATGCTGTGGCTGCTATTCAGTCGCTTCAGTCGTGTCTGACTCTTTATGACCCCATGGACTGTAGCCTGCCAGACTACTTTGTCCATGGGATTCTCCAGGCAAGAATACTGGAGTAGGTTGCCATGCCCTCCTCCAGGAGATATTCCTGACCCAGGGATGGAAACGCCATCTCTTGCCTCCCTCATTGCAGGCAGATTCTTTAGCGCTGAGCCACCAGAGAAGCCCACTTGGTTTCATAGGTGTACTACAACTTAGGAAGAGGCATTTTCTAATCTTCAGTCCCTTCTGGAAATGAGCTGGAGTAATGAGCTGGCATTGCACAACCACTGAGCACATTTTTGTTCTTTGTTGTACTTATTTTCTTACGGCAACCTAATCCTCTCACAGACAAAGCCTAATGTCTCCACTGAAACACTGGCATCAAAAATAAACTTTTCTCTCCTCCTTCTTTGTGAAAAAGACTTTCACTTGATTGGGAGAAAAATGCTAGATACCATGGTAACTGAATTTTATGTTAACAATTGTGCCTAGGAGAAATGGAAGCATTTGAATAGTGCTAAATTCAAATGAGTGTGGCCCATGGCCTAGAGGTGTTCAACCAAACAGACCGCTCATTATTTTGTTCATACTCTGCTGCTGCTAAGTCACTTCAGTCGTGTCCGACTCTGTGTGACCCCATAGACGGAAGCCCAACAGGCTCCCCGTCCCTGGGATTCTCCAGGCAAGAACACTGGAGTGGGTTGCCATTTCCTTCTCCAATGTGTGAAAGTGAAAAGTGAAAGTGAAGTCTCTCAGTCGTGTCCGACCCTTAGCGACCCCACGGATTGCAGCCTACCAGGACCCTCCATCCATGGGATTTTCTAGGCAAGAGTACTGGAGTGGCTTGCCATTGCCTTCTCCAGTTCATACTCTAACATAGCTTTTTAAAAGCACAGTGTTTTTAACTTTTTTATCTTTATTCACTCACTCATCTTTGAGTTATTACATTTCATTCATTTTTGTGCATAGCAATGAATGTTTGTAAATATAAATACATTCTTGATTTCATATATGTGTTTTATCTATGAAATGGATCATCCGTAATAAATTTATTATATTAGTCTGGCTACTTTCTAAATGCAAAGTACTTCTGAAAAACCTTCTCTTGCTATTAGATAGCATATATACCTGATGATGAAAGTTAGAGTTAATATTATTATAAGAGATATGGAATCATTAAGATCATCTATTAAAATAAATTATCTATAATATTTTAAATAATGTTATTCACTACAATCTTCCAATCTATCACATGTATATCTGTACTGAATTTGATTAAAATTTTAATATCTAGATGTTTTCTAAGAAGACTGACCTGTAAATTGAACTTAACATTCAGCAAACTTTTATTGAGTACCTACATATGCCAAGCACTATCATACATTCTGGAGATATGACATGGAGCAAGTAAGATGGGATCCCTGCTTTCACAGAGCCTATATTCTAGAGCGAAGTGACATACCATTAACATATAAACAAGTACATGAACAGTAAACTGTGGCATAAGAAGTGCTGTGCTAAGAATTCTCAGGGTGATGGCTTGGGGATAGGGGTGTTACTAATTTACATTAGATGATCAGAAGGGTTTTACTGAGGAAACAAATAGAGGTTTGAATGAAAAGAAGGAACCAGACATGAAAATTTGGAGATCATTTTGGATTCAGTGGATGGTCAGGAACATCTCAGCTGAGACTTGAATTATGGAAAAGAGTGAGCCAAGGAAATAGCAGAGGGAAGAGAATTCCTGGAAGAGGATGCAGATTGTGCAAAGGTTGTGAACTGGAATTCACGGGAGAATTCTTAGTATATGAAAAAGGAAATGAGGGAAGGGAAGAATGGCACAAGATAAAGCCAGAGATTTAATCAGGAGGCTTTTTTAGAACAGGCTGGGGAATATATATATTATTCTAATCAGAGGAATGACACAACTTGGTTTATATTTTCATTCATCTTCCCACTTTATTGAATTTTGATCATTTTTTTAAAAAGATTTTTCCCAATAGCCTTTAAAGGTGTTCTGATCTCATCCATGTTTAATTCACCATCTTTTATTTCCCACTCGCTACTCCCTTTCCCAGGCATGCTTCTCAAAAAAGTTAACTGTGTATGCTTCCTTTAATTTAATCTTTTTAATTTCCCATCCTTTCAGCCCACCTCATGTACTCATCAATCACCTTTTCTCTCTCCTATTCCATGTAAATTGCTTTTGTGGTCCAATGAACTCCACAAACTCCATTACTACTTGATATTCAGTAATATTGACCACGATGACCTTCAGGAAACACTGTCTTTGATTGGCTTCTGTGATATCATATTCCTGGATTTCCTTTCACTTTTTTTGGCTATTCTCTTCTGTGCTGACACCTCTTTTTCTCTCAAAATTAAATTCCCGTAGAACTAGCTCTGGATTTTCATATAATATTGCATCATTTTTTCTCAACTACACACACACACACACACACACACACGGCTTTTAATAGAAAGTATATGCTGATGATTCCCAATTTATTTTTGTAGGACTTTCTTCGGAGCTTCACACTCACATATCCAAATTTCCATTTTAAATGATTTATAAGCATGATCATGACTGTCCTCTAGCCTCCTCCAGACCTGTTTCTCATCTGGTCGCTTCAGCTCCCTGAATACCATCTTCATCCATCCTTCTGTACATTCCATAAATCGGATATCACCTTTGTTATTTACCTCTCCTCTGTTCACTTATATGTATGCCATTACTGAGATTGGTTTATTTTCAAAAATATATCTTGAGTCTCTCCTTTTTCCATTTCCACTGTTATCACCCTTGTTTAATTTTCTCTTATTGAAACTCTTGGCAAGTCTCCAGCTGGTTTTCTTTTAGTCTTTGGGCCCATACCCCTTTAGTTGTGGGCTTCCCTGGTGGCTTGGTTGGTAAAGAGACCACCTGCAATGCAGGAGACATGGGTTTGATCCCTGGGTCAGGAAGATCCCCTGAAGGAGGCCATGGCAACCCACTCCATTATTCTGGCCTTGAGAATCATGTACAGAGGAGTCTGGTGGGCTATAGTCCATAGGGTCACACAGAGTCGGACACAGCTGAAGCAACTTAGCATGCACGCTCACACCCCTTCAACTGATTTATAATATAATGTTAGAGTTCTCTCTGAATGTAAATCTGGTGATATTACTGTCTTTCTTAAATTACTTCAGAAATCCCAAATATTCTCTTAATAAGGTCCACAATACTTAACTGGATCTATGAGGGCCAAGTCTTTAGGGTCCCCTCTGGCTCACAAGGTGCAGACCTCTAGGTTCCCAATCTACCCAATTCTCCTTTCTCAAGTATTTTATATCTGCTGCTCCTTCTACCTGAATGCTCATTCTCCTTCTCTTGACCTGATTAATTCCTTCCTACTCACCCCTGGAACCTCAGTCTAATGTCTTTTTTTTTTTTTCCCCAGAGATCGATCCTGACTCTCAAGTCCAAATTAGGTCCCCATTCTTATCTTTCACTACAGTTTCAGGATTATGTAATTGTGTCATCATTGGCTAAATGTCTTTCTTCTTCAGTCGGCTCTAAACTGAAGGATGGCAGGAACCATATCCTTCTGTATAGGTATCATGCAGTATCCTTAGTATCTGAAATACTGACAGTTAGTACTCCATATGAAGTAGGCAAAATAATAACATGAAATGAGTGATGAGTAAGTGGATGAAGATTTGACTTGGTGAAATCTACCTATTTCTTCAAACTGTAAAGAATAATGCAAAAAACAGAATTAGGAATCAAGAAATTAGAGGAAATTTTAAAAATATTGTATTTAGTTTACTTACTGTTTTTCTCCATCAAGACAATAATTATCTGTGAATATAAATTAAATATTTCATACATATATTTTAATATGTATATGCTATATCTTTTGGGCTTCCCAAGTGGCTCCGTGGGAAAAGAATCCACCTGCAATGCAGGAGACACAGGAGATGTTGGGTTCAGTCCCTGTGTTGGGAAGATCCCCTGAAGGAGGGCATGGCAATCCACTCCAGTATTCTTGCCTGGAGAGTCCCTTGGACAGAGAAGCCTGGCTATAGTCCATAAGGTCATAAGCAGTTGGACATGACTGAAGCAACTGAGCACACACATACTATATCTTTTACATATAAATGTGCATATCTTTTCGTTCACTTGGCTCACATTCCTTAAATAATGTAAAATTTTTGTTACAAGTGTTAGATTAAATGCACCTCATTTTCTGACGCTTTGCTTGACTATTAGTATGATAGAATAATTTTTAGAAAATAGCATCAATGAATTATTGAACTAGATTAGTCCTACAATCATATTTTATGGGCCAGGATGGAACTTACTGAACATCTAGTCTACCAGCCTATTTAAAAAATGAGAAAACCCAGAGAAGTTAAGTGGCTTATCCAGGGAAAGATAATTCATTAATAACACAGCTAAGATGAGAATCAAGTATTCTGGCTTTTAATCCAATGTTCTATTTCACAAGAATTTTAGGAGCCAAAATAATTACTAGTTATCTGGTGTTGACAGTCAAATTTAAGATCGACAAAATTCCAGCTTTTGATTTATAAGTTAAATATGGTTCTCCAATATAGAGGATAAGTATCTGGCACACACTTAAATTTATAGGCCTATCCATATATATATATATATATATTATATCTTCTTATATATATCTTTATATATAATATATATGAATATTTAATATTTCATATACATACACACATGTTTTCTTTCATAAATATATTTTGCTCCAAATGAATTTAAATCTCTTCCAATTTTATCCCCTTCTTTGTACACAGGATAAATTTGGGTTTTTGGAGGCTGCTGCTGCAGCTGCTGAGTCGCTTCAGTCGTGTCCAACTCTGTGCGACCCCATAGACAGCAGCCCATCAGGCTCCCCTGTCCCTGGGATTCTAAATAAATCCAAATCATGTAACTGTTTGAATTATGTTCTCTCCCTACTAGAGAAAAGGAAGTTGGAAAGTAACATGATAGACCCTGAAGAAAAATAATTTCCTTTTGTTCTTTTTTTGTCCTTAATTTCTGATTTAGAAAGTTTCCTCTCTAGTGAACTCTTTAGCAAGTATTCAAATGGAAAAAAACAGATCATCTGATATGTATATCACAAAATTTCTTCAAGAGAGGAAACAGAGGTTTTTTAAAAAAATATTTTCTTGGTTTATTTTAAAAGGAAGCTGTAATGAGCACCCTGAAGTGAAACTTCAAGTATTTTCATGTATTTTGCATTGACAGTTTCTCTATTTTGCAGTCTTATGACTCTTAGTTACAAGATTTACCAGTTCTTAAGACTTTGCAGAAGAGTTATTTTAATGCTCACAAAACACTCTTAAGGGAAAAATCAGAATGCAACTTTGTATAAAAAATGTAAACACCACTTAAGTGGCTCCTTTATTCTTTATATACTGTGAATTTTCTAAGTTTTCTACAATGAAGATATATTACTTCTATAACTGGGAGACATTCTATCATTTAAGAATACAGATTCTTTTAAATCAAATCTATTTCTGCCAAAACTAGATCCCCATTCTCTTTTATATGAAAGTGATTACTCTCTATTTATGACCTAAAATATACTCTAAAAGGATAATTGGTAAGGTCCGATGATCAATTAACATTTAGTGATGCAAGGAGATCCAACCAGTCCATTCTAAAGGAGATCAATCCTGGGTGTTCATTGGACGGACTGATGCTAAAACTGAAACTCCAATACTTTGGCCACCTCATGCGACAAGTTGACTCACTGGAAAAGACTCTGATGTTGGGAGGGATTGGGGGTGGGAGGAGAAGGGGACGACAGAGAATGAGATGGCTGGATGGCATCACCGACTGGATGGACATGAGTTTGAGTGAGCTCTGGGAGTTGGTGATGGACAGGGAGGCCTGGCGTGCTGTGATTCATGGGGTCGCAAAGAGTCAGACATGATTGAGCTACTGAAGTGAACTGAACTGAACTGAACTCATTGGAGAGCAATAAAACCAAGAGGATTATGAACTAGGATCGATCAATGCAAACACATGAAAACAAACAAGTTTTCTTTTAGAGGTTTATTCTACTGCTTCCTTGGAACTGCAACTAACTATTACAATTACAAAAAGTATTATTTCTGTGATAGAAGCTAAAATGAAATGAACACTAACAGTATCAGCATTTAAAACGGTGTTGGGCACAATAAAAATGTCATTGAATGAACAGGCAGTTGAATACATTCATTAATGAAATGGAATATATTCTCCTAGAAGGTTTAAAAGGTATTCATTTATTCATTCAACACACATTTACTGAACAGCTAAACTGTGGGAGAGGCTTCCCTGATAGCTCAGCTGGTAAAGAATCCACCTGCAATGCAGGAGACCCCAGTTCAATTCCTGGGATGGGAAGATCCGCTAGAGAAGGGATAGGCTACCCACTCCAGTATTCTTGGACTTCCCTTGTGGCTCAGCTGGTAAAGAATCTGCCTGCCATGCAGGAGACCTGGGTTCTATCCCTGGGTTGGGAAGATCCCCTGGAGAAGGGAAATGCTACCCACTCCAGTATTCTGGCCTGCAGAAGTCCATGGACTGTATAGATCAAGGGGTCGCAAAGAATTGGACATGACTGAGCGACTTTCACTTTCACTAACCTGTGGGAGATGCAAAAGAGAATGAAACAGTCTGTCTGTCTTGTGATGTTCATTGCTTACTATGAGTGATTTTGAAAACCAGTCATCTAAGATTTTGTGTCTGTCCCCTCCACTGAAAGGTGAGAGCTTTGGAGTTCCAGAGCTGTTTTGTATATCTCAACCCAAGTCTTTAACAACCTCAATACATGGGAACTGAACAGCTGGTCAAAAATACATCTGGAGGAAAAGGCATGTCATATGAAAGATACAAATAAAATGTGATGGTTATTCACAGGAGAGAAAAATTGTACCGGGTAAGATGGGGAAAGGAAATGCAGGCATTTGAACAGCTAAGCAGTGTAATTTACCATGTCTAACAAAGCCCTTTATGTAACAGTCTTATCCCACTATATAAATATAAATCACTTACTCAAGTTCTAATACACGTTTCTGACTCCTCCTTCCCCTCAAGCAGATTTGGGAAGGCACAATTCTGGTCTAGGAATAATGTGCCAGCTAGGCTCTATTTCCCAAGGATCAAGGAAGTTACCAGTCCATGGCCATCTCTCCCCATTTCTGTGTGAGGAGCCAAAAATGTTCTTTGCTCATTGACCCATAGGTTGGGGTCAGTCTTTTACTGTGGAGGCGCTGCCAAGTCAGCTGGAAGCTGCCAGGATTACACAAGTCAGAGATGCAAATGGGGTTGTGTTGGTTTAAGATGAAAGGCTACAGAAACAATATCTTTCTTTCATCCATGTAATATCCTCTGCTTCGAAATTTTGAAGAAGTTTCTGAAACTCCACAAAAATATTTTTGAGGGGCTGACCTCAAAATGACCAAATATGTGAATGATAAGAAATTTAAGAATCAGCATACAAATAATTGGACTTCCAGGTGCCATTACTGGTAAAGATCCTACCTGCCAATGCAGAAGACATAAGAGACTCAGGTTCAATCCCTGAGTCGGGAAGATCTCTTAGAAGAGGAAAGGTCAACCCATTCCAGTATTCTTGCCTGGAGAATCCCAAAGACAGAGGAGCCTAGTGGACTACAGTCCACAGGGTTGCAAAAATTGGATATGACTGAAGTGACATAGCATACACGCATACAAATTAATAAATTTTTATTAAGCACCTGTTGAATTCCTAGCAATATAAGGACTTACAGGTATAGGGAATTACATAGAAAAAATACAACTCTTGTATGTAGGAGTTATAATTTAACATAAACAATATAAAAATGGAAAATGTCTGGCAAACCTAGTTTAATAGGACTAGCCTTGGTCTGCAGATAAGTGGCTGCTCTGTTGCAATGCTCTGCTTTCTGACCAGCCACGTGCACTTGAGCAAGCCACTTTACTTCCCTATGCATCTACAAAATGAGGAGCTGGAACACAGGAAATTGTTGATGCTGAAATAAGTTTAGGGACATTAGATTATAGAAGTAACCCTTTTGTTACCGTATATAAACTCTTGGACCTCAGAAGAGTATCAAGGAAAAAATGGGATTGAGCTGCTATTAACTGTGGATGATTAGCTTTCAAAAAAGATTTTGAGGACTTCCCTGGTGGTCCAGTGGTTAAGAATCCACTCTGTAATGCAAGGGATAGGGGTTCAATCCCTGGTCTAGGAACTAAGATCCCACATGCTGCGGAGCAACTAAGCCTGTGCACTGCAACTGCTGAGCCGGTGTCTGCAACTAGAGTCTTCACACAGCAAGAAAGATCCTTTACGACACAGTGAAAGTCCCCTGTGCTGCAACTAAGACCCAATACAACCAAATAAATAAAGAAATATCAAAAAGAAGTTTTTGTATTCATTGAATCCAACACATTAAGAATGAGGAAACTGAGGCACAGAAATATGAATTTAATAGCTTAAGAGCAAAGCCAGTGCTAGCTCCAGGTCTTTTGATCCAGTTCTTTAGCTTCTAATTAAGTTATTTATTACTCCTCCCAAACACATAGCCTTCTTTTCATCTGGGAAGTCCTTCCAGTATTCATTGAGATTCAGTTGTTTTTTTCCCCACAGCTCTTTGCTATTTTAACTAGTCATTAAAAATTTAGAAGGCGTGGAAAACAGCAAAGGTAAGGTACACTAATTCTTTCAGGGAATAGAAGTAATATTTAAATAGTCATCTTTCCATCACCTCTTCCTAACTAGCATAGCTATATTCCTTAAGCAAAAATCTCTATTAAGAAGGTTATTATTGAAACTTCAATGTTAATATATTATCTTTGGGAAAAGAGGGCCATGAATGGAGCTATCTTGAAACTGGGCTTCTCTCATAGCTCAGTTGGTAAAGAATCCTCCTGCAATGCAGGAGACCCTGGTTCGATCCCTGAGTTGGGAAGATCCTCTAGAGAAGGGAAAGGGAAAAAAAAAATGCTGGAAAATACTTCAGTACTCTGGCCCAGAGAATTCCATGGACTGTACAGTCCATGGGGTGGCAAAGAGTCAGACATGACTGAGCAACTTTAATTTTCAGTGTATTTGTACCTACATAAAGAAACATGATTTTTTGTAGATGGTTACTTTCCATAGAATCTGAAAGCTTATATTGCATTCTAGGAAAGAATGATTAAATTAGGGTGTATAATTTATCTTACAGCGTTCCCAAAAGTCAATCTAGAAAAAGAAGTTCAAAAAGGACTTACAGTCTACTCAAGCCCATAATACTTCAAGACTTGCTGCTGTACATGAGTGTCCTGGAAATTTTCCATACCTGCTATAAAACATTTTCTTTCACTGAACCTTTGTTTAGCAATAGCTCAACCAGGAAAGGAAGGTGGTTCATGTGATCTGAAGATTTCAGTGTCATAAAAGAGAGCTGGCATACAAAGGAGATATAAAGTATAAACACTAAAAAATTTTCCATGCTCTAGGAGAAATTGCTAAATTTTTAGGACTTTTTTTTAATATTAAAAACTCATCCTTCTTTGAAGGAAGTACTTTATGTTTCTCTTGGGTCAGGAAATTTCTCAATAAGGACAAGTCATTTTATGTTCTCCAAAAACATTTCCATGTGGCAGCTGAAAACCAATGTAACAAAGAACTGTAGAACACAGTGTTTATTGCATTAAAATTTTGGGGAAAGATATAGAAAAACCACTTAAATAGAACACAGTAGGCTTAATGTGTCTTTGACAGAGAGATGGACTTCAGTATTCAAAGGTCACCGTCTTTAATGTTAAAAAAAGAAAAGATTGATGTTGACATTCTTTAAAACAAACAAACAAACAAAAACAAAACTGTACAAAGGTACCAGGATAATTGGGAAAGGATTCATTTTCTCAACCATGACTATCATATTATCAAAGTAAGCTAATTTATGTTTCACCATAATTTCATCTCCACATACATGTATACAAAGATGAATATGTATGTTCACGCATGCTTCAGTCATGTCTGACAGTTTGCAATCCCATGGACAGAGGAGCCAGGTGAGCTCCAGTCCATGGAAGTCTCCAGGCAAGAATGGAGTTGGTCACCATGCCCTCCTCCAGGGGATCTTCCGGACCCAGGGATCGAACCTGCATCTCTATGTCTCCTACACTGGCAGGTTCTTTACCCAACCAAACACAGATTTGGTCCCTGGCATTAAAAACAATTTTTCTGGGATACCACAAGACTGCAGCAAAAGGCACTGGATAGAGTTATAACAGAAAATAGACATGAATTTCAGTCTTTCTGTCAGATTAAGAGGAGTTAAAGGAGAGAACATAAATGTTCATTGAACATTTTTAGGGGTAGTATACATATGCTGTTTCATTTAATATTTTTAACAATCATAAGAAGTTTTTCTTTCATCGTTTTACACATAAGGGAACTGAAGCATAGAGAGTTTAAACAAGTCCGAAGTCAAGAGTTATGACTCAAATAAAGGCAAAGCAAGTTTGGTTACTATACAGTTCAAAGCTAGGCAGAAGTCCCACAAGTTCTAGTCTAGGACCAAGAGGCAAAAAGTGGAAACTGACAGTGTAGTTGAAGTGACTGAAACCAGTGCTGAGGGACCGGATTTTACTCTGCAGTTGAGTGCAGAGTGTGTGTGTGCTAAGTCATTTCAGTCATATCCAACTCTTTGTGACACCATGGACTATAGTCTGCCAGGCTCCTCTGCTCATGGACTTCTTGCCATGCCCTCCTCCAGGGGATCTTCCCAACCCAGGGACCAAACCAGGGTTTCTTATGTCTCCTTCACTGGCAGGAGGGTTCTTTACAGTGTCGCCTGGGAAGCCCACAGATTTATAAAAAATTAGGCCCACATTTTCAGGTTTGTGTTTCGTTTTAAAGACATCAACTAGCTTGGCAAAGTTTAAATTACCAGGATGGTTTACTATCCATTTTTAAAATTATACAATTCTTTTAAAAATTGAAATAATACTAAGAAATACCCAAATAATTCCCATCAACTTTTTGAAATGATCAAGAAGTGAAAACACCCTCAGGTATTTAGAATTAGAACTTGGCTAGATAAGATAGCTTGTGCATAAAATTCATTTGTTACTATTAGTTATTTCCTTTTCTATGAATAAATTAAAAGTTAAAATGAGAGTCGCTTAAGCTCTTTCCCTTGCTTTAAAAGGGACAATAGACAGACAGATCTAGAGATATATAAAGTATAACTTTGGATACTGATGCAATATCCAGTCTGATTTTAATTCACCAGAGACAAAAGATGTGGATTTCATAGCATTCCCTGTTCTTTGAATACCAATTAAAGTCACTCTTCAAAGTCTTACATGTTTTAAAAGAGGTTATATTCTATTCCCACTACCAAATAGAGTTCTATATACTATTTGCTAAATGAGTTATAATCTCACTTATGGGATATAGAAATCCTCCTTCACCTGACAACTTATAGCTTCAAAATATTATTAGGGTAGCTCTGGTGCTTTTAACATATGCCCTCAAATTGTTTTATACTGCTCTCTTCAAGAGATGGGTCACAGTGTTCCTCCCCTTAGTTTGAGCTGGATTTAATAATTTGCTTTCAACAAAAAAAAATAAGGACATGATGGTGTATGACTTCTGAGACTCGATCTTAGAAGGCACTTTGGTTTCCTTACTCTGTTTCTTGGATAACACTCTGGGGGAAGCCAAATTCCATGCTGCAGACACTCAAGCAGCCCCAAAGGCTAACCTGATGAGAGACTGATTCCTCCAACCACCCCGGCCCCCGCAAGGAGCTGAGGCCTCCTGACTGCAGCCACGAGGGGTAGATTGGAAGCAGTTTCTTCAGCGATAGTTAGACTTCAGGCTCCATTTTAACTGCAACTTCATGAGAGACACTGAGATAGAATCACCCACTTTGACCACTCCCCAAAGCCTAACTCACAGAAACTGTGACATGATAAAAGTTTGTTGTTTTAAGACCCTAAATTTAATGGTAGTTTGTTATATAGCAACAGATAACTGGCTTTCTTTGCTGACTCAGTAGGTAAAAAATCTGCAGGCAGTGCAGGAGACAGAGGACCTACAAATTTCAGTCCCTCGGTTGAGAAGATCCCCTGGAGAAGGAAATGGAAAGTATTCTTGCTTGGAGAATCCCGTGGACAGAGGAGCCTGGCAGGCTACAGTCCATAGGGTCCCAAAGAGTCAAACATAACTGAGCGACTAAGCATACAAAGCACGGACAACAGATAACTAATACAGTAGCTAATGTCATAGAGAAGAAAGTACTTAAAAATAAGAGCACTGCACAGCATTAATAGATTATCTTTAAATGATCACGTCATACATAAAAACTATTTTTTAACTGATACTTGCAGGTACTATTTAAACAGTCTCTCATTTTGGCCTTTTTCTCCCCCCTGCCTAGTGATTTGTTCATGATTTTGCTTAGAACCACAAAAAATTTGTCTGATGAAACCTAATAAGAGACCTGCCTCTGATGGTTTTTAACAAGATCACAGCATTAAAGTTCTTCTCTACTCATCTGGTGCCATGACCTCAGTAAAACTTACCAAAAAGTAATTTTAACTTGATCTAATCTACAGAACTTTCCCAGCAATGGTGTGCTATATTGGATGCAGTTTTAATTGTATATGTAGCCAACGAACTGTATGCAGTGAATTGATTTTTTTGTTATTAATCTCATTTTCATTTTACAGACTAAATGACTAACTCAACTCTAGGTATTGCTTACCCTGCTTGAGAATTGAAGGAGGCTAATCTAAAGGAGCAGAGAAGGCAATGGCAAGCCACTCCAGTACTCTTGCCTACAAAATCCCATGGATTGAGGAGCCTGGAAGGCTGCAGTCCATGGGGTCGCTACAAGTCAGACATGACTGAGCGACTTCACTTTCACTTTTCACTTTCACACATTGGAGAAGGAAGTGGCAACCCACTCCAGTGTTCTTTCCTGGAGAATCCCGGGGATGGGGGAGCCTGGTGGGCTGCCGTCTATGGGGTCGCACAGAGTCGGACACGACTGAAGTGACTTAGCAGCAGCAGCAGCAGCTATCTAAAGATCAGTCCTATTTATTCATTGGAAGGACTGATGCTAAAGCTGAAACTCCAATACTTTGGCCACCTCATGCAAAGAATTGACTCACTAGAAAAGACTCTGATGCTGGGAGGGATTGGGGGCAGGAGGAGAAGGGGACGACAGAGAATGAGATGGCTGGATGGCATCACCGACTTGGACATGAGTTTGAGTGAACCCCGGGAGTTGGTGATGGACAGGGAGGCCTGGCGTGCTGTGATTCATGGGGTCACAATGAGTCGGACACGACTGAGCGACTGAACTGAACTGAACTGAATGTAATTGTACAATCAGAGCTGAGTCTAGATGTCATCCAACTCTATGAGCACAGTTTCGTCTAATATCTTAAGTCAATTAGGATTCAGCATTAACAGAAGTAACAGTTTTAAAAACAAAGTATATCAGTTAGGATTATACCCAGCTTTGAGGAATAGAAAACCCAAGAATAGTGGCTTAAACAAGTATGGGACTTACATTTCCACACAATAAGAAGTCCAGATATAGGTGGCCCAGTGTTGATGCTGTTACTCAAGAATGTCACTGATGAATAAAGTCCGTGTATTTGCCTGTTTCATCATCCTTAACACATGCCTTTGACCTTATGGTTGCAAGACAGTTGCTAGCTCACCAGAAATCAAGTCCCAGCTCCAGGGAGGAAGAAGGGCAAAGGACAAAGCTGTTTCCTCATGAAGCTTTGCTTTATTTTTTTCAAAAAAGATATAGAAAACAAATGTATGAATACCAAGGGGGGAAGGGGAGGGGATAAATGGAGGTTGAGATTGACATACATATACTGATATGTATTAAATAGAAAACTGATGAGAATCTACTGTATTGCACGGGGTGGGGGAAGAAAGTTAGATCTGTTTGTAGGACATATATTAAGTTCACCTTAAAAATGCATTCTAATATATAGTGAAAAGTGAAAGTGAAGTGGCTCAGTCGTGTCCAACTCTTTACATCCCCATGGACTGTAGCCTACCAGGCTCCTCCGTCCATTTGGTTTTCCAGGCAAGAGTACTGGAGTGGGTTGCCATTTCCTTCTCCGGGAGATCTTCCAGGGATTGAACCCGGGTCTCCTACATTGTAGGCAGATGCTTTACCATCTGAGCTACCAGGGAAAGTCGGTAAGTACAGACAAATACTATTTAATTCCACTTGTACAAGGTCCTTAGAACAGACAAATTCATAGAGTCAGGAAATACAATGGTAGATGCCAGAGGCGGGGGTAGAGGGTGAGAGAGTGAGGAGGGGGAATGGCGACATTGTTTAATGGGGACAGTTTCAGTTTAGGAATGAAAAAATTCAGGAGATGAACGATTGTGAGAGTTGCACAACAAAGTGAATGTACTTAGTATCACTGAATTGTACAGTTAAATATGGTTAAAATGGTTGTTTTATATTATGTGACTTTTATCTCAATAAAAAAGTACATTTAAAATTTTAAAAATAAAGCCCTCCCCAGGCATTTCTGACTATATCTCATTGGCCAGAATTGCATTTCATGTCCACGCCTAACTACAGGGGAGGCTGACAATTCAAATACTTATCCTTATAGTCTGCACGGAAGAGAATATCAAGAAAGAAATTGAAAGGATGTGGAGTGATCTAACCTTTAATACTTTAATAACTGCCACAGAAGGGAACCTAGGGTTTCAGGGAAAATACATATATTTTGATGAAAATATAAATATATGTTTATTATAAATCTATTAAACACAAATAAATACATTCCTGTATTTTCTATAATATGTATTAATTTTAATATTAATTTAAAATTTAATATTTCTCCCTAAGGTTGCTCAGGGAAAAAAAGTTCTGGTGCATTCCTGGGTGGGGGGTGCTTGACAGTGCTGAATATCACTAGCTCGAAAGTAATAAATGTTATCCTTCTTTTCTATCATGAATATGAATAACGCTCTGAAGGCTGAATGCAACCGAAGAATTTACGTGAGAAATGAGGCATGAAACATTTTTGAAAATATATTAGCCCAAAGTCTGTATTACTGCATATTTTATACCCTTTTCAATATGCTACAAAAGGTTCGAGACAGCTACTGAATGCTGCCAGAAAAGAACAAACAAGAACAAGGAAACAAAAATAAATGCTGGGAGTCAAGCTACCCCGAGATATTCTTTATGGTCGTTATAATGATCAAAGGACCAGGCAGGCGGTTTTGCTTCAAACTCTCCCCATTAGCACTTCTCCTGCAAGTCTGGTTCACCAAGAATTAATCCCAGGACAAGCAAACAAAAAGCTTCACGAAGCGAAGTCAGTATTGGGGAAAGCATTCCATAAACATCTTCCCCCACTCCTGCCACTTGTACTTTCTCTTTAATATGTCTGAGATCTTCTCATTTTGAGAACATGAAGGGAACATGTCTGGTTGAGTGCTTTCTGACTGGAAATTCAGTTAATGTTTAAGTCTTTTATTCTGGATGTTTTTATTGTACAAAATATATTTTGTAAGCATGAAGTACAGTAATGATAACTATGTTTTACATCTTATGAAATTTATCCCATGTTAATGATACTCAGTAAAATGGCCAGTGGTATGAAAATATTTACCTTTTTAAGATATTATTCAATATTTTAATCCTTTCTACTCTTATATGGTTCTATAAAGCTCTGCAATAAATGCATATCATTCCTATAATATGGAACAAATATCAACTTTGGTTTTCTAAGAGACCTTGTCTTCCCAGGCCAGACCTGAGCCAAATTTGGGCTTAGAAAGTTAAAATGGGTGAGACGTCAAGTCCACAGACAAGTGCTCATCAATCATCTGATTTCCAGAGTCTCATGGTTCATGTCCTGAGCCTCCTCTGAAAAATTCACATAAAAATACTGATTCCTAGACCCCAGACATGATAATTCACTCAGAATGGGGTGTGGCTCAGAAATCTGCATTTTTAACAAATACCTTAAATGAGTCTGATTCAGATGGTCCTCAGGCCACACCTGGAGAAACATTGCTCTGATAAATCATGTGCTCACGTGATGAGAAGTTACAGTCTGCTAACGTCCATTCCACCTATGGATCAGTTTTCCCTTCACACGAGAGAATGTTTGCCTCTCTCCTTCATCTTTCAAAGAATAAACTGATTCTGCTTTTCCTCAGTCTCAAGGAGTTCATAGATTAATAATATTTAATAATACTCCATTACACTGAAGTAGTCTGTCATACAGAAAATGTGTTTCTTAATTAACTAAGCTCCACTGAATGCTTATTATGAATAAGAAGGAGGATATTAAAGCTACATAAGACCACTCCCCAACACTCAAATGAAGATTTCTAGATTAGCTACTTCCTGCCTGTCTGTCACTGGGTATGAATTCCCTCAACTAATCTTTAGTAATAAACTACATGGTACATTTGAATGGCTACCATTATAGAAGGCCATTTAAAATGTACAGGAAGTTTAGTGTTATAAGGTAAAGATTTATCTTTAACCCTTTCTTCTAAGGACGTTCTACATCATTTTCTTATTTTTAACAGATGGTTCTATTTTTTTTTTTTTACTAAAATCCTAAAGAAGAATTTCTCTGGGTATAAAGCATGTCAAGGGAGCTCCTACTGTAAACCAGTTATTTTTTCCTGGCTATCAGATAATGTTTAACTAAGATACTATATCTGAGGTCTTATCTAAATTTGGGAGGATGAGACGGCATGTTTCAGAAATGATCTGCCAGCTGTGCTTGTGACAGTGTCATTAAGTTCCTGCAAAAAGCAAGAGGAGGAGGAAGGAAAAAAGTAAAAGAAGAGAGGAAGGTCTATGACAACTGAATTTTTAAAAACATCTCTGAAATGCCAGTCAAGAAGCTAAGTGGTGTAATGAAATCTCTCATGTAATCCTCGTGACAGCCATGAAATACAGGTTCTTTATAGACTGACTTCACCGATGATGAAAACAGGCAGAGAGAGATTAATTGCCCAAGGTCATGTAGCTACTGCTGCTACTGTCATTTCAGATGTGTCCGACTCTTTGCGATTCCATGGACTGTAGCCCACCAGGCTCCTCTGTCCGTGGGACTCTCCAGGCAAGAATACTGGAGTGGGTTGCCATTCTCTCCTCCAGGGGATCTTCCCGACCCAGGGATCAAACCCGCATCGTTTACATCTCCTGCATTGTCAGGCAGATTGTTTACCACTAGTGTCACCATGTACCTACTAGGGCAAAGATTCAAGCAGAGCTCTGTCTGTTTTGGGGGCTCTCAACCACACATGGCAGGAGAACTCATTGGTAGATGGACTTTGCTGTAAAGTGTAATTGGGTAGAGCCGCCCTCTTGGGAGCACAGTTCCATGACTCAGGCAGCATCAGAGCAGACAGCGGAAACTGTACTTGATCAAAAATTATGATCCACTGTCTAGGGGCTTCTGACAGCCTCAGAAATCAGGCTGGCTTTAGAAATTCGCGTTCTCTTTCCTCACCAAATCAACCGCTCCTAATTCATATGCTGCATATCCTCTGCCTATTGATCAATCCACTGCACAGAGGAAGGTCAGTTCTAAATTTTATAATAAAACCATCAGAATGGTTAAAGAGAACTCTGTGGCTGTTAGAAAAATATGAAAAATCAGCATGATGCCTGAGTTGGCCCTATTGACTCATACATGATATTTTGTTTTTTACAGAGTGAATAATAATTATTTGACTGGTAATTAATGCTATATTATTGTTATTAGGAAGGCCCAAGGTTCAGACATTCTTAATTGCTTGAACTCCTGGGGCTAATTAGTGCAAGCTTTAAAGGGATATGTCAGAAATCACAGAATATGTTTTTATTTCAAACATAGAACATGAGGGCCATGCCTCTCACTGAAGGTTGCCAGATAGTTCTAAGCACTTAGCACAGGTCTTGCCAGAGAAAATCCCAGTATATTAATTTACCAAGTTCAGAGTTAACTGATCAAAAGTCTGGAGAGCATAGTGTTTTACATAATCAGAGTGGCTTATTAACTCGTCACCATTTACTTTTTTCATTTATATTCCAATTCACAGAGACATAGTCATATCAGTTACAAAACATCCTGCAGTAACTAAATGCAAAATAGCTACAAGACTAAGTATTGTACTCTATATACACATCAGTAACAAGATGATTTTCACAAAATGCTGTGTAAATGCTGATTACTCACATTACCTGATAAGAAATACCTTGTAGTTTTTTTCCTTGAAGAGTATGTGCGTTATGACTCGAAAGAAAATCATCTTCATTTAGATCTATGAAAAGAGGTGTTATGTGGAGATTAGCAGCAATTACACAATTTAAGAAGTTTAAGTGCAATTGAATACTTATATTTTTCTTTATTCTATTAAAGCATTATATTGACTAGATCATAAATATTTACTTTCCTAAAGATATGCTGTTCTTATAAGAAACAAGTCAAAATTAAATAGAAATTAAACAAAATATAAATGAAGAATGTCTCTGACCAGTTGCGTCCTTGAGCAAGTCATGAAAGTTTTCTGGGACTCAGTTTCCCCGCATCCCATTTTATAAAACAGTAGCATCCAAGCTACTAAACCACTTCTGACTCCAAAATGCTATGATTTCATAAAACTATCACCTCACTTGTTTCTGTTAAACTGAGCTTTCCATCCCTGGCATTTTGAGCTTCATTAGCTTATGTCTTCTCAACATGAATTATTTATGCTAAAATTGTTCTCTTCCTGCTTTGGTAAAAGCTTTGGAATGTGTCATCCATTCGCTTGCAGCTAAATGAAACCTTTTCAAAAGACAGTAGCATTCCCTTTCAGGCCCTGTTCAAGGGGTCCATTTATTTAAATCTGAAATACACCATGTGCTAAAGGAAGACAGGACTTCATGGATCACTTAATCCAAACCTGCTGGTTTATAGATGGGGATACTGAGACCCACAGAAGTCACCTGGCAATCAGTCCAGTGACTTCTTTTATCACTTTTACCCTGTTTTACTTCCAGTCACTAGTTCAATTTTTATTTTTCAGTCTTACATTCTTCAGGGAAGGAAGGGAAAGGCCTATTCTCTATGCAGAAAATAGGAGAAAAATTTTCCCCAAATCCCCATTATAGCTATGGTTACAAGATAAGGTAAATTCACACCTCAGTCTCAGACTTATTTACACCAATAGGTTAATATTTTACATCCAAGTTACCACACTACAGGGTTCCAGAAAACACTGAAATTTTAAAATGAGCTGTTTTTGTGATCTGGCTCTTTGAAGCAAGATCTTCCATCACAGGGTCAGGAAGCTAGAAGCAGAGATTTTACAACCTTTTAAGTTTCTGTTGTTTGAAAAAAAAAAATTCTTTCCTCTATTTCTGTATTCCTTTTCATTGCTTTTCTTCTTCTGATCCCTTTAACCTGAATTTTGGAGAGCTCCCTCTATAATTCTTCTTCTGGGTGCAGGAAAAGAAAGTGAGGTCGATTCCTGTGAGTGAGAAATGCACACACTGTGTTTACCTCCCTTATATACAGTGCGAGGCAGTAAAATGAGTGACTCGGACACTATTGAGGGGAGAGAACGCTAAGCCCCACTCTACTCATGGAAGAGGCAGGGTCTCAGTGGGCTTGAAGAATGGAGATGGTCTGGAAACACAAAAGAAAAGTATAAGTTACAGATACAACAGCAATGCTGTCAACACTAACCTATAGTGTGGAATAAGAGCAATAGGCTTAATTAAAAGTAGAAACTGAGATTGGTCATGTGAGAAGGCAATTATGGATACTGTACAGGAGGAGGTGAGGCTGGGTGGGTGTGGAAAGCCAAATGGTAATGGGCCTTGAGCGCTAGGCAGAGAAATGTGACTATAACCCCCTAGACCAATGTTGCAGATATAAATACCTACAGAAGGCAAATTAGTAATTTAACTAAATGAAGTGAATTTTGACAAGGAGACATGGGGAGATTTGTGGCGAGGTGAAGGTCCACCATTGCTAACGGGCAACCATTGTTCTCAGCTCTCTCAACTAAAATCACCTCAGATGTTGGACCCAGGATTGACAATTTGTCCCTCATGTTTTTCAAGAAAGTATAAACGTATGAATTTTAAGGTATAATTTCCTGATTTTGAAAATATTGTCTGACCTAAACAAACTTTTTCTTAAAATAATGTTATTTGTAAAGCTACCCATGTGTAGCCTCAGCTTAAAAATTGGGAAAATTTGAGGGTTTTGAACTAAGAAAGGGACACCGGGATAATGGCATTTTATGAAGATTAGCTATTTGTTTTGCAATCTTGTACATTTTCTGTATTTGTTCTCTCCCATATGTTGCATCTGTGCATGCTAAGTCGCTTCAGTCATGTCTGACTCTTTGGGACCCTATGGACTGTAGGCCGCCAGGCTGCTCTGTTCTTGGGATTTTCCTAGCTAGAATACTGGAGTGGGTTGCCATGCCCTTCTCCAGGGGATATTCCTGCCCCAGGGAAGAAAACTACATCTCTTTTGTCTCCTGCACTGGCAGGTGTATTCTTTACCACTAGTGCCACCTAGGAAGCCCTAACTCCCAAATGTTACCCTACCAAAAAAAAAGAAAAAATTATAAAGATAAGAGCAATTTGGTCCTAAGTATCAACAAAGGCAATAACTGAATAAGGTAATATGCAAGTTATAGTTTCCAAAGACAGCCACAACGATATGTTCTGCTGTGTGACCTTGGCATGCCTCCACCAAGAAATAGAATTTAATTCTCCTTCTATTGAATTGAACTGGCTGTAATGATCTGTTTGTCAGAGGAGAATGCAGCTGAAGTTATATTTTGTAACCTCCAAGTCTGGGTCAGAAGAAGCTGGCAGCTTCTACCTGGATCTTCTGTGATGCTCACTCTCCAGACACTTCCTTGTATGATGTGTGAAGCTCCCTCTGATGTCTCTCCCTCTTGAAACCCAGATTTTAGCCTGGGAAAAGCTCGAGCTTCATGGAGAGGCCGCATATTGGTTCTCGGGTGATAGTCCCAGCTGAGCCCAACCTGCAGTTATCCCAGACAGGTACCCTACACGTAAGTGAAGAAACCTCTAGATTATTCTGGCCATCAGACATGTAAGTCCTCCTCAAGTAGTCATGTATGGATGTGAGAGATGGAACAAAAAGAAGGCTGAGTACTGAAAAATTGATGTCTTCCAATTGCAGTGCTGGAGAAGACTCTTGAGAATCCCTTGGACAGCAAGGAGATCAAATCAGTCAATTCTAAAGGAAATCAACCCTGAATATTCACTGGAAGGAATGATGCTGAAGCTCCAATCCTCTGACCTCCTGATGAGAAGAGCCAACTCATTGGAAAAGATCCTGCTGCTGGGAAGGATTGAAAGCAGGAGAAGAAGGGGGCGACAGAGGATGAGCTGGTTGGATGGCATCACAATGCGATGCACATGAGTTTGAGCAAACTCTGGGACATGGTGAAGGACAGGGAAGCCTGGCGTGCTGCAGTCCATGGGGTCACCAAGAGTCAGACACGACTGAGGGACTGAACAACAGCAACAACAGTCATTGAAGTCTTCCTAAAAGAAGCCTCAGATGCTGTGAAGTGCTGCTTTGGCTGAATCCCTGACTTGCAAAATCTATGAGTCTAATGAAATTTTGCTTTATGTCATCAAGGTTTGGGTTGGTTGGTTTGTAGCATAGGCATGGACTACATCAGTGGGTCACAAATGGCAGTATACTTAAAAATGTATCTTTCAGCATAAACATTAAGATTCTAACTGCCCTTCAAATGCAGATGCAGGAAACAAAGGGGATTTGGTTAAAAAAGCAATCTCTCTACTCAGCCTCTAGGTGATTCTAATGGAAATTAAACTTCTGACCATACTCAGGTAACTCTAATCCTAGTAAGAACTCTCCTGAAGAATGGAAGGCTTTCCAAGATTCTTTTGTACAAAACACTAAATCTCAGAATGTTCGCATTCAATTCAGATAGACTTCCTTAAAATTAAAAGAGACTGGTTTGGCAGGAAACCTTTGCTCTGGAAGTTTATTCATATAGAGTATACAGACAGACATTCAGGTGTGAAATCAGGCTTCTTTCTGTCATTCCTCACGTAATCCAGTCTAATCTGAGTTAAATCACATGCTCTTGGGAAATAATGTCTCAATCAAATTGTGGTTCCTGAAAATTACACAGAACGGTAAATACACTTGTGACTACATACATTTACTACCTTGAAAATGAGGGTAACATGCCAATAAAGAAGAAGACTTAACAAGATCCAGAGAAGTTCAGCCAAAATATTGATATGCTTGCTGAAAAGAGGCTGGCCAAATAATGATATTGACTACAATTCAGGAAAGAATATTGCAAGCAAATGGCAATTCTGCTCTTAAACTGGAATGTCCTACTGTCTCTACCAATGGGATTTTTATAATGAATCTCATCAAAATCATATGTAAAAAGGATTCATTTTAAAAATAATTTTGCAGTAGTATGAGTGGAGTTAATTCTCCTTTCATTACTAATCGTATCTCTTGAATGTATCCAGCTTCTTACAAACTTTACAGAAATACACCATTTCTTTTTTTTTAACATATTTTCTGTTTCATTCATGGTATAGTCTATCACATCACACTGTTTGAAAAAAAATCTCTAAATCTGCAAATATGTTTTGCTTCTTTTATCTTTTTTTTTTTTTTAAATTTGGCTTTGTTTTTGTTCTTTGTACTTTCTGGTACAAAATAATGAAAGCCCTCTTAAAAAATGTCTTCACTTAAATCATAATTTGATCTTGGGTAGATTCCAATGCATAGATTTCAAAAAGTCAATTCTTTTCAGGCTTTTTCCCCCATAAAATTAAGGCCAAAATATATTTTAAATTGTTTAAATCGATTTTAATTTACTAAAATGAATATTACTAACATTCTGCCTGTTTAGAGTGCTGAAAATAAAACAACAAACAAAATTACTGATTAATTTCACTTAATTAATTGGCTAAGTTATGCCAGTCTTTCAGTTGTAAAGTCCTGAGCATTCAATTTAACCCACATGCATTTTACAGATGTTGTCTCAGCGTCACTTACACAGACTGGGATAACAGTGTTCTTGGAAGAAGGAAATGGACCACATCAACTGAAAATGCTTCCAGCTCTTAACTTATTGTGATACTTTTTTGTCTTAACCAACATAACAGAGTCATATTTTTGGGTTATGTAAATATCTTTATGGATTAAAATACCAGGCACAAATCCTCAGCTTAATATTAACATAACCTGTGGAAGTGTATTTTGTCAGGCCCAATACTCTAGAGGACTAAGTTTTTGCTATTAATATAACTTGTGTCATGTGGAAACATCATTTTGTAATTGAAATCTAGAGAAATGGAACTTTTTTGGTTCTTGGAGTTTATAACATATTCTTTACGTTAATGTCATTCTTATAATTTCTCTATATATTTTCTTCTGTTTTATTGAAAGATGATTTTTACAATTTCATCTTTAGTGTTCAATAGAATCATGGGCTGTGGATGATGGCAATGATGTACCTACCTGTCTTCATCTGAGTAAACCTCGCAGACTGCCTATCCTCAGGCCCAATAAACCACTGTTAAGTAATTATTCAATTAATAGCAAAAAATAGTGTTTAAAATGAGAAAGAAATATTATAGGTTGATATGTAGGGCACTAATTGCTTAGAAATATTCTGAGCCTTCAAAGGGAAGCTACTACACCCATAAAATTCAAGTCCTCACTTGTGGCTCATCCTACCCTACTAAATCTCTCCCTTCAATTTACAATGGCACCAACAGCATTGGACTCAGGCCATTGACCCTTTCTAGCACAGCATTAATCCCTAGGCAATGTCCTATGACTCAGCTGGTACTGCTGAAATGTCAACTGAACTTCTTAGGCACATTCATGAATGCATGTGTGTGCGCGTGCGTGCACAGACAGATTGAACACAGGGGCACTTAAGAATCTGAAATATCAAAGTGGAAAAGTCTGTAAAGGCTTTCTTTTTGTTCTCTGACAAAGAGATCACTAATCAGAAAACACCTCACTTTTGGCCAAGATTTTTTGCTGCTTTGTCAATATAACTGCAATAGAATTACTTACCTATGACTGCTAAATTTAAAACAAACACCACAACATTTTACAGAAAGGAAGTTTAAGAAAATGGAATACTTGAAGAGGTTTATGGAAAATTTATAACAAAAATATTCTATAATATAGTTATGACTTCTTTATTCATAGGTCAATGTGGAATAATCTAAAAGTAACATGTGCTTATTACAGAGATGGATGAATGAATGGATGGGTGGATGAAAGTTTAATTAACTAACTGAGGTGTGAATGAATATCATTAACTTTCATGAGGTAAAGACAGAATTCAATCAAACACAATATAAGTAAAACATTGCCTATCTTATAATTAAAAAAAAAATGTCTAAAATAATCCCCAAATGTTTTGCTTCTTTATTTATTTATAATGGAGAAATCTGTGAGTTTTGAAATTAAGCTCAAAACTATTCACTAGAACATTATTCAATCTTGGATAAAATTGAAATAGTTCAAAGGAAAATGATTATTTTCATAAATGATTACTTTGTAAATCTATGAGCTCCTTCAAAGCACTCAAAAGGTAAAATTTGAACAATCATACCATGTAACTCTTAACTATAAAAATATTTGTCCCAAAATATTAAAATATCTTTTAAATTAAATTTAAAATTCAAATTAAATTTAAAAATACAAATAGTTAAATAATCAATAACTAATATTAGCAATTATTTATTGTTCCAGTAATATTGAAGGAAAATACCAAGGATATTAATTTTTAATATTCTTGTCCATCTTTGTGAACTCTTAAGACTTTCTGTTTTATTCATAACCTTTCCAAAGTTAATTAATTTTAATTATGAAATCATTTATTATTAATAAATTTTCTTATGCCTGGCTGCTAATTTGCTCTACTTCAGATTTTTTTTTTTAAATAAGATGACATAGTTTTGCATTAATAGTCAAGGGTGTTTCTCTTAAATATTTAAAGAAAAGCTAAAAATCACAAAGGTTAATATATTAATGTTATTTTTAGAAGGTTTGTCTATGTACTGAGTTTTAATATATTTTTGCATTATTTTAGACTTTAAAGGATTTCAAAATTTTTGTAACTGATTCTTCGCTTCAACAGGGAACTTAATTAAATTCTACTTCCCTTCTCCATGTCTGTTCACTTACACACACAAGTATATATTCTATTAATAATATACAAATTCTATTCTTTTAGTTTTTCCTTCTTCAGTTCAGTTCAGTCGCTCAGTCGTGTCCGACTCTCCGCGACCCCATGAATCACAGCACGCCAGGCCTCCCTGTCCATCACCAACTCCCGGAGTTCACTCAAACTCATGTCCACAGAGTCGGTGATGCCATCCAGCCATCTCATTCTCCGTCGTCCCCTTCTCCTCCCGCCCCCAACCTTTCCCAGCATCAGAGTCTTTTCCAGTGAGTCAACTCGTCACATGAGGTGGCCAAAGTATTGCAGTTTCAGCTTTAGCATCAGTCCCTCCAATGAACATCCAGGATTGATCTCCTCTAGAACCGGTCATGGAACAACAGACTGGTTCCAAATAGGAAAAGGAGTGCGTCAAGGTTGTATATTGTCACCTTGCTTATTTAACTTATATTCAGAGTACATCATGAGGAACGCTGGGCTGGAAGAAGCACAAGCTGGAATCAAGATTGCTGGGAGAAATATCAATAACCTCAGATATGCAGATGACACTACCCTTATGGCAGAAAGTGAAGAGGAACTCAAAAGCCTCTTGATGAAAGTGAAAGAGGAGAGTGAAAAGGTTGGCTTGAAGCTCAACATTCAGAAAACAAAGATCATGGCATCTGGTCCCATCACTTCATGGGAAATAGATGGAAAAACAGTGGAAACAGTGTCAGACTTTGTTTTTTTGGGCTCCAAAATCACTGCAGATGCTGATTGCAGCCATGAAATTAAAAGACGCTTGCTCCTTGGAAGGAAAGTTATGACCAACCTTGATAGTATATTAAAAAGCAGAGACATTACTTTGCCGACCAAGGTCCGTCTAGTCAAGGCAATGGTTTTTCCCGTGGTCATGTATGGATGTGAGAGTTGGACTGTGAAGAAAGCTGATCGCCGAAGAATCGATGCTTTTGAACTGTGGTGTTGGAGAAGACTCTTGAGAGTCCCTTATACTGCAAGGAGATCCAACCAGTCCATTCTAAAGGAGATCAATCCTGGATGTTCATTGGAGGGACTGATGCTAAAGCTGAAACTCCAATACTTTGGCCACCTCATGAGACGAGTTGACTCACTGGAAAAGACTCTGATGCTGGGAAAGGTTGGGGGCGGGAGGAGAAGGGGACGACGGAGAATGAGATGGCTGGATGGCATCACCGACTCTGTGGACATGAGTTTGAGTGTACTCCGGGAGTTGGTGATGGACAGGGAGGCCTGGCGTGCTGTGATTCATGGGGTCGCGGAGAGTCGGACACGACTGAGCGACTGAACTGAACTGAACTGAACTGAGAATGGACTGGTTGGATCTCCTTGCAGTATAAGGGACTCTCAAGAGTCTTCTCCAACACCACAGACTATAATGCAATGATTATTTTAATGAAGAAAGATGTAAATTTTTCTTACTTGCCCTTTATATTACTTTGGAAAAATGCAAAGTCAGCAAGAACTAAATGTATCAATTACCTTTCAGCTGACAGAATCTTCTGATGTGGGAGTCATTCTCAGACTTGCTGGGTTCCTGCCAAATTGTGTCATTCACAGTTTTTCCCTCTATATTAAAGCAGATTGGTTAGAAGAAGTCACAGTAACATCTGTGCAGTAAGTGTAGGAAATTTGATATCTAAACAAACTGAGCACACAGTGGTAACATGGTAAGTAATATGTTAAGAAAGCATTGGGGTCCATTCTGGAGAGTTCTCGTCCCTCATGAATACAACCAATGTCCTGTGGGCTCCCTTTTTTTTTTTTTTCCTATGAACTAACTAAGGACCCACACGTAGATGGTAGACGGTTGCCGCTGAAATACTCTTGATAACTTTTGATTACATTACTCTTGGAGTATTTTTCTTGAATTAATAACCATTTATTTTTTTATATATCAAAGTAGCTCCATCCTCCACATTCTTCATTCTTTCTAGCAAAACGGTTAAGGAAGTGTATCGAGAGAACATTGAACTATTTCAAGAAACTCTGAGATCCTTGGCTAGGAGAACAATCATTTTCTTCTAAGTGTTAGCTCTGTTCTCCCAGCACCTGGAGCAGGGTCTAAACAAGCTGTAAAGAACTGAACTGGACCAGAATGAACAACTGGAAGCCCTTCTAGTGAATGTCGCTCAGTCGTGTCTGCCTCTTTGCAACACCATGGATTCTGCTGTCCATGGAATTCTCTAGCCAGAATACTGGAGTGGTTCAGTTCAGTTCAGTCGCTCAGTCGTGTCTGACTCTTTGCGACCCCATGAACCACAGCACGCCAGGCCTCCCTGTCCATCACCAACTCCCGGAGTTCATGCAAACTCATGTCCATCGAGTCGGTGATGCCATCCAGCCATCTCATTCTCTGTCGACCCCGTCTCCTCCTACCCCCAATCGCTCCCAGCATCAGAGTCTTTTCCAGTGAGTCAACTTGTCGCATGAGGTGGCCAAAGTATTGGAGTTTCAGCTTTAGCATCAGTCCTTCCAATGAACACCCAGGATTGATCTCCTCTAGAATGGACTGGTTGGATCTCCTTGCAGTCCAAGGGACTCTCAAGAGTCTTCTCCAGAACCACAGCTCAAAAGCATCAATTCTTCGGCGATCAGCTTTCTTCACAGTCCAACTCTCACATCCATACATGACCACGGGAAAAACCATAGCCTTGACTAGACGGACCTTGGTTGGCAAAGTAATGTCTCTGCTTTTTAATATGCTATCTAGGCTGGTCATAACTTTCCTTCCAAGGAGTAAGTGTCTTTTAATTTCATGGCTGCAATCAGCATATGCAATGATTTTGGAGCCCCCAAAAATAAAGTCTGATACTGTTTTGACTGTTTCCCCATCTATTTCTCAAGAAGTGATGGGACCAGATGCCATGATCTTCGTTTTCTGAATGTTGAGCTTCAAGCCAACATTTTCACTCTCCTCTTTCACTTTCATCAATAGGCCTTTGAGTTCCTCTTCACTTTCTGCCGTAAGGGTGGTGTCATCTGCATATCTGAGGTTATTGATATTTCTCCCGGTAATATTGATTCCAGCTTGTGCTTCTTCCAGCCCAGCGTTCCTCATGATGTACTCTGCATATAAGTTAAATAAGCAGGGTGACAGTATACAACCTTGACGTACTCCTTTTCCTATTTGGAACCAGTCTGTTGTTCCATGGAACAACTGGAGTGGTAATCATTCCCTTTTCTATGGGATTTTCCCAACCCAGGGATTGAACCCAGGTCTTCTGCATTGCAGGAGGATTCTTTACTATTTGAGCCACCAAATATATATATATATAGATAGGTCAATGCTACTCTCCCAATTCTTCCCACTCTCCCCATCCCCTGTGCTGTGTCCACAAGTCAGGTCTCTTACTGCACTGTTTTTAAAGTCACTAGTTCCTCTGGTATTTGACTACAGAGAAGGCAGGTGATCATCAAAAATTATGTTATAGAGTCTTGTATGCACAAACTGAAAACACTATGAAAATGGCATATACAAATGGAAAACAAAAGTTGGCTTACTTCCTTTTATTTCAGGCCATATACTATTCAAATCAGGGCTGGCATTCAAAATATTTAGCAACTACTGCTCACAGGGCCTTGACAAATGAGACAGAACTCAGCTCCTGTGGATATTACCACTGGTGGAATATCAGACCCCATTAAAATGCAGATGTCCTTAGTAGATGAATCCATAGATGATCACCACTTTGATCTGAGTGCTTTTCATACCATATCCAGGAAACTGGATTTCAAAAGAGGAAAACTGGGGTTTGAGTATCCAACTCCTAAGCCCTGCTGGGTAGAAAGTGTGCCCACCACCTTGAAAAACTGCATAAAAAAATGAATTATTGAGTGAATAATCCAGTCGTCCTGTCACTACAAATGTTTAATAATTAGTGACCCCATATCACCAAAATGGCAAAGAGAGGCATCATCTATTAACTTTCTAAAAATAATTAGATTTTTACTTCAGAATCTGCCTGCAATGCAGGAGTCCTAGGAGACTCAGGTTCGATCCCTGGGTTGGGAAGATCACCTGGATGAGGGCCTGGCAACCCACTGCAGTATTCTTGACTGGAGAATCCCATGGACAGAGGAGACTGGCAGGTTACAGTCCACAGGGTTGCAAAGAATTGGATAAGCCTGAAACAACTGAGCATGCACTAGAATTAAAATACACATCAAACCAATCACCTCTGTTATTACTATGTATAATATAACCACAAAAACTGAAGAAAATCATTGGTACTTGAGATGCTATGATAAGTCTTTTATAATCCAACCATTGTTTATTTCATTCCTAAATTCCTAGCTATGAAAATAGCTAAGAGATCACCTTGACTATGGGCCCTCCAAGCTAAAGTTGGGAAACTGGAAGGTAATCAGCCAATAAAAGATTTTCTTTTTTTTAGTATAAAAAGAAATTATTCTGAATAAGCCAGTGGTTTATTTGTCTTCAGTTCAGATCACTTGCTCAGTCATGCCCAACTTTTTGCAACCCCATGTTCTGTAGAACGCCAGGCTTCCCTGTCCATCACCAGCTCCCAGAGCTTTCTCAGATTCATGTTCATCAAGTCAGTGATGCCATCCAACCATCTTATCCTCTGTCGTCCCCTTCTCCTCCTGCCTTCAATCTTTCCCAGCATCAGGGACTTTTCCAATGAGTCAGTTCTTTGCATCAGGTGGCCAAAGTATTGGAGTTCCAGCTTCAGCATCAGTCCTTCCAATGAATATTCAGGTCGGATTTCCTTTAGGATCGACAGCTTTGATCTCCTTACAGCCCAAGGGACTCTCAAGAGTCTTCTCCAACACCACAGTTCAAAAGCATCATTTCTTTGGTGCCCAGCTTTCTTTATGGCCCAACTCTCACATCCATACATGACTCCTGGAAAAACCATAGATTTGACTAGATGAACCTTTGTTGGCAAAATAATGTCTCTGCTTTTTAATATGCTGTCTAGGTTGGTCACAGCTTTTCTTCCAAGGAACAAACATCTTTTACTTTCATGGCTGCAGTCAGCATCTGCAGTGATTTTGAACCCCAAGAAAATAAAGTCTCTCACTGTTGCCACTGTTTCCCCATTTATTTGCTATGAAGTGATGAGACTGGATGCCATGATCTTAGTTTTTTGAGTGTTGAGATTCAAGCCAGCTTTTTCACTATCTTTTTTCACCTTCATCAAGAGGCTGTTCAGTTCCTCTTCATTTTCTGCCATTAGGGTGGTGTCATCTGCATATCTGAGGTTACTGAGATTTCTCCTGACAATCTTGATTCCAGCTTGTGCTTCATCCAGTCCAGTGTTTCTCATGATGTACACTGCATATAAATTACATAAGCAGGGTGACAACACACAGTCTTGAAATACTCTTTTCCCAGTTTGGAACCAGTCCATTCTTCCATGTCCGGTTTTACTGTTGCTTCTTGACCTTCATAGAGATTTCTCAGGAGGCAGGTAAAGTGGTCTGGTATTCCTATCTCTTGAAAAATTTTCCAGTTTGTTGTGATCCACACAGTCAAAGGCTTTGGTGTATTCAATAAAGGAGAAGAAGATGTTTTTCTGGAACTCTCTTGCTTTTTCTATGATCCAATGGATGTTGGCAATTTGATCTCTGGTTCCTCTGCCTTTTCTAAATCCAGCTTGAACAACTGAAATTTCTCGGTTCATGTACTGTTAAAGCCTAGTTTGGAGAATTTTGAGCATTACTTTGCTAGCATGTGAGATGAGTGCAATTGTGTGGTAGTTTGAACATTCTTTGATGTTGACTTTTTGGGATTGGAATGAAAACTGACCTTTTCCAGTCCTGTGGCAACTGCTGAGTTTTCCAAATTTGCTGTCTTATTGAGTGCAGCACTTTCACAGCATCATCTTTTAGAATTTGAAATAGCTCAACTAGGATTCCATCCCCTCCACTAGCTTTGTTCGTAGTGATGCTTCCTAAGGTCCACTCACCTTCACATTCCAGGATGTCTAGCTCTGGGTGAGTGATTACACCATCGTGATTATCTGGGTCATTAATTGTGTGTGTGTGTGTGTGTGTGTAGTTATTCTGTGCACTCTTGCCATTTCTTAATATCTTCTGCTTCTGTTAGGTCCATACTGTTTCTGTCCTTTATTGTGCCCACCTTTGCATGAAATGTTCCCTTGGTATCACTAATTTTCTTGAAGAGATCTCTAGTCTTTCCCATTCTACTGTTATTTGTCATAGCCATTTAAAATTAGAGTAAAACCGCATTTCTGTTTTAAATCTCTTCTATATAATTCAAAGACGAATCAATTTGTCTTTCATTCATCACTTTCTGTTACTTTATGGCATTAACAGAAGAAAATCACTCTTAGAGAAATAGAATGTATCATGTGCATGAGTAATCTTAGGAATTACTAACCAAATACTTTACTTTCAGACATAGATCTCCGGATTGACCTAGAGGAACAAAAGAAACAGATATTTAAGTCTAGATTTAAAAAGTTATATTTTAAGTGAAGTAGAAATTAGATCACTTAGACATGAGTGCAAAGCCATGGTGAGCAGAAATAAATTCTACCTCTAAGTAAGTTTTACTTTTGGACCTGAATTTTCCTGAGCCTAGATGACAAAGTATAGTTGATCAAAGTATAATCTTGGATTGGAAATTTCCATGCAATATAAAGAAACATTTACAAATCTCAGCACCCCCAACCCTGCAAAAAAAGAACAGTAGGCCATTATATATGAATGTACCTCAAAATAATAAAATAGTTCTTTTAAAAATAATTATATTCAATAAATACAGAAAAATATTGCAATTTGAATACAACCACTGTACAATCCCTAATAAAACAATGAAAAGTGAAGTCACTCAGCCGTGTCCAACTCTTTGTGACCCCATGGACTGTACCCTACCAGGCTCCTCTGTCCATGGGATTTTCCAAGCAAGATTACTGGGGCAGGTTGCCATTTCCTTCTCCAGGGATCTTCCCGACCCAGGGATCGAACTCAGGTCTCCCACATTGCAGGCAGACACTTTACCCTCTGAGCCACCAGGGAAACCCAATAAAATAATAAATCTATGCAATAATTGCCAATTGAAATTAAAGTTTTTCATTAAAAGGCTGATGGGCAACTTGTGCTGGATGGATCAGTTTGATACCACCTGAACCCACGAAACAACTTCACAGTCATAAAAATAGAGACAAGCAGCTATATGAGCTTCCCATGTAATGCAACAGGAAGTAAAAAGTCACTGATGACCTACTTTAAAAATAAATACATAGACAGAAATAACTTGAATCTTATCAAGCCTTATGAAACTTTAATCTTATCAAGCCTGGAGATCTGACTAAAAATTAACAGTAAACAGAACAGAGAACATGTGTTGAAAACACACACACAGAGGATGCAATCAGTAAAATTCTAAACTATGGAAAACTCCTCAGAAAGAACAATTCAGTTTTTTCAACAAATAAATGGGAGGAGAGACCTATAAATTGAGAAACATGAAGAAAATGCATTGCATGAGTCTTCTTTGGATCACGATTCAAATAAACCAGCTACTGTTATAAAAAGCACTTGAGGCTACCAGAGACTTTTTAACACTGGCCCTAAACTTGGTGATATCAGATTATTTTTCTTATATTGTTCTAGTGCAGTAGTTACGTTTTTCTCTAAATGTGGAGTTGTGGCTATGCTTTTAAAAACGATTCTTGTTTTCTAATGATATAATGGAACATGAAATTGTATGTCTGAGAAATGCTTTATAAAAACCCCAGTGTGGGTGGTGGGAATGGTAAGTCAGGTGGGTAGAAATGAAATAAGATTGACTATAAATTGGTGCTTGATTGTATTAGTCAATTTACACTTTAGGTGAACATAAGCATATTGTGTATGTATAAACAATTTTGTTATAACAGGGGTGTTTTCCATTATTCACCTTTTTTTAGCTGAGGTTTGTAAGCAAAATCCTGCATATAGAGTGTTTCTTTTTTCTTAACTATTTTATTTAGGTTTGTTTTAATTTTTCAATGCAAAATACTTATTCAGAACATCTCTTGGGAAGTAGCAAGTGTTCCTAAAAAAGCTACTTATAATATTATAAAGTGAAGTAGGTGCATAACGACAGAAGGGATTATTCTCTCGGGGGAGTGATGGACAACGGAATTGAAAAACCCCAAAAGTTTTCAAGTTAAACTGGTAGGAATTTGAAAAACACGTTAATTGATTTGGCTTATGTTTGAAAAATCCTAGTTTAGTTGTCATCAGGTACTTTCCCTCTCATTTATCCTGCTTCTGCCCCTCCATGTTTGGATATCATCTAATCTGTAGAAGCATCAGTCATAAACCAATAGTTGTAATTTTGTGTACATATTTGATTTGGGATTAGTGAGTTCCTTATCTGTGGATAGAATAAACAGTTACATAGAGGGGCGATTTTTAAGACTGAGAAGAGCCCTGATTTGAAAAAAAAAACAAACCTTCTTTATTCCTGCTGCTGCTGCTGCTAAGTCGCTTCAGTCGTGTCCGACTCTGTGCGACCCCACAGACGGAAGCCCACCAGGCTCCCCCGTCCCTGGGATTCTCCAGGCGAGAACACTGGAGTGGGTTGCCATTTCCTTCTCCAATGCATGAAAGTGAAAAGTGAAAGTGAAGTCGCTCAGTCACGTCTGACTCGTAGCGACCCCATGGACTGCAGCCTACCAGGCTCCTCCGTCCATGGGATTTTCTAGGCAAGAGTACTGGAGTGGCCTGCCATTGCCTTCTCCAGTTTAAGTAGCTAACTATGACTAAAATACAACTACCCTGGCAGGTGCTCTAAGCTGTTAATCATGCAATTACCTACTTACTATGGATGCATTTTATATCCTTACTGGGAAAAAGCTTTTAGCAAGAAAGGGAGGAAAGACTATGAAAGCGCAAAGTGCTTTGTGGGTAGAGGTGGGGGCAGAGGGAGGGTTGGGGGCTGGTAAGAGCTGTCGAAAAAGACTACATCCAGAAAGAAGTTCACATATTGACAATTTAGTCTCAGACCATTCCAGGGTGCAAGGAAGCTGTTCTGTATCATCAGCAACCAATCTGGAAATTTCCCCATAAACCAACTTCCTGCCGCTATGTATTTCCTGCTTATTGGTTAAAAATCCCATTACCTTATGCAACATGTGTGTGTCTCATCCTCTGGCAGCTTGATGTGCTGAATATAAAGCCAAGCCTGACCTAAATAACCCAAATCTCTTTGCAAACACATTTTTATTTGGATTAGAAGAACTCCAGAAGATTAATAGGTCACCAATAGAAACATGTTTTTGAGTAGGCTTCCACTTTAATCTGAACCTAGTTTAGATACATTTCGTCTTCTGAAAATTTAATTTTTGCATCCTTGTCTACAGCAATGTCACAACACCCGTTTCCTATGCATCAGCATAAATATAAATGGTAGCAGAGTAAAGTATACCTAGATTGGTACATGACGATTTTTAAAAAGCACTTCGACAGGAAACCCACTAAAATATTCCACTCAACATTATAGAACTAAGAGAACATAAAGTTTTCAAAGTAAATTTGACTTACTTTCTTTTTGCTTTCCCAGTATCAAAATTAGAAACGTCCTGTAAAAGAAAATAAAAAGTAAAATAAAATACTACTCCAAGAAATCAAAAAGATAATTCAAGTATAGTTTATCTTTCAGTATATTCCAAATGGAGTTCACTTTGCCTTTTTCTACTAAAATGACTGTATTTTAAAATATATTTAGTATGATCACGGTTCTAGTTTTTACTTTTTTCTCTATTTGTAACTTTGATACATGTTTCAGTACAGTTCAGTTCAGTTCAATCGCTCAGTCGTGTACGACTCCTTGTGACCCCATTAATCACAGCACGCCAGGCCTCCCTGTCCATCACCAACTCCCGGAGTTCACTCAAACTCATGTCCATCGAGTCGGTGATGCCATCCAGCCATCTCATTCTCTGTCATCCCCTTCTCCTCCTGCCCCCAATCCCTCCCAGCATCAGAGTCTTTTCCAATGAGTCAACTCTTCGCATGCGGTGGCCAAAGTATTGGAGTTTCAGCTTTAGCATCAGTCCTTCCAATGAACCCCCAGGACTGATCTCCTTTAGAATGGACTGGTTGGATCTCCTTGCAGTCCAAGGGACTCTCAAGAGTCTTCTCCAACACCAATACATGTTTACCTTATTGTAAGCCCTTGACAGTTAATAGGCAAATCCTTTAAAAAAAATTCTGTAGTTAAATCCTTGTAACCTCAATTTTATATCCTCCATCAACCCTTCAAGACCACAAGGAAAGGAGTATACGAGTATATTAATTACATTCTCTTCTTTTGAGAAAGATAGACAGTAGCCTACCACAAAACCCCGTGTGCTGAAATACACCTGTGATTCATCCAGCCTTTTCCTTCAGAGAAGCTGATGTTATATCCCTTACACCCTGGTGGAAGACAGTGTCACCCTGTCTTTCACCATCCATCCTTGAAAGGGCTTAAACTGCTTCAGGGCACCTTTAGGAACTCTCTTCAGATTTTTTCTTTATCATTCATCCAGTCCTTCATCCAAAAACCATTTATGTATTTGGTGTTCAAAGTGTTTTTTGAACACATTTTATATGATAGGCAGCAGATCATGTTCTGAAGAATTTTGTTTGGTGTGGTAGGAATTTTATAGTAAAGACTTTGGGGACCAATATTCCATATAAGGAGAAAAACAGAAAAGCTAAGGCTGAAAGGAGTGGTGAATAAAAATCGGAAGAAGGAAAGTACTTTTTTTAAAGTGTGCTTGATTTATGATATGACATTTGTTTCAAGTATACAGCATAGTGTTTTTTGCAGATTTTATTCACAATTGGTTTTATTATTCCAATGCTTGATAGCCTGAGTGCTGTAAAATCCAGGATAAGCTTTCCCCTACATAGTAACTAAGTGGGCCCTTCCTCAAACCCTTATTATGTTTTTACTAAGATTTATCTTCAAGGACAATTTGAATTACTTACTTCAAGTTGTTGAGTAGAACTGAAAACCCATCTGCTGAAGCAGTCAAGTCCCCAAACTTGAACAAATTTTGCCAAATTAAAATGCCTATGGATCACCCAGAGGATAGTCTTGTAGAAGAGAGCTGGGACAGAAGTAAAGATGAGGGAGTCATAAACCAAGCCCTGAGGTGAGTTGGAATAGCAACAGAACTTTGAGGAGTTAATGGTCAGATTGATCACTACTTCGATTCTCTATGCTTTGTTATCATGTGTTCTAAATCAAATTCTTTATGATTATACAGTGGAAGTAAGAAATAGATTTAAGGGACTAGATCTGATAGACAGAGTGCCTGATGTACTATGGACGGAGGTTCATGTCATTGTACAGGAGACAGGGATCAAGACCATCCCCATAGAAAAGAAATGCAGAAAACCAAAATGGCTGTATGGGGAGGCCTTACAAATAGCTGTGAAAAGAAGAGAAGCGAAAAGCAAAGGAGAAAGTGAAAGATATAAGCATCTGAATGCAGAGTTCCAAAGAGTAGCAAGGAGAGATAAGAAAGCCTTCCTCAGCGATCAATGCAAAGAAATGGAGGAAGGCAACTGAATAGGAAAGACTAGAGATCTCTTGAAGAAAATTATATATACCAAGGGAACATTTCATGCAAAGTTGGGCTCGATAAAGGACAGAAATTTTATGGACCTAAGAGAAGCATAAGATATTAAGAAGGGGTGGCAAGAATACACAGAAGAACTGTACAAAAAAGATCTTTACGGCCAAGATAATCACGATGGTGTGATCACTCACCTAGAGCCAGACATCTTGGAATGTGAAGTCAAGTGGGCCTTGGGAAGCATCACTACGAACAAAGCTAGTGGAGGTGATGGAATTCCAGTTGAGCTATTTCAAATCCTGAAAGATGATGCTGTGAAAGTGCTGCACTCAATATGTCAGCAAATTTGGAAAACTCAGCAGTGGCCACAGGACTGGAAATGGTCAGTTTTCATTCCAATCCCAAAGAAAGACAATACCAAAGAATTCTCAAACTATCCCACAATTGCACTCATCTCACACGATAGTAAAGTCATTCTCAAAATTCTCCAAGGCAGGCTTCAGCAATACGTGAACCGTGAACTTCCAGATGTTCAAGCTGGTTTTAGAAAAGGCAGAGGAAAAAGAGATCAAATTGCCAACATCCGCTAGGCTGTATATTGTCACTGTGCTTATGTAACTTATATGCAGAGTACATCATGAGAAACGCTGGGCTGGATGAAGCACAAGCTGGAATCAAGATTGCCAGGAGAAATATCAATAACCTCAGATATGCAGGTGACACCACCCCATGGCAGAGAGTGAAGAGGAACTAAAAAGCCTCTTGATGAAAGTGAAAGAGGAGAGTGAAAAAGTTGGCTTAAAGCTCAACATTCAGAAAACTAAGATCATGGCATCTGGTCCCATCACTTTGTGGGAAATACATGGAGAAACAGTGGAAACAGTGTCAGACTTTATTTTTTTGGGCTCCAAAATCACTGCGAATGCTGATTGTAGCCATGAAATTAAAAGACACTTATTCCTTGCAAGGAAAGTTATGACCAACCTAGATAGCATATTACAAAGCAGAGACATTACTTTGCCAACCAAGGTCTGTCTAGTCAATCTGTGGTTTTTCCATTGGTCATGTATGGATGTGAGAGTTGGACTGTGAAGAAAACTGATCGCCAAAGAATTGATGCTTTTGAACTGCGGTGCTGGAGAAGACACTGGAGAAGACTCTTGAGAGTCCCTTGGGCTGCAAGGAGATCCAACCAGTCCATTCTAAAGGATATCAGTCCTGGGGGTTCATTGGAAGGACTGATGCTAAAGCTGAAGCTCCAATACTTTGGCCACCTCATGCGAAGAGTTGACTCACTGAAAAAGACTCTGATGCTGGGAGGGATTGGGGGTGGGAGGAGAAGGGGACGACAGAGAATGAGATGGCTGGATGGCATCACCGACTCAATGGAGGTGGGTTTGAGTGAACTCCGGGAGTTGGTGATGGACAGGGAGGCCTGGTGTGCTGACTGTCATGTGCTTTGGAGTTCAGACCCTAGGGTCTTTATTCCTGGAGGGGAAAGTCAAGAAGCACTACACACAGCTTTATTTTCAGAACTATATCTGTGTGTGTGTCTCTGTGTGTGTGTGATACTCTGAACTACAAAAGGAAAACACCACTTCAGAGAGTCAATGAAGTCATTCTGTCTACTCCATTAATTTGACACTTGCCATAAATACCAGGTAAAGCATGCTCCTATTAGCCTTTATTATCCCCTCAGTCAAGTACTAATCATTAGTCTTATCTTTCATTCATTAGGGAATTTGTAGCTTAATTTAATTTTTACCCCTGGCGATTTTTAGGAAAATTAAAAAATGAAATGTGGACAAATTATTATGAATGGGCTGGTAGAAACTAAAAAGTATGTCCAACCTGTGTTATTTTTCAAGTAGAAGAGGGTAGGCTCTAGGAGCAAAGCACTTTTACATAACTATGAAACTAGATCAAATTAGGGAAAATTTAAAAACAATTTGAATGAAGAAAGAGAAGATGCCTTTTAAAAGAATACAGAAATTTTGGATACGAATTGCCATCTATCTGTTCTCATACTGTGGTTATAGGCGACTGTCCTTTGGGGTTGAATCTAATATGTGCATGTTTCTTGCATTATTGGTTTTTAAATCTTACTTTCAAATCACAAAGTCAGAAGAAAAAATGAAGTGAATATATCAGGACTTGTTGTTGCCAAGCTAATGGAAATGTGAAAAGTATTTCTGTACAGAGAATATTGATTGACAGTAAATGATGGTGTAAATCCCATGGTGAGTTTTTAAGACTGAAGAGTTGATGAGATCTGACCTTTGATTTGCAAATGAATAAATCGAGGTCCCAGACAGTAAACTGACTTGTCTAGGGTCACACATACAGTGTTTACCTTGGCTAAATGCTAGGCATTTTCATCACCCCATATATTCCTTAAAATAATATAATTCATTCATTCATATATCCACAGTTCATTTAACAAACATTAATTGAGGATTTATTATGTACCATACACTCTTTTAGAGTAAAAAATGTATTGCAACTAGTTCTTTTCTCAAAAGTCATAATCAATGACTACTGCTCTCAGAAGGAGGATCTTGTTGGATTTCATGAATTTTCTAATTTAGAAGATTAAATGAGCTAGCCTTTATAAAATCTCCAAACCAATGAAGGTACTTACTGATGTTATTTCTCATTAGATTAATTATTCATTAATGGTTATGTAGAATTCCAATATTGAGGCAAGAGTTGAATGTAAATATGATACACACATAGTTGTATACATACATATAACTTCTTATTAATATAAGCTAACCCAATTTCTTTTATTTCAACTCATTCTCTTGCAAGAATAAAGCTAATTCACTTGCATAACTAAAATGATTTTAATATCAAAATACCACTATTCCAAGATTCACTTGCAACCAAACTGAACGAGCCTGTGTCTGGATATTTCTTAGCCTTTTCAGTTCAGTTCAGTTTAGTTCAGTCGCTCAGTTGTGTCCGACTCTTTGCGACCCCATGAATCGCAGCACGCCAGGCCTCCCTGTCCATCACCAACTCCCAGAGTTCACTCAAACTCATGTCCATCGAGTCCGTGATGCCATCCAGCCATCTCATTCTCTGTCGTCCCCTTCTCCTCCCGCCCCCAATCCCTCCCAGCATCAGACTCTTTTCCAGTGAGTCAACTCTTCGCATGAGGTGGCCAAAGTATTTTAGGCTTCAATAAAAGTCCCACAGTGTTCAAAAAAAGACATGGAAATTCATAGAAGTTTCTTTAAAAAAATTCTAAAAGGCGTCTAGCGAAGAGGATGCTAATGACGCTTATAAAGTGGGTTAATTTTGCAGTGCATTGAAAGTCACCAGAGAGATGAAAAAAGTATGTAGCTAGCTTTCGGCTCTGTTCTCAAAACAAGGAGGAGGTTTTTGTGCTGGATAACAAACCATCACCCTGTAAAGGAGGCCTGCAACCCACGAGTTCTTCCTTGCTGCCTCTGCACCTGATTACAAACATGTGGAGAAAAATTACATGAAGAAGTCTCCTAAATTATTCAATGGACAGCACCACAAAGACAAATGTTAGTAACTATAGCTAGTCTGAGCCCAGTAGGTTAAAGCAAGTTGCCATTGTTTTTCTAATTTCTTGATTAACACATTATCCGAATAATAATGGCAGAACACTCACGGATTATCAAGCATAGTTCCAAATGCTTTACATGTAGTAATTCATTTAGTACTCCCAACAATCTTGTGAGGTTTATATTGTTATAATCATCTTCAATTTACAGATGAATACACTGAGGAACAGAGCAGTTAGATTGCATAAGGTCACATAACTAGTAAGTGGTAAAACTGAGATTTCATGTCTGATGCCTTAATGAGTTTGGAGAAGGAAATGGCAACCCACTCCAGTGTTCTTGCCTGGAGAATCCCGGGGACGGGGGAGCCTGGTGGGCTGCCGTCTGTGGGGTCGCACAGGGTCGCACAGAGTCGGACACGACTGAAGCGACTTAGCAGCAGCAGCAGCAGCCTTAATGAATACACAATACTACTTCTATGCATGCGTGCATGCAAAGTCACTTCACTTATCTCCGATTCTTTGAGACTCTATGGACTATAGCCTACCAGGGTCCTCTGTCCATGGGATTCTCCAGATAAGATGCTGGAATGGGTTGCCATGCCCTCCTCCAGGGGAACTTTCTGACTCAAGGATCAAACTCAGATCTCTAAATCTACTGCATTGGCAGGTGGGTTCTTTACCACTAGCGCCACCTGGGACTACACAGATACAAAATCTACCCTTCAACTAGATCAGAGATCCCATAACTGAACACTGTTGGCCAGAAGGGAGAGTGATTGCGAAAATGAAGAAAAAATATAATACTGTGTACCACTACTGGGCTTCCCTGGTGGCTCAAATGGTAAAGAATTTGCTTGCAATGCAGGAGATCTGGGTTTGATCCATGGGTTTGGAAGATCCCCTGGAGAAAGGAACGGTTGCCCACACCTGTATTCTTTCCTGGAAAATTCCATGGACAGGAGAGCCTGGCAGGCTACAGTTCATGGGGTCACAAAGAGTCGGACACGACTAAGTGACTTTCACTGTCACTTTTCATATGCCACTATTAAACAGAAAACTCAGAAAGAATATTCTTATCAAAACAATAGTACGAATAATTTAGTATTTTTCACATAACTTTTTATTAATTTTTGGTGGAGTATAGTTGCTTTACAATGTTATGCTAGTTTCTGCTGTATAGCAAAGTTATACATATACATATATCCACTCTTTTGTACATATCCTTCCCATTTAGGTCACCATGGAGCAGAGCAGAGTTCCCTGTACTATACAGTAGGTTTTCATTAGTTATCTATTTTAGAGTAGTGCATCCTAGTCTCCCAGTCTCCCAGTTTATCTCATCCCCTTTGGTAGACATGTTTGTTTTCTACCTTTATATCTACTGTATTTCTGCTTTACAAATAGTTCATCTGGATCATTTTCCTAGCTTCCACATATAAACAATATTATACAGTGTTTTTGTTTCTCTTTATGACTTACTTTACTCTGTATAAGAATTTCTAGGCCCATCCATGTTGCTGCAGATGGCGTTATTTCATTCCCTTCACGGACAAGCAATATTCCGTTGAATATATGTACCACGTCTTCTTTACCCATTAATCTGTCGATGGATATTTAGGTTGCTTCCATGTTCTGGCTATTGTAAATAGTGCTGCAATGAACACTGGGGTGCATGTATCCTTTCAAATTATGGTTTTCTCCAGATATATGGCCACGAGTGGGATTGCTGGATCATATGGTAGCTTTATTTTTAGTTTTTAAAGAAACCTCAGTACTGTTCTCCGTAGTGACTCTACCAATTTAGAGTCCTACCAACAGTGTAGGAGGGTTCCATTTTCTCTATTCATTCTTTAGCATTTATCTTTTTAATGTTTTTGATGACAGTCATTCTGACTGGGGCTTCCCAGATGGCACAGTAGTAAAGAATCTGCCTGGCAATGTAGGAGATGCAAGAGATGCTGGTTTGATCCCTGGGTTGGCAAGATCCCCTGAAGGAGGATATGGCAACCCACTCCAGTATTCTTGCCTGGAAAATTCCATGGACAGAGGAGCCTGGGGGGCTACAGAACATGGGGTCACAGAGTTGAACACGACTGAGAATACATGCATGCATGTACGCATTCTGACAAGTGTGAGGTCATATCTCATTGTAGTTTGATTTGAATTTCTCTAATAATTAGTGATGCTGAGCATCTTTTCATGTATTTTTTGACCATCCTTATGTCTTATTTAAAGCAATGTCCACTGAGGTCTTCTGCCCATTGTCTGATTGGGTTGAATTCCTTTTTTAATTAAATACAGTTGATTTTAAATGTTGTGTTAAGTTTAGGTATGCAGCACAATGATTCAGTTATATTTCATTTTAGACACATATGCATGAACTCTTTTTCTGATTCTTTTCCCTTATAGGTTATAACGAAATATTGAGGATAGTTTCCTGTGCTATACAGTGGGTCCTTATTGGTTATCTGTTTTATATAGTACGAATATGTAGTTTTATTTCAAGACAAGTGTATGGAAAGTAGATTGATGTGTTTTAAATGCACTAATCATTTTGTGAATGCTATCATCATAATCATCAAAGAATGCCCAGTAATTTATGATGGCACATTTAATTAAAAATGGGCACTTCAGGAATCATTGAATTTAGACGCCAGACTTCACATTGGGAGTCCTCACAGTATATCACTATAATAAACCTATAGTTCTCAGGGAGAACAGATTTTATCCCCCCTTGAGAATGTAATCAAGAAGAAGCAGCAGAAGCAACATCAGCTCATTCTGATGGGAAAAGTAGACTTTCTTGCCAGCCCATCTAGCTTCTATCAAAGAGTAATAATCCCATGTGCTAATGAATTCTGATTTCCTCAAGAGAAGCAGGTGGTGTATGGTATCCCCACAAGGCTCATCATCTCAGGGCAGATCTTAGAGGTTGCAGCACCTGGAGAATGCATGAGTACTATGTCTAATTCATCAGGGACAGGGCTGGTAAAGTGCGCAGAACTTGGCCATTTGTCTACTGGTGAGCTAAGTGAACTTTCTATCAATCCTGAACTAACAAACTCCTCTCACAGTGCTATAAATATCCAGGATGGCGAAATAGGTTACTTAGAAGATGGTTATTTGCGTTACAAAATATTCTTCCTTTTCAAAAAGCTTCTCCTCCAGATTTTTATTTTCATGGAAAGACATTTTATTTTAAAGATAGCAGTACGTAATGTGTCAATCCCAAATTCCCAATCTATTTCTCCCCCACCCACCTTTCTCCCCTGGTAACCATAAGTTGGTTCTGTACATCTGTGAGTCTGTTTCTGTTTTGTAAATAAGTTCATTTGTACCAGTTTTTAGAACTTGCTTTTGTTTATTATTAGAACTTGCTTGAAGTGAAAGTGTTAGTATCTCAGTTGTGTCTAACTCTTTGCAACCGCATGGACTGCAGCCTGCCAGACTCCTCTGCCTGTGGAATTTTCCAGCAAGAATACGAGGGTGGTAGCCATTCCCTTCTCTAGGAGATTTTCCCGGCCCAGAGAGCTAACCTGGGTCTTCTTCACTGGGGGCAGATTCTTTATGGTCTGAGCCACCTGGGAACTTGCTTAAGAATCCTTAGATGTGTTGTGATCCATGAAATTATATTTACACAAGGCTTTAGATAGAAGCAAGGTTCGATGTTGTAAAGAGCAATACTGCATTTTTCCAGGAATCTGGAATGTTAAGTCCATGAATCAAGGCAAATTGTAAGTGGTCAAACAGGGGATAGGAAGAATGAACATCAACATTCTAGGAATCAGCGAACTAAAATGGACTGGAACAGGTGAATTTAACTCAGATGACCATTATATCTACTACTGTGGGCAGGAATACCTTAGAAGAAATGGAGTAGCCATCATAGTCAACGAAAGAGTCTGAAATGCTGTACTTGGATGCAGTCTCAAAAATGACTGAATGATCTCTGTTCATTTCCAAGGCAAACCATTCAATATTACGATAATCCAAGTCTATGCCCCGACCAGTAACACTGAAGAAGGTGAAGTTGAATGGATCTATGAAGATCTACAAGACCTTCTAGAACCAACACCCAAAAAAGATGTACTTTTCATTATAAGGCACTGGAATGCAAAAGTAGGAAGTCAAGAAACACCTGGCTGCTCCTGCTGCTGCTGCTGCTAAGTCGCTTCAGTTGTGTCTGACTCTGTGCGACTCCATAGATGGCAGCTACCAGGCTCCCCCGTCCCTGGGATTCCAGGAAAGAACACTGGAGTGGGTTGCCATTTCCTTCTCCAATGCATGAAAGTGAAAAGTGAAAGTGACATTTCTCAGTTTTGTCTGACTCTTAGCGACCGCGTGGACTGCACCTACCAGGCTCCTCCATCCATGGGATTTTCCAGGCCAGAGTACTGGAGAGGGGTGCCATTGCCTTCTTCAAAGAAACACCTGAAGTAACAGGCAAATTTGGCCTTGGAGTAAAGAATGAAGAAGGGCAAAGGCTAATAGAGTTCTGCCAAGAGAACACACTGGTCATAGCAAACACCCTCTTCCAACAACACAAGAGAAGACCTTACACATGGACATCACCAGATGGTCAATACTGAAATCAGACGGATTATATTCTTTGCAGCTAAAGATGGAGACGCTCTATACAGTTAGCAAAAACAAGACCAGGAACTGACTGTGGCTCAGATCATGAACTCCTTATTTCCAAATTCAGACTTAAAATGAAGAAAGTAAGGAAAACCACTAGACCATTCTGGCATGACCTAAATCAAATCCCTTATGATTATACAGTGGAAGTGAGAAATAGATTTAAGGGACTAGATCTGATAGACAGAGTGCTTGATGAACTATGGATGGAAGTTCGTGACATTGTACAGGAGGAATCAAGACCATCCCCAAGAAAAAGAAACACAAAAAAGCAAAATGGCTGTCTGAGGAGGCATTAAAAATAGCTGTGAAAAGAAGAGAAGCAAAAAGCAAAGGAGAAAAGGAAAGATATAGCCATTTGAATGCAGAGGTCCAAAGAATAGCAAGGGGAAATAAGAAAGCCTTCCTCAGCAAGCAATGCAAAGAAATAGAGGAAAACAATAGAATGGGAAAGACTAGAGATCTCTTCAAGAAAATTAGAGGTACCAGGGAACATTTCATGCAAAGATGGGCACAATAAAGGACAGAAATGGTATGAACCTAACAGAAGCAGACGATATTAAGAAGAGGTGGCAAGAAAACACAGAAGAACTGTACAAAAAGATCTTCATGACCCAGATCATGACAGTGGTGTGATCACTCACCTAGAGGCAGACATCCTGGAATGTGAAGTCAAGTGGGCCTTGGAAAGCATCACTATGAACAAAGCTAGTGGAGGTGATGGAATTCCAGTTGAGCTATTTCAAATCCTGAAAGATGATGCTGTGAAAGTGCTGCACTCAATATGCCAGCAAATTTGGAAAACTCAGCAGTGGCCACAGGACTTGTAAAGGTCAGTTTTCATACCAATCCCAAAGAAAGACAATGCCAAAGAATGCTCAAACTACTGCACAATTGCACTCATCTCACACGCTAGTAAAGTCATGCTCAAAATTCTCCAAACCCGGCTTCACCAATACATGAACTGTGAACTTCCAGATGTTCAAGCTGGCTTTTGAAAAGGCAGAGGAACCAGAGATCAAATTGCCACCATCCATTGAATCATCAAAAAAGCAAGAGAGTTCCAGAAAAACATCGATTTGGCTTTATTGACTATGCCAAAGCCTTTGACTGTGTGGATCACAGAAAACTGTGGAAAATTCTGAAAGAGATGGGAATACCAGACCACCTGACCTGCCTCTTGAGAAACTTGTATGTAGGTCAGGAAGCAACAGTTAAAACTGGGCATGGAACAACAGTCTGGTTCCAAATAGGAAAAGGAGTATGTCAAGGCTGTGTATTGTCACCCTGCTTATTTAACTTATGTGCAGAGTACATCATGAGAAACGCTGGGCTGGAAGAAGCACAAGCTGGAATCAAGATTGCTGGGAGAAATATCAATAACCTCAGATGTACAGATGACACCACCCTTATGGCAGAAAGCCAAGAAGAACTAAAGAACCTCTTGATGAAAGTGAAAGAAGAGAGTGAAAAAGTTGGCTTAAAGCTCAACAATCAGGAAACTAAGATCATGGCATCCAGTCCCATCACTTCATGGGAAATAGATGGGGAAACAGTGGAAACAGTGGCTTACTTTATTTTGGGGTACTCCAAAATCACTGCAGATGGTGTTTGCAGCCATGAAATTAAAAGACGCTTATTCCTTGGAAGGAAAGTTATGACCAACCTAGACAGAATATTAAAAAGCAGAGATATTACTTTGTCAACAAAGGTCCATTTAGTCAAGGCTGTGGTTTTTCCAGTGCTCATATGTATGTGAGAGTTGGACTATAAAGAAAGCTGAGCACCGAAAATTGATGCTTTTGAACTGTGGTGCTGGAGAAGACTCTTGAGAATCCTTTGGACTGCAAAGAGATCCAACCAGTCCATCCTAAAGTAGATCAGTCCTGGATGTTCATTGGAAGGACTGATGTTGAAGCTGAAACTCCTATACTTTGGCCACCTGATGAGAAGAGCTGACTATTGGAAAAGACCCTGATGATGGGAAAGTTTGAGGGCAGGAGATGGTTGGATGGCATCACCCACTCAATGGACATGGGTTTGGGTGGACTCTGGGAGTTGGTGATGGACAGGAAGGCCTGGTGTGCTGCAGTTCATGGGGTTGCAATGAGTCCAACATGACTGAGGGACTGAACTGAACTGAAGGCTTTAGAAAGGAGAAAGACAAGTAATGTTTACATTTAATGTTGCCTGACACTTATATCATTATCTTATTTAATCCTCATAGCCCTGAATGGAATAAGAACAAGTTTGTGAAAACTGTGATAGGAAATAAGATGGGTAAATATATCAAGCTCCATTCTTACTATGAAAAAGCACTGAACTGACACTCCAGAACCTGGCTTGATTTCCCAGTGGGTGTGTGCTTAGTTGCTCAGTCATGTCTGATTCTTTGTGACCCCATGAACTGCAGCCCTCCAGGCTCCTCTGTCCATTGGAATTCTCCAGGCAAGAATACTAGAGTGGGTTGCTGACTGCCCTCCTCCAGGGGATCTTCCCAACCCAGGGATCAAATCCAGGTCTCCCGCATTGCAGGCAGATTCTTTACTGTCTGAGCCACCAGCAAAGCCCAAGAATACTGAAGTGTGTAGCCTGTCCCTGCTGCAGAGGATCTTCCCAACCCAGGAAGTGAACCGGCATCTCCTGCATTGCAGGCAGATTCTCTACCAACTCGATTGCCAGGGAAGCCCTGATTTTGCAGATGTGCTACTAAACTGCAGCTAAGGTCCAAGAACCTTCTCAGAACTTCAGTCTCTACACCTATAACATGAAGGTTGGTGAACAAGAACTTGAAAAACTCTTCCAGAAGAAACAATCCATGTTTCCTTATCTATAATATTTCAATCCAAAGTCAATAGAGATGACAAAAGCTTTTAAGAGAAAATTAAAATGGGAATGGGCTTTTTTGCTTTACAGCCTTTTCTTTAAAACATGATTAAAGAGATAACATGGGTTTCATTACATTCAATTAGTAATTGTAAGCTTAGGAAATAAAAAAGAGAATAGGGAATGATTAACCTTAATCTATTGATTTCATTTTAGTTTAACATACGTCTCTATTTACGGGAGGAAACTAATTAAAACCACCAGAAATGGTTCACATATGAAATGGTGGCAGAAGAATAGCTGTATGTGACTGTAGATACAGTGAATAAAAAATAAAAATGAAAGAAAAGTGCGGTGTTTTTAATGAAGCTGATCAGTGTTTTATATGTCAACTTGTTATGAGTCATTTCACAATCTAGAAATCAAGAAAAGGATTGCATGTACTGTTTTGACACTGACTCCTCTTGTTCATAGTTTGATGAAGGCCTGGCTGATAGGATGCCTTTGTTAATCTCATTTTCTTCCTTTAGTGTCTATGTTATTAATAGCTATGTCAATGCTGATGCTAATATGGAGACAGAACAAAAAAATTCCCAATTTTAATAGTTTGGAGGCAAGTAAGAAATGCAGTTGAATGGTTAGAATACCGACCTGGGAGTTACCTACTTTGACTTCATTACTCACCTATTCTAAGATGACATGTCACTTTTCAGCGTGTACATGTATCCCTTTATAAGACACTTAGCTCTAAGTGCTTTTTAAGGCATTTTGCGGAAGATGCTAAGACGGGGTGCAGGGGTAATCTATTACTTACTTTCCCTTCACCATTTTTAACCCTAGCTCTTCCTTTTCAAGCCCAGCTTAAATCTTACCTTCTCCACTGAACTTGCACCATTAAACCACAAACCACAATCAGGTTCTTAGTGATAACGAATACTATTGATCATCTATTTTGTGCCTGCCACTGCACTAATAATGTTAACTGCATTGTCACTTTTATTCTCAAATGATGAATGAAAGTAACAAGCATTTTCTTTATTTTATAGGAGAACAAACTGGGTTTAAGGGACTTGTCTGAGATTCAGTTCAGTTCAGTTCAGTCGCTCAGTCGTGTCCGACTCTCCGCCACCCCATGAATCACAGCACGCCAGGCCTCCCTGTCCATCACCAACTCCTGGAGTTCACTCAAACTCATGTCCACAGAGTCGGTGATGCCATCCAGCCATCTCATTCTCCGTCATCCCCTTCTCCTCCCGCCCCCAACCTTTCCCAGCATCAGAGTCTTTTCCAGTGAGTCAACTCATCGCATGAGGTGGCCAAAGTATTGCAGTTTCAGCTTTAGCATCAGTCCCTCCAATGAACATCCAGGATTGATCTCCTCTAGAATGGACTGGTTGGATCTCCTTGCAGTATAAGGGACTCTCAAGATTCTTCTCCAACACCACAGTTCAAAAGCATCGATTCTTCGGCGATCAGCTTTCTTCACAGTCCAACTCTCACATCCATACATGATCACGGGAAAAACCATTGCCTTGACTAGACGGACCTTGGTTGGCAAAGTAATGTCTCTGCTTTTTAATATACTATCAAGGTTGGTCATAACTTTCCTTCCAAGGAGCAAGCGTCTTTTAATTTCATGGCTGCAATCAGCATAGCTGGTAAATTTAAAAGCTGGGATTTTTATGTTTGACTTGCACATTTTGTGCTCCTATTGTATTATGTTTTTGAAATCCCATTCTGAGAATTATTGTAGAAGTTGAGCTTTATACTTATAATACAGCATTTAATTATACGGTGTTTCATTTTATCTCTAGATATTTTTGATTTATGTATTTCCTGCTGTAGCCAATATCTGTCATTCACTAACCCTAAAATCAGTGTGTAGAAGAAGGAGGAGGCAGGAGCAGGAGGAGGAGGAGAGAGATAAAGCGAAGGAGAAGCAAAGGAGGGAGAGAGATAAGGAAGGGAAGGAGAGAAAGAGAGGAGACTCCTCTTGTCACTAGGGTGAGATGTGCGGCTTAGGTCCTATCCATCACACGGACCAACTGAAGACATTGATTCAAAACCGACAAACATGAGAGAAAAGACAAGGTGTGAGCATCCATTTTTAATATTGCAAATCTCAGCAGAGATAGTGTAGTTATGAAGCCTGCTGCTAGGATAGTGGCATCTTGATTTCACCACTTATGATGGATGGTGCTGGTAGCAGTGGCTCTCTTTAGGATGGCAAGTTTTGCAGTGTGCTTCTCAGTCATTTCTTCAAACTCAGAGTATGTGTCTTCAACCTCCTAACAGTTTGGAGAATTTTTAAGCCTGCAATCCATTTCTTTCTGCTTAAAGGAGCTAACTTGGATTTTGGTTATCTGCAAATAACTCTGATCAATAACTTATCAGTTAATTTTAGATCCTGCATTAGTTATCTACTACTATACAGTATATTTCTTCAAAATGTAATGCCTTAAAACAATACACATGTATCACTTCACAAGTTATTTGTGTCAGGAATATGAGCATGGCTTATGTGGATCCTTTGATTCAGGCTTGCATTCAAGCTATTGGCCCAAAAGTCTGAGGTCTCATCTAAAGGTTTAGCTGGGAAAAGAATCCTCCTCCGAGCTCTCTCAGCAATTATTGACAGCATTGTTTTCTATAGATTGTTGAAATATAGGCCTCTGCTCCTTGCTGGTTGTAGGCTGAATGCTGCTCTGGGTTCCTGGCCACACAGGCCCCTTCTAGATGGGATCTTGCTTCACTGTAATGTGCAAGCAAGAAAGCAATGGAGACAGTTGGCTTGTAAGACAGAAGTTATAATCTTTTATAACTTAATCATAGATATGACTTTCTATTACCTTTGTCAAATTCTGCCGAAATCAAGTCACACACAAAGAAAGGTGAGTATTACATAAAGACATAAATACCAGAAGGCAAGCGATGGTGAATTTTGTAGTTCAATTTGGCTAGGCCAAAGAACCCAACACTTGGTCAAACACCAATGAAATTAACATTGAAATAGACTTTGAGTAAAGCAGATTATTTCGTATTATTTGGCTGGACCTCACCTCAACAGTTGAAGGTCTTAAGAAGAAAAGACTGTAATGCCCAAGGAAGAGGATTTTTGCCTCTAGACTACCTTTCAACTCATTATAACATCAGCCCTTCTCTGGGTCTCAAGCCTGCTGGCTTGCCCTCCAAATTTCAGACCTGCCAGCCTCCCTACTGGCCAAGTCCTTAAAATAAATTTCTCTTTTTATGTATTCACATCCTATTAGTTCTGTTTCTCTACAGAATCCTGATTTATTCAGTAGGGTTTATTAGAGGCCATCTTAAAAGTCTGCCTTCAGTTTCAGAAGAAAAATAATAGTGTTTTAATAAATGGTACAAAGAACATTTATTAAATAAAAATTTTTTAAAAATGTTAGCAATAAGCATTTGGTAATCAGTTTAAAATAAATATACCTATATTCAATATCGTTTATTTTAGATTACACAGGAAAAATAATTCATGTTGTATTAAATAAGCTCCTCATAAACTTGAAAAAAAAAAGAAAAATAATTGTGTTTTATCTTAAAAAATACCCTTCCTTCCAAAAAACTATTAAAACGTACTCATGGAACCAGCAGCAAGGGGACTTTTGAGAACATCTAGTCTAATCCTATTATCTTATAAAGGTGGCAATGAAGAGTAAGATTATGTAATGATTATTCAGTGCTATTTAGAAACAAAACCAAGGCAAGAACTCAGTTTTCTCTCTTAATGCCCTTACCATTGCCCCATAGTGAAAGTTGCTCAGTCGTGTCTGACTCTTGCGACCCCATGGACTATACAGTCTGTGCAATTCTCCAGGTCAGAATACTAGAGTGTATAGCCTAACCCTTCTCCAGCAGATCTTCATGACCCAGGAATCAAACTGGGGGTCTCCTGCATTGTAGGCAGATTCTTTACCAACTAAGCTATCAGGAAAGCCCACCAATGCCCCATAAATTCTGCCACGTTGAAAGTTGAGAATTGCGCTAGTGGCCTGAAGACTGATTATAGGGAAGTAAAATCTTCAGGGGCAGCTGGGTTGTTCTTCCCTTCAGTGGCTCTTCCTGTGGTGGGTAATGGTGCCACCTCACCCTCTAACCCAGATTCCTTAATGATCAATGGCATGCATGGCCCAGATGGCAGGCTGGGTCATGGATCCTGCCAGTGGCTATGGAACAGAGCAAAACTAACTGGCCAAGAGGGGATTAAACCCTTGACCTTGGCCTCATTAGTGTTGAGCTCTAACCAACTGTTAGACATGCATCATATCATTTGTCTTTAAAACTGTGTTTGAATCTGCTATATTACACTCTCATTAACATCTGGTAGCTGGGAGCAATTTAATTGATTTCTCCAGTTCTTTTTATCAGTGCAGAATGTTGATGAGTAAGAACATGAAAATAAATAAAGAAATAAACTTGCATTTAGAAAATATTTAACTTAAAATGGACCAAAGAAACACCTGAAATATAAATTAGGATAATAAGAGTCACTGCGATAGATTTTCTTGTTTACTATTATTTACACGTGGAGGGACATCTCAGAATGAATGTCAAACATTGCACTCAAACTGGTTGTTCATGATTTGAGGCAATTTGTGGAGATTAAAATCTTGGGTTTTCTAATGCACATCAACAATAAATCCTGTTGCTTCTTCCTGTCCAGCCTGGTAAAAATCAATGCTTTCAGGTAAGCAGTGTTGATTACAAATTTTTTGAGCAGTTATTTTAAAACGACATCCAAGCTCAAGTGAGAGTTGACTTAAAGTCATTTAATCAAGGATATTAAATTAAAGGATCACTCTGCCCTGGTGTGATGGGTTGTAGAAGGAAGGAAAATGAACATTAACATGCATTATGCCAGGTGCTTAACGTGCGTCATAGCATTTGATCCTCGCTACAAAGCAAGAGACAGACATCTTTATCCATAGTCTATTGCTCAGAAAACTGAGGGTCAGAGAAGTTCAATAACATTTTCAAGGATACAGAGTTTTCAGCTGCCTGGGGAGCAGAAATGAAACTCAAGTTTATTAACTTCATTGCCCATCTCAAGTTCTCTCTGCCATGTCATATATATTAGATTATATTCAGTGTATAAAAGAAGGCTGGATTCGTAATCTTTCTGTCTTCCCCTCCTCTTCACTTCTTATCTCCCCAAAACATATTCTCCCACTCAGCCTCTCCTACTCTCTCTAACTCTTACCTACACATGCAACACACACACACACACACACACACACACACACACACATGTGCTTGGGACAGAGAGGCCAAAGAACAAGATTAGTGTTTGGGAAGCCAGAACTGCAGTCTTTACTCCATCCATTTCAGACACATCACTAATCTCAGCCTCCTCACTGGTTAATACACTTATTCCCTATAGTCTTGTCTCTTAAAAGGATATAACTGTTTATCATCAAGTATTTTTATACTTTTTATTTCCCAAAGTAAAGTGGGGAATTAATATTATTTAGTTCTTTGGATACCTCAACATCACCAGCAATTTCAAGCCTTTAATTCTACACTGTCCAATACAGTAGCCACTCTGACTGTACGTAGCTACTGAGCAATTGGTATATGGCTAGTCTGACTGAGGAACTAAATTTTAATTTAATTTAAATTTTGAAGTTGAAGCTGGCTCAAAAATACACAAGTTTTATTGTTTCATTAGGAGCAGGATTCACTTTAACCACTGAAATTTTAGCATCAAAATTGAGATGTATAAGATACACACCGGATTTCAAAATCTATGTGAATATAAAAGATCTCATTAACTTACAAGTTGAAAGATTGAAGCAATAATCTTTTACATATACTTAAGTACAACATTATTAAATTAATTTCAACCTGTTTTTCTTTTTAAAAATGTTACTTGCTAGATCAGCAAACTTTTTCCATGAGCTGTCAGATGGAAATAGCTTAGGCTCTGTGGGCCACGTATAGTTTCTATGGCATGGTTTTCTTTACTTTTGTTTTTATTTTTTTAATCTTTGACAATTTTATTCACTAAGGTATGCCAACTGACTCTAACAGTGCCTTACACAAAATAAGTGTTAAAGAATTAATTAGAAGCAGTTAGCTGATAAAATTCAATAGTGGCAATTATCCTAACTCTTTGGATTCTTTCAGTTCAGTTCAGTTCAGTTCAGTCGCTCAGTGGTGTCCGACTCTCTGCGACCCCATGAATCACAGCACGCCAGGCCTCCCTGTCCATCACCAACTCCCGGAGTTCACTCAAACTCATGTCCACAGAGTCGGTGATGCCATCCAGCCATCTCATTCTCTGTTGTCCCCGTCTCCTCCCACCCCCAATCCCTCCCAGCATCAGACTCTTTTCCAGTGAGTCAACTCGTCGCATGAGGTGGCCAAAGTATTGGAGTTTCAGCTTGGAATTCTTACTAGATAGATATTTGAGATAATTTATTTATCTGTGTTTAAAAATTAAAGGAGTGACCCTTCTCATCCTACATCAGATGGTAGAATTGATGCAGGGCTGAGGGTAAAGTGAAATAGTTGTGGCCCACTTATGGGCTTCCCTAGTAGCCCAGACAGTAAAGAATCTGCCTGCAATGCAGACCCAGGTTTGATCACTGGGTTGGGAAGATCACCTGGAGAAAGGACTGGCTACCCACTCTAGTATTCTTACCTGGAAAACCCCATGGACAGAGAAGCCTGGTGGGTTAGAGTTCATGGGGTCACAGCACTGTTGTAATACATCTGTCATTCTAACTTGGGTACTCAGCGGAAAGCCAGGATGCTCTTCTTTGAAACTGACCTAGGCTGAATCCATACCGAGGATTGTCGTCCTCATTCTACAGAGGAGGACATTGAGGTCTAGGGAATTTTAACAGCATTACAAGTCAAATAGCTAGTAAGTGCAAAGTTAGAATAAGGATTCACATCTGCCCACCTCCAAAGCTCATGTATGACACGGCATCATACATTCTCCATAATTAAGACTTTCTTTAGTGTGACTAATGAATTTTCACTGATCCATTCATTTAGCTTACCAATATTCATTGAATGAATATTTGTGCATCCTACAAATAATAGAGATATATCCCCTGTTTCATGTTTAAGCTCATTTTTGAGAAGAGCTTCCCTGGTGGCTCAGACGGTAAAGAATCTGCCTACAATTTGGGAGACCCAGGTTCTATCCCCAGGTTAGGAAAACCCCCTGGAGAATGGAATGGCTGCCCAGTGAAGTATTCTTCCCTGGAGAATTCCAAGACAGAGGAGCCTGGTGGGCCGGTTCATGAGATCACAAAGAGTCAGACACGACTGAGCGACTAACACACTAACACTTGAAAAGGCTTAAATATCTTACCGATTTAATTTATGAGATACAAAATGAAGTGGAGAACTGACAATTATTGGCTTACTTCAATCAATATAGATGGCAAGCTTGATAATTCAGGCTTGATCTTGTTAACCCCAAACTGGCAGAGGTACAAACATTTTATGTTCTCACTTTTTTTCTAATTCAAGATCGTTTATTAGCTTAAGACATAATAAAGTGGTGCTAAAATAGGTACAGAATCAAGCAGTAACAACCGACATTTTAACTAACGTAATAAAGTAATCAATCTTCAGCTAGGCTAGTATGTTAGTCTATTTTCTTTCAGCATGTTTGCTTCGCTGAATGATTATTCACTCTATCAAACTTTTTAGCTATTATTATTATTGTTAATCTTTTTTTGGTAGTAGCCCTCCAAAACTCTCTGACTTTGCTATATATTATAAATGAACCACTTATTATTTTTTTAAAATTTAATAAAGTGTCATTTTAAATCAGTTCTTCTTTAGACTATTTAGCTCTCCATTACCAATCCCTCCTAGAAATTCAAATAAAATGTAAACTGGATATTTTTTATGTTCTTCATTTAAAATCCCAACCTTACTTTTTTTCCCTTAAACATCTCTCTAATTATGCAGTTGGTCTTCTCTTTGGGGGCCCTGGAACATCTTACAACCTCCAAAAAACTTCTCAAGTCTAATAACTATGCATAAATAAAATAGATTAAGAGAAGTCTAGAGGCTTAGGATTCTTCTCTCATTTTATTTTTCTTTTCAATTCATGTGACAAATGACATTATTTTTAGTATGAACTATAAATTTCCACTCTAACTATGTATGTTGTTAGGTTGGGTGTAAAGTGTTTAAGTTTGAGAGTACCTCTTCCCTACAGGAAAATTACAAACACATTTGGGCTGAGGACTCTCAGAGTTGAGGAATAATTCCATTAAGTTTAGAGGTCTTATCATAGTATTTTCAGAACATTAATCCATAAAGAAGCATCTATTTTCCATACTATTATGACTGGTCCAAATCCTTTCCCCCTTGAATTAGAAAAAAAGAAAAGTGAGAATAGTAGGAGAAAAAAAGCCTCCATTCTTCAGAAACTTAGCTGGAAAGTCAGGAAAGTTCTAAAATCACTAAATTTCATGATTTAAAGACTAATTTGGTTTTATCCAAGCTGTGGAATCATTTTCATCAGGAATCAAATAGGTGTCCATAATAATCTGACACAATTGGTATAACGCAACAATTGAATAATGGAATCAGTAATTGAACCAGTTGCTTTTCAATGTGAGTGTGTGTATATACACACATATGTAAGCATGTTAGTTGCTCAGTTGTGTTCAACTTTTTGTGACTCCATGGATTGTAGCCCACCAGGCTCCTCTGTCCATGGAATTCTCCAGGTAAGAATACTGGAGTGGCTTGCCATTTCCTTCTCCAGGGGATCTTTACATATACATTTATATACTGGCTTCCCAGGTGGCTAGTGGTAAAGAACCTGCCTGCCAATGCAGGAAAGATAAGAGACACTAGTTCAATCCTTGGGTCTGAAAGATCCCTTGGAGGAGGGCATGACAACCCACTCCAGTGTTCTTGCCTGGAGAATCCCTTGGACAGAGGAGCCTGGCGGGCTACGGTCCGTAGGGTTGCAAAGAGTTGGACACATGGAAACTATCTAGCACAAGTGGATATTTATATACATATAAACATTTATGTTGATATATATGCATAGATTTTAAAATTAAATTGTGATACATATATATTTATTGTATATGCACATATAAAATGTATACCTTTACCTGAGTATTCAATTATATATATATATGGAGATATATATATATATATATATATATGACTCAGCTGTCTGCAATGTGGGAGATCTGGGTTCAATCCCTGGGTTGGGAAGATCCCCTGGAGAAGGGAAAGGCTGCCCATTCCAGTATTGTGGCCTGGACTGTATAGTGCATGGGGTCGCAAAGAGTTGGACACAACTGAGTAACTTTCACTTTCACTTCCACTTTCACATGTATATACGGAAAGAGAGTTGTAGCAATTTAAATGATATTTTATTTTCATCTACTTTTGCAGTGTAAATGAAGTTTGATAACAATCCTAGTAAACTAGTTGGCCATGAACTTGCTTATTTTTCTTGCATACTTATTAAATTCATATGTTTAAGGAAATATCTTGAATCTTTTAATCCTATTCACCTTTTCTTTTTAATTATAGAGAAAAAATGCTTACAAACATTTTGCAGTGTCAGTTGACATTCTCCATGTAAATGGTCTCTCTTTCTCACATTGAGATGTAAAATGTACTGCTGCTTCCTCTTAAACATATCTGTCAACATCAATATTTTAAGGATATTGAAAAGAGTACAGAGCGGAGTTTCCACTGCACTAAATTTTTTAAATTATATTTACTTACTGAGACTTATTATTGAACTTTTTTATTGGAGGAAATGGCAAACCACTTCAGTATTCTTGCTTGGAAAATCCCATGGACAGAGAAGCCTGGTGAGCTACAGTCCATGGGACCACAAAAGAGTCATACAGGACTCAGCAACTAGGCACACACTCACTGACTAATAGCCTTTAGTTGATCTAGGTTTCTGGGAAACAGAAACATTTGGTAAGCTGGGAAAATAAGTTTTCAATGTCTCCAATGAACAAAATAGGTAGCTGTGCAGGTTGGTATAACATTGGAAGGTATTTTAATCTAATCTTTTCTCTAGAGCATAAAAAAGATCTGAGTTTGAATTCTGGGTCATCCTCTCTTTAACTGGGAAAGTTATTTAGCCTTTCTCAACATTTCTAAACTTCTACAATGTCACTGTGAGGACCAGCACAAATAATCCCATATAAAACATCATCCAATACAGTCCCTGACAAAAAGGAAGCACTGAGTAAATAATAGTTGATATTATTTTTTGTTGCTGTTATTGAGGAAATGTGTGATTACAAAGGTAAGAGTTGACTTCTACATCTTTAAGTATAGAAAATTTCGTTATTTGCTGCAGACAAAGGACTTTATGTATTGTCCTAAGTCAAAGTAGAAATGAAATAAGTTTATTAGAATGGGATTAATTTAATTACAGCACAATTGACTAAGAAAACTGCCTGCACTGTAAAACAGGAACAGGGCTAATTTTGCAGAGCATGGAGAACTCTCTGCCTCTGGTAATTATAAATATAATTCACAAAACTATTTGCCTTTGCATCCTAATAATACTTAACATTTTGTAAGTTGATGGTGTGTGTCCATAAATTTAAGCAGCAGCTTAGTAAAGAAGTAGCACAGATTTTAAAGCAGTGAGCAGTGTGCTGAAGTTGGCGCTAGAGAGAATGAATAATTAAATATTCAGGTATTGTAAGCCTGTTATTAAACCATTGGCAGCTTGAAGTCAACCATAGTAGGACCATTCAAACCATGGGAACTGGAAAATGCTACAAACCTCAGGTTCTCCCCACTTATCCCGAAGACCTGGTTTACCAGTAAACTGCTGATGTGGACATATATAAATGTGTCTTTAATTGCCAGCTTTAACACTAAATGGCTTATAGACTTTAACAAGTTATGTTGTATTTCTCTCCTGCAATTTCATCATCTAGAAAGCAATACAATTACTTTTTTGTCATAAGTTTGCTTTTGATTAAATAATTTTAGTTACATCTAATCTAATACATACATGATCTAATAATACATGATCATCTAATACATACTTTGTAAATGATAACTCATACTAATAAGCAAAAATCATGTAAGACAAAACAATGAAAAGTAGAAATTAAAAGTAAACGAAGAAATTTCAGAAAACAGGGTCTTTTGCCATGTTAACATGCTTCTTTAAGGAAGTGATTCTACATATACAATAGAAATGAGGTGATTCACTCCAGTTTCACTCACCATGAAGAGATTGCTGTGTGATCTTCCACTCTCCTCAGAGCATGAGAAAAAAGAATCAGTTCTACCCGAACTCCTCTCTTGGTGAGCTTGTTGCTCTGGGACTGGCTCATATAAGCTGTCCATAGAGCCTTCCTGCAGTAGAGAGATTTCTGAGTTAAGGAATAGCAGAATGATAATTTTCATTGGAAAGTTGTCTAACCATCTACCCACCTTTACACAGTACCCTATCTAAATGATCTTTTGCACTCTATGGTATGCCAGTGTTCAAAGTGAGCAAGACGGCAAAGAGAGGCATTCTCAGCACTCACTGGAGAGCCAGGAATTAAAATAAAACTCGACGTGTTGGTGAAAGTGAAAGAGTTAGTTGCTCAGTTGTGGCCGACTCTTTGAAACCCCACAGATGTCTGCCAGGCTCCTCTGTTCATGGAAATCTCCAAGCAAGAATATCGGAGTGGGTAGCCATTTCCTTCTCCAGGGGAATCTTCCTGACCCAGGGATCAAACACAGGTCTCCTGCATTGCAGGCAGATTCTTTACTGTCTGAGCCATGAAGGAAGCCGCAAATGAGGCAGTTTCTCAAGAAGCATGATGACAACTTAAAGTTCAAGGTACTAAGAAAAGACCTCTTTGGACACCAATAAACTTCACTGGCTGTAAGGTCATAGTTTTTAGTTATATGCATTCCTCTGATGAGAGTATCAATTAGTACTATGTCCTTGTATAAGAAACACAATCTGTTGTAATTCAGCTTCCTCAACTGTAAAGTTGCAGTTTCATTCACCTTAAAAGGACTCGGGATAAAATTAAATACAGTGTATGCTTTGAAATAGCAAAAATATCTCACAGGTACAATAGAGGCATTAGTATTAATGTTTAAAGTATTTTATTAATAAGTTATATTATTCATTTGTTTTTTTTCCCTTTTATGGAATAATGAATTTTAAAATGTATGGATCTACATGTAAAACTATTGTGAACTCTATGCTTCTTTGTATTTGGGAAGCAAACTTACTGACTAATTGACTTGTTATGATTTTTTCCTTTAAAGATTGAATTGTACTGTGTGGCATCAGCTGGAGACGGTCTTAAGGGAGAGAGGTATACACTCAATATACTGAAAATTTCTAGTCATAGTAACTGATAACGCTGATAATGATGTCATCAATATAAATGTCTGCTGGATTACGAAAAAAGTTTTCTTGCTTGAAACAATGAGTGAGAAATCATAGTATTGTACAACAAATGTTCTCATCTTTAAAAATACATTTTGTTAAGATTCAAACAAAATGAAGATTGAATTGTATTCACATTGTCTACCTTTAAAAATTTCAACCAATAAATTCTGTGCTGCAGTTCCATAATTCAAGCAACTTGAGCTCCAAATGAATTACCAGGAAAATTTAAAAGACCTAGGTTAGGTCCTAAGACATGTGTGCTCTAAATACCTAAACATGTAGGAAAGTCGAAAGCCTAACAGAATCACAAAGTGGTAACTGGAGGTTAAGCTTTGAACTTGTTAAGTGTCTGCCCACAAACAGGCAGCGCTGATGATCCTGGACCTCGTGGTATGATGTGTAATGGTGGGCCTCCACAATAAGCAAGCTCCCTGATGAAATCCAGGGGCTGTAGCAGCACCCACAGCTATGGAAGGAGGCTGAAAAAATCTCCTCCCCAAAGCTGCTGAGGCTCTAGCTTCTAGGAAGCCATAGGCCAGAAAAGTAAAATTCAACAACACAGCCAGCAAACTAGGATCAGAGACAAGCTGCCAACTGATTCAGTGACTGGATCAGTAATAAACCGAGTATCACTCTGGGATGAGATACGTGGACCAGCAATGTAAACCTTGTTTCTAAACTGGGGCCTCAGAAAGACTGGAGATTTTTGCCTCACAGCTAGATGGAGAAAGGCAAAGAGGCCAGGAAGGAGAGAAAAGAGAGAGAGGAGAATGGAGGTGAGAGGGAGAGGAGAGGAAAAGACAGAGACAGAGACGCTTGGAGAGACGCAGAGAGAAAGAGAGTTGTGCTTCAGCAGCAGCCAAAACACACGAAGGGATCAAAAGCTGAGGAAAAGCCCCCTGAATTGAAAGTCTGAAAATAGAGCCATTTCCATTTCCATTCCACTGCATGAATGTAAAATCATAAAACAGGTGAAAAATAATTTAAAGGGAACATTTCCCATCTTCACACAAGCTAAGTAAAAAAGGAATTTTACAATTAAAATAATTAACCTATGATGAAACCAAAACAGGCAGAAACAAAAAATAAAACAAGACATCTTGAAAATAATATAACCACAGACATTTGTATTAAGTAATTAAAAGTTGGGATGAACTTTAGACCTCTCAAAAGAATTAGAAAATGCTGACGAGTTCACCCAGAGTGCATAAAAGATAAACAGAAAACCCATGAATCATTCGGGAAATATGTGGAAGACATATTAAGGCATTACAACATCAGATAGCAAAATACAGTGATAGATTTTTCTTGCCAATCAAGAAAACCAATTTTACTTATAGTTTTAAGAACTCCTAAATGTAATGTTAGGAAAATTAAATTTAATAATGTATTTAAAAATACACCATGATCAGTTACAGGAATACAAGGGTATTTCAACATTTAAACATGCTTAAAGCCCACTCCAGTGTTCTTGCCTGGAGAATCCCATGGACAGAGGAGCCTGGAGGGCTACAGTCCTTGGGGTCGCAAAGAGTCAGACACAACTAAGCGACGGAGAGAGAGAAAAAAAAAATTTATCACTTCAATAAATACTTTAAGGCTTTAAACAACTTATTATTCATCCTTGAGAAAATCTCAGCAAATTGGGAAAACACAGGACTTCCTCAACCTCATTATTTATCAAAAACCTCAAGAAGACTCAATTAGAAGTAATTACATGAATGTTAGAACCAAGACTAGGATGCCTGATATATAGTATTTTTATTTGTCAATGTTATAGGAGAGAAAGAGAGAAGCTGAGAATGGTGGAATTGCTACAGAAGAGGAAAACTTACAGATTATCTACATAAAAAGTCTCAGAAGAAAACACAGATTATTAGAAGCAGGAAGACCAGGGTTCAATTCCTGAGTTGGGAAGATCCTCTGGAGAAGGAAATGGCAACCCATTCCAGTATTCTTGCCTGGAGAATCCATTGACAGAGGAGCTTGGCAGACTATAGTCCATTGGATTGCAAGAGTCAGACACGACTTAGCAACTAAACCACCACCACTTCCTTGCAATATCAATATTTGAAAATCAATAACACATCTATAAATCAGCAAAAACAAATTAGGAAAAAAATCACAATAGCAACCACAATTATTTAGACCACTAGCAATAAAGTTAGCAAAAGATGTACAAGAATTTTTTAGAGAAAATTATAAAACATCTTTAAAGGCCATGAAAGATTAGAATAAGTGGAGAGTTATCCTTGGACTGCAAGGAGCTCCAACCAGTCCATTCTAAAGGAGATCAATCCTGGGTGTTCATTGGAAGGACTGATGCTAAAGCTGAAACTCCAATACTTTGGCCACCTCATGCGTCGAGTTGACTCACTGGAAAAGAGTCTGATGCTAGGAAGGATTGGGGGTGGGAGGAGACGGGGACAACAGAGAATGAGATGGCTGGATGGCATCACCGACTCGATGGACATGAGTTTGAGTGAACTCCGGAAGTTGGTCATGGACAGGGAGGCCTGGCGTGCTGTGATTCATGGGGTCGCAAAGAGTCGGACACGACTGAGCGACTGAACTGAACTGAACTGAACTGAACTGAATACATGTTTGTGGATGGGAGAACTCAACCTCAGAATGAAGTCAATTTCCTCTAAAGGTGTAAAATTTAAATTTATTTTAATCAAACCCCCATCAAAAATTTTCATATAACTTGATAAGATGATTTGGTATATTTATAGAAGCGGAGAGATTTTAAAAGTCCACATTTTGAAGATGAACAAGAAGAGGACATTCTTCGGAGTAAGATATCTGTTGGGCATTAGAATTACCTTAATAGGTATGTAGAACAGTCAAAAAGAAAAGGATGGAGATAAACTAATGGGATAAAATATATAAATCAAATAAAGATAGGGGCAGCATTTCAAATCACTGAAGAAATGGTGCAGGGGAAATTGATTTGTAACCTTACTGGGTTACAAAGTCAAGCTAAACTCAATAACTCTATGATGAGCTCAACAAAAAAATCATCCTGCTTCTAATGAGCAGGTTTTCTAAAAGCCTTATCACCATGTAAAACGCTAAGAAAATTTCTGGATTAAGAGTGGCCCACATAAAAGGATATTCCTGCCTCCCTTTTGAAAAATAGACCCCATTTGGAGTTTATAGATCCAAAATAATAGCAATCACCTTTAATGGATTATTTATAGTATCCTTGGTTAAAAGTGGGTAGTTCATTAAGTTTGGCTTTATATTTCTCTTAAAAACCCCATTTACTAAAAGATTTACAATTTCACCCTACACTTAAGAGAATGTTTTAACTCATTCATTGACTTTCCTAGTGCTAATCTTTATGCAATACTTATTATTTAGCGTCACCTATTTCTTAAAGATTTAAAGGTCAATATGTTTATTTACACTTCCATTTTTTAATTCTGCAATCTCTCCACTAAATAAGTAGTTTTTAATCTATTCTTTAAAATGCTGTGTCCCATATTTTCACATTCACATTTGCGGGCTTCCCTGGTGGCTCAGAGGTTAAAGCATCTGCCTCCAATGCGGGAGACCCGGGGTCGATCCCTGGGTCGGGAAGAGCCCCTGGCGAAGGAAACGGTAACCCGCTCCAGTATTCTTGCCTGGAGAATCCCATTGACGGAGAAGCCTGGTTGGCTACAGTCCACGGGGTCGCATACAGTCGGACGCGACGGAACGGAACAGGCACAGATAAAATGTGTTTTGAATTACTCACCAATTCCTGGCAAAAACTATGACCCCACCCCTTTTTCACAGCTCATAACAGCATGGTAGGGTGTCACGGCACCCTGATAGGGAGCCCATATGCTAAATAACTGTATTTATTTATTTCCCAAGAAGGAATAAAAATACCTAAAGTAGTCTTGATTTTTTTTTTTTTTTTTTTTACCAAGTACCTTGTGGACATTTTCTTATTATAGCAATTAGTTTTAACCACGTATAAACTTCGGAATGCTTACCCACAATAAGTCAGTGTTAGGGTTCAACCTAAGCTAATATGTTTCTGAACAGGCTAGCTTAAAGAGATGGAAAAGAGTTGGCATTCAAACTGAGTACATGAGGCACGGCTTTGAAGCAATCCTTTTTGAGGGCATGCCACCTTCCCTATATTACAGAGAAAGACAATCACACTCATTATATGGTTTTATGTCTTTACTAGCAGGATTACAAAGCATATGCCACGCTATGCTGAACTCTGCTATGTTATAGAAACATTAGCATACTGCTTATAGCACCATTCAGTGTGATTTCAGAACACGGTCGGCTCCGCCGCTACACTGCCTATTTCCATGGTAAGTATATTCCTGTAAACCACCTAGAAGTGAGTGCACAATACCACTTAAATCACCTGAAATGGGATTTCTCCAGTCAGATTTATATGGCACAAAGCAAAGTTGAGCACCGACGGTTATTTTGTAAATTAGGAGTATATAGGCAAGCTGAACTCGATGATTCAGCCTGCCACAACTCACAATTGCATTTTATTTTTCAAGATGCTCTAAGATTAAATCCCTTATCTTGGCTTAAAATGCCTGCTGTTTAGGTATTGCAACTATGTCAGCACCATCTCTAGCAGTTATGTTAATCTTATTTGCAATTTGGAAAGAAAACAAACATCAAAGTAAACCATTTTATTTCCTCAAATGACAGGGATCTCCCATTGACATCTTGAAAAACCAATGAATAGGCATAATACCCTGCTGTAAACACAGATAGAAATGAATAAAATTATTTTTTAAATCCATTTTTAGCATTGGCAGATGGTCACAATTGCAGGTTAGAGTTATAAAATATTTCCAGATCTATGACTACCTGCTAACTTCCACTGATCCACTTCAGGCTAAAGCGAAGAAAAAGCAATAATGTAAAAAAGAATTTGAGAGGTGCCTATTCCCTTGAATGAGTGCATCTGCAGGACTGGATTAATCTGTTATACCTTGCATTTACAGGGCTGTGTAACTCAGAAAGCTGCCTCCATGGTGGTTTAACCAAACCAACATTGAACTGAATCCATTACTCAAACAATAAAGGAGGAATTTTGATTACTCAGAATATCCCAAAGCAAAACCAGTAACCCCAATGCAGCATATTTTGCAAAATAAAAACTCTTGTGCTCAATAATGAAAAGAGGAAAATATTTCCTCAAAAAGACTATCTACATCTCACACTTAGAAATTCAATATAAAATTGTTGAGTAATTAATCATTGTTATAGATAAATATATGCTGTTTTTGTAAATTACTTGCCTCCGCACAGAGTTGGCTTAAGTTCTTTAATGAAAATGTTTCCTTATTTTTCTGATGTAGACTTTCTTATGAAATCCTAAAATGTATTAATATCACCATTTAGGGGGCTTAGGGTAGACCCTAGTTCCAGACTATAAAATAAAATGAGGATATAAATGGTACATGTATTAAAAATCTTACCAGCGAAAAGCAGAAAAGATTCATTTTGGTCAGTTTCCGCTCCTTGTCGCAGTGCCCTCTCTTGGCTTCACAGCTGTTTGGACAGTGCTCCCGGGAGATTACTCCAGAGTAAAATCCTTGCCATAATCCCAGGGATTCACAGACCATTATCAAATGAAATAGGTCTTTGTTGAACACACAATTTTCTAAATTAATGAGGAGCCCTGACTAATAAAAGCAGAGAATGAGACTAACCATGATCTTTGTACACAGATTTCAATGGTGACAATAATATTCCTAAAATCTGGAAGAAAAATGCAGCGAAAACAACCACAGACCTATTTGAGTTAAAAATATGAAGCACGCCCTGGAGAAAATGGCATTCTCCAACATGAAAATAACCTCTTCCCTTGAAAGGGTTGGTTCAAAGCTCAGTACCAGGTGTTCCCCATCACCCATGTCTTCTTCCTCTTCCACTGATTAAAATAATGTTGGACCCCTTATTCTTTTTATGATGGTAAATTATGCATCATTTAAAATTTCCCATTTTAACCACTTTTAAGTGTACAGTTTTGTGGCATTGGGTATACTTGTGTTATTGTGCAAACATCATAGCCATCCATCTCCAGAACATTTCCATCTTATAAAACTGAAATTCTGTACCCATTAAACGCTAACTCTCCTCCATTCCTCCCTGCCCCCAGCCCCTGGTAACCACCATTCTACTTCCTGTTTCTGTGAATTTCACTATTCTAGGAACCTCATTTAAGTGGAATCATGCACTATTTGCCTTTTGTAATTAGCTTCTTTCACCTAGCATAATGTCAAGGCTCACTCATCTTGTAGCATGTAGCATGTATCAGAATTTTTTTTCTGAGTGTAAATAATATTCATTGCATGGATGTGCCACATTTTTTCAACAGAAAAGAGGATGGTTAATTCATTTATTTATTCATTCATTCATTTGTTTTTATCAGAGCATTAGTTGATTTACAAGGGCTTCCCTGGTAGCTCAGTTAGTAAAGAATCTGCCTGAAGTGCAGGAGACCCGGGTTCAATCCCTGAAATGGGAAGATCCCCTGGAGAAGGAAATGGCAAACCACTCCAGTATTCTTGCCTGGAGAATTCCATGGAACGAGGAGCCTGGTATTCTACAGTTCATGGGTTGCAAAGAGTTGGGCACAATTGAGCAACTAACATTGCTGTCTTAGTTTCAGGTATGCAGAAGAGTGTATCAGTTATACATATATATATATATACTTTTTTAGATTCTTTTCCAATATAGGTCATTACGGAGTATTAAGTAGAGTTCCCTGAGGTATATGCTGCTGCTAAGTCTCTTCAGTCATGTCCGACTCTGTGCGACCCAATAGACGGAAGCCCACCAGGCTCCCTCATCCCTGGGATTCTCCAGGCAAGAACACTGGAGTGCCATTTCCTTCTCCAATGCATGAAAGTGAAAAGTGAAAGGGAAGTTGCTCAGTTGTGTCCGACTCTTCGCAACCCCATGAACTGCAGCCTACCAGGCTCCACCATCGATGGGGTTTTCCAGGAAAGAGTACTGGAGTGGGGTACCATAGCCTTCTCCTCCCTGAGGTATATAGTAGGTCTTTATTAGTTATCTATTTTATTTATGTGTGTATATGTCAATCCCATCTCCCAATTTATTCCTCCCCACCCCAGATGTATGTATCACAATTTGTTTAATCATTTAGGTTGATGGACACTTTGGTTACTTTTCACTTCAGTTCAGTTCAGTCGCTCAGTAGTGTCCAACTCTTTGCGACCCTATGAATCACAGCATACCAGGCCTCCCTGTCCATCACCAACTCCTGGAGCTCACTCAAACTCATGTCCATTGAGTTGGTGATGCCATCCAGCCATCTCATCCTCTGTTGTCCCCGTCTCCTACCACCTCCAATCCCTCCCAGCATCAGACTCTTTTCCAGTGAGTCAACTCATCTCACGAGGTGGCCAAAGGATTGTAGTTTCAGCTTTAGCATAAGTCCTTCCAATGAACACCCAGGATTGATCTCCTTTAGAATGGACTGGATTGACCTCCGTGCAGCCCAAGGGACTCTCAAGAGTCTTCTCCAGCACCATAGTTTAAAAGCATCAATTCTTCGGCGATCAGCTTTCTTCACAGTCCAAATCTCACATCCATACATGACCACAGGAAAAACCATAGCCTTGACTAGACGGACCTTGGTTGGCAAAGTAATGTTTCTGCTTTTTAATATGCTATCTAGGTTGGTCATAACTTTCCTTCCAAGGAGCAAGCGTCTTTTAATTTCCTGGCTGCAGTCAGCATCTGCAGTGATTTTGGAGCCCAAAAAAAATAAAGTCTGACACTGTTTCCCCATATATTTCCCATGAAGTGATGGGACCAGATGCCATGATCTTCGTTTTCTGAATGTTGAGCTTCAAGCCAGCCTTTTCACTCTCCTCTTTCACTTTCATCAAGAGGCCTTTGAGTTCCTCTTCACTTTCTGCCATAAGAGTGGTGTCATCTGCATATCTGAGGTTATTGATATTTCTTCCGGCAATCTTGATTCAGGCTTGTGCTTCCTCCAGCCCAGCGTTTCTCATAATGTACTCTGCATATAAGTTAAATAAACAGGGTGACAATATACAACCCTGACGTGCTCCTTTTCCTATTTGGAACCATACTGTTGTTTCATGTCCAGTTCTAAATGTTGCTTCCTGACCTGCATACAGGTTTCTCAAGAGGCAGGTTAGATGGTCTGATATTCCCATCTCTTTCAGAATGTTCCACAGTTTATTGTGATCCACACAGTCAAAGGCTTTGGCATAGTCAATGAAGCAGAAATAGATGTTTTTCTGGAACTCTCTTGCTTTCTCCATGATCCAGCGGATGTTGGCATTTTGATCTCTGGTTCCTCTGCCCTTTCTAAAACCTGCTGGAACATCTGGAAGTTCACGGTTCACATATTGCTGAAGCCTGGCTTGAAGAATTTTGAGCATGACTTTACTTGCGTGTGAGATGAGTGCAATTGTGCGGTAGTTTGAGCATTCTTTGACATTCCCTTTCTTTGGGATTGGAATGAAAACTGACCTTTTCCAGTCCTGTGGCCACTGCTGAGTTTTCCAAATTTGCTGGCATATTGAGTGCAGCATTTTCACAGCATCATCTTTCAGGATTTGAAATAGCTCAATTGGAATTCCATCACCTCCACTAGCTTTGTTCGTAGTGATGCTCTCTAAGGCCCACTTGACTTCCCATTCCAAGATGTCTGGTTCCAGGTAAGTGATCATGCCATTGTGACTTTTACCTTGTGTCTATTGTGAACAATGCTGCTTTGAATATGAGCATACATAAATCTATATGCATCCCTGATGTCAATTCTTTTGACTGTTTACACAAAAGTAGAATTCCTGCAAAGTTAAATTTAGATCTTGCAAATGTGCTTTTACTTCAGCTGGCTTTGGATTTATTTTTCCTTTAAATCATATTTATTTCTAGTTCCCCACTGGAAATGGCATCTATAGTTGTCCCTTGTCCTTTAATTAGGAATACCTGGGGAGTTGCATAGTAAACTTCAACTTTGGAGTGTTATTATCTAAGAATATTTTGAGTTCTATGTAATAGACTACAGGACAGACTGCATACTCATGACTAAGAGCTATTCTTCTCATATAAATGTTGGTCTGTTCATTCACAGTTGTTGACATTGATGCAGAGCACTGCCTTTGACTGTGTGGATCACAATAAACAGTGGAAAATTCTGAAAGAGATGGGAATACCAGACCACCTGACCTGCCTCTTGAGAAACCTGTATACAGGTCAGGAAGCAACAGTTAGAACTGGACAGGGAACAACAGACTGGTTCCAAATAGGAAAAGGAGCACATCAAAACTGTATATTGTCACCTTGCTTATTTAACTTATATGCAGAGTACATCATGAGAAACTCTGGGCTGGAAGAAGCACAAGCTGGAATCAAGATTGCCGGGAGAAATATCAATAACCTCAGATATGCAGATGACACCACCCTTATGGAAGAAAGTGAAGAAGAATTAAAGAGCCTATTGATGGAAGTGAAAGAGGAGAGTGAAAAAGTTGGCTTTAAGCTCAACATTCAGATCATGGCATCCAGTCCCATCACTTTACGGCAAATAGATGGGGAAACAGTGGCTGACTTTATTTTTCTTGGCTCCAAAATCACTGCAGATGCTGATTGCAGCCATGAAATTAAAAGATGCTTATTCCTTGAAAGGAAAGCTATGATCAACCTAGCTAGCATATTAAAAAGTAGAGACATTACTTTGCCAAACAAGGTCTGTCTAGTCAAGGCTATGGTTTTTCCAATAGACATATATGGATGTGAGAGTTGGACTACAAAGAAAGCTGAGCACTGAAGAATTGCTGTTTTCGAACTGTGGTGTTGGAGAAGACTCTTGAGAGTCCCTTGGACTGCAAATAGATCCAAGCAGTCCAACCTAAAGGAGATCAGTCCTGGGTGTTCATTGGAAGGACTGATGTTGAAGCTGAAACTCCAATATTTTGGCCACCTAATGTGAAGAGTTGACTCATTGGAAAAGACCCTGATGCTTGGAGGGATTGGGGGCAGGAGGAGAAGGGGATGACAGGGAATGAGATGGTTGGATGATATCACTGACTCGATGGACATGAGTTTGAGTGAACTCCGGGAGTTGGTGAGGGACAGGGAAGCCTGGTGTGCTGCGATTCATGGGATCGCAAAGAGTTGGACATGACTGATCAACTAAACTGAATGTGAAGAGTTGACTCATTAGAAAAGACCCTGATGCTAGGAAAGATTGAGGGCAGAAAGAGAAGGGGACAACAGAGGATGAGATTGTTGGATGGCATCACCGACTCAATGGACATGGGTTTGGGTGGACTCCGGGAGTTGGTGATGGACAGGGAAGCCTGGCGTGCTGCGGTTCATGGAGTCGCAAAGAGTCGGACATGACTGAGCAAGTGAACTGAATTGAACTGAAATGATGCAGAGATCAGTGAGGTCAGAGTCATGGCCATAGGCCACAGTTCCCTTGCCTTTCCCTTCAAGGTCTGAATCTGAATGTAGAAGCTCAAAGCATGAAGCTCTCACACTTTTAGATGAAGGCATCAGACGCCATAGGCACGAGATTCAAGTAGACCTCTGTTTTTGAATCCTTTTTTATGATCCTCCCTAGAGTTTGGCATCCCTGTCAGTTCAGTTCAGTTCAATCCCTCAGTCATATCCGACTGTTTGTGACCCCATGATTCACAGCACGCCAGGCCTCCCTGTCCATCACCAACTCCCGGAGTTCACTCAAACTCATGTCCATCGAGTCGGTGATGCCATCCAGCCATCTCATCCTCTGTCATCCCCTTCTCCTCCTGCCACCAATCCCTCCCAGCATCAGAGTCTTTACGAGTGAGTCAGCTCTTCGCATGAGGTGGCCAAAGTATTAGAGTTTCAGCTTTAGCATCAGTTCTTCCAATGAACCCCCAGGACTGATCTCCTTGAGTATGGACAGGTTGGATCTCCTTGCAGTCCAAGTGACTCTCAAGAGTCTTCTCCAGCACCACAGTTCAAAAGCATCAATTGTTCTGCGCTCAGTTTTCTTTATAGTCCAACTCTCACATCCATACATGATCATGGGAAAAACCATAGCCTTGACTAGACGGACATTTATTGGCAAAGTAACGTCTGTGCTTTTTAATATGCTATCTAGGTTGGTCATAACTTTCCTTCCAAGGAGTAAGCGTCTTTTAATTTCCTGGCTGCAATCAGCATCTGCAGTGATTTTGGAGCCCAAAAAAATAAAGTCTGACACTGTTTCCCCATCTATTTCCCATGAAGTGATGGGACCAGATGCCATGATCTTCGTTTTCTGAATGTTGAGCTTCAAGCCAACCTTTTCACTCTCCTCTTTCACTTTCATCAAGAGGCCTTTGAGTTCCTCTTCACTTTCTGCCATAAGAGTGGTGTCATCTGCATATCTGAGGTTATTGATATTTCTCCTGGCAATCTTGATTCCAGCTTGTGCTTCTTCCAGCCCAGCGTTTCTCATGATGTACTCTGCATATAAGTTAAACAAGCAGGGTGACAATATACAACCCTGACGTACTCCTTTTACTATTTGGAACCATACTGTTGTTCCACGTCCAGTTCTAACTCTTCCTTCCTGACCTGCATACAGGTTTCTCAAGAGGCAAGTCAGGTGGTCTGATATTCCCATCTCTTTCAGAATGTTCCACAGTTTATTGTGATCCACACAGTCAAAGGCTTTGGCATAGTCAATGAAGCAGAAATAGATGTTTTTCTGGAACTCTCTTGCTTTCTCCATGATCCAGCGGATGTTGGCAATTTGATCTCTGGTTCCTCTGTCTTTTCTAAAACCTGCTGGAACATCTGGAAGTTCATGGCTCACATATTGCTGAAACCTGGCTTTGAGAATTTTGAGCATGACTTTACTAACATGTGAGATGAGTGCAGTTGTGCAGTAGTTTGAGCATTCTTTGGCATTCCCTTTCTTTGGGATTGGAATGAAGACTGATCTTTTCCAGTCCTGTGGCCACTGCTGAGTTTTCCAAGTTTGCTGGCATATTGAGTGAAGCACTTTCACAGCATCATCTTTCAGGATTTGAAATAGCTCAATTGGAATTCCATCACCTCCACTAGCTTTGTTCGTAGTGATGCTCTCTAAGGCCCACTTGACTTCACATTCCAAGCTGTCTGGCTCCAGGTGAGTGATCACGCCATCGTGATTATCTTCGTCATGAAGATCTTTTTTGTACAGTTCTTCTGTGTATTCTTGCCACCTCTTCTTAATATCTTCTGCTTCTGTTAGGTCCATACCATTTCTGTCCTTTATTGAGCCCATCTTTGCATGAAATGTTCCCTTGATATCTCTAATTTTCTTGAAGAGATCTCTTGTTTTTCCTATTCTGTTGTTTTCCTCTATTTCTTTGCATTGATCGCTGAGGAAGGCTTTCTTATCTCTCCTGGCTGTTCTTTGGAACTCTGCATTCAGATGCTTATATCTTTCCTTTTCTCCTTTGCTTTTCACACCTATTTGTAAGGCCTCCTCAGACAGCCTTTTTGCTTTTTTGCATTTCTTTTCCATGGGGATGGTCTTGGTCCCTGTCTCCTGTACAATGTCACGAACCTCCGTCCAGAGTTCATCAGGCACTCTATCTATTGGATCTAGTTCCTTAAATCTATTTCTTACTTCCACTGTATAATCATAAGGGATTTGATTTAGGTCATATCTGAATGGTCTAGTGGTTTTCCCTACTTTCTTCAATTTCAGTCTGAATTTGGCAATAAGGAGTTCATGATCTGAGCCACAGTCAGCTCCTGGTCTTGTTTTTGCTGACTGTATAGAGCTTCTCCATCTTTGGCTGCAAAGAATATAATCAGTCTGATTTCGGTGTTGACCATCTGGTGATGTCCATGTGTGGAGTCTTCTCTTGTGTTGTTGGAAGAGGGTTTTTGCTATGACCAGTGCGTTCTCTTGACAAAACTCTATTAGCTCTGCCCTGCTTCATTCCGTGCTCCAAGGCCAAATTTGCCTGTTACTCCAGGTGTCTGTTGACTTCCTACTTTTGCATCCCATTCCCCTATAATGAAAAGGACATCTTTTTTGGGTGTTAGTTCTAAAAGGTCTTGTAGGTCCTCATAGAATCGTTCAACTTCGGCTTCTTCAGCATTACTGGTTGGGGCATAGGCTTGCATTACTGTAATATTGAATGGTTTGCCTTGGAAACGAACAGAAATCATTCTGTCGTTTTTAAGATTGTATCCAAGTACTGCATTTCGGACTCTTTTGTTGACCATGATGGCTACTCCATTTCTTAAGGGATTCCTGCCCACAGTGGTAGATATAATGGTCATCTGAGTTAAATTCACCCATTCTAGTCCATTTTAGTTCACCGCATCCCTGTAAGTTATACTATTTGTTCACGCTTTCTCAAATTAGTACTTTTGGGGAGTATTATTTAAGGTATATTTTGAGACGATGTAATATTAAAATTTAATCAAAACCAGATGAAACTAGGACTTTGAGTCTCTTCCTTAAGGTCTCTCTTAGAAGCTATAACACTACTTCAAGTGCCAATATTTTTAAAATTTGTTTATGAAATTTTCACACATCCCCCAAAGTAGAGTTCAATAATCCCTTCATATTTCCATCATCTATGTGCAAAAACCATCAAGATACCCCATTTTATCCTTCTCATTATTCTTTCCTGCCAAAGTATTTTAAACCCCAGACACAATGTCATTTCACTCCTACATACCTTCACTTTGTGTCTCTAAAATGTTTTTTGACAGTTTCTTAATCTAAGGGTGATTGCTACACCTAAAAATTATTCCACAATAACTTGAGATACCTTCTTGTGTCACACCTGCCTTGGAAAGAGACAGTCTCTTTTTCAATCTCTAGACTATGAGCTGAGGCTGGAACTTGATACATAGAACATGGTAGCGGCATCATTGTGCTAGATCTAAGCCTTGGCTTTAAGAGACTGCCAACTCCCCCTTCCTTCTTCTTTGAACCCAGCTGTCCTATTGTGAGGAAGCTCAAGCAGCACATGAGAGACCTGCATGAAGCAACACTGAAGGCTCCTGTGAAAGCCCCAGCCTCTCTTCAAGCTAGCAGGCAGCTCCAGTATGCTAGCCCTATGACCAAGGCTGTCTGGGGAGCAAGGCCCAGGTCCCTGGTGTGCCTCTTTAACTATGCCAGGTGGAGCAGAGAGCTGTCCCTCAAGAGAGCTGATCGAGTTACAAAATTGTGAGGAAATAAATTATTGGGTTTTTTTAAGCCTCAAAGTTCTGGGTGGTTTTTCTTGTGACAAGATAACCAAAGCACTTTTCATAATTAAATTCCCCAATGATCTTTTTAAAAAAATAATAATAATTTTCATTTGCTCCATTTGAGTCAAGATACAAACAAGGATCACATGTCACATTTGGTTGTCATGTCTGGCGAGTTTCTTTAATCTTCCTACTAATTTCTCTGTTTGTCTGACTCTCTCTGTCTCTATCTTTTTCTATTTCTCTTTTTCGTCCTTGCCATTAACTTTTGCAAAAATTAGGTGCTGTAAAATATATCACATTCATATTTTCTTTTTGCTTTAAAATTTTTCTTTCTGTTACTCTTTCCCTCAACTCGAAATTCTCCTAACCTATATCTTTTAGAAGCAACAAAACCAATAAAATATCCTTTTATTTTCTGCAAAAGGTCTCTGAGGTGTTTTATGTTACATGAAGACGCTACCCAAAAGTCATGGCTAATTCAAACAGCAGAATAGGTCCTGGTGGGGACAGCAAATCCTTCTCTTGCCTCCCCTCACATTCTTCTTTTCTCAGATGCTGAAAATAAATTCTTTTATCTATTTCCTCTGAAGATAGAATTTCTATATACTCTGTAAGTTGATAATTACTTTTCATTCCAACAGGTAGTTCTCATGATAGTATGCAAAGGACATAAGTTTTGGAATCAGACAGACCTGCATTTGAATTCAGTAACTTACTATGAAATCTTTGACAAGTCACTTAACTTCTCTGAATGTCAATTTCCACTTCTATTTTTTAAAAAAAGTGATGAAAGGATCTTTCTTAAAGTCTGTTTATTTAAATTGATGCATGTGTGATAAGTCACTTCAGTCGTGTCTGATTCTTTGCAACCCTGTGGACTGTAGTCCGCCAGTCTCCTCTATCCACGGGATTCTCCAGGCAAGAATACTGGAGTGGGTTGCCATGCCCTCTTCCAGGGGATCTTCCCAACCCAGAACTCAAACCCACATGTTCTATAGCTCCTGAGTTGCAGGCAAATTCTTTACTTCTGAGCTACCAGGAAAGCACACATAAATTGATACCAATGTATGTAAAGGGAATTGCAGGAAGAATTCAGCAGATGTATTGTGAATTAGTTTGGTCACCTCTTCCAATTGCAGTGTGTACCAAGAGCAGCCACTAAATTTCACTGTCTCACTCAAAGAGAAGGAAGGAGGGTTGTGTGATGGTCAAAACACATCACAGCAGAAGCCACAAGATCTGGATTCTATACCAAGCCTTAGAAATAAGGAGCTCCCAGACAAAGTTTCCCAAACTTAAAGGATTTTTTAGCTTCTTAATCTACTAACAAAATCTGTAGATTAAGTCTTTCTCAACATTTTTCACATTAAAGAACACACGTCAAAAAATGGATGTTTCCTTAAGTTTTCATTGACCACTTCAAGTTCCAAGGAGGTGCTATATTAACACATATGTAACTGTTCTGGATGTATCATCAGCTCACTACACAACAGTTGGGAAACTCTGGTCTGAACGATATCTAAACTCTTCTAGTTCATGACACTCATAGTGGATATTTCAGAGCAGTAAAAATTGGAGAAGGAAATGGTAACCCACTCCAGTATTCTTGCCTGGAGAATCCCATGGACAGAGAAGCCTGGTAGGCTACAGTCCACGGGGTCGCAAAGAGTCGGACACGACTGAGCGACTGAACGGAACGGAACGGAAAAATGGTAAAGCGAGAGTGAGGGAGAGGAAAAACCTTTCAAATTACATAGAGGTAAATCTAATATTTATATTCAAATTTACTGCATGAAACTACAGTACAGACAATTTTGAGACCCCACCTTATCCCCAGGTGGTACTTCCTTAAATTAAATTGAAATAATTATAAATTACCCACTCTTTTCTTTAAAAAGGAATGTCTGAACTCAATAAATAATCACTTATTGTTTCAAGTCCGTTTCTAAAATTTCATAAACAAAGGAAAGGAATAAAGTCATGGATTTTGAAGAAGCATAATTAGAGTAGTAGAACATAAAGTATGTATCATTTTGGAAATTATCCGTATACAGGATTACCATCATATCTATTAATTTATTCACCCAGATAACATTGTTCTCCCATTTTTAAGCCGTCAAGGGAAAAGGGAGGAAAAGAGAAAGGGAAAGGAAGAGGGAAAAAGAGGGAGTCAGAAAAAGGGGGATGGGAACTCTTACAGTACGTACATTCTTATGACAGACAATAAGTATCTTAACTTTCATTGACTGATTTTGAAGAACAGCTCTAGTGTTACTTGCTCAGGCATGTCCTACTCTTTGCGACCTCATGGACTGTAGCCTGCCAGTTTCCTCTGACCATGGGATTCTCCAGGCAATATAATACTGGAGAGGGTTGCCATTTCCTCCTCCAGGGGATTTTCTTAACCCAGGGATTGAACGCAGGTCTCTGGCATTAAAGGCAGTTTCTCTACCCTCTGAGCCACCAGGGAAGCCCAATCTTGGGGTCTAAGTAAAAGTATACAGTAATGGTATGGATCAAAAATCTCTCTAAAGTCTATGATCTGACAGATGAGGTTCAGTTCAGTTCAGTTCAGTTCAGTCGCTCAGTCGTGTCCGACTCTCCGCGACCCCATGAATCACAGCACGCCAGGCCTCCCTGTCCATCACCAACTCCCGGAGTTCACTCAAACTCATGTCCACAGAGTCCGTGATGCCATCCAGCCATCTCATTCTCCGTCGTCCCCTTCTCCTCCCGCCCCCAACCTTTCCCAGCATCAGAGTCTTTTCCAGTGAGTCAACTCGTCGCATGAGGTGGCCAAAGTATTGCAGTTTCAGCTTTATTATCAGTCCCTCCAATGAACATCCAGGATTGATCTCCTCCAGAATGGACTGGTTGGATCTCCTTGCAGTATAAGGGACTCTCAAGAGTCTTCTCCAACACCACAGTTCAAAAGCATCGATTCTTCGGCGGTCAGCCTTCTTCACAGTCCAACTCTCACATCCATACATGACCACGGGAAAAACCATTGCCTTGACTAGACGGACCTTGGTTGGCAAAGTAATGTCTCTGCTTTTTAATATACTATCAAGGTTGGTCATAACTTTCCTTCCAAGGAGCAAGCGTCTTTTAATTTCATGGCTGCAATCAGCATCTGTAGTGATTTTGGAGCCCAAAAAAATAAAGTCTGACACTGTTTCCACTGTTTTTCCATCTATTTCCCATGAAGTGATGGGACCAGATGCCATGATCTTTGTTTTCTGAATGTTGAGCTTCAAGCCAACATTTTCACTCTCCTCTTTCACTTTCATCAAGAGGCTTTTGAGTTCCTCTTCACTTTCTGCCATAAGGGTAGTGTCATCTGCATATCTGAGGTTATTGATATTTCTCCCGGCAATCTTGATTCCAGCTTGTGCTTCTTCCAGCCCAGCGTTCCTCATGATGTACTCTGCATATAAGTTAAATAAGCAAGGTGACAATATACAACCTTGACGTACACCTTTTCCTATTTGGAACCAGTCTGTTGTTCCATGTCCAGTTCTAACAGTTGCTTCCTGACCTGCATACAGGTTTCTCAAGAGGCAGGTCAGGTGGTCTGGGATTCCCATCTCTTTCAGAATGTTCCACAGTTTATTGTGATCCACACAGTCAAAGGCTTTGGCATAGTCAATAAAGCAGAAATAGATGTTTTTCTGAAACTCTCTTGCTTTCTCCATGATCCAGCGGATGTTGGCAATTTGATCTCTGGTGCCTCTGCCTTTTCTAAAACCTGCTTGAACATCTGGGAGTTCACGGTTTATATACTGCTGAAGCCTGGCTTGTAGAATTTTGAGCATGACTTTACTAGCGTGTGAGATGAGTGCAATTGTGCGGTAGTTTGAGCATTCTTTGGCATTGCCTTTCTTTGGGATTGGAATGAAGACTGACCTTTTCCAGTCCTGTGGCCACTGCTGAGTTTTCCAAATCTGCTGGCATATTGAGTGCAGTGTCTGAGGAGGCCTTACAAATAGCTGTGAAAAGAAGAGAGGCGAAAAGCAAAGGAGAAAAGGAAAGATATAAGCATCTGAATGCAGAGTTCCAAAGAATAGCAAGGAGAGATAAGAAAGCCTTCCTCAGTGATCAATGCAAAGAAATAGAGGAAAACAACAGAATAGGAAAAACAAGAGACCTCTTCAAGAAAATTAGAGATTCCAAGGGAACATTTCATGCAAAGATGGGCTCGATAAAGGACAGAAATGGTATGGACCTAACAGAAGCAGAAGATATTAAAAAGAGGTGGCAGGAATACACAGAAGAACTGTACAAAAAAGATCTTCACGACCAAGATAGTCACGATAACGTGATCACTGACCTAGAGCCAGACATCTTGGAATGTGAAGTCAAGTGGGCCCTAGAAAGCATCACTACGAACAAAGCTAGTGGAGGTGATGGAATTCCAGTTGAGCTATTTCAAGTCTTGAAAGATGACAGATGAGGTTAGTAGTTCTAATTCCCCAGACAGTTACGGAATGGTCAAAGATGTTGAAAGTCGCTTTCGTGTCAGACTCTTTATGAACCCATGGACTATACAGTCCATGGAATTCTCCAAGCCACAATACTGGAGTGGGTAGCCTTTCCCATCTCCAGGAGATCTTCCCAACCCAGGGATCAAATCCAGGTCTCCCACATTGCAGGTGGATTCTTCACCAGTTGAGCCACAAGGGAAGCCCTTGTCTTTGACAGAATGGTCAAAGAGACCAGGAAAAGCTGACCGTAAAAGGAAAGTTCAGTCCACATGCTTCGCCCATAGGCTTTCAATGACTCACACACACTGACACACCATAGAGTTAGTAAAATAAAGCAGGAAATGTGTATACTGAGAAAGCAGAGAGGCTAGAGCTCTAATTGTTCTTACCTTGTCCTGAAGATCCCAAAAGAGCCCCCAAGATGATAGCTTATGATGAACGATGTTGAATCCCTGATCTCTGAAGAAGATTTAGCTTTGGGATCAGCGACCAGACTTGATCACTCAGAGCTTTTGTGTGGCAGAAGTTTTATTACATTGAAAAAGGTTCAGAGAAAGCTTCTGACCTAGACATCAGAAGGGGGACGGAGAGTGCCCCCCTCACTAGTCTTATCCAGGCCTTATATAATTTTACCAGACCCACTCCCACAACATACATCTTAAGTTAACAAAAATAGAACTAAATAACAATAGAAATGTTTTACCAGACCCACTCCCATAATATGTGTCTTAAGATAACAAGATTAGTCCGAAGGTTCTTGTTAAGGAGAAACCTGTCTTCAAGCAAGTACATTGTTATATTGACTAACACAAAGCAATGTAGAAAAAAAGTTTGTCCTTGTCTCTTCCTTGAGAGTCCCAGCTAAGGGACAGCTAAGGACCACCATACTTGTTAGATAAGGGTTTACCGGATTGTGTTGGTTTTGAAATGTTGAAATTCTAGCTTTGTCTGGTAAAGACTTTCAGTGTTAATTGCAATCAAAGTAGAATTTGATAAAGAATAAATTTTTAGGAAGTTTAAGGGATTCCTTTTAGAAAGTAGCCATTTGCAGATAGTGAAGAAAAATGTTTCTTAAAAGGTATTCCAGGGGTTCATTTCAGTGCAGTTCAGTCGCTCTGTCGTGTCCAACTCTTTGTGACCCCATGAATCGCAGCACACCAGGCCTCCCTGTCCATCACCAACACCCGGAAGACCACCCAAACTGCCGGGAGCCAGCGAGGGAAATCCTACCCATGGCAAAGGTCAATTGGGGAAGAGGCCTGACGGGCAAAGGCTAATCAGGGCTCGAGGAACCCCCTGGACTTACCTGAACATCTACCCCAAAGAAAACTGGAGTCTGACTGCTTTACTATCTTACGCCTCTTACCAAGTCCTCTAATACTTACGGGGGCTTCCCCCAACCACCTTTCTCTGAAAACATTAATTCAGAGCTGTAGTTTAAAAGTTCTCCTTGGCTTAATAGGAGTGTTCCAATCCAAGCCCCTCTGATAGCTTTCTAACTTGCATGACAAGTTTGTCCGGGCTCTTACAACTATGAGTGTGATTGTTTATAGCCTCCCAGCCATGCAAGGACAGAAAGCCTAATATTCTAAAATACAGGAATCTGTTGAAGAAGTTAAAATCATTAAAATAGTACTAAAAAAGATTTCATTGTTGAATCAATGCTTGCTGCAGTTTCCTCTATCTATTGTATCCTTGGAAATATATTAATCACATATAGAGAATATAAGTAGTAGCCTTTGACTTAACCACATCAGATCTTAAGTTAATAAGTTCCTTTCTTGCAGCTCACTACACCGGTGCCTTATGGGAATGTAACTTTGTTTTGTGTCTAGCACCTAACTTTAGGAAAGTCACCTTAAAAGAAAAGTCTTTTACTTGCTAACTAACCTATTGTCAGGAGAGAGGGCCATAAAACTGTTAGCAGGCCCCCTGGCCAGAAGATGATGTAAACCACCTAAAACTTTTATCACGAGACACACAAAAATAAGCCCTGATCCTGATAAGGGTCAAGACTGCTGACCCCGCGTGATTTTGGCGTGACTCTATACCTCCCTTTCTCTGTTTCTTATGCACATAACTTAGGGTATAAAAGCAGCACTGGAAAATGAAGTTTTGGGCCTTGCTCACTGAAGCTTGGTCTCCCCATGTCGTTCTTTCTCTTTTTCCATCCTTTTCTCTATTCTCCTTTTTCTGGTTGAGATCCTTGGAGCGCTGGGCCCTCTGAGTTTACTTATCTGCCTGGGTTTCTAAGACCCACTCGAGGGGGTGCCCTGGTGGGGTGCCTCCAGTGATTCGAGAGGGCGCCTGCAGCCTACGTAAACAGAGCAAACCCCGTGCTGGGGTTTTATTGGTTTCCTGCGTAAACCAAGGAATCATCAGCCCCTGTCTCTCTCTCTTTCTCTCTCTCTCTCTCTGACGCCGACGCCGTTCATCCCGAGGATACCCTGGGCCATATCGAGGCTGGTCCCTGATACCAAACCATGTCCATTGAGTCAGTGATGCCATACAACCATCTCATCCTCTGTCGTCCCCTTCTCCTCCTTGCCTCAATCTTTCCCAGCATCGGGGTCTTTTCAAATGAGTCAGCTCTTCGCATCCGGTGGCCAAAGTATTGGAGTTTCAGCTTTAGCATCAGTCCTTCCAATGAATATTCAGGACTGATTTCCTTTAGGATGGACTGGTTGGATCTCCTTGCAGTCCAAGGGACTCTCAAGAGTCTTCTCCAAAACCACAGTTCAAAAGCATCAATTCTTCAGCACTCAGCTTTCTTTACAGTCCAACTCTCACGTCCACACATGCACTGGAAAAACCATAGCCTTGACTAGACAGACAGACCTTTGTTGACAAGGTAATGCCTCTGCCTTTCAATATGCTGTCTAGGTTGGTCATAACTTTCCTTCCAAGAAGTAAGTGTCTTTTAATTTCATGGCTTCAATCACCACCTGCAATGATTTTGGAGCCCAGAAAAATGAAGTCAGCCACTGTTTCCACTGTTTCCCCCATCTATTTGCCATGAAGTGATAGGACCAGATGCCATGATCTTAGTTTTTTGAATGTTGAGTTTTAAGCCAATTTTTTCACTCTCCTCTTTCATTTTCATCAAGAGGCTCTTTAGTTTTTCTTTGCTTTCTGCCACAAGGGTGGTGTCATCTGCATATCTGAGGTTATTGATATTTCTCCCAGCAATCTTGATTCCAGCTTGTGTTTCATCCAGTCCACCGTTTCTCATGAGGTACTCTGCATATAAGTTAAATAAGCAGGGTGACAATATACTGCCTTGACGTTCTTCTTTCCCAATTTGGAACCAGTCTGCTGTTCCATGTCCAGTTCTAACTGTTGCTTCCTGACTTGCATACAGATTTCTCAGGAGGCAGATTAGGTGATCTGGTATTCCCATCTCTTTCAGAATTTTCCACAGTTTCTTGTGATCCACACAGTCAAAAGCTTTGGCATAGTCAATAAAGCAGAAATAGATGTTTTTCTGGAACTTTCTTGCATTTTCGATGATCCAGTGGATGTTGGCAATTTAATCTCTGGTTCCTCTGCCTTTTCTAAAACCAGCTTGAACATCTGGAAGTTCACAGTTCACGTATTGCTGAAGCCTGGCTTGGAGAATTTTGAGGATGACTTTACTAGCGTGTGAGATGAGTGCAATTGTGTGGTAATTTAAGCATTCTTTGGCATTGCCTTTCTTTGGGATTAGAATGAAAACTGATCTTTTCCAGTTCTGTGGCCACTGCTGAGTTTTCTAAATTTGCTGGCATATTGAGTGAAGAACTTTCACAGCATCCTCTTTCAGGATTTGGAATAGCTCAACTGGAATTCTGTAACCTCCACTAGCTTTTTTTCATAGTGATGCTCTCTAAGGCCCATTTGACTTCACATTCCAGGGGTAGAAGAATCCATAAATGATATCTCTGTCCCTCAATTTCATCAGTAAAGCATATGGCATAGAATCGAACAATCCCAAGTTTCTTGCATCTTTTTCCAAACTCTTGTAGAAAGCTGCAATGAATGAAAGATAACTTTAAACTCTGTGAACAAACTGGAATAAATTAGAGTTTTAAAATATTTGACAACACTAAAATGAATGGGGAAAATGTATTTAATATAAAAGGATGCTCTATGAATACAAATAAAATTGTCAGTTTTTTTTCCATTGGTAGTTTTTTTTTAACAGTTTAATAGCAAATTTATAGATTGGTAATAGCAAATATAACTAGTATCTTCTACCCAAGAGATTTCAAGAGAAGGTATTGGTCACTAGCCCCAAAGAGTTCTCCGTGTGAACTGCATGATCCTGATGACTCTGGAATATGGCCTTTTCCCCAACTAAACTGAAATGCTCTTCCTTCATAAGACTTCATCACTCTAGGAAGTACACATTGTTGTTTACTGTTAATCTCTTTGTTTTTGGTATGGTACAAATTTAGTATCAAGGAAAATTTGTGCCACAAAAGGGCTGTCAGTTTGCTTGTTGAATATCTCTTTTTGCTTATGTAGGCTTTATGTCCCATTATCCAGACAACCTCAGACTGTATCTGCTTTTATGCCAACGCTTTGTTTAATGATGCTAAAACAGCATGTATTTTCATAGAGTTGGCCAAACCAAAAATACTGGTATGCCTCCAAGCCACCAGGTAGGGCCTCAAGGGACTTGCGATCCCAGACCTGTCCCCTCCAGCTATGTAGAGTGTCAGGTGTCATAAATGTCAGCATTATCTGTGTGTGCCATAATGACACAAAGATTGGGAGCTATTGTGGTGGGATGACAAGAGCAGGTATTTGAAGCACTTATTAGCCTACAAGAAATGAGGCAAATTTTTCTACATGATTTCTTAATGATAAATTATTTGTTTCAGGAAATAACATCATGGACAACTTTAAAAAATTGAGCTATAATTTAGCTTCTTAATTTTAGCTATTCTGGAATATGTATTTTAAGTGTGGTTTTAATGACATTGAACTTCTTTTCATGTTTCTTAGCCTTTTCAACTGAGAAATGTTTATTCAAATCTTACCATTCTTAACTGAGAATGGTAATTCAAATACAAATATATAATTCAAATACAAAAAAACACACACACAAAAAAGTAGGACTTCCTAGGTGGCCAGGTGGCTGGCCTTCCTAGGCCAGAAGAATCCAGTTGCCAAGCAAGAGACATGGGTTCGATACCTGGGTCAGGAAGATCCCCTGGAGAAGGAAATGGCAACCCACTCCAGTATTCTCCCCTGGGAAATCCCATGGACAGAGGAGTCCGGGCCAGCTACAGTCCATGAGGTTGGAAAGGAGTCAGATACAACTTACGGACTAAACAACAACATATCAAGGGGTGTTTCCAACTGGATATGTTTCTGGAATCCCATCTTATTGCATTGGTTGATCTTTGCGCCAGTTTTGCACTTTTAAAATTACTATAGCTTTATAGCGAGTCTTGCTATCTGGTAGTGGATGTACTCCAGCTTTACTCTTTGTCTTTGATGTCATCTTGGCTGTCTTAAGTCCTCTTCCATCTATTTTTAAAGAGCATGAGATTGAAAACCTGGAAAGAATTTAAGTTTCATCTTGGCCACTGTCTAGCAATGACCTTGTGAAAGACATTTAACCTTTCTCTCTCTCTGTTCCTTATTTTAAAATAGGCAGGTCCTGAATTTGACAAACCCAAAAACTCTTCTTGCATTTATGATTTTCTAGCCCAATTCACACAGAAAAGGAAGGCAATTGGTGTTCATAAATAAAACACAGGAAACATCCCTTGGAAGGATCATTGCTTAAATGCAGCCAGTTTTTTCCTCCACAAATATTATTTCATGTTTAAAATAATGCATCTGAAAGTGGGTTTAGCGATCATGTTTAATACATTATCAAAGGATTTACAAATTCATTAAATTTCTAATCTGATGCTTTAACAACAGCACAAAAGGCATGGGGATTTGGGGAAAAGAAAGATGGGATAATGTTGGGAAAGATTAGATCATATATATTTCTCTGTTACTAGGGCAAGAATTGAAGTCTACAGTAACTGGTACCACAATCTTACCCTGAAAGCCATCATCTACATTTCATCATATCGGTGGCCCAATGTCACACTTTGTTTTGCTCTTAGGCATTTCCCTATGTAATTCTTCATATCTAAAACATTCTTTTGCCCTTTTTTCACCAGTTCATATCTCTTAATTTCTTACAAGTCACTACCTGCTTGTCTCCCTTGAGTAAACTTACTTCTTACTTTTCACCTTTTCACTTTGTACTCTCCTGGCACTGCCTCCCATACTTTATCTATATACACAAATTGTATGAAACATGTCATTCTCTACTCCTTCCATGTCTCTTATGCCTCCAGAATTGGCAGGTGGGTTCTCTACCACTAGCACCACCTGGGAAGCCAAGTGAAGGTGTTAGTCTCTCAGTTGTGTGAATCTTTGTGACCCTGTGGTCTGTAGCCCACCAGGCTCCTCTGTCCATGGAAGTCTCCAGGTCAGAACACTGGAGTGGGTAGCCATTCCCTTCTCCAGGAGACCTTCCCGACCCAGGGATTGAACCCAGTTCTCCTGCACTGCAGGCAGATTCATTATCTTCTGAGCCACGAAAGAAGCCCAATTAGAGTCTAAGATACTTTTATTTTAAACTGTCAACAGGATGGGAGTGCTGCCTTTACTGTTGCACAGTTCCTTCCAGGTCTTTGGGAAGAACTCTTATGTGGCACATGCTTCTCCTGCACCAGTCATGTGTGTATCTCATTTCACAAGCTCTGGTGAGGCAGTTTGCAGCCGGTATCCTCTTATTTTATAAGTGAGGAAAGATTTATTACAAATAGGTAACACCCTCAGTGTGAGTGTCTGATTCTCTTCTTCCAAAAGGGGAGATGAGGATGGGAACAAATTGGATTAGTGGTTATTTGACAAATAACCTGCTTATTTTTACAAATAAGGACAGAGAGAGGGAGGTTAAATGTCTTTCACAAGGTCATAGCTAGATGGTTGCCAAGATGAAGCTTAAACTTCTTTCCAGGCTCTCAATCTCATGCTCTTAAAAATAGACTGAAGGACCTAAGATGGGAACAAACCGAATTAGCTGACTATTGGGGTTGAGGGGTGGTCCTGAAGGACACAGACTAGAAACAGGATATTCTTCTTGCCAGAGACAAGAGACCCTGGGACTGGTGAGAGGATAAAGAGAAATCAATCAAATCTGGTCAAGGTCTAGGCTGAGAGATCCAAGAAGGATGCAAAATCCCGAGGAGCAGAGTTTGAAATAGAGAGGTTATATGAAGAAGAACTGGTCTGAACATAGGGATGGGGCTGAAAGAAGGAGGGTGTGCAGCAACAGAAGAGAATGGGTGGTTAGTAAGTATTTTCTGGGTGCATAAACTCATATGTAAGTGAATGCCTTATAAGGTATAAATGAGAGAGAGGTATCAAAAACTCATTTTGAGATTTAAAACCTGGACAATTGGCTAAATCTTAGTATTTGTTGGACAGAACTAGAGAAGTCTAAAGAAAATGAAAACTTCAGTAGTCCATCTGAAAATAGAGATTTTAGCTGTGGGACATCCAACCTAAAATGTCCAATAAGCAATGGAAAATGCATAGAGTTTAGAAGAGAAGTAGAGGTTAGAGTTTGCAGTTTAAGAAATGCTTTACATGCTTCACCTTATTCTCAAAAAACAAATGAACAAAAAACTGCTAGTACATTGGAAATTTAAAATAAAGAAATTTATTAAGAGAAGTTAAGTGATTTGTTCTAAGTGACACTTCTAATAGGTAGATGGTCTAGAATCTGAACTCACATTTCTAATCATAAAAGTTCAATTGTAATTTTATTATGTAATTTTTTTTAGTAATTTTATACTTCCTTTCTCCCCAACCCCGCCCCCTAAGAATGAGTGTGTGTGTGTGCATGCTAAGTCCCTTCAGTTGTGTCAGACTCTTTGTGACCCTATGGACTATAGCCTGCCAGGTTCCTCTGTCCATGGGATTCTCCAGGCAGTTCTGCAATGCCCTCCTCCAGGGGATCTTTCTGACCCAGGGATTGAACCTGCGTCTCTTATTGACTGGTGGTTCTTTACCACTGTGCCACCTGGGAAACCCAAGAAAGAGTACATTATCCAAATAGATAGAGGCTTTCAGATAACATGATTCTATTCAGGCCTCAAACATGATAAAGTCTTATGCTAATACACATGGCTCCAGGTAACAAAGAATTGAAATTTATCAAACACAGAAAATTGACCTCCCCCTTGGTTAAACATTTTTTTTTTTTTTAATTCATACTACTGTGGTGCTGGAGAAGACTCTTGAGCATCCCTTGAACTGCAAGGAGATCCAAGCAGTCCATTCTAAAGGAGATCAATTCTGGGTGTTCATTGGAAGGACTGATGCTAAAGCTGAAACTCCAATACTTTGGCCACCTCATGCGAAGAGCTGACTCACTGGAAAAGACTCTAATGCTGGGAGGGATTTGGAGTGGGAGGAGAAGGGGATGACAGAGAATGAGATGGCTGGATGGCATCACCGACTCGATGGACATGAGTTTGAGTGAACTCCAGGAGTTGGTGATGGACAGGGAGGCCTGGCATGCTGTGATTCATGGGGTCGCAAAGAGTCGGACACGACTGAGCGACTCAACTGAACTGAACTGAAGAGTTACTCACTTGCTGCAATTTGCCTGCTACTATGGTCATAGAAGATCTAACCAGTCCATTCTAAAGGAGATCAATCCTGGGTGTTCATTGGAAGGACTGATGCTAAAGCTGAAACTCCAATACTTTGGCCACCTCATGCGACGAGTTGACTCACTGGAAAGGAGTCTGATGGTAGGAGGGATTGGGGGTGGGAGGAGACAGGGAAGATGGAGAATGAGATGGCTGGATGGTATCACTGGCTCGATGGACATGAGTTTGAGTGAACTCCGGGAGTCGGTGATGGACAGGGAGGCCTGGCGTGCTGTGATTCATGGGGTCGCAAGGAGTCGGACACGACTGAGCAACTGAACTGAACTGATGGACATAGAAAGCTGGGCACCGAAGAACTGATGCTTTTGAACTGTGGTGCTGGAGAAGACTCTTGAGAGTCCCTTGGACAGCCCGGAGATCCAACCAGTCCATCCTAAAGGAGATCAGTCCTGGGTGTTCATTGGAAGGACTGATGCTAAAGCTGAAACTCCAATATTTTGGTCACCTCATGCGAAGAGCTGACTCATTTGAAAAGACCCTGATCCTGGGAGGAGAAGAAGGGGACGACAGAGGATGAGATGGCTGGATGGCATCACCAACTCGATGGACATGAGTTTGAGTGAACTCCGGGAGTTGGTGATGGACAGGGAAGCCTGACTTGCTGCGATTCACAGGGTCGCAGAGAGTCGGACACGACTGAGCGACTGAACTGAACTGAACTGACTGAACTGATGGACATAGCTGACCACATCAGATGTTTGCCAAAAATAAATGTGCTGGAAGCTGTAAGTGGATTAAAACTTTGTGCCACAGCATAATGCCCAATAGGACCATCAAAAATTCCACCTCACCCAAAGATGTTTCTAAAAACTGAAAATCAGAGAACACATTTAGAAAGCTCCATGAGACAGAAGATCTAGAAGAAATGACACAATATACAAGCAAAGAAATAAAATATTTGAAAATTTGCGAAGTACCTGGAAGTTGAGAAAAAAATCTGACTACTGCTGATTTTCTAGAATACTCTGGGCATTTTTTTTAAGTAAAATAAAACAAACTATGTATTAGTTATCTATTACAGCAGAATGGGCATCTTTATTTCTCCTGCCGTCCCTTAGCCAAAGGAAGTTACAATGCAAGCACAGACTCAATGTGTGGGCAAGTAGGTGTCTTGTTTTAATGGAAGCAGTGAGAAGTCACATGGCAATGGATGTGAATGCCAAGTGCAAGAACAATTCCAACCATGTTGCAATTGGTCTGCCACAACTGCTAACAAGCTGTTTGAGTTTAAGTAGTTCACTTTGCCTCTCTTGGCCTCAGATTTCTTATCTCTGAGTCAGGACCAGAAGTTCCCTGGGATTTCTTACAGTTCTCTATTTCTAATGCAATGACTTCCAAAACTGCCTTTAAGGCAAATCAGAGTATTTTCAGTTAACTTGAATAAAAGTAATTTAAAAGCAAAGTGGCCTGTATGTGTTTGGTGAAAGTCATTTACTAAAGTGCAAAACTGCTATGTAGAATATAAAAGCAAAAGAGAATGTCATATAATTAAACCACATTACAGAAGTGCAAGCTGGACATAACTGAAAATTACCAGCTTGGCCATTGGACAACACTAATATAAGTCATTCAGAGGAGTTCCAGGTACTTTTTGTTAGAAATTGAGCTGTCTACTTTGTGTCCGAAATGACTCGTCTCAACACTGTTTCATCACCAATATGCTGCTTTATAGATTTGTCTCCATCAATAGTTCAGGAGGTGTTGGATGTTAGAATTACTTAGATTGACTGTTAACATGGTTTAGATTAAGTGGTTAATTGTTTAATATTCTATTTTACTTGGACCATTGAGATTTAACCAAGTTTAGGAACCCAAACTTTAACCAAGCAGATACTAAGAGAAAGAAGTCAGTCAGTCAAGGGCACTCTGGTTTTAGTTTGCGGAAAAGTAGCAATGGCAACCCACTCCAGTACTCTTGCCTGGAAAATCCCATGGATGGAGGAGCCTGGTGGGCTGCAGTCCATGGGATCGCAGAGAGTCGGATAAGACTGAGAGACAGCAGCAGCAGCAGCAGCTAAATACCCCAACTTTAAGAAGAGACAAAATGCTTTCTTTTCTCAGACTGATAAGGAAACAATGGCTAAAATAGAAAGTGTTATTGCCTAGAAATAAAAACAAATCTTTGAATGCTAACAGAAAGATTTTAATATTTTCCATTGCTTTAATACGCAAAATATCTGTACCCTTTGTTTTTCTACAGAATACACAGTTAAAATATCAAAAGACTGGAATCTGGAGATGACTTTAATTAGATCTGGCCTGTTTTAAATTAAAGCAGCCTAAAGAAGTTAACCTTAACCACCCCCATCAGCAAGAAAGGATATGTCTGAATTTAGCGCTAATTGCAATTTATGAAACTCTACCATCAGGCAAGAATGAGGACATGCTCAGAGCTGAATAGAGCTGTTGCTGTAAGAAAACCATTTCCTGGATATCTGCATGTTCATCGTCTTGGCTCTCAGGCCCCCAGACAGCTGTCTTGGACTTTAGGAAATTAGACACCAAAAAAGAAGATCTGAAAAACTGAAACCCACTAAGTCTGTCCATGGCAGACAGAGGTCATGCAGAACTATATTTAGGATATATATTGAGAGCTCTCTTCTTTTTTTTTTTTTTTTGGTGGGAAGGAGTGGATGTTAAAAGTGCTCACGTACACACTTAGGATTTAGAGAACTTAGTAAGTTGACGTAAAGTAGCAACCCACACTATTAAAACAGAGCGTTCATCTACTTGTTTACTGCTAGGGTGATGAGTAGTACTGATCCACACACATGGTGCAGTCTTTATACTTTCAAAATACAGAAATTTAGATGATGTTAGCAAGGGGAAAAAAAATGCATTTTAGAAAAACTAAACTCATTTTCTTTTCATTCTTCTCTCCATTGCTTCCGAAAACGTTTGAAAATCACTAGCACCATAAACTTTACAGTTCCATTTGCCAGATTGACTCCTTTCTTCCCTCACTCTGAGTCCTCGGTTATATTCACCTTCTGTTTCTGTAGTACACAGATGAAGACACAGGGTTGCACTGGCAACAAGCACACTGCCTTTCTTCATGAGCAGGAGTTTTCAGGAATCCATCAAAGCAGTTAAAAGAGGAGATTTCACAACTGACTCCCGTCTTAGACCAGCTTCCTGACTTCCTTCATCCCCTGAGGCGTCTGGCATGCAAACAATTTCTCTTTAACTTGGCAATGTGAGGTTAAACTCCTTCTATGCTCTTGATTTCATTCTCTCCCCACCATCTCTTCCAGAACAAAGACCTTATACTGCTAACTGGTATGCTTTCAGCCCTTTCACCTGTGTTTATCCTATCATTGCAGTCCATGCATCAGGGTAAGCCACCCCTGCCTTTAATAACAGAGGAATGAATAAAGAAGATTTGATATATATATCCATCCTTGTCTGCAAATGGCACACTTTCATTCCTTCTTAAGGCTGAGTAATATTCCATGGTATATTCTGCAAATGGCACACTTTCATTCCTTCTTAAGGCTGAGTAATATTCCATGGTATATATATATATATATATATACCATGGAATATTCATGGTATACATATATATATACCATGGAATATTACTCAGCCTTAAGAAGGAATGAAAGTGTGCCATTTGCAGACAAGGATGGACCTTGAGATGGTTAGACAGAGTGAAGTCAGAAAGAGAAAAACAAATATCATATATTAAAGCATATGTGTGGAATCTAGAAAAATGGTTCAGATGAACCCATTTGCAAAGCAGAAATAGAGACATATACATAGAGAACAAATACCAAAGGAAGAAACGGGGGGTGGGATAAATTGGGAGACTGGGATTGGCATATACATGCTACTATGTATAAAATAGATAACTAATGAGAACCTACTATATAGCACAGGGAACTTCACTTAATGCTCTGTGGTGACCTAAATAGGAAAGAAATCCAAAAAAGAGGGCGTATATGTATAGCTATAGTTGATTCACTTTGTTGTATAGGAAAAACTAGCACAACATTATAAAGCAACTATACGCCAATAAAAATGTTTAAAACACTATCTCTGACCTTAAACCTCTTTCCATTAACCGCCACTCTTGTTTTTCTTATTTTTATAGCCAAATTGTTCTAAAGATTGGTTTATAATCACTTGGTCAGCTCCACTGTTCTTTAATCTGTTACAAACAGAATTCTGTCCTCATCATCTTATGAAAAGGGATTTGTGGAAGATCATTAATGATTCAAATTCCCAATCCAGTGGAACCACCACAATGCCATCTCTCCACAGCTCCTGGCACAGTTGGTTGCTTCTTCCCTCCTAGAATGGATGACCCTTTCTCCTAGCCGTCTGCTATTCCTCCGACAAATCCCTATCAGTCTCCTCCAAGGCCTTGATTCTACTCTCTTCCCATCTACTGCCATAACACCTGCCCAGTGCCTCCACATTTGTCTCCACCCTCCAACCCCTGGGTGCCCTAATTCTGCCTTTACAATCTTTCCTTAGACTTAAGCAATCTTCTCATCAGGAGTCTTGTTGCCTCTGCTGCTGCTGCTGCTGCTAAGTTGCTTCAGTCGTGTCCGACTCTGTGCGACCCCACAGACGGCAGCCCATCAGGCTCCCCTATCCCTGGGATTCTCCAGGCAAGAACACTGGAGTGGGTTGCCATTTCCTTCTCCACTTGTTGCCTCTACTTTCTTCCAATTCTACCTCCTGTGACCCTGGCTGTGAGTGTGATATCTCAACATTCAGTTCAGTTCAGTTCAGTTCAGTCGCTCAGTCGTGTCCGACTCTTTGCGACCCCATGAATCACAGCATGCCAGGCCTCCCTGTCCATCACCAACTCCCGGAGTTCACTCAAACTCATGTCCATCGAGTCGGTGATGCCATCCAGCCATCTCATTCTCTGTCAACCCCTTCTCCTCCCGCCCCCAATCCTTCCCAGCATCAGAGTCTTTTCCAGTGTGTCAACTCATCGCATGAGGTGGCCAAAGTATTGGAGTTTCAGCTTTAGCATCACTCCTTCCAATGAACACCCAGGATTGATCTCCTTACTTTTATCTAAAACTTTTGGACTCCTTCCTACTACTTCTTACCATCATTTGCCTTGGCTGGAAATTCCCCAGCAGCAGAGCCTGACATAAGGGTTCCCATGATGATAGCTGATTTGGGAATACAAGGAATACCAGTAAGAGAGTGGGGAACTCATGAAGAGACAGGAAGGCAGGGAGACTGGCGTTTAATCCTGTTGGAAGACATGGGGCAGTGCGGCAAGACTCACATCTCAGAGCTGTCCCACTGGAGGGAGAGGTGTGTGGGGGGGAGGCACATCACCTCTAGTCAGTGTGCTCCTTGAAGCGGGCCTCACTTTCCTTGGCACTTCTAGTCTGCCTGAGTGAGCAGAATGACCCTCTACAGATGCAAACAAGCCTCAGTCACAGCTCAAAGTATGCACTAGAGAACAGTGAACCGATTGCTGTACAAAGGATTTGGGTGAGGCTCTGACAGCAGTGCTACAAGGGACTTACAGATGTCTTTAGTTTCCTTCATAACACATCTTCTTCCCTTACTGCCTGCCTCACCTTCTTGCACACAGTGCTTGCAGTCTCAGGGAGTGCAAAATTGAGAGAGAGAGAGACCAGACCACCTGACCTGCCTCTTGAGAAATCTGTACACAAGTCAGGAAATAACAGTTAGAACTGGACATGGAACAACAGACTGGTTCCAAACAGGGAAAGGAATATGTCAAGGCTGTATATTGTCACCCTGCTTATTTAATTTATATGCAGAGTACATCATGAGAAACACTGGGCTGGATGAAACGCAAGCTGAAATCAAGATTGCCAGGAGAAATATCAATAACCTCAGATATGCAGATGACACCACCCTTATGGCAGAAAGTGAAGAAGAACTAAAGAGTCTCTTGATGAAAGTGAAAGAGGAGAGTGAAAAAGTTGGCTTAAAGCTCAACATTCAGAAAACTAAGATCATGGCATCTGGTTCCATCACTTCCTGGCAAATAGATGGCAAAACAGTGGAAACTATGTCAGACTTTATTTTTTGGGGCTCCAAAATCACTGCAGATGGTGACTGCAGCCATGAAATTAAAAGATGCTTGCTCCTTGGAAGAAAAGTTATGCCCAACCTAAACAGGATATTAAGAAGCAGAAACATCACTTTGCCAACAAAGTCCATCTAGTTAAAGCTATGGATTTTCCAGTGGTCATATGTGGATATGAGAGTTGGACTATAAAGAAAGCTGAGCACTGAAGAATTGATGCTTTTGAACTGCGGTGTTGGAGAAGACTCTTGAGAGTCCCTTGGATGGCAAGAAGATCCAAGCAGTCCATCGTAAAGGAAATCAATCCTGAATATTCATTGGAAGTACTGATGCTGAAGCTGAAACTCCAATACTTTGGCTACCTGATGCGAAGAGCTGACTCACTGGAAAAGACCCTGATGCTGGGAAAGATTGAAGGCAGGAGGAGAAGGGGACGACAGAGGATGAGATGGTTGGACGGCATCACCGACTCGATGGACATGAGTTTGAGTGAACTCCGGGAGTTGGTGATGGACAGGGAGGCCTGGCGTGCTGTGGTTCATGGGGTTGCTGAGAGTCGGACACGACTGAGCGACTGAACTGACTGACTGACTGACAGAGAGAGACAGAGGAAGGATTAGAGGGAGGGAGGGAGAGGAGGAGGGAAGGAAGAAAAGGTTTTCTCAATAAAATGTTATTCTCAAGCTTTTGAACCAGATACGGTAACTTGTTTTTGTTCCCAGAGTTGGGCACTGAGCTACAAATTAGTGTCAAATTTGAATTTGGTTATTTTCTCATACTACTTGAACTTACTTATTACATAATCCAGCTCCTGGTTATCTACATTTTAAAAAACAAAACTATATGTTTTAAGTTAGAAATAAAGAAACGATTGATTTTGTTACCTTAGGAAACCAAGAACTACCAAGTCCATCACCAAATGTATCTCAGAGCATTCTTTGAGTCAATTTTATAATATACCTTTTGGGATAAATTTTGTTGCTAGAAAATGAACCATCACTGGTTTCTGTGTAGTGAGGCCTTGTAATGAGTATCTTCAGAACAAAGCCAAGACCCTTAGTATAGAGGGAAAGGCCCCCCATGACCCAGGCCTGATGTCCTCTGCTCTCCCAATGTCCCCAACTTTCCTGCACACCTCATGCCCAACCACACTAACTTCTTTCGGGTTTCCTTAATGCACCAACTCTCTCGTCTTTGCATGTGCTGCTTTTCCTTTCAGGTTACCCTGCTCTTTCATCACTCATAATCTAACTTCAGCTTCCTTTTGAAAACTGAATTTACAGGTCACCTTTTCTCTGAAGTCTTCTCTGTCTCACTTTGCTAGTATACAATTGTTATCTTCCTTGAAGGTTGCCATAGTACCTAAGCAAATCTCTATCATAGCGTTGATCAAATAAGATCATAGGTGTCTGTCTACACATCTGTCCCTCTGTAAAGGGTGAGCTTCCAGAGAACAGAGGTTGTCTTTTACTAATATTTGTGTTGGTAACCTCTATGCCCAACAGTGTGTGGCATGAGTAGGTGTTCAGTCTAAGTTCCCTGAGTGAAAGAACATAAAGTCAGCTGAGTACGAAGATGGAGAATTCAGGGAAGGAGAAAACTCCCTGGTCATGTTTCAGAGAAGGGGAATGGTCCTTCAGGCAAGAAGTAATTAAGAGCAGGCATTTGGCAGAGCTCGTCGCTGAGTGAACCCCTGTAGAAACATGAAGGATAGAACTTTTACTTAAAGTACACTCTGAACAATTATATAAGCAAAGGCAGAGAATTGTCTACTTGGAGCAAAAGGAACTTGAAGTATGAAAGAAACATCCCAGGGCAAAATCTCCTGTTGCCTAAGAAGTTTGGCAGAATTTGAGCAGTAGAAAAATGTAACCACTGAAATCAACCCTGAGCAGAATTCTTTCCTTACTTCTAATTAACTAAATAAATCTACTCACAAGGCAAGACTGGAAATTAATGTTATACATACCCATCATTCAGTTTATTGTAAAAATTATGCTGAATTGTATTATATGTTAAGTTTTAGGTACAGTAGTTCCCAGTCCATTGTTATTCTTGATGAATCATTTTGTTGTTTTATAATATATCCTGTTTAAAGAAAACCTAACCTCACAGTCTGGACATGGAACAACAGACTGGTTCCAAATAGGAAAAGGTGTACGTCAAGGTTGTATATTGTCACCTTGCTTATTTAACTTATACGCAGAGTACATCATGAGGAACGCTGGGCTGGAAGAAGCACAAGCTGGAATCAAGATTGCTGGGAGAAATATCAATAACCTCAGATATGCAGATGACACTACCCTTATGGCAGAAAGTGAAGAGGATCTCAAAATCCTCTTGATGAAAGTGAAAGAGGAGAGTGAAAAGGTTGGCTTGAAGCTCAACATTCAGAAAACAAAGATCATGCCATCTGGTCCCATCACTTCATGGGAAATAGATGGAAAAACAGTGGAAACAGTGTCAGACTTTATCTTTTTGGGCTCCAAAATCACTGCAGATGCTGATTGCAGCCATGAAATTAAAAGACACTTGCTCCTTGGGAGGAAAGTTATGACCAACCTTGATAGTATATTGAAAAGCAGAGACATTACTTTGCCAACCAAGGTCCGTCTAGTCAAGGCAATGGTTTTTCCCGTGGTCATGTATGGATGTGAGAGTTGGACTGTGAAGAAGGCTGATCGCCGAAGAATCGATGCTTTTGAACTGTGGTGTTGGAGAAGACTCTTGAGAGTCCCTTATACTGCAAGGAGATCCAACCAGTCCATTCTAAAGGAGATCAATCCTGGATGTTCTTTGGAGGGACTGATGCTAAAGCTGAAACTGCAATACTTTGGCCACCTCATGCAACGGGTTGACTCACTGGAAAAGACTCTGATGCTGGGAAGGGTTGGGGGCGGGAGGAGAAGGGGACGACAGAGAATTAGATGGCTGGATGACATCACCGACTCTGTGGACATGAGTTTGAGTGAACTCCGGGAGTTGGTGATGGACAGGGAGGCCTGGCGTGCTGTGATTCATGGGGTCGTGGAGAGTCGGACACGACTGAGCGACTGAACTGAACTGAACTGAACCTCACAGTCAAGATTGGAAGCACCAGAGTGAAATAAACAAGGTAAGAAGGAAATGATTATTAGTGATTATTATTATGTAGTGATCATTTCTGTAATGAAATTTATCCCCACAACATGTTAAACTTTTACTCTTAGCCCATGTAAAAGGGATTTTCATTTTTTTTAATTCCTTTAATTTTTGGAGGCTAATTACTTTACAATATTGTATTGGTTTTGCCATACATTGACATGAATCCGCCACACAAAAAGAGGCCAAGTTCAATGATTTAATAATAAAGAGAACAGCCAGCATCCTGAAGTTGCCAGCGGAACGTGGTTCTGCTGAGCTGGGGAGAGTTTTGATAGTTCTAAATAGATCAGGGAAGACGTTCCTCATGAGTTACTATTCCTATGAGATGTGTAACAGGAAGACGTGGGAAAGAGGATATTAAGAAACGTTGCAACTCTTACTGCAAGATTCAGCATGTGCTTGCCTACTGGGGTGCTGTGAGGGAATGATGTGAAGATTTTAAAGGCCTTGCAAGCATTCCCAATGCCAGAATAAAGGCTCTTCAAAAGAACGCCTCAACAGCTGGATGTTTTTCTGGTTAACACATCATTTTAGATGTTCTACTGTGCTATGATAATATCTGTTTTCTATACCAAATTTTGGGCTTCCCTGGTGGTTCAGATGGTAAAGAATCCACCTGCAATGCAGGAGTTCTGGGTTCAGTCCCTGAGTTGTGAATATCCCCTGGAGGAGGAAATGGCTACCCACTTCAGTATTCTTGCCTGGAGAATCCCATGAACAGAAGAGCCTGGTGGGCTACAGTCCGTGGGCTGTAAGAGTCAGACATGGCTGACACGGGCAAAGAGTCAGACATGGCTGAGAGACTAAGCACACACACCAAATTTATTCTGTCTTTAACAAACAATATTGCTTGTTCCCACTCCGCCACCATGTCTTGTTCTCTGACCTTCCATGTATGCTAGCAGAACAAAGATTGAGAGCACAGGCTGTGTGCCCAGACTGCTCCCTGGCTAGCTATCTGGGTGACCATGGGAGACAGGTTATGTAACTGAGATTCCTTATGTGTATAATAGGATAGTAATAGTTCCTTGCAGGCTTATTACAAAGATTAAGAGTTACTATGCAAGTGAAGCTCTCCAGTCAATTCCTGGAACATCATGAGCCCTGAATGTGCTTCTTCGAGAAGGAACAGTAAGGCAGTGAATAAGCCACACCTTCATAGTGCATAAAGAAACCTTACGGAATACCCACCCTGTACACGTCTGCTCATCCCCTGGGTAATAATGATACAGTGAGAACAGTTATCACTACTATTTCCACCCCTAAAATGTGGAAGATCAATCACAGAGAAGCCAGAAGATGTGTTACCACCTCACACACCAAGACACAGTTAGAGCTGGGCACCCTTAAACGGATGCTCTGATTCCTCACAGGCTTGAAGGGGCCCTGCTGAGATCCCTGCTCCAACATCCATGAGCGACTCATACAAGACTCCTCCTTCTGTGGCCTCCTGTCCTGCCAAATGAAGACTTCAGTTCCCTTCTTGAAATGTGATCCATGGAGAACTTAATGAATCATAGAAAGAGGACCAGGCAGACTATTAGAGCTCTTAAAATGCTACCATTTATTTTTAAGATAAAGAAACTCAAAGAGTTAAAGAACTTGCTTTGCCCCCTGGTTCTGCCAAAACATCCTAGAGTGGCTTAGACCAATAACCTTTCCAAATGTTCTGACTGTAACAGCTAAAACATTTTAAGAACATGTTACAGAAATTATTTCAATTGATAAGAATATTTGTTTCCATTTAAAGTAGCTAAAAGTAAGCTACTTAAAAACACAGTCCTTAAATTTTGGGTAAACTCTATAGGAGCACATAACTCTGTTCACTTTCTTTGGTGTCATAATTTGCTTTCACAAATTTTTGAAGTGATTTGGTTTATTGACTCTTTTGTTTTAATATCTAATACAGCACATAGCACTCGATGAATATTTTTCTTTACTAATAACCCCTGGAGAAGGGAAAGTCTACCCAGTCCAGCATTCTGGCCTGGAGAATAGTCCATGGGGTCGAAAAGAGTCAGACACGACTGAGCGACTTTCACTTCACTTTTACATATATAGTGGCCCTCAAACTTTCCTGAGCATGAGAATCATTCAGGATGTCTTTTTAAGAAGGTGGATTCCCTGAGTACTGTCCCCAGAGGAGGCTGACCCACAGGCCTGTGGGCCATTTTTAATAAGCTCCTCCTGAGTCTGAGGGAAGCAGCTTTACATAACATTCAAATTAGAAATACAAATAATAGCCTGGATTAATTTGCTATTTTTCTTCATTATTTTATCCAAACTTTCCACCCCCAGGAACACTTCCCAAGGCTCTCTACAAGCAGTCTCATTCACACCACACAGAGATCTCAGGAGTACTGTATATCTTTCTTTTCCTGGCCAGAAATGTAATAAAACTTCAGAGCAGTATTCTCACCATGCCTCCTTAACTCTATCAACTATTCATTATTTTTTTCATTTTTTATGTTGCTATTGAGACTTTTGATTGGAGAGAGTTGTTTAGAAAAATGTTGGAGGGCAAAATTTGACATTTTCAGCACAATGGAAAACGTGAGGCCTCCTTAAACCAGGATGTAGTCAATATATCAAGTCTGTCTTTCTGTCAGTTTCCAAGTATTCTAAATTAGTACAATGATCTCAGAGTCAGGCTCACACCCTGAGTGATAGAAGAGCAATTAAATGACTAATACTACTCCTGGAGGGCAGGCATCCACAAGAAAGGTTGTTTGGGGTCAGTTTGAGACATCCTTAAAAGAAGTGAGCATTGCACATAAACACAAGTACATGTTTGGACCTAAATTCTTCACATTTAAAGGTCTATGTGAACTTCACGCACTGTTCTCAGAGCTCTTTTACTACTTGGTCTGGCTCTCACAGCAAGTAACAAGATCATGGCTAAGACTTAAGTGAGGCTTATGGAGAAGGTGACATCATTTATGATGCATTTTCTTTATTTTTTTGTTGTTTGGAAACACAAATTCAAATAAAAATAAACAAAAATAAAATTTGTTAAAAATGTGTTTTTGGTTTGACTGTCATCAATAAGTAACTAAGAGACTGGGAACATAGTACCATATTATATATTAGACAATATAAATTAATAGAAAAGTGATATTTCTGGAAATTTACACTATAAATAATATAATAGACACACCTGCTGCTGATGAGTATGTGAGTAAGTAAGACTCTAATATTTTGACATAAATGCAGAGTCAGGCATCTGCTGGGTAGATGGGAGATGAGAGCAGTGTGAATTTGCTCCTTATCTTACATTTTCTCAGTTTTCCAAGCATGCCCTGGTCACCTGAGTCTATCCACAGTGTGTTTCTGTTAAAACCTGAGACATGTTAACACTTGAGATGGAAACATGAAGAAATAGTAAATGTAAAAGATTAATCTGAGTTCAAAGCGATATAGTCTACCCAAGCTTGAGGGGACAAACAAGGAGCATGGTATTTGCTGGTGTAAATGGGACCAGTAGTCAATGACACTGATGAGTCCTGCACTATGGGAAATAGACGGGGAAACAGTGGAAACAGTGTCAGACTTTATTTTTTGGGCTCCAAAATCACTGTGGATGCTGATTGCAGCCAGGAAATTAAAAGATGCTTACTCCTTGGAAGGAAAGTTATGACCAACCTTGATAATATATTAAAAAGCAGAGACATTACTTTGCCAACCAAGGTCCATCTAGTCAAGGCTATGGTTTTTCCCGTGGTCATGTATGGATGTGAGAGTTGGACTGTGAAGAAAGCTGATCGCCGAAGAATTGATGCTTTTGAACTCTGGTGCTGAAGAAGACTTTTGAGAGTCCCTTAGACTTCAAGGAGGTCCAACCAGTCCAATCTAAAGGAGATCAATCCTGGGTGTTCATTGGAAGGACTGATGCTGAAGCTGAAACTCCAGTACTTTGGCCACCTGATGCGAAGAGCTGACTCATTGGAAAAGACTCTGATGCTGAGAAGGATTAGGGGTAGGAGGAGATGGGGACGACAGAGGATGAGACGGCTGGATGGCATCACCGACTGGATGCACATGAGTTTGGGTGAACTCTGGGAGTTTGTGATGAACAGGGAGGCCTGGCGAGCTGCAATTCATGGGGTCACAAAAAGCTGGACACGACTGAGCGACTGAACTGAACTAATGATAATGAAAAAAAGAAAGAATATTGTGTTACTATCCTTAAGGAACTTACAAACTATTGGTGGAGAAGAGCAGGACATAAATGTAAATTTTTTTAAAGTATCTGAAACATATATACACAGAAGAGAAGACAGAATAAAGTTCGAAAAGTTAAATTTGGACAGAAATAGGTGACCTGGTTTCGTAGAAAGGGGTGGGGTGATGTTTTAGGTGAGGACAATAGCAAATCTTCAAGAAAGAAAATAATAAAGGAAGCAGGATGGAAAATAGTTTATGTTCAGCAGCAGAGAAGAGGAGAGAGCAGTGTAGAAAGCAAAATCAGAACAGTGAAGTACAGCATGGATGAAGAAAACAAGACAGAACATTATATTTTGATGCAAATAAAAACTAGGCATTCTTTTAAAGTTATTTAAGGAGAGTGACATAATCAAAGGGACGATTGCAGAAGATGGTTCCTACTACTTATAAATGGAGGAAGGAAAAAAAATATTGAGGTCTGATGACTTTTTTAATTCATTCACTTGAAAGCCTCCATGGAGGACAAGCGTAGATCAAAAACTTGAAAAAACTTCACAACCTTCATCAAATGCTCAGGAGTCCTTGGCAGGAAAAGTGAGGACACCTCTGTACTAGACCATGACGCCAGATTAACACACACACACACACACACACACACACCCTTCTTCCATGGGAACAAATAATGTGTTCCACTTCTGCCAAGGTCATTCTGCTTATACAGATGGCTTAGGTGGCTCAGTGTAGCTAAGTCTTTTGGCAGAGGGAGACAGATTTCCATCAAATCCTTCCCCTGCTTGCTGATATCTGGCCCCCAGCCTCGCTTGATCTTGACACTTCAGGCAAACTGTGTTGCGTTGTTTGTTGCTGTTCTTATTTTTTTGTTTTTCTAGCCCCGATATCTCCTGTTGGAATTATTAGCGGTAACATAAAGGGGAAGCTAATTCAATATTAACCTCAGAGAGGTAAGCCATCTATCTCTGTCTCTACCGCCAAAGTGGTGTGGTTGGGGAGAGTCTGTTAACACAGCTCTCCTTGGCTAGGATTCACTTCAGTGTTCATAATTTCTCTGAAGACCCATCGAGCAACCTGGCCTGAGTTTGAATTTGTGCAAAAAAGCCTCTAACCAGGTGAGTCGCACATTGCTTCCGGCTCATTAGAGAGGTTTTGGACAACTTCTTTAATGAGGTTTGACATCTTACTACCACCGCATATGTGACTTTCTTCACCATGTCACCCTCCCCCCACTCTTCCTCTGCTTTTCCTCATTTTTTGTGAGCGAATCATCTGATCCTGTTCCTTCTATGACCATGCACTCGTTTGATTAATCTCCCTCATCAGCCCTTCTTCCTGAATCCTCTGATTAAATCTGGTCTTCTCCCTTCCCCCCCAACTCTAATGCATGAGACCTTTTAGCAGCTATTCATTATTTAAAAGAGCGGCTTCTTTTCTTTCATGCCAGTCAGTTTTCTGTCCACCATGTAGCCTGTGTTAAAAATTATTAAACCTTATTAAGAAAAACGTTCCAACACCAAGTTCTAAAAGCTAGAAAAATACTCTTTTTCTTTCACATTCACAAACTTGCTAGACTGGAGGAGGAAATAGACACAATATGAAAAGAAAATCCATTTCTTCATCCAGTCCTAATGGCATAAGGCACTCACCAACAGATTGAGGAAATGTGATTTAAATCAAACTATCAGCAGGTGAGTGTAAAAGCCCTAGAGGTCGTTCCCAAGGAGCTTTACTGTGGGTATTTCTGATCCTAGCAGCCAAAATTCTAGTAGCATTCCACGTATATTAGATCTTTAGACAATATTATTTTATTAAAAATCCAGCACAGTTATTGAAAAATGACACAATAAATTAATCAGTGGCTTCATTCGAAAAAGCTACACAACTGACTGGACTGATTTTTCACCTGTTTGGCTAAATCAATTGAATATTGGTCACAGGATAGAATCTGCCTGCCAATGCAGGAGACGCAAGAGGGCAGGTTCAATCCCTGGTTTGAGAAGATCCCCTGGAGTAGGAAATGGCACCCCACTTCAGTGTTCTTGCCTGGGAAATCCCATGACCAGAGGAGCCTGGCAGACTACAGTCCATGTGTCTGCAGAGTCAGACACGGCTGAGCGACGAAGCAGCAGGTATAGATACGGTCTTTGGTGAATCTGTTCTCTAATTCATTTTCTGATGGCTATAAATGAGCCAAAACCAGTTACGGTAAGACATGACTTTTATAAGCTGAAATAGCCTGTGGGTCTAATAGGATGAAGTAACAGGGCACAGCTCATGTCAGTTAGGTAAGGAAAAGGAAAATATCCAGAGAGATCTAAGCTGACTGGTCTAAGTAAGAAAGGCATTTGAATTCAGAGATGACCCCACTGGAAACTTGGCATAATAACACAACACCATAAGTAAGAAAAGCATAATTCTTGGCTGTATTACTAGGCGAATAGCTTGTCAGGAAACATGTAGAAATCTTCACCAACAGTCACCATGCAGAGCTAATATTCAGTTACTAAGCACCAGAATGGCATGCAGTACGAGCAAGGGCAACCATGTCAATTTGTCAAAGCCTTTCAGTGTTAATATTTAAGATTTTATAATATAGTGTTTATGAAGAAAGTTAGTGTTATAAGAGGATATTCTTCTGACAGTAATTAAAGGGAAATAATGATCACTTTAAAGTTTATGGACGACATGGATGCCAGTTTTGTCTCTATCCTTAATGAGAATCAAGTCCTGGTTATACCTGTAGATCGTTATTCTAACACAGAGTTAGGCTAAATGATACTAATGATCACTTCCAAACCCTGAAATTCTGAGTCTGGGGAAACTTGTTTTAGGATTTCTCAAACTGGATAATTTTAAAATACGAGATAAGGTGTATGCCATTCATATAAGACTGGCATCTGAAAAACTCCTGCAGTTTAGATATTTTGTAATATTTAACTTTTTACATTACTGCTGTGTGTATACGTGGGTGAACTGTATGCTTCTCCCTAAGATAAAATAAAACCTTGCTGTCACTCAGTAGCACACTGGTTGGGGGCACTAATGTGAACATATAATTTTACCTTTCTTTCTATTTTTAGTCAATATTTGTTTCTGTTTCATTGGGTTATGTGCTTGGGGGTGGGGAGGTATGGATATACTGGTTTGGAGAAGAGAAAGTCACCTGCAGTCAAACTTACAGAAAAAATAATTCTCCTTATCTCTCCTATTGCTTAAATTATCATTCTATATAATCATTTAACTACATTTCATAAATCATAATGTAGAAGAAGCAGCACTGATACAAAATACAGGTTTGGCCAGAAATTTTCCTGCAGATGCCAAGCTGCACGTTATTGTTAGCGTAGTTGAAAGTGTAGAGAACATATCTTTTAGGAGAAAATAAAGCCCTTTCAGGGTGCCCCTCTAGTGTAGCTCATCTGTAGGGGTGAAAAGCCTCCTGGGTCAGAAACTTCCTTTCTTTTTTTCTTTGGTTGTACCGCAAGGAGATCCAACCAGTCCATTCTAAGGGAGATCGATCCTGGGTGTTCATTGGAAGGACTGATACTAAAGCTGAAACTGCAATACTTTGGCCACCTCATGCGACGAGTTGACTCACTGGAAAAGACTCTGATGCTGGGAAGGGTTGGGGGCGGGAGGAGAAGGGGACAACAGAGAATTAGATGGCTGGATAACATCACCGACTCTGTGGACATGAGTTTGAGTGAACTCCAGGAGTTGGTGATGGATAGGGAGGCCTGGCGTGCTGTGATTCATGGGGTCGCGGAGAGTCGGACACGACTGAGCGACTGAACTGAACTGAACTGAACTGAACACTTGGGGATCTTAGTTCCCTGACCAGCAACTGAACTCCCACACAGGACAGAAAGAGTGTGCAGTCCTTACCATTGAACTACTAGGGAATTCTCCCTCTTGGGCCTTTCAATATCCCAGTTAAATACTTTCTCAAGCATTGTCCAAGTATTGCCTCAGAGGTGTTCTAGTTAAACAAGGCTTATTAGGCTGATTTTTAAATACACATATACATAGTTATAAGAAATGGAGAGAGAATCAATACAAAGGAAAATAGTTTTTATGGTAAATATTTGGCAAGCAGAGTGGATTTTCACACATACACACACGTATACACATACACATACATAATATGATGAGAAATATCAAATAGGAAGAAACAAAATCAATTCTGGCTAGTAAAATTCAAATTTATTTGAGATTCTTTTCTTCTTTGGAAGAGGTGAATGAGAGAGGCATGAAACATTTTCTCCTTAAGAACTAAGAATTACTGAACATGGAGGATTTATTGAATGCAAAAAAGTCACGTTGTTGAGATTAGACATCTCTTTTTCAAGGTGCTCCTGGGAGATAGTAGCCCTCATACCTATAGTTCAGTGGAGGCATCAGTTTTGCCTGGTAAGAGAAAAAGGGATATGAAGACTGAAGCTAACACCTTCATCTCTGCATAGCACAATTTTAAGAATAACTCTAGAACATATCTGCTGTCTTACATCACTCTCATTTCTAAAATTTTCCTTTAAGGAGTAGACTCTTTGAGTATTTTTCCTAAAAATATGACCAAGTTTAAGACAAACAAAAAACAGAAAATATCTCATATTTTCTCTAATCCATGAAAGAATAACTTGTAATTCTATTGTATTAATAACTACAATTAAGGTAGGGAAAAAAATGAAACTTCAGCATGAAATGGGCAAAAGAGTTGGAAAATAATTCTTCATTTGTATAATAGGTATGATGTAAAATTTTATTTTAAAATAAAAAAAATAAGAAGGCAAGTGATTTTATCATTTTTTTGATGACCCTAAACATGCTTACTCCAGGAAGAATGAGTACAAAGAAATGTTGATTCTCAGGATGCATTGGGTTAGCTGAAAAGTTGCTTCACATTTTCCCATATCTTGTATAAAAACATGAACCAACTCTTTGGCCAACTCAATAGATGGTGTGCATGCTCACCTCGTCTATGAATAAGCTATGGTCTCATCAGCAAAGTTCCCAGCCTCTGCCTCCACCCTGTTTGTTTCCTCTAACACTTGAGTCCATTACAATCTTCTATTTTACTTTCATTACACTATGGTTATAACCTAATTATAACTTCCTCAATCTTTTCTCTTCATGGTGAAGGATAGGAGTCACAGGCTCATTTTTCCCTTGACCCCAGCCTGGAAACCTAATTGAGCCTGGAAGCCTAATACAGTGTGGTTAGGTCACCTGTTCCAGGCACCCTGGCCCACCTTGCACAGTCTAATCTTAAGACTGTCAGTGGGTTTGGTCAACATCTACGCCTATTTCAAGACTTAATTCTATTTAACTCCAACATGACTCCCCAGGTTTCTCCAATCCAGAATGGCTGCCTCCCCTGAAGTAACAGTACTTAGATGCTGTGCATGTGAAAACGTACCCTGCCTTTTGATACCTACCAGGTGGTATTTTAAAGTGTTACTTGTGTTTGACATCTGAACTTTGCAATAAGACCAGTGATTATCACAGTTGTCATTTTTGAGTCTATTATGTGAAAATTCTAGGGACAGAGGAACCTTGTCAGCTACAGTCCATGGGGTCAGAAGAGTCTGACACAACTTAGTGACTAAACCACCACCCAGTGTTAAGGGTCATTTATTGAGCTTCTTTGGTGGTTCAGTTGGTAGAGAGTCCACCTGCAATGCAGGAGACGAGCTGCAACACAGGAGACCTGGGTTCAATCCCTGGGTCTGCAAGTTCCCCTGGAGAAGAAAATGGCATGCCACTCCAGTGTCCTTGCCTGGAAAATTCCATGCACAAAGGAGCCTGGTGGGCTATAGCCCATGGGGTTGCAAAGAGTCGGACACAACTTAGCAACTAAACCACAACAATGTATTTGAGAGCTTACATCAAACCTGCACAGTAGTTATTATCCTCATTTCACATAGGAGTAAATGAGACACAAGGGTTAACTCACTTGTGTGGGACTGCATAAGTACTGTGTTCACACTTGGATTGGAATCTTACATATTTAGAAGGCAGAGATCATTGTCAAAATTCTGGTAGATCTCCTTGGGCATTTTCATAGTGCTTTACCTATAGTAGCTACTAAAATATCATTTTCTGATTGATTGGTTTTAAGCACTGACTTAAAACTGTCCAGGTTATCACAAGTAATGTTCTACAGTATCAACCAAAATTAATATTTAATGCTGTCTAACCGGGCATGCAGTAGACTGGCACTAGACCAATGCAATCAGTGATGAGAAGAAAAATAATTCCTGAGGCGAAATATAAATATTTGTATGGATGCATGATCAGGTATATGTACTTTAGAAATAAGTAATGATTTTGGCCAAGACAGTGTCTTTCTTTGAAATGCTAATGAGCTGGGGAGAAGAGACATTAAGAAAAGAAACATGCAAGAATATAAGAGCATTCTCTTCAGATCTCAAGAGCCAGATCCAAGCACATATGAAATAAAGGAGTTAGACAAAATAGTTATGAGCATGGATAATGTGAAAATATTTTAAAAGGAGAACATGGCCATGCACCAATCAGTACCGACAAAGGAAGCTTTTAAATGGAAAATAATGATTTACAACAACCATGGACAACTGCCATCTGTATGTATGTTGCCTGAGCATTGGTCCTGGTTATGTGGTACGAACTGGCTAAAACACTTTTTCAACAAATGCCTTTCTCATCCTCAGAATGGTTCAACTCTAGTCTCCTGAGATTTTCAGATTTCTGGAATTATCATACTCTGCAACCAGGCTATATAGACCATGGTGATTTATTCAGTAGACATTTATTGATTACCTACTCTGTGATGTGCATTGTACTGGGCACTAAATAGAGAAAGACAAATTAGACATCATCTTGCCAGGGAGTGAACATTCTCGCTGACTCTTTACCAAAAGTTATTTCTGGTGAAATTCAAGGAACTGTTTTACCATCAAAGGATGAAGATAACATGCTTTCCTATGACGTCTATGTCTCACTTGGCTTCTCTCCAGGAGCAGATCCTAAGGCAAGGATTATGTACAAACTTAGCTTGCTTGATTAACAGGTACCTCTGTTGCTCAGATGGTAAAGAATCTGTCTGCAATGCAGGAGACCTGGGTTCGATCCCTGGGTCGGGAAGATCCCCTGGAGAAGGAAATGGCAACCCACTCCAGTATTCTTACCTGGAAAATCCCATGGACAGAGGAGCCTGGTGGGCTACAGTCAATGGGGTCACGAAGAGTCGGACATGATTTAGCAACTAAACCACCACCACCACTTGTTGGCAATGTGAGGAGTCAAAACTAGAAACCTAGCAGTGAACCCCTCTTAGTTAGACACTGAAGGCAAAATCAATTTCTACCTGCAAACAAAAAAATTTAACTAAATTATGGCCATTATCAGACATGTTTGAGGAACATCATTTTTATGTATAACTTTCCTCATACAGGGTTTCCCACCTGGCACCAGTGGTAAAGACCCTGCCTGCCAATATAGGAGACAAAAGAGACACATACTTGATCCCTAGGTTGCGAAGATCCTCTGGAGGAGGAAATGGCAACCCACTCTCGTATACTTGCCTGGAGAATCCCATGGACAGAGTACCCTGGAGGGCTATGATCCGTGGAGTCACAGAGTCAAACATGACCGACGTGAGTGAGCATGCATGTATGCACACATTCTTCATACAAGAGGGGGATGGAGAAGAGATTGAGGGAAGGCAACCAATGAAAGTGCATTATTAAGCCAGTAATCATATTGGATGACTAAAATTCGACACCTTGACAAACTTGGAATCACCCTGGCCAATGAGCCCTCCATGTTCATCAATTATTAGTTAAGGGCTGCCTCTGCAACAAATTCCCAAGGGCAGACCTGCACCAAGATGCTAATGACGTTACTTAGGAACCCTAGGCTGTCTTCCATTGAAATGTAAAGAGGATTCAAATAGGTGATACTACAACAAACGTCTATTGCAGGATTTTATCTAACAGTTATGGACCTCGTGAAATTAGCACAATGATCAGTGTCAAAAAATAAATATTGGAGATTCACTTTTATTAAAGCAATATGCTAGTAACTGAGAGACAAGAGATGGCACAAAGTAGTAATTCTATTTCCTTATATTCCTCATTATTTAATGTTATCCCCAATATGACATTTTTTTGCCCTCTAGAAATTTATTCCATGAGTATTTATTATACTGCATTATACAGTTTGTAATTTTTAATTTCAGACAACAGAAGTTAATTGTATTCTATTATATCCAGAAAGTAATAAAGGATTTATTGATTGTTTAGTAGTGTTGAATTTTGGCTTCCCAAAAGATCACTAGGAAAATGTGTTGATCAAGTAAAGCTAAGTTTATTAGATCACTGCCAGTACTCTTGCCTAGAAAATCCCATGGACAGAGGAGCCTGGTAGGCTGCAGTCTATGAGGTCGCTACAAGTCAGACATGAAAGAGCGACTTCACTTTCACTTTTTTCACTTTCACACATGGAGAAGGAAATGGCAACCCACTCCAGTGTTCTTGCCTGGAGAATCCCAGGGACAGGGGAGCCTGGTGGGCTGCCGTCTATGGGGTTGCACAGAGTCAGACACGACTGAAGCAGCTTAGCAGCAGCAGTAGCAGCAGAGAAGGTCAATATTTGCAGATTTTTTAAAAATTTAACTTAATTTCAATTAACTTATCAAGATTGACTTCAAGACTCTGCCCTTTTAAGTCCACCAAAGTTAAACTTTAATGTCATAAATGTTAGCAGGGACCAAACAGTTCCTCACCATGTATCACCTACCCTAAGACCCAGACTCCAAACCCTGTAAATATCCTGTCCTAACATTTGGCTTCTTAAGACACTTCAAAGACTCAATAAGGTATTGTTCTCCCTTAGTCTGTGCTCTGCTTTGTCACTCAGTCATGTCTGACTCTTTGTGATCCCACAGACTATAGCCTGCCAGCCTCCTCTGTCCATTGGGATTCTCCAGGCAAAAATACTGGAGTGGGTTGCCATGCCCTCTTCCAGGAGATCTTCCCAACCCAGAGCTCAAACACTGTTCTCCCGCATTTCAGGCGGATTTTTTTTTACCATCTGAGCCACCAAGGAAGACTTTAGTCTAGTAGGTTAATAAAATAATATGTCAACATATTTGGTGGGTTTTTTTGTTTGTTTGTTTTAGAATTTATTACTTGAAATTGAGAACACTTGGTTGAGAGCTGAGTTGTACCTTTCTTGTTCTTCAAAGACATATAATTTCAACAGATATTTTTTAAAGCAACATGACATTTTTGCACTTCTACCACACAAGAAAAAGACTATCAGCCTTAGATACTGTGACTGTCAAGCACACAAGTCCAGTTGATTCAAGAATCCAATCATGTAGAGGTTTTCAGACCATGATGTATATAAGAATATCAGAGGGGCTTGTTTAAAATGCTGATAAAAGCCCAATCCCCAAGGCTTATTCAAAGGTCTTATTCAAAGGCTTATTCAGCCATATCAAATGAGCTGGCAAGTGATTCTAAGTCAAGAAGATTTTTACCTTATTCTTAGAATCCACAGTAGTATCCAAAATCCAGTCACCTAAAATCATTGCTATCACTGGTCAGTTCCCTCAATGGATATTTCATGTAAAATTCAACTTTCTTTAGACTGTTTTTGTATTCATCTGGTTTTGTTTTTGTTTCTCATCTTTTTGATACCTTAAGGATTTCAAATACAATGGAGAAAGGGAGGGAGGGAAAGAAAGACAGAAACAAGAAGAGAGAAATAGAGGTGGAGAAAGATTCATCTTCAGTTCACTTTAATTCAATCACTCAGTTGTGTCCAACTCTTTGCAGGCCCATGGACTCCAGTACGCCATGCTTTTCTGTCCATCACCAACTCCTGGAGCCTACTCAAACTCATGTCCATTGAGTTGGTGATGGACTCCAACCATCTCATCCTCTGTCGTCCCCTTCTCCTCCTGCCTTCAATCTTTCCCAGCATCAGGGTCTTTTCTAATGAGTCAGTTCTTTGCATCAGGTGGCCAAAGAATTGGAGCTTCAGGTTCAGCATCAGTCCTTCCAACAAATATTCAGAGTTGGCTTCCTTTAGGATTGAATGATTTGACCTCCTTGCAGTCCAAGGGACTCTCAAGAGTCTTCTCCAACACCACAGTTCAAAAGCATCAATACTTCGGTGGTCAGCTTTCTTTATGGTCCAACTCTCACATCCATATATGACTACTGGAAAAACCATAGCTTTGACTATACAGACTTTTGTTCCCAAAGTAATGTCTCTGCTTTTTAATATGCTGTCTAGGTTTGTCACAGATTTTCTTCCAAGGAGCAAGTGTCTTTTAATTTCATGGTTGCAGTCACTATCTCCAGTGATTTTGGAGCCCAAGAAATTAAAGTCTTCACTCTTTCCTTGTTTCCCCATATATTTGCCATGAAGTGATCGGACCAGATGCCATTGTCTTCACTTTTTAAATGTTGAGTTTTAAGCCAGCTTTTTCATTCTTTTCTCTCACTTTCATCAAGAGGCTCTTCAGTTCCTCTTCGTTTTCTGCCATTAAGGTGGTGTCCTCTTCATATCTGAGATTACTGATATTTCTCCTGGCAACCTTGATCACAGCTTGTGCTTCATCCCCAGGCCAGCATTTTGCATGATGTAGTCTGAATATAAGTTAAATAAGCCAGGTGACAATACACAGCCTTGACCTACTCCTTTCCCAACTTGGAACCAGTCCATTGCTCCTTGTCCGATTCTGTTGTTTCTTGACCTGCATACAGATTTCTCAGGAGGCAGGTAAGGTGGTCTGATATTCCCATCTCTCTCAGAATTTTCCACTGTTTGTTGTGATCCACACAGTCAAAGGCTTTGGCACAGTCAATAAAGCAGAACTGATGTTTTTCTGGAACTCTCTTGCTTTTTTGATGATCCAGTGGATGTTGGAAATTTGATCTCTGGTTCCTCTGCCTTTTCTAAATCCAGCTTGAACATCTGGAGGTTCACGGTTCACATACTCTTGAAGCCTTGCTTGAACAATTTTGAGCATTAATTCGCTAATGTTTGAGATGAGTGCAGTTGTGTGGTAGTTTGAACACTCTTTGGCATTGCCTTTCTTTGGGATTGGAATGAAAGCTGGCCTTTTCCAGTCCTGTGGCCACTGCTGAGTTTTCCAAATTTGCTGGCATATTGAGTGCAGCTCTTTCACAGCATCATCTTTCAGGATTTGAAATAGCTCAACTGGAATTCCATCACCTCCACTAGCTTTGTTCGTAGTGATGCTTCCTAAGGCCCACTTGACTTCACATTCCAGGATGTCTGGCTCTAGGTGAATGATCACACCATCATGGTTATCTGTGTCATTAATCTTTTTTGTACAGTTTTTCTGTGCATTTTTACCACCTTTTCTTAATATCTTCTGCTTCTGTTGGGTCCACACCATTTCTGTCCTTTATTGTGCCCACCTTTGCATGAAAAGTTCCCTTGGTATCTCTGATTTTCTTGAAGAGATCTCTAGTCTTTCCTATTCTATTGTTTTCCTCTATTTCTTTTCATCAATCACTGAGATTCATCTTACCTAATTTTATTTTACTGTTATCACATGTTCTGTATTTTACAAATTATAGTGACTTATTTTCATCTTGTATATTGAACTTTTGTGTTTGTATTGAAAACATCTAAACCAGGCTTTGAAAAACACTTCCTTAACATTACAGTTTTTCTAGCAACATAAATTTACTAGTAATACATAAAAAATGAATTATAATCAATTGTCCAGAAATGATAATCAATTATATTTGAAAAATGTAGTAAATTTATTAGGTATTTATTTGGTTTTAGGAAACGTATTCTGTTAACTAGTTTATTATAAGGATGTCAGCAATCACTTTTCTTTTCACATCACAAAACCTCTGATTTTGTACAAGAAATAAAGAAAAATAGATTCCCTATCCTAGACATACACTGAGGGCTAAAAAGACAGTACAGAGGCGAGAAAACATGGAGAAGCATTGCAATTTATTGAACAGGAATCCTTCCTTCTTGAATCTGCCTGAGGCCAACTCTGAAAGCCCTGTTTGAACTCAACTTTTCAAAGCAGTTCTTCTGGACAAACGATAAGAGATGGTGAAATAACTCCAGGAACATTGCAAACAATGTTTTATTTATATCTATATGACTAAAGCATCTGTTAGCAACTTTTTTCTTGCAAAAGCCAATGCCTTATGTAGTTCATCCAATGCAAAGAAGAAAAATGAAAATATTTACACATCAAAGATAGCACCTTTCTTGCAAAGCAATATGCTTCCCCAAACACATTTTTTAACCCCTTTGGATGAGATTTTATTGTTAAACTTATTGGAGACCAACTTTTCTGGGAGCATGCTCTATTTTATTCATTTAGCAGGAACTGTACTAAACTTGCAATGCAACTTTTTGCATTATGGTTGTATTAGGTGATTGGTTTAAAATATATATACTTTCTAGCTTTTATAATGTGTAAGCCAGATAAACTGTTAATGCTTTAGAACTCTCTACGCTGTATAAATGATGAAGATTTCTGTGTTATCCCTGATAAAGCTGAGGATACAAAAAACAGTTTTAATCCTTTTTATACCATGACTGTCTGTCTGTGAAACAAGTTCAGAGAATGGCTATATGGCACGAACGGCCACGGGACTAATTTTCAAAGCCAGGTAATATTACTTGGTCACATATTTTGTATTTATTTAAAATGTAAAATAACTAAATAAGCTGATACAGATCAAGCTTTGATACATATCAAAGCTGATACGTGACTGTTACACGTAATGAAAAGAAGTTTTTTTATAGACTGAATTCAAGCCAGGTAAAATTTCCGTTTGTTAGCATTGTGGCTGTTCAAAGTGTCAACATTTAGGAAAATTCTAATCTTTCATTAAAAATAAACCAGTACTTTTTATGCTAGAAGTGACAATGATAAATATAGCCAGAGACAATCTTTTAATTACACCTTTAAGTGTTCTGTCACCTAGATCTAATGTCTTCACTTCAGCTTTATGCTTTGGATTATATTCACCAGCTGCATTTCTTCTTCTAATTACAATCAGGATGTGTCTATATGAAGTGGAAAATGTGAGCAATTATTTAGATTGTCCAAAAAAATAAAAGCGAGTTCAGCTGAAGATATACAGTAAGTGGTGTAGAATATTTGAGGTGAGGATTCTATTAAATCACCCCCAGCTCTATGTCTTACTTCTATAAATAGTTTCTCTCCATTTTTATTTTCTTCCAGTTTATGGATTTGTCAATCTGGCTGCAGATCCTCTTTAATCATCTTGAGGCATTTTTCTTATAAACTAATGATTGCAAGGTTATCTGTTTTCAGACCCTACCCTCAGAAAAGTGAAGACTTCTGTTAGCGGTTGGTGGCAAGGATGCCCTGTATAACTTGTTAGCAATATTTATAGAGATAAAACATCACTCACAGGAACCAGCTTCTCTTTGCCATATGAAAATATTAGTCACTCAATCATGTCTGACTCTGCAACCCCATGGACTGTATATGGAATTCTCCAGGCAAGAGTACTGGAGTGGGTAGCCATCCCCTTCTCCAGGTATCTTCCCAACCCAGGGATCGAACCCAAGTCTCCTGCATTGAAGGAAGATTCTTTATGTCTGAGCCACCAGGGAATATAAATGAATGGTATTCAGAGATATTCTTTATGAGAAGGCAGTATGAAGGCAAATAACTCCTTCTACCCACACCACCCTTACCACATTCCAGATTACCCACTCTGTGTCTCATTCCTTCAGGGTTCTGGGAGGTAATTGATTTGTTAACTTCCAGTCACCTTTACTTCTCACTTCCTGGTGTTTTGTTTCAAGCCAGTGTTTGCACCATAACATCACTTGGAGCTTTTAGAAAACACATCTCTTGTTGAGATAGATCCCATCTCAAACTTACTGAATCAGAGTCTGCATTTTAATAAGATTCTCAGACCTTTGAAAGGATATTAACATTTGAGAAAATCTGAGTTAGATCTCGTTAAACCATAGTCTGACTCAGTTCAGTTCAGTCACTCAGTTGTGTCCAACTCTTTGCAACCCCATGAACAGCAGCACGCAAGGCCTCCCTGTCCATCACCAACTCCTGGAGTCCACCCAAACCCATGTCCATCAAGTCGGTGATGCCATCCAACCATCTCATCCTCTATCCTCCCCTTCACCTCCTGCCCTCAATCTTTCCCAGCATCAGGGCCTTTTCAAATGAGTCAGCTCTTCGCATTAGGTGGCTGAAGTATTGGAGTTTCAGTTTCAACATGAGGCCTTCCAATGAACACCCAGGACTGATCTCCTTCAGGATGGACTGCTTGCATCTCCTTGCAGCCCAAGGGACTCTCAAGAGTCTTCTCTAACATGACAGTTCAAAAGCATCAGTTCTTTGGTGCTCAGCTTTCTTTATAGTCCAACTCTCACATCCATACATGACCACTGGAAAAACCATAACCTTGACTAGACGGACCTTTGTTGGCAAAGTAACATCTCTGCTTTTTAATATGCTGTCTAGGTTGGCCATAACTTTTCTTCCAAGGAGTAAGCGTCTTTTAATTTTATGGCTGCAATCACCATCTGCAGTGATTTTGGAGCCCAGAAAAATAAAATGAGCCATTGTTTCCGCTGTTTCCCCATCTATTTGCCATGAAGTGATGGGACCAGATGCCATGATCTTAGTTTTCTAAATGTTGAGATTTAAGCCAACATTTTCACTCTCCTCTTTCACTTTCATCAAGAGGCTCTTTAGTTCTTCTTCACTTTCTGCCATAAGGGTGGTGTCATCTGCATATCTGAGGTTACTGATATTTCTCCTGGCAATCTTGATTCCGGCTTGTGCTTCCTCCAGCCCAGCGTTTCTCATGATGTACTCTACTGTCCTCTATTTAAACCACACTGTAACTGGAAATACAGAGAAAGGACCTCTGATACTCAGGTACATTTCTGTAATTCCACATGAAATCTGTGTTCACGTTTCCCGATCCTCTACTGTGTCTCAATAGCAAGGGAATATTTTAAGTGTTTTCTCCTGACATGGACAACTTCTTTCTCCAAATACCCGGTTCTTCTGCAATGATGAGAATTTGGGATGCAAGTAAGGAAACAGGCAGGCAAGGCTTTTGAAGTTGTTCCTTAAATCATATCATATAAGCAATAATGGAACCTACCTACATTTGAGGAAAATCTTGTTCATATTTTCATTTTTTGGAAAGGACATAAATCAATCATAACAGCCAATGTTCTACTATTATGGACTGGTCTTGACAGTGAATGCCAAGATAATTTCTCTGCCTAGATTTTCAAAAAAATTACCTTAGGTCTCCCCATTTTGTGTTGATTCTGAAATTCTTGATATTATCCTCTGAATTCCTAGACCATACACAAATTTGATCCTCAGAAGACCAGTAGTTCTTTTTACTTTATGAAAATGATGAAGAATTACTCATTCCAGCATTGAAAATAATTCTGCCAAGAGCAATTCACTTTGTTTTGCCAAAGTTGAATAAATACAGGCAACTCTATAGTCCTCCTCACCATTATGCTGCCTGAGAGAAGTTCTTTTCCTTCCCTCTCTCTCTTTTCATTGTCACAGTCCATGTTCTTATCTTTTCTAAAGTAGACTATTGCTATTTTCTCCTAATATGTCTCTGTAACTCTGATTGCAAGCCATCCTCTTCACTTCCCACACTTTCTAAAATATACATCTGATCATGTCACATTCTGTTCCAAAATTTTTCAATGGCTCTCACATTGTCTGCTCAGTTATGATCAGACCTGATGGTAAGTCATGCAAGGGTTTGCTTGTCCAGGCCATTGTCTTTCTGTGCAATCTTGTGTCCCTTCTCACCCTTTGTGCATAAAGACTAGAAGTTTATCTTATAATTCTCTTACACCTGGATTCCTTTGTCTAGAATGCACTCAAACTTTTTTGATTTTAAGTACTTACTCATCCATCAAGTTTCAATTCAAATACTGTTTCTGCAAAGCCACTCTTGGTATGTTCCAGAAATATTAAAGTATCTTCCTATCTTCCTATTATACTTTATATATCTTTATATGACAGCATATTTCTGTAACTGCCCAAAACTGGACTGTAAACACCCTGAAAGCAAGGAAAATCTCTTTTCATTATTTAGCTCCAGTTTCTGTCAAAGGGAATAGTTGTAGAGCTTAATAAATATTATAGATTGACTGCATGGAAGCATTTATAAGTAGTTAATAGCATATACTGTGTATACTGTGTATAACTCTATATTTGATGTTGGGCAGGCCATATAAACTTATTCAACATAAATCTATTTAGTGTAGGTCAGCATTGGTCTGGGCATTTAGGAAACAAATATAATCTTAGACACATATAATAATTTCTGAAGAGATACAATCCTTATCCTAAATTTCTTGCATTGTTTTGAAAATAAGGCTTCATTAAACCATATTCTGAATATTATGCCCTAATTAATCTGAACCCAAATTAAGAACATATTGCACACGGAATTCTACTCAATACTCTGTAATAATCTAAGATTTTGAAAATGAATATATTAGTATGTGTATATATGTATAGTTGAATCACTTTGCTGTACATTAGAAACTAACACATTGTAAATCAAATATATTCCAATAAAAATTAAATTAAAAAAAATATAAAAGAGAGTTCTTTCAATTCCTTTATCTTTTGGTAGTTTATCAGTGCTCACACCTCAAGTTGCATGAATGAAGATTCTGATTAATTCCATCTCAGTGCAACCTCAGATACTGCTTTTGTATGGGGCTTTCAAGTGATGCCCAAACTACTGGTCTATGGACTACATTATTTAAGCAAAGATTTAAGGTTTAAAGACAATCCTGAACCCTCCTAGGAATGAACCCTTCTCTTATTACCAAAGCTCCAAAGTATTCTCACTGTGTTCTTCAGATCCATGGATCAGAGTGCAGTAAAGAGGGAACAAAGCTGACTGCGTGAGGTGCTGTGCTCGGGAGGTGTAGAGACAGTGCTTTCAAAGAAGTTTTTGGATCCATCCACCCCTGAGCATGTGTAAGGAGGCAAAGAAGAAAGGGCAGCTGGATGCTAATGAAAGTTGCTTCAGAAAGTTGCAGGAGCAGCATTCTAGAAATTAAAGCTGATTCCAACTTAGTCTAAGAAACAGACAAAACAAGTACCTCTGGTTAGCAACAAACTTATTTTAAATAGACATGTCATTGCCCACCTTCTGCAGGACAATATTTTACATATATTTTTCTGCATTTCTCTCAGCACTGAAGATAGTGCCCTCCGTAAAATAGAGGTTAGATATACTTTGGCCACCTGATATGAAGAGCTGACTCTTTAGAAAAGACCCTGATGTTGGAAAAGATTCAGGGCAAAGAGGGCAACAAAGGATGAGATGGTTAGATGGCATCACAGACTCAAAGGACCTGAGTTTGAGCAAACTCTGGGAGACTGTGAAGGACAGGGAAGCCTGCTGTGCTGCAGTCTATGGGTTTGCAGAGTCGGATATGACTTAGCAAGTGAACAACATCAACAAATATGTGAAATGAATGAGTGAATGAATTTCATTTTATAAGATGATTGGAAGCTTTCAGGGTTGAAGTGTTTTGATTGACTTATCAGCTGTGGACAACAGTCTAGACATTATTCAAATGCTATTGATAGGCACTGTGTTATGATGGCTTATAAAAAAATTCAAGAAAAGTACACATGGCACAAACTGCCTTTTAACTGAGTGGGATGGCTGACATTTAAGCACTGTGGTTTTTATGTTCTGTGCGGCTTGTCTGCCACAGTCTAACTGAAGTTTAACAATAATGGTAAGTACGTGAATTGGGATGAAATTTGCATTTATATTTCATATGGTTTGTTAACCAAATAGAGTTGAGTAGCTACATTTTTCTTTTTGTTGTTGTTGCCTTATTTTGTTAATCATTCCAAACACATTTGTTCCATTCCTTAAAAGTGAGCAGCTTACCTTCCACCTTAGTGAAATCACTGTTAATCATTCTGTAATGTCTGCATTATCCCATTTAAACTGTTCCCCTGTGGTTTTACAATTCCTTCTGCTCACTAATCCAGCAGGAGGAATGATGTGCAAACAAGCAAATATAGAGAAACAAATAGGTTTTCCTTGCGAATCATCACTGTAAGCCTCGTCAGGAAGATTAGAGTTTCTCAAATTGCTATTTAAGAGTCAAACTATTGATACAGCATCTAAGCCAATGGACTTGAAATTTGTCCAAGTGGTGATATAAGCCTGATAGAAGATAGAAGATCATTTTATATTCATGATTCATACTCACTTCCTGCACCCAACCTTAATCTTGACTAATAAGATATTAATCTTAAAACCTAATCATGGTTAAAGAATAATTGTAAACATATCAGACATATAATGGAAAGAGAAAATGCATATAATTTTCTAAGGCCTACGTCCCTCTAACTGGCCAAACTCATCTTAGATGACAAAGGATCACACACCTCTGTGTAATTGCTTCATGAGCAAATACATCAATAAATAATGCCAAATAGCTGCATGGAGTATAGAAACACCTAATCAGTTAGCTGGATATTTCTGAAATGATGCATCTGGATGTTTGGTATCACATAAGCAAAATAGCTGGTTTTTTAACTAGAATTTTTGATTTTATGTGAATGTTTCATATTTTGTTCACAAAAATCTGAATATGTATTTTGGACCAAAATTTGATCTGGTTTTGGGAATTATATAGCTGTAACATTATGTACTTGGAGAAGGCAATGGCAAGCCACTCCAGTACTCTTGCCTAGAAAATCCCATGGATGGAGGAGCCTGGTAGGCTGCAGTCCATGGGGTCGCTAAGGGTCGGACACGACTGAGCGACTTCACTTTCACTTTCACACATTGGAGAAGGAAATGGCAACCCACTCCAGTGTTCTTGCCTGGAGAATCCCAGGGACGGGGGAGCCGGGTGGGCATCCGTCTATGGGGTCACACAGAGTTGGATACGACTGAAGTGACTCAGCAGCAGCAGCAGCAACATTATGTACTATGCCACTTTTATTTTTGAATAAATGTGACAATTTACTCAATTGGTAAATTAAAGACAAGAGCATTCAGGTCTACATTGACACATAGATGCTAATCCAGTAATTCAGTTCAGCTCAGTTCAGTCGCTCATTTGTGTCCGATTCTTTGCAACCCGATGGACCGCAGCACGCCAGGCCTCCTTGTCTATCACCAACTCCCGGAGTTTACTCAAACTCATGCCCATTGAGTCGGTGATGCCATCCAACCATCTCATCCTCTGTTGTCCCCTTATCCTCTTGCCTTTAATCTTTCCCAGCATCAGGGTCTTTTCCAATCAGTTAGCCCTTCGTGTCAGGTGGCCAAAGTATTGGAGCTTCAGCTTCAACATCAGTCCTTCCAATGAACATTCAGGACGGATCTCCTCTAGGATGGACTGGTTGGGTCTCCTTGCAGTCCAAGGGACTCTCAAGAGTCTTCTCCGACACCACAGCTCAAAAGCATCAATTCTTCAGTGCTCAGCTTTCTCTATAGTCCAACTCTCACATCCATATATGACTACTGGAAAAATCATAGCCTTGCCTAGACCAGTAATACCCAATAACAATTTCCTGGGGCTAGGGAAGAAGGAAGAACAAGAACCCTAAATAGGGATACATCCCATTTGTTCAGTTTCTTTCTAATAATCATCTGAGATATAAATATGAAAAAAAGTGTTCAAAGATAGTAATAAAATAAGAAACTGACTAAATACCAAGAGTATCAGTACTATACTTAAATCCTGAAATGAAACCCTTCTCCGTCAGTTAAGACAACGTTTTCATCTCAATCAAGCTTACTCTCTTTTTGCCACAATTTCAAACTCTCTTTTTCTGTTTTGTGTGTCTATGGTCTTTACAGCAATGTCATGCTATAATTATCCTCAAGTGTGGGTGAGTATGAAGGGAAAATATTCCCCTACCCTCTTTTTCATGCTTTGTGGAAAGTCACAGGAGGATGTCAAAGATTACCATGTATATTATGCCATGCCTCTGTCATTGACGATCATAGGAGATATTGATCCAAACATGAAATATACCAGTTAATTTTCACTGTCACTGCATATTGAATATGGAGACAGGATACACACGTAAACTGAAGTTCTCTCAGTCTCTGATGGTATCCTGGATTCTCACATTCCTTTTCAGCCTACAGCACCACTGGCATACTCATACACCTGTTCTTATATCTGTTGAAGTCTTTTATAGACAACCCTTTTCTAGGATTTACACCTCATTATAAAAATCAAATTTCTTGACTGTCAGAAGGAAATGGAGTGTGGCAAGCTGGGAACTAGTTCTCTGACATACTGAGATGGCAGATCAGCCTGGAGGTGGAACTCCCAAAACAGAAAGTTGGAATTATAGATACCACCTACATTCATTCATAAATAGAAGAAATAATGATGGTACAGAACAGTGATTTTTTCAAGTCATGGTGCAAAAGATCCTAAGCAGTATTTTAATTTTAAAAAATGATGTATGATTAAAGATATCAAAATTCACTAGGATCCATTTCCCTCTGAACTATGAATTAATTTCACATTTACCTTATTGGAAAAAAAAAAGAAGTATTACTGATTTAATAAAATGAGATACCATGGTTCAACTCTTCAGGAGAATCTGCCAAGTTTCTTTAAAGCTCTACTTCTAATCATGATAACACTAGTTATTTTCATTATTTAAACTTTAATCTGCCTTTTTGGCCAGTTTGAAAAGATATGTAATATACGTATAGCATGTAACTGTGATTTTTAACTACTAATTATGAATTAAAGTTTCTTAGAGCATTTACATAAATTGGGATCAGTGAAAAGAACTACAAATTTGACTTCTACCTTCATAAATCATGTCTTAAGTATTAAGGTGATCATTTTTTAAAAGAATTGATGGATTCTACTGTTCTTCATCTCCTTCCACTCTCGGTCCTCTCACTATCAGCATTTAACATGCTGCTTCCGCATGAACAGTAAATGTTTGTAATGAATTTATGTGTTGATTAGAGTATGTGTGTGTTTCTTTCTCATTAACGAGAAAGGATATGGAGTTTCCATTCCTGGAAAGCTTCAAGAAGAGAAAAAAACCTATGTTGTCTATGATGCATTATTCCCCTCAGGATCCTGGGCCAGATGATCTCTTAAAGTCTATAACTAAACGATCAGTTTTGATCTATAACTAAATGATCAGTGAGCCAGCTTCAGGTCACCCTATACTATTTAATACATACAGCCACTACTCAAGAGTACTAAATGGTGCCCCTGAGCTCTGAAAAAAAATTAATGTGCAACCCTTAGGGTCCAAATTACTGCCAGGGAGTGATTTAGGTAATAGGAAATAAATTTCATGAATATCTAGTTAGGTGGTTAATCAGAAAGTAAAATAATAATAATAAAAAGTAAGGAGTTAAATCTGTTTTTTCATTTTGTCCTCCATGAACAGAAAATAATAGCTATTAGTGTGCTCCTCGTATAATCTTTAATAAATTTTAAAGTATTGCTCAAGACTTTCCTTGGGTTCTTCATCTCTAAACTAAATATGCCCTATTCCTTTAATATTTACACATAAGATCTATTTTCACACCTTTAAACATCTTTATTGCTCTTTTCAATTTCATTTTCAGTTTATCCATCATCTTTATCAATGTGATGACCCATAATATTAATCTAATGAAGGATTAGAAGATGCTGTAACAAGTGCTTGTTTTTGCTTATATTTTTAAATGTTACATTAATCTCAGGGCAAACATCAGTGTTATAAAGGAAGATCTGTAGTTTTTGCAATGACCTATTGCAATCATGAGTAGACCTTCCAGCCAGTTATGATAGTACCTAAAATATCTCTGGTTTATGTGTCAAGCTTATGAACCAGCACTGTTTAAAGATAATAGTTTTGGCAACAAAACATTTCACTAACCACAGGAAGGTAAGAAGATGTATGCAGTCATATTAGATGACCTACTGTAGTATAAATACATATAAATACACTCTTCCAGACCAATAGCAGCTATTAATGCCCAGGTAAGCTCAAAGTCTATGTCCCTATCTTACTATGTTCAATCTTTTTCCAAATGAGAGAGTTAAAGTTGAATTTATCACTTGATACAGCTATTTTGAAAGATAGTTCACCAAAATACGGACTCTAGCAACTTTGTCATTGGTAAGAAGAGAGGGAAGGAAGAAGAGTCAGTGAAGAACCAAAGCAGATGGCCCTGTCCTTCTTCCTAGTTCATGTCTCTTTACTACTGTGGTACATTGCCACCTATTCCACAGTGTAATTATATCCTGTTGAGACACCATACTTCCAATCACTTCAATAGCTCCTTTAGGTTTTGAAGTTACCATCTTCCTCCAAGTAAGAAAGGATTTGAAGAAAGGTTGTCAGTGAGGAGAAAACGTCAAATTATCAGGCCTACCTCCATAATTCTGTGCATGACACCAACAGCTTTATGCACATGAAGACAGTTGATTCTTCTTAGAATACTAGTAAAGAACACTTTGGACTTCCCTGATGACTCAGTTGGTAAAGAATCTGCCTTCAATGCAGGAGATCTGGGTTCAATCCTTGGGTCAGGAAGATCTCCTGGAGAAGGAAATGGCAACCCACTTCAGTATTCTTACTTGGGAAATCCCATGGACAGAGGAGCCTGGTATGTTATATTCCATGGGGTCACAAGAGTTGGACATGACTTAGCAACTAAATGACCATCAGAGAACACTTTGGAGAACATCTTATTGTAAAAAAAAATCATTCCTAACCCTATGAAGAGGGTAACTCAGGTAATAGGTGAAAAATCAGAGGGATTAACCTTTATTGAGGGGCAAGAGTTCTGGTCAGTCCATTGTGGTTAGATGTCATTCAGGAAAGATTCAAATAGAGTACAAGGTCAAGTAGAATACAAGGTCAAATAGAATACAAGGTTAATATTTGAGAGACTTATTAAAAGAATTGAGACTGTTGGTAACAGTCTTAATTTCCAAAGTAAAATCAGTAAAGTCAACACAAGTATCATTGACAATATTAGACATACACACCAAGATATAGAATAATCAAATTGTTGAAAGCCAAAGAGATTTTTGAAGCAACAAGAAAGAAATAACTCAATGTGTATAAGAGATCTTCATTAAATTAGCAGCTAACTTCTTGTCAGAAGCCATTAAGGCCAGAAAGCCATGAATTGACATATTCAAAGTGCAAAAGAAAAATACTATCAACCAAGAACTCTATATCCAACAAAGCTACCCTTTAAAAATAGACATTCCCACCTTCTGTATGATGCGGGGAGCTCAACCCAGTGCTCGGTAACAACCTAGAGGTATGGGATGGAGTGAGGGGCGGGAGGGAGGCTCAAGAGGCAGGTGACGTATGTATACCTATGACTGACATGTAAAGCAATTATCCTCCAGTTAGAAATAATTTAAAAAATAAGGCATTCCCAGATAAGCAAAGACTGAGATAATTTACTACTGACAGAAGAAATACCACAGGGAATACTTCAGACTGAAATGAAAGCATACTAGATGGTAACTTTGATCCATGTAAAACAATAAAGAAAAAAAAGCTCATAAAAGCTCATTTTAGAAACTCATAAAAATGGATAGGAAGGCTGTGGATTGAAGTTCTTTATACATTCCCCTTTTTGTTAATAACCATAAAGAAATTAAACTGGATTAAAATGGCAAAATGTTCTTAGAACAATTCCCACAAATGCCAATTTTGGTTCTCATGGCTCTAACCTTTAGTAGCTTGTTACAATGCATAACAGGTTTCCCTGGTAGCTCAGCTGATAAAAAATCTGCCTGCAATGCAGGAGACCACGGTTAGATTTCTGGCTTGAGAAGATCCCCTGGAGAATGGATAGGCTGTCCACTCCAATATTCTTAAACTTCCCAGGTGGCTCAAACAGTAGAGAATCCACTTGTAATACGAGAGACCTGGGTTCAATCCCTGGGTTGGGAAGATTCCCCAGAGTAGGGCAATATTCTTGCCCAGAGAATCCTCATGGACAGAGGAGCCTGGTGGGCCACAGTCCATGGGGTTGCAAAGAGTCAGACAAAACTGAGCAACTAAGCATGCACACACAATGCCCAACACAGCTGTCTACAAGAGATATACTTTAGGTTCAAAGACAAAAACAGATCAAAATGAAAGGATGAAAAAAAGATGTACTATGTGAACAGCAAGTAAAAGAAAGTCAGAGTAGCTATACTAATATTAGACAAGATAGGTTTTATTTTGAGACCATACAAAGTAAAGGAGAAGAAGCATGAGATATGTTTCCTAAGTCATTGATTGTCTAACCCCAGGGTAGTGGCTAAGAGAGGGAAGAGCATCTGTCACATTTCTACCTCTTCCTTATTATCCCCTTGGGGAAGCAAGAATTTCATAAAAAACTAAATTTGATTGCAAATCCTATCTAACACATAGGTGTTTTATTTGGTTTTATCTTTATTAAAATTCTGTTATATGTGAAAATATAGTCATACTTTTATTAAATAACATATACAAAAAAGAACACAAAATGTAAATGTAAGCTCAATTGATTTTCACAAATTTAAGCACCCTTATATAACCAGAATCTAAATCAATGAATGAAACATTAATAACATCTCAGAGCAACCACTTTTGTTTCCTCTTCTATGTACTTTCTCCTTCAAAGGATCACTATCCAAACTTCTGACACTATAGATGTTTGATCTGTTTGCAAACATTACCAAATGTAATCAGAGAGTGTATACATTTTTGTGTGTGGCTTCTTACACTTAACGCCATATTTATGCAGGACATCTATACTGTGGTTATAATTGTAGTTCACTCATTCATACTGTATTATTGGATTCCACTGTCTGATTAACTATTTATTAATTCTACAATTGATGGATATTTGGTTAGTTTCCAGTTTGAGGTTATTTGTGTGGAGGTGTAATAAAATTTTTTATATATCTTGCAGTGAATATATGTAAATATTTCTCTTGAATATATAAATGAGATTAAAACTGTTGGGATAGAATATATCCATGTTCAATTTTAATAAGAATAGTCAAATATTTTCCAAACTTGTTATATGAGTGGACACTCCCTCTTGTAATATACAAGGGTTTATTAACTCTATATTCACACCAATATTTGACACTGTGTGTTTTTTACTTTAGCTATTCTGGTGAGCATGCAGTTGTATTAATTGTGATTTTAATTAGCATTTTTCTAAAAACTAAAAAAATTTAATATTTTACCAAACATTTATTGGTCATTTTGACATCCTCTTTTCTGGATATCTGCTTATTTTTTTGTTTGGGTTTTCTGTAATTTTCTTATTGATTCACAAATATTTTCTCCCAATCTGCAGATTGATATTCTCTAAATGGTATTATTTGATGGACATTCTTAAGAGTTTAATAATTTTTCTTTTATGGTTACTGATTCTGAAGTCATATTTAGGAAATATTTCCCTATTTTAGGAAAATGAAGATATTTTTCTATGCTTCTTCTGAAAGATTTATCGTTTTCCCTTTTACATGAAGATCTGTAGTTCATCTAGAGTTGACTTTTATGTGTAGTGAGAGATATGAGTTGAGACATGTGCATTTCCTATGGAAGGATAGTCAATTGACCCAGCACCATTTATTAAAATAACCACCCTTTCCCACTGCTCTCTAGGACTACTTTCATTGTGATTTTAGAGGTCTATTATCTTTTTGAACTGTTAATGAGAATTCTGCTGATGTTATCCAATATGTATTGATGCACAGAAAGCCATGAATCCAGTTCCTAGAAATAAAAAATGTTGATACTATTATTTCTACTATTCTTTAGTGATTTATAGCCTAGCCATGCTTAATACATGTCTAGTTCTCATGCTTCTTTTTTCTTCTTTGATTAATAACAGTTTTTTAATAAATAATATCATTCATAGATTTCATAAAATAGAAAATACAAAAAATAATAGAGAAGAAAATAAGAATGACATACTATCTTATCAACAAAAGAAAATCACTACACATTTTTGATGTTTTCTTCTTATTTTTTTCTAATAAATTTATTCTTCATATTTAATAAAGTTACTAAGTACATAAAGAGCCCTAGGTTCAAATGGTAAAGAATCTGCCTGCAGTGTGGGAGACCTGGGTTTGGTCCCTGGATCAGGAATATCCCCTGGAGAAAGATTTGGCAACCTACTCCAGTGTTCTTGCCAGGAGAATTCCATGGATAGAGGAACTTGGTGGGCCCCAGTCCATGGGCTTTCAAAGAGCTGGACACAACTGAACAAGAATCACACAAAAGTATATAAAAGCCCAGGAATTTATAATGACAACATAGAAGACTACATCTTACTTATCAAAATATATTTTCAAAAAACACTGTTTGTTGTTTTTGTCCCTAAGTCATACCTGACTCTTTTGTAACCCCATGTACTGTAGCCCATTAGGCTCTTATGCCTGTGGGATTTCCCAGGCAAGAATACTGGAATGGGTTACCATTTCTTTCTCCAGGGAATCTTCCCAACCCAAGGATCAAACCTGTGTGTCCTGCATTTTCAGGCATGTTCTTTACTGATGAGCCCCCAGGGAAGTGCTGAAAATACATATTCACTTAAAAATGCAAAAGGCAAATAAGATGATGTAAGACTCATCATTCTTTCTTCCTCCCTTACTAAATACAGGTTAAAACTCTGAAAATAATCCAACAGGGAACCCTGAAAGGTAAAAAGAAGATAGACTAGCTAGAGACCCCAGGAATGAATAGACAACACAGAGGCCTAGGATCTTCTCACACCCTCCTGCCCCTTACTGCTCCAGCAGAAGGTAAACTAGATCCGGCTTCTGCTGATCCCTAACCTGAGAGATGAATATGGTTCAGGTAAGTTGATTCCTTCTCCAGATTGAAAAAGTGTACCACCAAAAACAATTCACCTGGAGAATTGTTCTCTGCCCCTATGGCTAAGACTCTTCCCTACCCTCAAGCTCAAAGTCACAAGGCAGTCTTTTCAAGCAAGGATTGAGTGGGATTCCTGCCAACAACAGGAGACACATGGAGATTTCTCAATCCCATGAGCAAGAGCCTCCCTTCTCTCCCCTAAAGACTCTGGGTAGTTGATACAGTAGCTGGTATCAAAAAGAATCATGAGGGCACCAAATGGCACTAAGCAAACCAGAGAGATTAAATAGACTAAAAACACTGAGAAAACTAAATTGGCAGTGCAACGATAGCCCACGAAATGTAGGTCTTGAGCTGCATGATAAACCTGAGAATAAGACATAAGATAAAGAAAACCACAGACGACAGCAGACATGATGAGGATGACTGATAAAGTAGAAAACTTCATTAGGACCCAGAATATCCCAAAATAATAATCAAAATTTCCACGATACATTTGAAAATTACTTGCCATAACAAAAAACAGAAAAATCACAACTTGAATGAGAAAAGACATCAGATGACAACACTAAAATAAATAAGATACTGGAATTATCTGACAAGGATTTTACCATAGTCATCATAAAAATGCTTCTATACGCAATCATGAATGCCCTCAAAACAGCAGAAAAAAAGTAAAATTTCATCAAAAATTAAAAGGTCAAATGGAAATTGTGGAAATGAAAAATACAATAACAAATTAAAAATTCAATGGAGGGGCTCAATAGCAGAATGAGTATGACAAAGGAAAAATTCAGTAAACTTGAGGATAGAATAAGCTAATCTGAACAGACAAACCAGACCACACACGTACACACACATATAAATCCTCATAAATTTGTGGGACAATAATAAAAGATCAAATATTTATGTCATCAGAGTCCCAGAAGAAGAGGACAAAGAGAATGGATCTAAAGAAATATTTGAAGAAATAATGGTTAAAATCTTCCTAAATTTGATGGAAGAAATAAACTATAGATTCAAGAAGCTGAGCAAATTTCAAATATTAAGAGAATAAACTCAAAAAGGTCTATACCAAGATACATTAAAATTAAAGTTTTATTTATTTTTGACAAAACTTTGAAAGCAAACACAGAAAAAGTAGCCAAACAACATATTATTTATGGGGAGACTACAGATATTTTTCTCATCTGAAACCATAGAGGCTAAAAAGAAGTTAAATGACATTTTTCAATCACTTAAAGAAAAGAACTGTTAACCTTAACTATGTCCTTTCACTATGAAGAGAAAATAAAGTCGTTTTCAGACAGAGGTGATTTACGAGAATTTATTAATTAGCAGAAGTACCTTTAAAGAATGGCTAAAGAGGTTTCTTGGCTTCCCTGGTGGCTCAGAGGGTAAAGCATCTGCCTGCAATGCAAGAGACCTGGGTTTGATCCCTGGGTCAGGAAGATCCCCTGGAGAAGGAAATGGCAACCCACTCCAGTACTCTTGCCTGGAAAATCCCATGGACAGAGAAGCCTGGTTGACTACAGTTCATGGGATCACAAAGAGTTGGACACGACTGAGCGACTTCACTTATCAACTTATCAAAGAGATTTCTAAATAGAATGAAAATGACAAGATGAAATTAGGAACTCCAGAAGAGAAAGATAACCAAAGCAAAGGGAAAAAATATGGTAAGACTATTTTCCTCAGCGTAAATTTTTAAAATAATGTTTGATCACTGAATCAAAGACCCTATATTCAATACATAGAAAATATTCAAGATACTTGTATTTTCAAAGTTGGAGGATTAAGAGACTGAAATGAAAACAATATTTCTACACCTCACTGGAAGTAGCAAAATGAGAATACTAGTACACTGTTGATAGCTTATATATGTATAGTATAACATCTAGAACAACCACTAAGAAAACTATATAAAGACATATATTCAAAGTAATTACAAATCAAAGTGGTATCCTAAAAAAATGGTCAAAAGCTATTTCAAATCCTGAAAGATGATGCTGTGAAAGTGCTGCACTCAATATGCCAGCAAATTTGGAAAACTCAGCAGTGGGCACAGGACTGGAAAAGGTCAGTCTTCATTCCAATCCCAAAGAAAGGCAATGCCAAAGAATGCTCAAACTACTGCACAATTGCACTCATCTCACACGCTAGTAAAGTCATGCTCAAAATTCTCCAAGCCAGGCTTCAGCAATATGTGAACCGTGAACTTCCAGATGTTCAAGCAGGTTTTAGAAAAGGCAGAGGAACCAGAGATCAAATTGCCAACATCCACTGGATCATGGAGAAAGCAAGAGAGTTCCAGAAAAATATCTATTTCTGTTTCATTGACTATGCCAAAGCCTTTGACTGTGTGGATCACAATAAACTGTGGACCATTCTGAAAGAGATGGGAATATCAGACCACCTGACCTGCCTCTTGAGAAACCTGTATACAGGTCAGGAAGCAACAGTTAGAACTGGACATGGAACAACAGACTGGTTCCAAATAGGAAAAGGAGTATGTCAAGGTTGTATATTGTCACCCTGCTTATTTAATTTATATGCAGAGTACATCATGAGGAATGCTGGGCTGGAAGAAGCACAAGCTGGAATCAAGATTGCCGGGAGAAATATCAATAACCTCAGATATGCAGATGACACCACCCTTATGGCACAAAGTGAAGAGGAACTAAAAAGCCTCTTGATGAAAGTGAAAGAGGAGAGTGAAAAGGTTGGCTTGAAGCTCAACATTCAGAAAACGAAGATCATGGCATCAGGTCCCATCATTTCGTGGGATATAGAAGGGGAAACAGTGGAAACAGTGTCAGACTTTATTTTTGGGGGCTCCAAAATCACTGCAGATGCTGATTGCAGCCATGAAATCAAAAGATGCTTACTCCTTGGAAGGAAAGTTCTGACCAACCTAGATAGCATATTAAAAAGCAGAGACATTACTTCGCCAACCAAGGTCCGTCTAGTCAAGGCTATCGTTTTTCCCGTGGTCATGTATGGATGTGTGAGTTGGACTGTGAAGAAAGTTGATCACCGAAGAATTGATGCTTTTGAACTGTGGTGCTGGAGAAGACTCTTGAGAGTCCCTTGGACTGCAAGGAGATCCAACGAGTCCATTCTACAGGAGATCAATCCTGGGTGTTCATTGGAATGACTGATGCTAAAGCTGAAACTCCAATACTTCGGCCACCTCATGCGAAGAGTTGACTCACTGGAAAAGAGTCTGATGCTAGGAAGGATTGGGGGTGGGAGGAGATGGGGACGACAGAGAATGAGATGGCTGGATGGTATCACCGACTCTGTGGACATGAGTTTGAGTGAACTCCAGGAGTTGGTGATGGACAGGGAGGCCTGGCGTGCCGTGATTCGTGGGTTTGCAAAGAGTCGGACACGACTGAGCGACTGAACTGAACTGAACTGAATGGTCAACAAGGCAAGAAAAGAGAGAGAAATGGAAAACAGAAACAAAAACAGCAAACAAGTAATATGGAAGACTTAAGCCCTATCATATCAAAAATTACCTGTAATAAAATTGATCTAAATACAGCAATCAGAAGAAAGAGTTGGCAGAGCAGCGCGAAAAGCATGTTGTCTGTAAGAAATTCACTTCTGAAACAACCTAGGCAGGTTGAAAGTAAAAGGATGGGAAAAGATATGCCATGCAGACATATAGACATAAAGATATAGAGAGAGTTCTTTGTGTGTTCATTAACATACTCAACAGTGCTCAAATAATCTAATATATTGTGGGGCTCAGACTTTGTGTAAGTGATTGATGATTACAGATTTGCAGACTTTTTTAGTTCTTCCTGAACCAAATTACTCAAGTATTAAGTCTAGATCTTACCAATATTAAACAGAAGCGTAATAACTAGAAAATCTAGATGAATAGACTGATAAGAAATTGCAGGCAGGAAGTTGCTGGTCCAAAGAACAGCCAAAGCTAAAGGAAACACGTATGCAAGATCAGTTAGATAAGAGCTCAGCTTCATATTTTGCATTTGAAAGAGAGCTTTGGTGCATTACAAAGATAGCAAGAGAGGAGAGACAAGCAGGAAGATAATTTTCATCCTCAGTTCTGTGGTGTGGCTTGTGGCTCTACTCTTTTCAATATCTGTTCTTTTCCATCAATATATGCCTGCATAAAAATTCAGGAAATTATCATTTGAAAGGCTATAAAATTGTCCACACAATGAAATTCACCTTCCCACTTGTAGTTTGACAGCGAGGTTGATAAGTTAGATCCAAATAAAATTAGCATTCAGTAAGATGCTTTCAGTCTTCCCAGGTGGCGCTAGTGGTAAAGAACCCTCCTGCCAATGCAGGAGACCTAAGAGACATGTGTTGGATCCCTGGGTTGGGACAGTTCCCCTGGAGGAAGGCATGGGAACCCACTTCAGTGTTCTTGCCTGGAGAATCCCATGGACAGAGGTATCTGGCAGGGTATAGTCCATAGGGTGGCAAAGATTTGGACAGGACTGAAGCGACTTAGCACCACATGCACATATGCAAGATGCTTTCACTTTACTGTAATAAACTTCCTGGTACATAAGATGGGCTTCCCTGATGGCTCAGACAGTAAAGCATCTGCCTGCAATGCGGGAGAACTGTGTTTGATCCCTGGGTTGGGAAGATCCCCTGGAGAAGGAAATGGCGACCCACTCCAGTATTCTTGCCTGGAAAATTCCATGGACGGAGGAGCCTGGTAGACTACAGTTCATGGGATTGCAAAGAGTTGGACATGACTGAGCAATTTCACTTCACATAAGATATCCTTTGGAGGACAAGAAGCTTCACCCAAATGAACCTGCAAAAACTGTTGACTGAACTTTCCAGCATGTAATCCACTGAAATGCTGGAAATCTTGGAGAGAAAAATAAATGTGTTCCTTACCTTCTCCTTTTCTCCCCTAGACCACTGTAGAAAAATGAAGCTTTTCTCTAAGTGGAAATATTCTAGGCTTTCTATATTTCAGTCCATACTAGGATGTCCTATGGGATCTAGAACTCATGACAGATACATTGAACCTACAGAGAAATCCAGGGATTGCACCCAGCTCACTCATAAACTCCTATATGAAAACTGCCATAGATCTATAAATGGATCAGGACTAAGCCTTCCATAATTTTATGAGGAGGCACAAGAAAGCTTGACATGACATTAAAGTGGAAGTATGACCCTCCCACAACCCTCCTGTAATCTTTCATGACCAATCATCAGTTTCATTGCTGCTGCTGCTGCTAAGTCACCTCAGTCGTGTCCGACTCTGTGTGACCCCATAGACGGAAGCCCACCAGGCTCCCCCTGGGATTCTCCAGGCAAGAACACTGGAGTGGGTTGCCATTTCCTTCTCCAATGTGTGAAAGTGAAAAGTGAAAGTGAAGTCGCTCAGTCGTGTCCAACCCTTGGTGACCCCACGGACTGCAGCCTACCAGGCTCCTCCATCCATGGGATTTTCTAGACAAGAGTACTGGAGTGGCTTGCCATTGCCTTCTCCAAATCAATCTCATTAGAAATAACTAATTTAGATGTTTAGTCTGAGAGCAATCTTTTTCCTCTCAATTATATTCTCTCCCTAACCAGATGCAGTAAATGGACATGTGCTATGAACAGTGTGATAAGCTAAACTGATTTTATATTTCTAACTCTGGATTATGCTATGAGCTTGTGGGGGGATGGGCGAGAGAGGATGATGGAGTTGGATCATCTTTCCCAGTATTTAAAATTTTCTTCTTTCAATTCAGTACAGTTCAATTCAGTTTTATAAACATTAATTAGGCATTTGACATGACAATTCAGAGAGTCAATAAACCAGAAGAAGACAGAAGAAGGTGTCAGTCTCATAAAGGAGTATATTGAAAACAACAATATCTCAAGATATATCCCTCTCTCCTCTTCCTTCCTTGTTTTCTTTTATCCTTCCTTTCCTTCATTCCTTCCCTCTTTCCTTTTTTCTACACACCCCAGCTTTACTGAGATATGATTGACATATAACATAGTGTAAGTTTAAGGTATACAGTGTGATTTGATACTGGTAGCTCAGATGGTAAAGAATCTCCCTTCAATGCATGAGACCTGGGTTTGATCCCTGGATCAGGAGGATCCCTTGGAGAAGGGATAGACTACCCACTCCAGTATTCTTACCTGGAGAATTACATGGACAGAGGAGCCTGGCGGGCTACAGTGTATGGGATCCCAAAGAGTCAAACACGACTGAGTGACTTAACACACACACACATATATGTGAAAGAATTATCCCAATAGGGTTGGTAAATACATACACTACCTCTCAAAACTACCATTATGTGTGTGTGAGTTTGGTGAGAGCATTTCTTCCTGAGGCATGCTCTTCTCAAAGGGACGTTAGCAAATTCAAGTAAATATTGATTTTCACCAATATCATTTTTCTAGCATCTTCTCTAGCACTCACCAATCTACACCAATGCCCTCTTACAATAGGCATCATAAAAGCAGTCACTCCATTTGCAGAGATCTGGAGAGCAAGGAAGACTTTTCTCAAGGTCACCTTGTACTTTCCTGATGCACACAAAGCAAACACTAGCACCTCTGTTCTTGGGTAAAGGAATCTCTCATACTGCAGTTTTCTGTCACCAACTATAATGCACTACTGGTGATTTTCATCTACTTCTATATGAAAACATGATAGAATGCTCCTCTTCCCTGGGTTATTTCCATAGCTACTGTATTTATTATATTAATGTTTATCACTTGGATGTCATTTAATGAATGTCGGCAGAGGGGAGGGAGGAGACAGAATGTTCACTGAAAGAAGCTGTGCCATTAATTCAAATGGATGGTGAAGACAAGCACACGCATTCACATGGCCATATGGGGGCTGTTTTAGAGCACTGAAGCAGTTAATTTTGCTTTAAAGACACAAGCTTAGATAAAATAGATCTTTTTGGCTTTGTTGAGAATTGAAATTATAAAGCATGCAAGGCTTCAGATCAAAATGCTGTATTTTTCTCCCTCCCCACTTTATCTGAGGAGTGTAATGCCCTTACAATGGGCCACTTCTTGAACTCTTTCCAATTTCAGATATTTCCTATCTCTTTTAATACCTCATTGCTTTTGCATCAATTACAGCCTGACCTAAAGCTGCACTGGAAGTGGAAGTGATATATAGTGGAATCCATTTAAATGAATTTCTGATGAAAGAATAAAACTGTTAAAAGAATAAATTTACTGCACACAAATTTATACAAATCCCATATATGCTGTGAAATCCTCTTAAATGAAAAACTGATGAAAGATTAAAATGTTAAATGAATTAAAATCCACCATAGTGGTGAAATATAATGATGATTTGACCTACTAAATGAATGGTTGAAATGAAGATATAAATTTGAAGTGCTCCAATGTATGTCAATTTTAAATGTGTAGTGAGCCAGCATAAGACAAAAATATGGCTCTCACTTTTAAAGGAACACATTCTTTGTTGAACTAGACATCATTTAGAAACACCTGTGTTGGTTCTTCACATGATTGTAAAAACAGGGTAAATATCCTATTTCTTACAGAAGGTAACATTACACATTAAACTCTTTCTTTCTTTCCTAGTATTTTATCACTTTACCTCAAGTTATATTTCAGCTTACATAAAGTATGCAAGATGTCAATAAGAATTGGAGCCTCCCATGGCCATTTCTACCATTCAGTATGGGCCCTTATAAAAACAGAACTTATATCTCACTCATAGAATAAGCATTAGCCAAAAGCTAATATTAGGATATAAATTTTCAGTGAGACATGGAGTTAGCCAAGCAAAAATTACTAAGAATTACTATTCTATCCATCTAATTCCAAACTTAATACTAAAAAACTTTGTTGTAAAGTTCCTAGAAGTTAAAATAAGTTTGCAAACTCGTTTCTTACCCGGAAGAATTATAGGTCTCAACTCAGTTTAGGTCACAGGTGATACGTGTTTTGTTAGTAGTAATCTTAAAACTTACTTAAACCTTGATCACTCAAAAATCATATTCTCTAGTTATGTATGATTGGAAAGTTTTGATCATTGGCAGGAAAAAAAAATTACCCTATGAAAACCTCACCCATGTCTTTTGACCTATGTTCAGATTATATACAGACACTTGCGATTAGAATCCATGGCCAGGAAGGGGTCATTATCACAAAAGGCATCTCTGGTAGTGCCCAAATTTCTGGGCATATAGCCAAATACATGTGACCATTATTTCAAATGCAGCTCCTGACCATCATATGATATATAACCTGTCTTAAAGGATTAAAAGAAATCGTGCTTTTATATATCAGTTAGGTCTGACCAATCCTGAACCTGCGTCTAGGGAGAATAGAAAGTTGCTTGTAGAAAGGTGTTGAATTTTTCACCAACTCTAGATATTCTTGAGTAGGGAATTATCCCAAGCTTTGTGGTAGAATGCCTAAGTAGGAGAGAATTCTGGGTATGGTCGCCAATGATCTGGGATAGTCTGTGGTGACAGTTCAAATAGCCTTGAAGTAAATGTTGTGGCCACTGCAGCATCATTTAATTTACTGCATCTAAAAGACCAGGTATTTTCCCTTAGTAGATAATCTTGATGTGATTTTCTGCTACATTAGTCACTACACCAGCTTGTAAAACACCTCAAGAGAGGGAGCAAGTCTTAGTTATCTTTGCAATTCTATGGAAACCCAAAACTCTCAATAAACGTCTGTTTACTTAAATGGAAACTATACAGAGCAATTTCACTCTGGTTGGAGTCATAAGTAAACAAGACTTGGGGCTTTAGCACCCCCTGGGGGATGCCATAGTTGACTCCCCTTCATATTTTATCATTATTTCCTGAATATTTATGGACGGTCTCTTATGAGGTGCTCAGTACAGTACTAGAAATGGAATACCTGTCCTCGAGGAGGTTTCTGTCAGAAATGCTGAAAGGCCCTGACTAACTGTTGACCAGGGACTATTCATACAGCAGCAGTTACTACCACAGCCTGTAGGGGGCACATAAATAGAGTAGTCAGTTCAGCTCAGTCGTTCAGTTGTGTCCTACTCTGCCACCCCATTGACTGCTGCACTCCAGGCTTCCCTGCCCATTACCAACTCCCAGAGCTTGCTCAAACTCATGCCCATCAAGAGATCTTCCCAACCCCAGGGGAAGAAACTGTCTCCTGTATCTCCTGCACTGGTAGGGAGATTCTTTACCACTGAGCCACTTGGGAAACACCTATAAAGGGGTGACCTAATCCACCAACTTACTTTATTTTGTGGTTTCATATGTTCTAATATTTAGATTTGTTGGTTCATTAACAATCATTTTCATTTTCCAGATAAATAATAAGAATATTTAGCTTTACCAAGTGTTTGATACCTTTTGAAAGGCTGACACCTTTTGAATAGCTGACGAATATCCATGACTTTGGGCTTCCCTGGTGGCTCAGTGTAGAGAAGTGTTCTACAGAAGTGAACCAGATATTTGTAACTTCTATCACCTCACTTTGTACCAAGTAGAGAGCCCACCTGCCAAGCAGGAGGTACAGGTTCAATCCCTGGGTCAGGAAGATCCCCTGGAGAAGGAAATGGAAACCCATTCCAACATTCTTGCCTGGGAAAATCCCATGAGCAGAGGAGCCTGGAGCGCTACAGTCCCAGAATTGTAAAAGAATTGGACACAACTTAGGAACTAAACAACAGTGCATAACTTATGCTTATGATTTCTTTTTGTCCATGTATCTACCAGACAGGTCAGGTGTTTCATATAAAAATTCAATACTTATTGATATTATTATTATCATAGTGTCATCTGAGGACTTAAAGACTTGAAGTACTTATTAGATGCTAAGTGAAAAAGTATTGACTTAACTAAGCTAAATAAAGCATAGTGGAAGTGTATTAAATTACTAAAGATAAAAAATATATATATTATTTACATTATAAGCAAATATTTAAAAAACTATTGTTTTTTAGGTTTTCATTGAAATGAGTATTTATTTTCACTTAATTTTAATTGAAAATCTATAAGTTAATTAGAATTATAGACTAATAAAATAGCATATAAGAAATAGACATGAAAATCAACATGAAAGACAACTAGGAAAGTCATTTTTTATTATTTCAAAGACTTCCTTTTCTCAAGTCATTCTTTCTTTACTTCTAGTTTAAATATACTGGGAATTGGAAAACCATGCAAATCTTAATTCCATATTACAGATCGAACCGTCAAACTTCCATTTGTGTATGCACTTCATCCTTTCTACACTGAGACTTGGTATAAAGTGAAATGATAGAAGTTCCAAATATCTGGTTCACTTGATGGTGACTCAGACTTCTCCATTTGTGTGAGCTCTCTGATGATCCATCTTAGAACCACCTACTGCAGAGTATCTAAAAGGCAGAGTTTCCTAAGGAGTAAATCTTTGACCACTTTTGTCAGAATCACCTGGAGGGCTTCAGTTCAGTTCAGTTCAGTGGCTCAGTTGTGTCCAACTCTCTGCAACCCCATGGACTGCAGCATGCCAGGCTTCCTTGTCCATCACCAACTTCCTGAGTCTGTTCAAACTCATGACCATCATGTCGGTGATGCCATCCAACCATCTCATCCTCTATCATCACCTTCTCCTTCTGCCTTCAATCTTTCCCAGCATCAGGGTCTTTTCCAATGAGTTGGTTCTTCACATCAGGTGGCCAAAGAATTGGAGTTTCAGCTTCAGCATCAGTCCTTCCAATGAATATTCAGGACTGATTTCCTTTAGGATTGACTAGTTGGATCTCTTAGCAGTTAAAGGGACTCTCAAGAGTCTTCTCCAACATCACATTTCAGAAGCATTGATACTTCGGCACTCCGCTTTCTTTATAGTCCAACTCTTACATGACTACTGGAAAATCCATAGTTATGACTAGATGGACCTTTGTTGGTAAAGTAGTGCCTCTGATTTTTAATATGCTGGTCATAGCTTTTCTTCCAAGGACCAAGCGTCTTTTAATTTCATAGCTGCAGTCACCATCTGTAGTGATTTTGGTGCCCCAAAAATAAAGTTTCTCACCGTTTCCATTGTTTCCCTGTATATTTGCGTGAAATGATGGGACCAGATGCCATGATCTTACTTTTCTGAATGTTGAGTTTTAAGCCAACTATTTCACTCTCCTGTTTCACTTTCATCAAGAAGCTCTTTAGTTCTTCCTCACTTTCTGCGTAAATGTGGTGTCATCTGCATATCTGAGGTTATTGATAATTCTCCCAGCAATCTTGATTCCAACTTGTGCTTCATCCAGCCCAGTGTTTCTCATGATGTATTCTGCATATAAGTTAAATAAGCAGAGTGACAAGATACAGCCTTGACCTACTCCTTTCCTGATTTTGAACCAGTCTGTTGTTCCATGTACAGTTCTGACTGTTGCTTCCTGACCTGCATACAGATTTCTCAGGAGGCAGGTCAGGTGGTCTGGTATTCCCATCTCTTTCAGAATTTTCCACAGTTTCTTGTGATCCACACAGTCAAAGGCTTTGGCACAGTCAATAAAGCAGAAGTGATGTTTTTCTGGAACTCTCTTGCTTTCCTGATGATCCAATGGATGTTGGCAATTTGATCTCTGGTTCCTCTGCCTTTTCTAAGTCCAGCTTGAACATCTGGAAGTTCACGGTTCATGTACTGTTGAAGCCTCACTTGGGGAATTTTGAGCATTACTTTGCTAGCATGTGAGATGAGTGCAATTGTGCAGTAGTTTGATCATTCTTTGGCATTGCCTTTCTTTGGGATTGGAATGAAAACTGACCTTTTCCAGTCCTGTGGCCATTGCTGAATTTTCCAAATTTGCTGGCATATTGAGTGCAGCACTTTCACCACATCATCTTTCAGGATTTGCAATAGCTCAACTGGAATTCTATGGTTTTTCCCGTGGTCATGTATGGATGTGAGGGTTGGACTGTGAAGAAAGCTGATCGCCAAAGAATTGATGCTTTTGAACTGTGGTGCTGGAGAAGACTCTTGAGAGTCCCTTGGACTGCAAAGAGATCCAGCCAGTACATTCTTAAGGAGATCAATCCTGGGTGTTCATTGGAAGGACTGATGCTAAAGCTAAAACTCCAATACTTTGGCCACCTCATGCGACGAGTTGACTCACTGGAAAAGACTCTGATGCTGGGAGGGATTGGGGACGGGAGGAGACGGGGACGACAGAGAATGAGATGGCTGGATGGCATCACCAACTCAATGGACATGAGTTTGAGTGAACTCTGGGAGTTGGTGATGGACAGGGAGGCCTGGCACGCTGTGATTCATGGGGTTGCAAAGAGTCGGACACGACTGAGCAACTGAACTAAACTGAACTGAACTGGAATTCTGTCACCTCCACTAGCTTTGTTCATAGTGATGCTTCCTAAGGCCCACTTGACTTCCCATTCCAGGATGTCTGGCTCTAGGTGAGTGACCACACCATGGTAGCTTTACAAAATGTGTCATCCTTGTCCCAAGCCAGTTCTATCAGATCAGCACTGGGCAAACATCTGGAAAACTGAGTCTAACAGCAACAACAAAAATGCTACTTTTGTGTGCACTTCAATTTTTAATGGTGAAACTTGATAGAAGGTAGATCTCCAAATCACAGAGCCTTGAAGAAGAGTCCAGAAATTCAATTTTCTTGTTGGCCAGGATTGTGACTGAGAATAATAGAAAGATTGGAAAAAAAAAAAACAAAATTTTATATATATATATATATATCCCTGGTAGCAGAGAAGCCTAGTGTACCTCTGTCCTTGGGGTCACAAAGAGTCAGCCATGATTTAGCAACTGAACCATGAAAACGACAATCCCTGGTAGCGTCTAGAGAGATTGGAAGGGATTATAATGGTGATCAGAAAGAAGAGAGATTCTTTTCCAACTAAGATGCAGCTGCACGCAGGAAGAATTACAGTTCTTTAAAATACAAGACAGAGTAAACATCCTGTGAGAAATCATTAGCAGAAAATAGAAAGGGGCTGGAGTTCTGAAATCATACATGCCCTGGGTCAGATACAGTGTAGGAAGTGGAAGTGTTAACTTCTCAGTCGTGTCTGACTCTTTGTGACCCCATGGACTGGAGCCTGTCAGGCTTCTCTGACCATGGAATTCTCCAGGCAAGAATACTGGAATGGGTTGCCATTCCCTTCTCCAGGGGATCTTCCCAACCCAGGGATATCTGACCCAGGGCATGTATGATTTCAGAACTCCAGAACTGGACATGGAACAACAGACCTGTTCCATTGTACAATGTAGGGTACAATGTAGGTCCTCAACAAATCTTTGTTGGATCGATGGATGGAAATTCTGTCTCCCTTTTAGTGTGTACTGGAAATGACAACTGTAGAGATTACAGGACTTGATGTGTTTCCATCACAAAGATATCCTGCAAGTTGAATTGAAAATTCCTATTAGATTACAGTTATCAGTATGAAAACCACACTGACTCATTAAATGTTTTCCTAGATACCTATAGAAAACAGATAAAGTAATATGGATACTCTCTGCCAGGACCAATCTAAAGCAAGTTTTAGCAGTATAAATAGATAATTGTGATTAATTCTTGCTTTGACAGTAAATATTGACAGAATTGATCAGATAGACATCCTTTCACCTGTGGCTTCATCCTGAACTTGATACATAGGTCAAGAGTTTGGGGATTTAAAACAAGTAGCAGATAATTTCCCTGTCAAAGTGTTAAATGTTCCTGGCCTAAGATTCAGAGGACGAGATTATAGTACTAATTCTGCTATTAATTCACTGTGAGAACTTGAATAGGTTGCTGTATGCTAATTTGCAAAAAAAGAAAATTAGACTATTATTCCAAAGGCTTATGCCAGTCATGTTTGGTAATATGGTGAAAAGTAGTTAACAACTGGATTTCTATGAGGGAAAAGGTCCCTATATTAGCATTTTCAAATTTATACAGAGTGAATACTCCCATTGTAACTGGTTTCAGGCTATCAATATGATGCCACAAAATGCAGAGTTGGAAATAGATGCACACAATATTACAAGCTGAAAGGAGGCAATATTCTATGGTAACATCGTAATATTTTATGCAGTTATCCTTCAATCTGGACATTTACTTTTTTAAGCTTTTTTGCCCTTCTTCAAAAACTTGAGATTCCCATAAGTGAAGTTTCAAAGGACTTGTGTGAACACTTTAAGGCTCTTGATTTTTGTTCAGTCCCTAATCATGTCTCACTCTTTGCAACCCCATGGACTGCAGCACACCAGGCTTCCCTGTCCTTCACTATCTCTCGGAGTTTGCTCAACTCATGGGTTTGCTCCTGGACTTTTCTCAAACTCATGACAATAATTATTAAGGCGCTTGATAAATATTGCTGAATTATACTAAAAATATTGCTAACAATTTATATACCCACAAACAGTGAGGAATGAATGTTTTGCAACATGATTGCCAACTTGTTCTTTAGTCACAAAGTCATGTCCAACTCTTTTATGATCCCACGGACCATAGCCCACTAGGCTCCTTTGTCCACGGCATTTTTCAGGCAAGAGTACTGGAGTGGGTTGCCATTTCCATCTCCAGGGGAATCTTCCTGACCAGGGATCAAATCTGCATCTTCTGCACTGGCAGGATAATTCTTTTACCACTGAGCTACCTGAAAGTGAAAACGCAAGTGAAGTTGCTCAGTCGTGTGTGACTCTTTGACACCCCGTGGACTGTAGCCCACCAGGCTCCTCCATCCATGGGATTCTCCAGGCAAGAATACTGGAGTGAGTTGCCATTCCCTTCTCCAGGGAGTCTTCTGGATCAGGGATTGAACCCAGGTTGACTGCATTACAGGCAGACTCTTTACCATCTGAGCCACCTGGAAAATCCCATATTACATATATTTGCTGTATTTCAATTGCTCAGTCATGTCTGACTCTTTGCAACTCCATGGACTGCAGCACACCAGGCTTCCCTGTCCTTCACCATCTCCCAGAGCTTGCCCAAACTCAAGTCCATTGAGTTGGTGATGCCATCCAACCATCTCGTCCTCTATATATTAATATGTAAGTAGATATATTTGGTTTCTAAGTTGTGTCCAACTCTTTGCAACCCCTGCATCACAGCAGGCCTCCCCATCCTTCACTATCTCCTACAGTTTGCTCAAAATCATGTATATTGAGTCAGTGATGCTACATATATAAACTCCAATACTTTGGTCACCTGATGCAAAGCGCCAACTCATCAGAAAAGAACCTCATGCTGGGACAGACTGAAGGCAAAAGCAAAAGGGGGTGGCAGAGGATGAGATGGTTAGATAGAATTACCAACTCAATGGACATGAATTTGAGCAGACCCCAGGAGATAGACAGAGGAGCCTGGCAAGCTGCAGTCCATGGGGTCACAAAGACTCAGACATGACTTAGCGACTGAACAACAAATATACATTCCACATCTTCTTTATCCATTGATCCATCAGTGGATACAGGTTATTTCTATATCTTGGCTGTTATAAATAGTACTGCAGGGAGCACGGGGGCACATATATCTTTTGACTTAATGTTTTTGTTTTCTTCAGATCAATAACCAGAGATATAATTGCTGGATCATAAAGTAGTTCTTTTTTAAAAAATATTTGAGGAAACTACACACTGTTTTCCATAGTGGCTGTATCAATTTAAATTCCCACCAATAGTGTACAAGATTTGTCTTTTTCCCATGTCCTGGCTAAAATGTGTTATTTCTTGTTTTTTGATAAAACTGTAATTTGTATTATACTTTTTAAAATTTAATCTGTGGACGATTTTCTCCTGTATTTGCCAACTTTTCTGGGTTTTATTTTACATTTAATTATTTAAACCACTTGAATTTACTTTGACACATAGTATATGAAAATGTACCCCCAAATTTTGCCAATTTCTACCTATCTCTTTTGAAATATCTCTCTCCTCCCAAACTAATTTATGATATTTTCAGCAAGTGTTAAACTTTCATATATTTAGGCATCTGTTTTTGTCCATATAAGCTTTTCTAGTAAACTGTCTACTCTCACATCAGTACTTTCCTATTGTAATATATGCCATATTATAATCAATTTCAATATCTATTAGGTAAGTTCTAGAGTTAAAAAAGTTGGAGAAGGAAATGGCAACCCACTCCAGTGTTCTTGCCTGGAGAATTCCAGGGACGGGGTAGCCTGGTGGGCTGCCATCTATGGGGTCTCACAGAGTCGGACACAACTGAAGGAACTTAGCAGCAGCAGCAACAGCAGAGTTAAAAAGTCCATAGTTAAAAGGAGATTTCAAAGAACTAAACTTTTTAAGGAGTAATTGATCCTGAAATATACTTACAAAACTCGTTTATTCCATTTGGTATGTGGTGGTACTGGTGTGGTGGTGGTGGTGATGGTGATGATGGTAGGGAATCAATTTTATTTTCATTAGACGAATGTCTATATTCAACAGTCTTCTGTTGGTAGCAGTTATCTGCAATTTAGAATTGTTAAAACTCAATGAAACTCAATGAAACCTACAAAAATGCTATAGAATCAGGTGACCTGAAATAATGTGTTTAGGCAACACTTAGTTTTCAGCCCATTTCAGTATTTCATACTTTTTCCTGTAGTCTCTATGGTAGGCAGAATAATGGCCCCTACTCCCCAGAGCTAATGAATATGTTACTTTGCATGGTAAAAAATATTATGCAGATATGACTACGATGTGGATATTGAGATTGGGAGATTGTTCTGGATTATACCAGTAGGTTCAATGTAAACACAAAGATCTTTATAATAAAAGAGAGAGGTAGGAGAATCTGAATCAGAGCAGGAGATGTGATGATGGAAGCAGAGGTCCAATCGATGCAGTCGTTGGCTCTAAAAATGATAGAAGGAGGCCATGAGCTAACAAATGAAAAAGGCCTCTGGTTGTTGTTTGGTTGCTCAGTCATGCCTGACATTTTGTGATCCCGTGGACTGTAGCCTGCCAGGTACCTACATCCATGGGAATCTCAGGCAAGAATACTGGAGTGTGTTGCCACTTCTTTCTCCAGGGGATCTTCCAGACCCAGGGATTTAACTCATGTCTCCTACATTACAGGCAGATACTTTACCTCTGAGCTACCAGGGAAGGTAGCTCTAGAGGCCCAAAGAAGGCCTCTAGAAACTGGAAAAGGGAAAGAAACAGATTCTCCCCAGGACATCCAGTAGAAAGGCAGTCTTCTGACATCTTGCTTTTAGCCTTGTGAGACCCATTTCTCTTTCAATCTTAGAACTATAGGATAATAAATTTGGGTTATTTTAAGCCACTAAGTTTATGATAATATTTTTATGGAAGCAATAAGACATTAATACACTCTCCAGTCATTTTCCACTTTAAGATCATAATAATCTCAAAGAAGGATTATTCTCGATCACAAAAAAGACTGGTCCCACTATTTTTGACCTGATGATTTACGTAGGTCCTGAAAGAATGCTAATGAACCTCTGAGACTATTTTGCAAATGTACAGCTGCACAGTATCAAACAACAGTACCTTATAAAGTTGAGTGAATTCTCCTATTCTGAGGGTCTCCAAATTTTTAAGACACCTGACCTGTAAGGAAGAGACCATCATATCACCTATAAGACCAGAACTTTGTGAGCCAATATTCCTGGGAAAGTTTTGTAGTCATGGGTTCTATAGTAAAATCAACTTGTGAAAAGTGACTTGTCATATTTGATTAAACTACATTATTTTTCAAAATGACATTTCAGGCAAGGTATTTGTTACAAAGTTGGTTTATCCAATTGTAATCTGGTAAAATAAAGGGCAAAGTCTTATTGAACTTAGACATATAACTATATCACCATCAAAAGTGAAGACACTTCAGAGCTCTGGAATTCTAGAAAGTCAGTGAGAATCAACTATCATTTAAAAATTTTAGTTTCTAAAAACAACATTTACTAAATTGTTGTAGGTTACAAATAGCTTTTAAAAAAGAATGGACTTCTTCATCTACCCAGAAAATAGAAAGATAAAACAACAATATTCTAAAAAAATTACCACAATAAAAATTCCATATTGGTTCACCTTGATCTATTTAATTAATTCTTGATATACTGGATCTTGGGCTACCAGTTTCTTAAAGCCATCTACTTTTCAACTAAAAACAGTCGTGAAAATCCACAGTAGTCCTCTAGTAGATTCTGAGAGCAAACTTTTTCTGTAAGATCTCAGATAGTAAATATTTTAAGATTTGCAAGCCAGATGTTCTCTGTTGCCACTGTTCAGCTCCACAGTTGTAGCAGGAAATTGGCCAGAGGGAACACGTAAATAACCGGGCATGACTATGTTTCAATAAAATTTTATTTACAAAAGCAAGCAGTGGGTATTTTTGGTGAGCAGGTCATAGATCACTGACTCTTGCTATAAAAAATGTAAGATCATCCTTGATATGTGAACACTTTGAAGTGCAGGCCTTTTCCTTGAGGCTCTAAAACTCTCTTTTGTTGAAGATACAAGCTCTTCCTTGTTTTTTTTTTTATAGCAAGGCCCCCTATGCATGCATCAGAATACCTAAAAATGACAGAGAATTGATGGCTGTGGTTAATTTATTACTAATAATTTTCAAATGTGAAAATTTGATAAGATTTCTGATATGAATAATGCAATTGAGAGCAGTAGATGATTGTTTCTATGACATGAAAAATAAAGATTATAAAGCCATTCCAAAAAAAAACACTTTCTGAGTAATCATTAAGTCTATTTTCAAAGATGTCTTGAATGTTGTATCTGCTTTATAAAAATGGAAGAGCAATTTTAAGAGAAGAAATCTTGAGATAGAGCATGCAATAATTCTAAGAGATAATATACATGATATACCAAGAATATGGGCTTCCCTAGGGGCTCAGACAGTAACCAATCTGCCTGCCAATGCAGGAGACCCAGGTTCGATCCCTGAGTCAGAAAGATCCCCTGGAGAAGGGAATGGCTATCCACTCCACTATTCTTGCCTGGAGAATTCCATAGAGAGAGGAGCCTGGCGGACTACAGTCCGTGGAGTTGAAATGAGTTGGATACAACTGAGTGACAAACACTTTCACTCTTCACCAAGAATACAGCAAGAATACAAAGTAAGGGGATTCAGCAAGTCTGGAATAGGGCCTCAATGTGTGTGATACCCCTTGGCCATGTTTTATGTTCATCTACAGTTGAGAACAACTGGCCTAGAAGATGCTAACTTTTGTTGGGTGTGGGATTTGATTTACAAGCTGCTGAGATATCCTGTGAATGGTTTAATGGATTCTGGCAGAAGACATGAGACTCCTTGGTCAGAGACACAGGTCTTTACTACTCATGTCACAGAAAACAGCATGAGCATAAAAAGTCACATGAGTTTCCTTTGTCCCAACACCACACAGAGGTGATAGAACGAGCCCAAAAGGATGCTATACATGCAGAGGATTTATGTCACAGCCAGAAGAACACTGAATTTTGGGAAATCCATTTCTTCATAGCAAGTGGTAAGCAGGCTATTCTTGTCTCAGAGAAGAGTAACTCATTCCTCAACGTTACTCATGAGAGCACAGCCCCAAGGAGGACCCAGGTGATAGAGCAGTCAAGGCATTGAAATCTTCATGTTTACAGCAACCCACATAAGAGCACAAGCAACCTATGTCTCTTTCAACAGATTCAAATGAAAAAAGGAAGGCCATGGGGCAATAGCTGAAGTTGTGATGGATGATGCTGCATTGTGGCTTATATGATCACAGAAAACACTCTAGGACTCATAAATATATAAGACAGATTATTGCATAAGAATTTTCATCAGTGTTTCACCAGAGGTAAAAATATATTATGGTAATCAAGGCATTGACAAATCTCTAGGGATTTGATATAAAGCACACAATGTCTGTAATATTTATATAAGCAGCATGTATGCTTACAAAGTTAACCTAGTGTCTCTTCTAATCTGAAAACTTTCCCCATGCAACTCATAATAATAGCATATCAAACAAAACTAATTAGTTCTAGCGTCTTTTTGTATAAGTTGAAGAACAAATCTGTGTGATTTTTCAGGGACCTGGGAAATACCAAAGATAGTTTTGGAGTAAAAGAAACACTGAAAATTTCATTTTGTTTTTTCCTGTATTTAAGACCTGAATTTGGGAAGGTTAAAATCAAAACATTTTAAGCGGAGACAAGGAGCATGATTAAAATAAGATCATGGATCCTGGTCATTTGGGGCCAATTGTTACAGGCGTGGATGTTTCACTTTCTGAATTGTCTCTAGAGAGAGAGGTTTGCCTTCCTGAAATAATTGTGGGCAGCAACTGGCTTCCTGGGATGGCTGCTTCAGAGAAAGGGTCAGTTTCCTGGGCTGGTTGCTGCAAGTCATGAGTCAGAGTTCTCTTTTCCTATATGGATGGCCAAGCTATCGCCTGCTTGTACAATCAGCCTGTCACTTCTTAGCAGGTAACGTAAGGCAGCACGAAGCCCACTTGGCGTTCAGCTTTGTTCCTGTGTTTTTAGCTATAAAATTAAGTTAGGGGACGCGAGAGCCGCCCGGCTCCAGCGGCGCAGACGCGGGAGCCGCCCGGCTCCGGCGCAACTGACCACGTGCAGAATCGTGGCTGAGAGGAGCTGCCCCGCGGCCAGGGTTAGGGCGGTGGCCGAGAGGAGCTGTACCACGTTCAGGAGGCGGTGGCTGCTTGGGCACCGGAGGGCCAAGAGGAGCTGATCCGCATTCAAAGCAGGAGGGGCGGCCTTGAGGAGATACCCCTCATCCAAGGTAAGGTACAGCGGCTGCACCTTGCTGGAGCAGCTGGGAAGGATACTCCACGACCAAGTGGAATATAAGAATCCAGTGTTCTGGGGAGGAAGAAACAAGATGGCGGAGGGATAAGACGGCGAGACCACTTTCTCCCCCACAAATTCATCAAAAGAACATTTGAACGCGGAGTAAAGTCCACAAAACAACTTCTGAATACTGGCAGAGGACATCAGGCTCCCAGAAAAGCAGCCCATTGTCTTCTAAAGGAGAGAGAAGAAATCCAGCTCCACCCACCAGAACACCGACACATGCTTCCCTAACCAGGGAACCCGGACAAGTCACCCGTCCAACCCCACACACAGCGAAGAAACTACATAATAAAGAGAACTCCACAAACTGCAAGAAGAGGGAAAGGCCACCCCAAGCAAAGCAATATAAGCAAGATGAAGAGGCAGAGAAATACCCAGCAAGTAAAGGAACAAAATAATTGCTCACCAACACAAACGGAGAAGATATAGGGAATTTACCTGATAAAGAATTTCAAATTTTGATGGTGAAAATGATTCAAAATCTTGAAAGCAAAATGGAGTTAGAGATAAATAACTTGGAGAAAAGGATTGAGAAGATGGAAGAAAGATTTAATAAGGACTTAGAAGAAATAAAAGAGTCAATATACAATGAATAATGCAATAGATGAGATCAGAAACACTCTGGAGGGAACAAACAGTAGAATAACAGAGGCAGAAGACAGGATAAGCAAACTAGAAGATAGAATTGTAGAAATAAATGAAACAGAGAGGAAAAAAGAAAAACGAATTAAAAGAAATGAGGACAATATTAGAGACCTCTGGGACAATGTTAAACGCTCCAACATTTGAATCATAGGAGTCCCAGAAGAAGAAGACAAAAAGAAAGACCATGAGAGAATACTTGAGGAGATAATAGTTGAAAACTTCCCTAAAATAGGGAAAGAAATAATCACCCAAGTCCAAGAAACCCAGAGAGTCCCCAACAGGATAAACCCAAGGCGAAATACTCCAAGACACATATTAATCAAATTAACAAAGATCAAACACAAAGAACAAATATTAAAAGCAGCAAGGGAAAAACAGCAAATAACACACAAGGGGATTCCCATAAGGATAACAGCTGATCTTTCAACAGAAACTCTTCAGGCCAGAAGGGAGTGGCAAGACATACTTAAAGTGATGAAAGAAAATACCCTACAGCCCAGATTACTATACCCAGCAAGGATCTCATTCAAATATGAAGGAGAAATCAAAAGCTTTACAGACAAGCAAAAGCTGAGGGAATTCAGCATCACCAAACCAGCTCTCCAACAAATGCTAAAGGATCTTCTATAGACAGGAAACACAGAAAGGGTGTATAAACTTGAACCCAAAGCAATAAAGAAAATGGCTACGGGATCGTACTTATCAATAATTACCTTAAATGTAAATGGGTTGAAATTTTCAAAAAGGCTAGGAAACAATTCTCATAGCCATCAATAGTTCAGTGTTGAGTTCATGAATAGTTTTTAAAGTTTGGGACAAACTGTAGTATTTGCTATTTGAAGTATTATTTGTAATTGGCATATTACGATGTAACATTGGTCTTCATTTCCAACTTAAAACGCCTAAAAATGCCTAACAGGTTTTTAGATTTGTAAATTTTAGTTGAAATGTATTTTACGATGTTACTAAACCTGCAGAAATATTGAAATATTTCAGAGAACTTATTCACTGTACATTTAATTTATTTTATTTATAAAAGTTATGAACTGTAAAAAAAAAAGAAAAATCTATATGGATAAATAATAATTCATTAAATATATATATAAAAAAAGATCATGAATGCCTGAGAAATAATACTTAATTACCTATTTAAGAAAAGCAACAATAAAATATTTAAAAGTACATGTGGAAAGTAACATGGTTGCAGAAACCTTAATTCTTTCATAAATGAGGAACCTTTGTTCTTTTTTGTGTGTTTTGCATAATAAGGAAAATGAGTCAACAAAAAGCAAATTATTCTGATAAAATATAGAATTTTTTCTATCAAGTGGAGAAGAAGATCAATTGTATTTCCACTGGGGAAAATTCATTTGTATGTCTGTGGACAAAAATCATTTACATTACTATTAGTTACCTGTAGCGAAAAGAATTGTAAATAGCTCAAAGACAACAAAAGGACAGAGAATTGGTGGAATCATAGAACAAGATAACCCAGGAGGATATGCTTATATACAATCTTCTTAGCCCATTGTAAAGTCTTTAATGATTTCTTCCTATATCCATAAGAGGAAGTTTTAAAATGATTATTCTAACTTTTCTTCATTTTAAAGGCCAAGATGATCTGGAAACTACTAAAAATATTTACAAAGCAGTATCTGAATAAGAAACTATGACATTTCTGAGAAACAGAAATCAAACTCTCAGTGAGTGACAAGGTCCCATTTCTGTAATTGAAATTCATCTTGTATTCTTCTTAATATGTATTATACTTATGATTTGTTTCAATTTAGCGGTCAGTTCAGTCAGTCAGTTCAGTCGCTCAGTCGTGTCCGACTCTTTGTGACCCCATGAATCACAGCACACCAGGCCTCCCTGTCCATCACCAACTCCTGGAGTTCACTCAAACTCATGTCCACAGAGTCGGTGATGCCATCCAGCCATCTCATTCTCCGTCGTCCCCTTCTCCTCCTGCCCCCAATCCCTCCCAGCATCAGAGTCATTTCCAATGAATCAACTCATCGCGTGAGGTGGCCAAAGTATTGGAGTTTCAGTTTTAGCATCAGCCCTTCCAATGAACACCCAGGATTGATCTCCTTTAGAATGGACTGATTGGACCTCCTTGCAGTCCAAGGGACTCTCAAGAGTCTTCTCCAAAACCACAGTTCAAAAGCATCAATTCTTCAGCGATCAGCTTTCTTCACAGTCCAACTCTCACATCCATACATGACCACGGGAAAAACCATAGCCTTGACTAGACGGACCTTGGTTGGCAAAGTAATGTCTCTGCTTTTTAATATGCTATCTAGGTTGGTCATAACTTTCCTTCCAAGGACTAAGCGTCTTTTAATTTCCTGGCTGCAATCAGCATCCGCAGTGATTTTGAAGCCCCAAAAAATAAAGTCTGACTGCTTCCACTGTTTCCCCATCTATTTCCCATGAAGTGATGGGACCAGATGCCATGATCTTAGTTTTCTGAATGTTGAGCTTCAGGCCAATATTTTCACTCTCCTCTTTCACTTTCATCAAGAGGCTTTTGAGTTCCTCTTCACTTTCTGCCATAAGGGTAGTGTCATCTGCATATCTGAGGTTATTGATATTTCTCCCAGCAATCTTGATTCCAGCTTGTGCTTCTTCCAGCCCAGCATTCCTCATGATGTACCCTGCATAAAAGTTAAATAAGCAGGGTGACAATATACAGCCTTGACGTACTCCTTTTCCTATTTGGAACCAGTCTGTTGTTCCATGTCCAGTTCTGACTGTTGCTTCCTGACCTGCATACAGGTTTCTCAAGAGGCAGGTCAGGTGGTCTGGGATTCCCATCTCTTTCAGAATGTTCCACAGTTTATTGTGATCCACACAGTCAAAGGCTTTGGCATAGTCAATGAAGCAGAAATAGATGTTTTTCTGGAACTCTCTTGCTTTCTCCATGATCCAGCGGATGTTGGAAATTTGATCTCTGGTGCCTCTGCCTTTTCTAAAACCTTCTTGAACATCTGGCAGTTCACGGTTCACATATTGCTGAAGCCTGGCTTCGAGAATTTTGAGCATGACTTTACTAGCGTGTGAGATGAGTGCAATTGTGCAGTAGTTTGAGCATTCTTTGGCATTGCCTTTCTTTGGGATTGGAATGAAGGTTGACCTTTTCCAGTCTTGTGGAAAATCCCTTATGATTATACAGTGGAAGTGAGAAATAGATTTAAGGGACTAGATCTGATAGATAGAGTGCAGATCTGATAGAGTGCCTGATGAACTATGAACGGAGGTTCGTGACATTGTACAGGAGACAGGGACTAAGACCATCCTCATGGAAAAGAAATGCAAAAAAGCAAAATGGCTGTCTGAGGAGGCCTTACAAATAGCTGTGAAAAGAAGAGAAGTGAAAAGCAAAGGAGAAAAGGAAAGTTATAAGCATCTGAATGCAGAGTTCCAAAGAGTAGCAAGGAGAGATAAGAAAGCCTTCCTCAGCGATCAATGCAAAGAAATAGAGGAAAACAACAAAATAGGAAAAAGAAGAGATCTCTTCAAGAAAAGTAGAGATACCAAGGGGACATTTCATCCAAAGATGGGCTTGATAAAGGACAGAAATGGTATTTACCTAACAGAAGCAGAAGATATTAAGAAGAGGTGGCAAAAATACACAGAAGAACTGTACCAAAAAGATCTTCATGACCAAGATAATCACGATGGTGTGATCATTGACCTAGAGCCAGACATCTTGGAAAGTGAAGTCAAGTGGGCCTTAGAAAGCATCACTACGAACAAAGCTAGTGGAGGTGATGGAATTCCAGTTGAGCTATTTCAAATCCTGAAAGATGCTGCCGTGAAAGTGCTGCACTCAATATGCCAGCAAATCTGGAAAACTCAGCAGTGGCCACAGGACTGGAAAAGGTCAGTCTTCGTTCCAATCCCAAAGAAAGGCAATTTAGTTGTAGGAAGAATAATTAAAGTTATATTACCTAAAGAAATCTAAAACTGTAGATCATACAAATAATCTAAATATGTCAGTTTGAATGAAACATATTTGATTACCATATCATGATAGAATAGAAATTCTAGCTCTTCTAACAAACACTCAGATCTCGGTGTTAATAAATTTTATTTCCTGCTCAAAGAAAAATTCTGTGCATTGGACAACTTTTCTGACAGTCTTCTTCGACTGATGACCCAGGCATCTGAGTGCCTTCCACTGTGTGATTCTGTCATTTGGGGTCTTTCACTTTCAGACACACACAGCAAGCAAATGCAGAATCTCATGGGAAATTTTAGGCACTAAACCTGGAGTTGACTCTGAACACTTTCACTCATATTCTCTCTGTCTGAACTAGGCACACAGCCCTAACTCAGGGGCAGAGAATGCAGAAAAATGGATTCACACTGTGTGCATAGAAAAAGAAACAGATTTCTGAGTAGCTACCAGTCACTTCCACAGTCACTATGACTGATTTAATTAATTTTCAGCTAAAAACAATTCCTTACAAACTACGGTATTTTGTCATTTTTTATTTTTTTAATTTTTTATCTCTATTATTTTAGGGTCAACGGAAAATTGCCCAACTCCCTGACCCCCCTGTTACTCTGAAGACCCCATCTAGAAGACTCTTAACAGAGCCAAAGTTACATGGCATTCAGAAGAGGACAATCACGTGGAAATAAACAAGCAATGGAGCCTATAGGGGTATCAACGTGTTTTTCAACACTTCCTGCATCATCGGCTATTTGTGTCAATATTTTGCATGTCATCAGCACTTTGTCTGACATCTCCATTTATTCACTTTTCATTCTTCTTTGGGGTAAACAGCACATGTCATAGTTCCGTTTTAGAACAGCACATTAATCTTCCCTTGTTAAGGGAAGACTTGTCCTCGCACTTATCATCACACCTCTCCTGTGATGTGACATCACCTCCTCATTTGCTGAGATAAATTCCAAACAGCAAAAAAATCACACAAGCCTTTGAATTTCTACATTGGTCTACTTGACTTAAAGTACAATTTGGAAATAGACGGGTGTAGAAAAAACTCATCGATTTTTTTCTGGGGACTTTTATATTTTCTACAGAGTCTGTACTCAATGTTGAGAGATACTAAGAGACCTAAGCCCATTTTGTGGATTGCCCAAAAGGTTAAATCAAGCTGTGCAAGGAAAGCTAAACATTCACCCATCTACAACACAGCAGACTGATGGTAAGTTTTACTTTCCCATCAGTATCCATAGGGAGTCTCTCCTCTGGAGCACTGAGTAATAACAGCTATAAGCTGATGACTGCATCCAAAGCAAGCCTGGAAGTTTTCTTTACAGAAAACAAGTCATAAAAGCTATGATTCATTTGTAAAATAACATGAGAAAAGTCCTGTCCAAAAGATAACACAGAGAGACTGCACATTTATAGTGTTTGTGGTTCAGAAGGGGCATTCACCAGCCATGTTTCACTCAAAGTTAAGCACTATCATTAAGTTCCTACCAGATTCTATGTGGACCTTTAATTTGCTATGGTGACTCTGAAAATTTCAGCTCTATTATACCTCTCACCCTTCCTGTTCGTGAGCTCAGCTTGGAATCTGACTACTCTAAAATGTAGGGGGAATTTGCTAGGTTTGGCATTGTAATGTATCACTATGAAAGATATTGCAACTGAAAAATATATGGTGAATTAAATGAAGTGATCTGGTTTCCAAATAAGATGGCAATATAATGGTGACATAAGATGGAATAAAAATCATCTATGTATTTACTGACTACCTTTTACCCATAAAACATTATGAGGAATAAAGACTTAGAAGAATAGAAAGTTAGGAACAAACCTAAAAGTCCACAAATAGGAGAATAAATAAATTGCACTGTGTCCAAACTGTGAAATATTATATAACACAGAAAAGGAGCAAACTATAACCTATCAACATGAAAGATTCTCATAAACATAAATGTTGAGAGAAAAGACAAGTGAACAAAGAACACATTGGTATGAGATTATTTACATAAATTCAAAAAAGGTACAAAAGAGAATATATATTGCCTAGGAGTATATGTGTTAGATTTGAGAGTTTCTTGGACAGCAAAGAGATTAAACAAGTCAGTCCTAAAGGAAATCAATCCCGAAAATTCATTGGAAAGACTGATGCTGAAACTGAAGCTCCAATATTTTGGCCACCGAATGCAAAGAGCCAACTCATTGGAAAAGACCCTGATGCTGGGGAAGATAGAAGGCCAAAAGGAGAGGGGGACAACAGAGCATGAGATGGTTGGATGGCATCACTGACTCAATGGACATGAGTTTGAGCAAGCTCCGGGAGATGGTGAAGGACAGGGAGGCTTGGTGTGTTGCAGTCCATGGGGTTGTAAAGAGTTGGACACAACTTAGGGACTGAACAATATATGTTGAAACCACATTGAAAGATAAACACCAGTGGTTCCCTCTAGAGTTAGGAAAGAAGTGAAACATGATCAGAGAACAGGACACCGAGGACTGCAGATGCACAGGTAGTGTTGCATTTGTTAAGCTATGTGACCGGCAAACGTGCTTGTTTTATTTTCCTTTATACTTTTCTGTGTAGTAAAATTTGCAAAATAAAATTTAATTGAAAAAATGTGAAGTGATCCTTCTCCTTAAAAATCTAGTGTGATAATAAGAAATATTTATTAGTCCCCAAGTTCTTGACACAGATTTCCTAAAACCCTTGTAATTTCCTGAGTGTTAGAGATAATATGATAATATTTTGTTATTTGCAAAGGCATTTTTCAAGCATATGTGAGTTTGCGCTAATAAGGTGACTCTTGGATGGGGGCTGGTTGCCAGAGGGACCAACTATGTGATTAGAGGAATGGAATTTTCAACCCCATCACACCTTTCTCATCCACACAGGACATAAGGAGATTGGATTCAATCACCTATGGCCAGTGATTTAGTCTATCATGCCTCGATAATGGGACCTCCATAAGACTCTTAAATGATGGGGGTCAAAGAAACTTCAAGCGAGGTCCTAGGAGTGGGGCACACTCAGAGAGGGCATGACGTTCTTTTCCTCTTCCCCTCTTCCTGTCCTACACAGCTCTCCCATTTGGTTCTTCCTGAGCTGTATCCTTTAAAGCAAACTGATAATAGTAGCTAGCTGTTTTCCTGAGTTCTATGAGGCTGGCAAGTAAATTATTGAGCTTGAGGAGGGAGTTGTGGAAACTCATGGTCTTATAGCTGATTGGTTGGTTGGTCAGAACTATAGATGGAAATCTGAGACTTACTGGGACAGTCATGAGGGACTGAGCCCTTAACCAATTGGACCTGTGCTAACTCTTTGCAGTTAGTGTCAGAACTGAACTGAATTCTAAGACACTCAGTTGTATTCTGGGAATTGGAGAATTGTTTTGGGGGTAAAAGAAAAAAAACCACATATTTGGTGTCAGAAGTTTTGTGAGTAGAAATGCCATCACATCTAGCTATGGAGAATAAATTTTCACATAAAAAAGCAGATTATGATACAATATTACAAATGTATATACTCCAAGTGAGTCTTAGCAATAGTATTTCTGGATTCTTCAGGGAAATTTTCATGAAGAGGATAGAAAGTCTTATTATCAAAGAGAAAGAATGAAGTCGGAAGAGGGTTACGAATGGGCTACCTGTCCATACAACCATAATGTATATCCTCCCACTAGGATGCCACCCCCATGAGTGCAGGACCATCTGTTGTATTCGGGGCTGAATGCCCAGTCCCAGATATATCCTATGTCATCTCCATATAGAATGGCTATTATGGAAGGAAGACTGGCATTTCCTAACACACAGGACACTAGACAAACAGAACACACACACATATTGATCAGTCATGCACTTTATACAAGAGTCATCAACCCCATAGAATTCTTTCCTCCAGAGAAGAAATACAGTAGATATTTTTGGGTATAACATGTATAGCTGATTTATCAACAGTGCATTAGAAAAGACCTTAAGGGTATATCTAAGAAAGCAAATATTTTGATCATTTAAAATGAACTTTGAGGGACTTCCTCGGTGGCCTTTTGGTAAAGAATCCACCTTCCCATGTGGGTTCGATCCCTGGTTGAGGAACTGAGATTTCACATGCTGAGGAACAACAAAGCCCGCTTGTCACACTAGAGAAACCTGTGCGTTGCAACAAGAGCCTGCACACCACAACAAAGAACAGCCCAAAGGAAAAAAGAACTTTGATTCTAGGACACTCAATCATGTCCAGGGAATCACAGAACTGGTTTCGCGGTAAAAGAAAAACACACACATTTGGAGTCAGAAGTTTTGTGAGTAGATACACTATCACATCTAGCTATAGAGAAAATACATTTGCACATAAAAAAGTAAATGACAATATAATATTACAAATGTTTATGTTCCAAATGAATCACCTATCAGTTCAGTTCAGTCGCTCAGTCGTGTCCGACTCTCCACGACCCCATGAATTACAGCACGCCAGGCCTCCCTGTCCATCACCAACTCCCGGAGTACACTCAAACTCATGTCCACAGAGTCAGTGATGCCATCCAGCCATCTCATTCTCCGTCGTCCCCTTCTCCTCCCGCCCCCAACCTTTCCCAGCATCAGAGTCTTTTCCAGTGAGTCAACTCCTCGCATGAGGTGGCCAAAGTATTGCAGTTTCAGCTTTAGCATCAGTCCCTCCAATGAACATCCAGGATTGATCTCCTTTAGAATGGACTGGTTGGATCTCCTTGCAGTATAAGGGACTCTCAAGAGTCTTCTCCAACACCACAGTTCAAAAGCATCGATTCTTTGGCAATCAGCTTTCTTCACAGTCCAACTCTCACATCCATACATGACCACGGGAAAAACCATTGCCTTGACTAGACGGACCTTGGTTGGCAAAGTAATGTCTCTGCTTTTTAATATACTATCAAGGTTGGTCATAACTTTCCTCCCAAGGAGCAAGCGTCTTTTAATTTCATGGCTGCAATCAGCATCTGCAGTGATTTTGGAGCCCAGAAAAAAAAGTCTGACACTGTTTCCACTGTTTTTCCATCTATTTCCCATGAAGTGATGGGACCAGAAGCCATGATCTTTGTTTTCTGAATGTTGAGCTTCAAGCCAGCCTTTTCACTCTCCTCTTTCACTTTCATCAAGAGGCTTTTGAGTTCCTCTTCACTTTCTGCCATAAGGGTAGTGTCATCTGCATATCTGAGGTTATTGATATTTCTCCCAGCAATCTTGATTCCAGCTTGTGCTTCTTCCAGCCCAGCGTTCCTCATGATGTACTCTGCATATAAGTTAAATAAGCAAGGTGACAATATACAACCTTGACGTACACCTTTTCCTATTTGGAACCATAGGAAGCAAAAATTAAATATTCAGAATAACAAAATAGACATAGCAAAATCTAGACCATTTCAACCACTAATGTCAAAAGTACTGAATTGAGAATTAGTGAATTAAAGAATTAGTATTTCTTTATAGTTTACATTTACTTTTTAATTTAAAATTTATTATTTTATTTTATCTTTTAAATAAATTATTTATTTTAAATTAAAATTATTTTATTTATTTATTTTTTTGCGGGATGTGACAAGATTATTTTTTTTATTTTTTTTTAAAATTTTACAATATTATATTGGTTGGTTTTGCCATACATTGACATGAATCCACACTGGGTGTACATGAGTTCCCCTTCTTGTACTCCTCTCCCACCTCCCTCCTCCCCTTATCCTCCCTCTGGGTCATCCCCGTGCACCAGCCCCGAGCATCCTGTATCATGTGTCAAACCTGGACTGGTGATTCATTTCACATATGATAAAATACATGTTTCAATGCCATTCTCCCAAATCATCCCACTCTTGCCCTCTCCCACAGAGTCCCAAAGACTGTTCTATACATCTGTGTCTCTTTTGCTGTCTCGTATACAGGGTTATCATTTCCATCTTTCTAAATTCCATATATATGTGTTAGTATACTGTATTGGTGTTTTTCTTTCTGGCTTACTTCACTCTGTATGATAGGTTCCAGTTTCATCCACCTCATTAGAACTGATTCAAATGCATTCTTTTTAATGGCTGAGTAATACTCCGTTGTGTATATGTACCAAAGCTTTCTTATCCATTCGTCTGCAGATTTAAACTTAAATAATTTAAATAAAAATTTATTTTATTTTAAAATATCTATTTTACTTCCAGTATTATATTAGTTTCAGGTGTACCATTTACACATGTTCCTAGGGAGGCATGGAGAGAGAACAGAAACAGAAAATATTATATATTTTAAATATTTCTATGTAATGTAAAGAGAAACAAGCAGGCCTCAGAGTCATTTGAAGGCTCTATATCACAAGATGAAATAAAAGGTAAAACGTCTAAAGTGATCTGGTCAAGATATATGTCTATAGGAGGCCTAAGAAACAAGAAGGTTTGGGTCATTAAATCAAAAACTGCAAATTCAATGAAACTTATTTGTGGACTGTCTTTTCCATCTCATCTAGCTATTACTCTGGCAATAAACAGACTTGAAACTGCATACACTTGAGAATTAAATGTTTAAGACGTATCAAAGCACCTAGAACAGTCTACCATATACTAAGTTCTTAATAAATACCGGACTGATAAAATAGTAAGTATATTAATACTTTTGGTTTTAGATATCTAATTTTGTTATTGTATTCATAAAAGCTCCTTCAGTGTTATCACCTGTTCTAACCATGATTTAATATTCCCTATCATGAAATCCTACCACTTACCCAGTATCCCAGCCAAAGTTTCTTGTACCAGAATGCACTAATACCAAAGAATCTGAAGCATGCACAATGAAGGCCATTTCTTTAGTGATGAGTAAACAGCATTTATGCAATTTGGCCAATGCTCAGCTCCCCAGGGTATATTCCTTGGCCTCTGTTGGTCCCACCATCTGCTGCCCTACTCCTGCTTACATCATCTCCATCAAATGATAGACCGAGCAAGAGAGTTGGAGTTGAGATAGAGGATGGTGAAGGAAGAAACACAAAAGTATGAAACCTTCAGCCTACCACTACTACTGCTGCTGCTGCTGCTGCTGCTGCAAAGTCGCTTCAGTCGTCTCCGACTCTGTGCGACCCCATAGACGGAAGCCCACCAGGCACCCCGTCCCTGGGATTCTCCAGGCAAGAACACTGGAGTGGGTTGCCATTTCCTCCTCCAATGCATGAAAGGGAAAAGTGAAAGTGAAGTCGCTCAGTCATGTCTGACTCATAGCGACCCCATGGACTGCAGCCTACCAGGCTCCTCCGTCCATGGGATTTTCCAGGCAAGAGTACTGGAGTGGGGTGCCATTGCCTTCTCCGCAACCTACCACTACGGCTTCACATTACCAGTCCGAGTAGTAGACTTGTGCTGTGTGCTTAGTTGCTTCAGTCATTATGCAGAAATACTCATAAAAGAATCAGGAGATCTAAGGCATAGTTCAAATTCTGCCACTTTCTGAATGTCCTTAGGACTAGTTACTTCTGTGATTGCAAAAACATGTTCTAAGGAGAAAATCTTTCATATCTCTTCCAGTTATAAATTCTCTGATTAATCCCATATTTCCCAAGATACTCAAGAATAAGCTATAAATAGGAAGGGGAAGGTCTCCCCACCACCATTATCCCATTGCTATTTCCAACATGCACTATTGCCTTGTATTCTTTTTAATGAAATCTTCCTACAAAGCCAATGATTCCTCCATCTTCATGTTTGTCCCCAACCTCTAGAAATATTTGAATAAACATATGGTATAACAAGAATTTTGGTGCTGGAGAAGACTCTTGAGAATCCCTTGGACTGCAAGGAGATCAAATCAGTCAATCCTAAAAAAAATCAACCTTAAATGTTCTTTGGTCAGCTGATGCAAAGAGCTGACTCATTGGAAAATGAGTCTTACCCTGATGCTGGCAAAGACTGAGGGCTATAGGAGAAGGGGCAGCAGAGGATGAAATGGTTAGATAGCATCACTGACTCAGTGGACATGAATTTGAGCCAACTCTGGGAGATGGTGAGGGACAGAGGAGCCTGGCTTGCTGCAATCCATAGGGTCGTAAAGAGTTGGACATGACTTTGAAACTGAATAGCAGCATAACAACAAGATTCCTGGACCTGAAAGATCTGAATCCAACCTCTGATTTTATCACTTATTACCAGTTTTACTCTAAAAATAATAGCAGTTAAAGGATTGCAGTTATACTGGAGACTTTTGTCTTTGAGTTCACTAACTTTAGAGAAGAACAAACACATCCTGAGAGATTAATGATGGGATCCTGTGGAATTTTTTTTCAATACTTTAAAACCAATGGTTAAGAAAAAAAATTTAGTACCAAAAGATATTCTTTAAATAAAAGCCAACAGGCAACTTCAATATATGATCAGATTACAATGACACCAGAACCTCAAGTATTACACTAGACTTCTCTATACTTTCTGTCCTAGCCCCAAGGCTTACCGACTCAGTCCTAGAACTCACAAAGACCCTCCTTAAAATGGCCATCAGCATCACTTGGGATCAGAGTTGATGAGCAAAATCTCAGATTCCACCCCAGGCTCACTGAATAGAGTCTACCCTGTGATGTGTGTGGTATGTGTGCATAATAAATGTGATAAATATTGATCAAGAATACAATTTAAAAAACACTGAATTACCCCATGGTATCCCCCTAATTAAAGTCTCTGGCTTAGCTTTCTTATTGCCTACCTCATTGTTGAGACCTTGAGTGTGAACTCATTTTGAGAGTACGCAGTTTGTAAACAGAAGGTACTCTCATTTTTCAAGTTCCTAGAAGTTTCTGCTACCTCCCAGTTTGTGCTCTAGATAAAATTTCCTAAAAATTCCCATTGAAAAGAATAAGTTTACATGATAAACCTATGCCCATGCCTTAATAGATATTCCACAAGGAAAAAATCTTATTTGATTGAATTATAGAAGTGAAGTGAAATCAAAGTCACTCAGTCATGTCCAACTCTTTGCGACCCCATAGACTATATGGCCCATGGAATTCTCTAGGCCACAATATTGGAGTGGGTAGCCTTTCCCTTCTCTAGGGGAATCTTCCCAACCCAAAGATCGAACCCAGGTCTCCCACATTGCAGGCAGATTCTTTACCAGCTGAGCCACAAGGGAAGCCCAAGAATACTAGAGTGGGTAGCCTATCCCTCTGTAGCGGATCTCCCCCACCCAGGAATGGAACTGGGGTCTCCAACTTCTGCTGACTTAAGCCATATTCATTGATTGAAATATATTACTGCATACTGTTTTCACTGTATACCAAGTGGTCTGAATTTGATAAGTTAACAAGTGCATTATCCCTTTTTCAATTAGTACATCCTACCTCAAATATTTAAAGTCATGAAGTAAAGCAATTTTTAAAACTCAATATAGCTAAACAAAGGGCTTCCCTTGTGGCTCAGCTGGTAAAGAATCCGCCTGCAATGTGGAAGACCTGGGTTCAATCCCTGGGTTGGGAAGATCCCCTGGAGAAGAGAAAGGCTACTCACTCTAGTATTCTGGCCTGGAGAATTCCATGGACTGTACAGTCCATGGGGTTGCAAAGAGTTGGGCATGACTGAGTGACTTTCACTTCACTTCATAGCTAAACAAAATATAGAAAAAGAGGTGGTTAATAACTAAGTGACACAAAAAAATACGTTGAATGACTGAAAATAAAACTAATGAAATAGACTGCAAATAGGTTGACCATATCCATCTCCTAATATCCCTCTCTTATCCTCTTGTATTTAAATACTTGTCTTTATCTCAAAATTCACTTCAAAAAGGCTACTCCTTAATGTTAGATTTTTCCAGCTGATAATGTGATATGCAGCAATATAGTTATTTTGAAGTTTCCAAAAAGCTCAAAATCACACAGTTAACTTAGTTTGCCACAAGGAGATTTGACCCATTATGCTATTCTTGAATGTATTTTCCCTAGTCAATTAATTTAAGGAGAGAACCCACTTATATAACTGAGCTATGAAATGGCTGAATGGTCTCATGATTCCCGTTTCATTCCCTGATTTTTTTTTTTTTACTTTATGTAAGCGGCATCATTAGAATACTTAAAAACAAAGAATATTAGAAGGTGGATGGCTTTCTGTCTTTTTTGCTTTCTCTCCCTCTTTTGCTTTCTTTCTCAATAAAACTCTTCAGATAAATGCACCTACTGGGAGGAAAAGGAAGAGAGGATAACTGATCCCCTCTCAGTATTGAATTTTCCTGGTTAATACAAAATACATGATTTCCAATCACCTGCACATATTATAATGAATCATGCAGTTACAGAACTGGATTATCATACATCCCATACTCACACCCTGTTTTCTCTCAAACCTATCTTCATTTCCTTTCTATTTTTTATATTATTATTAATATTATTTTTGAGCAGTTCAACCTTTATCAAGGTCGGGCCCCGGGTCACTTGGAGCTGGTGTACTTGGTCACAGCCTTGGTACCCCCGGACGTCGCGTGCTTGGCGAGCTCCCCAGGCAGCCACAGATGCACGGCCGTCTGGACCTCCCGGGACGTCAGTGTGGCTCGGCCAGTACTGGGCCAGCTAGGCGCCCTCGCCTGCCAGCGGCTCAAACACATCGTTCACGAAAGAGTTCATGAAGCTCAAGGCCTTGGAGGGGATGCCGATTTGGGGTGGCCCTTCTTCAGCACCTTGTAGATGTACATCAGGTAGGTTTCTTTGTGCCGGCTGTGCCTTCTGGACTTCTTGTCCCCAGGACTCCTGCCCCGCGAGCCCCCTGCTACAGCAGTCCATACTCGGCGTTCATCCTCCTGCTCCTACTGGCGGCCTATATTATTATTATTATTGGCTTAATGGTTTTACTCTCTTTTTTACAATACTCTAGAGTTAAAAAAAAAAAAAACTACAGTAAAGTAGCATTAAAGGTTGTGAATTTTAAATGCTGGAGATGAGCAGAGACAAAGGTAAGTTTGTTCGAGCAATATTGTATAGCATTAACTTTAAAACCTATGTACTTATACATACACACTGTACAGAAGAAGCAAGGAGTGAAATACTCGCTTTTATATTGTCCTTGGAGAGCATTTTAAACAAAACTGTACAAAACTTGTGTTTTATAATTAAGAACCATGAAAAAAGAATTTATTCTTAAACCCTTCAGTTCAGTTCAGTCGCTCAGTCGTGTCCGACTCTTTGAGACCCCATGAATCACAGCACGCCAGGTCTCTCTGTCCATCACCAACTCCTGGCATTCACTCAAACTCATGTCCATAGAGTCGGTGATGCCATCCAGCCATCTCATTCTCTGTCGTCCCCTTCTCCTCCCACCCCCAATCCTTCCCAGCATCAGACTCTTTTCCAGTGAGTCAACTCGTCGCATGAGGTGGCCAAAGTATTGGAGTTTCAGCTTTAGCATCAGTCCTTAAGTGCAATATATTTTTTCTTCTTCCATAGATACTTTATCCAAATAATTAACCCTAATACCCAAATTTAATCCAAACTATCCAAGTAATAGATGTTTAGCCTATTATGTTAAATGGCTAACATCATCAGACTCAGAGAATAAGACCAAAAAATAAATAAATAAATGAAGTGCTCCGTTTGCTTGAGTTTTAAAAATAGTCTTCATGGGAGATATTAAGGATCTATCTGTTCTCCAGAACTTGAGAACCTAGAGCGACTTGAGGCTGTTTGAAATTAAACCAAGTGATCTAGTTGGACGAATGTACAATCAGCTCAAGAAAGCTTCTGAGTTTGTCCTTAATGGTTTCCTAATCATATAACTTGAAATTTTGAGGAAAAAAAAATAGACATGCTACCTATGTTCAATGAGAAATACAAAATGTATATAAAGGAGAAAAATAAAAATCACCTCTAATTCACCACCAGAGGTAACCATATGTTAATATGTTGGTATATTTCCATCATTCTTTTTACTACTCATCTATGTATTTATATATGGGTACATGTACATACTTATATGCATAGTATATGTGTGTTAGAATTAATATGCATAGGTACTAATGTAAGCACCTAATTTAATAAGGTTGGGATGGTTCTATGTATATGATATTACAACCTTTTATATTCAAAATTGAAAACATCTCTCATATCATAAAATAGTCTCCAAAATTGGTTCTTAATAGTTACATTATATCACTATATATATTTTTTTAACTATTTAGGCAATTAAATATTCTTTTTTTCCAAATTTTCTGATTACCTTTTAAGAATTTAATTTTAAATGTAAGATCAAAGAGTATACATTCTTAGGTTAGAAGGGCATGAATATCTTTTAAAAAACTTCATAAATCATCCAAAATTGATTTCTAAGAAACATTAAATAATTATTGAAGAGAAAATATTCATGAAGTTAAGCAACTAAGTATATTAACAAACAGTCATTACATACATTCCTTAATTGAACTAGGAGTCAAGGCAAATTCATAAATCAGTGTAATAGTTGAGAATGGGCTTGAAGCCATCTTGTATGGGTTTAATTTCACTCTGCTGCTTGTAGTTGGACATTATATTAGACTGCATAGCTGCTGTAACAGAAAACAGAAATTTATTTTCTCACAATTCTAGTGACTAGAAGACCAGGATCATGCTGCCAGCAGGGTTGGTTTCTGGTGAGCTCTCTCTCCATGGTTTGCTGATGGGCGCCTGCTTGCTGTGTTTTCACATGATCTTTTTTCTGTGTGCATACATCCCCCGGGCTCTCTTCCTCATCTTATAAGGACATCAGTCCTATTGGATGAGGCACCCACCCTTGTGACCTCATCTAGCCTTATTTATATCCTTAAAGAAACTATCTCCAAATATAGTCATGTTGAGGTTAAGGTACCAACATGCGAATTTAGGGGGAACACAATTCAGTCTGTGACAGGTATGTTTGGCCAATTTACTTGGTGGTTGCATATATGGATAACCTCATTTGTAAAATAAAGATAGTAACACTTTATTGTCTATGATCAAATTAAAAGCATTATTAGAGATAAAACTAAGATCATGACATCCAGTCCAATCACTTCATGGCAAATAAATGGGGAAACAATGGAAACAGTGAGAGACTTTATTTTCCTGGGCTTCAAAATCACTGCAGATGGTGACTGCAGCCATGAAATTAAAAGACATTTGCTCCTTGAAAGAAAAGGTATGACCAACCTAGACAGCATATTAAAAAGCAGAGACATTACTTGGCTGACAAAGGTCCATATAATCAAAGCTATGGTTTTTCCTGTAGTCACATATGGATGTCAGAGCTGGACCATAAAGAAAGCTAAAAGTCAAAGAATTATGATTCTGAACTGTGGTGTTGGAGAAGACTCTTGAGAGTCCCTTGGATAGCAAAGGGATCCAACCAGTCAATCCTAAAGGAAATAAGTCCTGAATATTCATTGGAAGGACTGATGCTGAAGCTGAAGCTCCAATATTTTGGCCACCTGATACAAAGAACTGACTTGTTAGAAAAGACCCCGATGCTGTGAAAGATTGAAGGCAGGAGGAGAAGGGGATGACAGAGGATGAGATGGTTGGATGGCATCACTGACTCAATGGACATGAGTTTGAGCAAGCTCCAGGAGTTGGTGCTGGGCAGGGAAGCCTGGCATGCTGCAGTCCATGGGGTCACAATTAGTTGGATATGACTGAGTGACTGAACTGAACTGATAGATAAAACATTCAAGGACCGTGCTTTGAAAATAATATTTAATAAATAAATAGTATCACATTAAAAATTGAGGGTTTACATACTGTATACATTAATCATGATATACTATTAAAAATAGTTTCTATTTCAATGTATGAAAAAACCAATACAATATTGTAAAGTAATTAGCCTCCAATTAAAATTTAAAAAAAATTTTTTTGAAGTACAACAATAAAAATAGCTTCTATTACAGAATTTCTAAGTTGGATGTCCTATTAACCTTAATAATCATTAGGAGGAATTAGTAGTTAATAGAAAAGAAATACAAACATTAAGAAAGTTATCCAAGATCAGGATTATACAATGAATTGGTGGCATGTTTAATAATGAAAATAAATATTTCAAGAAAAGGTATATCCTGTTAATTCTTTTGAAATTAATTTTCAAAAAGAAGATTGTCATCTTTTTGATGAATATTTATTAACTGTAGCTGGTGAAAACACAAACTTAGAAAAGAAACAAAATTTATATCATTTGAAAGATTTGGTTTTATTTAAAATTTTTGAAACTGTCTTCCATAACAAAATAAATCTCCCAATACAACCATTCCCAAAATATTTAGTAAGCTGCTAAACTTACTAAATTTAGTAAAGAATTTAGAAAATTCTAAATTTTCTAAAGAATGGGAAAGAATTTTCTAAAGAATTAATAAAGAATGGGAAAAACTAATGCCAAGAGAGTAACAGCATTCATCTTGCCTCTTTAAAGAGCTTACTTGAAAATTGAGCACCACATAAGTATTAACTGAGTCATGTTTTGTGATTAGTGGTAAGCCAGGTACCATTGAGAATGCAAAATAAGTTATGACACATAAACAGAAAACTAAGACAATACAGATATACACACACCTTGGAGCAGAGCTGAAGGACATCTAGCTCAGCATGGCAGAAGGAGGCTGAACAGGAATGCCAGTGTTATAGTGGTTATGCTAGAAGAAATGAAATTAAACTGAAGATGAATAGGAGATGACTTTCCATGAAGGCAGATAAAAGGGAGAGACCATCCAGGTAAGGGAAGGTAAGTCTCCAAGTAAATAGACCACAGGACCAAAGACACAAACATGAGGAAAAAGTTGTAGAAAATCACAAGTAATTCAGTTTTGCTGAATCAGAATTCCAGGAAGTGATTGTAAGCAATGAAGCTGGATAGGTAAGATCATGAATAACTTGTATGTATTATCAAGGAGTTTGAAGTTTAGTCTGCAGATAATGAAGAACAGCCTTATTTAGTGTTATTGACATCTTAAATAGAGTTTTGCATCAGTTCTTTAGAGGATGGGCTTGAAGGTGAAAAATTAGAGGCAGGAAGACAAGTAAGGAGATCATTTCTGTCCCTGGGTTGGGAAGATCCTCTGGAGGAGGAAATGGCAACCCACTCCAGTATTCTTGCCTGGAGAATCCCATGGACAGAGGAGCCTGGCGGTCTACAGTCCATGGGATCACAAAAAGTCAGACACAACTGAGCGATTAACACTTACCACTTTATTGCCACTTTGATGGTCTAGTCAGAATTGAGGTAGTGGAGACCAAAGAAGGAGCAGAAAATGGCAAGAAGTACTTAGACATTAAAATGATCAGACCCTATGACTGTGTAGATAGAGAACTGTGGAAGAGGATGTTAATTAAACAGGAAGTTTAGAAAAAGGAGAAATTTTGAGAGAAGCTGACATATTCAGTTTCTGAAGTAGTAGCATCAAGAAGCGGAGAAGGCAATGGCAAGCCACTCCAGTACTCTTGCCTAGAAAATCCCACGGACGGAGGAGCCTGGTAGGCTGCAGTCCACGGGGTCGCTATGAGTCAGACATGACTGAGCGACTTCACTTTCCCTTTTCACTTTCACACATTGGAGAAGGAAATGGCAACCCACTCCAGTGTTCTTGCCTGGAGAATCCCAGGGACGGGGGAGCCTGGTGGGCTGCCGTCTGTGGGGTCACACAGAGTCGGACACGACTGAAGCGACTTAGCAGCAGCAGCAGCAGCAGCAAGAAGATGAAGAGTGGTTGACAGAAAACTGGATACATGAATCTAGAGCGTGAGGATTAAGGCTGGGGTGTATGGGTTGAAATAAGAGAGAGGACAAGATTTCCCACTAGGTATTTGAAATGACAGATGATTCAGGGATAGAATCCTGAGAAACACTGACTTTAAAGGATGAGTCATATGGAAGAAGTCCATGGAAGAAGCAGGGAAGAGAGGGAAACCAGCAAAACACTGGGTTAGAGAAGACAAGTATGCAAAAAATCAGAACAGACTGGGACCTCTGATGAATGCCCATTGAATATGGCAAATAGAAAGTTATTTGTGATCTTAGAAATGCCACTGTGTATATTGTGTGTGCATGTGTGTGTGCTAAGTTGCTTCAATCATGTGAGACTCTTTGTGACCCTACAGACTGTAGCCCACCAGGATCCTCTGTCCATGGGATTCTCCAGGCCAGAATACTGGAGTGGGTTGCCATGCGCTCCTCCAGGGGATCTTACCAACCCAGGAATCGAACCTGCATGTCTTATGTCTCTCCTGCATTGGCAAGCGAGTACTTTACCACTAGCGCCATCTGGAGGGACTGGAAAACCAGCGGATTGTAGTGAGTTCCTTTGAGTAGTGACAGATCACAGAAAAGATGTTGGAATCTCTCTTGGGTTACATAGTCAGGAAGTACTGTCCCAACACCTGAATGATATCCTATGGGATGACGTGAATGCAAGACAGAAGTGTCTGAAGTAAGGAATGGGCAGAGAAGTCTGACCCAGTTGCGAAATTATGGTTCAAGAGTAGGCTTCTAATGTAATGTCCTTATCAGAGAGAAGAAAGGATTTGAAGTCCAGAACCAGTGACTGGAAGAAGCATTATCATTACAACTTGAAAACAAAGGAGTCGTAAGCAGAACTAGCAGTAAGACTGGCATTTAAGGTTGTGTCCTTCGCTGATGACTCAGTTGGTAGAGTCTGCCTGCAATGTGGGAGACTCAAGTTCAATCCCTGGGTCAGGAAGATCCCCTGGAGAAGGGAATGGCAATCCACTCCAGTATTCTTGCCTGGATATATCCATGGACAGAGGAGCCTGGTGGGCTACAGTCCATGGGGTCACAAAGAGTCAGACACGACTGAGTGACTAACAGTTCCTGCATGTTACTCAAAAAAGATCCCTTATGTATTCCGATTAAAGGTAGATCAAGTTACTGAGAATGTGTAGGGCTAGAATATGAAGGCAAGATCAAGCGGCTGTAACAGAAGAGTGTGGGGGGTAAGAACTCAGGGAAGCATTAGAAAGGAATTGACAGGAGAGAAGCATGATGAAAATCTTCACTCTGGCAGAGACATGCAAGAACACCATAACTAAATTGCAAGAATACATAAGTCAAGAAAGTAAATTATCCAGAAAAATAAGAAATGGACAAACTAAGAAAGATGAGCACTTCAGAAGTCAAAGACAGGTGAGAGCTTTCATCTCTAGCACACACAAATTACCCCATAAAGATCTGCTGAATTAAGAACTAAATGGATAAACAAAATAAGGGGAAAATTAATTTTTTACTGTGGATATTGGCAGCAGTTTTATTTTGTTCTACTTTAAATTAAGATGGCTACATAATATTTATTTTTAATCTAAAATATCCACTTTTTAAACTGTACATGTATTATGCCACATTTCTCTAGAAAAGTAATTACTTCTATAAAAGTAATCATTTTTCCCTGGAAAAATTAAATAGAACCAGTGGATGCCATTGATATAGAGCATGTGAGAGTTGGACTGTGAAGAAAGCTGATCGCCGAAAAATTGATGCTTTTGAACTGTGGTGCTGGAGAAGACTCTTGAGAGTCCCTTGGACTGCAAGAAGATCCAACCGGTCCATTCTAAAGGAGATCAATTCTGGGTGTTCATTGGAAGGACTGATGCTAAAGCTGAAACTCCAATACTTTGGCCACCTCATGAGACGAGTTGACTCACTGGAAAAGAAAGACTCTGATGCTGGGAGGGATTGGGGGCAGGAGGAGAAGGGGACGACAGAGAATGAGATGGCTGGATGGCATCACCGACTTGATGGACATGAGTTTGGGTAAACTCCGGGAGTTAGTGCTGGACAGGGAGGCCTGGCATGCTGTGATTCATGGGGTTGCAAAGAGTCGGACACAACTGAGTGACTGAACTGAACTGAAGTGAACTGAAGCACTAAAAATTAGTGTTTCTCTATGACTGCCCTATTTCTCAGTGTCCTCTAATAGCAGGAAGAGTATTAATCTGTTCAGTTTTATCCTAGAACCATATTTTTACATTTAATTAAAGATACAACAGATGCACAAAACATACCCTCACTAAAGGGTATACCTTAATAGAAACAGTATAACATGCTTCTATAATTAGGCAAGGTCAATAAAAATAAATTAAAGGGTAATTGAGTAACTGCTACAAGAGTTGAGAAGAGAGGAAAGAAGATCTTTTCTGGAGTACAAGACAATAGAAAAATAAGTATAAAATGATGAAGTCACAAGGTAATAATAGGATAATACGGAGAACTGGACTTTGAGTCAGGAAGAAAAAGTTCTAGTTCTATGGTTCACTTTGTAGTCTAGTACAAGGCATTTCAGCGTTCCCAGTTCTTGCTTCCATTCTTTGCCCTTATCATTTGGTATGCAGCAGCCATAAGGATCTTCTTAAGATGCAAGTCAAACCATATCACTTCCCTGCCTAAAACTTTCCAATAGTTTCCTGTTACAGCTGAAATAAAATCTACCCCATTCCCCATGACCTTCATCACCATATGTGAACGGAACTCCGCCTACCTCTTTGAACTCATGTCCTTCTACTGTTCCTGGATTGTTTTATGTTCCTTACACCCTACAAAAGCTCACAGATGCTGTTTGTATAGAATGCCGAGCCCCCAGTCCCACTGTGGTTGGGTGGTTTTTGTCAACTCAAATGCTACCTCCTTAGAGGTATCCCATTTGACTTTCTATAGGAAAATAATTATTCCAGTGTCATCCATCTATCTCTATCATACAACAACTTTTCTCTATAAAACTTACTACTATTAAAAATCATATCTTTCATTATGCATGTGCTTTTATATGTGTGTCCCATCTATAAAACATTTCCTTGACTATAGTATTTATCATAGAAATTTCTGGGTCACAGTTGATATTCAGTAAATATTTGTAAGTGAAGGAGAATAAGGAAGGAAAAATGTAAGGAAGGAGGCAGAGAAACAAACAATCGACAGCAAAATAAGGCAAAATTGTGGAAAAGAATGTTGGAAATAACCATCCAGATATTATTTAGATACCGTTCTATGTTTGAATATATTTAAATACCATACACCTGCTATGATTTAAAGGAATTCCATATACTATTGTTTTCATTTTCTTGACATTTCAGTGAAATCTATGCTTATGTGCGGGAGCGGGTATGGATGTGTATACTAATTTTCATGCTTTCTCTGGGTGAAGCTAGGATATACAGAAACATAAGAGACACCCTCAGAACACACTCAAGATGTCATCATTCACATATCCATGTGCTACCCCTCTAAATTACCCTTCTCCAGCTAGTATGGTTAATTTCGAAGTGCATAAGGTAACAGTGCCATATCACACCCAAGTAGTACAAAACTGTATAAAAACAAAATAAAACAGTGATAAACAATGGATTATTTCAATGGCATATGGGCAGATACACCATCAGACCAGCCTCAAATACACCTCTTGGATTCTGTTTAAAAATCAGTGCTTGAATTATAGATTTAGCATTCAAGGCACTCTTTGTAAGCAGTGAGCAATTATTCCAAAAAGAAGAAAGAGAGGGTCAGATAAAGGAGAAAAGGAGAACACACTGGTCATTGGAGAAGAAAGATAAACTAGAATTAGTGGGTAGTACATGCTTGACAATCTATAGGGAGTAATATAAAATGCATGAAGCATTCAACAGGAAGAGATGGCAACAAATAGACTGCAGTGGGTTGCCATGCCCTCTTCCAGGGGACCTTCCCAACCCAGGGATCAAACCCAGGTCTTTCACATTGCAGGTGGATTCTTTACCAGCTGAGCCACAAGGGAAGCCCAAGAATACTGGAGTGGGTAGCCTATACCTTCTCCATCGGATCTTTCCAACCCAGGAATCAAACTGGGTGCTCCTGCATTGCAGGTGAATTCTTTACCAAGGAGTCACTTATATGACTATCTAAATTAGTCAAACTCACAGAAAGAGAAAGAAGAATGGTGGTTGCCATAGACTAGTGCCTGGGGAAAATGGGAATTGCTGTTCAATGGATTTAAAGATCCACTATATAATATCATGGGCTTCTCTGATAGCTCAGTTGGTAAGGAATCCGCCCACAATGCAGGAGCACCTGGTTCAATTCCTGGGTTGGAAACATCTGATGGAGAAGGGATAGGCTACTCACTCCAGTAGGATTCCCTTGTGGCTCAGCTGGTAAAGGATCTGCCTGCAATGCTGAAGACCTGTCTGCCTGCAATGCTGGAGACCTGGGTTCAATCCCTGGGTTGGGAAGATCCCTGGAGAAGGGAAAGTCTACCCACTCCAGTATTCTGGCCTGGAGAATTCCATGGACTGTATAGTCCATGGGGTCACAAAGAGTCAGACACGACTGAGTGATTTTCACTTTCATATAATATCATGCTTATAATTAAAATCCTATATTATACACTTAAAAGTCTGTAAAAAGAATAGATCTCAAGTTATGTATTTTTATCACAATTTAAAAAATAATTTGTAACATTTGACAGAAAAAAATTTACTTCATTTATAAATATGAAAGGACCTTTTAGTCTATGGCTTATTTTTATTTGTACACATAATTCAGTGACAAAAAGTAAACATTGTAAAATTAAATTATCTTGGCAAATATGGCTTCTTACAGTAGGAAATATTAACCATCACACGGTGAATGAAAAATAGAGATTCCCTCATCTCAACTCTGGAGAAGGCAATGGCACCCCACTCCAGTACTCTTGCCTGGAAAATCCCATGTACGGAGGAGCCTGGTGGGTTGCAGTCCATGGGGTCGCTAAGAGTCAGACACAACTGAGCGACTTCACTTTCACTTTTCAGTTTCATGCATTGGAGAAGGAAATGGCATCCCACTCCAGTGTTCTTGCCTGTAGAATCCCAGGGATGGAGGAGCCTGATGGGCTGCCATCTCTGGGGTCTCCCAGAGTTGGACACGACTGAAGCGACTTAGCAGCAGCAGCAGCATCTCAACTCACTGCTCTCTAATAATAAAATTATAAATTAAAACTTTCAACTCCTATCTGAAGCATGAAATTCCAGAGCCACTCTATATCAAGGGGAAAAATAAGTGCTTAAAGTTAAGATTCATATAAGCTCTCTCTGGGGGAGCTTCTGCCCTTAAAAAGAGAACCCACCACAATATAAATCATAACAAAATGATAATGAAAGGGATTTCCACAGATAATGGCCTTTATTGCATTACCTCTGAATTGCCCCAGCCTATGGAGAGTAGCCCCAAAGTTTATGTATACTGTAGATCATTGTATTTAAAAAGTCAAATGTGAGGATTCCTTGGTGGTCCAGTAGTCAAAACTCCATGTTTCCATTGCAGGAAGCATGGTTTGATCCCTGGTCCTGAAAGCCACATAGCATGGTCCAAAAAAAGTCACACATATGATCATGACAAAATGAGATAATACACAATTAACTGGTGAGCCCAATTCAGCAGGGACCCTTAACAAAATTGTGAAGAGGGAGGAGTCTTTGATTCATGGAGAAAATTTAGGATGAGGTCATGGGAAGGCTAAAGAACATATTCATTTATTCATCTCTATAAAGTCAGGAAAAATATGCCATCCTGGTCTTCACTATGTCTCCAATGCTCTCAAAGTGTTCAATAAAAGTTCCTTGAAGGAATGAAGCAAGGCATGTCCAAGGTTATGTCTGGAAAAGGATGATTAAGCAAAAGTAGATACCTTGACAGTATATTAAAAAACCAAGCAAACATCTTGTATTGCTATACAAGTCTTCTTTATGTTCAACATTATGAAATCTACATATTCAGAGTCTTTCAGTCTATAAAATCTACTAAAGTATTCACATAATATTTATTCACTTCTGTTTTCTTCGTAAAAGTGCATTATTTAAGACTTGTTAACTGAATCAAAGAATTAAGGACAGTTTCTTTTTCCATAATTTTACACAAATGATGAAGTACATTTTAAACATACACAGTAGTGCTATGTGTCAATAAAACTGGAAGGGAAAAAGAATTCATGGAGAAAGACAGCTGTAATGTCTGAAGCTTTATAATATAATTGCATAATTTTAGAGCAGATAGCCAATTTTGCTCTAAATAATCTGAGAACATATTCATACGCAGGTTTTAAGTTTAAATCTTAATCTTATTAAAGATTGAATGTATCCAGTGGTCCAGTGGTTTATGTTTTGCAAATTTTCCTTTAAAATTCAAATGAATAAATTTATTCATTTATTGTTGCTGTTCAGTCATTAATTCATGTCCGGCTCTCTGTGACCCAAGGACTGCAGCACACCAGGCTGCTCTGTCCTCCACTGTCTCCCAGAATTTGCTCAAATTGATGTCCCCTGTGTTGGTGACACTATCTAACCCTGTCATCTTCTGCTGCCCACTTCTCCTTTTGCTTTCAATCTTTCCCAGCATCAGGGTCTTTTCCAGTGAGTTGGCTCTCGTTAATCTCAAATGAATGAATTTATTCTCACAATTTGTGCATTGTTAGAACTGTCCAGTAATCTCATCTTAAGCAAATAACCATATTTATTTATGCAGTAACTTTTACAAACCTTTATCATTCTTCCTGAAATCACTTAGCTGGACTTAACCACTCATTTTTAACAGATGGCCTAACCTCCTACCTTACAAAGAAAATAGCTACCATCAGTCACAAACTCTACCCCTATATTATCTGCATGTTCTTCATCTTTCCCCCTTCTGATTCCATCCCAGAGGATGCCTTGCCTAATTTCTTCCAAAGATAACACCGCTATCTGTATCCTTGATTTCATCTTCCCCTCCCTTCCCTTTTCCTCTCATCATGGGTTCCTTCAATAAACGTTTATTGAGTGCCTTCCAGTGCCAGAATATTCAAAGCCTGAGGTTACAGAGTTAACCGAACACAGGAAGCCCCTCTCCTCTTGGATTTTCCATTCTATTGTGTCCTCCAAGCCCTTTTTAACATTCACTTCCTTTTTTATCTTCAACATATCCTCTCTCAGTGGCTCTTCTCATTCACAAGCTTGTTTAACTCACCCTCTCACTAAAAATGCATCTGCTCTTTCTGCTGACCTTGAAGGCATGTGCCTCCTTCCTGTGCTGCTACAATTCTAGAATAAGCTGCAGTTTCTGTTTCTGCTTGCCCTATCTTTTATTTCACTCCTCACTGCACAGCATTTTCACTTTGGTTCTCTTACTCTAGTGAAGCATTATTTATCTGCAGGCTTTGACACAGTCTTCCTTCTTTGAATTCTCATGAATTCTAGGACATAGTGTAGTTGATTCTCTTTCTGCTGCCACTTATTCCTCTGCCTGCACCCTTACTGCTGGACTCTGCAAGATTCCTACTTTGGCTCTCTTTTCTCATTCTATCCTTTTTATTGCCCTGAAGCATCCTACTCTGGTTTCAGCTTCTAACTATGTGATAATGTCTCCAAAATCCTATATATTCAGACCCTCCTAAATTCCTTATCTACAATTTCGTGTACCCAAAAGACATTGTCTCTTAAATGTCCACCATCATCCCATGCTAAAGAGGTGGTACTTGCTGTTACAAACTACATAAAGAAGCCTGGAGTGCTGCAGTCCATGGAGTCTCAAAAAGTTGGACATGACTTGGCGACTGGACAACAACAAAGCATAAAGAAAGGGGGCTTCCCTGGTGGCTCAGAGGTAAAGAATCCACCTGCAATGTAGGAGAGGTGGGTTCAATCCCTGGGTGGGGAAGATCCCCTGGAGAAGGAAATGGCAACCCACTGCTGTATTCTTGCCTGGGAAATCCTATGGACAGAGGAGCCTGTCAGCCTACAGGTCATGAGATCGCAAAAGAGTCGGACACAACTTAGTGACTATACAACAACAACGACAGCAAGCATAAAGAAAAGTATTACCAACTATAGTAACCGAAAAGCTACAAAGTATCAGTGATTTAGTGATTTAAAAGTATTTTTTTTTTGCTTATTTAAGATTCAGATGGTAGTGGTGATGGCAGGATGGTGTGGGGGTCAAGCTGGTCCCCGGACTGAAGTTCTTTGAGATTCTTTTTTAGTATGTGACTTCCAAGCTCATTTAGTAGGACTTTATCTGGCCAGCAGTTGGGAAAAGAGTTCACTGAATTGTGTGTAAAGTTTTTCTGCACCAGTTCTGGACATGGTATATTTCACCTTTACCTATGTTCCATGGAACAGAATTCACTAACATGGTCCCATGTAGATGCAAAGGGCTTGGAAATGAGAGTCCAGAGCCAAGCAGCCACTCTCAGCTGTACAAGGGGCATCAGTTTCCAGTAGACAGTCAGCATTCTCTGCCAGAGAAGTCACAGGTGACCTTTACAGAGACAGACTTTTGTTTCCAGTCAGTTGAATAAGGACTGAGAAGTACAAAAGTAGAGACTCTCTGGGCACTTTCTTTCTGGAAGTGCAATGGTGATGTCAAGGTGTTAATTTAATGTTTACAAAACTAAGACTTGGTTGTTAAAGTAAGGAAAGGGCTTGGAAAGCACCTGGCCCCTCTGTCTTTTACCTTTATTCCTTTAATCCAAAACTGCACATAATTCCCAAAATATCATAGGCTTCTTTCCTAAATTTTTCCTCTTTAAATTTATAGAATTAGATTTCTGGTAATAATTTCTGGTAAATAATAAGAAATAATTAGAAATCTGGTAATAATTTCTGGTAAAAAATTCTAACAGATTAATGTTTGTAAACAGAGTTAATCATTTCACTCTCTGTGTTAAAACATTTAACAATTCTCCCAAAGATTCTAAGATAAAGTACAAACACATACTGTGTCATGAAAGCTTACAACAGAACACCAATCTCCCCTATCTCACTGAACTGACTTGTCTCCCATCAACTCAGCAGCATTCTAGTCTCCCTAAGGTCAGAAGAAACCAAGAACAAAGAGGATGCTGGGAATATCCTTCCTAGGATGGGATCCTTCCAGAATTGATGCTCAATTCTGAATTAGAATCAACCATTGAAAGGCATCACACAAGATTTGGAGGGTAAAGAGAAAACAGGCTGTTATTCCTCTTTGCAATATTTTCTTACATTGCAAGCATACGCTTGAGTGGTTTTGAGGTTTGAAGCACCTTCTGAGTAGGTACATGAGAATCATTCCTCAGAAATTCCACATCACGATAGTCCATGATAGCCCAATGAGTATAAGCTTCTAATGCCCTGAATTAAACATTTCAACCCTGCAATATAGAAAGTGCTGGTATTTTCCTGAACAAACATTGATAGATATATTCACCCTAGTGGAGCACACATATATACACACACACACCCTCAGTTCAGTTCAGTTCAGTCGCTCAGTCGTGTCCGACTCTCCGCGACCCCATGAATCACAGCACGCCAGGCCTCCCTGTCCATCACCAACTCCCAGAGTACACTCAAACTCATGTCCACAGAGTCGGTGATGCCATCCAGCCATCTCATTCTCTATCATCCCCTTCTCCTCCCACCCCCAACCTTTCCTATGCACCAGCCAAATCAAAATTCTTGCCATTACTAAAATTCAATTTATTGTTTTGATATTTGCTGCCCTTTTTGCACCGTATGAACATTCCCTGACATTTCTTCCTGAAAAATTCCCACTCATCTTTCAAATTCACACATCATCTTCTAATGGAAACCTTCTCTTTTTCCCCCAATTATTGACACTTTCTCCGTGGAGAGCCCATAACAGCTTGTTCATACCTCTGATAGGGTAGTTAAAACACTGTTTACATGTCCTCAACTTGTAGAGAGGAATCATGTTTTGTTATATTGATACTTGGTGGCCTCAGTTGCTAATGCAGACTGTCATAAGGTAGGCATTCAATAGCATGCGTTATCCGTTCCGTTCCATTGCTCAGTCGTGTCCGACTCTTTGCAACCCCGTGGACTGTAGCCTACCAGGCTTCTCCGTCCATGGGATTCTCCAGGCAAGAATACTGGAGTGGGTTACCATTTCCTTCTAGATGCTATTAAAAAAAGATTCGATTTTGAAATAAGATGTCGTTGATATAAACGAGGGCTTCTCAGGTAAAGAATCTGCCTGCCAATGCAGGAGATGCAGGTTTGATCCCTGGGTCATGAAGATCCCCTGGAGTAGGAAAAGGCAACCCACTCCAGCATGCTTGCCTGGAGAATCTCATGGACAGACTGGTGGGCAAGGGATGGCAAAGACTCAGACATGACTGTGAAACTGAGCGTGCACACACAATATAAATGAAAATTTTCTGCACAGCATACTCTCAACACTGAGAGAGTAAACCTGTATGTGAGGAATGAATCTAAGGTTCATGGGAACATCCCAGGAATGGGTGGATGTGAACAGACAGATAAGCAAGTTAGCCTGCCTGCCTGTCTCCTTTCAAATCATCACTCACAGACGTAGTTACTCCATCTACTGACATCCTAGAAAGCAAGTTTTATCCCAGTTCCTGACTCTGAGGTCCTCGTACATTTCACTTCCCCAAGACCTGCGGTAGAGGGAAGGGCTTCTCCATGTTGTTGCCTGAATGACACTGTGAGGCTGACCCTCCCACTGGAGATGCCCTGGTTGCCCAGACAAGTGGCACCACCTGCTCTCTCAGCGGCAGCCTGGGTGCAGGGGACCATGCTCCAGCTACACATGCAAGGCAGCAGGACAGTCAGGAGAGGAGCCCCAGCTGCGGTGTCAGTTTTCCCTCATTAACACTGGGTCAACATGACTGCTATTTCAAATGGCTCCCCTTTAATTAAGTTGATACCAGCTTCTGCGTCTTGCTCTCTTCTAGGAATTTTCAGTCTGCTACCAAAGACAAAGAGAGAAAATAATTACTCTGATGAACACTTTTGCTTGGTTTTAACTTCCAAGGGAAGCTTTATTCAGATGAAACACTTCTAAACATTTTAAACAAAAGTTAAAACCATGCATTCAATTGATTCAGCAAATATGGAATTTATTGGGCCTTGGCCTGACCAAGGTTGTCTTAGGGGCTGAAGGAGACTGATAAAACAAGATGAGCATGTTCCTTGCCCTCTTGGAGTTTATAGTCTGAGGTTTTATTGGGGGGGTGGGGAAATAAAAAATAAATATGCAATATAAGAGTAAGTGCTAGGGAGTCCAGCCTGACACTCTGGGATGACCTTGAGGAATGAGATTGGGGGAGGGGAGGGAAGCTCAAGAGGGAAGGGATATATTAATATGTAAAATTATGACTGATTTGCATTGTTGTACGGCAGAAACTAGGGCTTCCCTGGTGGCTCAGTGGTAGAGAAACCACCTGCTAATGCAGGAAACTTGGGTTTGATCCCTAGATTGGGAGATCCCCTGGAGAAGGGAATAGCAACCCACTTCAGTACTCTTGCCTGGATAATTTCATGGACAGAGGAGCCTGGCAGACTACAGTCCATGGGGTCCCAAAGTGTCAGACACGACTAAGAGACTGAGCACAGCACAGCATGGCAGAAACTAACATAACATTCTAAAGCAATTTTCCCAATTAAAAATAAATGTAGAAACCAAAACCATTTTATACTGGGGTTTAGCCGATTAACAATGTTGTGATAGTTCCAGGTGAACAGTGAAGGAACTCAGCTTTAAAAATGAAAGATGAATAAAATTTTTAGAAAGAATTAAAACTTGGAGAATTTAGTCTCAAAAAGTAAATTTAGAAAAAAAGACTAAGTGTTATGAAAAAAAATAGAGCATAGGAAAAGCATAGAGAGAGCCCATAGGGGTAGATGGAAGACGTTCTTTAAGCCAGCATCGTCCAACAACTCCACTGTGATGAAAAGCTCCTTGTGTCAAGATCAAATAAAGCAAGGGAATAAGCCAGGAAAGTATCTGTGAGTATTCCAGGCAATGAGAAGGGAAAGGCCTGGGGCAGTAGAGCCTGGATTGTACAAGGAACAGGGAGAGGGCCGATGTGGCTTCATCTGAGACAGAGGAGATGAACTGGAGAGGCGGGCAGGGGCCAGGTCATTTAGATTTGCAGCTGGAGTCAAGGCTTTAGCGAGGGTCTAAATTACTATGACACTTGTGACAGGGCTTTAATTAGGGCCATGCTCAACATTCCTTACTTCTCTTGAGGCAAGAAAATAAATTAGCCAATCTAGAAGGAATAAAACCAAGAAAGTTATTCCTGGTGCCAATTGTTCTGTTATTTGTTATGCTATCTGTTTTTTAAAAGTAATTCCCTTGTTAAAACAGCTCATTTATTTACACCCAAAGGACTTTGAATAAACTGAAGTTAAATGGGTGTGAGTGTTTTTACAAAGCTGGGGGGAAATTACTTAGCCTGTGGTAGAAGAGATTTTGCCAATGCCCTTGTGAAATCCTTTTAATTTCCAGGGAATGCAGTCATGTTTTTAGATTTTTTGATTAAACCTTAGAATATGATCTATTGTTTTACATTTGAGAACACTGTGACTTTTGCAAAAGTCATTCGGGTCACGGTGGCTGTTCCAATCAGATTTTGGCAACACTTCAGTATGTGGAGTGGACCTGGGAGCCAGCTACACCCAGACAGACAATCCAGTCATATTCCTTCTGCCACTCTGAGTCTCAATTTCCCCAAATTGGTTGATATTAGAATCAAATGTCTAGTGCCTGGCACACTGCATACACTTTAATCTAGTATCTGCATTTCTTTAGTACCAATCATATCTCACGAAGTTGGGCAAAGAAAACATTGCTGTACTTCTCTGCAGAATATCCCCCAAGACCAGTGTAGGAAAACCTCGCCTTTCTCCCCAAATATAACAACCATCACACTAGGTCAATGATGTTACCAGGACCTCTACCACACCATGCATACAACAAACAAGCGGATCCCAAACCTATTTGGCAAGATTTTAACTTAAAATCTTGGGTCCTCCTATTCCATCCCACAAGGCAGCATGCTGCTACATTTTGATTTGAAAGATGTTTCTACACATGTGAAGGGCTTCCCTGGTGGCTCAGACGGTAAAACGTCTGTCTGCAATGCAGGAGACCCAGGTTCGATCCCTGGGTTGGGAAGATCCCCTGGAGAAGGAAATGGCAGCCCACTCCAGTATTCTTGCCTGGAAAATCCCATGGACGGTGGAGCCTGGTAGGCCACAGTCCATGGGGTCGCAAAGAGTCGGACACGACTGAGCAACTTCACTTTCACTTTCTACACATGTAAATTCACTCCTATTGATGGATCAGCCACTTAATCTCAAAGTATGTCATATGAGTGCTCTCTGGTTCCAAGCTCCATAGTAGCAATTTATAACTTGAAGGAAGAAAATAGTACCACCTAGCAGATATTTGTCTCTGGCTTTTTACGTGACAAAATCCTCTGGGATTTTTATTGTTGTTTTAAGTATCTAAGCTCGCAAGGAAGCATCTTTGAACAGCCACAAACTTGCTGATGTAAAGAAGTATTCTTGAGGTTGTTCTTTCAGATTTCACGAATCATTAAAGATCTGAGATAAACCCAACAGACAATTTTATTCACTTGCTCCCAATTCATTGTTGCCATTATGTAAAAATGGCCCATCTTACAAAGGATACAGAGCTATCTGCCTCTTTGGTCATGAGCTTCTCCAGACAACTAGAGCCTCAGCCCTGAACTGGGCTATAATATTAAATTTGGGCATTGCTCCTAGGTCTATTCTTGTCACAACTCATAAATCATTTTTAGTTTATTAAAATTCAAAACATGTATATAAAGAATTGAGTATAAAAATTTCACGTAGTCACTAGAAATTTCTTAATAATGTCATTGTGTAAAACCTGTTTGCTCTGTGGTGATTCAGAAGGATGGGGCGGGAGGGAGGACCAAGAGGGTGGAGATACATGTCTACATATGTCTGATGCCTGGTGGCTCAGTGGTCAAGAATCTGCCTGCCAATGCAGGAGACATGAGTCTTATCCCTGGGTCAGGAAGATCCCTTGGAGAAATTAATGGCCACCCACCCCAGCATTCTTGCCTGGGAAATCCCATGAACAAAGGAGCATGGCAGGTTACAATCCATGGGGTCCCAAAAGAGTAGGACATGACTTAGTGATTAAACAACAGCAACAATGACTGATTCACTTTGTTGTATAGCAGAAACCAACACAACATGGTAAAGCATCTATGCCTCAGTTTTTTAAAAATGTGACAAGTGCAAAAACAAACAAACAAGACCATTTGCTACCTCCCATGGCCTTTGGTGCTTTATTTCTTAGCAGGGTTGCTCAGAGGGAATTTAGTTCAGAATCAAATTTTCTGGACTTCAAAAGACTCCATGTAGAATATTGGAGGTATTGAGGAATATATTTTCCTGCTTTCCCCAACAGGGTTCTAAGAAACTAGCAGACTGGCTACAGCTGTACTGAAGAAAACAGGTCAGAAAAAAGAGTTAGAAATTCACTGTGACATCATTGAGGAAAAGGAAAGTAACCCTTTTCATTATCATCTTTTTCTCTCTTCTTTGATAAGAATTCTTTTCATCTCCTCTGAAACTTCCACTTGCTTCTATGCTTTCAAAACTCATGTCTACTGTATCTTACATGTAACTTCACAACATTTCTCACTTTTACTAAATTGAACAGAGAATGTTTTTGCAATGTCTCCATTTACAGATTCAAGCTTTGACCTTTCTCTTTTATAGCAATATCTGGTATTATATACTAGATATTAATAGTAACCACTGTTATAATTCATCTATAAGAAACAATAGCCTACTTGGCTGAAAAATTTCCCACCTTCACAATGAAATATTTTATATTTCTCTTTCCCCATGAAAAGGAGATAGCAAATATTTTTGATTAGACATAGGCCTATTCAATGGGGACAATCATACCACTGACAAAAGTACTTGAATACATTTTGAGATAAAGTTTTAGCAAGTATTTCCTATTTGGTTCAGTAGATGAAGCGTGAGTATTTGGTCCAGTAGATGAAGCATGAGATTTAAATCAGGACTTAAAAAAATTTTCCCTGAACATTTTACTTCCAAAAGAAACATTTGAATATTAACAATTCAATTTCTTCTTTGGCTCTCCATTGTCACCAAACCCTCTTACTGTCTTATGCTTAATATTTATAGGGTCATACTTAGATAAAGCTAGAAAATAAATGAGATTTAAAACAAATTTATCATCGCATTGTACACATAAGGAAATGTCCTAAATATCATTAATGACCAGGCTCCTTTCTTTCCATGCAGCTTTTTTCCCATCAGCTTTCTATTCCATGCTCATTTTTTGATGGGGTAATTATAAAATAATTATCGTAACATGTATGTTACAGGTATCCCGAGAGAGATGAAGCAGCAAATCTGTGCTTTTTCATAACTGAAAACAAAAAATAGAGATAAAAATATCTAAAGAAGCGGTTTCTAAAGAACGGATCCTGAACTGGTAGTACTAGCATTACTAGAAACTTATCAAAATGCAAACGATCAATCCTCCATTTCAAAGAAACTAAATCAGAAACTCAAGAGTTGGCCCAGCAATTTACGTTTTAACGAGTTCTCCAGGTGATTCTGATGCAGCTGAAAATTTGAGAACCACTGACTAGGCATTGTTTGTTTGTTTTTTCTTTCAGTTAGAATTAGTGTATTTTTCCTTACCTTTATGCATATCTGGAAGTCTTTAAAAAGTCCTATTTCATGACTAAGACCAAAGTAATAGACTTGCTATGCAAGTGGTCCAGCGATAAGTGTGGGAGTCATCCATCAGTATAAAATATTTCAGTTGAGCCTGGGTTTGTAAGTCAGAGAGGAAAATGAAGATTTCATCATAAAAAAAGAAAAATAAAAATGCAAAAACAAGTGCATTTGTAGAAGTCAAAATGCCATTTAGACACTACTTAAAGGACCAACTGGACTTCCCCAGTGGTTCAGCAGTAAAGAATCTACCTGCCACTCAGGAGATATGGGTTCAGTTCCTGGGTCAGGAAGATCCCCTGGAAAATGAAACAACCCACTCCAGTATTCTTGCCAAGAAAATCCCATGGACAGAGAAACATGGTGGGCTATAGTCCATGGGGTCACAAAGAGTCAGATAGGACTTAGCAACTAAACAATAGCAACAAAGAGTCAGTTGCTCAGTGGTTAGAGCGTGGCGCTGATAAATGCTACTTACCTGTTCATAACTATTCCAAAATGAAACAAAAAATTCACTTAGGCAAATAAAGAGAATATCACTTAAAAGACGGGTGGTAAGCAAAATTTTGCTCCTGTAATATTTGTTCATGACTCCCAAGAATAGATTAGATTATATAGCAAAAAGAACTTGGAAGAAGTAATTAAAATCACTAACCAGCTGACATGAAAATAGGGAGATATCCAGGTGGATCTAACCTAATCATATGAGCCCTTAAAATTACAGATCTTTCTCCACCTGGTAGCAGAAGAGGAAGTCAGAGAGTCAAAGCAGGAGAAAGATTTGACCTACTGCTGCTGTGGCTGCTTAGTCGCTTCAGTCGTGTCCGACTCTGTGTGACCCCATGGACTGCAGCCTACCAGGCTCCTCCAACCATGAGATTTTCCAGGCAAGAGTACTGGAGTGGGTTGCCATTGCCTTCTCCAAATTTGACCTACTACTGTTGACTTAAAAACCAAGAGGGCTATAGAAATGGGCAGAATTGAGGGTAGTAGGAGAAGAGGGTGTGAGAGGATGAGATCACTGGATGGTATCACTGATGCAATGGACATGAACTTGGGCAAACTTTGGGAGATAGTGAGGGACAGAAAGGCCTGGCGTGCTGCAGTCCATGGGGTCACAAGGAGTCAGACATGACTGAGTTACTGGAATACAATATAGAAATGGGGACCTCAGTCCTACAACGGGATTCTGAAAACCACTGAGTGAACTTGGAAGCAGATTATTCCCCCTAGAGGCTCCAGGGAAGAGCCCAGGCTGGCTGGCACATTGATTTCAGCTTAGAAGATACTTAGAAGATATTGAGCTGAGAGAACCTAGCTAAGCCATGCTGTACCCAGATTCTGACTTCTTAGACTAGAAAATAATGAATGGATGTTGTTTTAAGCTGCCAAATTTGTGATAATTTGTTATGGCAGCAACAGCAAACAAATACTACTGGTTAAAAGTGCTATTATAACTCACCCACACTTTGCGATGAAACTTCTTCCTCTTTTGTTGGCAAAAGAACCACTTAGCAGTTTAGCATTCAGAACATGAGGTCTTCACTAGTGAGCTTTTGTAATATTCAGAATATCTGAACTATCCCTTTGGCTTCCTAAAGGCAGTCATACCTTCAGTACATTTGTCTTGAGGGCACACTCACTTCCCTTGTAGGCTAGACAGCAGCATCTAATATTCATACATCAATCTCTAGAAACTAGAAAGAGGTGCTTCTTTTTTTCTTTGCTCTCTTCCTTCAGAGGAATCTTTCCATGTAAAGGAAACTTTGTTCATGGGTTCAGAGAAGGGCTACAGCTAGCCCCATTGCCATTTCTTGATGGGCTTTAATCTATGACATATTGTCAAGCCCTAGCATTTAAAGCAAAATAGAGTCTTTCAAATGTGAGTTCAGTTCAGGGTGACCCATGTAGCAAAGTCCCTAAGCCCCTGAAGAAGTCAGAGTAACAAGGAGAATTGGAACAAGAGTGACAAGTGGTATATTGGTTCTTAGGACTGCTATATGGGACTTCCCAGGTGGTGCTAGTGGTAAAGAACCTGCCTGCCAATGCAGGAGACATAAGAGATGTAGGTTCAGTCCCTGGGTCAGGAAGATCCCCTGGAGGAAGGCACAACCCACTCCAATGTTCTGACCTGGAGAATCCCATGGACAGAGGAGCCTGGCAGGTTTCAGTCCATATGATTGCACAGAGTCGGACATGGCTGAAGCGACTTGGCACACACACAGGGGGCTGTAACAAAGCACCGCAGACTGCGTAGATTAAACTATAGGAATTTATTTCCTCGTGGTTCTGGATGCTGAAAGTCTAAAATCAATGTGGCAGCAAGGTTAGTATTTTCTGAAGGTCTTGTAGGTGGCCATCCTCCCCCGTGTCTTCAGACGGTTTTCATTTGTGTGCTAATCTCCTCTTCTTATAAAAACATCAGTCATATAGGATTAGGGCTCAGTCCAAAAATGTCATTTATTCTTCACTCTTTTCTTAAATATCCTGTCTCAAAATATAGTCACATTCCATGGTATTGGGAGCTAGGACTTCATGCTTCATGGGTGAGGTGGAGACAGGGACACAATTCAATCCGTAACAAGTGGCATTCAGTTATCACTCCAGGAGTGTAGCCTCTTCTATTCATGGTTACCTATGATCCTTTCAGACACAGCCTCAGAAACTTTCTCACTTTTGTCAAGGGGCTCCAGAAGAGGTTTGTCTTTTTTGTACAAAGAGGGTAATCTCCATATTTGCAAAAATTAGATAATAGGAAGTTATAGACCATGATAAAGCAAAGTCTACTGATACAAAGCCCAGTGACCTTTCTATTGTGTGGCATCATTAGTACTGTTTACCATGGAAGGCTTCTCAAGAAACCATTTTCATTCTGTTTATATCATAGTTACTAAGACATTCATTAAATTAGAAAAACATTAGGATTTATCCATTTGACTGTCTCTCTCTTGTGTTCTCTCCATGCTTCCTGAAGTATCCATACAATGAAGATAATCCAATTCTATTTACTTTCATGTATTTCACTGGACATAAAAGTTAATTAAATAATCCTTGACATCAATTGCTTTTGTGTGGCAGACATTGTAACTGAGTGGTTTGCGCAAGATACATGATTTAACTCACAGTAATCCTGTGAGCTAAATGCTATGGTTATCCCAATATCACAAATGGGTGCTGAGGTTTAGTGATTCCGAATATTGCCAAAAGTCACACACCAGTATGTAACAGAGCAGGTTCTATCAAGATATATCCAACTACCTTTCTGATGGTTGGTTTCAAAATGCAACAGGCAAAACTTCTGTTAGCACAGAAAAGGGGCACCATCATTCGTAAGTTCCAATATATAATGAAAAAAATGCATGGGCAAGAGAGAACTCACGAATCATATTGCTGTATAATATAAACTCTGGCCATCAATCTGTCCTTACAATGTTTGAATGTTTCTGCATGTTAAACAGCTTATGGACTTTTACAGCTCTTTCTATTTCATACCAAATTATAAGATTCCCTAGAAATAGGTATATATAACTTAAATATAACTATATAACTCATGTAACTCATATAGCTCATATATTATCATGAAATTAAGATTAGAATAAATTTTCGGACAAGTGTCAAACTACTCTGGTACTCAGGTCAACATCATTACCGTAATGGAATACCTACTTCTGTGTGCTCAAGCATGCTCAGTCCTGTTCAACTCTTTGCGACCCCATGGAATGTAGCCCACCAGTCTCCTCTGTCCATGGAATTCTCCAGGCAAGAATACTGGAGTGGGTTGCCATTTCCTCCTCCAGAGGATATTCCTGACCCAGGTACTGAACCCACATCTCCTGTGTTTCCTGCATTCCTGGTGGATTCTTTACTGCTGAGCTGTTGGGGAAACTCCAACGTACTTCTGAGAAAACATTAAAAAGGAACGGGCATTTTCAAGAAGAAAAACATAAAGAAGTACTACCCTGAAGAAAACAAACAGACATACATTGAAAGCAAGCCTAGACCAGTTCTTCCCCAGGAATGAAAGTTAATCTGTAATGGACACTTCTAAATTTCTTGCTAGGAAAAGCAAAAAATTCATATTTGAATGACCCTACAAATTTCTGTTGGTCTATCCAAGTAAACTATTACCACTTCCTAGTAACAGTTTTTGTTTTCTAGCAGACTGTGAAAAGCAGCTATTTTCTTTCTTGTCAAGCCTTGAATTGAAACAACCTCATCTACAACTTCAGTGCCATGACCAGGACTCCAGCTTCACTTCTGGACTCACTGTGGAGAGACACAGTGCCCTCTCCCGGTTAAAACCCCGAGTCTCAGCATAAATACCCTTTGAAAAAAGTGAAATAAAGAATCCACTATCCTACATGCAGGGCAGCAAAGAGACAGAGGTAAAGAACAGACTTTTGGGCTCAGTAGGAGAAGGATAGGGTGGGATGATTGGAGAGAATAGCATTGAAACATATACATTCAGTTCAGTTCAGTTCAGTCACTCAGTCGTGTCCGACTCTCCACGACCCCATGAATCACAGCACACCAGGCCTCCCTGTCCATCACCAACTCCCGGAGTTCACTCAAACTCATGTCCATCAAGTCGGTGATGCCATCCAGCCATCTTGTTCTCTGTCGTCCCCGTCTCCTCCCGCCCCCAATCCCTCCCAGCATCAGAGTCTTTTCCAGTGAGTCAACTCGTCGCATGAGGTGGCCAAAGTATTGGAGTTTCAGTTTCAGCATCAGTCCTTCCAATGAACACCCAGGATTGATCTCCTTTAGAATGGACTGGTTGGATCTCCTTGCAGCCCAAGGGACTCTCAAGAGTCTTCTCCAGCACCACAGTTCAAAAGCATCAATTCTTCAGCGATCAGCTTTCTTCACAGTCCAACTCTCACATCCATACATGACCACGGGAAAAACCATAGCCTTGACTAGACGGACCTTGGTTGGCAAAGTAATGTCTCTGCTTTTTAATATGCTATCTAGGTTGGTCATAACTTTCCTTCCAAGGAGTAAGCGTCTTTTAATTTCATGGCTGCAATCAGCATCTGCAGTGATTTTGGAGCCCAAAAAATAAAGTCTGACACTGTCTCCACTGTTTTTCCATCTATATCCCATGAAGTGGTGGGACTATATGCAAAATAGATAAAGAGCACACATTTGATAGATGAGGCAAGGCACCCAAAGTCTGTTACTGTAACAACCTGGAGGGCTAGGGTGGGGAGGGAGGTGAGAGGGGGATTCAGGATGGAGGGGACACATGCATACCTGTAGCCCATTTATACTGATGTATAGCAAAAACCATCACAATATTTAAAGTAATTAACCTGCAATTCAAATAAATTAATTAATTTTTTAAAAAGAATCCAGATAAACATGTGCTTCAAAAATTTTCCACTGGTAGATCTGCACTAAAGGAATGTTAAAGGCATTTTGAGAGCACAGAAAAATTATACCAGATTGAAACTTGACTCTATATGAAGAACACCAAAAATGGTAAATGGGAATAAATATAAAAGTGTCCTTATTTTTAACTTGAAGATAGTCTTAAAGATAGACCACAGGCACATGAAAAGATGTTCAACATCAATAATCATCAGAGAAATGAAAATCAAAGCCACAATGAGACACCATGTCACACTCATCAGAATGGCTATGATCAAAAGAACACAATGGAAACAGATACACATATGTAAAATAGGTAGCCAGTGGGAATCTGCTGTATGACCCAGAGAACTCAAACCAAGACCCTGTAACAACCTAGAAGGGGGCCATGGAGTAGGAGGTGGGCGGGAGGTTCAAGAAAGAGGAGACATGTATGGCAGAAACCAACACAATACTGTAAAGTAATTATCCTTCAATTAAAAAGGAAAATGAACACAGCAAATTTTGGCAAGGATATGGAGAAAAGGGAACCCTTGGATACAGTTGGTAGGAATGTAAATTGGTGCAGCTACTGTGAAAAACAGTATGGAATTTTCTCAAAAAACTAAAAGTAGTAGAACTACCACAAAACACAGCAATTTCATTCCTGGGTATAAAAACACTAATTTGAAAAGATACATGCATCTCAATGCTCATAGCAGCCTTATTTACTGTTGTCATGGTATGGAAGCAATCTAAAAGACCACTGACAGATAAATGGACACAGAAGATGTGGTATATATACATATATATATATATTCCATACTGTATATATAGATACATACATTCACACAACGGAATATGACCCAGTCATAAAAAGAAGGAAATATAATGTCATAGGAGAAAAAGCACCTGAATAGATGCAGAAACACTATTTGACAAAATCCAACACACATACATAATAATTATAATAAAGTTTCAGCAAACAAGGAATTTACTCCATCCAATAAAAGGATTCTAAAAAGCTTATAGCAAACATCATATATTTACAAACAACATATTCATCTGTACAGAAAGTCCTGAGGAGGCACCTAAAAAGATAATAGATAAATTTAACAAGGATTCAGGATAAAAGGACAATATATAGAAACTGTATTTATGTAGCTACAAATGAACAACTAGGAAAATAAAAAAGTTATACCAGGACACCATCCAAAAATATGAAATAATTAGGGAGAAATCTTCCAAAAGAAATATAAGACCTGCACACTGAAAACTATAAAACACTGCCACAGAAATTAAAGGACACCAACATGAACTATAATCAAATATTGATATATATGGATATACTTACCATTAAAAATAAAAACTTCTATTTAATAAAAGCTGTTAAGAAATGAAAAGAGATGTCACAAAATAAATACAAAGTTCTTAAAAATAGCAACACAACCACACAAAATTTACAATGTCCAAAAGCTTTGAAAAACACTTTACAAAAGAAGATAAATGGACAATAAGCACACAAAAAGATGTCTAATGTTGACTCACGTTACATAAACTGACTGCTGTTGCTGCTGCTAAGTTGCTTCAGTCATGTCCAACTCTGTGCTACCCCATAGACAGCAGCCCACCAGGCTCCCCTGTCCCTGGGATTCTCCAGGCAAGAATACTGGAGTGGGTTGCCATTTCTTTCTCCAATGCATGAAAGTGAAGCTCAGTCGTGTCCAACTCTTAGCGACCCCATGGACTACAGCCTACCAGGCTCCTCCATCCATGGGATTTTCCAGGCAAGAGTACTGGAGTTGGTTGCCATTTCCTTCTCCAGAAATAAACTGACTAGAATGTCTTTATTAAAAAGACAATGTGTGTTAGTCACTCAGTCATTTCCAACTCTTTGTCACTCCACAGAGTGTGGACCACCAGGCTCCTCTGTCCATTGACTTCTCCAAGCAAAAATACAGAAGGGGGTTGCCATTTCCTTCCCCAGGGGATCTCCCCAACCCAGGGATTGAACCTGGGTCTCCTGCATCGCAGACAGATTGTTTACTATCTGAGCCACCAGGGCAAGCCCAAAAAGACAATATCAAGTGATAAAGAAGATGCAGAGCAACTGGAATTCTTCTACACTGCTGGTAGGAACATAAAATGATACAATTAGTTTGGAAAACAATTTGAGAATTTCATTAAAAGTTAAAGATAGGCCTATTATGTGACCCAGAAATCCCACTCAGGTTTTTATCTAACAGAAATGAAAATATATGTCCATAAGCACTTGTTCTTGAATGTTCACAAGCAGCTTTATTTTCAATGTTTCCAAAAACTATAAACAACCAAGATATCTAATCACAGGTAAATATACACACAGATAGTAGTATATCATGCAATAAAATATAAATCTATAGCAAAATAAAGAATCAGCTGTGAATGTAGCAAACATGTAGAAGAATTTCAAAAATATGCTGAGCAAAAGATAAGCACAAAAGATTACATATATTATAATTTCATGTATATGAATTCTAGAAAAGGCAAAGCTCCTTTACTGCAAGAAATAAGTCATTGGTTGCCTGGGGCAAGGGATAAGAGAAATTGAATGAAAAGGATACATGGCTACTTTGAGGGGAGTGATGGAAGTATTCTTTGTCTTGATTTCAGTGGTGTATATGATTTATACATTTGTTCAAACTCATCGTACTGCACACTTAAAATGAGTGCATTTGATCATATGTAAACTATAGTTCAATAAAATTTGAAGGGGGGAAATAAACAAACCTGGAGGTCTTTCTCCAGACTCTTATGATCATCTCATACCCTTTACTCATCTCAATTCCCAGAAAACTCCTACTCTTATCTCATGTGTTCCTGGTGTAATATTTGCCCTTAGACCTTATTCTCCTGAGAAGTCTCTCTCTGTCTGTAACCTGGCATCTCCTTGTTACCACCACTACTCTTGAGCCCGGATCATTCTGGAAAGCAGGATATAGACTGCTCAACTTTGCCCTCTCGAAGTCTGAAGTAGACTAAGGTACATTTTCTTATCTTGTTTTGACTAGACTTAACTCCAATTAAATGCTGAGTTCCAAAAAATACCTAGAAGAGACCAGAAAGCCTTCTTCAATGAACAGTTCTCAATAATAGAAGAAAACAACAAAAGTGGAAAGACTAGCGATCTCTTCAGGAAAACTGGAAACATCAAGGGAGCATTTTGCCAAAGATGGGCACAATAAATGATAAAAATGGTAGAGACCCAGTAGACACTGAAGAGATCAAGAAGAGACAGAAAGAATACATGGAAGAACTGTATAAATAAGATTGTAATGATCTGGATTACTATGAAGGTATGGTTAGTCACCCAGAGCCAGACATTCTGGAGTGTGAAATCAAGTGGGTCTTAAGAAGCACTGTTGTTAATAAAGCTAGTGCATACGATGAAATTCCAGCAGAACTATTCAAATCCCTAAAGGATGATGCCACTGAGGTTTTGCATTCATTATGTCAGCAAATCTGGAAGGCCCAGCAGTGGCCACAGAACTGGAAAAGGTCAATCCTCATCCCAATCCCAAGAATGGAAGGGTAGTACGAAAGAATGTGCTGATCATAGGACAATCAAACCCACCTCTCATGCTAGTAAGGTCATGCTTAAAATCTTGCATGCTGGGCTTCAACATTATGTGAACCAAGAACTTCCAGATGCCTAATCTGGGTTTATAAAAGGAAGAGGAACTCTAGAGATCAAATTGCCAACATTTGCTGGATTATAGAGAAAGCAAGGGAATCTCAGAACATCTATCTGGGTTTCATCAACTACACTAAAGCCTTTGACTTTGCAGATCATGACAAACTGTGGAAAGCTCTTAGAGAGATGGGAATGCCAGACCATCTTACCTCTCTTCTGAGAAACCCGTATGTGGGTCAAGAAGCAACAGTTAGAACCCTGGATGGAACAAATGATTGGTTCAAGGCTGAGAAATGAGCTTGACAGGGCTGTCTGCTGTCACCCTGTTTGTTTAACCTATATGCTAAGCACATGATAAGAAATGCCGGGCTGGATGAGTTACAAGCTGGAAACAAGATAGACAGGAGAAACATCAAAAACTCCAGATATGTGGGTGATACCACTCTAATGGCAGAGAGTGAAGAGAAACTAATAGCCTCTTGATGAGGGTGAAGGAGGAGAGTGAAAGCCAGCTTAAGACTAAATATTTTTTAAAAAATGAAAATCATGGCATCTGGCCCCATTACTGTATGGCAAATAGAAGGGGAAAAGGTGGAAGTCGTGACAGATGTCCTCTTCTCGGGCTCCAAAATCACTGCGGATGTTGACTGCAGCCCCGAAATCAGAAGACAATTGCTTCTTGGCAGGAAAGCGATGACAAACCTAAACAGTGTGTTGAAAAGCAGAATCGTTGCTCTGCCAACAAAGGTCCATATAATCAAGGCTGTGGTCTTCCCAGTGGTCATGTACGGTTGTGAGAACTGTACCGTAAAGAAGGCAGAACACCAAGGAACTGTGTTGCTGGAGAAGACTCCTGAAAGTCCTTTGGACAGCAAGGAGATCAAACCAGTCAATCTTAAGGGAGATCAGCCCTGAATATTCACAGGAAGGACTGATGCTGAAGCTAACGCTTCAGTATTTTGGTCATCGGATGCAAACAGACAACTCATTGGAAAAGTCTCTGATGCTGGGAAGATTGAGGGCAGAAGGAGAAGAGGGTGTCAGAGGATGAGATGCCTAGATGGATCACCGATGCAATGAACAAGAACTTGGGCAAACTTCAGGAGATGATGAGGGACAGGGAGAGCTGGTGTGCTGCAGTCCACAGGGTTGCAAAGAGTTGGACACAACTGGGCAACTGAACAACAATCTAAGGGCAAGAGAAGTAATGATAATAACCAAGAATGGAGAAAGTTAAGTAATTATCAAACTTTTCGCATAGTACTAGAATATCAATTCTAAGGTTTATCTCAAATGATTCAAGCAAGCAGGATACTGATATCTGCCTTTGGAATCAGCCTACAAAACTAAGAGTGCTCTAGATGTTAGAACAATTTAGATCAAAATCTTGGAGTTTGTGGGATATCTGGTATGTTTTGCCAAGTATGGTAAACTCTTATTCTCTCCAATATCAGGTAATACTAAAGGCTTTAAATTACTTTACAGTAAAGCATACCTCTTTGGTGGCTCAGAGGTTAAAGCGTCTGCCTGAAGTGCAGGAGACCTGTGTTTGATCCCTGGGTTCGATCCCTGGGTCAGGAAGATCCCCTGGAGAAGGAAACGGCAACCCATTCCAGTATTCTTGCCTGGAGAATCCCGTGGACGGAGGAGCCTGGTGGGCTACAGTCCACGGGGTCGGTCCACGGGGTCGCAAAGAGTCGGACATGACTGAGTGACTTCACACACTTCAAAGCATACCTGAAGTTAACATCAGTTCTATCACTTATGTGTATGACCGATAGGTCATTGGAGACGTCCATGTCTTCACCCTGGAAGTCCTAACATAGATCTTGAAATCACATTACAGAAAAGCTTGCAACTATGCAATAAATGTTAAATTGATGAACAGGAAGTAGGCAGAAGGCAATGGCACCCCACTCCAGTACTGTTGCCTGGAGAGTCCCATGGATGGAGGAGCCTGGTGGGCTACAGTCCATGGGGTCGCTAACAGTCAGACACGACTGAGTGACTTCACTTTCACGTTCATGTTTTGGAGAAGGTAATGACAACCCACTCCAGTGTTCTTGCCTGGAGAATCCCAGGGACGGGGGATCCCGGTGGTCTGCCATCTATGGGGTCACACAGAGTCAGACACAACTGAAGTGACTTAGCAGCAGCAGCAGCAGCAAGTAAGGAAAGACAGAGTTTCTACACAGGTGGATGATGAAAGCAAAATTTGATAAAATGTCCTTGTCAGAAATCAGAACTAATAAGCCCTCAATTTAAAAAGTCTCCTAAGTATTTCTTTTCACATTTTGTTATTTAGAAAGGGGGAAGATAGAAGAACAATAGATGAGTTAAATTTATTGCCAATATATCTATCTATATGTATATCTGAGAAATAACAAAAGTCATGGGACTTTCCTGGAGATACAGTGGTTAAGAATCTGCCTTCCACTGCAGGGGACACAGGTTTGATCCCTGGTTGGGGAACTAGGATCTTATATACCACAGGGGAACTGAGCCCGATCTCCACAACAAGAGAAGCCTACCCATCCTGCAACTTGAGAAAGCCTACACCCAGTAACTAAGACTTGTGTGTGCATGCTAAGTCACTTTAGTCGTGTCTGACTCTCTGCAACTCTATGGATTGTAGCCTGAGGTCACCTCTGTCCATGGGATTCTCCAGGCAAGAATACTGGGGTGGGTTGCCATGCCATCCTCCAGGGGGTCTTCCCCACCCAGGAATCTAATCCATGTCTCTCATGCCTCCTGCATTTGCCGGTGAGTTTTTTACCACTCGTGGCACCTGGGAAGCCCCACCTAAGACCTAGTGCAGCCAAAAAATTAAAAGAAAAAAAAAAAAGAAATAACAGTCCTATAATCCCTTATTTGAAAATCTCTGGTGCTTCCTCAGTTTTTAAAAATCAAAGCCTGAATTCCATTGTCTAACGTTCAAATCTTTTCACACTCTCTCCTGAGCCTGTTTTCCTCGATGCGCCTTAAGCTCCATTAAAGTTAAAGTGCTTATTGTGTCTCATAAATATCCCATGGTTTTCCATCTCTGACATCATAACATTCTAAGATGAATCTTATCTTCTGGAATGTGTTTTTCTCCATCAAACCTTGTAAAGTAAATCCTTCCCTTCTTCCAGGTCCAATTCAAATGTCAGTTTCTCCATAAGTCTTCCCACCACCTCCTAAAACCAAAAGTCTCTACTTTTCCCTTAGGATTTCCACCACCTTTTGCACATTTCTTGTTCTAGTCCAGGGATCTTCCTTGTTAATATTCTCTCAGTCCTTATGCAAATAATAATTGGTGGGTAAACAAATGAATAAAGATCCCATAGTTCTAAATAGTCATTTTACTGCAAACCTTCTGATGTCAAACTTTTATAACATATACCACACTTCTCTTTTTTAACTTAAGCTGCTCACCACCATCTAGCCTATTGGTCATCCATTATGTAGAGATGGTGGTGGTTTAATCACTAAGTCGTGTCTGACTTTTGCAACCCCATGGACTGTAGCCCACCAGGCTCCTCTATCCATGAGATTCTCCAGGCAAGAATACTGGAGTGGGTTGCCATTTCCTTTTCCAGGGGATCTTCCCAACCCAGAAATTGAACCGAGGTCTCCTGCATTGCAGGCAGATTCTTTCCCAACAGAACTATAAGGGAAACCCTTGTGTAGAGATAGAAAATGTAACATGGATATTCTTCATATTTGAAAGTCATTTTACTCATTACTTTCATATGTGTAAAATGATGGATGTCACCAGCCCTTTTTTAGTAGGGAGTTCAAGGGGATAGCCTGTCCTATATTTGGGAGTCATAACATATTTTCTACATGACCATTTCACAGTTTATATAGTGTACTAATCAGCTTTAGTTGAAGAGCTGACCCACTGGAAAGCACCCTGATTCTGGGAAAGACTGAGGTCAGGAGAAGGGGATGACAGAGAATGAGACAGTTGGATGGCATCACCGAGTCAATGGATATGAGTTTGAGCAGACTCCAGCAGATAGTGAAGGACAGGTACACCTGGCATGCTGCAGTCCATGGGATCACAAACAGTCAGACATGACTTAGCAACTGAACAACAACAATCAGCTTTGGTTATAGGAAAAAAAACAACTCTAAATCTAGACAGTTTGCAACAATAGACATACATTTCTCATTCACAGGTCTAAGTCACTACAACTCTGCTCAGCTCTCTTCCATATATCTTATTCTAGGATTCAGGTTGACGAAAAGCTATTTCTGCGAGTGTGCAAAGTCACCTGGTCAAGCTTAACAATAACGTGGGAAGAATATTCTGCCTAGTAGAAGGCACTGACAGTCACATGGCAGAAGGAATGGATGTATACCTTTTCAGGATGGAGCACTGGTTGGAAACAGTAATAAAATCCACCCTATATATGATTAATTAAGCTGAAAGAGTATCCCCACTCTTCAGAGCAAAGCTACTCTCTTTCCTGCTACTCTCCTCAAGCCTTCCACAGTTTATGGCAGTGGATAAAGAAATCATCACTCCATTCATATATTTGTATAAACACTTAAGCTCAACTTCAAAATGCAGGCTCAAAAACATATGGAAAGAGAGAATAAGGCAGTTCCTGGAAAGAGACCTTGGGGTCGTGGCCTGCCTGCCATTCATCAGATGCCCAGAATCAACTATTAAAAAAAAAAAAAAAATCTGGTCAAAACAGGAGTAAAGCCTAAATACTCTTTCATTCATCTGTCTGAGTGAAAAATATATGCAATTTAAATGAAACGAAATTCCTCCAGCCAAGGATGACTAGTTTAATAAACCACTAATTGATATGTTAAGCTTTCTATTTTCATTAAGTCTTCAAATCTTATTATACATGTCAGTTGGTCACAGAGATAATCCAACTGTGACCTTCCTGTAACATTCTATTGGAAATGATCCCAGTTTTAGCCAATTCCTCCTTTGTTCACAAAAGAGAGGTGAGGAATCCTAAACTGTGAAATAATTGTTTTCCATCCAGCCTTGGATGCAGATGAATAGCTATGTAAGCATGAACTCTAGAGGTGAGATGATATAAAATGAATTCTACTACCTTATATAAATTTCCTCAATGAGGCCTCCTTTCAACCCGCTTGGCAGAGATTCAGAACCTTGAAGGGTTGTCCAAGCAGACTAAAGGGCTCTGTGGAGAAAGCCATGGGAAAAAATAAGCAAATGTCTGCTAAGACCAGAACCTTTGCTGTTTTACCAAGTAATCAATAAGGTAAGGACTTACTGAATTTACAGGCTAGTCTTACAGATATCACCATTCGGGGCAGCAGATATAGGCCCAAAAGCCTTAGGTAAAGCAGAGTAGCAACTCTTTCTGTCAGCAAGTAAGGGCGACAACTTTTCCTTGGTTTCCAAAATGGCTCTCCATGGTTCCTGCCTCCTGCTCCTCACAATCCTGTAATGTCTCCTCTCACTTCAAACCAGAGTTGGTATGTATAAGCAATCGGATACAGTAAAAGTGATGGTTCGTCCTTGGCAAGACTGAGTTATAAAACCCTGTGGCCCTCTCTCTCTCTTGCATTACTCACTATAGGGAAAGCCAGATTTTATGTTGTGAGCTGCCCCCTGCTGCTGCTGCTAAATCACTTCAGTCGTGTCCAACTCTGCAACCCCATAGACGGCAGCCCACCAGGCTCTGCCATCCCTGGGATTCTCCAAGCAAGAACACTGAAGTGGGTTGCCGTTTCCTTCTCCAATGAGCTGCCCCCTAGAGAAGCTAATATGACAAGGAACTGAGGAGGCCACTGGCCAACAGCCAGAGAAGTGGTGCTCTCAAGGCAACAGCCTATGAGCAAGTGAGGCCTCTCAGCAGCATGTGAATGATATCAGAAGCAGACTTTATGCCAATCAGGCCTTTAGATGAGACTGCAGCCCTAGCCAACCAGAGAAGGCAATGGCAAGCCACTCCAGTACTATTGCCTGGAAAATCCCATGGATGGAGGAGCCTGGTAGGCTGCAGTCCGTGGGGTCGCTAAGGGTCGGACACACTGAGCGACTTCACTTTCACTTTTCATTTTCACACATTGGAGAAGGAAATGGCAACCCACTCCAGTGTTCTTGCCTGGAGAATCCCAGGGATGGGGGAGCCTGGTGGGCTTCCGTCTACGGGGTCACACAGAGTCAGACACGACTGAAGTGACTTAGCAGCAGCAGCAGCCTTAGCCAACAGCTTGACTGCTACGTGAGAGACCTAAGCCAGAACCACCCACTAAGTCACTCCCAAAATTTGTGAAATAATAAATGTGTGTTCTTTGAAGCTGCTACGTTTTGGAGGCATTGTTATGTAGCAGTAGATACTAACATTTAATATGACCCAACTTTTGAAGTATGTCTGTTGGATCTTAAAAGGACAAAGAAAAAAAAGATGAGCCTGTTATTTTGTTTCTTACTTGTTTCTATTTTTTCTTACCATTAATATCAATATATTATGATACATGCCTTCTAATTTCTAAAAGCACTAGAAATCTTAAATTATATAGATATAATTTAATTATAATTTTTATATATCTCAAAGTTAGCATCTATCAGTACAGAATTTCCCTTTGTACAGTGGGAGTTTAGGATTCTTTTCCCAGTTGTAATTCACTTTGCTGGCAGTGAGCAATACAATATGAAATGATAAGATTCTGTTCTCATTGCTTCTGTTAGATTAACAGAACAGACACCAAGTTTTTCTAATCGTTTAATAATTGTAATAGAGAAAAATCTAGTGTAATATTTATATAATCACTATATGTTACTTAACATTATTTCAACACTAATTATATTAACTTTTTAAAGTAAAGAGTTCTCATTAAATACATTTCTTTGAGAGATCCTTATTTTAAAAAAAGACAACAAAACTGAAAGGAAAATGGAAAAGAAACAGAAAATAAAATATTTTTAGTTGTTACTAAGACAACTTAAAATTTCATTTATAGCCTTGGCACCATCCAACCTTAATGTTACTAAAATTTGAAGATTAAGCTTTATGTGTAGAGTACAAGGTAGTTTGAATATATATTTTCTCTGACTGTACTGACCTAACTAGCCACTTGCCAGATTTTATCAAATCGTTTGAGTAATAGTAAAATAAATGCTAACATACACTGCATATTAATAATACACCAATTTTGTGCACCTGACATACTTGGGCAAAGGTTTTATTATTATAAACTGAAAAACGCTGAGGCTTTTAAAATTAAAACTAAATTTTCCATAATTCTATTATTAGTGAGTGGCAGAAAATTAACACCCAAACTGTCTTACTCTAGAAGCCTAGTTTTACAAGAGTATAGTGTGGTTTTCTACCATCTGACTGAGAATCTGCTTTCTTTATTCTTCATTATCATTCTTTCATTTAAACTACTATAACACTAAGTACAATCTTTGTCAGATAAACGAGAACCAATGCTACTGCTGATAGTTTCACATACTGAGTCCTTAATATGTTCCTAATACTTAATATTTGCTCTACAGGTATTTCTTCAGTTAATACTTACAATGGTTATGATAAAAATATATGATATGATAACAATGCCCATTTTACAGAAGGATAAAATGAGGCACAGCCATCTTTTATTGTTTAATGTAAAAAGGAAAATAAATCCTGTAATGAAGTCCCAAATCTGCCCTATAATCTATAATTATAAATCCTATAATTCTGTGAATAGCTAAAATCACATAATTTCCTTGTTTATAAAGCAGTTAAATGAGAAACTTTAAAAAATTGTATTAGCCCACACAAATATGTCTTATCTAACTGTAAGAATCTTGAAGTCTAGAGCTATATTTGATTATCTGTTTTCTCATTAACTGCAAAAATAGAAGCAGCTCAATAAATGCTATAGAATGCCTATGAGCTCTCACTTAAAAGGAAATAAAAATGCTTGCCTCCATATCAGAAGCTTGCATCAATCACAAGCCCTCTTTTCTGATGTTCTTGTACACATAGCTGTCTCTTATGATATCCTGACTCCTATGAACAATATTAGGAGACTTTCCTGGTGGCTCAGACGGTAAAGCGTCTGCCTACAATGCAGGAGACCCGGGTACGATCCCTGGGTCGGGAAGATCCCCTGGAGAAGGCAATGGCAACCCACTCCAGTATTATTGCCTGGAAAATCCCATGGGCAGAGGAACCTGGTAAGCTACAGTCCATGGGGCCGCAAAGAGTTGGACATGACTGAGCGACCTCACTTTATGAACAATATTGAGTTAGACAAGTTTGTGATCCACGTGATCTGTTTGATTAGCTTTTGTGATTGTGGTTTTCATTCTGTCTGCCCTAACTGATGGATAAAGATAAGATGCTTCTGGAAGCTTCCTGATGGGAGAGACTGTGCGGGGGATTCTGGGTCTTGTTCTAATGGGCCAGGCCATGCTTAGTAAATCTTTAATCCAATTTTCTGTTGATGGATGGGGTTGTGTATCCTCCCTGTTGTTTGGCCTGAGACCATGATAGGGGTAATGGTAGTACCTCTTTAAAAGGACTTGGGCACACACTGCTGTATTCAGTGCCCTTGACCCCACAGCAGGTCACTATTGACTCATGACTCTACCAGAGACTCCTGTACACACACAGGCATGTCTGGATTAGTCTCTTGTGGAGATACTGCTCCTTTCTCCTGGCTCCTGGTGCACATAAGGTTTTGTCTGTGCCCTCCAAAAGTCTGTTTCAACACTCCTGTGGAAGTTCTGCAATCAAGACCATCCCTAAGAAAAAGAAATGCAAAAAGGCAAAATGGTTGTGAGAGGAGGCCTTACAAATAGCTGAGAAAAGAAGAGAAGCTAAAGGCAAAGGAGAAGAAAGATACACCCATCTGAATGCAGAGTTCCAAAGAATAGCAAGGAGAGAAAAGAAAGCCTCAATAATCAATGGAAAGAAATAGAGGGAAAACATAGAATGGGAAAGACTAGAGATATCTTCAAGAAAATTAGAGATACCAAGGGAACATTTCATGCAAAGATGGGCACAATAAATGGTTGGGACAGAAAAGATGGGACAGAAATGGTATGGATCTAAAAGAATCAGAAGATATTAAGAAGAGGTGGCAAGAGTACACAGAAGAACTATATAAAAAAGATCCTCATGACCCAGATAACCATGATGGTGTGATCACTCACCTAGAGCCAGACATCCTAGAATGGGAAATCAAATGGGCCTTAGGAAGCATCACTATGAACAAAGCTAGTGGATGTGACTTAATTCCAGTTGAGCTATTGCAAATCCTAGAAGATGATGCTGTGAAAGTGCTGCACTCAATATGCCAGCAAATTTGGAAAACTCAGCAGTGGCCACAGGACTGCAAAAAGTCAGTTTTCATTCCAATGCCAAAGAAAGGCAATGCCAAAGAATGTTCAAACTACTGCAAAATTGCACTTATCTCACACGCTAGCAAAGTCATGCTCAAAATTCTCCAAATGAGGCTTCAATAGTACATGAACTGAGAACTTCCAGAGATCAAATTGCCAACATCTGTTGGATCATCTAAAAAGCAAGAGAGTTCCAGTAAAATATCTAATTCTTCTTTACTGACTACACTAAAGCCTTTGACTGTGTCTATCACAACAAATTGCGAAAAATTCTTCAAGAGATGGGAATACCAGACCACCTTACCTGCTTCCTGAGAAATCTGTATGCAGGTCAAGAAGCAACCAGACATGGAGCAACAGACGGGTTCCAAATTGGGAAAGGAGTACATCAAGGCTGTATATTGTCACTCTGCTTATGTAACTTATATGCAGAGTATATCATGCAAAAATGCTAGGCTGGAGGAAGCACAAGCTGGAATCAAGATTGCCAGGAGAAATATCAATAACCTCAGATATGCAGATGATACCACCCTTATGGCAGAAAGTGAAGAGGAGCTAAAGAGCCTCTTGATGAAAGTGAAAGAAGAGAGTGAAAAAGTTAGCTTAAAACTCAGCATTCAAAAAATGAAAATCATAGCATCCGTTCCCATCACTTCATGGCAAATAGATGGGGAAACAATGGAAACAGTGAGAGACTTTATTTTGGGGGGCTCCAAAATCACTGCAGATGATGACTGTAGCCATGAAATTAAAAGGCGCTTGCTCCTTGAAAGAAAAGCTATAACCAACGTAGACAGCATATTAAAAAGGAGAGACATAAGAGACACAAGTTAGATCCCTGGGTCAGGAAGACCCCCTGGAGAAGGGCATGGCAACCCACTCCAGTATCCTTGCCTGGAAAATCCCCATGGAAGATCCTGGTGGGCTACAGCCCACAGGGTCACAAAGACATTAACAAACAAACAACAACAAAAAAAAGTGAGAAATGTACATTAAAATGATATATAACATAACCACATTTATTTAAGAATGTATTCCAATATCAAATGGCAAAATTCAACAATGCAAAATCACAGTTACTTTTGCACCAACCTAATATTAGAACAATTGCACAAGGAATTCTTTTTAACTATGATTAATATGTTAGGGGATCTGGTGTAAAAGGCAGAAAACATTAACAAACAGATGGGAATTCCAACATAAAAATAGAAAAGTTTAAAAGAATTCTAAAAATAAAAATCAATGATAGCAGTAAGAAAAAATGACTTTGACTTATCAGTAGACTTGACATAGTCAAGAAAAGAATCATTGGGTCTATAGATGAGTGAATAGAAATTATACAAGTTAAAACACAAATATTTTTTTTAAAAGAGGGAAAAAGAAAAACAAAACAGAATAGAGTATCAAAAAGCAGAGATTAAAACATCAAATAATCTAACATAAGCATAATTGGAATTCCAGAAGGAGAATACAGAGAAAAGGGGGCAAGGAAAAATAAATCCCCAAATATAGGCATATCAAATTCAAATATCTGAACACTAAAGACAAAGAGAAAATATTGAAGACAGCCAGAAAATTAAATACAAATTATATACAAAGAAAAGTAAGAAAGTAGAGCGGAAGATTTAATAGAAACTAGGCAAGCCAGACTAGAGTGACTGAAGGAAAAAAATTGTAATGCCAGAAAAAAGATTAATCAAAAGTATTCATCAAATTTATTTTCAGGACAGCAATGGAGAAACAGACATAGAAAACAGACCTAAGGACATGTAGGGAGGGGAGGAGGGAGAGGGTGAGATGTATAGAGAGAGTAACATGGAAATTAATAATACCATATGTAAAATAGATAGTCAATGCTCATTTGCTGTATGACTCAAGGAATTCAAACACCAGCTCTGTGACAACCTAAAAGGGTGGAATGGGAAGGGAGATGGAAGGGAGGTTCAGGAGGGAGGGGACATGGGTGTACCTATGGCTGATTTTTGATGCATGACAGAAAACCACAAAATTCTGTAAAGCAAATATCCTTCAAGTAAAAAAATTAAGTGGCAAAAAAAATTCATCAAAAATATCCTTATGTCAAAAATAAGGATAAGTATCTTTTTCAAATTAAACAGAATTGAGAGAATTCATTACTTACTAACAGACCTGAACTGAACTACAAGAAATGTTAAAAGAAGTTCTTCAGCAAAAAAAAAAAAAAAATTGTGACATAAAACAAAAAATTGGGTCTATAGAAAAAAGAAAATAAAGATTGCTGGATATGGTTGAAATAAAGGTTAATAGAAAAGATATTTTAATTGCACTAAAAATATTAAATGATTATCTAAAGCAGGAATCATCAAACTTTTACTTTAAAGCATCAGATAGTAAATACTTCATATTTTCATCTTTGCGGGTCATAAGGTCTCTCTTGTAATTACTCAACTATGTCCTTGTAGCATAAAATTGCTATAAATTATACAAAAATGAATGAATATGACTGGTTTTGGCCTGAGGGTTGTATTTTTCTAATGTCTAAAAGATATGTGAGCAATAATAGCAAAGGAAAGTGAGAGAGGTGGTTTGGAAGTATACAGTCATAAGTTTCTAACATTATACATGAAAAGTGTGAAAGTGTTAGTCACTCAGTCGTGTCTGACTCTTTGTGACCCCAGGGACTGTAACCCATCAGGCTCCCCTGTCCATGGAATTCTCCAGGAAAGAATACTGGAGTGGGTTGCCATTCCCTTCTCCAGGGGATTTTCCCAACCCAGGGATTGAACCCTGGTCTCCCACATTGCAGGAAGATTCTTTATCACCTTAAACTGTGATTAATCAAAGATGTATTTGTAAATCTTAAAGAAACACTAAAAATAATTTAGTAAGATGTGTAAACAGTGGTGGCTCAGCAGTGAAGAGTCCACCTGCCAATGCAGGAGACATGGGCTTGATCCCTAGGTGGGGAAGATCCTCTGGAGAAGGAAATAGCAACCTACTCCAGTAGTCTTTCTTGGGAAATCCCAAGGACAGAGGAGCCAGGCCAGCTACAATTCATGGGGTCACAAAGAGTTGGATACAACCAAGCGAGTAAAACAAATAAATAATAAGCCAATAGTGAAGTTAAAATGGAATCATAATGCCAATAATTCAAAACCAGGCAAAAAAGGAAAAGTAGGAATGAAAAATAAGTGGAACACACAGAAAACAACGAGCAAGTTGAGTGGATTTTAATCAAATCACACATACAGTTACATATATAACTATAAATGATCTAAACATATTAATTAAAGTGTGGAGATGGCCAAATTGAGTAATAAAGTAAGGCATAAATATTTATGGTCTACAAGAAACTCACTTGCATATGAAGACATAGGTTAAAACGTAAAGGATAAGAAAAACTCACTATGCATACAGAAATCAAAACAAAACTGTGGTGGCTATAACAAAGTAAACTTCCTAAGATGTCACATTACCTGGGATGAAAGGGGAAATTTCATAATGATAAGCAGGTTCATGAAGAAGAAATAAAAATCCTAAACATGTATGAACTTAGCAACAGAAATTCAAAATACATGAAGCAAAAACTGATAAAATTAAAAGGAAAAATATACAAACCCATAATTATTGATGGAGATTTCAACAAAACATTCTCTAAGAAACTGAGGTTCAAATTGCTCTCAGAAACTGTTGCTGAACTAATATTCACTGATTTAAACTAACAGCAGCAGATTAAGCATTCTTTTATCTGTGCCACAAAGTCAACCTCAACCAACTGAAAATGACTGATCCACACAAAGAGTCTTCTCTGATCATAAACTGGACATCAATACCAGGAAATTATTCATAAAACCACCAAATATTTGGAGATTAAACAACGTAAATATCTCATGGGTCAATGAGAAAGTTGAAAGGAAAACTAGAATATATTTTAAACAGTAGGAAAATAAAAATAGAATGTATCAAACTAAACGGTAAGGTGCTAAAGCAAAGCATGGAGGGAAATGTATAGTGCAAAATGCTTATATTACAGAAAAATGAACAGTTCTAAATCATCTAACAATAACGCTAACACCTGTTCTCTTTTCCCTTCCATCAGAGTGGATTATTTTAGGGGGCTACATGAGTCCACCAGATAGATTTTCCAAACCCATGCATGTGCATTTTGAAGTCAGACATTATAATCAATTAAGATGAATTCCTAGAACATCTGGTAACCAGGCAGGCATCCAACTTAGGAAATACCACTTTAAGCATTAAATGCAACTACTTTCAATAATATGTTGCTCCCTTCTTCCTTTGAAAGCAAAAATGTCTGCTTCAAAACAATAGTTTTATAATTTGAATAAAAGGTTATTGTTTACTGCTTATTATTCTTTGAAGATAAAGATCAAAAGGGGGAAAACATATGACAGGAAAATATAATTAACATGTATATAATAAAGTGATAAAGATATGATTATAAATGATGTGTCTTGAACCTTGGGTGGCCAACCATCACTAATTGCTTGTTCTAAGTGATGCTGTTAAAGTGCTGCACTCAATATGTCAGCAAATTAGAAAACTCAGCTGTGGCCACAGGACTGGAAAAGGTCAATTTTCATTCCAATTCCAGAGAAAGGCAATGCCAAAGAATGTTCAAACTACTGCACAATTGTACTCATTTCACATGCTAGCAAAATTATGCTCATAGTCCTTCAAACTAGGTTTCAGCAGTACATGAACTAAGAACTTCCTTATGTACAAGCTAGATTTAGAAAACGCAGAGGAACCATAGATGAAATTGCCAACATCCACTGAATCACGGAAAAAGCAAGGGAATTTCAAAAAACCATCTACTTCTGCTTTACTGACTACATCAAAGCCTTTGTGTGGATCACAGCAAACTGGAAAATTCTTAAAGAGATGGAAAGCCAGGCTACCTTGACCGCCTTTTGAGAAAGCTGTATAAGGTCAAGAAGCAAGTTACAGCTAGACACAGAAAAAGATGGGTTCAAAATTGAGAAAGGAATACATCAAGATTGTCTATTGTCATCCTGCTTATTTAACTTATGTGCAGAATCAGTTCAGTTCAGATCAGTTGCTCAGTCCTGTCTGACTCTTTGTGACCCCATGGACTGCAGCACACCAGGCCTACCTGTCCATCACTAACTCCCAGAGCTTACACAAACTCATGTCCATTGAGTCAGTGATGCCATCCAACCATCTCATCCTCTGTCATCCCCTTCTCCTCCCACCTTCAATCTTTCCCAGCATCAGGGTCTTTTCAAATGAGTCAGTTCTTCACATCAGGTGGCCAAAATACAGGAGCTTCAGCATCAGTCCTTCCAATAAATATTCAGGACTGATTTCCTTTAGGATGGACTGCTTGGATCTCCTTGCAGTCTAAGGGACTCTCAAGAGTCTTCTCCAACACAGTTCAAAAGCATCAATTCTTCGGCACTCAGCTTTCTTTATATTACAGCTCTCACATCTATACATGACTACCAGAAAAACCATAGCTTTGACGAGATAGGCTTTTGTTGGTAAAGTAGTGTCTCTGCTTTTTAACATGCTGTCTAGGTTGGTCATAGCTTTTCTCCCTGAATACATCATGTGCAGAATACATCATGCAAAATACATGTATGTGTATGTGAAGAATACATCATGTGAAATGCCCTGCTGGATGAAGCACAAGCTGGAATCAATATTTCCAGGAGAAATATCAGTAACCTCAGATATGCAGATGACACCACCCTTACGGCAGAAAGTGAAGAAGAACTAAAGAGCCTCTTGATGAAAGTGAAAGAGGAGAATGAAAAAGTTGCCTTAAAGCTCAATTGCCTCAAATTCAGAAAACTAAGATCATGGCATCCAGTTCCATCGCTTCATGGCAAATAGATGGGGAAACAGTGTCAGACTTTATTTTCTTGGGCTCCAAAATCACTGCAGATGGTGACTGCAGCCATGAAATTAAAAGATGCTTATTCCTTGGAAGGAAAGTTATGACCAAACTAGACAGCATATTAAAAAGCATAGACATTACTTTGTCAACAAAGGTCCATCTAGTCAAGGCTATGGTTTTTCCAATAGTCATGTATGGATGTGAGAGTTGGACTATAAAGAAGGCTGAGCACTGAACAATTGATGCTTTTGAACTGTGGTGTTGGAGAAGACTCTTGAGAGTCCCTTGGACTGCAAGGAGATCCAACCAGTCCCTCCTAAAGGAGATCAGTCCTGGTTGTTCATTGGAAGGACTGATGTTGAAGCTGAAACTCCAATACTTTGGCCACCTGATGTGAAGAACTGTCTCATTTGAAAAGACCCTGATGCTGGGGAAGAATGAGGACAGGAGGAGAAGGGTACAACAGTGCATGAGATGGTTGTATGGCATCACCAACTCAATGGACATGAGTTTGGGTAAACTCCAGGAGTTGGTGGTGGACAGGGAGGCCTGGCGTGCTGCGGTTCACTGGGTTGCAAAGATTTAGACATGACTGAGCAACTGTACTGAATGACAGAAAACAGAGTGGAACTAAAGAGCCTCTTGAATGTGAAAGAGGAGAGTGAAAAGGCTGATTTAAAACTCAACATTCAAGAAAGACTAATATCATGGCATCTGGTCCTATCTCTTCATGGCAAATCAGTTCAGTTCAGTTCAGTTGCTCAGTCGTCTCCGACTCTCCGCAACCCCATGAATCACAGCACGCCAGGCCTCCCTGTCCATCACCAACTCCCGGAGCACACCCAAACTCATGTCCACAGAGTCGGTGATGCCATCCAGCCATCTCATTCTCCGTTGTCCCCTTCTCCTCCCGCCCCCAACCTTTCCCAGCATCAGAGTCTTTTCCAGTGAGTCAACTCGTCGCATGAGGTGGCCAAAGTATTGCAGTTTCAGCTTTAGCATCAGTCCCTCCAATGAACATCCAGGACTGATCTCCTTTAGAATGGACTGGTTGGATCTCCTTGCAGTATAAGGGACTCTCAAGAGTCTTCTCCAACACCACAGTTCAAAAGCATCGATTCTTCGGCCATCAGCTTTCTTCACAGTCCAACTGTCACATCCATACATGACCACGGGAAAAACCATTGCCTTGACTAGACGGACCTTGGTTGGCAAAGTAATGTCTCTGCTTTTTAATATACTATCAAGGTTGGTCATAACTTTCCTTCCAAGGAGTAAGCGTCTTTTAATTTCATGGCTGCAATCAGCATCTGCAGTGATTTTGGAGCCCAAAAAAACAAAGTCTGACACTGTTTCCACTGTTTTCCCATCTATTTCCCATGAAGTGATGGGACCAGATGCCATGATCTTTGTTTTCTGAATGTTGAGCTTCAAGCCAACATTTTCACTCTCCTCTTTCACTTTCATCAAGAGGCTTTAGAGTTCCTCTTCACTTTCTGCCATAAGGGTAGTGTCATCTGCATATCTCAGGTTATTGATATTTCTCCCAGCAATCTTGATTCCAGCTTGTGCTTCTTCCAGCCCAGCGTTCCTCATGATGTACTCTGCATATAAGTTAAATAAGCAAGGTGACAATATACAACCTTGATGTACACCTTTTCCTATTTGGCAAATAGATGGGGAAAAAATGGAAACAGTGACAGACTTTATTTTCTTGGGCTCCAAAATCACTGTGGACAGAAAAGCTGTGACAAACCTAGAAAGCATATTAACAAACAGAGACATCACTTTGCCCACCAATGTCTGTCTAGTCAAAGCTATGGTTTTCCAATAGTCATATGTGGATGTGAGAGTTGAACTGTAAAGAAGGCTGAGTGCTGAAGAACTGATGCCTTCAAACTGTGGTGCTGGAGAAGACTCTTGAGAGTTCCTTGGACTTCAAGGAGATCAAGACTGTCAATTCTAAAGGAAAACAACCCTGAATTTTAATTGGAAGAACTGAGCATGGAGCTGAAGTTCCAATACTTTGGCCCCAAATCAAAAAGCCAACTCATTGGAAAAGACCTTGATGCTGGGAAAGACTGAAGGCAAAAGATGGCCACAGAGGATGAGATGGTTAGATGCATCGCTAACTCAAAAGACATGAGTTTGAGCAAACTCTGGGAGATAGTGAAGGACAGGGAAGTCTGGCATGCTGCAGTTCATGGGGTTGCAAATGGTCGAAGAAAATTTAGTAACTGAACAACAACAAAGGGATTCTGAAAATATGGAACTTGAAATGCTATTAATAAAACAGGGAAAGTTCTGGGGAAATCAATACAAGCTAGAGAGCCTGCCTCATCTATACTCAGGACATGCTTATTTTTAAGACATTGAATAATTGAATCAGGCATACATCTGTAATGAACCATAGAGGTCTATTTTAACAACCTAAAATATAAACATCAAATCTCTAAAAACAAAGTAATTCAATGTCTTAAAGCACGTGTTAAATTAACTTTTTGCTAATTTTTAGGAAATCTAACTATATATTTGTTGATAAAACCACAGATTATGTCTCATGACCTCAGTAGTAGGCCCGTTGATCATTCCTAGACTGGCTGTCTGTATTTGCCACCTTTTCAGTTTATTTTTTCCCCTCTTTCTCTTTTTCATAGTCACCATTTTTATTTCTTGGAATTACTATCCAAGATTCTTGGTCACAATATAGCCAGAATTCCTAGTTTTTCTTGCCTCAGTTTCTCAAATGTGTTATGGAATAACCAAAGATAGGACAACTGCTGACAGTATTTCCTTTTTTCTCCTTTTTGGTGGTAGATTCAGTGCAGTGACTCTCAATGGATCAGTGTTGTAGTCTGTAACACTGTATGAGGGTGAGCTGTGGGGTTTACCACAACCAGCAAAGGACTTCTCCAAATGAGCAGACTCCCACCCCAAAAGGATCTACTAATTCCTAGAGAACCGGGCTTGGAAATAGCAAAGAATCATTTGAAAAACTATAATTGATTCTAATAGATCTAACTCCCCCAGCTCCCCAAGCTCTACCAACATACATACATACACATATGAGTGCGCACACACATACATACACATACCCATCACTGGGGCTAATCAGCTAAGCTAATCAGCTATTAATATTTCTTTCCTGATGGTAGTTTCTCCAAATTTCATTTTCATCCTAAGTCGCTCACACCCATTGCCCACACACACACACACCATAAAGGCATTTCTCTTTGAGCAGAAAAACAATAGTGAAATAGTAGGCAACTCACATGATGGTAGGTTGATCTTAGAAGAGTTCTACCATCCAACTGCAGTCTAACAGCTCTGAAGAAAGACTCTGCTATGTAAAATAAAGCCTATTATTAACTCACAACAATTCTAAGAGAGAATTACTGTTCTCAGCATGACTTTCTAGAAGAGAAAGGTGAGATACAGAGACAGAAAGTAGAACAGGGCTAAGGGGAGAGGAGAGTGGGAAGTTACTTCTTAACAGGTATAGAGTTTTAGTTTGGGTGGTGGAAAAACTCCATAAATGTATAAGTGGTAATGGCTGTATAGAAATGTGAGTGTATTAATGCCCCTGAACTGTACACTTAAAATGGTATCAAATAATAATACTGTTGAATACAAATTATTTAAAATCTTAATTTGGCTCTCATATTTTCAAAGCAACATATATATACTTTATACATTTTTATTCTTATTTCATGTTTTGATTTGGATTCCTTTAATTTTTTTCTATTTAAAAACTTTTTTTTCCTATAGTTGATTTACAATTTTGTGTTAGTTTCAGGTATACAGAAAAGTGAATCAGTTATACGTATACATATATCCAAACTGTTTTTAGATTTTTTTTTCCTATATAGGCCGTTACAGAGTATTGAGTAGAGTCACCTGTGCTATATAGCAGGATGTTATTAGTTGTTTATTTTATATATAGTAGTGTGCATATATCTGTCCCAATCTCCCAATTTATCCTCTGCCTACTTATTACCTGGTAAACATGTTTGCTTTCTATATCCGTGACTCTACTTCTGTTTTGTAAATAAGTTTATTTGTACCCTTTTTAAAATATTCCACATATAAGCAATATCATATGATATTTGTCTTTCTATATCTGACTTACTTCACTCGCTGTAACAATCTCTAGGTCCGTTCATGTTCCTGGGCATGTACCCAGAGAAAACCATAATTCAGAAAGATACATGCACCCCAATGTTCACTGAAGCACTATTTAAAATAGCCAGGACTTAGAAGCAACCTAAATGTCCATGGTTTTTCCCATGGTCATGTATGGATGTGAGAGTTGGACTGTGAAGAAAGCTGATCGCTGAAGAATTGATGCTTTTGAACTGTGGTGCTGGAGAAGACTCTTGAGAGTCCCTTGGACTGCAAGGAGATCCAACCAGTCCATTCTAAAGGAGATCAGTCCTGGGTGTTCATTGGAGCTGAAACTCCAATACTTTGGCCACCTCATGGGATGAGTTGACTCACTAGAAAAGACTCTGATGCTGGGAGGGGTAGAGGGCAGAAGGAGATGGGGATGACAGAGAATGAGATGGCTGGATGGCATCACTGACTCGATGGACATGAGTTTGAGTGAACTCCGAGAGTTGGTGATGGACAGGGAGGCCTGGCGTGCTGTGATTCATGGGGTCGCAAAGAGTCGGACATGACTGAGCGACTGAAACTGAACTGAACTGAAATGTCCATCAACAGAGGAAAGGATAAAGAAGATTTGGGACATATTTACAATAAAATATTACTCAGCCATAAAAAGAAACAAAACAATGCCATTTGCAAAACATATACACTCTTAAAAATATCTACTCATTTTAAAACATGATACAATTCTTTTCTACCCATTACAAGCATTTATTCCCAGGTAATCTTTTTTTTTTTTTCCCCAGGTAATCTTTAAAAAGTAGTATACGTAACTGACTCTGTAGTCAGACTACCCAGATTGACTCTTTCACCACTTTCCAGCTATGAGTTTAGACAAGCCTCCTAATTTCTCAGTACCTCACTTTACCCTTCTATAAATAGATGCTGAAAACAGTAATTACTTATTAGGTTTATTGTGAAGTAATATATACAAAACGCTCTGAGCAGTTCCTGGCACAGAGCAAGCATTCAATAAATCTTGGCCAGTATGTTTTGTAATGGTGTAACAGAAAATTTAAGCTTTTTTGTTTTACTGTGAAAAACATTTATATACTGATATAGAATGAATTTTTAAAATATTATGCAAGAAAAAACTTGAATAGCAAGGAGAATATGTTAAAGAATTTTCAAAAACTTAAATAAAGCTATTCTAATTGTACGTGTTTAAAGTTTCGTAGATGATTTATTTTTCCATTGTATTCTACAATTCAAGAATAATGTTTATGTATGTATGTCATGTACGTAGTAGACCATGTGCAATAAGAAACAGCCTTCAATACTTTTCACTTGCAGACTATTAATGGGCAACAACTTTAATTGCTATTTATTTATGTTTAAAGTTTAATGAAGATGTGAATAAATTTGAATTTTTGCTATATGTACAAAAGGAATATTAGATGTGCAATGTTATCTAGCCATTTATTTCCTAGAAGTATATAAAAAATAATTTATCACGAAAACGTTTAATAAAACATGAATGAACTTGAATATTAGGAGTGGCCATTACATATTAAAGCCATCACTTATCACAAAAAAGGAAATACTATGCTAGAATCCCTATTCCTCTTTTCACAAATCTTATTCAGGGATCCAGCCTTCTGATGAACTGTTTACTGTCTATATCAAAATTTTTTCTAACTGTTGACAAATCAATCACAAGGGTACACAGCAGGGAATGGGACCATTTCTTCTACTAATAATTTAGGCAATTTCTCCTACATATCTTGGCAGGAAGCCTGTAACAGTTTGAGCAGAGTTGTGCACAATATGGGCAGTGCAGCCAAAACTCATTAAGTGCCTTTGTCTCATGCATCTTGTGAAATACAATATTACACCCCTGATGAGCAATGCTTCCAAATGTTATGTTAACATTAAGATCACCAGAAACCATTAATTTACTAGTCAAATTACATCTCTCAGAAGCATTTAGACAATGTTCTAGGGAATGATCTGCCTATTACCAAATATAAATGAAAATTTAATGATTGTCTTCCAGGTGCTTTAGACACAGGTTAAGAAAGTGTTCTAGAATATACTTAATGACATTTGCTATGGCATTAGACTTGATTTTAAACTTTAATTTAAATGAAATACATTTTATATATCTTTTCCAGGACCAAACAGGGTCTTCACAGCACTCTGAATTCATTAAAAGACTACTTTTCTACTTTCCTTCAGAGAATTAAGGAAAGCCTTCAATTTTTAGTTCCATATTCTATTTTTTTTAATTCAAGTATAACTGGCTTACAATATTATATTGGTTTTAGGCATACAATATAGTGATTTGATATTCTTAAAAATTACAAAATGATCACCACAGTGTCTACTTACAATCTGTCATCATAAAAAATTATTATAAATAGTGAAAGTGAAGTCACTCAGTCATGTCTGACTCTTTGAGGCCCCATGGGCTGTAGCCTACCAGGCTCCTCCATCCATGGGATTCGCCAGGGAAGAATACTGGAGTGGGTTGCCATTTCCCTCTCCAGGGGAGATTCCTGACCCAGGGATTGAACCCGGGTTTCCTGCATTAGAGGTAGACACTTTACTGTCTGAGCCACCAGGGAAGCTATATTATTGTCTGTATTTCTGTTTCACATAACATTCCCATGGCTCATTTATTTTATAATTTGAAGTATGTATCCCTTTATTCCCTTCCACTATTTCACCCACCTTACAATAACCTCTCCTCTGGAAACCACTATTTTGTTCTCTGTATCTATTCATCTGTTCCTGTTCTGTTGTTTGTTCATTTGTTTTGTTTTTTAGATACCAAATGTAAGTGAAATCAGACAGTATTTGTCTTTCCCTGTCTGACATTTCACTTAGCATCACACTCCCTATGTCCATCTACATTTGTCACAAATAATAAGATTCAATCTTTGTTAAAACTGAGTAATATTACACAATGGTTTATGTCTGTATGTGTGTGTGTGTAAACTACATATTCTTTATTCATTGATCTATCAATAACCACCTTAGTGTCCATCTTGACTATTTACAACATTGCAGTAAATAATGCTGCAATGAGTACTGATGTGCATGTATCTTTTCAAATTAATGTTTTCCTTTTTTTTTTTTTTTGGGTAAATACCCAAAGTGGACTTATTTTATCGGATTGTATGGTAGTTCCATTTTTAACTTTTTAAGAAAACTTCACAGTTTCCATAGTGACTGAAAATTTACATCCCACCAATACTGCACAAGGATTAACTTTTTTCCACATGCTTGCCAATGTGTGATATTCAGTTCAGTTCAGTCACTCAGTCGTGTCCAACTCTTCTCGATCCCATGGATTGCAGCAAGCCAGGCCTCCCTGTCCATCACCAGCTCCTGGAGTTTATTCAAATTTGTGTCTATTGAGTCACTGATGCCATCCAACCATCTCATCCTCTGTTGTCCCTTCTCCTCCTACCTTCAATCTTTCCCAGCATCAGGGTCTTTTCAAATGAGTCAGCTCTCCACATCAGGTGGCCAAAGGATTGAAGTTTGAGCTTCAAAACCAGTCCTTCCAATGAATGTTCAGGACTGATTTCCTTTAGGATGGACTGGTTGGATTTCCTTGCTGTCCAAAGGACTCTCAAGAGTCTTCTCCAACACCACAGTTCAAAAGCATCAGTTCTTTGGCGCTCAGCTTTCTTTATGGTTCAACTCTCACATCCATACATGACTACTGGAAAAACCAAAGCTTTGACTAGACGGGCCTTTGTTGACAAAGTAATGTCTCTGCTTTTTAATATGCTATCTAGGTTGGTCATGACTTTTCTTCCAAGGAGTAAGTGTCTTTTAATTTCATGGCTGCAGTCACCACCTACAGTGATTTTGGAGCCCAAGAAAACAAAGTCAGCCAATGTTTCCCCATCTATTTGCCATGAAGTGACGGGACCGGATGCCATTATCTTAGTTTTCTGAATGTTGAGCTTTAAGCCAACTCTTTCACTCTCCTCTTTCACTTTCATCAAGAGGCTCTTTAGTTCTTCTTCACTTTCTGTCAAAAGGGTAGTGTCATCTGCATATCTGAGGTTACTGATATTTCTCCCGGAAATCTTGATTCCAGCTTGTGCTTCAGCCAATCCAGGGTTTCCCGTGATATACTCTGCATATAAGTTAAATAATATGTGTTACTATCTATTTGATAATCATCATTCTGACAGATATGAGGTGATATATCATTGTATTTTGATTTGTATTTCCCATATGATTAGTAGTATTGAGCATCTTTTTATGTGTTTGTTTGCTATCTTGTATATTTTTCTTGGAAAAGCATCTATTCATGTTTTGTGCCCATTTTTAATTGAATTTTTGATGTTGATTTATATGAGTTTATAGATTTTAGATATGAACTCCTTATCAGGCATAGCATTTGAAAATATCTTCTCCCATTCAATAGGTTACTTTTTTGTTCTGTTGATATTTCCTTCACTTTGTAAAATATTTTATAAATGGTTTAATGTCATCACATTTGTTTATTTTTGTTTTTGTTTTCCTTGCCTAAGAAGATAGATAAAAAAAAATTATTGGTAAGATTGATGTCAAAAAGTGGACTACCTTTGTATCCTTCTAGAATTGGTATGGTTTCAGACCTTATATTTAAGACTTTAACATTTTGAGTTTATTTTGTATATGATGTGAGAAAGCAGTTCAGTTTTACCATTTTTCCATCTAGCTGTCCAGTTTTCCCAACATCATTTACTGAAAGGACTATCCTTTCCCCAATGTATAGTCTTGCCTCCTTTGACATAGATTAATTGACCATATGTGTGTGGATTTATTTGGGAGCTCTCTATTCAATTCTTCTGTGTGTCTGTTTTTATGCCAATGGCATGCTGTTTTACTATAACTTTGTAGTATAATTGGAAACCAGGGAGCTTGATATCTTCAGCTTTGTTGTTCTTTCTCAAAGCTTTTTGAAACATTCAGTGTGTTTTGTGATTCAATTCAAATTTTAGGATTATTTGTTCTAGTTCTGTGGAAAATTCTGTGGGCATTTTGATAGATATTGCGTTGAATCTGTATATTGCTTTGGGTAATTTGGACACTTTAACAATAATAATTCTTACTGTCCAAAACAGTTTTATCTTTATATTTAACTGTGCCATTTTCAATATCTTTTAGCAATAGCTTATAATTTTCAGAATAGAGATCTCTCACCTCCTTGGTAAATTTATTCCTATGTTTCTTTTTGATGCAATTAGAAATGAGATTTTCCTCTTTTATTTTTCTGATGGTCTAATACAAGAGTATAGAAATGCAATAAATTTCTGCATATTAATTTCATATCCTATAATTTACTGAATTCTTTTATTAGTCCTAATAATTTTTTGGTGGTGTCTCTAGGGTCCTCTATATAAGGATCATTTCATCTTCACACAGTGATAGTTTTACTACTTTCTTTCCAATTTAGATGCATTTTATTTCTTTTTTTTTTTATTGCTGTAGCTAGGACTTCCAAAACTATGTTAAATAAAAGTGGTGAGCATAAGCATCCTTTTTTTGTTCCTAATCTTACTTGAAAAGCTTTTAACGTTTTACTATTGAGTATGGTGTTAACAGGTTAAAAGACAAAACTAGTAAAATCAACTATAGCTACAATTAGTAGATAAGGAAAACAAAAAGCCCAAAGATGTATATATGATATAAAAAACATAAAATATGCTGGAGGAGTAAGAATGTAGTGTTGTTAGGATGAATTTGAACTTAAATAGCTATTGGTTTAAAGTAAATTGCTCTGTTTATCAGTTGATATATATGAACCCTGGGCTTCCCTTTTGGCTCAGATGGTAAAGAATTTACTTGCAATGCAGAAGACCCAGGTTCAATCCTTGGGTTGGGAAGATCCTCTGGGAAGGGAATGGCTACTCACTCCAGTATTCTTGCCTGGAGAATACCATGGACAGAGGAAGGCTACAGTCCATGAGGTTGCAAAGAGTGGGACACAACTAAGCAACTAACACCTTCTCTTTTATATAAACCTTATGGTAACCTTAAGCAAAAACTTATATAGATACACAAACAATGGGGAAAGGAAACAATAAAACATAACCCTTCCCAAACCTAGAAGGAAGAGACAAAGAAAAGACAAGAATTCAAAGGAACTACAAAAGCAATTAGGAAACAGTTAAATGGCAATAAATGTATATTGACTAAAAACTACTTTAACTGTGAATGGATGAAATGTTCCAATCAAAAGATGTATGGTGACTGAATGGATGAAAAAACAAGGCCCATACATATACTTCCTACAAGAGACTCTCTTCAGCTATAAAGACACATTCAGACTGAAAGTGAAGTGAGAGAAAGATTTTTCCGTGAAAGTGGACATGAACAGGAAACTGGTAGCATTACTCATATCAGACAAAATATACCTTAAAACAAAGACTGAAAAAAAAAGACAAAGAGGAGCAATGCATAATGATAAAGGGGTCAATCCAAGAAGAGGGTATAATATTCATAAATATTTACATGCCCCACATAGGATCACCTTAATATGTAAAGCAAATATTAACAGACATAAAGAAAGAAATTGATAGGAATACAGTAATTGTAGGGAATTTTAATAACCGCATTTATATCAAACCGATAGATCATCCATGCAAGGATCATTAAAGAAACACTGGCTTTAGGTAATACATTATATCAGATAAACATAATAGATATATACAGAGTATTCAATCCAAAAACTGCAGAATTTACATTTTTTTCAAGTGCACATGGAACATTGTCCAGATGAGATCACATGTTAGGCCACAAAACAATCTCAATACATTTAGGAAGAATGAAATATGAAGAATCTTTTCCAACCAGCATAGTATGAAATTAGAAATCAACTACAAGAAAATAAGTGAAAAAGCACAAATGTGATGGCCAAACAACACACTACTAAACAGCCAAAGAGAAAATTAAAAAATACATTGAGACAAATGAAAATTAAATCACAAGCTTCCAAAGTCTATGGGATGCAGCAAAATCAGTTCTAAGAGAGAAGTTCATAGTGATACAGGCCTACCTCAAGAAATCTCTCAATAGTCAGTCTAACTTTATACCTAAAGGAACTAGAATAAGAAGAACAAACAAGTTTAGAGTTAGAAGAAGGAAGGAAATAATGCCAGAGTGGAAAGAAATGAAATAGAGTTCCCCTTCTATTAATTTATGTCTATTGCCAGGTCCACATTTTACTGTGCCTCCTGTGATATTATTTCCATGCATCTTCCCATGTTAAAATCTAGTCCTAGAATATATTTATTATCCCAAATAAAGCCTACTAATAGCTATTTCCCTCTCTTTCCAACTTCTATAAAAACATGCCTCATTGGTGAATTATCTCTGACTAGAAAGAAGGCAAAGTGACCTCTCTAACACCCTTTGTTAAATATTATCAATTGATTCTTGATACCACAAAATACAGTTATACTTTCTTGTTCCATATATATAAATATATACATTATTTAAACTTACATTTTAAAATTATGCTTATTTTTTGGTCCTACATTACAAACCTAAAGTTATCAGGTTCTTTTCCTGACTTGGCATTGGCACGGAATCTAGATCATCACTGTATACTAAGAGGCATTTAACAAGTGCAAATCTACAAAATTTTATAAATATAAGTAGCCAATCTGATTAAGCAAAATATTAAAGTATTATGTTCCTCAATATCAATGAGTCCTTTAACTCAATGTTCTAAATTTCTTATTGTCTATCTGAGACATATCCCTGATTGATAGTTGAACAATCGTTTATCTTTCAGTGACAATATCAAATAAACAACATGACAACCTGAACAATAAGGCAAAAACTGATCCTTAAAACTGCCAAAAAAAACCCCCAAATCAACAAGAAATAGATGAATTTAGTCAATAACAGTGGACAAGGCCATCACATCCAGGTCAAAAATTCAACTGCATTTGATCTACTGATCAGAGGTCATTTTTTCCTTTTGCCTCTTGCTAAATTCTATCATTCATCCTCTCTTACCTCAAATTTTAAAAATATTTTAAGACAAAGTTAGCACAACACTTATTGATTTGGAAGATAGTTCCAATTTATAAAATAGCTATAACACAAACACATCTTATTGGCTTTTTTTTTAATAGACAGTGGGCTAAAATTCAAAAGCACGTTTTGCAAGTATGAAGTCCTAATATTTGCACCATACACAAAAGAAAATTCTGCCTCCTTGTTTACTGATAGACAATATTAAAGGAGAAGGCAAATAAAATGGTTTGAACAAGTATCTAACCTCATCGTTCAGTAGAATCCATAAGAAAGGTAGATCATGTGCTACAATGGTTATTTATAGAAAGCTGAACATGGCAGTAATATAAGATGAGCCTTATTCAGAAATGTACTGAGAATTTTGTAGCAACTGTAATTTTTTCTTATTTAAAATTTCTTCAAGGCCCCCATAAAAGTTTGAAAGAAATATCAAAGTTGAAATGAATGTTTGGTGTCCAAAAAGCAAAATTAGACAAAACAATCGAATAGAAACTTACATCTAAGTACAAAGCTAAAACATGACAGTTAAAGGTTGATTCTAAAGCCAGACTGCTTGGGATCAAATTTGAGTTCCAGCACCTGCTCTCTGAGTAATTATAAAAGTTTCTTAAATGATAGTGCCTCCTTTCTCTCAAGTGTAAAATAGGGATGCTAATATTACTTACTTCAAAGGCTTCTGTGTTAATACAGGTATAGCTATTTGAACAGAGCTGGGTACATAGGAAGTGCTACATACGATGATGTTGATGATGATAGTGATGACAACGATGATGACCTATACAATTTTCTGTCATTAGTACATATTCTAAAAGCATCACTAGATTAGTTTCTGTTTGTTTCTTTCATTGAGTTTCTTTGCTCTTAAGCCAAAAGAGATAAGTAGCTGCTTGTTTTCTGACATTCCTTGGAGACTTATTCCAGTGAAGTATTTGTTTCAGAACAGGTGAAATTCCCCAGCATGAGTCCTCCAGGGGAAAATTATTGTCTTAAAATTTAAGCAGAAAAAGACTTTTCAAGATATTAAAAGTACTAAGATGATATCTAAAATTTAAAATGATTGCAAAAGATAAAGCCATTTCTAATATGGTAATTATTGTCTGAAATGAGTGCCAGTGAGAGGTCAGAGAAACCTACAAAAGACTATGTGTATTCTACTATAGATTACTAATTTGGTTACATGGGAATGGCAATATTTGTATGCATATTGTGCAAAGAAAACATACTGCAAATATATTTCTATAGCTATGTTACCCATTTTACTGCTGCATATCTAATGAACAAAGGAATTCTACTCCTTGTTATTAGCCTGCAGGACTGGCATTTGCTTTACAAAGGAATTTCAATACAGGGAAGGGGAGATCTCAGAATTTATCCACTCTTCTAATTGGCTCTTTTACTACTGTCACATGGATTAAAAAAATTACCCAACATAGAATCATAAGCCATGTGTGTGCTTAGTCACTCAGACGTGTCTGACTCTTTGTGGCCCCATGAACTGAAGCCCATCAGACTCCTCTCTTCATGGGGTTCTCCAGGCAAGAATATTGGAGTGGGTTTCCATTTCTTTCTCCAGAGGATCTCCCCAACCCAGGGGTCAAACCTGCATCTCTTACATCTCCTGCATTGGCAGGTGGGTTCTTTACCATCTGAGCCACCAGGGAACACTGCAGGCATGAGATATAAGATGGTTGATTAAGTGTTCTGATAAATGTGTTTTGAACAAGAAAACATTTCAAAACCATTTTGCTGTCCTAATGTTTCAAGCTCTTTACCCAAATACTCTTGCCATGTAAGTACTCTCCACTGGGATGCATTGGTTCAGGATATTTCAAAATATAATTTTAAGAAGCACAGTCTTATTTTTCCCTTATCTTATAAGCTTTAATTTCAAAGATCTTTGATAACAGGTGCTAATAAAGTAGTTATTATAACAACTGGCTTATATGTTTATATATATTTAACACTAAGTGTTAGAGAATATAGTGATGATGGAACATACTATTATCATTATTTATTTTCCATTACGTTCTGGAGTGTCTATTGCCTTTAGGAAACATTACTTGGCGAAAAGCACAATACTCTCTCGCACCACTTTGCTGTAGTTTTCTAGAAATGCCAAGTGCTGCAAGCCTCCTGGGGATGAAAATGGTTTTGCAAACATGGATGAGTGCCTCATTTGGTGGCTTTTCACTTAACAGTCCTCAACAGAGACACTTCTGCACTGATTATTTCTGATGCTCTTCTATTTTAAAATGATTTCGCTATGAAATTTATCATGGAAAAATCACAAAGACAAGGAAAATGTCTGTACCCATAATGCATTATTCGACAGCATTTTCCTTATTTTTCCTTCAGGAATATTCTTCTCATAAGGAACTATTTTTCCTTCAGGAATATTCTTCTTATAAATTATTTTTCCTTCAGGAATATTCTTCTCATAAAGAACTATTTTAGAAATGTGGATATATTTTTTACAAATAAATTATGATGGGATTTCTATGGAGTTGGTAAGTTACTTATACGAGAACCACTGTTTCAGATTTTGTAGAGATTTGGAAATCCTACTTTGAAGGGAAAATCAAAAGAAGAGAACCTTATAGCCAGAATCACTCTAGCTAACTGGAAACTAAAGCAATTATATTCTGTGTGTATGTATGCTCAACTGCTCAGTCGTATCAGACTCTTTGTGATCCTGTGGACTGTAGCCTGCCAGGCTCCTCTGTCCATGGGATTCTCCAGGCAAGAATAACTGTAGTGGGCTATCAGTATCACTTCCATGGGATCCTTCAGACCCAGAGATCAGAACCTGCATCTCCTGCATTACTAGACAGATGCTTTTGCTATTGAGCCACCTGGGAAGCACATAGCACCTTATACTCAATTCTCTAGAAAACTTAACTAAAAATGATGTTTGGAGTTTCGTTCAACAAGAAAGCCTTCACTTTTCCTTCAGTTCTTTGAAGTTTTGACCTTACATATTACAGAAGAAATACAGACTTCAGGTAAATGAAACAAAATTAACACATGAACATCTAGTGTTTCCAATTCCAGTGATTTCTTGGGCAACTAGCTTTTACTTCATTTTACCTCTCTGTAGATAAGAAAAATAATTATCAGTGATATATTAATAAAATAGCTTTAAAATCATGTATCTGACAGTTTAAGGTAAAGTTTATGCTATATGAGTTCAAATTTTACTGCCTTTCTAATAATTTGTAAATCATGTTGACACCTTTAAGAAAAATGTCCATATTATCCAAGTCTACATTTTATTGCTTTATTATTTCTCTTATGTATTTTGGAAATGGAAATCTTTTGACCTTAAATAACCAAGTAATAAAATAAAGTAGTAAAAGAAATTGAAAAGCCATGTATCTGACTCTTTATTTCAAACCATTAAGATAAAAGTCTGAAAAAAAATTGATGACTTAATTCATAACCAACAGAACAATGAAAAAAAATCCCTCTTTATACTGAAGTGTATAGCTAGATCAGTATGAATAAAAATGAATAACTTCTGGTTGGTTAAGATAATGGGTAGTTATTGTTGGATGATATTTTTGATAGTTTAACCCAGATAACACTACCTTTCTTTGTCTGTTTTGTGTGAGAAATTACTTGGCTATTTACTATTAAACTTATTTCCCCAAAGAATGCTTATTATTCTGGGAATGCTACTTTACAAACATTGTATCATAAAGAAATATAGGAAAAAATGTCCTCTGTCTTTGAAATCTCAGTAACATTTTAATGTTTAAAATGATTCCCTTTTTCCTGTGTCAGTGGTAACACAAATACAGGCATACTTCAGATATATTGTAGGTTTGGGTCCAGATCACTGCAATCAAATAAATATTTCAATAAAGCGAGTCACACAAATTTTGTGGTTTTCTGGTACATATAAAAGTCACGTTTATATTATACTATATAGTCCATTAAGTGTGTAATAGTGTTATGTATAAAAATATACAAACTTTAAAAATACTTTATTAATAAAAAATGCTAACCATCATCTGAGCATTGATAGAGTCTTAATATTTTTGCTGATGGAGGTGTTGCCTTGATGCTGATGGCTGCTGACTGATTAGGGTGGTGATTGTTGAAGACTGAGATGGCCATGGCAATTTCTTATAATAACATGACAGTGAAGTTTGCTACATCGACTGACTTCCTTTCATGAAGGACTTCTCTGTAGTATGCAATGCTATTTGGTAGCATTTTACCCACAGTAGACCTTCTTTCAAAATTGGAGTTAACCCTCTTACGCCCTGTTGCTTTATCAACTGGGTTTATGTAATACCCTATATCCTTTGTGGTCTTTCCAGCTATCTTCACAGCATCATCACCAGCAGTAGATCCATATCAAGAAACAACTTTTTTTTTTTTTTTTGCTCATGCATAAGAAGCAACCCATCATCCATTAAAGTTTAATCGTGAGATTGTAGCAATTCAGTCACATCTTCAGGTTCCACTTCTCATTCCAGTTCTCTTGTTATTTCTACCACAACTGCAGTCACTTCTTCCACTGAAGTCTTGAACCCTTCAAAGTCATCCATGAGAGTTGGAATCAACTTCTTCCAAATTCATGTTAATGTTGATATTTGACCTCTTCCAATGAATCACAAATGCACTTAATGGTATCTAGAATGGTGAATCCTTTCCAAAAGTTTATTCAATTTGCTTTGCTCAGATTCATCAGAAAACTCAATGTGTGTGTATCTATAGTGCGTGTGTGTGTTAAGTCGCTTCAGTCATTTCAACTCTTTGCAACACTATGGACTGTAGCTCTCCAGGGTCCTCTGTCCATGGGATTTCCAGGCAAGAATACTGGAGTGTGTTGCCATTTCCTTCCCCAGGGGATCTTCCTGATCCAGGGGTCAAATTCACATCTCTTCTGTCTCCTGTGTTGGCAGGAAGGTGTTTTTTTGTTTTTTGGGGTTTTTTTTTTACCACTAGTGCTATAGCCTTATAAAATTTACTTCTTCAATAATAAGACATAAAAGTCAAAATCACTTCTTGGTGCATGGCTGCAGAATGGATTTTGTGTTAGCAGATATGAAAACATTAATCTCATTGTACATTTCCATCTGAACTCTTGATGATCAGGTGCATTGTCATTGAGCAGTCATGTTTTAAAGGAATCTTTTTATTCTGAGCAGTAGGTTTCAACAGCAAGCATAAAATACTCAGCAAACCATGTTATCAATAAGTGTGCCACCATCCACAACTTGTTATTTCATTAATAGAGAATAAGCAGAATAGATTCAGCATAATTCTTAAAGGTCTTGGGAGTTTCAAAATGAGCTGTGACTTCAACTCAAAGTCTCAAGTTTGCATTAGCCCCAAACAAGAGAGTCATTCTGTCTTTTGAAGAGTTGAAGTCAGGCATTGGTTTCCTTCTGTAGCTATAAAAGTCCTAGATGTAGAATCATCCAACAGAAATCTGTTTCCTCTACATTGAAAACCTGTTGCTTAGTATAACCACTTTCATTAATTAAGTTAGCTAGATCTTCTGGATAACCTGCTGCATCAGCCCTTGCTGCTTCACCTTTGACTCTTATGTTATGGACATGGCTTCTTTCAGGGAGACCACTTTCTCCCCTGCAAATTCATCAAAAAGTCATTTGAATGTTGAGCAACTTCCACAAAATAACTTCTGAACACTGGCAGAGGACACCAGGCACCCAGAAAGGCAGTCCAATCTCTTCACAAGGAGGTAGGATCAAATTTTAAAAACTAAAACAGAGACAAAGGATTTAGGGACAGAGACCCACCCCAGGGAGGGTGTCGTGAAGGAGGAGAAGTTTCCACACAATAGGAAACCCTCCAGCAGGCGAGTCTGTGGGGGATCTTTGGAATCTCAGAGGGTAACATAACTGGGAAAAAGAAAGAAACAACACAGAATGTACCCAACTGCAACTACCAGAAGATAGGCAGCTCAGACACTTGCAGCCACCAGCAGCAAGTAGGGGCTGGGCAAGGAGACACGGGCTGCATCATTGGTCTTTAGGGTAGGGACTGGGCTTGAATGCCCTGATGACAATCTGAGGGCGCTAATGTGACATAGCAACCCAAACTGTGGGATTACCAGAGACAAATAAATAAATAAATAAAAGGACCTCTCCCACGAAAGGCTCTAACACTAGCCAGTGACCCCTGGCGCGTTCGCAGAACAAAGTCCAGTGCCCTATCAAACACCTGAGGAGAAGAAGCTGGCTGCCACTGGGGGCCTCCCTCCCCAGAGGCAGAGAGGCAGGTGTGCAATAGCCAGAAGTGGAAGGCAAGCGGATGCTGCAACCTCAGACCCAGAGACCGCATCTTCCACCAAACTGTGAGCAGGCTGCCAGTTGCTAATCACATCTTCCTGGGATCCTGGATGGTTCACATTGACCAGAAGTGTCACAGCCTGTGATCAGCTCCCCAGAGGAGACACGTGGCACACCTGGGAATCAGAGTGGCTGGGACTAGGAAGGTGAATAAGATGCATGGCCCACCTGGGACAGTGTGCTCGCCAAGCATCCAGTCACCTGAGCACTTGGACCTGGGAAGAGCACAAAATGCACAGCCCTCCTGGGTCTGTGCTCTTGTGAAGCACCGGAGAACCTGAGCAGCTTAGAACTGGGAAGTGAACTAAACACTGGCTCTACTTGGGACAGTGCCCTTGTGGAGCACCCTGGAGCCTGAGCAGTGTGGACCTGGGAAGTACATGCCACCTTGGACCATGGCAATCCCAGTGTGGTCCATCCACTGTGAGCACTACCCACACATGCCAGCAGTATTTGTTCACAGTGTCCCTCCCTCTCCTCAGCACAACTGAGCAAGTGAGCCTAAATAAGTGGAAACCTTCACCCCCTCATGTCAGTGGCAGAAATTTGACACTAAAGATACTTGCAAACAGAGGAAGTCAAAATAAACAAAGAAGGGGGAACCACCCCAGAAGTGACAAGTGCAGCAGATTAAAACCCTGCATTCAATACTGGAGACATTTGAGGGGCAAGGCTCAGAGGTTAAAGTGTCTGCCTCCAAGGCAGGAGACCCGGGTTCGATCCCTGGGTTGGGAAGATCTCCTGGAGAAGGAAATGGCAACCCACTCCAGTATTCTTGCCTGGAGAATCCCATGGTTGGAGGAGCCTGGTAGGTTACAGTCCACAGGGTCGCAAAGAGTCGGACATGATTGAGCGCCTTCACATATAGACCTTGAGAACAAGTTCAAGCTGGAACAGGGGACTGTCTGACACTGATCTGACCACACACTGCCCACAAAAGCTCCAGAGAAATTCCAAGACGTAGTTTTACTATTATCACTTTTCAATTTTTTTTTAAATTTTAGTTCTTTATTACTCCTTCAACTTTCACTTTTATACCCTACTATTACCTTTCTTTTAAAAAAAACCTATTTTTTAAAAACAAATTCCAAATATATTTTTTAATTTCTGTGATTGATCTTGTTTTACATTTTTATATTGTATTTTTGAAAGTCTAACTATTAAAAAGCAGAAACATTACTTTGCCAACCAAGGTCCGTCTAGTCAAGGCTATGGTTTTTCCAGTGGTCATGTATGGATGTGAGAGTTGGACTGTGAAGAAAGCTGATCGCCGAAGAATTGATGCTTTTGAACTGTGGTACTGGAGAAGACTCTGGAGAGTCCCTTGGACTGCAAGGAGATCCAACCAGTCCATTCTAAAGGAGATCAATCCTGGATGCTCATTGGAAGGATTGATGCTGAAACTGAAACTGCAATACTTTGGCCACCTCATGGGACGAGTTGACTCACTGGAAAAGACTCTGATGCTGGGAAGGATTGGGGGCGGGAGGAGAAGGGGACAACAGAGAATGAGATGGCTGGATGGCATCACCGACTCTGTGGACATGAATTTGAGTGAACTCCGGGAGTTGGTGATGGACAGGGAGGCCTGGCGTGCTGTGATTCATGGGGTCGCAAAGAGTCGGACAAGACTGAGCGACTGAACTGAACTGAACCTCTATTCTAGGTTTTTAATCTTTGATTTTTGATATTTGTTATCAATTTTGTACCTTTAAGAATCTAATCTTCAGTATCCACCTTCACTTATGGGTTTGACAACTGGCTTGATTTCTCTCTCCTCTTTTGACCCTCCCTTTTCTCTTCCTGGTCACCTCCATCTCCCTCTTCCCTCTTCTCTATGTAACCCTGAATCTCTCTGGGTATTCCTGACTGTGTAGAGTTGTTTCACCATTAACCTAGGGGTTTTGTCTTCTGCGTTGTGTGGGTGGAGAAGTCTTGAGGCTACTGTAAGATGAGGACTGAAACCCAGAGGCAGAAGGCTCAACTCCAGAACTTTAGAACATCAGAGAACTCCTGACTCCAGGTAACATTAATAGAAAAGAGCCCACCCAAAAGTCCCATACCTACACTGAAACCAAGTTCCACCAACTGAAGCTTGAAACCAACTTAACCAACTAAAACCAAGTTCCAAGCCAAAAAGTTCCAGTGCAAGATGTACCACACTAATTCTCCAGAAAAAGAGGAACACAACCCTGAACATTAACAGACAGGCTGCCAGAAGCCATACCAAACCCATTCAGTTCAGTTCAGTTCAGTCACTCAGTCGTGTCTGACTCTCCACGACCCCATGAATCACAGCACGCCAGGCCTCCCTGTCCATCACCAACTCCCGGAGTACACTCAAACTCATGTCCACAGAGTCGGTGATGCCATCCAGCCATCTCATTCTCCGTCGTCCCCTTCTCCTCCAGCCCCCAACCTTTCCCAGCATCAGAGTCTTTTCCAGTGAGTCAACTCGTCGCATGAGGTGGCCAAAGTATTGCAGTTTCAGCTTCAGCATCAGTCCTTCCAATGAGCATCCAGGATTGATCTCCTTTAGAATGGACTGGTTGGATCTCCTTGCAGTATAAGGGACTCTCAAGGGTCTTCTCCAACACCACAGTTCAAAAGCATCAATTCTTCGGCGATCAGCTTTCTTCACAGTCCAACTCTCACTGGACACTTTATTACACTCCAGAGAGAAGAGATCCAGCTCCACCCACCAGAACACAGACACAAGTTCCCCGAACCAGGAAACCTTACCAAGTCAGTGGTCCAACCCCACCCACAGGAAGCAGACTCCACAATTAAGAGAAACTATGACCTTCCAGGCTGCAGAAAGGGCATCACAAACACAGCAATCTAAACAAAATGAAAAGACAGAGAAATATTAAGCAGGTGAAGGAACATGCTAAAAACCCACCAAACCAAACAGAAGAGGAGATAAGGAGTCTACCTAAAAATGAATTCAGAATAATGATAGAACAGATGATCCAAAATCTTGAAAACAAAACGGAGTTTTGTTAGTTAAATAGACTAGAGACAAGAATTGAGAAGATGCAAGAAATGTTTAACAGGGACCTAGAAGAAATAAAGAAGATTCAATCAATAATGAACAATGCAATAACTGATATTAAAAACACTCTGGAGGGAACCAACAGTAGAATAACTGAGTCAGAAGAAAGGAGAAGTGAGGTGGAGGATAGAATGGTGAAAATAAATGAAGCAGAAAGGAAAAAAGAATAAAAAGAAATGAGTACAACTTCAGAGACATCTGAGACAAAGTTAAATGCCAATATTCAAATCATAGGTGTCTCAGAAGATGAAGACAAAACGAAAGGGCATGAGAAAATACTTGAGATAATAGTCAAAAACTTCCTTAAAATGGGGAAGGAAATAGCCACCCAAGTTCCAGAAACCCAGAGAGTCTCAAGCAGAATAAATCCAAGGTGAAACACCATAAGACATGTATTAATCAAACTAACAAAATTAAACACAAACAGCAAATATTAAAACCAGCAAGGGAAAAGCAACAAATAACACACAATGGGATCCCCATAAGGATAACAGCTGATCTTTCAATAGAAACTCATCAAGTCAGAAGGGAATGGCAGGACATTCTTAAAGTGATAAAAGAGAAAAATCTACAATCGAGATTACTCTACCCAGCAAAGGTCTCTTTCAGATATGAAGGAGAAATCAAAAGCTTTACAGACAGCAGAAGCTGAGAAAATTCAGTACCACCAAACCAGCTTTTCAAGAAATGCTAAAGGATCTTCTCTAGACAGGAAACACAGAAAAGGTTTATAAAAATGAACCCAAAACAACAAAGTAAGTGGTAATGGGATAATACTTACCAATAATTACCTTGAATGTAAATGGTTAAATGTTCCAATCAAAAGACAAAGTCTGGCAAAATAGATGCAAAAACAAAACCCCTAAATATGCTGTCTACAAGAGACCCACTTCAAATCTAGGGACTCATACAGACTGAATGTGGAGTGCTACAAAAAGATATTTCATGGAAATGGAGACCAAAAGAAAGGAGGAGTAGTAATACTTATATCAGATTAAACAGACTGAAATAAAGACCATGATAAGAGATAAAGAAGGACCCTACATAATGATCAAGGGATCAATCCAATAAGAAGATACAACAATTACAAAATATATATGCACCCATCATAGGAGCACCTCAAAAATACATAAGGCAAATGCTGGCAAGTATGAAAGGGGAAATTAACAGTAACACAATAATAGTGGGGGACTTTAATGCCCAACTCACATCTATGGATAGGTCAACCAAACAGAAAATTAGCAAGGAAACACAAGCTGTAATGATACAATCGTCCAGTTTAGACCTAAGTGATATCTACAGGAAATTTCATCCCCAGACAATGGATTTCACCTTTTTCTCAAGTGCACACGGAACATTCTCCAGGATAGATCACATCCTGGACCACAAATCTAGCCTTGGTAAATTTTTAAAAAAATTGTAATCACTTCAAGCATCTTTTCTGATCACAAGGAGGTAAGATTAGAGATCAACTACAGGGAAAAAAAAAAAAGAAAAACACAAACATATGGAGGCTAAACAACACACTTTTGAATAGCCAACAGATCACAGAATAAATCAGAAAATAAATCAAAATATGCATGAAGACAAATGAATATGAAAACACAACAACCCCAAACCTATGGGATTCAGTAAAAGCAGTGCTAAGAGGGAGGTTAATAGCAATACTAGCCTACCTCAAGAAACAAGAGAAGCATCACATAAACAACCTAACTTTACATCTACAGTAACTAGAAAAAAGGATCAGAAAAACCCTGAAGTTAGCAGAAGGAACAAAAATCATAAAAATCATAGCAGAAATAAAAGAAAAAGAAATGAAGGAGACTATAGCAAATATCAACAAAATGAAAAGCTGGTTCTTTGAGAAGATAAATAAAATAGACAAACTATTAGCCAGACTCCTCAAGAAAAGAAAAAAAAAAAGGCGAAGAATCAAATCAGTAACATTAGAAATGGAAACAGAAAAATCACAACAGAGAACACAGAAATATTAAAGATCATAAGAGCATATGGGCAACTATATGCCAATAAAATGGACAACTTGGAAGAAATGGACAATTCTTAGAAAAGTATAACCTTTCAAAACTGAAACAGGAATAAATAGAAAATCTGAACAGACCAATTACAAGCACAGAAATCAAAACTGTAATAAAAAAATCTTCCAACCAACAAAAGCCCAGGGCCAGATGATTTCACAGGTGAATTCTACCAAAAATTTAGAGAAGAGCTAACACCTATCCTACTCAAACTCTTCCAGAAAATTGCAGAGAAAGGAAAACTCCCAAACTCTTCCTATGAGGCCACCATCATGCTAATACCAAAACCAGACAAAATGCCACCAAAAAAGGAAGCTACAGGCCAATATCACTGATGAACATAGATGCAAAAATATTCTAGCAAACAGAATCCAACAACATATTTAAAAGATCATACATCATGACCAAGTGGGATTTATTCCAGGGATGCAAGGCTTCTTCAATATTCACAAATCACTTAATGTGATACACCGTATTAATGAATTGAAAGATAAAACCATATGATTATCTTAAGAGATTCAGACAAAGCCTTTGACAAAATTCAACACCCATTTATTACAAAAAACTCTCCAAAAAGCAGACATAGAAGGAGCTTACCTCAACATAATAAAATCCAAATATGGCAAACCCACAGAGGACATTATCCTCAATGGCAAAAATTTGAAAGCATTTCCTCTAAAATTAGGAACAAGACAAGGGTGCCCACTCTCACAACTACTACTCAACATAGTTTTGGATGCCCTAGTCACAGCAATCAAAGAAGAACATGAAATAAAAGGAATTTAGATTGTAAAAGAAGAAGAAAAACTATCACTGTTTGCAGATGACATGATGCTCTACATAGAAAATTAAAGATACCACCAGAAAATTACTAGAGCTGATCAATGAATATAGTAAAGTTGCAGGATATAAAATTAATACACAGAAATTCCTTGCATTCCTATACACTAACAGTGAAACAGCAGAAAGAGAAATTAAGGAAACAATCCCATTCACCATTACAATTAAAAGAATAAAATACTTGGGAATAAATTTACCTAAAGAAACAAAGGCCTTATATAAAGAAAACTATAAAACACTGATGAAAAAAATCAAAGATGGCACAAATAGATGGAGAAATATATCATGTTCATAGATTGAAAGAATCAATATAGTGAAAATGAGTATACTACCGAAAGCAATCTATAGATTCAATGCCATTCCTAGCACACTGCCAATGGTATTTTTCACAGAATTAGAACAAATAATTTCACAATTTGTATGGAAACACAAAAAACCTTGAATAGCCAAAGCAATCTTGAGAAAGAAGACGGAACTGGAGGAATCAACCTTCCTGACTTCAGACTATACTACAAAACTACTGGCACAAAAACAGAAATATAGATAAGTAGAATAAAACAGAAAGCCCAGAGGTAAATCCATGCACTGGTGGACACCTTGTCTTTGGCAAAGGAGGCAAAAATATACAGTGGAGAAAAGACAATATCTTTAACAAGTAGTGCTGGGAACACTGGTCAACCACAAGTAAAAGAATGAAACTAGAACACTTTTTAACACCATACACAAAAAATAAACTCAAAATGGATTAAAGATCTAAATGTAAGACCAGAAACTATAAAACTCTTAGAGGAAAACATAGGCAGAACACTCTAACATAAATCACAGCAAAATCCTCTATAACCCACCTCCCAAAGTAATAGAAATAAAAACAAAAATAAATAAATAAGAGTTAATTAAACTTAAAAGCTTTTACATAACAAAGGGAACTATAAGCAAGGTGAAAAGGCAGGCTTCAGAATGGGAGAGGATAATAGCAAATGAAACAACCAACAAAGAATTAATCTGCAAAATATACAAGCAGCTCAATACCAGAAAAACAAACAGCCCAATCAAAACTGAGATAAAGGAACAGATATTTCTCCAAAGAAGACATATAGATGGCTAATAAAGACATGAAAAATTGCTCAATATCACTCATTATTAGAGAAATGCAAATAAAAAACACAATGAGGTATCATTTCACTCCAGTCAGAATGGCTGCCATCAAAAAGTCTACAAACAATAAATGCTGGAGAAGGTATGGAGAAAAGGGAACCCTCTTACACTGTTGGTGGGAATGCAGACTTGTACAGTCACTATGGAGAACAGAGGGAAGATTCCTTAAAAATCTAGAAATCGAACTGCCATATGACCCAGCAATCCCACTGCTGGGCATACACACCAAGGAAACTAGAACTGAAAGAGATACACGTGCCACAGTATTCACTGCAGCACTGTTTACAATAGCTAGGACATGGAAGCAACTTAGATGTCCATTGGCCAATGAATGGATAAGGAAGTTGTGGTACATGTACACAATGGAATATTACACAGCTATAAAATGAATGCATTTGAGTCGGTTCTAATAAGATGGATGAAACTGTAGCATATAATATAATACAGAGTGAAGTAAGTCAGAAAGAGAAATACCAATACAGTATGCTAACACATATATATTGAATTTAGAAAGACGGTAAAGACAATCCTATATGCAGGGCAGCAAAAGAGACATAGATGTAAAGGATAACATCCTTTACAAAAAACAAAACAGACTTTTGGACTATGTGGGATAAGGCAAGGGTGGGATGCTTTGATAGAATAACATTGAAACATGTATATTACCATATGTGAAATAGATGAACAGTGCAAGTTTGATACATGAATCAGGGCACTCAGAGTTGGTGCTCTGGGACAACCTAGAGGGATGGGGTGGAGAGGGAGAGGGAGGGGGATTCAGGATGGGGGAACACATGTGCACCTATGGCTGGTTCATGTAGATTTGCGGCAAAAACCACCAGAGTATTATAAAGTAATTATCCTCCAATTAAAATTAATTAATTTTTAAAAAAACCTCATGAACTAACCTATGCTAGCTCCAAACTTTTCTTATTCAGCTTTGTCACTTCTCTCAGCCTTCACAGAACTGAAAAAGTTAGGACCATCCTCTGTATTAGGCTTTGGCTTATAGGAATGTTGTTACTTGTCAGGTTTTATATCCAGACCACTAAAACATTTTCCTTTTCAGCAATAAGCCTGTCTTGCTTTCTTACTATTAGTGTGTTCACTAGAGTAGCACTTTTAATTTTCTTCAAGAACTTTCCTTTGCATTCATTACTTGGCTAACTGACACAAGAGGTCAAGCTTTCAGCATAACTCAGCTTTCAACATGCCTGCGTCTCCAAGTTTAATCATCTCTAGCTTGGGATTTAAAGTGAGAGACAGCAACATTTCCTTTCACCAGAGCACTCAGAGGCCATTGTTGGATTATTCGTTGGCTTAGATGAAAAGAACTGACTCACTAGAAAAGACCTTGATGCTGAGAAAGATTGAAGGCAGGAGGAGAAGGGGACAACAGAGAATGAGATAGTTGGATGGCATCACCAACTCAATGGACATGAGTTTGGGTAAGCTCCAGGAGTTGGTGATGGAAAAGGAGGCCTGGCATGCTGCAGTCCATGGGGTCCCAGAGTTGGACATGACTGTGACTGAACTGAACTGAACTGAATATTATTGTGTCTCAGGAAATAGGGAGGCCTGAAAAAAAGGAGAGAGACAGGGAACAGCCAGCTAGTGATGCAGTCAGAACACACGTAACTCTTATCCATTGAGTTCATCTTAAATAGGAGTGGTTGGTGATAACCCTAAACAGTTACAATAATAATATCAAGGATCACTAAAAACAGATCACCATACATATATTATAATAATGAAAAAGTTTGCAATCTTGTTAGGATAACCAAAATGCAACACAGAGACTTGAAGTGAGCAAATGCTGTTGGAAAAATGCTGCCAAGACTTTCTCAACACAAGGTTGACACAAACCTTCAATCTGTAGAACTGTGATTATTTGTGATGTGCAATAGAGTGCAATAAAGTGAAGTAAGTTTGTACTGAAAAAGTCCTATTTGACAGAAATCCAACAAGAAGCTGAAATAACATGCAAGCATGTGTCAAAAGCACTGAGGGGAAAAAATTACAATAAAAAATGCAGGAACCCTTTATCCAATAAATTCTTAGCATTTGAACAGAAGGCTTTGTTATTGGCACTCACACATCATTTCAACAATTACCATACTGTCTGCTAATCCTTGCTTACTAAAATTGGTAAGGACAAAAATGATGCCTATTCCTGTGAAAATATAGTTGACCCTTGAACAACATGGGTTTGAACTGCATGAGTTCACTTATACATGGTTTTATTCCAATAAATACATACTACAGTACTATACAAGCCAAGGATGGGTGAATCCAAGGGTATAAAACCACAGATATGGAGGCTAGTGCCCTTAACCTCCATGTTGTTCAAGACTCACCTGTAATCAGTTAAGTTCAAAAGTCTGATAACTTTGTTAATATTACTTATTACATATTAAATCAAATGAAAAGTAATACTAATCCTGAGAAGTATCCCCTTAAAATATAAAAATGCCTCATCAAAATCTATTTCTGCTCTGTGCTCTTATTTCTCAAACTTGGCTCCCTGTACAAGTCTAATCTATGCTCAAGCTTATTAAAGCATATCAAACTTTTCAGAGTTTAAATATGAAACTTATCCTGTTACTCAAGCTTTTCTTACTAACATGCCTGGCTTCAAAAGTAAGCAGACCCCAAAGGAAAGCCTTGTCAGAGAAAAGATTCTTCAGGCCTACCTAACCCTTTCCAAATTCATCTCATTGGAGTAAACAAGCCACAAAAGAAATGTCCCATTCCTAAAATATTGTTAGTTTTGAAGTCAGACTATAGGGTATTATTGATATTCAGACAGAGTTGCAGTCAGATTTCGCCTGTGTTGGTTTCCACTACTACCTCTATTATATGCTATTTTTCTCAAGCTTGTAAATAGAGGAAAATTTGAACTACTCAACCACTGAGCAGACAGAACTCCTAAGCTCAATATATTTTTATCTTCTATGTATTTATGGTCCAAGATTGGCCTGTAATTTAAAAGTAAAAGAATAAAATGAGGCAAAGCATCAAAAAACATACTGCAACTCAGTTTAGGGTTTAGTCTAGAAGACCAAGGAGATTGTCACTTAGTAGAGAGAACTTTAGCCTCTCAACAAATCAAAATTAATTTTCTCTGACTAGTTCCTTAACCGAAATGAAAAGAAAATTTGGATCATTTCTTGAACATACCCAAGCAACTATCAAATTGAGTCAATCATCCATAAGAGATATTGATAAAACAAGCATTAATGCAACTGATATTAATCATATCCACTGTAATTATGTAAACATATCTTGGAATGCCATGTGTCATTTTAGTATGTTACCACTGTTTTTAGAAAACATGAATTTCTAAACTCAAAGCCACTAAGAATGCCTGAAAAGCGTTGACATTGTCATTGCTATGTCCCAGTTGACTTCAGTATTAAAATTGCAATCAGATTCTGCAGTGATTTTGGAGCCCCAAAAAATAAAGTCAGCCACTGTTTCCAGTTTCCCCATCTATTTCCCATGAAGTGATGGGACCAGATGCCATGATCTTCGTTTTCTGAATGTTGAGCTTCAAGCCAACCTTTTCACTCTCCTCTTTCACTTTCATCAAGAGGCCTTTGAGTTCCTCTTCACTTTCTGCCATAAGGGTGGTGTCATCTGCATATCTGAGGTTATTGATATTTTTCCCGGCAATCTTGATTCCAGCTTGTGCTTCTTCCAGCCCAGCGTTCCTCATGATGTCTTAACCTACCTTAAATGTGTTAAGAATACTTTCATTAGCCTAAGTTTGGTAAAATCACCAAAACAAGAGGCTTCCCAGGTGGCACTAGTGATAAAGAATCTCTCTGCCAATGTAGGAGACTTAAAAGACACAAGTTTGACTCCTAAAATCACCTAACACAAAGCTTATTTTATAATAAAGTGTTGAATATATCCTGAGGCCTATTGAATACTGTATTGAAAATTATATAAATAATGACTATATGGGAGTGAAGTAAGTCAGAAAGGGAAAAACAAATATCATATATTAATGTATATGTATATGCGATCTAGAATGATGGTATGGATGAACCTATTTGCAGGGAAGCAATGAAGACACATACATAGAGACCAGACTTATGAACAAGGGTAGGGGTGGGGAAGGAGTGCATAATATAGGTGGAGAGAGTAGCATAGAAGCATATACACTACCATGTGTAAAATAGATAGCCAATAGAAATTTGCTGTCTGATTCAGGGAACTCAAACTGGAGCTCTTTAATAACTTAGAGGGGTGGTACTGGGTGGGAGGAGAGAGGGAATTTCAAGAGGAAGAGGACATATGTGTACCTATGGCTAATTCATGTTGATGTATGGCAGAAATCAAACCAATATTGCAATGCAATTATCCTTCAATTAAAAATAAGTAAATTTAAAAAATAAAAGGATGACTATATGGGTATAGAACGGCTGAAGTGCAGTGATTGGTTACCTTCGTGACACAGATGACTGGGAGGTGTGACTTGCCACCACTGCCCAGGATCATGTGAAAGTATCATTGTACATTGTTAGCCTGGGAAAAGACCAAAATTCAAGCTTTGAAGTACAGTTTCTACTGAATATTTTATCAGTTTCACATTATTGTGAAGTAAAAAAATTGTAAACTGAACCACCATAGGTTGGGGATCATCTGAATAGGCTAAAAACTACTCTTGCCCCATCTCACAAATAAAGCTGTGAGTGATTTCATCCTAGCCTACTGGTGAAGCACAATTAGATGAACTAGATTAACTTTTCTGCCTTTTATTACATTAACAACTGATGAATTGAGGTTCTTCATTTGGACACAGGGGCATGAGAGGAAAGGAAGGATGAATGGCCCTTCAGAATGTGTGCCCCTGAAATCTATTTTTGTAGATGAGCCCTTTGAGATGCCTTCTGAATAAGGGCTCAAATGATTAAACCAAATGATTTCCTTGTCTATGGAAAGGAAAGAGTTTGACTATGTATTTGAGTGAGACAAAACAGAAACCCCTGTGTATTAAAAGAATACTTTAATATTAGGATGGACTTCTCTGGTGGCTCAGATGGTAAGGAGTCTGCCTGCAATGTGGGATATCTGGGTTCGACCCCTGGGTTGGGAAGATCCCCTGGAAAAGGAAATGGCAACCCACTCCAGTATTCTTCCCTGGAAAATCCCATGGATGGAGGAGCCTGGCAGTTTACAATCCACGGGGTCGCAGAGTTGTACATGACTGAATGATTTCACTTTAATATTAGTATAAAAAATGTTTGTGTCTGTCACATTTTACAAAAATGTAACTACAGGAGTATCCATCTCAGTTTCAGGTTTTTCAATTTTAAGCTTCAGTCAAAAAACATCACTCAGTCGTATCTTTCTCTCTTCCTATTGCAGAGATATGTCTCATTTGATGTCACAAAATGAAGGTTATTAAGGCAGCTGCTCAAAATAAAAGGTCTCTAAAAAGCAATAGATTCAGTTCTATCAAACCTTCCTTGTGGAACCATATTCAAACACATGAGCCAAACTCATAGCATGCATCTTATTTCTCTCATATAAATGAAAAGCAAAACACTGGGGGGATATGGGAGAGACAATACCATAAAATCAACATTAGGCTTACAAAGTCAGCTTAATTATTTCAACACAAATTATTGAGTTTTATGTAATGGATTCACCCCAAATTATGTACTCCTATAAAACAATCATCTTTGATAACAGAGATTTTTATTTAACTTATGGCTCACTTTCAATTAAGAATCTATGGGTAGTTAATGACACATGCTTTAGACAATAAATGAACTCTACAATATGAATACAAAGCATCAAAAGTGCGACCTGCCTGCTCTTCTAATCAGAGACAGCTCTATTTTGAAGATATCTAGGAAGTCTTCAAGGACTCCATAGATGAAGTTTCAAGTAATATAGTTGATTTTACTCCCACCTCACCGAATTAAGAATAAAGTTTAGTTCTCCTAGTGTCCGATAAAATAAGTATATTGTTCATTCTATTAGAATTTTAAATAACAAGATAAACAAATTATCACACACATACAAACAAGAATATTATGAACTCACAATATGGCTTTGGCTAAAAGTCTTGCTAACTCTAGGCCTATCTTTATTTCAAAAGAATAATATTTGAGAAAAATGATTAGCCTCACATGACCACATACACAAATGACATATATCTGGCCATATTCATTGGCGCTATGCATTTCAGTTAAGAGTTTTGTCCTTTTATTTTATTCACCAAATTCTTTAGAACTGAATCAATTCACTTATATCATATGTAAAAATGGTGATCAATGGCTTAGAAAAACTGAAAAGCTGAAAACACTTGTATTCCTCAACCCAACGACTCAATTCTTGAAAATTTATCCCATGGAGAAATAACATAAAATTACATAAAAAATGAATAACATAAAAATAGCAGAATAAGCACATGCTCAATGCATGGAAGCACATGCTCAATGCAGGAAGAAAATATTTCTGTATGTTTAATTAAATTATTCTATATTCACTATATGACATTGTATAGTCATTAGAAAGCTGTATATTTTATATATAATAAGCAAGAGATATGGCATCACTGACTCGATGGACATGAGTTTGAGTGAACTCCAGGAGTTGGTGATGGACAGGGAGGCCTGGCGTGCTGATTCATGGGGTCACAAAGAGTCGGACACGACTGAGCGACTGAACTGAACTAAACTGAATATTTGAAAGTGCTGTTTATATTTTCTTACCTTTAGTGCTACCTGGTCTTCTCCCTCATCTTTCTTGTGAACTTCTCACACCTTGGTTACCAATAATTTCCTAATTGTTAAATTCTGGGCCACCATCAACTTGTTTGACTGACAAGGGGCAAAAGGAACTCAGTCTTCTCCACCACCACCTTCTGTTCCTCCACATAGACTTTGCTCCTCTTCCTATATGTTCTAGTGGAAAATTTGGGATTCATTCCCTTTTCCCCTGGAATTATCTCTTAAGCATCTATTAGAATCCTGCGTTCCTCCCTATCTTGTGTCCCAAGGTGCCTCAGTTCAGGTTCTCATGACCTCTTTCCTAAACTACTGTAATTGGCTCCCTACTCATCTCTCAGGGCCCAGTGCCTCCCCAGTCTACTTCATTCTCTACCTCCCTGCCAACCTCCCTGCCAGGTGCTTTTTCCAAAAATATATTTTTCACCATGTCACTTTCCCTTTAAAACCAATGGTGCCTTCAAATTAAGATAAGCTTGAATAATTTGCAGGACATGCAAAGACTTGTATCTCTCCTTTTCTCAGTGGTCTTATTTCACAGGGCTGTGTGCTGCCACTTACACTGAACCACTTGCCTCTCGCCTCGGTTCTGCACCCATTGGAATCCACGTCTGCAGTGTCTTTTCCTACCTCATTTCCTCCACTGACTCACTCGTATCTCCTTTTATTATTTCAGGACACTCTCCACATACCTTTTTGCTAATTAATTTTTACTGGAGTATAGTTACAATGCTGCATTAGTTTCTACTGTACAAGAAAAAAAAAAGAGTCAGTCATACATATACACATATCCCTCCCTTTTGGACCTCTCTCCCATTCAGGTCAACACAGTGCATTAAGCAGTTTTCTCTGTGCTTATTAGTTACCTATTTTACACATAGTAACAGTAGCGGGTATGTAGCAATCCCAGTCTTCTAATTCCTACCACACACCCTTACCCGCTTGGTATCCATACATTTGTTACCTACTTCTGTGTTTCTACTTCTGCTTTGCAAATAAGATCATATATACTCCCAATTTAACTGTTAACATGTGCATCACTTCCACTATACCTTGACTTCCTCTGGTTAGGCATTGCATCATATTCATTTTTTATTCCCATCTATGTTATAGCCCCCGGTATTTAGCATAGGCCTAAGAAATATTTATTGAATGGGTGAATGAGTGAAATGTGTAAATGAAGGGCCTACAACTATGTAAAATATGCATGCATGTAGCAAAGATTAGAAATAAATGTGGAAAAATAAAATATTGAATTTCTAATAACTGATTTGAAAGTATTTTTCTATTTTTAGTTATTTTATGAAAATACAATAATAAAGATCTTTAAATCCATAGTAAATGTCTACTATAGAAATTTCCATTGACTCAAAGGAAATTAGCAATATGCTCATTGCTTATAGTACTGGTAACTTTGTATGTACTAGAGCAATATAAGTAAAATTTTTTGACAAAATTTTCAGGCCATAGCATTCCTATATTAAAAAAAATGATTGGTCCAAAGTCACAATATTCAAAGTCATTCAAGATATTAGAATCTTGGGAACTTATTTAAAATGGACAGGCAATTTCCAAAAGGTTAGCTTAAGGTTTCCATCCTAAGTAGTAACCTTTGCAAGTTCATATATGCAGTTCTGTCCATATGCAGAATATGAAATTGCAAATGGGAATGAAATGCTCATCAATCAAACATCAAATACTAACAGAATTCCAGAAAGACTTTGCATTTCCAATTATGCTATACCACTTTACATATCCCAAGCTCCCTAACAGATAAAACAACTTTTTGTGTGAAAGAATAAAATGTCATATTTGCTTAGAACATTTATATGTATATGTGCATGCTTAAGTCACTTCAGTCATGTCTGAATCTTTGTGACCTCACAGACTATAGGCCACCAAGCTCCTCTGTCCATGGGGATTCTCCAGGCAAGAATACCGGAGTGGGTTGCCATGCCCCATTCTAGGGGATCTTCTTGACACAGGGTTGGAACCTGTGGTGCCTGCATTGCAGGTGAATTCTTTACTGCTGAGCCACGAGGGAAGCCCCGTTGAGATACACACACACACACACACACACACATACATGAAGTAGAGAAGAACAGCAAGAATGTGCAGAGATAATCTCTTTTTAATCTACCATTAGTCATGTATCTCAAGAGATACTGCTTTCTGTAAGAATCATTTGCCCTTTATTATTAGCTGAAGTTACAGTGAAAAAAAAAATCTATGACTACTGATACATAAAACCATATAGAAGCACAATCCTAAGTAGTTCCCTTGTGTTTTACTGCTTACTAGAAAAACCATGTGATATTAATAAGTTCCCTCTATGCTGGTTGAAATTCTCCCATAGTAACCTAATGAGTTTAGAACTATAAAAGACTATAATAGAGATCACCGAGTGCTTCTAACTCTTGCACATCCTGCTACATAGAAAATGATAACATTTAAGCTAAATACTTTGGGAGGGGATTACTATATGGTGGACCCCTACAGAGCACTACTCAAATCTTAGGCATTGAAGCTTCAGGAGTTCAACAAAGGAGCCATACAAATCTGGTTATATAATTTCAACCATTGTAAAATTTTGAGTGATTGTAAGAAAACAAAGTAAAACCAAAACAGATGCTCAAATATTTAAATAAATTCTGCCCCAGAAATTGTATAAAGTTAATAGTAAGCTCCAGCTCCAGAGCATTTTAAATATAACCTTTCATTTCAAAATCTGAGGATCTGAGTAGGTTGCAGCCTTGGTCTGGCCTGTGGTTATTGGGATTGGAGAATGTTTGTGGCTATCCCTTCAGATCACCTAAAATCCATCTGAGCTTCACCTCTGCCACTTTGCAGCTCTCTTTCTTTCTGGCCTCTGATCAAGGGCACAACTCGGAACCTGAATTCTTCTTCCTCAGCCCCCTCTCCAGGTCCCTCTGAACCCTGCAGGACTCTGTCATTTGCAGCAGCCATGCTGGCCTCAGGGTAGTTAGTTGTTAGGGCTCTGTGCCCTCTCTAGACTCTCTGACTTCCCCTTGGTTTGTTTATGACAGCCTGAGCATCCTTCTCTTTTTAAGTCCAGCCTCTAGTTGTCAGGGACAATGGCTTCTTCATCTGTCCATACTCATCTTTACCTCCAACAGCAGTATTCACTACGATCTTCTTTGTTCTCTGTTTTTTTTCTGTTCATGCCCTTCTAAGAGTGCCTCATCATCTGAGTTATAGGATAAACTAGATACAGGTGTCTGAGCCCCACAGCCTTTCTCCCAGAGCTTTCTGGTGGCATCACCCACCTCCTCTGGGGCCTGGTGGGGGGGGGGGGTGATGGTAGCTGGATACATCATAGACTCAGATAGTTTTTCCCTTTATCTTGATTCCATTAAAATTGTCAAGGGCCAAAATTGTACTTCTCTGGTCCTCATAGCAGATTAAGTAGAATATTTTAGATTTCCCTGTCTTTCTGCCCCACATGAGACTAATGCTAACAATCTTCCATGCTGGGAGAATTACACAGAGCATGCCTCCTTCGGTCAGCTCATAAGGAAGCCTTCCCAGGAAGATCCAGGAGCCATCTTTGTACTCAGAGTGCCATGATGCCTCAGCTACCACTGCAGTAGGGATCCCCTATTCTTTCACCTTGTTAACCACTTGTGCCCTGGGTGACAAGTTCATCTCCTTGGCCTGGGGCACCATACAAGAGCATCCCTGGGCCTGGACAAAGCCCCCTTCCACTGAATGCTGGAGAATTCTACTTCTGCTAAAGACCTTCAGAGCAGGTGCCCCATCCCACTGGGCTCTCCCCACAAGCCCTCAGCTGCCATTTAAGTTTCAATTTTTTATGGTACCTCATTCACCATGAAGAAATGTGTTATTGCTCAACTAGTTTCAAAGCTCTAATCCAGTCCGGTATAAAATAGATAATTAGGTTGAAACAATGATATCTGCTCTGAAAAGATGCCTGATCATGGAAGTTGCAATCTCTTTCATTTTATTTCCTTATAATAAGTCCTTTTGAGAGCCTGCAATAAGCGAGTTCCACTCTGGATAAATTATTAAAAGTAAATATGAAAAACAAATATGTTACAAGAAAGAAACTTAGACTGAGCTTTACTTAGTATATACTCATGGTATTAGGGTTCTCCAAATAAATAGAACCAGTAGCAGATAGGTAGGTAGATAGTTAGATATATGTCTATGTATAAAAAGATTTATTATAAGAAATTAGGTCATGTGGTTACAGAAGCCAAGTCCAAAGATCTTCAGATGGTAAGCTGGAGACCCAGAAGAGTGATAGTGTAGTTGGTATAGTTCCAGTTGTTTTATTTTTTTTCTCATAGTCTATTTTATTTTATTATTTTTTTTAATTTTCTTTTTTTTTATTTTTATTGGAGGCTAATTATTTTACAATATTATATTGGTTGGTTTTGCCATACATTGACATGAATCCGCCCCCGGTGTACATGAGTTCCCCCTCCTGAACCCCCCTCCCACCTCCCTCCTCCCCTTATCCTCCCTCTGGGTCATTCCAGCATAAAAGCCCCAAGCATCCTGTAACATGCATCGACCCTGAACTGGCGATTCGTTTCACATATGATAATATACATGTTTCAATGTCATTCTCCCAAACCATCCCACCCTCACCCTCTCCCACAGAGTCCCAAAGACTGTTTTATACATCTGTGTCTCTTTTGCTGTCTCGTATACAGGGTTATCATTTGCATCTTTCTAAATTCCATATACATGCGTTACTATATTGTATTGGTGTTTTTCTTTCTGGCTTACTTCACTCTGTATAATAGGCTCCAGTTTCATCCACCTCATTAGAACTGATTCAAATGCATTCTTTCTAATGGCTGAGTCATACTCCATTGTGTATATGTACCAAAGCTTTCTTATCCATTCGTCTGCAGATGGACATCTATGTTGCTTCCATGTCCTGGCTATTATAAACAGTGCTGCAATGAACATTGGAGTACATGTGTCTCTTTCAATTCTGGTTTCCTCGGTGTGTATGCCCAGGAATGCGATTGCTGGATCATATGGCAGTTCTATTTCCAGTTTTTTGAGGAATCTCCACACTGTTCTCCATAGTGGCTGTACTAGTTTGCATTCCCACCAACAGTGTAAGAGGGTTCCCTTCTCTCCACACCCTCTCCAGCACTTATTGCATGTAGACTTTTGGATAGCAGCCATTCTGACTGGTGTGAAATGGTATCTCATTGTGGTTTTGATTTGCATCTCTCTGATTATGAGGGATGTTGAGCATTTTTTCATGTGTTTGTTAGCCATCTGTATGTCTTCTTTGGAGAAATGTCTCTTTAGTTCTTTGGCCCATTTTTTTGATTGGGTCATTTATTTTTCTGGAATTGAGCTGCAGGAGCAGCTTGTATATTTTGGAGATTAATCCTTTATCAGTTGCTTCATTTGCTATTATTTTCTCCCATTCTGCAGGCTGTCTTTTCACCTTGCTTATAGTTTCCTTTGCTGTGCAGAAGCTTTTGATTTTAATTAGGTCCCATTTGTTTATTTTTGCTTTTATTTCCAATATTCTGGGAGGTGGGTCTTGGAGGATCCTGCTGTGATTTATGTCAGAGAATGTTTTGCATACGGTCTCCACTAGGAGTTTTATAGAATCTGGTCTTACATTTAGCTCTCTAATCCATTTTGAGTTTATTTTGGTGTATGGTGTTAGGAAGTGTTCTAGTTTCATTCTTTTACAAGTGGCTGATCAGTTTTCCCAGCAGCACTTGTTAAAGAGACTGTCTTTTGTCCATTTTATATTCTTGCCCCCTTTGTCAAAGATAAGGTGTCCATAGGTGCATGGATTTATCTCTGGGCTTTCTATTTTGTTCCATTGATCTATATTTCTGTCTTTATGCCAGAACCAAGGTCTGGTGCTGTAAAGAGCAATATTGCATAGGAACCTGGAATGTTAGGTCCATGAATCAAGGCAAATTGGAAGTGGTCAAACAGGAGATGGCAAGAGTGAACATAAACATTCTAGGAATCAGTGAATTAAAATGGACTGGAATGGGTGAATTTAACTCAGATGACCATTATATCTACAACTGTGGGCAGGAATCCCTTAGAAGAAATGGACTAGCCATCATGGTCAACAAAAGAGTCCAAAATGCAGTACTTGGATGCAATCTTAAAAACAACAGAATGATTTCTGTTCATTTCCAAGGCAAACCATTCAATATTACAGTAATCCAAGTCTATGCCCCAACCAGTAACGCTGAAGAAACTGAAGTTGAATGGTTCTATGAAGACCTACAAGACCTTTCAGAAATAACACCCAAAAAAGATGTCCTTTTCATTATAGGGGACTGGAATGCAAAAGTAGGAAGTCAAGAAACACCTGGTATAACAGGCAAATTTGGCCTTGGAGCATGGAATGAAGCAGGGCAAAGGCTAATAGAGTTTTGTCAAGAGAATGCACTGGTCATAGCAAACACCCTCGTCCAACAACACAAGAGAAGACTCTACACATGGACATCACCAGATGGTCAACACCGAAATCAGATTGATTATATTCTTTGCAGCCAAAAATGGAGAAGCTGTATACAGTTAGCAAAAACAAGACCAGGAGCTGACTGTGGCTCAGATCTTGAACTCCTTATTGCCAAATTCAGACTGAAATTGAAGAAAGTAGGGAAAACCACTAGACCATTCAGATATGACCTAAATCAAATCCCTTATGATTATACAGTGGAAGTGAGAAATAGATTTAAGGGACTAGATCTGATAGATAGAGTGCCTGATGAACTCTGGACGGAGGTTCGTGACATTGTACAGGAGACAGGGACCAAGACCATCCCCATGGAAAAGAAATACAAAAAAAGCAAAATGGCTGTCTGAGGAGGCCTTACAAATAGCTGTGAAAAGAAGAGAAGTGAAAAGCAAAGGAGAAAAGGAAAGATATAAGCATCTGAATGTAGAGTTCCAAAGAATCCAAAGGAGAGATAAGAAAGCCTTCCTCAGTGATCAATGCAAAGAAATAGAGGAAAACAACAGAATAGGAAAAACAAGAGATCTCTTCAAGAAAATTAGAGATTCCAAGGGAACATTTCATGCAAAGATGGGCTCGATAAAGGACAGAAATGGTATGGACCTAACAGAAGCAGAAGATATTAAGAAGAGGTGGCAAGAATACACAGAAGAACTGTACAAAAATCTTCATGACCAAGATAGTCACGATAATGTGATCACTGACCTAGAGTCAGACATCTTGGAATGTGAAGTCAAGTGGGCCTTAGAAAGCATCACTACCAACAAAGCTAGTGGAGGTGATGGAATTCCAGTTGAGTTATTTCAAATCCTAAAAGATGATGCTGTGAAAGTGCTTCACTCAATATGCCAGCAAATTTGGAAAACTCTGCAGTGGCCACAGGACTGGAAGAGGTCAGTCTTCATTCCAATCCCAAAGAAAGGCAATGCCAAAGAATGCTCAAACTATCGCACAATTGCACTCATCTCACACGCTAGTAAAGTCATGTTCAAAATCCTCCAAGCCAGGCTTCAGCAATATGTGAACCGTGAACTTCCAGATGTTCAAGCAGGTTTTAGAAAAGGCAGAGGCACCAGAGATCAAATTGCCAACATCCGCTGGATCATGGAGAAAGCAAGAGAGTTCCAGAAAAATATCTATTTCTGCTTCATTGACTATGCCAAAGCCTTTGACTGTGTGGATCACAGTAAACTGTGGAAAATTCTGAAAGAGATGGGAATAGCAGACCACCTGACCTGCCTCCTGAGAAACTTGTATGCAGGTCAGGAAGCAACAGTCAGAACTGTACATGGAACAACAGACTGGTTCCAAATAGGAAAAGGAGTACATCAAGGCTGTATATTGTCACCTTGCTTATTTAATTTATATGCAGAGTACATCATGAGGAATGCTGGGCTGGAAGAAGCACAAGTGGAATCAAGATTGCTGGGAGAAATATCAATAACCTCAGATATGCAGATGACACCACCTTTATGGCAGAAAGTGAAGAGGAACTCTAAAGCCTCTTGATGAAAGTGAAAGAGGAGAGTGAAAATGTTGGCTTGAAGCTTAACATTCAGAAAACAAAGATCATGGCATCTGGTCCCATCACTTCATGGGAAATAGATGGAAAAACAGTGGAAACAGTGTCAGACTTTATTTTTTTGGGCTCCAAAATCACTGCAGATGCTGATTGCAGCCATGAAATTAAAAGACGCCTTCTCTTTGGAAGGAAAGTTATGACCAACCTTGATAGTATATTAAAAAGCAGAGACATTACTTTGCCAACAAAGGTCCGTCTAGTCAAGGCAATGGTTTTTCCCATGGTCATGTACGGATGTGAGAGTTGGACTGTGAAGAAAGCTAATCGCCAAAGAATCGATGCTTTTGAACTGTGGTGTTGGAGAAGACTCTTGAGAGTCCCTTGGACTGCAAGGAGATCCAACCAGTCCATTCTAAAGGAGATCAATCCTGGGTGTTCATTGGAAGGACTGATGCTAAAGCTGAAACTCCAATACTTTGGCCACCTTATGCGACGAGTTGACGCACTGGAAAAGACTCATGCTGGGAAAGGTTGGGGGTGGGAGGAGAAGGGGACGACGGAGAATGAGATGGCTGGATGGCATCACCGACTCTGTGGACATGAGTTTGAGTGAACTCCGGGAGTTGGTGATGGACAGGGAGGCCTGGCGTGCTGTGATTCATGTGGTCGTGGAGAGTCAGACACGACTGAGCGACTGAAGTGAACTGAAATGAACTGATGCCAGTACCATACTCTCTTGATGACTGTGGCTTTGTAGTAGAGCCTTAAGTCCGGCAGGTTAATTCCCCCAGTTCCATTCTTCTTCCTCTAGATTGCTTTGGCTATTAGAGGTTTTTTGTATTTCCATACAAATTGTGAGATTATTTGTTCTAGTTCTGTGAAAAATATCGTTGGTAGCTTCATAGAGATTGCATTGAATGTATAAATTACTTTGGGTAGTATACTCATTTTTACAATATTTATTCTTCCAATCCACGAACACGGTATATTTCTCCATCTATTAGTGTCTTCTTTGACTACTTTCACTAGTGTTTTACAGTTTTCTATGTACAAGTCTTTTGTTTCCTTAGGTAGGTATATTCCTAAGTATTTAATTCTTTTCGTTGCAACAGTGAATGGAATAGTTTCCTTAATTTCTCTGTTTTCTCATTATTAGTCTATAGGAATGCAAGGGATTTCTGTGTGTTGATTTTATATCCTGCAACTTTACTGTAATCATTGATTAGCTCTAGTAGTTTTCTGTTAGTGTCTTTAGGGTTTTCTGTGTAGAGGATTATGTCATCAGTGAATAGTGAAAGTTTTACTTCTTCTTTTCCAATTTGTATTCCTTTTATGTATTTTTCTGCTCTGATTGCTGTAGCCAAAACTTCCAGAACTATATTGAATAGTAGTGGTGAGAGTGGGCACCCTTGTCTTGTTCCTGACTTTAGGGGAAATGCTTTCAGTTTTTCACCATTGAGGATAATGTTTGCTGTGGGTTTGTCATATATAGCTTTTATTATGTTGACATATATCCCTTCTATTCCCACTTTCTGGAGGGTTTTTATCATAAATGAATGTTGAATTTTGTCGAAGGCTTTCTCTGCATCTATTGAGATAATCATATGATTTTTATTTTTCAGTTTGTTAATGTGGTGTATTATGTTGATTGATTTGCGAATATTGAAGAATCCTTGCATTCCTGGGATAAAGCCCACTTGGTCATGATGTATGATCTTCTTAATGTGTTGTTGGATTCTGATTGCTAGAATTTTGTTAAGGATTTTTGCATCTATGTTCATCACTGATATTGGACTGTAGTTTTCTTTTTTTGTGGGATCTTTACCAGGTTTTGGGATTAGGGTAATGGTGGCCTCATAGAATGAGTTTAAAGTTTCCTTCCTCAGCAATTTTCTGGAAGAGTTTGAGTAGAATATGTGTTAGCTCTTCTCTAAATTTTTGGTAGAATTCATCTGTGAAGCCGTCTGGACCTGGGCTTTTGTTTGCTGGAAGATTTCTTATTACAGCTTCTAGTTCCGTGCTTGTGATGGGTCTATTCAGATTTTCTATTTCTTCCTTGTTCAGTTTTGGAAAGGTGTACTTTTTTAGGAATTTGTCCATTTTTTCCAGGTTATTCATTTCATTGTCATATAATTGCTGATAGTATTCTCTAATAATCCTTTGTATTTCTGTGTTGTCGGTTGTGATCTCTCCATTTTCATTTCTAATTTTATTGATTTGGTTCTTCTCCCTTTGTTTCTTGATGAGTCTGGCTAGTGGTTTGTCAATTTTATTTACCTTCTCAAAGAACCAGCTTTTGGCTTTGTTGATTTTTTCTATGGTCTCTTTTGTTGCACTGTGGTCAGAAAAGATGCTTGGAATGATTTCAATTTTTTTGAATTTACCAAGGCTAGATTTATGGCCCAGGATGTGATCTATCCTGGAAAAGGTTCAGAGTGCGCTTGAGAAAAAGGTGAAATTCATTGTTTTGGGGTGAAATGTCCTATAGATATCTATTAGGTCTAACTGGTCTATTGTATCATTTAAAGTTTGTGTTTCCTTGTTAATTTTCTGTTTAGTTGATCTATCCATAGATGTAAGTGGGGTATTAAAATCTCCCACTATTATTGCATTGTTGTTAATTTCCCCTTTCATACGTGTTAGTAATCGTCTTACATATTGCGGTGCTCCTATGTTGGGTGCATAAATATTTATAATTGTTATATCTTCTTGGATTGATCCTTTGATCGTTATGTAGTTTCCTTCTTTGTCTCTTTTCACAGCCTTTGTTTTAATGTCTATTTTATCTGATATGAGTATTGCTACTCCTGCTTTCTTTTGGTCTCTATTTGCATGGAATATCTTTTTCCAGCCCTTCACTTTCAGTCTGTATGTGTCCCTCGTTTTGAGGTGGGTCTCTTGTAGACAACATATATGGGGTTCTTGTTTTAGTATCCATTCAGCCAGCCTTTGTCTTTTGGTTGGGGCATTCAACCCATTTACGTTTAAGGTAATTATTGATAAGTATGATCCCGTTGCCATTTTCTTTATTGTTTTGGGTTCGAGTTTATATACCCTTTCTGTGTTTCCTGTCTAGAGAAGATCCTTTAGCATTTGTTGGAGAGCTGCTTTGGTGATGCTGAATTCTCTCAGCTTTTGCTTGTCTGTAAAGTTTTTGGTTTCTCCTTCATATTTGAATGAGATCCTTGCTGGGTACAGTAATCTGAGCTGTAGGTTATTTTCTTTCATCACTCTAAGTATGTCTTGCCATTCCCTCCTGGCCTGAAGAGTTTCTATTGAAAGATCAGCTGTTATCCTTATGGGAATTCCCTTGTGTGTTATTTACTGCTTTTCCCTTGCTGCTTTTAATATTTGTTCTTTGTGTTTGATCTTTGTTAATTTGATTAATATGTGTCTTGGAGTATTTAGCCTTGGGCTTATCCTGTTTGGGACTCTCTGGGTTTCTTGGACTTGGGTGATTATTTCTTTCCCCATTTTAGGGAAGTTTTCAACTATTATCTCCTCAAGTATTCTCTCATGGTCTTTGTTTTTGTCTTCTTCTTCTGGGACTCCTATGATTCGAATGTTGGAGCATTTAACATTGTCCCAGAGGTCTCTAATATTGTCCTCATTTCTTTTAATTTGTTTTTCTTTTTTCCTCTCTGTTTCATTTATTTCTACAATTCTATCTTCTAGCTCGCTTATCCTGGCTTCTCCCTCCGTTATTCTACTGTTTGTTCCCTCCAGAGTGTTTCTGATCTCATCTATTGCATTATTCATTGTATATCGACTGTTTTTTATTTCCTCTAATTCCTTATTAAACCTTTCTTCCATCTTCTCAATCCTTTTCTCCAGGTTATTTATCTGTAACTCCATTTTGCTTTCAAGATTTTGAATCATTTTCACCGTCAAAATTTGAAATTTTTTATCAGGTAGATTCCCTATATCTTCCTCTTTTGTTTGTGTTGGTGGGCATTTATCTTGTTCCTTTACTTGCTGGGTATTTCTCTGCCTCTTCATCTTGCTTATATTGCTTTGCTTGGGGTGGCCTTTCCCTCTTCTGGCCATTTGTGGAGTTCTCTTTATTATGTAGTTTCCTCGCTATGTGTGGGGTTGGACGGGTGACTTGTCAAGGTTCCCTGGTTAGGGAATCTTGTGTCGGTGTTCTGGTGGGTGGAGCTTGATTTGTTCTCTCTGGAGTGCAATGAAGTGTCCAGTAATGAGTTTTGAGATGTCAGTGCGTTTGGAGTGACTTTGGGCAGCCTGTCTATTGAAACTCAGGGCTATTTTCCTGTGTTGCTAGAGAATTTGTGTGGTATGTCTTGCTCTGGAACTTGTTGACCCTTGGGTGGTGCTTGGTTTTAGTGTAGGTATGGAGACGTTTGATGAGCTCCTATTGATTAATGTTCCCTGGAGTCAGGAGTTCTCTGGTGTTCTAAGGATTTGGGCTTAAGCCTCTTGCCTCTGGTTTTTGGTCTTATTCTTGGAGTAGTCTCTAGACTTCTCTGTCATTTCCAAGGTGGTTCCCTCCGTTCTAGCTTTTGTTTACTGGTCTCTTCAGTGTCTAATTTCCGCCCTGATACTAGGGGGTGGGTGGACACTTTTTAAGGCTCAGTTGTTCAGTCCTGTTCTGGGAAGGGAGGAACACTGCAGACAAATATCTCTGGCGTCTGTGGGGAGTGCTCGCAGTGTCTCAGCCACACTGGGTTTGCCCCCACTCACAGCGCGTGTGTTGTCCCAGTCTACACTGCACAGGCTCTAGGTTGCTCTGCTGGGAGCTGTCCGAGGCTGGCGCTGGGTTGTATGCACTTCCCAGGTCTGAGCGTCTCAAGTTCAGTTTCTCGGGTACTCCACAAAGGTGCAGACTTGGCTGGGTCTGCGTTTTGTGCCTTCCCCGGTCCGAGCAGCTCAGGTGACCAGGTGTTTGGCGAGCATGGTTGCTGCGACTTATTGCCTCCCCAGTCCCTGCCACTCGGTTTTCTGGGTGTACAACTGGCGCACCTTCTCAGGTGGATATCGACCAATCCGAGCCCAAGAAGTCTTGATTAGCAACAAGCCTGCCTTCAGTTTGTATCGGATACCTTTCTGGGGCCGTGGTTGCCTCCTCCCGCTCTGGCTGACCTCCCTGCCTGTCTCGGCAGGGGATGGGGGGTGGGCCGACCGCAGCCAGCTCACTCTGCTCAGCCATTTGTTCTGTGAGCAGGGCTGGCAGAGTCTTAGGTTAGAGCTTTCCGCCTTTTCGTGGGGAAGCTATCCCAGTCTGCTTTGCTATCTCCAGTTAGATCTCTCAGATTGTTCTCGCGGCATTCAAGCCCAGTCCTCTCTCTAAGCAGTTCAGCCGGCTCCTTCCTGCCCAGCCCCCACTTGCTAATGGTGTATGCAGGCATCTGTGCTGCTTCTCTGATGGGAGTTACCATTTGGCGGGTAATCTGTGGGTTTTAATTATTTCTTTCTTTTTCCTCCCAATTATGTGGCCCTCTGAGGTTCCAAGGCTCGCCACAGACTAGCCAGTGAGAGTGTTTCCTGGTGTTTGGAAACCTCTCTTTTTAAAGCCTCCCTTCCCGGGACGGAGCTCCATCCCTACCTCTTTTGTCTCTCTTTTTATCTTTTATGTTTTTTCCTACCTCCTTTCGAAGACAATGGGCTGCTTTTCTGGGTGCCTGATGTCCTCTGCCAGCATTCAGAAATTGTTTTGTGGACTTTACTCCACGTTCAAATGTTCTTTTGATGAATTTGTTGGGGAGAGAGTGGTCTCACCGTCCTATTCCTCCGCCATCTTGTTCCTTCTAGTTCCAGTTGTTTTAAAGCTGAAAGTTTCAAAACCCAAGAAAAGATGCTCTCAAAGATGGCAGTTCTCATGGTGAATGCAATGCAGGTTTGTGTGCATAGCCTAAAATGACAATGAATAGCTGGGAAGGATTGGGGGTGGGAGGAGAAGGGGACAACAGAGGATGAGATGGCTGGATGGCATCACCGACTCGATGGAAGAGTTTGAGTGAACTCTGGGAGTTGGTGATGGACAGGGAGGCCTGGCATGCTGTGATTCATGGGGTCGCAAAGAGTCGGACTGAACTGAACTGAATAGTTTCCAAGGTTGCATGCATAGTGGTAAAGAATCCGCCTGCTAACACAGGAGATGCAAGGTGGATCCCTGGGTCAGGAAGATCCCCTAGAGTAGAAAATGGCAACCCACTTCAGTGTTCTTGACCGGAAAATTCCATGGACAGATGAGCCAGGCAATCTACAGTCCTTGTGGTCACAAAGTGTCAGACACAACTGAGCGCACGCACAAACATATGGAATGACTCCACCAAGCAACTCGTGGCATTCTACTGAGTCTTAGTTTGATTTGATTTCTCAAAATTGGCCACCCAGTTTCTTTGACACTACTGCTACTTCTGTTACCCACATGTCCGTAAGAACTGTGAATTGCCCCAAAGCTATGCTTCGCTGGATATTTCAGTCATTTGATAGTAGTCCAGCTTGAAAGTTCCATGAAATAGTCACTTAGGTGTAATGGTCATACTCAACCTCTGTCCAACCTATTAGATTTGTCCAACCTATTAGATTTGAAACTCAGAAGATAATTGCACACTTGTCTTTGTTATTTCATTTCTATCATCATTTCCAGTACAGATGAAACAGCTCAAAAATGACATATAATAGAGAAGTCAAATAAGCCTTCAAAACCCCTTCAGGCATCCAGCACAGAAAATACACCTCTACAGTTGTTCAATTCGACCCATAATTAAATGTCATCTAAAAGACAAGATATATGTATTTTTAGTGAATCAATGGACTTCTTGATTTATTTTACTTATGAAAGTTGGACTAATGACATATGCTTCAATGAGATGCTACCATGGATATAGCTGATAAAATATAACCCTATGTTCTGGAGAAGAGACTTGAAAATATTTAGCTCTGTCCAGGAACTTAAATAATTTACCCCAAGTCTTTTCTATCAGAAGCATCCTGGTTATTCTACACCCTTGAGACCATATGGGAATCAGGAGGTGGAAGTCAACAACTGTCAGTTATAAATCTGAAAGGCATTAGATGAAGGAACACACACGGAAAAGTACCCTGTCCAGAATTGATATAACTTGTATTAACAACAACACAAGTTACTTGTGTCTCATTGGAAAAGTGATGAGAAAACTTTAAAAAACCTACCTAAATAGGAATGTGTAGCTATACATACATACCCCATCTTTGCCTAAAAAGTTCACTTCATGAAAAATGTCATATTAGGCATAGCAGGCACACTATAAGACAATAGTTTTTGAGGCCTATGAAAATGTCTTAATTCTTTAAAATCAGGAGAAAAGTTAATTTCATGTCAAAGAAATGTTTTAACATATAATAAAGTCTTTAAATCAATATAATCCTAAAAACATAATTTTAAAAAGATTTTTCATACTAGCATTTAATATTTTAATATTATTCATTTATTTATTTAGGCTTCCCTGGTGGCTCAGTGGTAAAAAATCTGCCTGAGACTCAGGTTCAATCCTTGGCTCAGGAAGATCCCATGGAGAAGAAATGGCAACCAGCTCCAGCATTCTCACCTGAAAAATACCCATGGACAGAGGAATCTGTTGGGCTACAGTACATGGGTTTCAAGAGTCGGACATGACTTAGTGATTAAACCACCACTACCATTTATTTATTTATCTTCATTCGGTCTTAGCTGCAGCACGCAGGGTTTTCATTGCATCTTGTGGAGTCTATAGTTGCAGCACAGGGACTCTGGTTGTGGCAGGCAGGATCTCCAGGGCACAGACTCCAGAGTGTGCCAGCTCAGTAGTTGCAGCACAGGATTTAGTTGCTCCACAGCATGTGGGATCTTAGTTTCCAAACAAGGGCTTGAGCCTATGTTCCCTGCTTTTCAAGATGGATTCTTAACCACTGGACCAACCAGGAAGTCCCAAACATAAATTTTAATAGTTTTGCTTAAGGATGATGGGGCCCATGAAGACATACATGCTCAAACCCCATAACAGTGGTAATGTGGTCCTGCTCCCCAAAGCCTTATTTACCTCTGTAGCCCTGCCTCTCTGACTGTAGTGGATTGAAATAGGGATAGACACCTGATTTACATGTCTATCAGATTTATGTCTCCTGTGGGTTTGGAATTGAGATTTAAGCTTAGTATTAATAAGTATTTGTTAGTTTATGGGACGTGTACCCTTTGTAGGCTTTCTCAAAGTTGTGTTCAAAAACATGATTTGTCTGCAGGAAAGAAAAAGGAATAAGAGATGATGTGGTCTGTGAGACAGAGAGAAAGAGACGGGAAGATGCTGCCTATAGGCAGGTCTTGGTTGTCCAAACTTTCCTTGAATCTATGAGGGATCCCAGTCTCCTTCTTTAAATTCTAATTTTTGGCCAAGATGTTTGAAATGTTTTTTTTTTTTTTTTTTTTTGCTCATTTTAATCTAAGAGGACTGTATTAGTTTGCTAGGGCTGCTACAACAAAACATCACAAACTGGGTAGCTTAAACAACAGAAATGTATTGTCTCACAGTTCTGGGGTTGACAAGTCTGAGGTAACATATCATCAGCAAGGTTGATTTCTTTTGAGGGTTTGGGGAAAAGCTATGCTCCATACGCTCTCTTGGGCTTGGGAATGACTACCTTCTCTCGTATCTCTCCTTATTGTCTTCCCTCAGTGTTTGTCTGTATCCAGATTTCCTGTTCTTACACAGTCATATTGGATTAGGGCCCACCTTCATAAGCTCACTTCAACTTGATTATTGTCTGCTGCAGATAATACCTGCAAAAGATAATAATCTGTTATTAGTGATTATCTTGATTATCTCTGTTAAGTCTCTAAATCTCTCTAATAGGTCACATTCTGATGTATTCAGGATTAGGACTTCAAGATATGAATTTGTAGGGGACACAATTTAACCTATAACAAGTACTAAAACAAAGGGTAAAGCAGATTAAATTGTGGAGCGCCATGTATTTACTAACATTTTTGATATATTTCTTCTATTTTATTGAATTTGGGTTTTTTATATATTTATTTCATGTATTTATTTGGCTGTATGGGGTCCTAGTGTGCTGTAAGTGGTTATGTGAGGTCTTCATTTTGTTATGCGGGATCTTTCTTGTTGCTGCGTACAGACTCTAGTTGTGATGCACAGGCTTAATTCTCCACAGCATAAAGGATCTTAGTTCCTCAACCAAAGATTGAACCTGCATTCCCTGCATTGCAAGGTGAATTCTCAACCACTGGACCACCAGGGAAGTCCTTGAATCTGAATTTTAAAAGACACTTTTAAAATAGAGGAAATATCTCTGTGGAAGCAGTTGAGGGGAAGGAATAGCAGCACAGGACAGTGGTGATGGCTAGAAAGTACAAAGGTGAAGACAAATCATCCAAAATGGTGTGGAGCAGTTGTTTAGGGATGAATCTCATTTTCATGGTAAGAGCTGCCTGTGTAAAGTTTATTCTAGTATAAACCGTGTTTGGATAAATAATTCTCATATATAGACAGAACCTTCAGAGAAGGTAACAAATGTTCCTGAATACAATGGTGAGAATTTCTATATTATATAACACAATATATCATGTAATATGGGCTTCCCTGGTGGCTCAGATATAAGAATCTGCCTGCAGTGTAGGAGGCTGGGGTTTGATCCCTGGGTCGGGAAGATGCCCTGGATAAGGAAATGGCAACCCACCCAACCAAGTTTTCTTGCCTGGAGAATTCCATGGATAGATGAGCCTGTTGGGCTACAGTCCATGGGGTAGCAAACAGTTAGACTCAAGTGACCAACTAACACACACATACACACACACACCATGTAATGTATAACATGAAGCTGGGAATCTAAAGATAGCATAAAATGAATAAAGTGTTATACAGAAAAGGGACACTCATTATATTTCATTAAGTATTGAAATAAGTTTAGGGGGGTCTCAATTTTTTCACTTTTTTTTTAGGGAACATTAACTGAACTGTGGAACATTCTGAAAGAGATGGGAATACCAGACCACCTGACCTGTCTCTTGAGAAACCTGTATGCAGGTCAGGAAGCAACAGTCAGAACTGTACATGGAACAACAGACTGGTTCCAAATAGGAAAAGGAGTACGTCAAGGCTGTATATTGTCACCTTGCTTATTTAACTTATATGCAGAGTACATCATGAGGAACGCTGGGCTGGAAGAAGCACAAGCTGGAATCAAGATTGCTGGGAGAAATATCAATAACCTCAGATATGCAGATGACACTACCCTTATGGCAGAAAGTGAAGAGGAACTCAAAAGCCTCTTGATGAAAGTGAAAGAGGAGAGTGAACAGGTTGGCTTGAAGCTCAACATTCAGAAAACAAAGATCATGGCATGTGGTCCCATCACTTCATGGGAAATAGATGGAAAAACAGTGGAAACAGTGTCAGATTTTATTTTTTTGGGCTCCAAAATCACTACGGATGCTGATTGCAGCCATGAAATTAAAAGACGCTTACTCCTTGGAAGGAAAGTTATGACCAACCTTGATAGTATGTTAAAAAGCAGAGACATTACTTTGCCAACCAAGGTCCGTCTAGTCAAGGCTATGGTTTTTCCAGTGGTCATGTATGGATGTGAGAGTTGGACTGTGAAGAAAGCTGATCGCCGAAGAATTGATGCTTTTGAACTGTGATGTTGGAGAAGACTCTTGAGAGTCCCTTGGACTGCAAGGAGATCCAACCAGTCCATTCTAAAGGAGATCAATCCTGGGTGTTCATTGGAAGGACTGATGCTAAAGCTGAAACTGCAATACTTTGGCCACCTCATGCGACGAGTTGACTCACTGGAAAAGACTCTGATGCTGGGAAAGATTGGGGGCGGGAGGAGAAGGGGGCGACTGAGAATGAGATGGCTGGATGGCATCACCGACTCTGTGGACATGAGTTTGAGTGAACTCCGGGAGCTGGTGATGGACAGGGAGGCCTGGCGTGCTGTGATTCATGGGGTTGCGGAGAGTCCGACACGACTGAGCGACTGAACTGAACTGTAATATGTTAAAATATTTATAATGTATCAGTTGCTTCAAAACTGTTTAGTAGAATTTCCCTGGTGGTTCAGTGGTAAAGAGTCCACCTGCCAGTACAGGAGACACTGGTTTGATCCCTGATCCGGGAGGATCACATATGCTTCAGAGCAGCTAAGCCTGTGTGCTGCAGCTACTGAGCCTGTGCCCTAGAGTCTGGGAGCTGCAACTACTGAGCCCAAGTGCCTCAACAGCTGAAGCCCCTGCATCCTACAGCCCGTGCTCCACAGCAAGATAAACTACACAATGAGTAGCCCACACACAACTAGAGTAGATGTTGCTCATCACAACTAGAGAAAAAGCCCTCACAGCAATGAAGACCCAGCACAACCAACAATAAATAAAGAAATAAAATTATTTTTAAAACCGTTTAATAAGTTAGATGAAAGGGAAATAAATGACACTTTATATGTTTCCTCCTCCTTTTCCTAAACTGAGGTTGGGAGGACACGGGGACAACAGAGAATGAGATGGCTGGGTGACATCACCGACTCTGTGGACATGAGTTTGAGTGTACTCCGGGAGTTCGTGATGGACAGGGAGGCCTGGCATGCTATGATTCATGGGGTTGCGGAGAGTTGGACACGACTGAGCGACTGAACTGAACTGAACTGAACTACCATAAACTAAATATTGTCCATAATTTTCTAAAGGTTTTAAATTTCCAAAACACAATATGGTATCCTGTAATAGCAAAGGAAATGGAATCTAGAATTAAACCATGTGACTTCAAAACCTTTCTCTGCCTTTAAAGTGCAGTTATATGCAACCTATTTCATCTCTTTGTGTCTCAGTGTCCACAACTACAAAGTAAAAATAAAAACAGTGCCTTATTCTTCGGGACATTAGCAGCAACAAAGATCCAGCACAGCCAAAAATAAATATATAAATTAAATTACTAAAAAAGAAAGATCATTTTGGAATTCTATGTTTGTATAATTGAGGAAGTCTAATACATAAAATTAAAAACATTTCCAATAATGGTGCTAATTACTGTACAGTATCCATAACCTTTAGAGCACTGAGATTAATTTAAACAAAAATAACAGATGGTGTTTCAGGAAATCAAGACTTTATATTGCTGTTTTTCCCTTTTCATATGCAACTGTAGGGAAAGCAGATTTGGAAGTTTATTGAGACCTAATTCTATTTTGTTTTCTATTCTGCATTCTATATATTTCATTCTAACAATGAAATTAAATTAACTTTAACTTAAGAAAGAATATTATAATGATTAAATATCATGTGGAAAACATATTTTATTTATCTTGGCAAAAGTTTCACTCATTTGATAAGATAAAAGAATAAGCTTTTCAAATATATACTGTATTTCAGATCATGATTTATTATTTCATGCTCTCTATTTGCTCTTGGAAGTGGATTACTTTGAGAAAATTCAGATTAGAACAAATGGAAACATTGGCTAGAGCTTGAAACAAGTGACATCTTGCTACATCAATGTGTACTTGTTTTTCAGTCGCTAAAGTCATATTCAACTCTTAGAGACCCCATGGACTGCAGCACACCAGGCTCCTCAGTCCTCCACTGTTTCCTGGAGTTTGTTCAGATTCATGTCAATTGAGTCAGTGATGCTATCTAACCATCTCATCCCCAGCTGGCCCCTTCTCTTTTTGCCATCAGTTTTCCCCCAGCAATAGGATCTTTTCCAATGAGCCAGCTCTTTGCATCAGGTGGCCAAAGGATTGGAGCTTCAGTTTCAGCACCAGTTCTTCCAGTGAATTTTCAGGGTTGATTTCCTCTAGGATTGACTGGTTTGGTCTCCTTGCATACAAGGAACCCTCAAGAGTCTTCTCTACCACCACAATTCGAAAGCATCAGTTCTTCAGCACTCAACCTTCTTAATGGTCCGATACTCACATCCATACATGACTACTGGAAAAACCATAGATTTGACTATATGGACCTTTATAGGCAAACTGATGTCTCTGATTTTTAATACATTGTATAGGTTTGTCACAGCTTTTATTCCAAGGATTGTCTTTTAATTTCATGGCTGTAGTCACTGTCCAAAGTGATTTTGGAGCCCAAGAAAAAAAAATCTGTCACTGTTTCCACTTTACCCCATTTATTTACCATAAAGTGATGGGACTAGATGCCATGATCTTAGTTTTTGTGTGTTGTGTTTTTTTTTTTTTAAATTTGAGTGTCAAGCCAACTTTTCAAAGCCTGGGTAAATTTACCAAAATAATTGAAAAATGTGTAAGCAGAAATATGCAGAGAAGCTCTCTCAAGGGTATGGCATCATGATTTATAACAATCTTGTTAAAATATATTCCTCCTGAGTGTGACAACTTTACCTACTAAGTTTTGAAAAACCTGTTGAATCAACTGTGGTTTTTAGTCCCTTCTCTCAGATTATAGAGTGGACAACTTTCAACAGAAACCATATAAGAGGCTATTGTTACCTAAAACAATATGAAGCAGTCCCATTGCTGATCGAAATCTCAACTCCATGACAATCACCATTATGCAGTTTTGCATGTCTGTCTTTACATCTTTTCTTCGGCTTCCATTTTTATTTCTCTACTTCTATGAATATTCACTTATTCCTACCAAAAGAACTGGAAATCAATTTATTAGTGACTGAATTAAACAGGCCAACCCCTAAAGCTTGGAAAAAAGACTGAAGTTAATTTTTACTGTATAGTTTATGGAACCCAATATATAACAGACCAGTGTAGCATTGTTTGTATTAGCTGCTACTGCTAAGCTAACCACGGAGAAGGCAATGGCAAGCCACTCCATTACTCTTGCCTGGAAAATCCCATGGATGGAGGAGCCTGGTGGGCTGCAGTCCGTGGGGTCGCTAAGAGTCGGACACGACTGAGCGACTTCACTTTCACTTTTCCCTTTCACACATTGGAGAAGGAAATAGCAACCCACTCCAGTGTTCTTGCCTGGAGAATCCCAGGGATGGGATAGCCTGGTGGGCTGCCATCTATGGGGTCGCACAGAGTCGGACACGACTGAAGTGACTTAGCAGCAGCAGCAGTAGCAGCAGCTAAGCTAACCATCCAGAGACATTACCCATCCTCCCAATAAAGTAGCTGGATTCATTTGAATTATCCGTACTCTCAGGTACAAACTGTGAACTATGTGAATTATTTGCCCTGATTTTGCTATTATATAGCCAGTATTAGAGGAGATGCTCTAATTTGATTCACTTTAACATGGTCAATTAAAAAAAAATTGATCAGTGTTAGTTGGTTTTTAAAGTTCAAACCCCAAAACTGATGATATCTCTCTGAATTGACTTACATTTAGTGTGGCTTCACCTGAGTAGATTTCCCCCCTTGCCTTGCTATTCTGAGTATCTGCTAGAACCAATTCATACATCATACATAATCTGACCGTCAGGAGTGCATTATGAGTTAGTTGATATCTTTCTCAGTCATTTGGACAGATTCTAAAGCAGCCTTGAATTAAATAGTCTTTATTCTGTTAATGTCATGTTACATAGAAGTTCCAGTCTATGGTATGAGACGTGACACAAATACACCAAGATTTCACTTAAGCTATGACCACCCTTCTTGATATTATTCTTAGAATTTCACAAATAAGCAGAGGAATTGGTTCATTCCTCACATCAGAATATATGGGGCCAGAAGCTGGCTTGTGCTATTAGACTGAAGATGGAATTTTCACTAAATCATGAACTCTATTTGGCAGTGAAAATGACATTTTTTTCAAAATGAATCCCATCATGAAATCCATTGGTCCACTCACTTCCACATCAGTTTAAATCCTTGCTGAGTCTAGAGATTTATATTTTCAGTTTGGCCTTCCTTTTCATTACTGAAGAGCTTTAATTTCTTTCCATTACTTAGGATTCTCTCATTTTCTCTCCTTATTTTCAGTGCTCTGCATATATTAACATACCTGTATTTGTCTTTGATAATGGAAAAAAAGACTCATCACTTTCAATGCTCACTCTACATATCTTCATTATCTTTGGAATATCTTCACCAAAATATATTAAAATGTCACTAGAGAAAAACTAATGCATATAAAATATATGAATATTACTGGACTAGATCTGTATCGCTATCTCATTAGTCAGCATGCGGGCTTCTGGCTGAATGCCTACATTTCAAGTTCAACAAAAAGCAAACAACAAATAGATTTGAGAGCATCAGGCACAGATAGAGTACTTTTACTGTATAATGTTCTACCAGTTATTTATCAGTTTATGTCATTTGTTTTTTGCATCAGAGTCAAGCAAACTCTTTTGTTCCTTTGCTCCACAAATATATATTGTGTACATTCTATGTGCCAGGAGTTGCTATCAGCATTGGGAAGAAAGAATAAGCAAAACAAGCAAGGCCCTTGGTTTTGCATAAAGTTTACATTTTAGTAGAAGATGAGAGGCAGTAAATGAATAAATACACACATTGTCAAATTGGTCTTAAGGGCTAAGGGGGGAAAATACAAGACAGGAGGAAAGCTGGAATAACCTCTGGAAACAGTAAGAATGCTATTTTATCTAGGGGTATTTGTGTAGAGATTAAAGGAAAATAAAGAAGCAGATCACATGGGTGTCTGGAAGTAGAGTGGCCCTGGCAGATAATGTAATGTGCAGTAAAATCCTGCATAATATGGACTGCTCCCTACTGGTTTGGAGTACTCCCACGTAATGAAGAGGTCAGAAGTATTAATTCTTTAAAAATTGTATACTATTTTATTTTCTTAGAAATTTTGCAAAATTCTTGGGAAGATACTGTTCTCATAATCTTTACTCATAGTTTCAAGATTCTTACAAGCTTGAGTTACAAAACTGATGCCTCTAAGCTTCATCTCTTTAAGGCTGCTTTACATCTTTGAATCAATGACAGGTGACATTTTATTGTAGTTTTGTTGTTGTTGCTGAGACACTAAGTCCTGTCTGACTCTTTGAGACCCCATGGACTGCAGCGTGCCAGGCTTCTCTATCTTTCACTGTCTCCTTGAGTTTGTTCAAATTCACAACTATTGAGTTGGTTTTGCTATCTAACCATCTCATCCTTTGCCGCCCCCTTCTCCTTTGGCCTTCGATCTTTCCCAACATCAAGGTCTTTTCCAATGAGTTGGCTCTTTGCATCAGGTGGCCAAAGTATTGGAGCTTCTGCTTTAGCATCAGTCCATCCAATGAATATTCAGGGTTGATTGCTTTTAGTATTGACTAGTTAGCTGTTTGGTTACTTGCTAAGATAATTTTTGGCACGTTTCCAGACAGCAGGCAAATGGAGAGCACAAGGAGTATACCCAGATGTACTCCTTCTTATTTAAGAACTTAGATTTCAAGTGACACATAGTTTTCATCTAGTAGTAGTGTTAGTTTCTCAATCGTGTCCAACTCTTTGCATACCGTGGACTGTAGCCCACCAGGCTCCTCTGCCCATGGGATTCTCCAGGCAAGAATACTGGAGTGGGTTGCCATTCCTTTCTCCAGGGGATCTGCCCAACACAGGGATTGAACCTGGGTCTCCTGCATTGCAGGAAGATTCTTTAATGTCTGAGCTACATAGACTGCTGCATTTTGTAGTAGTATGAATGTTCTCTGTAACAAGATTCTATGATCTTCGAAATTGAATGCAAATCCCTATCCTCACAGGAAGTCTCCAAAGGCAATCTGAAAAATGCATCTAGATGTTTGAATATAAACTGTGAAATTAAGAGGAAAAGAGTCCTTACCAAACTGAGAATACCAAATGAATGGAGCACAAGCTATTTTATTCTTGCAGAGGAAAAAAATGTCTTCTTTTTGTTACTTGTCTTTAGTGTCTGTACCTATCAAATGTTTTAATTAATATTTGGCATTTAGACAATAAACATTATACCCCTTTCTTCTTTGATCATAAGATCAGTAGGAAGACAAGCAAACATATATAGTGGTTCACAAATACCTGAATTCAAACTGATAGTGAGTGCAAATGAGAGATAATGCTTTTCATCACTGGATTTAAGCTGCTTTTTAACCTGATAAAGTCTCAAATTCAACACTGAATTTTCTCTAAAATAAATAAGTTAACTGGAGGAAGAGCAGATGAATTTACATCCTGTAGAAATGATTTAGGAGGTTGATTCTCTAAGGTTTATTCTAAGACTAAGAAATGTTGACCAAGAACAACAAGAACACTCCCATCCAAAATAATGTGAAGAATTTAAAACTTCATTTTTGTATTTTGTCTTTATTCTCAGTACTTCTATAAAGAACTTAGTAATCCTCTCTGTTATTTATCTTCTCAATATTTACATGTATATCAGTGAAGGGAAAATAATTACTTTTAATGACTGAAGCAAAAAGGGTTTAGATAAAATTTTAAGAACCTAAGTGGATTATTGATTATTTTTATTATCAGCATAAATGTTGATTAAACAGTGATGGTAGTGAAAGCAGCATATAGAAAATATATGTTACACAAATCACTTAGCCTGTGTGTCTTCATGAAGAGTAAAGAGAAAATCAAGGTGATTGTTTGAAATATATAGGAACAAAGTCTAACAAAACAATGTCAACCTCAACTACATTTGTGGATTATTGAAGCAATTAATCCCATCAAAAATCCACAAATGTAGTTGAGGTTGACATTGTTTTGTTAGACTTTGTTCCTATATATTTCAAATAATCACCTTGATTTTCTCTTTACTCTTCATGAAGACACACAGGCTAAGTGATTTGTGTAACATATATTTTCTATATGCTGCTTTCACTACCATCACTGTTTAATCAACATTTATGCTTAGTTGACTTTTCTTAATTAAAAAAGGAAGATTAACTTAGCCATTAATTTACTATCTAAAAGTATAAGCTTCTACCCTGCCAAATAAATAACTAGCACTTGCAAATGAGTGCACAATTCTACTTGACTGATTTTTAGTGACAACATGGCATAGTGACCTTAAGAGACAACATGGTACAAAAGCAGTGTAAATATATATCAGATAATGTTAGGTGACAGGCTTCCTTGGTGGCTCAGCTGGTAAAGAACTCACCTGTGGGAGACCTGGGTTTGATCCCTGGGTTTGGAAGATCCCCTGGAGAAGGCAAAGGCTACCTACTCCAATACTGTGGCCTGGAAATTTCCATGTGCTGTATAGTCCATGAGTTCGCAAAGAGTTGGACAAATCTGAACGACTATCAGTTTCACTTTTAATGTTAGGTGAAAAAGTAAAATGCACTATTAAATCTCTGCTACATTTAAAGCTGTTAAAAGTAAGACAAGTAATGAATGGAAACAGGGAAAAAGTATAATGGTTTAGTTCATGACATCACAAAGAGTTGGGTTCAACTAGTTTAGAGTCAACTGAACTGTAATAAATCCCTGCTGTTGTTGTTCAGTTGCTACCTCACCTCACCTGTGCTCATGGTCAGTCAGGTCTGACTCTTTGAGACCCCATGGACTGCAGCCCACCAGGCTCCTCTGCCCGTGAAAGTTTTGGGGCAAGAATACTGGAGTGGGTTGCCATTTTCTACTGCCATTCCTTGCAGCCAGGCTCTAGTGGTAAAGAACCTACCTGGCAGTGCCAGAGATATAAGAGACTTGGATTCAATCCCTGGGTTGGGAAGATCCCCCGGAGAAGAGCATGACAACCCACTCCAGTATTCTTGCCTGGAGAATCCCATGAACAGAGGAACCTGGTGGACATGACTGAAGCAACTGAGCACATTCGTTTGCTAAGTTGTGTCTAACTCTTTGCAACCCCATGGACTGCAGCACACCAGGGCTTCCATGTACTTCACTATATTCCAGAATTTGTTTAAACTCATGTCATTGAGTTTAAACATTGATCCATATGCCATCCAACCATCTCATCCTCTGTCACCTTCTTCTCCTCGTGCCCTCATTTTTTCTCAGCATCTGGGTCTTTTCCAATGAGTCAGCTCTTAGCATCAGGTGGCCAAAATATTGCAGCTTCATCCCTACTGTGTACCAAACACTATGCCAAGTTCTTTCATTCTCCTTTATCTCATTGTCTTTCATCAGTTTTGTAGGAATAGTTTATCACCATCCTCATTTTATGTAAGAAAAAAATAAATTTTGAATAAACACTAGATTATACAACTTTGTGAGAAACCAGAGTAAGCCAGGGTTTCTGATGTTTTTCATGTGTTTCATATAGCACGTAATGGTTTAAAAATTGTTGTTGTTCAGTTACTAAGCCATGTCTGACTCTTTGTGACCCCATGGACTGCAGCACACCAGGCTTCCCTGTCTTTCACTGTCTCCCAGAGTTTGCTTAAATTCAGGTCCATTGGTTTAGCAATACATAAACATAAATTGAAAAAGTCAGTTCAACTATCCAGGGGTTTAAAAAATATGTACTATATATAATATAATTACAAGGTATATGTAATACAGTAGGCCTCACTGTCCCTGTTATTTGTTGTTTAGTCATTAAGTCATGTCCAACACTTTTGTGATGCATCCATCCCCCAAGGACTGTAGCCTGCCAGGCTCCTCTGTTCATGAGATTTCCCAGGCAAGAATACTGGAGTGGGTTGCCATTTCCTTCTCCAGGGGATCTGCCCAACCCAGGGATCAAACCCATGTCTCTTGCATCTCCTGCATTGGTAGATTCTTTACCACTTGCCACCAGGGAAGCCCACTGGCAGGTATGAGACTTTCAGGAATTATGTTTTGCATTATGGAGTAGGACAGACATGGAAGTTCATGTGTATAAAACTGAAATGGACTGTGGAAAGAGATCCAGAATATACCTCTGTGAAGAACCTTTATTCTCAACTTCTCTTATCTGCCTAAAGGCAGATCCTCCCAAAAGAATTAAACTGTCATAAATACCTCCTCCAGAAGATTTTTATGGCAGTGAAGAAGGTGGAAAAAGACTAGTTGCATAAGCATAAACAAACATTATCACAGACTTCCTTATCTCCTGTGTTTTTGTTTTTTTTTTTTTTTTTCTCTAAGGACACATCTTTATTAAAAAAAAAACCCACCCATTTTTCCTAGAACACTTTTCTCATCTCTCCCTTTCTTTAAGTTAGATATATAAGCCCCTAATCTTAGCTGTTTAATGAGCCACTTCATTTGTGTGCTCTCATGCACATCCATACAAATAAGCTTTTTTTTCTCTTGCTAATTTTTTTTTTTTTTTGGTCAGTTAAATTTGCAGTGCCCTAGTCCTTTAATGTACAGTTCTTCTGTGTATTCTTGCCACCTCTTCTTAATATCTTCTGCTTCTGTTAGGTCCATACCATTCCTGTCCTTTATTGAGCCCATCTTTGCATGAAATGTTCTCTGGGAATCTCTAATTTTCTTGAAGAGGTCTCTTGTTTTTCCTATTCTGTTGTTTTCCTCTATTTCTTTGCATTGATCACTGAGGAAGGCTTTCTTATCTCTCCTTGCTATTCTTTGGAACTCTGCATTCAGATGCTTATATCTTTCCTTTTCTCCTTTGCTTTTCACTTCTCTTCTTTTCACAGCTATTTGTAAGGCCTCCTCAGACAGCCATTTTGCTTTTTTGCATTTCTTTTCCATGGGGATGGTCTTGGTCCCTGTCTCCTGTACAATGTCACGAACCTCCGTCCAGAGTTCATCAGGCACTCTATCTATCAGATCTAGTCCCTTAAATCTATTTCTCACTTCCACTGTATAATCATAAGGGATTTGATTTAGGTCATATCTGAATGGTCTAGTGGTTTTCCCTACTTTCTTCAATTTCAGTCTGAATTTGGAAATAAGGAGTTCATGATCTGAGCCACAGTCAGCTCCTGGACTTGTTTTTGCTAACTGTATACAGCTTCTCCATCTTTGGCTGCAAAGAATATAATCAATCTGATTTCGGTGTTGACCATCTGGTGATGTCCATGTGTAGAGTCTTCTCTTGTGTTGTTGGAAGAGGGTGTTTGCTATGACCAGTGCATTCTCTTGACAAAACTCTATTAGCCTTTGCCCTGCTTCATTCCATGCTCCAAGGCCAAATTTGCCTGTTACTCCAGGTGTTTCTTGACTTCCTACTTTTGCATTCCAGTCCCCTATAATGAAAAGGACATCTTTTTTGGGTGTTAGTTCTAAAAGGTCTTGTAGGTCTTCATAGAACAGTTCAACTTCGGCTTCTTCAGCGTTACTGGTTGGGGCATAGGCCTGGATTACTGGAATATTGAATGGTTTGCCTTGGAAACGAATAGAAATCACTCTGTCATTTTTAAGATTGCATCCAAGTACTGCATTTCGGATTCTTTTGTTGACCATGATGGCTAGTCCATTTCTTCTAAGGGATTCCTGCCCACTGTAGTAGATATAATGGTCATCTGAGTTAAATTCACCCATTCCAGTCCATTTTAATTCACTGATTCCTAGAATGTCTATGTTCACTCTTGTCATCTCCTGTTTGACCACTTCCAATTTGCCTTGATTCATGGACCTAACATTCCAGGTTCCTATGCAATATTGCTCTTTACAGCACCGGACCTTGCTTCTGTCACTGGTCACATCCGCAACTGGGTATTGGTTATGCTTTTGCTCCATCCCTTCATTTCTTCTAGAGTTATTTCTCCACTGATCTCCATTAGCATACTGGGCACCTACCGACCTGGGGAATTCCTCATTCAGTATCCTATCGTTTTGCCCTTTGTTACTGTTCATGGGGTTCTCAAGGAAAGTATAATGAAGTGGTTTGCCATTCCCTTCTCCAGTGGACCACATTCGGCTGTGGTCCATGTGATCAGATCAACTAGTTTCCTGTGATTATGATTTCAGTGTGTCTGCCCTCTGATTCCCCCTCGCAATTCCTACTGTCTTATTTGGGTTTCTCTTACCTTGGGCGTGGGATATCTCTTCACAGCTGCTCCAAGAAAGTACAAAAAAGATCTTCACGACCAAGATAGTCATGATAACGTGATCACTGACCTAGAGCCAGACATCTTGGAATATGAAATCAAGTGGACCTTAGAAAGCATCATTACGAACAAAGCTAGTGGAGGTGATGGAATCCCAGTTGAGCTATTTCAAATCTTGAAAGATGATGCTGTGAAAGTGCTGCACTCAATATGCCAGCAAATTTGGAAAACTCACTGGTGGCCACAGGACTGGAAAAGGTCAGTCTTCATTCCAATCCCAAAGAAAGGCAATGCCAAAGAATGCTCAAACTACCGCACAATTGCACTCATCTCACATGCTAGTAAAGTCATGCTCAAAATTCTCCAAGCCAGGCTTCAGCAATATGTGAACCGTGAACTCCCAGATGTTCAAGCAGGTTTTAGAAAAGGCAGAGGCACCAGAGATCAAATTGCCAACATCCGCTGGATCATGGAGAAAGCAAGGGAGTTCCAGAAAAACATCTATTTCTGCTTCATTGACTATGCCAAAGCCTTTGACTGTGTGGATCACAGTAAACTGTGGAAAATTCTGAAAGAGAGGGGAATCCCAGACCATCTGACCTGCCTCTTGAGAAACCTGTATGCAGGTCAGGAAGCAACAGTCAGAACTGGACATGGAACAACAGACTGGTTCCAAATAGGAAATGAGTACGTCAAGGTTGTATATTGTCGCCCTGCCTATTTAACTTATATGCAGAGTATATCGTGAGGAACGCTGGGCTGGAAGAAGCACAAGCTGGAATCAAGATTGCAGGGAGAAATATCAATAACCTGAGATATGCAGATGACACTACCCTTATGACAGAAAGTGAAAAGGAACTCTAAAGCCTCTTGATGAAAGTGAAAGAGGAGAGTGAAAAGTTTGGCTTGAAGCTCAACATTCAGAAAACAAAGATCATGGCATCTGGTCCCATCACTTCATGGGAAATAGATGGAAAAACAGTGGAAACAGTGTCAGACTTTATTTTTGGGGGCTCCAAAATCACTGCAGATGCTGATTGCAGCCAGGAAATTAAAAGACGCCTTCTCCTTGGAAGGAAAGTTATGACCAACCTTGATAGTATATTAAAAAGCAGAGACATTACTTTGCCAACAAAGGTCCGTCTAGTCAAGGCTATGGTTTTACCCGTGGTCATGTATGGATGTGAGAGTTGGACTGTGAAGAAAGCTGATCACCGAAGAATTGATGCTTTTGAACTGTGGTGTTGGAGAAGACTCTTGAGAGTCCCTTGTACTGCAAGGAGATCCAACCAGTCCATTCTAAAGGAGATCAATCCTGGGTGTTCATTGGAAGGACTGATGCTAAAGCTGAAACTGCAATACTTTGGCCACCTCATGCGACGAGTTGACTCACTGGAAAAGTCTCTGATGCTGGGAAAGGTTGTGGGCGGGAGGAGAAGGGGACGACGGAGAATGAGATGGCTGGATGGCATCACCGACTCTGTGGACATGAGTTTGAGTGAACTCTGGGAGTTGGTGATGGACAGGGAGGCCTGGCGTGCTGTTCATGGGGTCGTGGAGAGTCAGACACGATTGAGCAACTGAACTGAACTGAGTCCTTTAATGGGACATTCCTGATGGGCTCAGATGGTAAAGAATCTGTCTTCAATACAGAAGACCCAGGTTTGATCACTGGGTCAGGAAGATCCCCTGGAGAAGGGAATGGCAACCCACTCTAGTGTTCTTGCCTGGAGAATTCCATGAACAGAGGAGCCTGATGGGCTACAGTCCATGGGGCCCCCAAGAGTAGGACACAACTGAGCAATTAACATTTTCACTTTCAGTCCCATAATGAAAATAGGTAGAGGAAAAAGTCTTCCTCCCCAACAGTTTGATGATGAAGATGCAATGGTTGGGACCCATTGATCACTCTGGAGACTGCAGTTAAGATTTTGGGACCTCTGACCAAGTAGAAAAATCTTTCCTTCCTAGTCAGAGTCCTAGATTTCTGCTCAGGGACCAGGTGAGCAAAGGTAATAAGAGCCTCCCCTTGTCTTCTCTTCCAAAATTTGGATTAGCCAGAGAAAAGACCTAGATGACTACTACTTTTGGTATTTTCCTCTTGGTTTTACTCTTATTATAGATCATTTTCCTCCCAGAGAGAGCTAATGTGTTCTGTTCTTCTCATTTTGTAAACTGAGATCTTGGCTTGAATCTAGTGAGAGCATTCAGTTCAGTTCAGTTGCTCAGTCATGTCCGACTCTTTGCGACCCCATGAATCACAGCACACCAGGCCTCCCCGTCCATCACCAACTCCCAGAGTTTACTCAAACTCATGTCCATTGAGTCAGTGATGCCATCCAACCATCTCATCCTCTGTCATCCCCTTCTCCTCCTGCCTTCAATCTTTCCCAGCATCAGGGTCTTTTCAAATGAGTCAGTTCTTCACATCAGGTGGCCAAAGGACTGGAGTTTCAGCTTCGGCATCAGTCCTTCCAATGACTATTCAGGACTGATTTCCTTTATGATGGACAGGATTGACACTGTGGGTCGGTGGTGGCCTGCTGCAGGGTTGGGTGCACTGAGTGCAGCAGGGACCTTTTGAAGGAGGTCATCATTATCTTCATTACCTCCACCATAGTTTGGCCTCAGGTCAAAGGACTGGGCGGGAACACAGCCTCACCCATCAACAGAAAATTGGAATAAAGATTTACTGAGCATGGCCCTGCCCATCAGAACAAGACAGTTTACCCCTCAGTCAGTCTCTCCCATCAGGAAGCTTCCATAAGCCTCTTACCCTTCTCCATCAGAGGGCAGACAGAACGAAAACCATAGTCACAGAAAACTAAGCAATCTGACTGAGAGGTCCTGAGAATCTGCATTTGGCTAGAAAGAAATGTGGGTAGTCTTGTTGTTCAGTTCAATCGCTAAGTCCTGTCTGACTCTTTGAAACCCCATGGACTGAATCACACCGAGCTCCCCTGTCCTTCACTTGTTCCAACTCATGTCCATTGAGTTGCTGATACTATCCAATACTATACTGTTGGGGGAGTGTGCAATTTCCTCAGTTCTGTTTCGTCACAACAAAAACTTGAAACAACAGACAGACCAGCGTTACAGCCCTCGGTCAGACCAGTGTTACAGCTTCATGTTACAGCTCAGTTTTATTTAGAAAGTAAAGGAAAATACATCCTCGAAGCGTGAGAGAATGCCGACCCAAAAGACGTGAAGAGAAGAGAGGCCCCCCAGCCCAATTTTGGCTCTTCTCTTTATATGCTTTCTCTCCTCACCCTGGGCCTGCCCTGTGTAAATTGGACTAGCCAGGAGTGCTGTTTGTTTTACCTGAGGTCCTCACTCTGATCCTTGGACCTTCCTTTGTTCTATTTTCTCAGGCTTTTCCCTTCCTTATCTGTTAGCTACCACCATTCTGGACTCATTTTTCCTATTTTAACTACCTGAAGAGTCTGATGCTGGGAGGGATTGGGGGTGGGAGGAGACGGGGACAACAGAGAATGAGATGGCTGGATGGCATCACTGACTCGATGGACATGAGTTTGAGTGTACTCCGGGAGTTGGTGATGGACAGGGAGGCCTGGCGTGCTGTGATTCATGGAGTTGCGGAGAGTCGGACACGAATGAGCGACTGAACTGAACTGAACTGGACACAATCATCTCATTCTCTGTAGCCCCCTTCTCTTGCTGCTCTCAATCCCTCCCAGCATCAGGGTCTTCTCTAATGAGTCAGTTCTTCACATCAGGTGGCCAAAGTATTTGAGCTTCCACTTCAGTGTCAGTCTTTCCAATGAATATTCAGGGTTCATTTCCTTTAGTATTGGCTGGTTTCATCTCCTTACAATCCAAGGGACTCTCAAGAGTCTTCTCCAACACCACAATTTGAAAACAGCAGTTCTTCAGCACTTAGCCTTCTTTATGGTCCAATTCTCACATCCATACATGATTACCAGAAAAACCATAGCTTTGGCAATACAGACTTTTGTCAGCAAAGTAATGTCATCCTATTTACATCTGATGTCCTATAGACCATTGCCAGCTCTTGAGTTTGTCTCTTTCTTTCTCTATGGCCATCTTTGGGAAGTAACTTTGGATATAGGGGCTGCATCCTTTAAGCGGGGAGTATCTCTTGACCATAGTTAAACCATAAGGCTTGTTGGTTTTGAGTCACACTTTGGGATAATTGACTCTTCTCTGGTGGCTCAGGTGGTAAAGCATCTGCCTACAATGTGGGAGACCTGGGTTCAATCCATAGATCAGGAAGATCTCCTGGAGAAGGAAATGGCAACCCACTCCAGTATTCTTGCCTAGAAAATCCCATGAACGGAGGAGCCTGGTGGGCTACAGTCCATTGGGTCGCAAAGAGTTGGACACAATTGAGCGACTTCACTTTCACTTTGGGATAATTGTACCTTTGGAGACCTTAAGTCAACAATGGCCAGTGTATATCACCTTTAATTTGGAAAAGCTCTCATATTTAAAAAAGGATTTTCAGAGAGCAGAGAGTTCTCATGCTAAACAAATTTCCTGTTTATACCTATGGAAGTATCAAACTGAATGAAGAAGAAAAGTATCATAGCTAGCCTAAAACATTACCTTCACAAAAACTAAACAGTAAAAATCTGATTTAAAATAGAAGTTTAAATTCTAAATCCACCATTAAACCCTTCCATACACAGTTAAATTGTACTTATGCAACAAGCCAGATGACCTCTGGAAAAAAATCCTCCTTGCTGAGATAGCAAATGGTCAGACTCTCTTCCACTTACTCCTATAAATGATCAGAAGTTGGTCTAGTTAATCTGATATTCAGAGCTTGATAAGAGCTATTTTATGTTTTCCCTACCACTAGCAATTGGGCTAAAGTAGAAGTATGCACTCAGAGGAAGAAATATCTTCTATTTGGGTTTACTAGTCTAGTAAGTTTATGCATTATCTATTAGATGTTTCAGATTATAAAACTTATAGACTTTATTTTAATCATGGTTCTGATAGCAATAATTGTGTTTTATAATATATATGCTTAGAAATAGTTTCCAAAAATCTTTTTAGTAAATTGAAACTTTAAGGTTATACTAAGTTAAGTGATGGATATCAATTGATTTTCTATAACCTTGTTAATAAAACAAGATACTTAACATTAATTACTAAATATAAAATTAAGCTTATCTATTTTTGGCTTCTTATTTTTACAGAGAGTAAAGTTAATTGAATCTATTAGTAAACACATTCTTTTTTGCTATATTGAGATATTTTATTGTGAAGAGGCATTTGCCTCTAAATTATGGAATTGTATACCCATAAGAGTTTGAGTTTTCCAAATTTGCTGACATATTGAGTGCAGCACTTTCACAGCATCATCTTTCAGGATTTGAAATAGCTCATTTGGAATTCCATGACCTCCACTAGCTTTGTTCGTCTTCTGCTTCTGTTAGGTCCATACTGTTTCTGTCCTTTATCGAGCCCATCTTTGCATGAAATGTTCCCTTGATATCTCTAACTTTCTTGAAAATATCTCTTGTTTTTCCTATTCTTTTGTTTTCCTCTATTTCTTTGCATTGATCGCTGAGGAAGGCTTTCTTATCTCTCTTTGCTATTCTTTGGAACTCTGCATTCAGATGCTTATATCTTTCCTTTTCTCCTTTGCTTTTCGCCTCTCTTCTTTTCACAGCTATTTGTAAGGCCTCCTCAGACAGCCATTTTGCTTTTTTGCATTTCTTTTCTATGGGGATGGTCTTGGTCCCTGTCTCCTGTACAATGTCACGAACCTCCGTCCAGAGTTCATCAGGCACTCTATCTATCAGATCTAGTCCCTTAAAACTATTTCTTACTTCCACTGTATAATCATAAGGGATTTGATTTAGGTCATATCTGAATGGTCTAGTAGTTTTCCCTACTTTCTTCAATTTCAGTCTGAATTTGGCAATAAGGAGTTCATGATCTGAGACACAGTCATAGTCAAGGCTATGGTATTTCCCGTGGTCATGTATGGATGTGAGAGTTGGACTGTGAAGAAAGCTGATCGCCGAAGAATTGATGCCTTTGAACTGTGGTGTTGGAGAAGACTCTTGAGAGTCCCTTGGACTACAAGGAGATCCAACCAGTCCATTCTAAAGGAGATCAATCCTGGGTGTTCATTGGAAGGACTGATGCTAAAGCTGAAACTCCAATACTTTGGCCACCTCATGCGATGAGTTGACTCACTGGAAAAGAGTCTGATGCTAGGAGGGATTGGGGGTGGGAGGAGACGGGGACGACAGAGAATGAGATGGCTGGATGGCATCACCGACTTGATGGACATGAGTTTGAGTGAACTCCGGGAGTTGGTGATGGACAGGGAGGCCTGGCGTGCTGTGATTCATGGGGTCACAAAGAGTCAGACGCGACTGAGAGACTGAACTGAACTGAAGAGTTTGAGTGAACTCCCAGAGTTGGTGATGGACAGGGAGGCTCGGCGCGCTGCAATTCATGGGGTCACAGAGAGTCGGACACGACTGAGAGACTGAACTGAACTGAACTGAACTGAAGGGCTTCTCCGGTAGCTCAGTGGGCTCTGGTAGCTCAGTGGTAAAGAATCTACCTGTAATCCAGGAGACACAGTTTCAGTCCCTGGGTGGGGAAAGAGCCCCTGGAGGAGAGCATGGCAGCCCACTCTAGTATTCTTGCCTGGAGAATCCAATGGACAGAGGAACCTGGCAGGCTACAGTCCATAATGTTGCAAAGAGCAGTGACAGGACTGAAGCAATTGAGCATGCCTGAATGTATAGATCAGTCCTGGGTGTTTGTTGGAAGGTCTGATGTTGAAGCTGAAACTCCAATCCTTTGGCCACCTGATGCAAAGCGCTGACTCATTTGAAAAGACCCTGATGCTAGGAAAGATTGAGGGCAGGAGGAGAAGGGGACGACAGAGGATGAGATGGTTCGATGGCATCATGGACTCAACGGACATGAGCTTGGGTAGCCTCCAGGAGTTGATGTTGGACAGGGAGGCCTGGCGTGCTGCACCTCACGGGGTCCCAAAGAGTCAGACACGACTGAGTGACTGAACTGAACTGAACTGAAAGTATACTCATAAACTTGTCAATCTACTAAAAGATGCTGGTTTATAGCAGACAGTTCACATTGCCTACACGCTCTTTTCTTCTGGAAATTGAAGTTGCTAAGAGTTAAGAATCATAATCAGTATGTGTAGATAAAACTAAGGCTAATAAGTTTGAAGGAAAAAGCTCTATGCAAAATATTTAAAGAATGTAGATTGTTATTTTAAAAACAGAGAGAGAAATATTTCTTTCCCTAAAGTAATTTTTTAGAGGTTTTCATGAGGCTGATCCAGAACAAGAAAGAGGAAAATGAAAGACAAATGCTTGAATGGAAATAGAAAGTTATGAAGATTTGGGAGAAAAGAAATCGGAGAAATAAGAGAGCAAGAGAGAATAGCTTATTTGGTTGACCTGACCAAGATTAAATGGATTTATTACAAGGAGCTTTATGATCAATATTAATCCAGTGCAAAACTAAAGTTTAGTTTCCTTATCTGTTAAAATGACAAAGTTTTCTTGGATTATTGGTCTGCTCCTAATAAGAGATTATGAAAAATTTTTCCTTACTTTTTGAGTCATTCACCTAAGAATAAATATACTGTGTCTTACCAGAATAATTTTCTGTGCTTTATGTTGTCTATATCATATCCTGTATTAAGAGAACCAAATTTTCTAAGTTATCTAAAAGTTAAAAGAGCTAAGTTGTTTGAATAATCATATCACCTCCTATGTTTTCTTTAAAATCTTTTATCATCACTTTAGTTGAATTGATAACTATTGTTTCATATTGATCTGTGATCCTGTTTAATCAAGTGTTCTAATCTTTTGACACTTTTGATAACTTTCCCAAATCAAATTTTAAATAAAGTTTTACAAATTTTGAATTGACCTTGAGGTTTCCCAGAAAGTCCATGGAAAATTTCAAAGGATTTTTTTTCTTCCTTTGTAAAAACAGAGATGCTAAACTAATTAGGCTTATTTGGAAAATAAACTAATGAGAAGCATTGTCAAATAAGTAGAGATACTTAGCTTTCCTAGGTTATATCTGTATGTGTATATGTTATTGATGCAAGAATGTTAGAAATTATATAAAAAGTTTTTTAGAAATTTGACAATGTCCTTAAATTTGACAATGTCCTTACTGTCTACAATATATCTTGGTATAGTTTTATCAGTCATGATTCCAGTTATCATTTTAAATAGATGCATGTATATGTATAAGTGAATCACTTTTCTGTACACCTGAAATTTTCACAACATTATTAATCAATTATACTCTAATATGGGCAGACTTCCCTGGTGGCTCAAAGGGTAAAGAGTCTGCCTGCAATGCCAGAGACCTAGGTTCGATCCCCAGGTCGGGAAGATCCCCTGGAGAAGGAAATGGCAACCCACTCCAATACTCTTGCCTGGAAAATTCCATGGATGAAGGAGCCTGGTAGGAATACAGTCCATGGGATCACAAAAAGTCGCACCAACTTCACTTCATACTGCAATACGAAATAAAAAAATTTTTTAAAGTTGTATGTGAAAAATTATCTAAATTTCCTTTTCAATTATGTTATAATAAACTCTGATTAGAGCTTTAACCACAGTCATTTTAAGCCTTTCGTGGTTAACAACTAGTTATTGTTTTACTCTGATTCTTTCCTGAAAGCTCTTATAATCAGCTCCTGGCTGAAGTGCTTTATCTTCCTGAAAATGGACTGTCTCAGAGACTCAAGAAAAGGACTATGACAGGTGCTCTGAGGTACAAGCATCTAATAGTATCGCTTAAACAACCTTAAGATCATACACTGGATTAAGTAAGAATTTCCACAACTAATGGAAAAGCTAATGAGTTCATAAAACCACTAACCCAAGATCAAACAGAATAAGAATTAATTATGTGGAACTGAAAGAACTGATGAAGAAGGATTATGGTTTCTTTTATGACTTTTTCTCAGAATATTACTGGTTCTTTAATGTTCTGTTTTCTTGACATAAAGAACCTCTTTCTCTTTTCTCTTAAGCTATATTTAATAATTGAATAGATTATATCTTTGTAAGTAAAAGTGAAGCAATTATCTTTTTCTTGTTGCCTGATCCCTCCAGCATGCAGAAACTTTGGCAATATAGTTATGTGCATAAATTCTATAAGAATATTTTCTCTCTGTAACAGGAAATAATTGAAAGCATTAGTTATTTGCCAAGATTTTGAGAAGAATGTCATATTTGAGAATAATGTGCATAACATCAGTTATAACAAGACAGTCTTAAGAAACTAGGTTGACTTTTAAAGCCAGTGCTTGCACTGCCCTCTTTAAAAAACAAAAAACTGGTATTGTATCTGATTCATAAGATTTCAAACCTTACTAATGAATTAGGATGGTCACTTATTAACAGACTCTGAAAATGTAGACTACTTGGGGAACCTCATAAAGAGACAAATACACTCAAATCTGCAGATACTGCCAATGCAGTCTGATGGTGAGTTCTTGGCTTGACTTCCTAGAGTCAGGAGGTTTTTTAAAAGTCTCAGTAGAGCAAACTTTAAAAGGTCTATGTAGCCAATTTCCATTCTTGCCACAGTTATGCAAATGACCAAGCGAAATTTAATGAGTGAGTACTCAGTTATTGTCTGACTCTCTGCTTCCCCATGGACTATAGCCTGTCAATCTCCTCTTTCCATAGCATTTTCCAGGCGAGAATACTGGTGTGGGATTGCCATTCTCTACTCCAAGGAATCTTCCCAACCCAGAGATCAAACCCCTGTCTCTGACATCTCCCAAATTATCAGGCAGATTCTTTACCACTCTTGCCATCTGGGAATGAGATTAGTCTTATTTTGTAAGCAAAGTGATTTTACTTTAACCAGAATTTTATCAGAATTGGGTGACTGTAGAGAAAAAATGTGTTTCGGTGAAAATCTAGAATGCATTCTTGTGGGTTAGTAGATTCCAGTGTCCTATTTATATTCTTTCAGCTGTTTTTGCCTCTTGTTAAAGTGGATCCTTGAGTCTTGCATATTTTGTCAACAATTAATGTCTCTAGTTTTATTCCTACCCTCCTGACTTGGCATCACTGAAGACTAAAACCACCCTTTTCCCAAAGCAGTGAAAGCTGAAGCTGAATGACTTACTACAAAAGATTCATCATCATAATAGTGACGATCACTCATAAATTTTACTAGAACACTAGCATCTTCCGTACCCTGCTCCAGGAAATAACCATGACTGCAACACTGTCACTACATCCTCACTATACCATCTAAAGACACTTTGAATAGAAAACAAAAATGAAAGAAATCCTTGGGTTTATAGTTTATTCTAACCATTGATATTTATATTTCTTTTGTTTCCATAGAAATATCCCTCATTAAGTGCTAATGTTTGCACCATTTAAAAGCCTAACCTCAGTGGGTTTCCCACCCCTACTTGAATGACTGCCTTCCAAATTGGATACAACTGTTTAACTGTACTGAGAGTTCTAGGTCCAGGACTGAAAGACTGGTTTAGTAGAATATGGGGCAATCAGACAGCTCAGTTTATTTATGAAACTTATAGGAAGTTTCAAACAGAGAATTAAGGGATCCAGAGTATAACAATGTGTAAAATCTTTTTCTGAACTTCCCTTCTCTGTCTAAAACGATTTCTCCCCAAGAATTCATTTGTCATAAATCCCTCCTCTACAGGGGTAAGGGGAGAGTTTTATGGCTAGGAAGAAAATAGGAAAAAGACCACTCACACCTGAATAAACAAACATCACAAACTTTCTTATCTCCCATTTGTTTTCCTAAAAACCCATTTATCTTTCCTAAAGAAACCCAGTTGTTCTTCCCATAGGAATCTTTTCCCCTTCTCTTCCTTTTCTCTTCACTTTCCCCTTTTAAGTTGGACATATAAGTCTCCAAGTAAGTGGGTTACATACAGTGACTAAACACTTAATTCTGCAAAAATAATGGGCTCAGAAGTTTTAAAGATAGTAAATAAATGAGAATGCCTACTTAAGGGGAAAAGGGACAAAAGAACAGAGGAGATATCTAGAAAAGGCAAAAAGGTCACCAGAAAAAAAAAAAAAAACACTCTTTCGTTGAATTAAAAGCCTAAAAAGTAACCATTACACAAATAAATATGGCAGTGTAAGGCTCAGTTCAGTTCAGTTCAGTCACTCAGTCGTATCCGACTCTTTGCGACCCCAAGAATTGCAGCACGCCAGGCCTCCCTGTCCATCACCAACTCCCGGAGTTCACTCAAACTCATGTCCATCGAGTCGGTGATGCCATCCAGCCATCTCATTCTCTGTTGTCCCCTTCTCCTCCCGCCCCCAATCCTTCCCAGCATCAGAGTCTTTTCCAGTGAGTCAACTCGTCGCATGAGGTGGCCAAAGTATTGGAGTTTCAGCTTTAGCATCAGTCCTTCCAGTGACCACCCAGGATTGATCTCCTTTAGAATGGACTGGTTGGATCTCCTTGCAGTACAAGGGACTCTCAAGAGTCTTCTCCAGCACCACAGTTCAAAGGCATCAATTCTTCGGCAATCAGCTTTCTTCACAGTCCAACTCTCACATCCATACATGACCACGGGTAAAACCATAGCCTTGACTAGACGGACCTTTGTTGGCAAAGTAATGTCTCTGCTTTTTAATATGCTATCTAGGTCGTTCATAACTTTCCTTCCAAGGAGTAAGCGTCTTTTAATTTCATGGCTGCAATCAGCATCTGCAGTGATTTTGGAGCCCAAAAAAATAAAGTCTGACTCTGCTTCCACTGTTTCCCCATCTATTTCCCATGAAGTGATGGGACCAGATGCCATGATCTTTGTTTTCTGAATGTTGAGCTTCAAGCCAAACTTTTTCACTCTCCTCTTTCACTTTCATCAAGAGGCTTTTTAGTTCCTCTTCACTTTCTGCCATAAGGGTGGTGTCATCTGCATATCTGAGGTTATTGATATTTCTCCCTGTTTTTTCTTCCAGCCCAGCGTTCCTCATGATGTACTCTGCATATAAGTTAAATAAGCAGGGTGACAATATGCAACCTTGACGTACTCATTTCCTATTTGGAACCAGTCTGTTGTTCCATGTCCAGTTCTAACTGTTGCTTCCTGACCTGCATACACGTTTCTCAAGAGGCAGGTCAGGTGGTCAGGTATTCCCATCTCTTTCAGAATGTTCCACAGTTTATTGTGATCCACACAGTCAAAGGCTTTGGCATAGTCAATGAAGCAGAAATAGATGTTTTTCTGGAACTCTCTTGCTTTCTCCATGATCCAGTGGATGTTGGCAATTTGATCTCTGGTGCCTCTGCCTTTTCTAAAACCTGCTTGCACATCTGGGAGATCACGGTTCACATATTGCTGAAGCTTGGCTTGGAGAATTTTGAGCATGACTTTACTAGCATGTGAGATGAGTGCAATTGTGCGGTAGTTTGAGCATTCTTTGGCATTGCCTTTCTTTGGGATTGGAATGAAGACTGACCTTTTCCAGTCCTGTGGCCACCAGTGAGTTTTCCAAATTTGCTGGCATACTGAGTGCAGAACACTTACAGCATCCTCTTTCAGGATTTGAAATAGCTCAATTGGAATTCCATCAACTCCACTAGCTTTGTTCGTAGTGATGCTTTCTAAGGCCCACTTGACTTCACATTCTAAGACGTCTGGCTCTCGGTCAGTGATCACACCATCGTGACTATCTTGGTTGTGAAGATCTTTTTTGTACAGTTATTCTGTGTATTCTTGCCACCTCTTCTTAATATATTCTGCTTCTGTTAGGTCCATACCATTTCTGTCCTTTATCGAGCCCATCTATGAATGAAATGTTCCCTTAGTATCCCTAATTTTCGTGAAGAGATCTCTTGTTTTTCCTATTCTGTTGTAAGGCTCAGTAAGTTAAAATCAATTCTTTATTTTACATAGACCATTGAAAAGTAAACACTGAAATAAGAATATGTTAGCCCAAACACTATTTAGGAAATAGAATTCTCATATATTAATTAATTTGTATTCAATTGCTTTAAAAAGAGTAGCATGAGAAAGTTCATAAATGTTTCTCATTGTCCTAACAAGATGCAAACTAGAATTTTCTGATTTCAGGCTGAAACTAAACCTCACGTGGTGATGACCATGTCCTCTTGAAAAGAATTAAGAAACTTGAATAAGAAACTTTGGTCATCATCTTCCCAGCATGTCTGTATTTTGTCTATGCTTTCTTAGGCTCTTTGCCATTCTGAATGGCTTTCTAGAACCAGCCCAATGAAACAAACTTGTTAGCATCCAAACCCTAAAGAAAAGGCAATTACTGTGATCTAAAGGCCACAAAATATGGTCATGCCATACAATCCTCCCCAACTACCACATCTACACATGCACATATAACTCTAGGTGTGTCATTTCTTAAAGTAGAAGACAGGCCAACTTATCCAGAGACCAAGAAATGCAGCTGGAAGGTGCAATTTGAAAAACTTCTGAGATATTTTCCTCTAAAATTTATGCCCACATCTGCATTACAGCCTCACTGTTAAACCTCTCTTTGGGATCAAAGATCTATCTTCGGGTTAAATAATGGTATAAATGTGAAAACACCTATCCTAGTGCTAGTCACATAGGACATCCTCAGTAGATGTTTACTGGGAAAATGACCTCCAAATAAATGCCCTAAACAGTTACAGAGAGAGTCATCATTTTTATGACCACATCATAACCAATGTTACCTGTGCAATTCTGTTTCCTTCTCCTTAGGCTTATGGAGAAGTTCAAGTTCTGTCAGAATTCTTTCTACTTATCCTGCTTCATTGCCTTATAACACTTGCTTCATCAATAATCCTGTATTTATCTTGTATTTTCAATCACTTTTTTTACACAGGCTTTTTCTCTCAGTGGTCATAATTATGATCAAAAGGCTTCCCTAACAGCTCAGCAGTAAAGAACCTGCCTGCCAATGCAAGAGATGTGGGTTCCATCCCTTGGTCAGAAAGATCCCCTGGAGAAGGGAATGGCAACCCACTTCAGTATTCTTGCCTGGAGAATCCCAAGGACAGAGGAGCCTCACAGGCTGTGTAGTCCATAGAGTTGCACAGAGTCAGACACAACTGCAGCAACTGAGCCCACACACATACACACTCTCACATACTAAAATGATCCATATTTGGCCCTGCCTTATCTTTTACTGACTACCCTATATTCATCCCTCAGTCAAAGTATTCTTTAAAGAAGAGTCTGTATGAAGAATCCTCCTTCTCTGAATGTCTCTATCCAAGCATTTTAATCTGGCTTCTCTCTTACAACCAAAAATATGGCAGAAAAGACCAACAGAAACTTAGTTGCTAATTTCAGGAGCTGCTCTTCAAAAAAGTCATATGATTTTCTTTATTTTATTTTGTTTAATGACACCCACTTTCTTGAAACTCAGTTTCAATTATACAAAATCTTCCCAGTGTTCTTTGCTTTCTGACCTTTCCTTCCCAATCTGCTTTTCTGGCTTTGCTTTCTCCTTTTGCCCCTTAAATGTTGATGTTGCTCATGATCCTTTGCTTGACTACCTTCTCTTCATAATTTAAGAACTTTCCTTGGTGACCCCAACCATCTTTACAGTTTAAATTTCACCTATGTTGCTAAACATTTCTCTCCAATGCTAGCCACTCTCCTGACTTCCTATGAAATACTTACAACTGCTTCTTGACAGGAACTGCATAGGAACTTCAAACTTAGTGTGCTCAATATGAACCATTTATCAAAAAATTATCATCTGCCAGGAATTTAAATTATGTCCATTACCAAATAACTCCAAAGACTTGTCTATTCTAAATCATAAATATGTCTTGACTATGTTGCTTCCCCTCAATCCTCCCCATTCTCCCTTAGCTCTTGTCTTGGGCAATTATGATACCCTAAAATTCATTTTTTGAAGCTATTCAATTCATTCTCCTCCCTGAGCATGCCTCTTCACTACCCATAGGAAAAAATACAAAATGCTTAGTTTAGCAAACTCGTACTTAGCAAACTTCATACTTCTTCTAGGCTGCTGCCATTGCCCAATCATTCATTTATTCGTTCATTTGAGAAATATTTGTTCTAATTACTGAATATTTATTCTTTTACATATAATGATGAATAAGGCATAGTCAAAGTACTTGTAAAATTTACAACCTAGTAGAGAAGAAAAACAAACAAATTTAACAGTTTTTGGAAAAAGTGGTAGAAACGATGAGGTTGGGATATATATTGATACAGAAGGAGCATGAGAGAAAGAGTAGGTATTTTTTCTGAGTGACGTATGTTAGAAGACCCTTAGGCAAATGATGCTATGCATAAGTCCTGAAAAAGTAAAATGGTGGAGGAGGGAGAGTTTTGGAAAGCCTTGTGCTTTAGAAAAACCAAATTACTTGAAGTTTCCTATATGTTCCCTGCTCTTTCATATTTGTCACTACACATACTGCTCCTATATCTTCTTTCTTGGACACCTAATTCACTTTTCCTGAACCTTCTTAAATGTCACCTATCATGTTGACACTTTTATGACACCCCCCCCCAAAACTAAATCTCTTTCTTCTCCCTGATCCAGAGCTTGCTCATACCTCTAAGTGCTTTGTGGTTATTTGTTTCTCCTTAGTCATTTTTACCTGGGAGTTATGTGGTTTTCATCTTTGAATCTTGATTGCTGATAGATAACAATCACAGATTCTATTATTATCTGTTGCATGCCCATAATTTATAAAGTTTTTGGTGCATATCATCTGTAAATTTCACAGAATCTTTAGGTGGTGTTGTTCTTGTTCAGTTGTTAAGTTGTGTCCAAGTCCGTGACCCCATGGACTGCAGCACACCAGGCTTCTCTGTCCTCCACTGTCTCCTGGAATTTGCTCAAATTCATGTCCATTGAGTCGGTGATGCTATCTAACCATCTCATCCTCTGCCGCACCCTTTCCCCTATTGCTTTCTGTCTTCCCCAGCATTAGAGTCTTTTCCACTGAGTTGGCTCTTTGAACAGGTGGCCAAAGTATTGGAACTTCAGTTTCAGCGACAGTCCTTCCAATGAATATTCAGGGTTGATTTCCTTTAGGATGGCTGGTTTGATCTCCTTGCAGTCCAAGGGATTCTTATGAGTCTTCTTCAGAACCACAACTTAAAAGCATCAATTCTTTGGTGTTCAGCCTTCTTCATGGTCCAACTCTCACATCCATATATGACTACTAGAAAAATCATAGCTTTGACTATAGGAACCTTTGTCAGCAAAGTGATGTCTCTGCTTTTTAATATACTGTCTATATTTGTCATAGTTTTTCTTCCAAGGAGCAAGCGTCTCTTAAATTTCATGGCTGTAGTCACTGTCTACAGTGATTTTGGAGTGATTTTGTCCTCAGATGTAGACATTATTATTATATTTATAAGTCACAAAACTAAAGATCAGAGAGGGCATGTTTACCCAACTGGATACAGTTGGTAAGTATTTAAACTGAGATTGAAACTTAGATGTCAATCTGTCACCAAAGCCTATATCTTTATAAATGAACTACACTATCACCCAGGTGGGTCTTGAAGACATGCTAAAATAACAAATAGATGAATCAATTAATAAATGAATGGTTGAATTTATGATCTACTGGAGTTGAAATAATAAAAAATTAGGGCAAGCTCCACACTCATTAGCTTCCTCTCTTATATGAAACAATAATGTCTGAACCCACAGAATTTCATTTGCAGTCTTGCTACTTGTACCCTAATCATCTGACTTGATCTGCTCATATCTTGAATATAATAACTGCCTCATAAAAAAATTGTTTTTTTTTTCATGACTGCTTCCACATCATAAGATTCTACCTGAAAGTAATTACATAATGGTAACTAAGCATATTATTTACAGATTAAAAGGTCTTTTGGGCCACATAAGAAAATAACTCCATAAATAAAATATAGTTATTGATATAATTAAATATGCTTTAGAAATACATTCTCACTCATTTCAGAAAATTTACATAATATCTGTTATAATTCCCTCAGATGCAGTTATACAGTAAGTAGTGTGTAATATAAAAATACCCAAAGAGGAATAAAGCTTGTTTTGGTATTATTTGGTGTTTACTTTGTCTGGCAAGCCTAGAAACCATAAACATGAGAATGATACATAATTATTTTTGTGCATTTTGTGCATATCTTTCACAAGTGAGTTCTGTAATTTGTAACCTTATACAGATAAAGGAAACTTGAGACTATCTGAATCTACTAAACAAGCAATTTAACCATACTCATACCTCTGTAGCTAATGTGCAGAGTGCTGTTGTTAGTTTCCAGTGGCTTCTATTAATATATTACTCAGTATACACTATTCAGTTCAGTTCAGTTGCTCAGTCGTGTCCAACTCTTTGTAATCCCACGGACTGCAGCACAACAGGCCTCCCGGTCTATTACCAACTCCCAGAGTTTACTCAAACTCATGTCCATTGAGTTGGTGATGCCATCCAACCATCTCACCCTTTGTCGTCCCCCTCTCCTCCTGCCTTCAATCTTTCCCAGCATCAGGGTCTTTTCAAATGAGTCAACTCTTCGCATCAGGTGGCCAAAATATTGGAGTTTCAGCTTCAACATCAGTCCTTTCAATGAACACCCAGGACTGATTTCCTTTAGGATGGACGGATTGGATCTCCTTGCAGTCCAAGGGACTCTCAAGAGTCATCTCCAACACCACAGTTCAAAAGTATCAGTTCTTTGGTGCTCAGCTATACACTATGGTATGCTATAATAACACACAAACCCCTAAATCCAAGGAAATAGTAGGTAACATGTCTCCAGTGATGTTTATATCCTAATTCCCAGAACCCGTGAATGTTGCCTTACATGCAAAAAAGATTTTGCTGATTAAGTTAAAATTTTTGAGATGCAGAAATTAAGCAAGATTATTTGGATGGGCCCAATGCATTCACAAGGATCTTTACAATAAATGTTTTAAATAATTACAATGATATTAATATGGCCTATTCTGAATTCTGGTGACAGAAAAGCATAGTTCTTTAAATTTTAAGGTAGATCTCTTCATCCCCAAACTATTTACTTCACATATTTTTCCTTTAAATCCTTTGAACCTTGTCACGGGCATAAAATAATAACCTAAGCTTGTAGAAAGGAAGACTAGAGAAATAAACTTATTTCAGAACATGAATATAGATTTATTGTTGCCAACTAATGACACTGGCAAAAAAGTAAACTAATGAACATTAAAGTGAATTAATTCCAGTGCTATATATTTTGAAAAGCTGGTCCTTAAAGCAGCTCAGCATTAGAAGAAAGAAAAGTTCATTTAAAGATTATTAATCAGCTCTTAGGGCTTTGCCAATGGCTCAGTGGGTAAAGAATCTGCCTGTAATGTATTAGACACAGGAAATGTGGGTTTGATCTCTGGGTTGGGAAGACCCCCTGGAGGAGGAAAATGGCAACCCACTCCAGCATTTTTGCCTGAAAAATTCCATGGATAGAGGAACCTAGTGGGCTACAGTCCAAAGGTCACAAAGACTTGGACACGACTGAACAATTAAGCATGTGCGCAATCACCTCTTACGTTGGAGCCCAAAAAGAAAAAACAACTGACATAATTAATAGCCTACTAGATAAAGATTTTAAAAAGACATATGCTTAACAAAAGTAAATCATGTTAAATATCAAGCTTAATTTTCTGAGTATACACTTCTCAATACGAATGAGGTGCCATGGGAAAGGTGTAATTCAGAAAAAAGCCCTATATTTTAGATTCAAAAGCCTAACTTACAATTGAAAAGACTTTCTTGACCCATATGGTGTTACACTTACATATATTCCACAGCAACATTTCTTCCAGTTCCAAAGTTAAATATTTTTATTTTCAATATTTTTTGCAAGGTCAAGAATTAAAACAATGTTGTTGCTATATACAAAAGACAATAATTTGAATTGCAACTTGAAATCAATTGGAAACTAGTCCAATCTCTAGAGGACAGCTGCAAAGCACTTCACAAGGCTATTCCCTCAAGTACCAAAAGCAGCCACTAATTCAGCACACTAAATGAATCTTTTCCATTGCACAAGAGAAGGAATTCATGTGAATTGAAAATTTCTGAAAGACTACAGCTTAGCCAAAACAAACGCTTTAACCTTAAAGATAATACTAACCAAAACAATTCCAAGCAGCATTATTTATTGTTCTGTTATCTGGAATGATCTAGTAAGCTTTAACTGGTTTGTCAATAATTAGATGTTTGGGCTTTTACATAAATGATCACTAGAATTCTCAACTGTAAAATCTGGGGCTTCATAAAACTTTTAAATCTAGAAGGCAATGGCATCCCACTCCAATACTCTTGCCTGGAAAATCCCATGGATGGGGGAGCCTGGTAGGCTGCAGTCGATGGGGTCGCTACGAGTCAGACATGACTGAGCGACTTCACTTTCACACATTGGAGAAGGAAATGGCAACCCACTCCAGTGTTCTTGCCTGGAGATTCCCAGGGACGGGGGAGCCTGGTGGGCTGCCATCTATGGGGTCGCACAGAGTCGGACATGACTGAAGCGACTTAGCAGCAGCAGCAGCAGCTTCATAAAGTTGGGTGAAATGTAAATCCCCAGTCTCTGTTATCTCATCTCTGAAATGGGAAGGCTGGAACAAATGATCCTATATCAATCTGCTATTGCTGCATTACTAACCATCCCAAACTTAGTGGCTGAAGACAACAGCCACTTATTCCTTCCTTTCAACCAAAATAGGTTGGCTGATCTCAGCTAGGCTCACTCGTGCTTCAGTTGTCACTGAACTGATCAGTTGTGATTAGTTTATCTTGATAGTATCCCTAAGAAAACTCTCCTTCATTGGTCCTTCATTGACCTTCTCATATACCTCTCCTGCAAGTTAGTCAGGGTACATTCTCATGGCAGAATCCACAAAAAGAAGCAGAAATGCAGAAACAGATAACTAATGAGAACTTACTGTATAGCACAGGGAATTCTACTCAGTGCTGTTTGGTGACCTGGATGGGAGGGAAATTTAAAAACAAGAAGGGATATATATATATATATATATATGTTTCACTTTGCTATACAGCAGAAAATAACACAACATTGTAAAGCAACTATACACCAATAAAAAATTTTTAAAAATTAGTGCCCTACAACTGACTGATCCACCTTTCATTCATTTTCCTCTTAATATTTTTTATCAAAACAATATAATAATCAGGCAAGAAAAATTCAAAGGATAACCCATTCAATGAATGGGTTAATTACATACATTAACTTTCATTTCTCATTTTTATTCACAGAAGAAAATGAAATTTTAAGAAGAGGAAAATGATAGAGTATTTTTTAAAAGAAAGAATATTGGAAGTTTTATTTCTGCACATTTCTCTTAATATTCATCAAGAGACTCAAAATAAAAAGCATCTTTTCCTTAGGGTAGTTGTATTGATAGATATTGAGGAGTAATTTCAACTAAGTAAGTGGCACTGCAATGTCATTCTCAGAAACTGTTTTATAAACCACAACTAGATTAAAGAAGTCTTCCCTTACTGACCTCTTCTTTTAGGATCAGGGAAGAAATCTATTAAATTTCAGGCTCAAATTATGCCCATAGACAGTCTTAAAATCCAAGATTATAAGTCATAATCTTGGCCACTGGTTAAATCATCCAGTAATAAAAGTGCATTTCTTCCCTGTTTTGAAGGATAAGCCCGAGAACTAAGTATGGTGGAGGACAAAGCCGCGCCAGCACATATAAATCACAGTTATGTTTTAGTCGTAGTCCTGATATCCCTTCTCCCAACCCCTCTGTCTTCTTTTCTCTCAGGTAGATCCCAAGACTTTCAACAAACACACTTACGGTGGTCCTTATACTTTACCCATACAAATGATGTAAGGTAATATTCAACTTCATACTTTTAACTTTCTAAGAATTCTTTAATTGTTAAAAGCTGTGACCAATTTTACTGATGTATAAAAGTTTACTGAATCAACCACTATGCCAAAATGAAAAATCTGCCTCCAGGGAGCAGGGCAGAGGATGATCAATCTATAGTGGTGCTTAGAAGAAATGGAGCAGTCATCATAGTCAACAAAAGAGTCCAAAATGCAGTACTTGGATGCAACCTCAGAAACGACAGAATGATCTCTGTCCATTTCCAAGGCATACCATTCAATAGCACAGTAATCCAAGTCTTTGCCATGATCAGTAATGCTGAAGAAGCTGAAGTCAAGCGGTTCTATGAGTGAGTGAAAGTCGCTCAGTCGTGTCCTACTCTTTGAGACCCTATGGACTATACAGTCCATGGAATTCTCCAAGCCAGAATACTAGAGTGGGTAGCCTTTTCCTTCTCCAGGGGATCTTCCCAAACCAGGGATCGAACCCAGGTCTCCTGCATTGCAGGCAGATTCTTTACCAGCTGAGCCACAAGAGAAGCCAAAGTGATTCTATGAAGACTTACAAAATCTTCTAGAACTAATACCCAAAAAAGATGTCCTTTTCATTATAGGGAAATGGAATGGAAAAGTAGGAAGTCAAGAGCTACCTGAAGTAACAGGAAAATTTGACCTTGAAGTACAAAACAAAGCAGGTCAAAGGTTAAAAGAGTTTTGCAAAGAGAACACACTGGTCATAGCAAACACTCTCTTCCAACAACACAAGAGAAGACTCTACACATGGACATCACCAGATGGTCAATACCAAAATCAGATTGATTATATTCTTTGCAGCCAAAGAGGGAGAAGCTCTATACAGTCAGCAAAAACAAGACTGGGACCTGACTGTGGCTCAGATCATGAACTCCTTATTGCAAAATTCAGACTTAAATTGAAGTAGGGAAAACCACTAGACCATTCAGGTATAACCTAAATCAAATCCCTTAAGATTATATAATGGAATTGTAAAATAGATTCAAGGGATTAGATCTGATAGAGTGCCTGAAGAACTGTGGACGAAGGTTCATGACACAGTACAGGAGGCAGTGATCAAGACCATCCCCAAGAAAAAGAAATGGAAAAAGGCAAAATGGTTGTCTGTCTGACTAGGTCTTACAAACAGATGAGTAAAGAAGGGAAGTGAAAGGCAAAGGAGAAAAGGCAATATATACTTGTTTGAACGCAGAGTTCCAAAGAATAGCAAGGAGAGAAAAGAAAGCCTTCCTCGGTGATCAGTGCAAAGAAATAGAGGAAAACAACAGACTGGGAAATACTGGAGATCTGTTCAAGAAAATTAGAGCTACCAAGGGAACATTTCATGCAAAGATAGGCACAATAAAGGACAGAAATGTTATGGACCTAACAGAAGCAGAAGATATTAAGAAGAGGTGGCACAGAAGAATTATTATGTCACAGAAGAATACATAGAAGAATTATACAGAAAAGATCTTCATGACCCAGATAATCACAATAGTGTGATCGCTCACCTAGAGCCAGACATTATGGAATGTGAAGTCAAGTGGGCTTTAGGAAGCATCACTAAGAAAAAAGCTAGTGGAGGTGATGGAATTTCAGTTGTGCTATTTCAAATTCTAAAAGATGATGCTTTTAAAGTGTTGCACTCAATATGCCAGCAAATCTGGAAAATTCAGCAGTGGCCACAGGACTGGAAAAAGTCAGTTTTCATTCCAATCCCAAAGAAAGGCAATGCCAAAGTAAGTTCAGACTACCTCACAATTGCAGTCATCTCACATGCCAGTAAAGTCATGCTCAAAATTCTCCAAGCCAGGCTTCAATAATACGTGAACTGTGAACTTCCAGATGTTCAAGCTGGATTTAGAAAAGGCAGAGGAACCAGAGACCAAATTGTCAACATCTTTTGGATCATCGAAAAAGCAAGAGAGTTCCAGAAAAAGCATCTACTTTTGCTTTTTTGACTAAGTCAAAGCTTTTGACTGTGTGGATCACAACAAACTGTGGAAAATTCTTCAAGAGATGGGAATACTAGACCACCTTACCTGCCTTCTGAGAAATCTGTATGCAGGTCAAGAAGCAACAGTTAGAACTGGACATGGAACAACAGACTAGTTCCAAATTGAGAAAGGATTATGTCAAGACGGTATATTGTCACCCTGCTTTCAGTTCAGTTCAGTTCAGTCACTCAGTCGTGTCCGACCCTTTGCGACCCCATGAATCACAGCACGCCAGGCCTCCCTGTCCATCACCAACTCCCGGAGTTCACTCAAACTCATGTCCATCGAGTCGGTGATGCCATCCAGCCATCTCATTCTCTGCTGTCCCCGTCTCCTCCTGCCCCCAATCCCTCCTAGCATCAGACTCTTTTCCAGTGAGTCAACTCGTCACATGAGGTGGCCAAAGTATTGGAGTTTCAGCTTTAGCATCAGTCCTTCCAATGAACACCCAGGATTGATCTCTTTTAGAATGAACTGGTTGGATTTCCTTGCAGTCCAAGGGACTCTCAAGAGTCTTCTCCAACACCACAGTTCAAAAGCATCAATTCTTCGGCGATCAGCTTTCTTCACAGTCCAACTCTCACATCCATACGTGACCACAGGAAAAACCATAGCCTTGACTAGACGGACCTTGGTTGGCAAAGTAATGTCTCTGCTTTTCAATATGCCATCTAGGCTGGTCATAACTTTCCTTCCAAGGAGCAAGCGTCTTTTAATTTCATGGCTGCAATCAGCATCCGAAGTGATTTTGGAGCCCAAAAAAATAAAGTCTGACACTGTTTCCACTGTTTCCCCATCTATTTCCCATGAAGTGATGGGACCAGATGCCATGATCTTTGTTTTCTGAATGTTGAGCTTCAAGCCAACTTTTTCACTCTCCTCTTTCACTTTCATCAAAAGACCTTTGAGTTCCTCTTCACTTTCTGCCATAAGGGTAGTGTCATCTGCATATCTGAGGTTATTGATATTTCTCCTGGCAATCTTGATTCCAGCTTGTGCTTCTTCCAGCCCAGCGTTCCTCATGATGTACTCTGCATAGAAGTTAAATAAGCAGGGTGACAATATACAACCTTGACGTACTCCTTTTCCTATTTGGAATCAGTCTGTTGTTCCCTGCTTATTTAACTTATATGCAGAGTACATCATGCAAAATGCTGGGCTGGATGAAGCACAAGTTGGAATCAAGATTGCTGGGGAAAATACCAATAACCTCAGATATGCAGATGACACCACCATTATGGCAGAAAGTAAAGAGGAACTAAAGAGGCTCTAGATGAAAGTGAAAGTGAAAAAGCTGGCTTAAACCTCAACATTCAGAGAACTAAGATCATGGTATCTGGTTCCATCACTTCATGGCAAATAGATGGGAAAACAATGGGAAACAGTGACAGACTTTATTTTGGGGGGCTCGAAAATCACTGCAGATGGTGACTGCTGCCATGAAATTAAAAGACACTTACTCCTTGGAAGAAAAGCTATGACCAACCTAGACAGCATATTATAAAGCAGAGACATTACTTGGCTGACAAAGGACTGTCTAGTCAAAACTACGGTTTTTCCAGTAGTCATGTATGGTTGTGAGAGTTGGACTATAGAGAAAACTGAACACCAAAGAATTGATGCTTTTGGACTGTGGTGTTTGAGAAGACTCTTGAGAGTCCCTTGGACTGCAAGGAGAGCCAACCAGTCAATCCTAAAGGAAATCAGTCCTTAATATTCATTGGAAGGACTGATGCTGAAGTTGAAACTCCAATACTTTTGCCTACTGATATGAAAAACTGACTCATTGAAAAGACCCTGATGCTGGAAAGACTGATGACGGGAAGAGAAGGGGATGGCAGAGGATGAGCTGGTTGGATGGCATCACCGACATGATGGACATGAGTTTGAGCAAGCTCCAGGACTTGGTGATGGACAGGGAGCCTGGCATGCTGCAGTCCATGGGGTGGCAAAGAGTCGGACATGACTGAGTGACTGAACTGAACTGACTACAAGTTCAAAATTTCTTGAAGATTCATATTTTATCTTAGACAAATCATTTAAATTTTATATCACATTACATATCATGGTACTGTTAGGTTAGAATAAAAGTACCTGAAATCTTTTAACAGTTAAATTGCTTATCTTTTTTTTTTCCAAATCCCCATGTAAATCAGTACAATAGAAAGAAGCTGTAGGCTCATCCTGAGGTTTCAGAAACCCAAGTCCCAGTTTGGGAAACATGACACTAATGTTCTGTATTATCTGTATTACCTTGACAATTGAAGTTTCATTTTCTCAGAGTTAAACAAAATCCTAACATAATTTTGTACAATGGGTATTGAACCTGAAATTACTGATTTCATAGTCCTTATAGATATCTTGCTTGCCTCCTCTGTCAGGACCCAATCCTTATTTGAAAAATTATAGGAGTTCAGTTTCAATTTATCTTGAGATTTCACTTGGATAACACAAAAATGCTACAATTTTCTGTCCAGTTCACTCTCTCGTAAATTGTTATATACTATCAGTGAAGTTATTGAGACTACATTTATGAAATGGGCCCCCAAAGAAGCTAAAAAACAAGTAAAACTTTATGTAAATCAAACCGGATGGGAAGATGGTTTGGAACTATGTTCCTAAATGGATCAGAATCTGCTAATTAGTTCTGGAGGCCTTTCACACACTCTCAAATTCATGCAAAAACATAATACTCTCTTAAAATGTCACATTACATGGCCATTCATTAACTTTTATACTATTATTCAAGCCCATCATTTCAGAAAGTCCTTCCCAAATGGTTCAGGGTGAAACTAGTTTCTCTATCATTTAAATCATCAAACCAGACTATACTCTTTTGCTCTTAATTTAATTTTAATTTATATCTGGTTGGAAGCCTGTCATCCAAATCTCCCCAGCCTGCCAGGAAGTTTTCAAAAATAGAATTTTAATTGGGGATGGGGGTGGATGCAGAGCCAGCAGTGGCCAACCTAAACATCAGGGATCACATTTTACAGGTTTTGAGAAAGAATAGTGGTGAGAAGGAAAGTAGGAAAGGACAATAAACTAAAGAGAAGAAAAACATGTTTTGTTTAGATTTTATTCCCTATGTATAAAACTCAAGACTCAAACATATTTTCAGTTTAGTGCTTAAAGGAGCAAACTAAAAGAAGCCCCCTGCTGGCCACTCTAATTTCTACCCTATTGGCTCAAAAAAAAAAAAAAAAAGAGACAAGGAGAAAGATCTTTCTTTACCTGTATTTAAGATATCATTTAATCTTCTATCATTATTTTTTATGTATCATATCTCTCTTTAATTGAAATAAATGCATTCATACCAACATATATTCCTAAAGACAACTTGGTATTTTGTCTTTCCTTGATCATAAGAAAAAAAAAATCATGTTTTGTTTTAAAATTGCACTTAAAACTATATCACTAGCAGATTCCTTTTTGTTCTTCATAACATATTAGGGCATAAAACTTGGGCTAATTATCTCAAACCCACAGAGTTCTTTAAAAATAATATAGTAAATCAGAGTTTTATTCAAAATTACTTATTATGACTGTCTTTTGTCCTGTTCTAGGAAATTAAGGTACTATGCATAGCAAAAGCCTCCTGGTTGTATGTGCTTCATAGTGTAACCTGAATCTATGAGGAAGTAACCCCATAGTCTATTCTTTAGAAAATAGAACTTCTTGGGGCAGAATGACCCAAGTTGCCCAGGAATGTAAATTAAAATGACTATTTCTCTCTTTCCATAAAATAAATATTTTACTACATTGAGTACTATAATAACCTTTCTCACATACAACATAGAAATATTAACATCCATCATATATAATTAAATGCTCAAAGCCTATTTGTAAAGCAAAAGCTGCAGTTGAATGACATCACTTGTGTTTAGTTATCGTTTCAATAGAAAGTGTCATTAATAGAAACAGAAGTATTCTCCTAGAGAGTTCATGCCCTGTGACAGTGACATTTATATTAGAGCAAACTACGTATATAACATCTGTCTTTATTTTGCTCCAGGTCAACCTAGCAGAATGTTTGGTATTGCCTTGGCTTTTGTAGAAGCTTTCTCTTCCTTGACTAACTCTTTTCTCATTTCTACTGTCATTAACTTTGGGGAAGTGCATACATAGCTGGGCCATTTGCCATGCTCTCTGTTAGACCAGGAATAAGCAAACTAGTCATAGCCCAGTTCATGATTCAGTTTTAAGAACATTACGATTCTACATAATACCCTTGACCTCGCAGAGTTGGTGATGTGAGCATAAAGGTTGCCAGGACACAGTAAACTTTTCCTGAGACAGAGTCCAATCAACAACTTTATGACAGTCTTTCTGGACTGTTTGACCTAATACTTACAAGCTGGTCATGAGACAGTCAGGGGATTGGAAATGTATCACTTGACTGGGTTTTCAGATTGATAAAAAGAGAGTAAGCAACTGTGCCATCCGGAAGGTTCCAAAGTCTCAGGGCCACTTAGGGTCAAATACAGCAACTCCCCTTCCTAAGTCCGGGAGTTCTCCCACCAAACAGTGCCCGGGAGAGGGGAGTTTCCCTAATTTAAACAAGAAAGCCCACAGCCTGCTCAACTAAGAGCCAAATGAAAAGGCAAGGTTGCCCAAGAATCATGAGACAGTTGGAAAACCCCTGTGGCTGGCAACCATTGTAACAGAATCTGCACATTAAATCAGGGAGGGTTTATTTGGGCCTCCAGTTTCGATAGAAAATAACGATTTCTCTCCTACATTTGTTGTTTGTTGGTTTTTGAAAATCAAAGTTATTTCTCCGGCCTGATTGCACCCCTGCTCTTTATTTATTTATTTATTTATTTTGGTCCTGAAAATAAAGCTCATTTATTCTTAGTTTATAGCAACCATTTCCTTATTTAGAGATTATACTACTAGCTAATATAACCTATGAAAAATTTTTGATTGGAGTAGAGTTGATTTACACTATTGTGTCAGCTTCTGCTGTACAGCAAAGGGAATTAGTTACATGTATACGTATATCCATTCTCTTTTAGATTCTTTTCCCATATAGGTCATTCCAGAGTATGGAATAGAATGCCTGTTCTGTACACAGTAAGTCCTTTTTATATATACAAAACAGATAACTCCTGCTCTTTTAATGGCTGGACAAGTCATTGCAACTTTCCATTACAGAGATGCTCCTGATGGGGGCAATATTGAACCTGGTCAGGGGATGATTTTCCTCCTCCTGGCTGCGGCTTCCCGGTGCATGACACCATGGTCTTCACAGACAGGACTTCACTGTCCTTAAAAGGAAGAAGGCCAGCACACTTGAGAACTGGATTGAGTCAGTGAAGTAACCCCTGAGAAGCACTAGGTTTGTCTTTAACGGTTCCTGTTTACTTTCCTGAGGAGAGATTATGAGAAGGAAATAAGATCACATTTTGAAGTATTTTCATAATGCAAGTTATCACTGAAACCAAATACTCTTTGACACAAACAACCTTAAAGTGATATACAATTTTAATGTTTAATTAATCAAAAATTTTCTTAATAATGAAATATATTCTATTTGTGTTTTAGAGGGTACATATATTGCATATACTTATAAATATTTAAATACAGGGAGCCTGCTTGGCAGAGAAAATTTTAAACTTTTCAGAAGTCTTCATTTTACTGGAAGTTTTGGAAGGGAAATAGAATTTTAACAGCTTTTTACTTAATCATAGAAAAAATAAAATAAAATTATTTTCTAAACTCTGAAGGAAAAAGATATATTAGGTTATAGACTGCAAATGCTTGTCTCATTTCAGACCTCTTATGACGTCTTATGACAACATTGCCTATCTTAGTAACTGTGGAGTATTAGGAATCTTGGGAAATAGTACAAAGCATGAGAAAAATTTTAAATTTTCATGTATACAAATGTATGTATGGACGTGAGACTACACAGAGAAAATCTAATAAACCTGTATGAGCATCCATGTTTTAATGTTGATTGGAATAGCTTAGTAGCTTATATTAGTAAAAGCATACCCTGATTTTCTAAAGTTTTAATAATTACGTAGACACACATATACATTACTAAGGAGAATGCCATGTGACAATTGAATTATACAACTGCAAGCCAGGGAACACCAAAGTTGCCCAGCAAACCACCAGAGGCTGGCAAGAGACAAGGGTTTCCATACAGGTTGCAGAGGGAGCACGGCCCTGCCAAAAACAAGTGGCGTTACACATTTCTGTTTACTCAAAGCTTCCTTTATGATTGCTATAATCTGAATGTCTCTATCCCCTAAAATTCATGTGTTGAAATCTTCATTCCCAAAGATGATAGTATTAGTAGGTGTGGCCTTTGAGGCTTAGTTTTAGGTGAGAAGTTACAATGCTACACAGATGTGATATAATATATATATATATATATTATATATTAAATACAGCTCCAATAAACTTTCAAAAAATATTTTAATATGACAAACTGGTTGTTTTAAAATTATACAGGTGAGAATTGCCAAAATAGTTCTGAGTAAGAAGAATCCTGAGAACAGCATATTTTTCAAAGTAACAGTTACATTAAAAAGATATAGTAATGAAAACAGTATCCAGAATAGACAATTCAGTGGGACAGAGAAACATGCACAGCAAAGGGCTCAAATATTTATAAAATTGTAGTAAAGGATAAAGTTGGTATATAAATTATTGAGGAAACGTGTTGCTGTTCAATGAACTGTGCTAGGAAAATGGTTCGATATTTTGGGATACAGCATATAGCAAAATAAATTCCAGCAGAACTAAATAGATAGATGTAGAAAAATGGCTACATGAGAAAACAGGAGAAAATATAGATAGCTATTGGGCTTCTCTGGTGGCTCGGATGGTAAAGAATCTGCCTGCAATGCAAAAGACCCGAGTTCTATCCCTAGGTTGGAAAGATCCCCCGGAGAAGAGAATTTCTACCCAATCCAGTATTCGTGCCTGGAGAATTCCATGAACAGAGAAGCTTGGTGGGCTACAGTCCATGAGTCGCAAAGAGTCAGACATGACTGAGTGACCAACACTTTCACACTTTCATTTATATGTGATATTATCATGAGAAGCCTTATCTAAGTACTAATGCAAAGTAAGAAATTGCAAGGCAGTATTTCACAGTGTGATTCATTAACTACTTCATTTAAAGGCAGCTGGGTTACTGCTGAAACGGTTGCCAGGGCCATACCAAAAGATTATTGAAAAATACTCCCTGATAGTGGAGCCCAGGAATCCATGTTTTAGTGAAAACACTAAGAGATCGTGATGCACATTTAATTTGAGAATCATTTCCAGGCAGGATAAGATCGATAGATTTACTACAGTTGTGAAAATTTCTATAAAATAAATACACAAACTCAAGAGTCAAAAGAAAACCTAGTAGGGGACTTCCCTGGTGGTCCACTAGTTAAGAATCCATGTTGTAATGCAGGCGACACAGGTTCAATCCCTGGTCGAAGAACTAAGATCCCACCCACAAGCTGCAGGACAACTAAGTCTGCAGGCAGCAACTACTGAACCCTCTCACCACAATTAGTGTCTGTGCATAGCAACAAAATATCTTACATGACTCAACAAAGATCGACATGCCACAGCTAAGACCTGATACAGCCAAATATAAAGAAAACTTGGCAAAAATAAACTGCAATGTTATATGACAAACAGTTGAATAATAATAAATCAACAGAAAAACAAACTGCTAAGAAAACTTTGACTCCGTGAAAAGAAAAACAGGCAAAAATGGGAATAGACAATTCCAAATGGAGAAAAAGTCTAATAAACACACACACACACACAGTCAATTCTCAGTTGCAAAATGAAACCAGATTCAGACTCGTTGACAAATTGAGAAAGATGTTTTTAAGTATAATGACTAGTGCTGGCAAATGAACTTGTCCCTCTCAAATGTCATGTAAGCGTTCCATGTGATACAATATTGCTGGAGAGCTATTCAGCAATATGAATCAAGTATCAAAAATTATTGACATCTTCTGACCTAGTAATTTTCCTCTTTGGGAATTAACCTGAGAAAATAATCAGACCTGCACCAAATATTTATGTGCAAAGATGAGTAAATGAAAACAAGGATAAACCCATGGTCTCACGTAAAACAATGAAAAATGAAAACAACAGTAATTCCCCAAATTATTTTTCTGAAAAATTTTCACGATAAAATTTTAAGTACAAAAAAAATGATGTAATATTTCTCAGATATATGACTCCAAGTTTGAGAAATATATATATGTGTGTTATATATATTTAGAAATAAACGTATATATTTTATATATATTTAGAAAAGGTCCTGTCATTGGAAGGACTGATGCTAAAGCTGAAACTCCAATACTTTGGCCACCTCATGCAAAGAGTTGATTCATTGGAAAACACCCTGATGCTGAGAGGGATTGGGGGCAGGAAGAGAAGGGGACGACAGAGGATGAGATGGCTGGATGGCATCACCGACTCAATGCACATGAGTTTGAGTGAACTCCGGGAGTTGGTGATGGACAGGGAGGCCTGGCGTGCTGTGATTCATGGGGTCACGGAGAGTCGGACACGACTGAGCGACTCAACTGAACTGAACTGTCAAAATTCTCTGGTGGCATAGAGGGTAAAGAGTCTGTCTGCAATGCAAAAGACCTGAGTTCGATCCCTGAGTTGGGAAGATCTCCTGGAGAAGAAAATGGCAACCCACTCCAGTATTCTTGCCTGAAAAACCCCATGGGCAGAGGAGCCTGGCAGGCTACAGTATTCTTGCCTGGAAAAATCCCATGGATGGAGGAGGAGCCTGGCGGGCTACAATAGAGTCAGACAGAACTGAACGGTTTCACATTCACTTTCACTTTCTTTCACTCAAAAACGCTTCTCAGAGAATTTTAATAATATACTATAGTTTCTCTTTTCTTCATTGTTTCTCCATTTTTCAAGTTTCCTGCAAAAGAAATATCTTACCTTATTGATTTAAAGCTAAAAAAGAAGTGGTTAGGATATTTTCTCAAACAACACTGGCATATCATAGCCTATTTTCGCTTTCCTTTAGGCTGTTTAAGCCATAAACGAACATATGCATGGAACTGGCCTTGTTTCTTTAATGACTAGTGTCTTTTGGAGGGTCAAAAATTCAGACAGTGCTATGGACTAAATTGTATCATTCAAAAATTGACATGTAATTATATTCCCCAAACAGGCTATGTTTGGAGATAGTCTTCAGGAGGACTTCAGTTCACTTCAGGTCAGTCACTCAGTCATGCACACCAGGCTTCCCTGTCCATCACCAACTCCCAGAGTTTTCTCAAACTCATGTCCACTGAGTTGGTGATGCCATCCTACCATCTCATCCTCTTCAAGAGGAAATTAAGCTCAAGTGATAGGTGGGACCCTAATCTAATAGGACTAGTAGCTTTATAAGAAGAGAAAGAAATCTCTCTCTCTCTCTTTCTCTCTTCAAGCTTACACACTAAAAGAAGACCAAGTGAGCACACAGTCAAGAGGCAGCCCCCTACAACCTAATGAAGAGACCTCAGAATGAAACCTACCTTGATGGCACCTTGATCCTGAGCCTTCCAGCTTCCAGATCTGTGGGAAATAAATTTCTGTTGTATAAACCACCCAATCTATGACATTTTGTTATGGCAGCCTGAGCAGACTAATACAGGCAGTTTTATCAATCTTATCATCCTGTTTGGTTTTAAACAAGTTTGTCAGTTTCAAGGTTCAAATCTACTTACCAAGAGGCATGACATAACACTTCCGTGGACAGTAATAAAAGTATGCTTAAAAAAAAACCATGAAAGAATCATCTTGCAAAGAGAGGGATTAATTAGAAGCAAACAGCATTCTTTTGGGTGTGTAACTGCATGCTCGCTAAGTCACATCCAACTCTTAGTGACCCCATGGAACATAGCCCATCAAGCTCCTCTGTCCATGGACTTCTCCAGGAAAGAATACTGGAGTGGGTTGCCGTGCCTTTCTCCAAGGGATTTTCTCGACCCAGAGGTCAAAGCCATGTCTCTTATGTCTCCATCTCCTGCATTGGCAGGCAGGCTCTTTATCACCAGCGCCACCTGGGAAGCCCCCTTTTACCAACAATGCATTGAATCTTTGAATATTTAATACTGGATTTATACTTCATTACAAATGAATTTAACAATTCTATATTTATGTTTTAGCTTGCACTGGAACAGGAGAAGGAAGAAAAAAGATTTCAAACAGAAAAGTTTTCTATCTAAACTCTCTTGTAAAATCACTATCACCATTGTCTTGGTATTTAAATTTTCCATTTTTGATATATGTTTGTGTTTTACTTTACAAAAAGGAAATAGTCTGTTATTTCTACTTTATACTTCATGTGAGAATAAATAAAATTCTTATCAAACTTCGATCTACTCATGAATAACATTTTAAAAGTTGGATGACTACCCTTTCATCCTACTTTTCTAAACAATCACTTTTTTCTGAGTGATGAAAATGAAGACTAGATCCATGGAGAAACATATGTGCTTAGAGATACACATATACATGTTCTTTGTATTTATTAATGTAAATCCATGTATATTTGTGTATATATAATATGCTATACATATACATAATTTTTATCTGCTTGGTTTAGGGGCCAAGATTCTATTCACTTTTCAGAAAATTCTGCTGCTGCTGCTACTAAGTTGCTTCAGCCATATCCGACTGTGTGCGACCCCATAGACAGCAGCCCACCAGGCTCCCCCATCCCTGGGATTCTCCAAGCAAGAATACTGAAGTGGGTTGCTATTTCCTTCTCCACAGAAAACTCTAGGAAGTATTTAATTTTAGGAAGGCATATAGAACAGCACAACTCAGTTTGGACTAGTCACTTCCAAGTGCCAAATAGCCACTATGGATAGAGGATATCCTATTTCCATCTTTTCTGGTGGCTTAGTGGTAAAGAACCCACCTGGCAATGCAGGAGACATTGCAGGAGATGTGGTTCGATCCCTGGGTCAGGAAGATCCCCTGGAGGAGGGCATGACAACCCACTCCAGTATTCTTGCCTGGAGAATCCAGTAGACAGAGGATCCTGGCAGGTTACAGTCCATGGGGTTGTAAAAAGAGTTGGAAACGACTGAGTGACTAAACAACACCACCAACATTAATGGCATACACATGTACTTGCAATTTTCTGTACATTTTCAATTTTTCAAAATAAAAAGTTGGAACGAAAGACATGTAGAAATATTCCAGTCACATTCATTCGGCTTCAAATAGTTTACTCTTTTTAATCCCTGCAGTGTGTTGGTAACTGAGTCATGTCTGACTCTTTGTGACCCCATGGACTGTAGCCCACCGGGCTCCTCTGCCCATGCAGAGGACATGTTTAATGCACTAGCATTTTTTGCTTTTTGAGCAGTGGTATCCTCACAGGACCATTTTATGGTCTTTCTATTCTTTGCATAGTTTCGTGGCTCTTAAAAAATGATGTCACACGTAATAAGCAAGCTAACCACTGGTGACACTAAAATGGGAAAGGGGTCCTTGGCATGGCTCAAAAAGTCCTGTATATAATTTTTAAATCAGAGCTGCAATTTGTGGTCCAGTGAGCAAGATGGCGTCTTGCTTGATTGCTCTGCCGATAAGAACTCGTCATTCTTGTCATGAACCAGAATCACCGTTTCTGCACTTTGGTTCTGGGAGGCAGAGTCTTCTCTGACCTCGTCCGTGTCCTCTGACAAGGAGACAAATTTCAGCTTGTCCAAGAAAAGATACCCTCTGCTGCTCGTTGCTTGGGAGGGAAAACACAGTCTCCTTCCTAGGAGAGGATGAAATAAGAATTGAGTCCAAAAGAATATATAAAGTGTCTTCATTTTCAACTGGTCAGCCTTTCATTTTTAGCCTGAATACAGCCTTGCCCTGAGAAATGGGGGGTGACAAGTGGCTGAATTTCCCCTTCTTGCTCAAGCAGTCATTTATTCTGACATCATCTTTCCAGTAATAAGAAATCAGTTCTAATTTCCCCAGTTTACTTAACAAAAATACGGACTACTTGTTGATAGGACTGCTACATTTCTTGTGTGCATGTGTGATCTAAAAGCTAAGTTTGGGGGATGGGGAAAAACACAGAGAAACAGCTTTTACTGGGGGAGAAAATATTTGTAGCAGTAAAGCAGCTACCCTAATTTGAATGGAACAAAGCCATCTTGAACTTCTTGTTCTTTTCAAGTACCTTTCCAGCATACCTGAGTTCTCACAGTCCTGGAGAATCATTAGAAACAAAACTTTGTGATTGTTTTAAAACTTCAAAACTCCTGCCAGGATTGGCTCTAAATATCAGAGAGGTCCTTGTGGAAGAAGACGTAAGGATATCTTGTAAAACCGGCTATGAGCTGCATAGCCAGAGCTTTAAGATGAAAGTTAAGGACAAAACTTATTTTAGCTCCTCAAATGAAGGAAGGAAGAAAGACTCTTTTTTCCTGATTCAGAAAAAAATGTTATTTAAGTGTAATGAAATCTATGAGTGGATAACACTCTATTAGTGAGTCTTTATCAATTGTATCACTATTCTCAATTAAGAATATGTAAAATACTGGTGTTGCTTAGTCGTGTCCAACTCTGCAATGCCATGGACTGCAGCTCACCAGGCTCCTCTAGGTCAATGTGTAAGTGTATTTATTTCCCAACTTGAAGTTTAAAGATAATCTCTGTATACTCTCTATTTATATCTTTTAAAATTGAATATAATATTTATTCAGGTTATTTTTTTCTGATTCAATCTTCAGTGAGGAAAAAATATAATTTTCTTCCTGGGGAATCAGAGATTTCACACTAGCTTTAATAAAATCAATTTCATCACTAGATAGAGAATATTTCCCTAAGGGTCACAAAAAGCTGACGTTGATTCATCTTCGTCAAAACAGAGAAGTTGTTAAAGGAAAGAATTGATATGAGAGTTCTTCCCCCTAACTGAATGAGCACAGAGGAATGAATAAGATGAACTTTACATATAAACATACAGAGTCCTTTCATCTCATCTGTCTCTTGCTCTTCTCTCTCCTCAGAACCATCAGCAATAGCAGACATACTGAGAAGTCAACTCAGCTGAGTGATACTGAAACTTGAAGGAAAAGGAAACTTGAAATGGGCAAATATATTATTGTTCAACAGCTTTGCAGATGATTTTATTAGCTTAAGACATCATGGTTTCTCTGTCTCCTCTCTCTCTGTCATTTCTCTGTCATTGCCTCTCTCACACACACTCGCCCAGAAGGGCACACATATTGACACCTGGTGGGGAGTTTCTTAAAGTTATTTCTTCTCCAAACGGAGAAAAGTCCAAGACCCGGATCCATTAAATGAATGATCACTTCTTCATATTTAAAATGAACAATCTGGGAGAGCAATTTAAATGAATATGAGGATCCTACCAAAGCAATACAGTTGACCCTTGAACAACACAGGTTTGAGCTGTGTGGGTCCACTTATGAGTGGATCTCTTTTAAAAAATAAATACATACTACAGTGCTATGGTAGCTCAGTTGGTAAAGAAGCTGCCTGCAATGCAGGAGACCCAGGTTTGATCCCTGTGTTGGGAAGATCCTTGGAGAAGGAAATGGCAACCCTTTCCAGTATTCTTGCCTAGAAAATCCTTGGTACAGAGAAGCTTGGTGGGCTACAGTCCATGGGGTTCACAAACAATAGGACATGATTTAGCAACTAAACCACTCCCACAGTGCTGCATGATCCATGCTGGTTGAGTTTGTGGATGTAGAGCACTGAATATGGAAGGCCAGTTGTGAAGTTATAATCAGATTTTTAATGGAGAGGGTTTGGGCCCCCTAACTCTATATAGTTTAAGGGGACACGTAAGAAGCTTTCTTTATCACTTCCCCTATCCAAAAACAGAAATGGGAAGCATGGCACACATGAACAAAATTTTAATGCAATAGTTCCAGTTTCAACTTTGTCCCAATAAATGTAGACATAACAACTTCAATCAAGTTCTTCATTCTGTATACCAAATTCAAACATTCTACCAAAAATCTTAAGGCATCTTCTGACTAAAAACATTCTTTTCTCCCTTAAGGCTAAGTAAGCCCTATGGGTAAATAGGAAACTTGTAAAACTGGTTCTACTAGCAAACTATAAAACTTTTATGCCCTATTTACCACATTAGAAAAGAGCAATGTTCTTTTTTCTCATTCTTGTTTTAGCCTGAACACAGGGCTTTTTCTGAAGCTCTGCAGGTTCAGGTCAGATACTATTAGGGCAGTGATGACTGTGGGTTACTGCACATATTCCCCCCATCGATTCACCTGTGAGAGCCCTTTAAAGTCTCTATCTGGCCCTGTTCTCATGTGAATGCATTTGTGTGAGCACTCTCTGGACGATATTAAGTAGTTGTATCAACAATAAGTGTTGGTGATGCTTATCTCTCTATTTCTCTGGATTCTAGCACGCGAGACTTTTGAGATGACCTACTAAGATAAAATCTAAGTGACACGTGTTACAGAAAAAAGGCACAATTTGACTGGAAAAGACTTAAGAAGCAAGCGTGGAGGTTACTTTCTGCAACACTAGCAGTCCAGTGTGACTGCTCTCATCGTGCTTATTTTAGAACCCTGGCTAAATTCTTGGTGTTTGACTCACTGGAACAAAGAATGAATCAAACACAAGGAATTTAGAATTTATTAGCTGGTAACATAAATGGCAACCCACTCCAGTGTTCTTGCCTGGAGAACCCCGGGGATGGGGGAGCCTGGTGGGCTTCTGTCTATGGGGTCACACAGAGTCGGACACGACTGAAGTGACTTAGCAGCAGCAGCAGCAGCAGCAACATCCCATGAGTTTAGAATACTCAATGAAGGCTATATGTATTTTTTAAAAAGGAGGGGGTGTTTCTGTTCAATTAAATTTTTTTAATTGAACTATAGCTGATTTATAATGCTTTATTAATTTCTGTCATACAGCAAAGTGATTCTTATATATATTCCTTTCCATTATGGTTTATCATGGGATATTGAATATAGTTGCCTATACAGAAGGACCTTGTTGTTTATCCATTCTATAAACTTACATCTGCTAATCCCAATCTCCAGCTCCATACGTCCCCCAGTTGCCTCCCTCTTTGGTTCAAATCTTAAACGTTTTTAGTGCACTCATTTCTGAGGAAGTGAAAACATCTTGGTGGTTCAACTCTTGCCCTACACCGCCTCCCTCACCTCTGACCTACCTATCTGTCATCCTTCTCTCCTGCGCTCCTAACCTTTTCCTTCCCATCAAACATATGATGGAGAGAGGCTGCAAAGTCAGGACTTGATCATTTTCAGTCTCATCATCAGCCCTGACCTAAATGCTCTTGAAGGTTTTCCTAGTCAGATCAAGCAGCTGTCCATATTATTTAAATTACTAAACAAATATCCCTGAAAATGTAGTGGTTGAAATAAAATACAAGTGAATTTATCTTTTAACTAACAATCTGAGAGGGAAAGGAGATAGTGGGGGAGACTCTGCTCCACTCAGTCATGCAGGAACCCCACCCAGAATGAGGCTAATCCTTCCATCTTCAACATGTGGTTCTTAAGGTCCATCCTGTCATCACTATTTCAGCCCATGGGAAAGAAAAAAAAAAAAAGCTGTAGAAGTGAGCGTGCAAGTTTTCAAAGCAAGTCTTGAATGGCATCTATCACACTTCACTAGAGAGAGCTTAGTGTTAGGGTCACAACTAGCTGCAGAGGGAGCAGGAAAATACAGTTGTTGGCTGGAAAGCTTCATCCCAGTTATGACATAATCTTCAGAAGCAGTGGGGCACAGATTTGGGTGGACAACTTGTAATCTCTACCACACCTTCCTAGGTGGCACTAGTGATAAAGAACCCACCTGCCAATGCAGGAGATGTGAGAGACGCAGGTTCGATCCCTGGGATGGGAAGATCCCTGAAGAGGGAAAGGCACCACTTCAGTAGTCTTGCTTGGGAAATCCCATGGACAGAGGAGCCCAGTGGGGTCACGAAGAGTCACACAAAACAGAAAGTGTGAGCACAGCACAGGGTAAGATCCAGGTTCAAGAATCGATTGTTCTGGGCCCTTTGAAGAGCAAACTATTCCTATATATTATTCATTTGTAATGAGAATGTATTTTCTTGATCTCATAAATTAGTGTATACTCTTATTTCCTAGATGAGTTGTGAGAGTAAAATAAGAAAATATATCTGAAACCTGTTTGGAAAAGATAAAAATATTTATATTTTTAGTGTTTAATACTAACACTATATTTTAGTCTATATTTAGTCTAACACTATATTTTAGTGTTAAAGAATTAAATTCAATTATTCATTCATTGGAATATTACTCAGTTATAAAAAATAACAAAATAATACCATTTTCAGCAATATGGATGGACCTAGAGATTATCATACTAAGTAAAGTCAGACAAAGACAAATACCACATGATATCATTTACATGTGGAATCTAAAATATGATACAAATGAACTTATTTATGAAACAGAAACAGCACAAACACAGAGAACTCACTTGTGATTGTCAAATGGGGCTGGGAGGGAGGGATGGATTTGGAGTTTGGGATTAACATATATGCACTGCTGCTGCTGCTGCTAAGTCACTTCAGTCGTGTCCGACTCTGTGTGACCCCATAGACAGAAGCCCACCAGGCTCCCCCATCCCTGGGATTCTCCAGGCAAGAACACTGGAGTGGGTTGCCATTTCCTTCTCCAGTGTGTGACTACTGTATATAAAATAAGTAAGCAACAAGGACCTACTGTACATCATAGGGAACTATTTTCAGTATCTTGTAGTAACCTATAATGGAAAAGGACGTGAAAAAGAATATATATACCTATATATACACACAGCCACACAAACACACACACACACACATATATATATATGTACACGTAAATGAATCAGTTTGCTGTATACCAAAACATTGTAAATCAACTATACTTCAGTATAAAAATATCACTCCTTCATTGTTCAAATCTAAGAATGAGTTTGAACCTATAAAGCCCGTGCCCGGCATTTTCACATTCAAATAAAATACAACTAACAGGTAGACTGAAAAAAACAATTAATCTTCAAACAGAGTCCAAACATAAAGTATATAAATAAGGGTCGAATATATACCACAGTTAAGCTAGGACACTTTTGTTGAAAATGGGTCTGAAATGTAAAGGTAGGTTTATCAATATAGATAGCAAATTTTATTCGAATCGGTATCACAGCTCAATGAACATCAAAACTGACTACGCTTCTTGTAGCATCACTGAAGTTTGGAGGATCAATGAAGTCTGAAGGCAAAACATAAAAGCCTACAGAATGTTAAGAAAAAACCCCCGTGAATGGACATTGGATAGAGAGTGTCAGAAGAAGACTCAGGTTTTGTCCAGGAAGTACAGGCAAAGTAGAAGGATAAATAAGACGGAGCACACCCCTGCAGTGGGATCACATAAAAATGCAAATCGGCAGGATATAATATGTTAGACCCTGTGTTTTAAGAAGTTTAAAATAAAGATAGAGAGCTCCACGCCCAACCTCACATAATAACCCAGATCAATACTCTGATATGTCATGGAAAGAGAGACCAGGTAAGGTTAGGTAATGGAGGTGCCTTGACCCATTGACCTTAGACAGTCAACGTTTTGCCATTAAATGTCAGATCAATTCCCAATGATTTAAACATTACCCAAAAGCCTCTAGTTTCCTGGAATTTTTAATTAAAAAAAAAAGCAAACTTCAAACACTACCATTTTCAAGAATCTAAGGAATTACTATTTACTATATTAGCTTAATCCATCTTGCTTGCTCATTTTTAAAATTCTTGTCTCAATTGCTTTCTAACATTTATAAAGCAGTGCCTGCATTTTTAAAAAAATCTATTATTATCTTTAATATATGTTTATATCTATCTTTTTATATTCAGGAAATAAGTTTTCTTTCTGGGATCTTATAAACAACTTACCATAGACTGTGCATTTTCTCATACCACTCTTACCAGAATTATCCTTATATTGCAATTACATATGAAAAGGTTTTTCTCCCTTTAGGTCAAGGATGTCCCATGTTCAATTAATCTTTTATCCATATGATGCCTTGCATTTGTAAGTGGTGCTAGTGGTAAAGAACCCACTTGCCAATGCAGGAGGTGTAAATGACACAGGTTCGATCTCTGGGTCAGGAGGATCCCTTGGAGGAGGGCATGGCAACCCACTCCAGTATTCTTGCCTAGAGAATCCCATGGACAGAGGAGCCTGGAGGGCTACAGTCCAGGGGTCACAAAGAGTTGGACACAACTGAAGCGACTTAGCATGCTGCTGCAGCTAAGTTGCTGCTAAGTCGCTTCAGTCGTGTCCGACTCTGTGCGACCCCATAGACAACAGCCCACCAGAAGCAAGACACATTCCTTTGGGGAAACTGTTAAAAAAAAAAATCCAGTCTGTATATGCAAATAAAGCAAAGAAATTCAGTCTTTTTTTTTCTTCTTTAAAAATCCATTTTTCCTAAAATATCATTCCACAAAATTGGAAGTGAAGAACTAAAAGGTGGAGGGCAGGGGAGAGAAGGAGCACACACCATCAACACAAAAATTAAAATTGTACAATCTTAAGCAGTTTATGATAGACTAGGATTGCCATTTCCTTCTCTGATTAGCATGCACGCGGTACATAAATTAACACAACTTTATCCCAACTCCATTTCCCTCAACTCAAGGCAGTGGGAGGGAGATGAGAAGAAGGTCCATCTACATTGGTACTATAAATTTGTAGGGGAATCTCCTAATTTTCCTTTTGGGGATATAATGAACCAGTTTCTTTGATCCTTCACAAGGAATATTAAATCTAGTTTTCAATACTCTATCAAACGTAAAGGTCAGAAAACATCTAGGGTATGCCCTCTGCCTAGAAGTCCTTAAGAAACAGGCATTTAGCAGTGATAATCCCAAACTTATTCTTTTATATCTCAGGGATCACCGAACGATCCTTGTGTCCAAAGACTGACAGATCTTTCTGATGGACATGATCCATGTTATTTGGATGATCAATTCAATGAATCAATGAGCCAACTGCCATCTCTGCTGCTGCTGCTAAGTCGCTTCAGTCGTGGCCAACTCTGTGCGATCCCATAGATGGCAGCCCACCAGGCTCCCCCGTCCCTGGGATTCTCCAGGCAAGAACACTGGAGTAGGTTGCCATTTCCTTCTCCAACTGCCATCTCTAAACACCAGGAAATTTCTAGCTGGAATCTGGCAGGCTGAAGGTGTCACTTGCACTAGGTGTGACAAGTTGTAATCTAAACTAACACCTAATTTAGATCCTAGTCCACTTTTTTCAGAGCTGCTGGGGAAAGAAGGGAGAAGATTACAGCTCTTTGCACTCCCAACATCCCGCATCCATTGTACCTGCTGTACAATTACTGCTGCCATGCTTGCCAAAGTGCCATTAAGGTTTCTGGGACTCCTGGCACTTGGGTAGATATTCTACTTAATCACCAAAGATGACTTCTGCTTGCCAGCTGGGTGCCTCCAACCAAAGGAAAAAATCAGCCAAATAAATGCAGATCTGTTGTTTTTTTCTAAATGTATAGAGAAAGAAGACAGAGAACAAGGACTTTTTGCTGCTGGGAGACCTCTTGTGTGCTGTGTGAACTTTACTCTTGTTCATTTTTGCTCTTTTTTTTAATAGTAAAAAGTTCAGTAAGAACATAAAAAAAAAAAATGTTATAAATTCAAACAATCATGCCAAAAGAGGTCATATTGCCAGAGACAATAGGCAGCTGTAGAGAATCCATCAGGCTTCCACTGCGTTTGGAAGCAAGGTCTTCGTTTGAGTTAGGATTGTTGGGAGAGGCAGCAAAGTATTTAGTGCCCACTGCCCTCCCACTGACCTGAGTGTGACTGCAGCAGCTCAGAAATGGGGGTGGGGCTTGGCTGCACATCACAGCACTCAGACTCTCCTACCTGCAGGGGGATCTTTGGGCTTGTCTTGAGGTAAGTCCTCACTGCAGATAATTTACATACTGATTCATTTGGCACTGGATCTCTGGGTTGTGCTTGACTCTCTGTTCTTCTGTTGCCTTAAGGTTCAGATACTTTTAAAAAAGAAAAATAAGTAAATGTTAACAAACGTTATCATCATCACCCTGAATTGAGCCATCAGTAATTTGCTTTAGCCCATCACTGAGAATAGTGGCATAAACATTTTTTTTTTAACTTCACAAGTACAACATTTCTTCTTAGCATTGTGATGGTCTCCATTGTAGGCAGAAGTAGGTGGCAGACAAAACTTAGCCCTTTATATCTTTCCTTTCTAGATGTTGATCAAAATGTCAGTGAGGCAATATGACTTGTTTCGTGATGACAGTACCTGTTCTGCTGGGTGACCTGTGACCTTGAGGTTAACATGAAGGGGATCTTGAGGTTAACATGAAGGGGATCTTGAGGTTAACATGAAGGCACACCGGCAATCTACACAGGAATATGCCAAGAATTAAGTGACTGTATGGGCCTTACTGAGCAGGGAAAACAACTGGGTAATTTTGCCCACCAAAAACCCCGATGAAGAGTTATTTGCAGCCCACTGGTCTGTGACGTCAATCACCTGACCAGAGATATTCATATTAGTGCCATCTCTTGCTCAAAGGGTAATCACCTGCCTTGACCGGCCCTCGGAGGATGGAGGAAGTTGTGAAGCAGAAGTAGGTAGTGCTAGCGGGAGAGCTGGGTGAGTAAACATCTGTGACGCGATCGGAGTCAATTACAGCTGTTGCCACTTTATCCAGGCAGTGACCCCAGGCCCTCTATAACCAGGCTGAACAGACAGGCCTCTAGCCAGCCAGGCATGGTGCTCTCATTCCCTTCTGCCCCCTACAGATATCTCAGCAGGAGGGCCTCAGGAAGGATCCTACGGTCACATCCCCCTTGCTTCTTGGAACCAGGAAATGAGAAAATCATAGCTCACCCCACTCCAAACTTGCCTCGTCTCAAAGCTCTGTATCAGCTCTGAGCTTTGCAACCACACCGGGAGGATCTCTTCCGTAGAAGCAAAGAAGGACAGAATGTTGGAAGGGAGCTCTCCTCGACAGATGGGAATGAGAGTGGTGTGAGTAACTAACTGGAGGCAATAAAGGTGTTAGCAAATCGCAGGATGGAAGAGCGGCCCCCGGGATGGCTGGCTCTGCTACACGCGGTGTGTTGTACGGGCACCAGTGAGAGCTGCCTGTCTCAGCTTTGGTGTGAAGAGCATGTGGCTCCCCCAGATTCGCAGCACCCTTGTGGGCTTTCTCGGAAGCACAAGCCTTGGCTGAGCCCCCATCCAACTGAGGGGGCTTCCATGACTTTGTTGCCCTCCTTTCTAATGCCTATTCTCCAGGCCTTCCCTCCTTTCGTTGTCCTAGTTCTTTTGTTCTTTTCCCTGGTCCTTATGTCTCATTACATGATATTTCCACTTTTCCTTTGGGATGTTTGTCTTTTCTTAAAGCAAGGAGAGCCTCATCATCAGTGCCAAACCCAGCATCATGTAACCAATCACGCAAAAATCACAACCACGTAGGCCCTGCCCTCTGTGTTAAGAAAACCCAGCTGTTGCAGAGAATTGTGTGTCTACACAGTGTTTACACATGAACATAGCAGGAATTCTTAAGGTAAAGATGCCATTGAACAAAAAAAATGTCATAACACAAAGGAGTCTCACGTACTTATTACCTCCTCCCAACTACATTCCATCTGACAGCCAAGCAAATCATGACTTGGGAAAGTTAAATACGTTTTCAAGCTTACACAAAACAATAGTGAAGGACCCCGGCCTCTGGACTCTCTAACTAGTGTGTGTGTGTGTGTGTGTGTGTGTGTGTGCACGCACTTTCCACTTTATGATTTTTGTCTATCTTTTTTTTATTTTGTATTGGGGTGTAGCCAATTAGCTATATTTTGATAGTTTCAGGTGAACAGCAAAGGGACTCAGCCATACATATGCATGCATCCATTCTCCCAAACCCCCTCCCATCCAGGCTGCCACATAACATTGAGCACAATTCCCTGTGCTATACAGTAGGTCCTTATTGGTTATGCATTTCAAATAATCAGTGTATACATGACCATCCCAAACTCCCTACCTATCCTTTCCCCGCTCCCTTCCCTCCCTCCGCGCAGGCAACCATATCACTTTATGAATTTTAACATAAAAATAAAAGCCACAGATTCTCTAGACCCCTATGCTACCTAGGGAAATATGTCTTACCCCCAATCATGCTTGAATCCCTCTACAAGAGAAGCAAACACAGCTACTGAATCAGGGAAGCTCTTTTGTTCTCCTGTTAAGTGCCTGGCCTTTAGGAATTCGCTGGCCTCCCTGGTTCTGTCTTCTCTTCCACAGCTGAGGAGCCTGGATAGACCATCTAGGGTGGCTTTTAGTTCCAAAATTCAATGACACTTTGAATTTAACTTCTTTCACCAGGATACCTGTCATTTCTAGGTAAGGGGTGTTCTCAGTCTTTTCTGCTAAAGGAGGTTAAGTAAATAAAAAGGAAAGATTGGGTTCTGCTTTTGGCCTAAATTATAACTTCATGACCAGGGATGAAAGAAGTTAATAGCAATAAGAAAGCTTCCAGGGTCTACCATTTACAATTTAAATCCTTTACTTAGGAGGTTAAAAGTTCAAAGTTGAGTCATAGTCTGAGGTGGCTCTGCTCTTTCTTTTTAATTATCTGAGGTCAGGAAGTTAATAATACCAGAAATCCCCAGTGGAGACCTCTTGTGCACTGTGTGAACTTTAAACTTGCTCATTTTTTTTAAGGGTAAAAAGTTCAGTAAAAACACAGTGGACTTTTCCTCTTAGCCTCCACCCATTCATCCCCCAAGGTCAAAAGTTGAACTGTAAAACAGAAACCCTTGTTCTCTGATCCGCATTTAAACAGATCACTTATTAAAAGGTAAACATTCCAAATGCAAGCCAAGATCCAAAGTGAATCTGTTCAATAAAAATAAAAATATTGTAATAAAATGAGTCTTTGATCTTTATCATTTGTCTTGGAGTCGAACATCAGAATTTATTTTATTTTTTTGAGTCTCAGAGAAAGAGCAGTCACAAAAGCTCTCTCCTCACCTATCTCTGCCCTGAGATTGGCATATCTGGAAAAGATAAACCTAAGACATTTTAAAATAATTCTGTTTACAGTCTTAAGGCAATTTCTAAAACTAATTCTACACCATTTTTTATTTGTTTGCTTGTTTTGCTCAAATAGGAGTTCAAGTGTGGTTTAAATCAGAAAGATTTAAAGGACTGAGGAATTAAGACATGTTTGCTGAAAATGGTGGGGGATGTGGAAAAAATAAAGAAATGGTTGAATCAACCCAGTGAACCTCATGGGAACCAGGGGAAGACTATTTGAAATCTTCAGAATGTTAAAGCTCAAACATGAAGCCAAAATGACAGCTGTACAGGCTTAAATATGTACAGCCAACCTTCCATATCCATGGGTTCTACATCTTTAGATTCAACCAACGGCAAATCAAAAATACTCAGAAAAAAAAATTCCAGAAAATCTTGCACATGTCAACGGATGACTAGATTTATATAATAAGTATAAGACTAGCTTTCTTAAAGTAATAGTGGCAAATTTAGGAAGTAAGTCAGACAGAGAAAGAGAAATATCGTATTATATAACATATGTGCAGAATCTAAAAAAAAAAAAGTGAATAAAAATGAACTTATTTACAAAGCAGAAACAGACTCACAGACTTAAAGAAGGAACTTATGGTTATGGGGTGGGGTGAAGCAAGATGGAGAGATAGTTGGGGATTTGGGATTGACATGTAAACACTATCATATTTGAGATGGATTATTAAAGGTTGTTTTTATTGCTTCAAGTATTATTTTGGACAACTATAAATGCCAAAGATTTTGAGAAAAAAAAAGTATGGAAAAGTCAGCTAAATATTAACCCAATCCAATCAGTTAGCTTAGAAAAGCTTCCTGAACCACCATCATATTAGGTTGTTATTGCATGCAACCCCTAAATGTTCTTTTCTAATAAAGCAAATTACATACGTGTCCTTTTTTTTTTTTCAGGACACACCCTTTAGGAATGCTTTGACTTTAAAAAAAAAAAGCCCAATCTGAGAATGAACATCTATTCCAAAATCTTTTAAGAAAGCACCTTTGTCACAATTTAACAAAATGAAGATAATACCACTTGCTTGTCTACCTTAATAATTTTTGTACCTGTCTAATGAAAAAACTACAGAAAATGGTGAGAACCTTGACATGATATGCAATGAATACATTCATAGTATATACTTTTCACTGATGCCAGTTTCAACAAATGTCAGTTAAGTTCTTGGATTTTCTGATTAATTTTAATGTGAATTAAAAGTAGGAGATACGGCTCCAAAGAAGTTGTGACCTAGACCATTTACACTGTATGTAATTTTCACAACATCCTCTGGGACTCCTGGATGCAGCTGGATGACCCAGACCCAGGAGTGACATGCCAGGAAGGAAGTGGGGAGAGCATATGAGGCTACTTCCTCTTGTGAGAACTCCCCTCTCAACAGCTGTAAGGAAGGGTGGAAATTCCTTATGAGTCAAAGGGTGACTTCAAAGTAAAGGATGAAATTTGAGAGACATGATCATATTGATTAGGATGTTGACCGAGAGGAAATCACTGCATTTAGAAAAGTGTCCAGGGAAAAATAAGGCATTGAATCAGAAGCTGAAGGGCATGTGGACATGCTCACTTAGGCAGGTGTTACACTCGTGAGAATAACTTCTTGTTTCAATTCATCTTGTGAATATATTCCCATGAATATTTATGTTTCTTCTTTTTTAAGTCATGACACTTTATTTGAACTAGTTGTTTTCAACCTTCTGTCTGACCGAATTCCTTTTTTTTTTTTTTTTTCCTTTTCCTACAAACCACTTCATTTTATGACCATGTTGTGTTCTGGACATTCTTGTCCTAAATGTTCTCATAGGAAAGAAATAGGACTAGATCCATGTGAAATCAACCCTATGCAATACTGTGAAGCATATACTACAGGTGGTATGAATGAGGTGCCATGAGAACCCTGGATCTTTGCCACACTTTTTCATGCTTTCTTGCCTTGCACTTTCTGATCAGTCCTCCTGGAAGACCTCATTTGTCCTTCTGGGACTCTGTACTCTGCCTCAATACTGCTCTTCCTTCTACCTCTCTGAATGCAAGTGTCCCTTCCATAGCAATATGTGCAGGCAGTGATATCAGAGTAACTATCTCACTATGCTGTAATGTGCAGTTAATTTTGCTGCCTCCAACAATAAATTACAGTCAAACTGAGAGAGAATTCCCATGCAATTCCTCGGGAAATTCTTCTTTAAAAATATAGAATGAAACCTGACAGGATTTAGTGTATACCTTAATGGATAGCAAAGGTGAGCTGAGACTCAACAGGGTCCACGACAGACTGAATTTAGAGTCCTGCCGGCTTTGCAGGACACCATTAGCACAACAGTTTCGACTTTGGCTGGGCTTTGATATCACCTGAGAACTTTAAAATACTCTTGATGTCTGGGTCTCAGGCCTAGATATTTTGAATTAATTGAACTGAGGTAGGGCAGGGTCATTAGGGTATTAAAATGCTCCTGGGGAAATCTGTGATGATAAGAACAGAAGAATATGGGCCACTGTACAGGAAAATGCTATTAAATGCATCCAGGATTTGTCAATGACACTGACATCCAGAAGTCACAAATGGACTGTTAATTTAGGGATAATTTATTTTCATAATTCTCTTGAAGAATAAGTCATTTACCCGTCTGAACTAATTTAACAGTTCTCTGTTATCCTCAGGATAAAGTCTTGGCCAGCCAACATATTACATCAGCCTCGACTCAAAATGGTCCCATCTTTTTCTTCTTTCTTATTAATAACGTGTGTGCTCAAGTCATGCAAAACTGCTTGCTATTCCCTGAGTGTGCCATGCAAATCCTTCCCACATCTTCCTATGGGTCTGTTTCTAGGAATACCTCTGCTCTTATTCCTCCAGGTAATTCGTATTTGTACTTTAAGACCCAACTCAGGCTAGTCTTTCCCTGAATGCCTTTACTAGTCCCCTTGGTTTTATAAAGTGCTTCTGCTCTGTGATGCACACGACTTAATTCACTGCTCAATTGTAGCAGTTAGCACATTGGCTTAAACTAGCTCTTTGCCTGTCACTGACTGGATTCTTAGACTCCCAAGGGCAGAAAATATGTCATTTTTCTGAATCCCCTTTCTCCAGTATCCAGCAGAGTGTTTGAACTGAACTGAAATGCTATGTGAATGGTTGTTGAATGAATAAAGAAAAGGATAGACAGATGGACAATAAAAATATGATCGTATAAATAACTCCATTATTTATTTAACATCTAGAAAGATTCTCATGATATTCATCACTGAGGAGATAGAATAATAACTTCCTGTTAGGTTTATTTCATATTCATCTTCCAGTGGTTGAAGACCCAGGAGCCCGGGCCAATTATAGAAGTAAGAGACACCAGGCCAGAGCAAGTGGCCCCAGGAAAAAGGATTACAATCACGACTTCCTTGGTTATGTTAGGATTTTCTAGTTAAAGAAATGGAAACAAACATTGACTCACAGTGTTTCAAAATTGTGACCTTTCTAGATGGTTGCTTAGTCCTGAGCCCCGTCATTTTCCATTTGTTCTTTCCTGCCCTCACGTTGGCCTTGGGGTCCTCTTCATAGAATCATGTTCAGTATAAATGCATTTGCTCCTCCCCTCCCAAGTTGGGTTGAAACTAAATTATATGTTCATAGCTTCTTAAAGCTAAAAGAAATTTTAGGGAGAATTCCCTGGCAGTCCAGTGGCTAAGACTCCACATTGCCAATGCAAGGGGCCCAAGTTCAATCTGTGGTCAGGGGACTAGATCCCACATTTGTATCTAAGAGTTTGTAAAGCTCAACTAAGGATCCCACATATGGCAAGAAGATGGAAGATCTTGCGTGCCGCAACTAAGACCCAGTGCAGCTGAATAAATAAATATGAAAAAGTAAAATCAAATAAATACACTTAAGATTTTTTAAAAATATCCCTTCTCCAGGGCAATCTTCCTGACCCAAGAATCAAACTCAGGTCTCCTGCATCGCAGGCAGATTCTTTACCATCTTTACTAGGGAAGCCCTTATACACAGTTCAAAAAAAAAAAAGAGGATTATCTCATACAGCCCCTCCATTTTGGAGACCTAGAAAGCTTGGGGGAGTTTCAGGGAATGCACTGTCTGTGACAATTACTAGTGTACCTGGGTGGTTCTAAACTCCATCAGCATACGAGGGCCAGTAAGGTCACATTAACTGTAACATTCAAATCACTTAGGAACTTGGGTTCCCTCTTAAGATCTTCTGTAACTGTTTCCATAAAGCCCCAGGGAGAGAATCCATGTATGTTCAGAAACAAGCTAGTTGATAGTCATTTTCCCCAGCTGCTTCCCTAAGGCTGCTTGCTCTATAGGTCTCTGCTTTGGGTCTCGGGTCTCTCTGTGCACAGCGCTTCCCGTGTACTATCATCTTGTGTAGAAATGCTCCCAGGCTGCCACATAGGATTCTTGGTGGGGAAGCATGTGTGCAGGGGAGTGGGGGGTGGTTTGAGGGAGTGAGAGGAAGGGTGGGGGTGAGGAAAAGAAGAATGTTGAAAAACATAAGAAAAAACTCTCCCCCTTATCCGTGGGCCAGAGCGCTAGAATCTGGCACTCTAGAATTTGGCTTTAAAATCATATCTGGATTCCAAACTTTTCCCTGCCACTTGCTATCTCTTTGACCTTCAGCAATATATGAAACCTTTCTGAACCTGAATTTCTATTATTTCCTTCTTTAATATGGTGGGAATGAGAATTCCTCCTTCATAAGAGTGTTGGAAGGACAAAATGTGCCCTGGCAGTGAGCACAGCAAGAAGATGGGAAAGACCTGAGGCCCTTGGTAACTTTGTGCTTATCCACCCAGTTACTCTGATATTTCTGGACTGTTTGAGCCATGGTATTTAGACATCTCTGCTTTCCTTAGAGCCTGACATATCAAGTAGTGTCGTTTCTAAACATTGTAAGAACATCTACTTCCATGATGTTTAGTCACCAATGTAAACCTAAAATACAGTGTTTAATTACAATATTAATACTGGTTATATTCCCATAAAGGGGTTGTGGAAGCAACATCTTCCCATTCCTAATTTAGAAGCTTTCAAAACTGGCATTGCAAAAGACTTCGAGATCTCTGACCCAGCCAAGCATTAAACTCTCACGGTCACCCACTCGTCATTAACTGAAGAAGGAGACACAAATTAAAGCAGGGAAACTATGTGCTTTATAATAAATAACGTAAAAGCAATCATTCAAGTCACCTTTTAATTGCAAATAGATATGGGCTAATTCACCCTTCAAGCAAATTAGGGGTCCTTTAGATCAAACAAAGAAGCCTTATATTGAAATAATTGGAGAGATTGTCCCAAAAGTTATTAGTCTCATATTCCCAATCACAAGGAAAAGATTTCATTAGCTCAGCCTTGGAATAAGACTGGACACCCCAGCTTAGCTCAGACATCTAAACCAATTGTGGGATTAACCTAGACTGCACCCAGACTGACACCCTTGGTTTATATCCTTTTTATTGTATATTCTTGTGTTATTTATACTTGATTGTTGGAGACTGAAATGGCAACCCACTGCAGTATTCTTGCCGGGAAGAACCCGTGTACAGAGGAACCCGGCGGACTACAGCCCATAGAGCTGCAAAAGAGTCGGACACAACTGAGTGACTAAGCAACAAATAACAAATATTTAATTATATATATTTGACTAAATACATATCCACATAAATAATTTATGAATCAGAGTCCGCGGATTATCCTCATAATGACTGGCCCATCAGAGAACAAGTTGTAGAACTTAAATGAATCCCCCTGAGGCAAGTACAGATGCTCAAAGTCCTCATCCGTCACTCTCTCCACATTAGGATGACATCAACCTTCAAGACTACAGACACCAGCTACATCTAATAAGGAGTGAATATCTAAATTGTATAACCCAATACCAAAAGCCAAACAATCAGATTTAAAAAGTGGGTAGAGAACCAGGATAGACATTTCTTCAAAGAAGACAGTTGGCGTGTGAAAAGACGCTCAACATCACTAATCATCAGGGAAATACAAATCAAACACAAATACAAATTTGAAATACAAATCAAAGCCACAATGAGATACTACCTTACCTTTGTCAGAATGGCTGTTATCAAAAAGACCACAAATAGCAAATGCTGGGAGGATGTGGAGAAAAGGGTACCCTTGTACACTGTTGGTGGAAGTGTAAATTGGTGCAGCCTCTATGGATAACAGTATGGAGATTCCTCAAAACATTTAAAATTAGAACTACCATTCAATCCTGCAATTTCACTACCGGATATTTATCCAAAGAAAACAAAACACTAATCAAAAAAGATATATGTACCCCTTTGTTCATTGCAGCATTATTTATAATAACCAAGATATGAAAGCAACCTAAATGCTGTCCTTTTGTAGATAAGTGGATAAAGAGATCACACACACACACACACACACCACTGGAATATTACTTAGATATAAAAAGAACAAAATTGTGCCATTTTCAACATCCAGGGGGATATTGTGCTAAATGAAACAGATCAGATAGAGAAAAATAAATAGTGAACTGTCATGCTTATATGTGGAATCTAAAAAGCAAAACAACCAGATAAACAAGATAAGACAGAAACAGACTTAGAGGCACAGAAAGAAATTCAATGATTGCCAGAGGGAAGAGGGGTGAGTGGTTGAATGAAACTGGTGAAGGAAATTAAGTGAAATAAGCTTTCAATTAAAAATAAGTAAGTCGCAAGGATGTAATATGAGGCTTCCTTGATGGTTCAGTGGTAAAGAATCCACCTGCCAAGCAGGAGACACAAGTTCAAGGGTTCGATACCTGGGTTGGGAAGATCCCTTGGAGGAGGGCATGGCAACCCATTCCAGTATTCTTGCTGGGGAAATCCCATGGACAGAGAAGCCTGAAAGGCTACAGTCCATGGAATTGTAAAGAGTCAGATATGGCATAGCTACTAAACAAAAACAACAACAAAGGATTTAACATACAGTATAAGGAACATAGTCAGCAATGCTGTAATAATTGGTATAATGGCAGATGGTTACTGTCACTCATGGTTACTAGACGTGACATGGTGATCATTTTATAATGCGTTTGAATGTTGGATCACTATGCTGTACACCTGAAACTAACATAATATTGTGCCTGAACTACACTTCAATTAAAATAAAATAAAATACTGAAGATACTAGGCTCCATGTGATGGAGATCCCATGCCAGGAGAGAGTGTTTAAAACAGACTTGGGTAACTATGACTTAGTGACAAAAGAACAACAGCAACAACAACAAAAATGATGTGGGACTCCTTTTTGTGACCCTGCAGGTCTCCAAGGGGCAAAATTCTTTGCTTGAGGCCAAAATGTTGTATTTATTTATCTTATCAGAAAGAACTACTAAGTAGTATGATTTGCCCAGGAGAATATATGGTCACCATGGAGTAGAGGAGAAATGTCCTCATCATCCAAATAATTATTTAAGCCTATATCTGTTTACTCAAGATATTAACGACAAGATTATTAGAAAAACTTACTACCAATCAGTACCATAAATAATGGCTTTTCCATACATTATTTTTGTCTTCATTTTTTTTTAAGTTTAAATGTTTCCCCCAGTAATATCATGAGATATATCTAATTTCCTATTCATAGTTACAGTAAGTGTTTTTTCTATCTCATCATGACACTGCACTATCCTTTATCTAGACTTCAGTTCTGTGACAGGTCGTATTTGATATTGTGACTATTCTGACATCCATTGAGTCAAGGGTAATAACACAGTTCTAACAGTTGTTACACACTTACAATGTGTCAGGCACCTATAGGCATATTATGTCTATTAACTCATAATGTCCAAAGAATATTAATTATCATAACTACTTTGAGGGATAGATAATTTTAATATTCCCATTCTACGAATAAGAAAACTGAAGTTAATGCAGCCAACAACTTGCCACTGAGAAGAAGCGAGGCCAAAATCCCAAACCAAATGATTTAGCCTTGCAAAACAAAAACTGCCATTGGTGCTATTTGCATTTTAATCAAGATAATTTGGACAGAAGTAGTAAAAGTATGTGAGTGACTTCCCTGGTGTACAGTGGTTAGGAATCCACCTCTCAGTGCAGGGGTCCAAAATTCAATCCCAAACAGGGGTTCCAGGATCCTATATGCCGCGCAGTGGCTGAGCCCACCCACTGCAACTAGAGAGTCCATGCTATGCAGTGAAGATCCCGTGTACTGCAACGAAGACCTGTGCAGCCAATTTAATTAATTAATTAATTTTTTTTTAAAGTATGTGAGTGAAAAAGTTCCAGAATCACGGACTCAGATGGTCAAAGGGAGCTCAATCATTCATTAGTTCTTCTTTGCCCAAAACATCAATCTAAGAATTTAACTGTCTATTCATTAAAACACAGACAACCAGCAGAAAAGACCTGAATATATCAAAGAACGCAGCCCCCAAAAATGACTGAACGGAACCACTTCCACAAGAAGAAGGTGAAGGCATTGGTGAATAAAAGGCAGACGTATGAATGAGAAATTCAGCTTCAACGGATATCAGACTCACTAGCGTATAAACCACTAGGTGTGATATTGCAGTCTGTCAGGAAGGAATGATAATGTTAGAGGAACATAAGTGCAAAGCGGGTTTTTGTTTGCTGCTTTGGCAGCATCGAACTCTAGGAAATGATGGGGAAACTCACATTTCTGAGAATGCTTTTTCACAAGAGAGACAGAGATTAGAGTTTCCAATGAAGAAGGCATGCTGCAATTGAAGAAAGCAGAGTGCAACAAAGCACTCGGGCCAGATGGCATTTATCTGAGTGTTCTGAAGGAAATAAGGTGTGAAACAGCAGAGATGGATGAGGACACATACTATGTTTGTAAAAATAGCAACTGTTCTTGAAGTTTGTCCAGTTTCTAACACAGCTTCTATATTTTTTACCAAGGAACGAAAAGAGGTTCCAGGAATTCAGTCAAGTGAACTTTGTCTTCGTGTTAGGATACTGCTTGCGTTTAAAAAAAAAAAATCTGAGGGCAGTACCAAACAAAATCTGGGCACTAAAATCTGACCAGCTTTCATCGGCTCTACAAGAATGGGGATTTCCACTGATCCAGCCTTTAAATTGATGATGACTAGTTAGAGCAACGTCATGTACTTGCCTTTTGAAAGGTTTGAGAATGAAGAAACAAAGGCTTGCTTACATCTAAAATTAGCTAAAGAAGTTAGAATCATTTATGGTGTATGCTTAGGTCAATAAAAGAGAGAGATGAATGTGTCTGGAATCCAATATTAGGATGAAATGACAATTTCACGTTCATTATTTTTCAAAATAATTAAGAGGTTTGTGTGGGCCACAAGCATTTGACTCTCATGTGATGGACACTTCAGGGCAAGCAGTGCAAAAAGAAATGGTAATCACATGACTGAATGGTCAAAATCACTGCCATTTACTGAGTACTCACTACCTGGCAGGGCTTCCCTGGTGTCTTAGTAGTAAAGAATCTGCCTGCCAATGCAGGAAACATGGGTTTGATCCCTGGTCCAGAAAGATCCCCTGGAGAAGGAAATGGCAGCCCACTCCAGTATTCTTGCCTGGAAAATCCCACGGACAAAGGAGTCTGACAGGCTAATGTCCATGGGGTTGCAAAGAGCTGGACATGACTTAGTGACTGAACAACATTACCAACACTACATGGCAGGCATGTTGCTTGGTGGGTTTTTGTTTGGGTTTGTTTTTTGTTTTTGGTGACACCCAGTGACATGTGGGATCTTGGTTCCCAGACCAAGGATGGAAGCTGTGCCCCCTGCATTGGGAGTGCGGGGTCTTAACTACAAGGAAATCCCACTGTTTGGTGTTTCGAGATTCATTGTCTCAGTTAGCCTGTGAGTGACAGCATAGCCTACTTCAGAAACATCTGCTATTTCAGAAAGAAAAATGTCTTAAGGGGTCTGACAGGTTATCAGCCGCAGTCAGAGTTCAGACAAGTTACAAACAAATTCATGTAAAATGTTCTGAAGAAAACATAGTCTCCATTTAGAATTGAGTGATGCCAAGAGGGTCATAAAGGAAGCCGAGGACAGAATCTGTTCTCTGCCCCTCAATCCCCAGACCAGGGGGAGTTCTTGTCTTCTAAATCTCCAGTTAGCCAGGCTGGCATGGACTTCAGATGCTACCCAAATCACTATCCCTGAGACTGGAAAGTCCTTACTGTTTTTGCATTTCCTGGTCCTTAAACCCACTTCCTTACCTAACATCTGTCCCTGGCTAATTATAACTGCTCTGTGTTTGTTTCCTGAGTCTCTGGCTCAGTCGCTTCCTGTGGCCTTCATCTCCGTGGCCCACCTGGGATTTCAGCCCCACGTGGGGCGAAAAGCCTTGTCTCAGGCTTGTCTGAAACTTTCCCAGGCCTTGGCCCGCAAACTTCTTCCACCCAACCCAGGGCTGACAGACAGCACAATCCGGAGCCCATAAAGATTAGCAATGTGGTATTAGTCAGTGACCCTTCCCAATTAAAATACTTAGTTCAGGGTTCTTCACACAATGCTTAAAGTACTTTCTGTTCAATAAAGGCTTGTTGACTGAATTTACAGCCTGTGCTGTAACATGAACTGCAGACCGAAGTCCAAATTACAACACATGACCTCTATGGCAAGAAAGAGTGAAAAAATAAAACAACCCTGGACACACGCCAGATGACGGCTGGACCCATGAGAAACTCCGGAGAGAGAAAAACGCACTAAACAGAAATAGCAGTGCAAGCACCACATCCATGCTCTCTGATCCTTTGTGAACTATGATCGCTCCCCTGCACAAAATTATAAGCCTCTCGAAAGCAGGGTACGATGAAGTGTCAAGTGCTGGGTGCCTACCTTTCCTGTCACTCCAGACATCAGGGAACTTGGCAGGAATTGAACTTACATGTTAACCTTCCTCTGTGGTCAAGCACTGACAATAGCCTTGAGTACCAAAAAGCCACAATGAGCAGAGTATGAAGCTTTGTCAAATTCACGTCGTATTCGGACAGTGATTTGGGAAAGAATCTTTCTGCCTTTTGCATCTTATATATTGTTGTCACTTAGTCACTAACTCGTGTCTCACTCACTAACTCAAATCCACCTGCCAGTGCAGGAGACTTGGGTTCAGTTCCTGAGTTGGGAAGATCCCATGGAGAAGGAAATAGCAACCCACTCAAGTATTCTTGCCTTGGAAATCTCATGGACAGAGGAAGATGGTGGGCTACAGTCCATGGGGTTGCAAAGTGTCAGATGCAATTTAGCAACTAACCAACAACAATATCGCAAAAGCCAGTGACTGAAATAAATCTCTTTAGAAGTAAACCATATATGCATACAAAATCTTTCTATATATGTTTCTTTTTTAAGACAAAGTCTTTGGTTTTATTTTATTATTATTTTTTAAAATACTGATTTATTTATTTTGGCTGCACCAGGTCTTAGCTGTGGCCCATGGGATCTTTAACTGTGGCGTGTGTGATCTAGTTCCCTGATTAGGGATTGAACCTGGACCCTCTGCATTGGGAGATCAGAGTGTTAGCCACTGGACCACCAAGGAAGTCCCATATGTATTATATATATATTTCTATATATACATATAGAAGCGTTTCCCAGGTGGTACTAGTGGTAAAGAATCCACCTCCCAATGCAGGAGACTAAAAGACGCCGGTTCGATCCCTGGGTTGGGAAGATCTCTCAGAGGAGGGCATGACAACCCACTCCAGTATTCTTGCCTGGAGAATCCTATGGACAGAGGAGCCTGGTGGGCTTTAGTCCATGGGGTCTCAAATAGTTAGACACGACTGAAGCGACTTAGCACCACACACATACATATGTTAAGTTCCCTCACTTGTAAATGTTGGGGTTCCAGCCACAAAAATCAGTTGCCCTCAGTAGTTCAGATGAATAGACTTTAATGAAGGAAACTTGGAATAGAAGTATGAGCAGAAGAAAGAAAACAAAAAAGAAAAGGTTACACACCAGAGACTCGAGACGGACAGAAGCTGTTACCTGTAACCCCTCTTTCTCCTCTCCCCACTCAGGGCTGAAGGGGCAAGGGGAGGAAGGAGCTTTGTCACAGGTCCCTGAAAGCCAGAGCTTTGAGTGGAGCCTCCTCCCTGTCCCCCTGCATCTGGGAAGGATGCCTCATGAAGGTAGCAGAGAAGAAAGCTCTGACCCCTCTGTTTCCTCTGGCTCCCTAATCTATCCAATGAGTCAGTCTGCAGGTGGTAGAACCCAAACGGAAACCAGCCAGGAAAGCAGCCTGGGAGCAGCTGTTAGCAGGAAGCAGACACTCAGGGCATAGACTGAGCAAAAAGGGAAGGACGTGTCCTGGGTGGAGGGGGGACCAAGCAAAAAGTATCCGTCAGAGCCTGGTTTCCCTCAGACTCAAACTGCAAGTTCATACTACTTTCCAGCTTTCACAAAAGACTCGTTAACTTCTAACCGACTAATCTATCTTATTGAATTAATCCCAATTTTTATCTTACTCAATTCTATCATTTTCTCTGGTCCCCAGTCTTGCTTCTTAATTATTCAGTTACGTTTGCAATTTCCCAGAATTTAATTGCTATCTCTGCAATATTTGGGGCTTTCCAGGTTGTGCTAGTGGTAAAGAATCCGCCTGCCAATGCAGGAGACACAAGAGACACAGGTTCTATCCCTGGGTAGGGAAGATCTCCAGGAGTACGAAACAGCACCCCACTCCAGTATTCTTGCCCAGAAAATTCCATGGAAGGAAGAGCCTAGTGGGCCACAGTCCACGGGCTGCAAAGAGTGAGACACGTCTGAGCGCACACACGTGCCTTCTGAACCCCTTGATTTTAATATCTTATTAAAGATCCGCACATCCAGGAGACTTCATTGGCGGTCCAGTAGTTAAGAAATCTGCCTTCTAATGAAAGAGAGGAGGGTTCTTTATCCAATTAGGGAACTAGGATTCCACATGCCCTGGGGCAACTAAGTCCACACCCTGCAACTACTGATCCTGAGTGCCACAATGGAAGATTCCACATGCCACAGTGCTGCATGCAGCAATGAAGACCCAACACAGCCAAATAAATACATGCTGCTGCTGCTGTTGCTAAGTCACTTCAGTCGTGTCCGACTCTGTGCAACCCCATAGACGGCAGCCCACCAGGCTCCCCCGTCCCTGGGATTCTCCAGGCAAGAACACTGGAGTGGGTTGCCATTTCCTTCTCCGATGCATGGAAGTGAAAAGTGAAAGTGAAGTCTCTCAGTCGTGTCCGACTCTTAGCGACCCCATGGACTGCAGCCTACCAGGCTCCTCCACCTATGGGATTTTCTAGGCAAGAGTACTGGAGTGGGGTGCCATAAATAATACTAAAAACACACACACACACACACACACACATCCATTTACAGGGAGAGTATGTGCTGTGCTTAATTGTTCACATCCAACTCTTTGTGACCCAATGGACTGTAGCCCGCCAGGATCCTCTGTCCATGGGGATTCTCCAGGCAAGAATACTGGAGTGGGTTGCCATGCCCTTCTCCAGGGCATCTTCCCAACTCAGGGATCGAAACCAGGGTCTCCTTCATTGCAGGCATATTCTTTACCATCTGAGCCAGCAGGGAAGCCCAAGAATACTGGAGTGGGTAGCTTATCCCTTCTCCAGAGGATCTTCCCAACCCAGGAATCGAACTGGGGTCTCCTGCACTGTGGGAGGATTCTTTACCAGGTGAGCTACCACGGAAGCCCTGGTATGGATGAAGGTATTTTATAAAAGAATCTGCATATGTCCAGTAGACTTGGGGCTGGATATTATACCCATCAGGTTATAATCAACCACAATCTGGAGCATATAAAGTATGTATTCCAAAATATGTATTTAATGGGATGATTTTCTTTTCTTTATGAGTGTTCATTTCCATTTGGCACAAAAAAATTAGACTTCTCATATCTCAATTACTATGGTCAAAGAGAGAAAAGGCTCTATTATTATGTATAGGCAAGGAGTTAACTATAATAGATACATATGTGTTATCTGTCCAGCTTTCTCATCTGGAAATTGCCTGTCTTCCTCACTGCATTTATGAGGTTATCACATACTGTTCTAGAGCAGGATTGGCCCAGTAATAAACACTAGAGTCAAGATGAAATCATCATAATTCCTACCCCAGGCTTCATCTTCTTAGTCAAACTTATAAAGCTGAGCACCTGATACAAAAGAGAAACCTCAATACATCCTTGGGAATAGTCCAACTAGAGCTGGCAGTCATTCTGTAGGTACATAAAGCTATGATGTATGAAACTAAGAGGCCAACTATCAGTATCCACACGTCTAGTCATATGGAAGAGAAAAGTGGAAACAATAAGAGAGACAGAAATAAAGCATAACCCAGAACATCAAAGAGGCAAGAGCCACACAGTCCTAAGGGTGTCAGGTCTCTATTTCCAGTTCTGCCTTAAATGTAGCTGCATTTCTACTCCTGGGTCTTCTCAAGTCCCCACTTTGTTTAAAGTAGTTTTCATTGGATTCTGTCACATGTAAGGCAAAGAGTGCTGATTAAAAATAAGCATTCCCACCATTTAAAGTCATAATATGGAAGCCTGAACTTCAAGGAGATCAATGGACTTGTCAGGAACATGTAGAAAAGCTTATTAAGGAAAAATTCAGACCACACTTCACACTTACCAATTTCTTGCCAATGAATCTGATGAACTAATTTTTTTATTGCTATGATGTTGTCTTCAGGGGCAGGAAAATTTAAACCCATCTTTCCCATTGGGCTTTACACTAAGAACAACAACGAACATTAAATGATTCTAAAGCGTGGAATCCTGGTTAGAACAAAAGCATAATTATACAGAATCTTCATTTTAAAAGCTAAGTGAGTTATATTTCTCTCACAACCCTTTGAATTGGAGTGAACACAGTTGTTTCTTAGTTGCAGAGTCACGGCTGACTCTTTGCAACCCCAGGCACTGTAGCCCACCAGGCTCCTCTGTCCATAGGATTTCTCAGGCAAGAATCCTGGAGTGAGTTGCCATTTCTTTCTCCAGGAGATCTTCCTGACCCAGGGATTGAACATGCATCTCTTGTTCAGCGAGCACATTCTTTATCACTGAGCCACCAGGTAAGCTCCGGTGAACACAGTATGAAATCCAAAAGAAAGTCAGTTACTGAAGCAGTGTGATCAGCCCTGGGACTTCCCTGGTGGTTCAGTGGTTAAGAATCTGCCTACTAAAGCAGGGAATGTGGGTTCAATTTGGGAAGTAAGATCCCACATGCCATGGGCCAGGTAAGCCCATGCATTGTAGTTACAGAGCCTGCATGCTCTGGAGTCTGCATGCCACAGCTAAGACCTGATGCACCCAAATAAATTATAAATAAATAAATGTTTTTTAAAAAATATGATCAGCCTTCTATGCTCCCAATACATGGGGCCCAGGTTTGATCCCAGTCAGGAAAATGGACCCTACGTGCTGAAACTAAGAGTTTGCATGTTGCAACTAAAGATCCAGAATGTTGCAACTTAAAAAAATAAAAAAGATCTCTCATGCCTCAAGAAGAAAAAAAATTAGATAAATATACTCTCTGATCTCCTTTCAGTTCAGTTCAGTTCAGTCGCTCAGTCGTGTCCGACTCTCCGCGACCCCATGAATCACAGCACGCCAGGCCTCCCTGTCCATCACCAACTCCCGGAGTACACTCAAACTCATGTCCACAGAGTCGGTGATGCCATCCAGCCATCTCATTCTCCGTCGTCCCCTTCTCCTCCCGCCCCCAACCTTTCCCAGCATCAGAGTCTTTTCCAGTGAGTCAACTCGTCTCATGAGGTGGCCAAAGTATTGGAGTTTCAGCTTTAGCATCAGTCCCTCCAATGAACATCCAGGATTAATCTCCTTTAGAATGGACTGGTTGGATCTCCTTGCAGTATAAGGGACTCTCAAGAGTCTTCTCCAACACCACAGTTCAAAAGCATCGATTCTTCGGCGATCAGCTTTCTTCACAGTCCAACTCTCACATCCATACATGACCACGGGAAAAACCATTGCCTTGACTAGACGGACCTTGGTCGGCAAAGTAATGTCTCTGCTTTTTAATATACTATCAAGGTTGGTCATAACTTTCCTTCCAAGGAGCACCTGAAAATCTCCTACTAAATCATTGGAGTGACAAGAGTTGGTAGAAGCTTTGACTGGAGGAAGTGTCATTTGCTGGGTAATTTTTGAAAGGACGTCTCTCTCTTAGAAAAAGAGCCTGAGGAAAGAAACCGACGTTTTGGTCACTGAAATACCTCCGGGACTTCGCCTTTTGTCTGAAAAGATGCTCAAAAGACAGTTGTTAAATAAACTAAATGAGTTATGGAAAAAAATAAAAATAAAAAATTACGATCAGCCTTATCACAAAATAATGAGTATGAGTGTGTCAGATGCTCAGGGCCAACGTGGGGACCAATCTTAGCTTCTATTTCTCACCTGAGTTTTCTACAATTTCTAAAATGTCATTATCTGTTCTGTTTAGAGGAAACATAAATCTAGTAAATAAGAAAATACATGAACTAAGAAAGGGTCTAACTTACCTGTTCCATTTTTAGCACCTAGGGGAAAGTCCCAGGGACAAAGTATGTTTGTCCAATGGCCACAGATGAGTCAAGTTTATAAGTACATTACCTGCACGTGTGCTCAGTTGTATCCAACTCTTTGCAGCCCCATGGACTATAGGCCACCAAGTTTTTCTGTCTATGGGATTCTCTAGGCAAGAATATTGAAATGGGTTGCCATTTGCTCCTCCAGGGGATCTTCCTGACTCAGTGGTCAAACCCAAGACTCCGGCATCTCCTGTACTGACAGGCAGATTCTTTACCACTGAGCCATATGCGAAGCCCAAACACATTACAGGCAGTACAAAAAACTAAGATTTCAAAGACAGGATACTTTCTAAGAAACCAGTACTAGGATCTTCTTCACATATAGAGTACTATAGCCTGTGTTATGGAGCCAGCTGCTATTTCTAATCTCCAATCTGCCATTTATGATTTTGTGATCTTGGGCAAGTCACTTATCTCTGTGCCTCAGTTTCTTGACCTATAAAATAGGAATAAAAACAGGGATCATGAAAGTTGTAGTTGAGAAAAGTAAATGAGCAGGTGGATTTTATGCACTTGGAAAAAAATCTGCATCAATAGATGTTCAGTTCAATTCAGTTCAGTCACTCAGTTGTGTCAGACTCTTTGAGACCCCATCTATAGATTTTAGCTCTTATTATTAAGAGGTCATAAATCACTTAGGTTTGTAGCCTCAAATGAAACTCATTCACGTGCACACACACACACACATACACACCTATTTTTTTAATTAAAAAGTAAACATAAATTAACAGAGTAAATTTTCATTAAAGAAGCTAATGGCATAGTATAGATCAGCTGGGAGAATGGGTTTACTTCACTCATTATTTCTGATACTGTTCCTTGTAAAACAATAGGTCCTCATTAGATACATACATTTAAAAGGAACATTAAACATATATAATATATAACCACCTAGTTTGCTTAGCATTATTTTTTTAAATTATTATTATTCAAAGTGATTTTTAGTCTATGAGGACTATGTGAATGATATTCTTCAGGAAATCAATAACCCTGTTCATGCAGTCCCTTGAAACCGCTGGGTCATAGCAACTACCAGTATTCAGATGTTTGAGAACTGTTCAGGGAAAAGACAGCAGCTTTGAAGTACCCTCAAGTATGAGAAGGGCATGTAGAAACAATTAATCATAAACAAGTCATTAAAATTAAAAGTATATTCTTAAATAGTTTCTTGATTAAGAACAAATGCCTCATTAATCTGGAACATACTGACTTGAGAACACAAGGTAAGTCAAAGACAGCAATGACTGACATGACTTGAACACAACATGCTGTGTGTTCCCATCTCAAAAGCTTTAGAACAGGCTCCCCAAAAGGTCACTAGATACAGCGAATTGGACAGGAACCCAGCGTCACCCAAAGATGCAAAGGTAAGCATTCAAAAATCTATATAACAGAGGACATTGTGTACCTGCATCACTGAAACTTTTCCATCTATAGATTCTGAGTGCATCACATTTATTTCAGAATGAAAAAACCCAAGATCTAAACAAATTAACATAAAACATATATGCACATAAAAAACAATGACATCTAGTTTTTAAGACACTTGGTATCTGTTTACCCTACTCCATCTCCCAAGTTTTACTTAAATTTGTGAATAGAAATTTAAAGCCAACACAAATAGCTTTGAAGATAATTCTAACAATGTAATTGGATGTGGATTCTCTTTGAACCAGACTACAGCTGCATTTCCTAAAGGAACATATAGTACAAAGAAAATAATAGATGCCCATCAATATGATTACATTAAAAGCTACATACACAATTTCAAATGACAGATCAGACATTTGAGGATGACTATGGTGAGGGACAGGGAGGCCTGGCGTGCTGTGATTCATGGGGTCACAAAGAGTCGGACACGACTGAGAGACTGAACTGAACTGATGAAATTTTTTAAAGACTAAATCTTGTTTGGAAACAGCCATTAAAATATACCATACATTCTTCTGGAAAGCTTCAGAATTTCTAATCCATAGAGAAAGGGACTTTTTCTGTCTCAATCATTACTAAATCCCCAGAACCATGCTTAGGACATAATCAGTACTTCCTAGGTATTTGATGAATAAAGAACTTCAGCCATGCTGAAACTATAACTTGGCTGTACATGTTAGGAAGGACAGGGAAGCCTGGAGCGCTACAGCCCATGGGGTCGCAGAGTCGGACATGACTTAGCAACTGAACAAAAACAAAATGTATGTTATGATCTATAATCTTTACAGTCAGCCTCAAGACCTTACACCCTGAAGCTGGCTCCTTACACACGGCATTCCACACCTTTCCTATATCCAGCATGATTTCCATGGATATATCTCCTCACAATGAAGAGAAAGAAAACACCATGAAGGGTGGTAGTAGTTTTAGATGAATATCCTGTGGAAAAGATTTTCCAAATGTCATTTTCTATAGTATGGTACAAAAAGTTATGATAATTTTTCCAAGGCCAGAATACATTCGTCTGGAAATTAAAATCTGACATGATTTTCAAGGTCAGATTCCAGATAGAATGTCAAACTAGCTTTAAATTGTATACTTCATTTTAGACTTCAAAACAAGGGAATGGAAATGACATCTTTCTTCTTTCTAGAAAGATGAAACAGTGACATGAAGAAAATAGAAAAGACATCACTCACAGCAACTATAATTGGACTTCATTTTTAGTAATCTTTGAAACCTACACTTCCCAAGATTTTAACCTTAAAAGCAGGATGGGTAAAGAGGCAGCACAGGAACATTTCCTATTTATTGAACGTATACCCATCTTATGCTAGAATACAAATTATGATAGCTTATGTTCATGAGAAACAAACAATCTAGTTATGGGGACATATCTAGTAAGCAGGAAACATAATCATACACTCCCTTATGTTCTTTTAAGTATTAAATTGTGTAGAACAAATTTTAAATGGCTTGGAGGTGAGAGATAACTCCAGCACATAGCACAGTATCCAGAAAATATTGTTTTGTTTCATTATTTTCTTGCTAAGTGGTATCCGACTCTTTGCTACCCCATGGACTGTAGCCCACCAGGCTCCTCTGTCCATGGGATTTCCCAGGCAAGAATGCTGGAGTGGGTTGCCATTTTCTTCTCCAGGGAATCTTCCCATCCCAGGGATTGAACCCACATCTCCTGCATTGGCAGGCAGATTGTTTACCACTGAGCCACCTGGGAAGCCCCCAGCATTTATTAGACATGCAATAAATACTTAATAGTTCACTGAAAGCTTGAACGAATGAGTGAATGAATAATGCTTTTAGGAGTGAATCCTGTTTCGAATCCTAGAGAATGATGTCCACGACTTGGTTGATGTTTCCACAAATGACATTTCAATTTTTCCTACCTCTCCATCTTCATGTACATGACAGAAATTGTATCAACCTTGTATAGAAAAGATGGAAAGGTAGAAAATCCGATTGATCTCTTCATAGTATTGGTGGTCTTGGAGGCTCATATTGCAATGACGCACGTGGCCTGACCTATCAGATTCTTCCTGTTGGGAATTCACTCTGAAAGACTCTGAAGATTGTAGTCAATGAACTGTTTCCACTGCAGCCTGAGGCCATGAAAGATCAAGGCCAGGGTTGCCATCTGAGGCAGAAAATAAGCAGGACAAGTGAGTAGAGATGAGAGAAAACTAGAATACAGCTGATTACAAAGAGAAGTCCGGAAAAACATGAGCCTTGAAAGAGAGACAACTTGAGAGAAGAGGACTCTCTTTTGAGAGAAGGGCAGACTCAGTTCTGTAACTTCAGTTTTCTGTTTTCCCTGGATTCCAGGAAGACCTCTTTTCCTCATTTGAATTAAACTACTTTGGGTCAGTTTCTATTCTGTATGACTAAAGGAGCCCAATTTAAACACAACTTTCAGCAATTTATTCTTTTTTCCCATTGGAATTTGCTAATACTGTCTTCACCTAGCTTTAGATAATATAAACATTGGCTTAGAATTTCTTAAAGTCTTCTTAACTATTTGGTTACCCTCAGAGAATTCACATACTTTTGTAGGATTTCACAGCAATTTCAAGAGAAAAGAAGAATTTATTATTCCTGTGAATTTCTATTCCATTCAAAACGTTTAATTCAAAACATTTCAATTGTCATAAACCAAACTAAGCATAAAAAATTACTGTTTATAACTTTGAAGATAATGCTTTGGGCTAGCAACAGAAACATTTAATAAAACAAAATATTTCATCAGTCTTATAGAGCTTTTGTGCGAATTTAACAAATATAGCATTTAAACAAAGCCGAAGTATCACTGGAAATGTTTTTAAAAGAATTTGTGATCCAGCTGTTCATGTCCACAAGGCAAGCACAAGGTTGAACAGGCTTTTTTTCTCTACATATTTGATCAAAGTGCCCAGTTTTGGTTTTTTTTTTTTTTTTTAATACTCTTTGTTAAAACAACTTAGGGGTATCAGTGTTTGAAAGTCAATCTCTGGTATATGTTTGGCTGTTGGGTTTTGTTTGTTTGTTGTTTATTTTCTTTGTTTAATTTGTACATCTTGGTCATCTGAATGATCTAGGTGATCTGAAGCTGCTTGCTTGAATACCCAAACCTTCACCCCCAAAGGACCAGAAGCTAGACCTGTCAGAATAAGGCAGATGTGGAAGGAGCCACCCTGACCTGCTGCCAGTGGCTTATTGTAATTTGCTCCTGGAAGCTTCATGAAGAAAAGGTGCCAGGTTACATGCTCAATGAGGAACTAGATTCTTGAGTCCTTTCAGAACAAAAGACTTCTGAGAGTGTGACCTACAACCAGTGATGCTTAAGAGAAGCACATGTTAAAAGCAAGTGAAATTGTAAACAGTCTTTTGGTGACCTCATCACCTACAGGAGAGAGAAGGCTAATAGTCTTGTTCTTAGAATACTTATTCTATTAAGATTTCGCAAAACAGCTTGACAAGTAGGTTATTAGGCTTCTTGTTGGGACTCAAGCCATAGACTGCAAATAAACCCCCCACGGGAAGGAAACCTTAAAGTGTTCATGCTATAATCAAAAGGAATGCCTTGCTTAATACTTATATGCACATGTTGTGCTGTGCTCAGTTGCTTCCGTCGTCTCCAGTTCTTTGTGATCCTATGGACTGTAGCCCACCAGGCTCCTCAGCCCATGGGATTCTCCAGGGAAGAATTCTGAAAGGTGTTGCCTTGTCCTCCTGCAAGGGATCTTCCCTACCCAGGGATCAAACTCATGTATCCTGCCTCTCCTGCACTGCAGGCAGATTATTTACCACTGAGTCACTAGGGAAGCCCATTTATATGCACAGACAGAGCCCAAATCACATCTTAAATTTTCCATCTAGCAATCAGATTTGGACTTGAAAGAAACAAATGCATAAACGTTATAAAAGAAAAACTGAAAAAAAATTGAACTATGAAACCAGTATTGTATCTAGAAATTAAAATCTAATTCCAAATTGAGACTAACGGATCTATTGTATATTTCTGGTTTCAAACCATGTGTCCCTGGAAGTGAAGAAAGGAGATTTTGTAAAGCATCTTCCCTTTTGTGAAATGTTTATATTTTAACAGATGTCACATTGTTCTTCCTTTTTCCCCCCATGTAATGAACACAGCACTCCTTCTCTCTTTATCAAACCTCAATGTCCTCAGACCTCAGTCTGCAAGTGGAATAAAAGTACAAAAATATCTGCATAAAAAGTACAGGTTTCTCTCTGCTGGGCTGTGGTTAGTCACTCAGTTGTATCCAGCTCTATGGACTGTAGCCCACCAGGCACCTCTGTCCATGGGATTCTCCAGGAAAGAATACTGGAGTGGGTCGCCATGCCCTCTCCTCCAGGGGATCTCTTCAACCTAGGGATCGAACTCAGATCTCCTGCACTGCAGGCGCTTCTTTACTGTCTGAGCTACCAGGGAAGCCCACTCCAAAACTGGAGTGGGTAGCCTATCCCTTCTCCATTCTCTCTGCTACTGGATTATAAAGAAGAAAGCATCTTGCTAAGTCACTTCAGTCGTGTCCAACTCTGTGCAACCCCATAGACGGAAGCCCACCAGGTTCCCCCGTCCCTGGGATTCTCCAGGCAAGAACACTGGAGGGGGTTGCCATTTCCTCCTCCAATATGTGAAAATGAAAAGCGAAAGTGAAGTCGCTTAGTCGTGTCCAACCCTTAGCGACCCCACGGACTGCAGCCTACCAGGCTCCTCCATCCATGGGATTTTCTAAACAAGGGTACTGGAGTGGCTTGCCATTAGGCCCAGAGTTTTCCTGCCACCCAAGAAATTCTGTCATTTTCCAGGGTCTTAAGTATTGAAAAGTTAATTGTTTATGCAGGCTCAGATACTCCTGGCTTTTTGCCAGGTCCATGGGGCATCAGGGTGCCTGCCTATCTGAAGCCATTGACCCTTAAGGAGAATATTAGTTTATCCAGCACAGCTGCTGGTGTTCCCAGTAGTACACTGCACTGGGATGACATCCTGGTACTATCTTTCCTTCTGAGAAAATATGGCTAGTTTCTGAATTTACAGAGCTATCCATTGTCCACATTCTATCCAGGAAAGAGACACTACATTATCCTCCATATTTTCTTCATTCTCATCTAGCAAAGTTCTTTTGGGTCTTCAGACACAAAACTTCCTCCTCTCTCCTCCTTTCTCCAAATGCAAATCAATGCAAATATATGCCCGGGAGAATTGCTGAATCCAAAAAGCTGTTCTCAGTTTAGCCTTAGAGAAGACCACAGTCTGCATCCACATTTGCTCTTTTGGAATACCAGACTGAAACAGTTAATAAAGATGAGATGCAGCCTACATCTTTTGTATTTTCAGTAAGATGAGCACCATGGTTCCTTCTAGCTTGCCAAAAATATTGAATGGAAATGTGCTGAACTAGGGGCAAAACTTTGTGCTGGCTAGGTAAAATGACATGTGCTACCGTTCACAGGAAATAATGGCAAACAGATTTTATGTCTTGTCACATAGATGAAAAAAGAGAGAAAAACTGTAGAATAAACAGCAGTTGTGAACTCCACTGAGAGAATTAATAGGTGTTATACATTAAAGAGATGACCTAAAGTGGATTATAACTACAACAAGATGTAATCTGTTTTAAGCAGTGTAATTTTATGTCATCTGGAATTACACATGGGATATATAGTACAAGGAACTTGGAAGTGGAAAAAATTAGTTTTCAACAGAAGTGTTGAGTTGGTCCACTGACTCTAGATTTGCTACCAAATAGTGAGGAAAATCAGGACGGATCCAGGACAAAGGGGCACCCAACTGAAGACTTGCAGAATGAAAGTATTAGTCACTCAGTCATGTCTGAACCTGCAACCCCATGGACTGTAGCCCACCAGGCTCCTCTGTCCATGGAATTCTCTAGGCAAGAATACTGCAGTGGGAAACAAAAAATGGGACAAAAAACTAAACAGACATTTCTCCAAAGAAGACATACAGATGGCTAACAAACACATGAAAAGATGTTCAGCATCACTCATTATCAGAGAAATGCAAATCAAAACCACAGTGAGGTACCTCTCATGAGGTACCACAATGAGAACCACATTCTCACGCCGGTCAGAATGGATGCTATCAAAAAGTCTACAAACAATAAATGCTGGAGAGGGGATCTTCCTGACCCAGAAATCAAACCCAGGTCTCCCACATTTCAGGCAGATTCTTTAGCATCTGAGTCACCAGGAATGCCAAGTCTTGCAAAGTAGGAGCTAAAACAGAGGAGGGAAAGGAGTGGATTTTTGAATGAAGGAAGGTTACAATAGCCTAAAAGGAAAAAATAAGAAAGAAGGAGCATATACTGGAAAATGATGACTCCCTAATTAAGAAAAACTAAATTTAGAACATAGTACATATGCTTTATAAATCCTCAGTTATCACAGCGAAGAGGAAATTAATTTTTAAATAAACTTTGTAGAAAATATTTAGATTCTTGTTTTCAAAACAGAGACAAATCTGTCTTCTAAATGTGAAACATCTGAGTCCATTCTGTTTTTCATCATGCTGGGGATGTGAGACTTATGATTTTCAAAGTTTTCCTTTGTTATGCTTAAGTGAACAGAGATATGACTGACGTCTTGGACACAAAGTGGATCATCAGGCTCCACTGCTCTCATGGAGTGTGAATCAGTGCCACCCCCCTTTTTGGAGTCAATACCTATGGATGTTTCACAATATTTTGTTGACCTAGTTACAAAAAAAGAAAATGGCATTTCTAAATTCTGTGTGCATTTATGCGTGTACGTGCAAGCACGCTGGCTAGTGGGATAACAAGCAGCCTTTCGTCTACAAAGCTCCCAAGAAAGAAATGCACTAGTAGGAAAATTATAAGACATACACTGCTGCTGCTAAGTCACTTCAGTCGTGTCCGACTCTGTGTGACCCCATAGATGGAAGCCCACCAGGCAAAGGCCATCTGAATTTACACATCCCAATGTATGTGTTGCTTTTAAAGTATCCATTTGGGAGGCTGGACACTTATTCTATTAAGACTGCCACTTCCCCAAACATTTTTTAGAGTTCCTTTTTGAATATGGCTTTCATTTTCTATGCCACATGTTTTTGAATGTTCCAATGACAATGTACCTTCATCTTCTGAGTATAAATTTGATTTAGAAATAACCAAAAGTAAGTCAGAAGTAAGTCAGGAAAAGCAATTAAATTGGCCAATATCATAAAGAGCTAAGGTGAACTGGAAAAGTTCTGTGTGCATGTATACTTTGGGATATATTTAACTTTTGTGAGCTATTAATTCCATTACAGCTCATACTTTCAACTTTTTTTTTGTTTGTTTCAGATTACTTTGTTGCCCTCATTTTCAAAATTAGGAACATCCTGAATTTTGCTCCTTACAAATATGCATACATATGTGTATGTTTCTTTCATTACAGAATGAAAGCAAAGTATCTATAGAAGTCAATCACTTACATTTAGCAAGAAAAAATATTACTCCAAATGTAGTTTAATCCACCATTCATAACTAAGCAAAATACTGCAACTAACTCAAACATGCACTTTTTAAAAGATACATCAAAATATGAGATTTCTTTCAGCTAATTTTTTCCATCTATGTAAAGATACACTCTGCAAGATGCTTTGACAGCAATTTTACTAATATTTATGGTATTATTATTTTATTAAGGACTTTTCTTCTTCTAAAAATATTATTTTTTATAACCACTCCCATGCTATTCAGTTGTAACTATTAATTTGTGCATTTTTTTCCTGTGATCTCTATGGGAAATTTTTAATATGAAATGCAATAAAATAAATTTTAGAACTTGAATTTTATATAAAGTCATTTTATTTACCTATAAATTTTATTAACTCAGCCAAACCTCTTTATGCAAAATGTTTCCCCCTTCGTCTGTGCTCAGTGGCAATGACTGCAGACTTGGTTGTTTTGTAGCTTCCCAAATCATTATTCAGTGTGACATTAGATTACAAAACTTGGGCCTCAAATCCTGAAACCTAGAGAGGCCCTAGGAGGTACATTCCACTGCCGTTCAACTCTACCATGCTCAAGCTTGAGTCTTATGTCTCTCCCAGCTATTTAGCTTGCTTTCTAAAATATAGAATATTTATTTCAAAAGTCAAGCCACACCAATGTCAAATGTGGTGGGAGTACTACAATTCAAATACAGTGAAAATGTACAGTACAGTGAGGGACCAAAGGCTAACACAAAGATTGACGTCGACGTAATAAAGTGGTAGACTTACGGGCTAAGTTTTCCTTCTTCCATAATTGTATTTAATTTGCTTATTTTGCCAAAAGACGTCATTTCTCTGAGCAGTCTTTAGAGCAAGATTGCTTTTCTGCAGCATTATTGGTGTTTAGGGCCAGATAATTCATTGCTGGGGTGAATGGTGCTGTGTTTAGCAATGCCCTGGTCTTTCCACACTAGATGCCATTAACATCCTTATCCCCAACTGTAACAGCCAAAAAATGATTCCAGAGATGGCTAAGTGCCCTCTAGGGGACAAAATCTTCCCTCCCCATCATTCCTCCTTCTCCTGAGTTAAGAACCATTGCTTCTGAGTGACCATTTGGATATTTAGAATAGGTTTCTGACAATAAGTTACAGAAAAGTGTTCACACCATGCCACTAATCATTCATGTTAGTTTAGTGTTTTACTCCAAGTAGTTTAAGTCCTGGGTAATATATCATAATCCATTTAATACTAATTCTTATCAACTATGTTCTGACATTTTTATGTTCTTTTTAAACAGTGAACCTATGCTCCTATAGTTGCTTAACATGTTCAAAAGAAAAATTATAGACAAAAGAACATTTAACATGTCCAAATACAGGATTTACTAACATTGGATAGAGGATAACATCTCAAATGTCTGTAACATGTTATGGCCACAAGAGTTGCTGTAGGGTAAATGGGTCAGAATTACTATTGGTGAAGTCATAGCCCATATAGCTTTGTATTATTATAGGCCAGGCCAAAGCAAGAAAAGCTCATTAGATTTGAGAGCACTCATTAGAAGTGGCTGAAATATCACTAGTCAGTTGGCATTTGCAAGAAACATAGGTCTCAGATAACCAAGAGAACACTTACTAAGACTTCAAATACTCAGAACAAGCCTGATTCTGTATATTATGCTAGTAAACGTTTTGAATCTATTTTTGCCCAGCCCTAGGATTTTAGTAGGCAAGCAACAACCAAAAGAATGAACTTCAAATTTCCCTCTGAGAATTATCAAGTTTTATGGAACATAAAACTAATTCAGGAGCAAAGCAAACCCTGAAGAACAGACAAACTCTGATGGAAAGTGAATAAAGGAACCCAGAGTCACTTTCTGACATCCTTGGTGACAAGATCAGCAAGCAGAATGCCTCAGCGAGTTAAAAAGCTCCCATGCACACACACCTGATGCTCACAAATTTAAATTGAATAATAAAGATGATAATCAGACTGAGCGACAAAGTACAGATAAACTCACTCTGGCCCTGCAAGTACAAAACCAGTTACTCTACTCTATGTTTTAATAAGTACAACTTTCCACAGATCGTCAAGACCACGGTGTATTATTCGAAAGTTCACAGAGCCTGGGGAGGGGGAAACTGGCTTAACATCAGCAGAGTCATCTAAATTTGTGACCCCCAACAAATTCCACATTCCTGAGCTGATGGCAAGTGGAGAATACTGCTTTACCAAAGATTAGAATTATAGGAATAGAATATGTGAATGTGAATGCAACAGCCACACTTGAAATGTTGTAATCTGCACACCCACATTGCTTGTTTCACTCTGTGCCATCTGAAGCTCCATCACTTCTCATTCACCAAATCCTAATACTTCTTTTCCAAACAATATTTACTTTCCTGTGGCATTTCTCTTCTTAACTGATTATTCTTGCATGTGCATACTCAGTCACTAAGTCATGTCTGACTCTTCCGTGACCATATGGACTGTAGCCCACCAGGTTCCTCTGTCCACAGGATCTTCCAGGAAAGAATACTGGAGTGGGTTGCCATTTCCTTCTCCATAGGAATCTTCCTGACCCAGGGATCGAACCTGCATCTCCTGCATTGGCAGGCTGATTCTTTACCGCTGCATCACCTGGGAAGTCCTACTAATTATTCTTGGATGTAGCCTATTTTGTAACCACCTAAGAACACACTTCCTGGTAGCTCAGAGGATAAAGAATCTGCTCACAGTGAAGGAGACCCGGGTTCGATTTCTGGGTCGGGAAGATCCCCTGGAGAAGGAAATGGCAACCCACTCCAATATTCTTGCCTGGAGAATTCCGTGAGGAGCCAGGCTACAGTCCATGGAGTTGCAAAGAGCTGGACATGACTGAGTGACTAACACATACGCAAGAACACACTGATCCAAAACTGAACATATAGTTATCATTACACACATCAAAAAGGAGAACATTAGATTGGGCTGAAGAAAAAAAGTAGGAAAGAAAGAGAGAGAGTAATAGATTGGATTAAACAATAAAATAAATGAGGAAGAGATGTAATTTCTATGTATGAGGTAGGAGAGAGAAGCTATTTCCTCAGGTTTTGGGGGAGGTAGATTTTTCACACAAAAGATGGCAATAGATTGAAAAAGTCATATGAATTGCTTTTCACTCCTCAGAGATTCTAAAACTGAAGGCAGCAAATGCAATGTTAAAGCTACATGTGGGTTCTTTTCCTCATAAGTAAGTTACATTGTAAATTTCATTGTCTTAGTACTATGGTGTGTAGCTTTGAACTGTGGTATTGGAGAAGACTCTTGAGAGTCCCTTGGACTGCAAGGAGATCAAACCACTCAATCCTAAAGGAAACTAGTCCTGATTATTCATTGGAAGGACTGATACTGAAGCTGAAACTCCAATACTTTTGCCACCTGATGCGAAGAATTGACTCCTTGGAAAAGATCCTGATGCTGGGAAAGATTGAAGGCAGGAGGAGAAGGGGAAGATCAAGGATCAGATGGTTGGATGGCATCACCAACTTGATGAACGTGAGCTTGAGTAAGCTCTGGGATTTGGTGATGGACAGGGAAGCCTGCTGTGCTGCAATCCATGGGGTTGCAAAGAGTTAGACATGACTGAGTGACTGAACTGAACTGAGAAGAGATTAGCTCCACAAATAAGAGCAATTTGAAAAAAAATAATGTAGCCAACAGAATTATGTTTCTTTGGGTTTATACTTAGAAGTAAATTCTAAAACTTGCCCCACGCCCCAGAACCATTCTGCAAATATACTTCTCCTTCTGTCCACCCTTAACAATATCACCCTTCACATGCATAACTTTTCACCCTCTTCCTCTAGGCACTTCAAGTATCTCCAGGATAAGACATTATAAACAGATGCCTGTGGCCAAAAGCACAGAGATTTGCCGATACATTCTTCTGAAGTCCCACAAATGAAAACCAAGGAAGGCAGAAAGGCACTTTTCATATTTAGCAGTTATAGCCTGAAATCTCAGGTTCTACACAAATTATTTTGTGATTAAATCTTAATCTGGTCATTTTACAGAATCAAAGACCCGGCTCAGTAACCCATTCGCAAACTCACCTTAAAAATGTAATTTCCTTATTTGAGTGTCTCCTTTGAGTACTAATTTATTTGTTTCTGAAAATTCTGCCCCATATTGCTATTTGTCTGATATTAATCTACTTTATTGAGAGCTTCTATCATGTGTAATTGATACCTTTAAACAATCTGTGCAGGAGTTCTTAATTGGTTTTCACAACTATCCTTGAAAAGCATGGATATTCATTTTTAAGACACAGTTTGAAACTTTTGATGATAATTTGATAAGCAACAGCTATTGGACAACTGAAAAGAATAAATGTTCACATATATGTCTTCTTTCGTGTTAGATTAAAAAATTAACATTTTATTCATGGTGCCTTCCTACATTAAATTTCTAGGGGTCACTGGACCTCAGATGCTAAAAGGGCAGAGGAAAGAGATAGATGAGAAGAGCTCTGAAATGACAGTGCAAACATATGGTGTCCATCTTGCAAGCATGAGGCTCACGGGTATTACTGCCGCGCTCCCTGTGTCCTGAAAAGCTGGGATAAGCCAGCAGGCAGCCTGGTGTCTAGTTAGAAGAGTGCCAGAAACAGGTGGTGCCGACCTAACCTTTTCTTTCCACCACAGATACTCTGAGCAAGTCTTGCAGAGGTCATAGTATTGCTTTAAACACGTTTATTAAAGGAAAGCCACGTGTTTAAAAAAAGACAGTTTATAAGAACTCATGATGCTTAAAATTGTTGTTGTTTTTGGAAAAATTATGTAATTTACAAATTGAGAGAATAGTATTGACATATACACACTACCTTGTGTAAAATATATACCTAGTGGGAAGCTGCTGTATAACACAAGGAGCCCAGCCTGGCCCTCTTGTGATGACCTAGAGGAGGAGAATGAGAGGAAGACTCAAGAGGGAGGGAATATGTATAGACACTTATGGCTGACTCTCCTTGTTGTACAGAAGAAGCCAACACAACATTGTAAAGCAATTATCTTCCAGTTAAAAATTTTAAAAAATAGTACAGGTAGATTTAAAAAATTTAAGTATGAAAAGCACATTTTAAGCTTTCACATGTGTGTTTTGCCAAGTGGTGTATAGTCCAATGGAACACCACCCAAAGCCAGATATAAAACATTTCAACCACCCCAAACATTTCCCTCCTGCTCCTTTCCAGTCAAACCCCACTGGACTGAATTCTATTGTCATTTTGAAGCAACTTAGCATATGTATTTTATATTTGGCTTTTTTTTGCTCCATATTATGTTTCTGCGATTCATTCACGTTGTTGGATATATTGCTAACTCACTCTTTATTACTGACTAATTATTTCATTGTATGACTAGAACAGAATTTGCTCATCCATTTTTCTGAGTAGAGATGCATAGATCGCTTCCAGGTTTTCTCTGATCATTCTTTTACTAGCCTTTGTGTGGATATATGTTTTCATATCACTTGGGTAAATATCTAGGAGTGGAACTCCTGTTACATGGAATGTTTAACTTTTAGGAAACTGGGAAAAAATTCTCCAAAATAGTTGTGACATTTTCCGCCGCCACCAGCAATCTGTGAGTATTTCAGGGGCTCCTCCGTCTCACCACTATTTGGTAGTGTCAGTTTTTAGCCATTCCAGTGGGTGTAAAATGCTATCTCATTATACTGAAATCGTGTCTCCCTGAGGACTGGTGATGCTCAGTATCACATGCTCATCTCCCCCATTCCCATGTGGGATGGTTCATTTCTACATTTCCTTTTGCCAAGTGTCTGTTCAAGGTTTTGTTTTTTTTTTTTCCTATTTTTTAATTGGGCTGTTTAACTTTTTATTGCTAACTTGTGAAAGTTCTTTATATGTTCTGGATATGAGTTATTCATGAATAAAAATGATAAGAATATTTTCCCAGCCCTTGCTTGTCCAGTCATTTTCTTCTCATGAGCACAAGTTTTTAATTTTAATGAAATTTCAACATTGTTTTTAGTGGCATTTTAAAAGTTTTATCTAATAAATCTTTACATAACCAAGGGTGACAAAGATATCCTTACTTATTTTCTTCTAGATTTTTATTATAGTTTTTATATTTAAGTTCATGTAGGAGAGGTAAAACTTTCTTCCTCTTAGAATCCCTGGCTAGTTCTAAAATTTAAGTTGACATAAGGCAAATTAACAGGAGAAAAACATCCAGGTTCATTTTTACATATACTTGCTACTGCTTCTGCTAAGTCGCTTCAGTCATGTCCAACTCTTTGTGACCCTATGGACTGTAGCCCACCAGTCTCCTCTGTACCTGGGAGCCTCATATAAAAAATGAAGACACACAAAAAAAATGGCTAGATCTAAATGTTTATGTACTAGGTTGAACAAAGAGAGACAATTGTAGAAAAGTAAATGTATAGAGAGACTAAAGAAAGATAAAAGCTATTTTAACGAGGTCTGTTTGCTCAGATTTCTTTCAGCCTTGACTCCCCATCTCTGGTAATGAGAATATTTCTTTCCTCCTGGTATAGGAAGGATATCTTTCACAAAGAAATTTTATCTCTTGCTTTCAGGAAGAAAAGAGAGGTCAGAGTGTTCTTCTCATACCAGCTGTTTTTTCAAGTGTCGTTAGCTCAAAATAATCCTTTTGCCAATATGGCATTTTGGGCAGGAGAAAGAGGATTCTGCCACTTTCATTCATGCTCCACCTCCAAATAATATTTTGTGTTTTGAGTGAGGTAAGGTTGAAGTTTTTTGTTTTTTTTTTCCTAATGAGCAGCCAGTTGCTGCATCATGCTAGAAAGACTTTTATCTCTCTCATTAGTTTGATTTGCCATTTTGGTCAGACAGCAGTATATTTGCATTTGTATGTGTATGTATTATACATTCATATATGTGTGTATATAACTTGTATATGTGTATATATCATATAATGTATGTATCATAACATTTATATATTTGCCTATTTCTGAATTTTTAAAAATTCGCACCATCAATTCCCCAGTGGCTCAGATAGTAAAATCACTTGTTTGCAATGCAGGAGACCCAAGCTCGATCCCTGGGTGGGGAAGATCCTCTGGAGAAGGAAATGGCAACCCACTCCAGTACTCTTGCCTGGAAAATTCCATGGATGGAGGAACCTCGTAGGCTACAGTCTTTGGGGCCGCAAAGAATCAGACAGGACTGAGTGACTTCACTTTCTTTTTTATCAATACTACCTTGGGCTATTCTAGGTCCTTTGCATTTTTGAACTAACATGTAATTTCTTTCCAAAAAAATATGCTAATATTTTTATTGAAATTGTATCAAATCTATAAATAATTTTGGGAAAGTGGACATCTTAATAATCTTGAGTTTTCCAGTTCATGAATATGGTATTTATTCAGGTACATTAAAATTTTTTTCAGTAATATTTTATAATTTGCTGATCTTTCATTAGGTTTATTTCTAGATGTTTAAGGTTTTGGGGGATATTTAAAAGGTATTTTTAAATTTATTTTTACATTTGTTAATAATTAGAAAATGTAGCTGCTTTTTGAATATTGGACCTATATCTGAGAATTTGCTAAATTCACCTATTAGTTCTAGTATTTGTTACTTTGTATATGTGGATTCCATGGAGTTTTATACACACATAATTATGCCACCTATGATTAACGACAGATTCATTCCTTCTTTTTGAATTGTTTTGAATTGTTATGCTTCATGTATTTTTCTGGCCTTATTGTACTAAATAAAATTTTTGGTCAGCGTGAAATGGTTCAGTTCAGTTCAGTTCAGTTCATCGCTCAGTCGTGTCCGACTCTCCGCGACCCCATGAATCAAAGCACACCAGGTCTCCCTGTCCATCACCAACTCCCGGAGTTCACCCAAACTCATGTCCATCGAGTCGGTGATGCCATCCAGCCGTGGCAAGGGTGAAATGGTTACAGCATACAAATATTCATTTACATGTTTTCTCTTTCTGCTATTCTTTCTTTACAGTCCAAAAACTTTTTAAGTATTTATTATGGCGCAGATATACTGCAGATAAACTACACCTTTTTTTCACTCTGAAACTGCTTTATTTCCTCTTTATTTTTTAAGTCTATAGGCTATGAGGCCTTCCCCAGTGGCTCAGCAGTAAAGAATTTGCCTGCAATCCAGGAGATGCGAGAGACGTGGCTTTGATTCCAAGGTTCGATCCCTGGGATGGAAAGATCCCCTGGAGGAGGAAATGGCAACCAGTGTTCTTGTCAGGAAAATGCCATGGACAGAGCAGCCTGGTTAACCAGAGTCCATGGGGTCACAAAGGGTCAGACACGACTGAGCACGCATGCACCTGCATCTGCAGGATATTACAGGACACGAAATACAGGCTGATAACGTTCCTCTCAGCATTTTAAACAAAGAGGTTGTTCTACTTTCCTCTAGCCTTTATTGTTGGTAAAAGAGTTCTTATCATCATTTCCGTTTGTGGTTGTCTTCTTTATCAGTTTTTAAGATATCCTTTTACTTTTAACTTATGGTACTTGGTCTACGAGGTACTAAGAAGGAAATTTCTTTGTATATACTCCACTTAAGGCTTGCTGTGCTTCTTCAATGTCTTCCATTAATTCCGGAAATTTTCTGTTCATCATCTTTTCAAATATTTCTTCTGCCCCATTCTTTGTCTCCTTTCCTTGCACACCAGTCACACATATTTTTATCATTTGATTTTGTCCCATCAATCTCAAGATACTCTACTCCATTATTTTCACTGGCATTTTTTCTCTGTATGTTTCATTTTGGATAATTTCTACAGTACTGTTTTTAAGTTCACTAATTATTTTCTGTGTTCAATCAAGTTGTCAATAAACCCATTGAATGAATTCATTTCTTGGAAGATATATTTCATGTCTTGCATTTCCATTTGATTTTATAAAAATGTCCAAGTCTCCAATAAAATTCCTCATCTATTCACACATGTAATTCACCCTTTCCACACATTGATCATAACCATTTATAAGTGTCTTTCTGATAATTTCAATACCTGGAAATTAAATTAAATGTGCATTAATTTAACAACAACCTTGTTGAGAAGGAGGACAAAAAGAAGCAAATGTAGACAAATATGGGAAGCCTATTGAAAATGTGTTCATTTCCCCACTGTCCCTCGACTCCCCCATCCTGCAACACAAAATTATTTCAATTGGTATTTGCTTCTATTGACTCTTTTTTCTCTTTAATATGGATTAGGTTTTCTTCTTTTATCACTTGCCTTCTAATTTTTTTGTATTTTGGACACAATCTGTAAAAGAACAGTAATGAAAAAGAAAGGCAATGCCAAAGAATGCACAAACTACTGTACAATTGCAGTCACCTCACATGCTAGTAAAGTAATGCTCAAAATTCTCCAAGCCAGGCTTCAGCAATATGTGAACCATGAACTTCCAGATGTTCAAGCTGGATTTAGGAAAGACAGAGGAAGCAGAGATCAAATTGCCAACATCTGCTGGATCATCAAAAAAGTCAAAGGGTTCCAGAAACATCTATTTCTGCTTTAGTGACTATGCCAAAGCCTTTGACTGTGTGGATCACAATAAACTGTGGAAAATTCTGAAAGAGATGGGAATACCAGACCACCTGATCTGCCTCCTGAGAAATCTGTGTGCAAGTCAGGAAGCAACAGTTAGAACTGGACATGGAACAGCAGACTGGTTCCAAATTGGGAAAGGAGCATACCAAGGTTGTATGTTGTCACCCTGCTTATTTAACTTATATGCCGAGTACATCATGAGAAATGCTGGGCTGGATGAAGCACAAGCTGGAATCAAGATTGCTGGGAGAAATATCAATAACTTCGGATATGCAGATGACACCACCATTATGGCAGAAAGCAAAGAAAAACTAAAGAGCCTCTTGGTGAAAGTGAAAGAGGAAAGTGAAAAAGCTGGCTTAAAACTCAACATTCAGAAAACTAAGATCATGGCATCCAGTTCCATCACTTCATGGCAAATAGATGGGAAACAGCAGAAATAGTGGCTGACTTTATTTTTGGGAGCTCCAAAATCAGTGTAGACGGTGATTGCAGGCATGAACTTAACAGCTTGCTCCTTGGAAGAAAAGTTATGACCAACCTAGACAGTATATTAAAAAGCAGAGACATTAATTTGCCAACAAAGGTCCATCTAGTCAAAGTTATGGTTTTTCCAGTAGTCATGTATAGATGTTACAGTTGGGCTATAAAGAAAGCTGAGTGCCGAAGAACTGATGCTTTTAAACTGTGGTGTTGGAGAACAGGAAATCAGTCCTGAACATTCATTGGAAGGACTGATGTTGAAGCTGAAACTCTAATCCTTTGGCCACCTGATGCAAAGAACTGACTCATTTGAAAAGACCCTGTTGCTGGGAAAGATTGAAAGCAGGAGAAGGGAATGACAGAGGATGAGATGGTTGGATGGAATCACTGACTCAATGGACATGAGCTTGAATAAGCTCCAGGAGTTGGTGATAGACAGGGAGACCTGGCATGCTGCAGTCTACAGGCTACAAAGATCAGACACGACTGAGCGACTGAACTGAACTGAACTGAATGACTGAAGTAACACATTATTTTCCCACAGAAAAATCATGTCTTTTCTTCATGAGTTTCGTCAGTCTACCCATTATCAGACTGTGTTTGGACATTTTTGCAGGTTTAGTTACATTCGGTTCACCATTAACTTCACATTATTTGATAACGGGATCAGAAATTTCCATTCAGTTGTACTTGGGAATCTTAGCACCAGTGATACTCTGGAGATTTCTTTGTAATTTTCATCCAGCCTCCAGTTTTCTGAACCAGGGGCCATCTCTTTTATGATTTATAACTTTGTGACTAGATTTTTAGTCATTGGGGAGTCATCCTTGCATTTCTTCCAGAATTCCTGAATTTTAACCTTGGACCTACCAATGACTGATTGTCTGACTTGGGTGAACTTACCAAACTTTTTCATCTCATTGCTAAAATAGGATAAGGAGTACCATGCCTATGTTTCTTAAGGAGAAACTTAACATTAGAGACCCAACATGCATTTAGGAAAAGCACATTGTGTTCTGGTTGAGCTGAATGTGAAAGTCAAGGTTAGATTTGTTGTAGAAATCAAATGCCCTTTTTGGGTTGATCTGTCTCCATCAATAATACTTTGAACCCAACAGTGTTGTATCAGTTGCTTAATTAGTTTCCTTTTTATAGGGATATCCCCTTATAAGTAAGAAAGTATTAAGTCAGTATGAGCTATTAAAAGAAACATTGGGAGCATCAACTCAAATTGCATTCCTATACACTAATAATGAGAAAATAGAAAGAGAAATTAAGGAAACTATTCCATTCACTGTTGCAATGAAAACAATTAAATACTTAGGAATATATCTACCTAAGGAAACAAAAGACTTGTACATAGAAAACTATAAAACACTAGTGAAAGTAATCAAAGAGGACACGAATAGATGGAGAAATATACCGTGTTCGTGGATTGGAAGAATAAATATTGTAAAAATGAGTATACTACCCAAAGTAATTTATACATTCAATGCAATCCCTATCAAGCTACCAACAATATTTTTCACAGAACTAGAACAAATAATCTCACAATTTGTATGGAAATACAAAAAACCTCGAATAGCCAAAGCAATCTTGAGGAAGAAGAATGGAACTGGGGGAATTAACCTGCCGGACTTCAGGCTCTATTACAAAGCCACAGTCATCAAGACAGTATGGTACTGGCATAAAGACAGAAATATAGATCAATGGAACAAAATAGAAAGCCCAGAGATAAACCCACGCTCCTATGGACACCTTATCTTCGACAAAGGAGGCAAGAATATAAAATGGAGAAAAGACAGTCTCTTTAATAAGTGGTGCTGGGAAAACTGGTCAGCCACTTGTAAAAGAATGAAACTAGAACACTTCCTAACACCATACACAAAAATAAACTCAAAATGGATTAAAGATCTAAATGTAAGACCAGAAACTATAAAACTCCTAGAGGAGAACATAGGCAAAACACTCTCCGACATAAATCACAGCAGGATCCTCCAAGACCCACCTCCCAGAATATTGGAAATAAAAGCAAAAATAAACAAATGGGACCTAATTAAAATCAAAAGCTTCTGCACAGCAAAGGAAACTCTAAGCAAGGTGAGAAGACAGCCTTCAGAATGGGAGAAAATAATAGCAAATGAAGCAACTGATAAAGGATTAATCTCCAAATTATACAAGCAGCTCCTGCAGCTTAATTCCAGAAAACTAAGTGACCCAATCAAAAAATGGGCCAAAGAACTAAACAGACATTTCTCCAAAGAAGACATAAAGATGGCTAATAAACACATGAAAAAATGCTCAACATCCCTCATCATCAGAGAAATGCAAATCAAAACCACAATGAGACACCATTTCACACCAGTCAGAATGGCTGCTATCCAAAAGTCTACATGCAATAAGTGCTGGAGAGGGTGTGGAGAGAAGGGAACCCTCTTACACTGTTGGTGGGAATGCAAACTAGTACAGCCACTATGGAGAACAGTGTGGAGATTCCTCAGAAAACTGGAAATAGAACTGCCATATGATCCAGCGATCGCACTCCTGGGCATACATACCGAGGAAACCAGAATTGAAAGAGACACATGTACTCCAATGTTCATTGCAGCACTGTTTATAATAGCCAGGACATGGAAGCAACCTAGATGTCCATCTGCAGATGAATGGATAAGAAAACTTTGGTACATATACACAATGGAGTATTTCTCAGCCATCAAAAAGAATGCATTTGAATCAGTTTTAATGAGGTGGATGAAATTGGAGCCAATTATACAGAGTGAAGTAAGCCAGAAAGAAGAACATCAATACTGTATATTAACGCATATATATGGAATTTAGAAAAATGGTAACCTGAACCCTGTATAAGTGACTGCAAAAGAGACATAGGCATTTAGAACAGTCTTTGGGACTCTGTGGGAGAGGGTGAAGGTGGAATGATTGGGGAGAATGGAATTGTAGCATGTATATTATCATAAGTGAACAGTCCAGGTTCGACGCATACATTTTCCTCTGTTCATTTCTTTGCATTTGTGCTTTTTTAATAAAATTCTTTTTTAGAAAGAAAAAAAAAAACTATATGGACTCAAGAAATGATTTTATTATTTCTAATTTTCTAATGACCTCAGAACCTTAGAAGATATGATATTTTCAGGCAAAAATGTGAAAGACACACAGCATGGATATTTACAACCTGCTGCCAAGGAAGGGGTAGATAGGAAGGGAAGGAAGGAGATAACTATGGAGTTAATATTCAGCATACTCTATCAACTATCTGTAATGGCCTCTCGTTTATGACTCTGGGATATTAGCCACATAGAGTCACACAGAGAGTTTCTGTGCTCTCTGTCTGTAACTGTGGTTTAAAAAAGGAAGTTTGCATTGTTGAAATTAGCCCATATCCACTGCCAAAAGTACATGATCCAGTGGCTAACATGTAATGATGCTATTTCTGAAAACTGTGTTGTAATTAAATGTCACAGTCTTGCATATATTTCAGACAACTCAGCATTGAAGTCAAGTCAGGTCACCGATAGAAAGTTATTGGTCAATGATCCCATTAAGCAAGTTAAGGGATGCTCTATATTCAAAATGACTTCATCTTCTCAAAGGATAAAACCACCACATAATCCCAAAGGATATCTCCTTGTCCTCATGAGAACTCCATTAAAAATTAATATCTCAACCAATTACAATAAACTGTAAAGAGATTTCACATTTATTGTGGGGAAATTCTATTATAATGAGAACATTGCTAGGAAAAATATCCCCAAATAGCAGGGTATAAGGTCAAAAAAAGAATTGAAAGAACCTTCTCTTCACCTTATTATCTTCACCTCATGATAAGACCTAAGAAAATATTTGCAGTGCAAGATAGCTTATGATATACAATTTACCATGCTATTTGTAAAGCCCTGTGCTGAAGGCCAAATACACTCTGGAAGTGTTTCCACTGATCTTGGGGGAAATAAATTCACTGTTATAAACTCTTCTTGTAAAGATGATTTCTGATACAGGATAGGCTGGGCACACATTTATATTCTCCTTCTCATTCCAAACCACACAAAATAATAACAACCCAAAACAGAAGTATTTTTTAAAGTATAGAAAGTACTTTTGAAAGTATAAAAAGTCAAATTACTGAATCACAAAGTTTTGGAATTTCTGAGGTATGGGATCATATACAATCAGATCCTTAGCAAAACAAAACCGGAGGAAACTATTGGTTAAAACATATGTAGGAGGTAAGAGGTTATAACATATGCCATGGAGGTAACAGGTTTGAGGATCTCTAAGCCTCGTGTCGGTAATGCCAAGAATTTGGAGAAAACTCTGGAGCATTTAGAAAGAATCTTAATTGGAGATCTGAATCTGGTCTAGTCAAAGGGCAGCGGGCTAGTCTATTTCTCCCTTTCTCAGTCTTTTATGCTATGCGGGCTTGAACAACTGGTTCAAGAAAAGTATAGGGCTGGAGAGGTCTTGTAGCTGTCAGATAGCTACTGATTTCTGGCTATGATGGGTACTCTCACATTTGGAAGAAAAGCATCCATTCCAAAGACCTCCTCCATACATTAGAGGCAGATCATAAAAATACAAAAGGCACAGGAATAGTGACTCTCAAAATAAAGCTAAAGACAGCCAAGAAACATTCCTCATTTAAAGAAAGTCAATAACATAGAAGTAAAGCAATAACAAAAAGAATAACCCCTCCTAAGAAAAAAGTTAATTAACAAAAATGTATAGAATAAGCATCGGAGAAGGCAATAGCAAGCCACTCCAGTACTATTGCCTAGAAAATCCCATGGATGGATGAGCCTGGTAGGCTGCAGTCCGTGGGGTCGCTAAGGGTCGGACATGACTGAGCGACTTCACTTTCACTTTTCACTTTCACACAGAAGGAAATGGCAACCCACCCCCGTCTTCTTGCCTGGAGAATCCCAGGGACCGGGGAGCCTGGTGGGCTTCCGTCTATGGGGTCACACAGAGTCGGATATGACTGAAGTGACTTAGCAGCAGCAGCAGCATAGAATAAGCATATAGTTAGATTTGAAAGAATACTGCATGTATATGAAAACATATTTCCTAGAGCTCTTAGAATAAAAATGGACCAGAAATGAAAATTTCAGTCAGTAGGCAATAATTGCAGTAAAATATACTATATAGTGAATTAATGGGTTGAAAAATTGAGCTGAGATATTCTCACATGAAGGAGAACATATGTACCAAAGGAGGAAAAATATAAGTGTAGAGTTAACTGATATAAAGAGTATATCCAGAAATTCCAAGCCCAGCTTATAGAAATTATAGAATGAGAGGAAAGAAAATGCAGAAAAATATATCATCAAATAAATATCAACCAAAAATGTCTCAGGCCTGAAGAAAGCATGAATCTTCAATTAAAAGTGCTAAGCTAGACTTTAAATGAGCTCAAACCCTCTGAAAAATCAGCCTGCCATCAGCATAATTTGTCAGGAGCATAACTAGAAGATAGATATTCCTACTTTCCAAATTAAAGAAGGAGAATTATTTCATGGGTTTCCTGGTGGTGCTAGGATAAAGAACCCTCCTGTCAATGCAGGAGACATAAGAGATGAGGGTTTGATCCTTGGGTCAGGAAGATCTCCTGGAGGAGGGCATGACAACCCACTCCAGTATTCTTTCTTGGAGAATCTCATGGACAGGAGCCTGGTGGGTTATATAGTTGGACATGACTGTAGTGACAGCATGGAACTATTTCAAACCTATAATTCACTCAACTAAGTGAATTAATATTTTTATTATTTTATTAAAGTAAAAGATAATATAAGCAAATATTCAGAAAATCAAAGCCTGGCAGTGTTTACCAAGTTAAGCAATACCTGAAAGAATTAGTTGGGAATACACATCAACAAATAAGCAATGAATCCCCCAAAGAAGGGCGTGATGTAGTACCAAATATACAAGTAGTAGCAGATTCATAGTCATGTCTAAATAATTGTTGATGAGCAGAGGAAAACCAAAAACATAATAAACTTCAGTTAAACTCAACATGAAAAGTGGTAACATTAATGCAGAAGAAGAAAATTAAACTGAGATAAGATTTTGCCCTTTAGGTAGAGCAGATACAGATATTTTTAATCCTAAATAGCAATAGAAATATTGATCAGAAAAGACCCTGATGTTGGGAAACATTGAAGGCAAAAGGAGAAAAGGGCAGCAGAGGATGTGATGGTTAGATAGTATCAGTGACTCAATGGACATGAACCTGAGCAAACTCTGGGAAATAGGGAAGGACAGGGAAGCCTGGCATGCTGTAGTCCATGGGGTCACAAAGAGTTGGACGTGACTCAGCAAGTGAACAACAATCAATAGAAACATAAATTTTTTAAAGTGTGCTTAAATTTTAAAAGTACATTTTAGAAGAATAGTATACACAGCTTCTCAATCACAATGTAAGAATAAATGGATCTTAGAAGAAATACCAATTTGAAATCATCATACTATTAGTCTTCCTGCTGTACCTTTGAGGCTGATGCCAAATGCAGTCATTTTCTGCCAACGATGCACTATCTTTGCTGAAATGTTTTCTAGCTATTTGTCTATTAGTAAATTATTTTACAATATATGCTACATCATGTCACAGTGCCAAGAATTTTTTGACAATTTAGAACTCTCTGAAGCTAAAGGAGATTATTAGATGTATGCAGTACAGGATGCCATGTGTAGTCAACTTTCTTCAGGCTGACTAGGTATAATCAGGGGCTCCACTGCAATGCACTTGAAAAAGAACTCCCAGGCCAGCTATTACTGGAGTATTGGGTTCTAGCAGAGTCATCTGGATTTTGCAAATGTCTGATTCATTCATTCTGGTATAGACTCCAATCTGGAAAAAAAAAAACATTCCTTGCTTTTTTAGATAAGGTATATACCTGATATATAGAAATTTGCCTTTCCTTAAATCCATTTCAGTTCAGTTCAGTTCAGTCGCTCAGTGGTGTCCGACTCTTTGCGACCCCATGAATCACAGCACGCCAGGCCTCCCTGTCCATCACCAACTCCTGGAGTTGACTCAAACTCATGTCCATCGAGTCAGTGATGCCATCCAGCCATCTCATTCTCGGTCGTCCCCTTCTCCACCCGCCCCCAATCCCTCCCAGCATCAGAGACTTTTCCAGTGAGTCAACTTGTCGCATGAGGTGGCCAAAGTACTAGAACTCCAGCTTTAGCATCAGTCCTTCCAATGAATACCCAGGATTGATCTCCTTTAGAATGGACTGGTTGGATCTCCTTGAAGTCCAAGGGACTCTCAAGAGTCTTCTCAAACACAACAGTTCAAAAGCATCAATTCTTCGGCGATCGGCCTTCTTCACAGTCCAACTCTCACATCCATACATGACCACGGGAAAAACCATAGCCTTGACTAGATGGACCTTGGTTAGCAAAGTAATGTCTCGGCTTTTTAATATGCTATCTAGGTTGGTCATAACTTTCCTTCCAAGGAGTAAGCGTCTTCTAATTTCCTGGCTGCAATCAGCATCTGCAGTGATTTTGGAGCCCCAAAAAATAAAGTCTGACACTGCTCCCACTGTTTCCCCATCTATTTCCCATGAAGTGATGGGACCAGATACTGTTCATGTTCATAAAAAGCCTCCTGATGAACAGTCTGAAAGAGATGGGAATCCCAGACCACCTGACCTGCCTCTTGAGAAACCTGTATGCAGGTCAGGAAGCAACAGTTAGAACTGGACATGGAACAACAGACTGGTTCCAAATAGGAAAATGTGTACGTCAAGGTTGTATATTGTCACCTTGTTTATTTAACTTATATGCAGAGTACATCATGAGGAACGCTGGGCTGGAAGAAGCACAAGCTGGAATCAAGATTGCTGGGAGAAATATCAATAACCTCAGATATGCAGATGACACCACCCTTATGGCAGAAAGTGAAGAGGAACTCAAAAACCTGTTGATGAAAGTGAAAGAGGAGAGTGAAAAGGTTGGCTTGAAGCTCAACATTCAGAAAACAAAGATCATGGCATCTGGTCCCATCACTTCATGGGAAATAGATGGAAAAACAGTGGAAACAGTGTCAGACTTTATTTTTTTGGGCTCCAAAATCACTGCGGATGCTGATTGCAGCCATGAAATTAAAAGACACTTACTCCTTGGAAGGAAAGTTATGACCAACCTTGATAGTATATTAAAAAGCAGAGACATTACACTGCCAACCAAGGTCCGTCTAGTCAAGGCTATGGTTTTTCCCATGGTCATGTATGGATGTGAGAGTTGGACTGTGAAGAAAGCTGATCGCCGAAGAATTGATGCTTTTGAACTGTGGTGTTGGAGAAGACTCTTGAGAGTCCCTTGGACTTCAAGGAGATCCAACCAGTCCATTCTAAAGGAGATCAATCCTGGGTGTTCATTGGAAGGACTGATGCTAAAGTTGAAACTGCAATACTTTGGCCACCTCATGCGACGAGTTGACTCACTGGAAAAGACTCTGATGCTAGGAAAGGTTGTGGGCAGGAGGAGAAGGGGACGACCAAGAATGAGATGGCTGGATGGCATCACCAACTCTGTGGACATGAGTTTGAGTGACCTCCGGGAGTTGGTGATGGACAGGGAGGCCTGGCGTGCTGTGATTCATGGGGTCGCGGAGATTCGGACACGACTGAGCGACTGAACTGAACTGAACTTAACTGATGGGACCAGATGCCATGATCTTTGTTTTCTGAATGTTGAGCTTCAAGCCAACCTTTTCACTCTCCTCTTTCACTTTTATCAAGAGGCTTTTGAGTTCCTCTTCACTTTCTGCCATAAGGATGGTGTCATCTGCATATCTGAGGTTATTGATATTTCTCCTGGCAATCTTGATTCCAGCTTGTGCTTCTTCCAGCCCAGCGTTCCTCATGATGTACTCTGCATACAAGTTAAATAAGCAGGGTGACAATATACAACCTTGACATACTCCTTTTCCTATTTGGAACCAGTCTGTTTTTCCATGTCCAGTTCTAACTGTTGCTTCCTGACCCGCAAACACGTTTCTCAAGAGGCAGGTCAGGTGGTCTGGTATTCCCATCTCCTTCAGAATTTTCCACAGTTTATTGTGATCCACACAGTCAATGAAGCAGAAATAGATGTTTTTCTGGAACTCTTGCTTTTTCCATGATCCAGCGGATGTTGGCAATTTGATATCTGGTGCCTCTGTCTTTTCTAAAACCTGCTTGAACATCTGGAAGTTCATGGTTCACATATTTCTGAAGCCTGGCTTGGAGAATTTTGAGCATGACTTTACTAGTGTGTGAGATGACTGCAATTGTGTGGTAGTTTGAGCATTCTTTGGCATTGCCTTTCTTTGGGATTGGAATGAAGACTGACCTTTTCCAGTCCTGTGGCCACTGCTGAGTTTTCCAAATTATAAAAACAAGTTCAGAAAAGGACAATCACGGGTAATTTTATTAGCATCCTATCATATTGATAAAATGTAACGATTTAAAAAGCTAATGTCTCTCTGTAGTTGGTCCAGTAAAATCTCCTGTGGAGAGTGGGGCAAGGGTGAACTTGTCAGAAAAACTAGATGCCTGGGGTAACCAGATGTATTATTCATTTAAATACATTGTATGTGGAGTCTTTTTGACTATGACACACAAGGGTAATTTTTTTTTTTGAGAGATAGTTGCTCTTTTACAGATGTGTGCTTTTATAGCTAATCAGACAATGATTGATAGGCTAGTTAATTTAACTTAGCTGAATATGCACAGATGTCATATGGGCAAAGTGAAAAGCAAAACTATTTGTTCCAATTTCTCTCTAGCCTGTATTATTTTTTATGACATTCATGTGGAATAAAAAAACAACAACTCCTCAGTGGATTTAGCCTAATATATCTGTTAAATCAATCATGACTTGGTAATGCATTGATAAAATCTACCTAACATTCAGTTCTAGCTATTCTTCTCATATAGAGGCTTGGAATTATTTAAATAAAATGAAGAACACAGAGTTTGGCAAAAAGGAGCAAATACTCAGCTTTTTCAAAGGCACATAGAAAGCGCAGGTAGCAGATACTTTATATACTGAATACAAACCTTGGAAAAGAGGGACATTAGAAATAGAATTATTGACATACCCAGCAAGATCCTCCCCAACCATATGTGCAGAGATTTATTCTACCAACAATAGCAAATGATTTCATCAGAAAACAAGAATGTACAGTGTCAGTGCCTAACTGAAAGGGGTGACACGGGTTCTGTGAGCACTGTGGGAACGGGACAATCTAGCATCAACATGAAACTTTGAGACCTCTCGCTGTGCAGAGAAATACAACAGAAACTCTAGATCTAATAGAACCACATAAAATGCTTGAAAGACCTCGGTACTTTGATTTTTAGGATATATATGCTTGTTTTTGGTTTTGATTTTATGTACGTATATATATATTTATATATACATATATAAAGCTGAAAAATTATGTAAGGTCAACTAACTTGTGAACTAGGCCAGCAGACATGTGCTTCTTAAGAGCTCTCTGACAGAAAGGTGAAAAGTTTAAATTGAGAGAAAACAAAAAAGATTACTTTGGGAGTCACTACTTTGGAGGACTTCATGATCTGAAACCCTGGGTCTGTCATGCATGCACAGACACACACACATTCACACACACACAACATAATATTGCCTGGACGGTATTTATTTTCAGCCCAAATCCAGACTACACAAATGCCAGTGTTTATTTTTAAAATATCTATTATTTAGATCTTACTATGTTACAGATACCATTCTAAGTGATTTATGTATATTCATCATCAAAACAGCTATATTATTATCCTTATTTTTACACATTCAAATGAAGGCACAGAGTGGTTAAGTCATTCATTCAAGTTTCACACAAACTAAGTAGTTGGAAAACCAAGCCTTAAATTCAGAGGGCAACTTGCAGTTTCCACAATTTTTCCACTACATGCAGGAGACACAGGAGACGCTAGTTAGATCCCTGGGTCAGGAAGATCCCCAGGAGAATGAAATGGCAACCTACTCTAATATTCTTGCCTGGGAAATTCCACGGACAGAGGAGCCTGGCAAGCTATAGTCTATAGAATCACAAAGAGTTGGACAGGACTGAGCAACCAAGCATGACCCGTACTATCTATCACTTGCTAAAGTACTTCTCAGCAAGACTGGGAAAGGACAAAATATGCATTCCATCACTGTGTCCTGTGAGTAGTGGACGAGAATGTAGGCTGGGCTTTTCCCATAATGGGAACCGTTTCCAAGCCACAATAGCAGCCTTAATGAAGACTTTTACCTTGCTTCTTAGAGAGGGTACAGACAGGGCAGCAGCTCGGCAAGACCAGGACATGTCTGGACAGGATTCACATTATTTATGCTAGATTGCATCACTAAAACAGGTTCTCAAGATAAAGTGGGTCTGTTCCCAGATACATTTATGTTCTTATATATTCCTTTGATTTAATCTTTAAAATTGTATCTGTCCTGCTGGAAATTTACCTAATTAACTTAAGAACTCCCCCATGCTGTTCCCTTATCATCTGCTCCCAAACAACTGCAACTGTATGGTTAAGCGTGGAACATAGATGTTTGAAAAACCTGGATTCTCCCCCTGACTCTGCTACTGCATAACCTAGGTCAAGTCATTTAATTGCCTTGGTTTCATCATCTGTAAGTTATAAGGATACCTTCCAGATTTAAAACTCTGATATTCTAGCTCACTGCATCCTGTGTGGACATTTCCATAAATTCTATGAACATTTGAATTAAAACAAAGAAAAAGACTTCATGAGAAGACAGATTATGTTCACCTTAACCATTAATGTGCATGCAGAACTTAGTAGATAGTCTTTAATTTTTGTTGAATATTATTTGGAAATGTAAAAATATTCCATATATGTAATAAGTAAAAACAAAGGTAAAAACTAAGTATTTCAGAAAGAAGCCCTACATTTAGGCCAGTAAATGGGGAATAAGTGAAGTTGCTAGGTCATGTTTGACTCTTTGCGATCCCATGGACTGAAGTCTGCCAGGCTCCTCCATCCATGGAATTCTCCAGGCTAGAATACTGGAGTGGGTTGCTCTTTCCTTCTCCAGGGGATCTTCCCAACTCAGGGATCAAACCCGGGTCTCCTGCATTGCAGACAGACTCCTTACTGTCTGAGCCACCAGGGGAGTCTCAAATGGGGAATGGCCAGAAGTATTTAATTTACGCTTTGACACATTTTCCGAGAAAGCTCTGATGAGATTCAAGACATGTTATTCCAGCATATGGTACCTTGGCATACTGAATATTTTAAGCTGAAGGAGGTTAAGAAAATGGCAGAAGCAGAGAAGTCAACTCTGGCCTGCTCCTCCCTTACTCTTCTTCCCTGAAACAGGTTGTAAAACTTCCAGGTGGAAGGTAACCTCCCTGAACCAAGAGAAAGGAACATTCGAATAACCAGAAACAGGGAACTGGGGGCAAAGAAATCTATGCAAACTAACCTTGTTAAACTAACTCTTATCTTCTTAGTTACTTCTTTACCATTTACAACTCCTAGCCCAAACTCCTCTGTCTTGTCAGTTCTTTACAAACTTATTATTTCTGTGTCTGAACTGTATAAAAGTTCTTGCTCTGGTCACTTCTTTGGGTCTTCACTGTCTTGTAGACTCATAAAAATTCAATAAAATGTGTCTGCTTTCTTCTCTTAATCTGTCCTTAATTTTTAGACGGTTTAGTTTTCAGATCTAGTCAGATACCTAAAGAGGGTTAAGGAAAATTTTTCCTCCCCTACAGGTCTAATAGCACGTGTTTTTTCTCAGAGATTTAACTTTTAAAAACTTGAAAATAACTTTGCTTTCCCTGTAGTGTTTGTTTAATTTTTTATAGCCTGGGGATTGCCAATAAATATGACTCATACAAAAAAGAACAGTGCTATACATTACTATCTTTACTCTTATAGCCCAAGTTCATAAAATATAATGGAAAACTCAAACGCTGTTTAGACTTATGCATTGTTTTTTCAGCAATCACCCTTGGCTCACAGGCATCTACACTTTTTAGCACCTCACCTAGCTTGATTTGCTAAGGTTAAACTTGGGCACACACACTACACACATATACTTAACATAATCATTATCTTGGGAACCCCACATGATCAATGATAGAATGATATGAAATATTCTAAGTTGTTCTGCAAAGTCTCTAGGTCAGACCTAAACAACTTTTACTGACTTTTTGGTAGATATATTGAACCTGAAATTATTAACTTGAATTCTCCCTCTTTTCTACATATTTTGTCCCCCTAAATGTTATTATCACTAAAAGCTTTATTTAGGTTCAAGTCAAATTAGTTTTAGAAAACTAGCAAGAGGGAACCATGTGTTAATTTTACATGGTTCTGAGGATTTATGAATTGCTTCTAAATAAATGCATGGAAAATTCTCCCACTTACTCTTGAGGTAACCTATAGAATTAAAAAGGAATAATAGGATAATTAAAAAAAAAAATTTTGTTTGAATTGCCTGCTTTGTTTCCATTCCATGTTAGATGAAATACTTTTAAGGAACTGAAAAGTATTTAAATTTAAATTTGCATGTAATTGACTTAGATTGGAAACTAGAATTTTATATTTAGCTACATTTATTTTGCTGTTAAAGAGTATTTATTATCCTAAATTGATAGGGTTTGACATCTTCAGTCCATTAGGAAATCTTGTCTCTGGCTTTAAAATATATTCAGAAGAAGAAAGTTTCTAATTGCACTTCTGCTGTTACCATCCTAATATAAGCAAGAATGCAAAAATCATTTTCCCACTAGATTACCGTGTGTGTGTGTGTGTGTGTGTGTATGTGTGTACACACGCACTTAGTCATGTCCAACTGTTTCTGACCCCATGAACTGTAGCCCACCAGGCTCCTCTGTCCATAGAATTTTCCAGGCAAGAACATTGGAATGGGTTGCAATTTCCTTCTCCAGGGGATCTTCCTGACCCAGGGGTTGAACCCAAGTCTCTTGCATCTCCTGCATTGTCAGGCACCATAAGGGCCTCCTAATCCTCTCTGTTTCCATCCTTGCTTTCCTTTACACCTACTTTTAACAAAGCAGGTCAGGGAATCTTGTTAAATGAAGATCAGGCCATATTATAATTCTTCACAAAATCTACAAATGCTTACTTTTTTCACCCAGAAAAAACAAAAAATGAAGTCCTTATAGTGACCACAAGGTTCTGCATGATCTACCAGTCACATGCACACACATTGTCACTTCACTCAAGCCACACACGGTCTCCCTGTGGTTCTTGGGGGCAGACTGGGCTTGCTCTTGCTTTAGAATAGTTACCCTGATCAGACCCAGTGTCTGAACTGCTCTTCCCCAAGTTAACCACAAGACTAATCTCTCCATCCTTCAAGCCTCTGCTCAAATGTCACTTTCTCAAACTCCTGCTGTTCTGTTTGCAACCACATCTGACCCTAAATCTGTACTTCCATTACTGAACCATACTTGAGTCCACTTGCCCAAGTGCAATAAAGCCATCTATTGACACTGGGTTTTGGTGAAATAATGGACTTCCCTGGTGGCTCAGATGGTAAAGCGTCTGCCTACAATGCGGGAGACCCAAGTTCAATCCCTGGGTCGGGAAGATCTCCTGGAGAAGGAAATGGCAACCCACTCCAGTATTCTTGCCTGGAAAATTCCATGGACAGAAGAGCCTTGTAGGCTATAGTCCATGGGGTCGAAAAAAGTCAAACATGATCTAGCAACTCCACTTTCATTTTGGTGAAGTGAAGTACAATGTTTATTGTAAAACACTGCCACACAAGTAGAAGTGCTGAAAAAAGCCTCAAACTCCATGATGGTTTTTAAGAAAGCAGTTTGAAAGGTCAAGGAAGGGGTGAGAGTCCCAGGTCATGCACAATCTCTGACTGGTTGAGCTGACGGTGAGATAACAAGGTGCTGTCACAGGGGTTATCATTATCAATCCTTAGGCTCCAGTAGGCCTGGGGGCTATGTGCTCATGGCCATCAAGTAGTTATCATCTTCCATCTCTAAAACTATTCAGGAAATGCGCATCAGATACTATTGTCTGGATATTTCAGAGAGGAGCTAAAGCTGGGTTTAGGAAAGGCAAAGGAAATAGAGATCAAATTGCCAACATCCCTTGGATCATAGAGAATGCAAGGGAACTCCAGAAAAAATCTTCACCGACTATGCTGAAGTCTTTGTCTGTGTGGATCACAAGAAACTGTGAAAAATTCTTTAAGAGAAGGGAATACCAAACCATCTTACCTGTCTCCTGAGAAACCTGTATGCAATTCAAGAAGCAAGAGTTAGAACCAGACATGGAAAAATGGACTAGTTCAAAACTGGGAAAGGAGTATGTCAAGGCTGCTTATTTGTCACCATGCTTGTTTAATTTATATGTAGAGTACATCATGTGAAATGCTGGGCTGCTTAAAACATGAGCTGGAATCAAGACTTCTGGGAGAATTATCAGCCTCGGATACACATAATTTCGGCCACTCTAATGGCCTAAAATTAAGAGGATCTAAAGAGCCTCTTGATGAGGATGAAAGAAGAGAGTGAAAAAGTTGGCTTAAATCTCAGTGTTCAAAAAACTAAGATCATGGCAGCTGGTCCCATCACTTCATGGCAAATAGATGGTGAAAAAGTGGAAGCAGTGACAGATTTTATTTTCTTGGGCTCCAAAATCACTGCAAATTGTGACTGCAGCCGTGAAATTAAAAGACGGTTGCTCCTTGGAAGAAAAATCATGACAAACCTAGACAGTGTATTAAAAAGCAGAAACATCACTTTGTTGACAAAGGTCTGTATAGTCAAAGCTATGATTTTTCAAGTAATCATGTATGGATATGACAGTTTCACCATAAAAAAAGACTGAAAGCCAAAGAATTTATGCTTTTGAACAGTGGTGTTGGAGAAGACACTTGAGTCCCTTGAAAGAAAAGGAGACCAAACCAGTCAATTCTAAAGGAAATCAACCCTGAATATTCCTTAGAAGGACTGAGGCTGAAGCTACAATACTTTGATAGATGATACAAAGAGCTGAATCATGGAAAGAGACTCTGATGCTGGGAAAGACTGAGGGCAAGAGAGATGTGGGAGACAAAGCATGAAATGGTGGGCTGGCATCATCAACTCAATGGACATGAGTTTGATCAAACTCTGGGAGATAGTGAAGGACAGGCAAGCCTGGGGTGCTGCAGTCCACGGATTGCAGAGTCAGACATGACTTAGTGACAGAACAACAGCCACAATGTGGGAGGGTTTTTTCCCACGAATGCCCCCTACGGACTTTCAAGTCCACACATACTGCTCTTTCTTTCCTCCATAATGTAAGGTATAACTAGGGCCGAGGCAGAAAAAGGAAAGACGACCTCAACAGAAGTAGGTTACATTTATTCAGGCAAGGAGGGGGCGACAGTTGGCCTAACGACCAGGCTGAGTGCCAAGAGGGATCAGGGAGGCTCCATATTTATAGGGAGTTTTGTGGAAGCGATAAGGGAAACGTTATTCAGGTGGGATCGTTTGGGTAGTCTTTAGTTGAGATTGCATTTGTAGTTGAGCAGGGGATGATAAGTCTTTTGGGCAGGTTAGAAAAGGCAGAGGAACCAGAGATCAAATTGCCAACATCCGCTGGATCATGGAGAAAGCAAGAGAGTTCCAGAAAAACATCTATTTCTGCTTCATTGACTAGGCCAAAGCCTTTGACTGTGTGGATCACAATAAACTGTGGGACATTCTGAAAGAGATGGGAATACCAGACCACCTGACCTGCCTCTTGAGAAACCTGTATACATGTCAGGAAGCAACAGTTAGAACTGGACATAGAACAACAGACTGGTTCCAAATAGGAAAAGGAGTACGTCAAGATTGTATATTGTCACCCTGTTTATTTAAATTATATGCAGAGTACATCATGAGGAACGCTGGGCTGGAAGAAGCACAAGCTGGAATCAAGATTGCCAGGAGAAATATCAATAACCTCAGATATGCAGATGACACCATCCTTATGGCAGAAAGTGAAGAGGAACTCAAAAGCCTCTTGATGAAAGTGAAAGAGGAGAGTGAAAAGGTTGGCTTGAAGCTCAACATTCAGAAAACAAAGATCATGGCATCTGGTCCCATCAATTCGTGAGAAATAGATGGGGAAACAGTGGAAACAGTGTCAGACTTTATTTTTGGGGGCTCCAAAATCACTGCAGATGCTGATTGCAGCCATGAAATTAAAAGATGCTTACTCCTTGGAAGGAAAGTTATGACCAACCTAGATAGCATATTAAAAAGCAGAGACATTACTTTGCCAACCAAGGTCCGTCTAGTCAAGGCTATGGTTTTTCCAGTGGTCATGTATGGATGTGAGAGTTGGACTGTGAAGAAAGCTGATCGCTGAAGAATTGATGCCTTTGAACTGTGGTGTTGGAGAAGACTCTTGAGAGTCCCTTGGACTGCAAGGAGATCCAACGAGTCCATTCTAAAGGAGATCAATCCTGGGTGTTCACTGGAAGGACTGATGCTAAAGCTGAAACTGCAATACTTTGGCCACCTCATGCGACGAGTTGACTCACTGGAAAAGAGTCTGATGCTAGGAGGGATTGGGGGCAGGAGGAGACAGGGATGACAGAGAATGAGATGGCTGGATGGCATCACCAACTCGATGGACATGAGTTTGAGTGAACTCCGGGAGTTGGTGATGGACAGGGAGGCCTGGCGTGCTGTGATTCATGGGGTCACAAAAAGTTGGACACGACTGAGCGACTGAACTGAACTGAACTGAGGGGATGGAAGGTTTCTGGACGGGGGTGATAAGTCCCAGATAGATGCAACCAGCCTGGAGCATCAGGGCAGAACCTAAAGTTCTGTTTTGTTTTCTCCAAAGTTGGGTGATTCAGCCAGGGCCTTTGAGACTGTTGTTTACTTTCCTAGGCCCAAAAGACTCCTTCACATAACACTTAACATTTTCTAATACTGCATATAATTTCCTTAAATATTATGGATATTACTTTCTCTTTCCCCCTACTATAATGTAAACTTTGTAAAGATAGGAAATTTTTGTTTTTGTTTGCTAATTTGTTTCATGTACTATGGGGTATTATAGGTACATCATAAATATTTGTTGAATGAGTAAATGAATTTGAAATTTTAACCATTAATTAAAATTTTCTTGAAAGGCAAAACTCTAGAGGTAAGTTGATGCCATTAGTTTTGTCATTTAACAAGGTCAGGGTCCTAATTCTCTGAAATTTCTTTGATATTTTCCTTGTCTTGATTGCCCTGTAACTTCACTATGGCTACTGCTATTCCAGGCATTTTATCTGAGGTCCAGGCAGAAAGAAGGGCTTCACCAGTGGCTCCATGGTAAAGAATCAGCCTGCAGAGTGGGAACCATAGGAGATGTGGGTTCTATCCCTGGTTCGGGAAGATCCCCTGGAGGAAGTCATGGCAACCCACTCCAGTATTCTAGCCTGGAGAATCATATGGACAGAGGAGCCTGGCAGGCTATAGTCTGTAGGATTGCAAAGAGTTGGATACCACTGAAGCAACTAAGGAAAAAGGACAGCTCTACCTAAGAAATTAAAAGATTTCTTTTCCATAATATCACCTATAGACTTCCACTGGCTTAAATCTAGCTGACCAGAATTGGGTCATAATGTTAAGTTCAGCCATCAGTTGGGTTCGGTCGTTCAGTCATGTGCGACTCATTGCAACTCCATGAACCACAGTATGCTGAGCCTCCCTGTCCATCATCAACTCCCAGAGTTTACCCAAATTCATGTTCATTGAGTTGGTGATGTCATCTAACCATCTCATCCTCTGTCGTCCCCTTCTCTTCCTGCCCTCAATCTTTCCCAGCCAGCATTAGGGTCAGCTCTTCACATCAGGTGGCCAAGGTATTGGAGTTTCAGCTTCAACATAAGTCCTTCCAATGAACACCCAGTATTGATCTCCTTTAGGATGGACTGGTTGGACCTCCTTGCAGTCCAAGGGACTCTCAAGAGTCTTCTCCAACAGATGGTTCAAAAGTATCAAGTCTTTGGTGCTCAGCTTTCTTTATAGTCCAACTCTCACATCCATACATGACTACTGGAAAAAACCATAGCCTTGACCACACGGATCATTGTTGACAAAGTAATGTCTCTGCTTTTTAATATGATATCTAGTTCGGTTATAACTTTCCTTCCAAGGAGTAAGCGTCTTTTAATTTCATGGTGGCAATCACCATCTGCAGTGATTTTGGAGCCCAAAAAAATAAAGTCAGCCACTGTTTCCACTGTTTCGCCATCTATTTCCATGAAGGGATGGGACTGGTTGCCCTGATCTTAGTTTTCTGAATGTTGAGCTTTAAGTCAATTTTTCACTCTCCTCTTTCACTTTCATCAAGAGGCTCTTTAGATCTTCTTCACTTTCTGCCATAACGGTGGTGTCATCTGCATATCTGAGGTTATTGATATTTCTCCTGGCAATCTTGATTCCAGCTCATGCTTCATCTAGCCCAGCGTTTCTCATGATGTACTCTGCATAGAAGTTAAATAAGCAGGGTGACAATATATAGCCTTGATGTACTGCTTTTCCTATTTGGTACCAGTCTGTTGTTCCATGTCCAGTTCTAACTGTTGCTTCCTGACCTGCATACAGGCTTCTCAAGAAGCAGGTCAGGTGGTCTGGTATTCCCATCTCCTTCAGAATTTTCCACAGTTTACTATGATCCACACAGTCAAAGGCTTTGGCATAGTCAATGAAGCAGAAATAGATGTTTTTCTGGAACTCTCTTGCTTTCTCCATGATCCAGCGGATGTTGGCAATTTGATCTCTGGTTCCTCTGCCTTTTCTAAAACCAGCTTGAACATCTGGAAATTCACGGTTTATGTCTTGCTGAAGCTTGGCTTGGAGGTTTTTGAGCATTACTTTACTAGCGTGTGAGATGAGTGCAATTGTGCAGTAGTTTGAGCATTCTTTGGCATTGACATTTTTTGGGTTTGGAATGAAAACTGACCTTTTCCAGTCCTGTGGCCACTGCTGAGTTCAGCCATAGGAAACCTGAAAAAGGGGTACAGGATTTCCACAGTAGATTTAGATCAATTATGAATCACCATCTTTAAATGAGAACATAGCCAGTGGATCCCTTAAGTTGTGCCCAAGGGGAAAGGATACAAGAAGGCGATGAAGACGCTGCCATTCGTGCTCTCATGAAATTTGCACCTGACCTTCTGAGCCTAGAGTAACACAGAGAAAAAAAAATAATATAAAAGAAGATGGAAGTGTTTGTTTCACTGAAGCTCAGAAAAAGGAACAAAATTACAGGAGTTGGTGAATTTAAAAAAGGTAACATAGAGAAGGAAATGGCAACCCACTCCAGTGTTCTTGCCTGGAGAATCCAAGGGATGGGGGAGCCTGGTGGGCTTCCGTCTATGGGGTCACACAGAGTCAGACACGACTGAAGTGACTTAGCAGCAGCAGCAGCAGCAACATAGAAAAGCAATCTTGAGTTTGTTCTTGGGTTCAGTTCAGTTCAGTCGCTCAGTCATGTCCAACTCTGCAACCCCATGAATCGCAGCACGCCAGGCCTCCCTGTCCATCACCAACTCCCGGAGTTCACTCAAACTCATGTCCATCGAGTCAGTGATGCCATCCAGCCATCTCATCCTCCCCTTCTCCTCCTGCCCCCAATCCCTCCCAGCATCAGAGTCTTTTCCAATGAGACAACTCTTCACATGAGGTGGCCAAAGTATTGGAATTTCAGCTTTAGCATCAGTCCTTCCAATGAACACCCAGGACTGTTCTCCTTTAGAATGGACTGGTTGGATCTCCTTGCAGTCCAAGGGGCTCTCAAGAGTCTTCTCCAACACCACAGTTAAAAAGCATCACTTCTTCGGCGCCCAGCTTTCTTCACAGTCCAACTCTCACATGTATACATGATCTCTTGGGTAGAAGACAAATCAGGAAGAGGTAAAATTGAGAGTGGGGACAGTAACAGAATATCAACTCTATAATAAATGTAACCTATCAGTGATATAGCAAAGTTAAATTATGGCAAGGTTTTATACTATCCCTTAAGTAAAGTGAAAGTGAAGTCGCTCAGTCGTGTCTGACTGCTACCCCGTGGACTGTAACCTACCAGTCTCCTCCATCCATGGGATTCTGCAGGCAAGAGTACTGAAATGGGTTGCCATTTCCTTCTTCAAGCCCTTAAGGAATCATATATTTAATAGCAGAAGAGATACAGAGTAAATAAACCATATGTAACATATTATCAGGTTTCCCCAGTGGCTCAGCAGTAAAGAATCCGCTGGCAGTGCAGGAGACTTAGGAGACGAGGGTTGGATCCCTGGGTCAGGAATATCCCCGGAGGAGGGCATGGCAATACACTCCAATACTCTTGCTAGGAGAATCCCATGGACAGAGGAGCCTGGCAGGTTACAGTTCATGGGGTCAGAAACAGTTGGACACGACTGAAGCAATAGAGCATGCATGCATGCAACCTAACATCTCCTGAAAGTAGTTGGAGCTTTGAAGGACAGTGAAGTAATCTAATATTTTTATTATAATCATTAAGAACTGAGGCCCAGATATGTTAGTTGATTTTTCTAAGATACATGGCTACTTTAATGGCCTAGAAAGGACAGGCACTGAAATCTTTGTATTCCATCACTATGTTTCCCAAATATCGTTATAGCATGATTATCCTCCCTTTAAAAAAAATCACCAAACAGCAGTTTGTTACCAAATAGCAAGATCCTTATTTTTCTTATCCTGGCCTTCCTGAGTCCAACTCTAGCTATGTTGCTGCTGCTGCTAAGTCGCTTTAGTCGTGACCGACTCTGTGTGACCCCATAGACGGCAGCCCACCAGGCTCTGCCGTCCCTGGGATTCTCCAGGCAAGAACACTGGAGTGGGTTGCCATTGCTAGTAAGTAACAAAAATGCGTTCAAGATTTGAATAGTCCATGGTAAAGGAGAAAGCAGAGACATGTATCAACAAAATCTGGGGGGAAAATTGGATAAGAAAAGTCAGTGTTTATAGAATTGAAAACAGCTTTGACTATTGACAGGACAGCTGTTACATACAGAGCTTTGTATCCCAGAAAAATACTCAATTATCAAAAAGACATTCATTCATTCACTAGCTGTACATTGTTAGAATTTTCTAAAAAGGGCATAAAGTTTACCACAATTTAAAAGATATTGAGCGTTACTGTTCTTTCACGGAAATTGATTATATTATTATTTATTCAACTGTTCATTCAGTTGAACTCACTAAGGAGAACTGTACTGCAAATATTGAAACGGGCTCCTGTTGGAGACAGTGAATCAGCATAAGTAGGCAGGGAGCTCCGTTGGCAGAAAGCTGAAAACAAATACTCTGGATAAAGAGCCCAATTTCATATCCAGAACACCAGTTTCATCATCAGCAAGTCTTTCCAATTTCATTATTTGTGCTCAAGACATATAAATGCCCCACTTTAAACTTCACGACAGCAACAAAATGTACTAAGAAACCAGGGTAGGGAATCCAGGGGCTGGGTGGGGGGGGCGGACCTGAAGTCTGAAGGACTAGGAAATGAAGTCACCAGCCAGTCTTCCTCCTTGACCTCAGGCAAATGATTGACTTTGGAACTGACAATGGCAGGCTTAGAGCTATTCAGTGTCAAGTGCCACCTGGTTTCATGTCACTGAACATGTAACAAAGAACAGGAAAATGGAGGCTGAAGTAGTGGGGGAAAGTACATATCAAATTACATCTTGAAATCTCCATCTTTCCCAAACAGATGTAAACGCTTAGATGCATCTGAATCATTCATTTCCAAAGTTCAGCAGAGCCTTTCCGGGGCAAGTAGGACAGATTAAAGCAACAACAACTGCTGCTTTGCTCAACTGATTTCCTAGATTGAGCTGACAAAATTGTTCTTGCAGAAATCTGGCCTTGCTTCCTTTCTCCTACAGAATTGAAATGTCCCTCTTGGTTATAATGCTGGAGAACCACAGCAGAATAGCCTGAGAAATCCTAGTGGCGGGTGGGAGGAGGAATCCAGAGCTGAAAGGTCTGAGTTAGGACTGCATATTGACTGGTTTTATTTACGGTGTTACGATAATTTCAGAATGAGTTAGTCATCTGCCAATGAGCATCATCACCAGTGTCCGTGCCTCATCACCACGTTGTTACCAGCCACTCAGTCATCATCTTATTAGAGAACTAAAGGACTCAGGTTTCCTTCAGTTGTGTTCACTTATTTCTTTATTCACTGGCTTGATTTCTTACTCTTTCTTCTCCCAATTAGCTACCCAACTAATTGTTTTTGAATAAAATGAGCAGGCATGATGCAAACTGATGGAAATGTGAAAGGCAAGAAAGGACCAGGTAATACATGCCCTTCCAGGTATGGAAATGGAGAAGTTGGGCAGACTAGATTAACTGAAGCTTTGCCTAGGAGAATCGAGGAGGCTTCTAATATTAGATCACTGGCTTTGGGAAGTGGTGGTGGTGGTGGTGGAGGAGGGGCTGGGAGGGAGGTAGAGATAACAATTAACCAGGAAGAAAGGGCATGCAAGCAGAAGGAATGGTGGGTATAAAGGTAAATAAGCCTGGATGGTCTTGGTGTGTTCAGGGAAGAGTGGGGAAGATCAATATGTTTGGAAAGAGAGATGTATAAGGGCAAGGAGGATAGGGAAGAGATGAAGACCACCAGGGAGATCGAGGAAATGAGAATATAAAGACAGGTCACTGTCCAAACTGCTTTTCTACCTATTGGCCTCTCAAACCAATGTGACATGGTCTCACCCTCACCACTCCTCTGAAAGTTCAGTTGTCAAAGTTGCTAAGGACCTTCTTATGGCTGAATACATAGGTCACTCTCAGGCCTCACTTCACTCATTGTCTTCAGTCGTGTACCAAAGGCTGGAGAATGAAAGCGGATTGAGTACAGGCAATAAGTAGCTGCATTTTCTGTAAACAATTTAGAAGCAATAATAAGAACAAACAAGTTTGTGTGCTAAGCCACTTTAGTCGTGTCCAACTCTTTGTAAACATACGGACTGTAGCCCGCCAGGTTCCTCTGTCCATGGGGATCTTCAGGCATGAATACTGGCATGGGTAGCCATTTCCTTCTTCAGGGTATCTTCCTGACCCAGGGACTGAACCTGGGTCTCCCTCTTAACAGGCAGATTCTTTACCGTCTGAGTCACCAGGGAAGTCCGGAAATGCCAAGTCTGTTCATTTTTTATTATTGCAATATACCAGCAATTGATCAACAAAATTCCCACTACTTTATAGCACAGGAAATTATATTCAGCATCTTATGATGATATCTAGTATCTTGTAATATTCCACTGGAAGATAATTTGTAAAAGAATAGATATGTATATGTGCATGCTAAGTCACTTCGGACGTGTCCAACTCTTTGTGACCCCATGGACTCTAGCCCTATCATGCTCCTCTGCCTAGTGGATTCTCTAGGCAAGAATACTGGAGTAGGTTTCTGTGTCCTCCTCCAGGGCATCTTCCTGACCCAGGGGCTGAACTCACCTTTCCTGTGACTCCTGCACTGTAGGCAAATTCTTTACGGCTGAACCACTAGGGAAACCCATATGTGTATATATGTATAGCTTTGTATACCTAAAACTAACACAACAGTGTGAATCAACTATACTTCAATTTCCATTTTTTAAAGAAATTTAGTTTTTAACAAAAGAATAAAGAAACACTCCTCCCCAAAGTTCTTTTATTGATCTAAGATCTATGCTCACATTTTAATAATATACATATTATCATATATGTCTGTTATAGTATAGTTTATGTATATTTGAGAGTCCCTTGTACTGCAAGGAGATCCAACCAGTCCATTCTAAAGGAGATCAATCCTGGGTGTTCACTGAAAGGACTGATGCTAAAGCTGAAACTGCAATACTTTGGCCACCTCATGCGACGAGTTGACTCACTGGAAAAGACTCTGATGCTGGGAAAGGTTGGGGGCGGGAGGAGAAGGGGATGACAGAGAATGAGATGGCTGGATGGCATCACCGACTCTGTGGACATGAGTTTGAGTGAACTCCGGGAGTTGGTGATGGACAGGGAGGCCTGGCGTGCTGTGATTCATGGGGTCGCGGAGAGTCGGACACGACTGAGCGACTGAACTGAACTGAACTGTAGGCACAATTAAAATAAGCACATTTTTCTTACTTATCTTTACCAAGTATCATATTCTATCTGAATGTGAATTTCAGCATCCACAATTAAACCATTTACCCCAGACACGTGGACTCAAGAGTGAATCCATAATGATTCAGAATCATTCAGGCTTGCTTTGTTCATTGTGTCTCCAACCCTACAGTACACATACATAGTATTCCCATGTTTTGAATTTGTAGATTCAAAATAAACTATGACAGCACAGAGACTGCAATGACAAATAGAAACTGAGTTAATTCTGTCGTCTTTATGTTCTACATGTTAAGAGTTGTTATTTGTGTTTAAAATTGAAAATGGCAAAGCCGACTATACACTCTGACATATTATTTACTTTCTTGGTAAGTACAAATTTTAAATCATGCATGAAATAGTTGACTGAGTTTGCATAGTATCTTTAAGACAAGTTCAAGAAAATGAAGACAATTATTGATTCTTACATGATGATGACTGAAAATAATTTCACCATATAGAAGAGAGACTCCACCCTGGGTATTAAATGCACTCATTATTGATCAAGGCAACATTCAACACTTATGACCACACTATATTTCTGTAAGTAGTCTTTTCTTTTGGTTTCCATAATACGCAATCTCCCAGTTTTTCTCCCATTGTCCAGTCTCCTTTGCAGGAGTTTCTTCTCATTTCTTAAAATAACATAGTTCCCAGAGTTTTGCTCCAGGAGGTCATCTCTTCATAAACATACAAGTTTCCCTGGGCAATCTTTTTGACTTCAAAGGCTTTAGCTATTAACTGCATGCTAACCAACCTCTGAATCTATAAAATCTCTCTCCTGAAATAGCTAGTTTATCCAACTCTGGACTGAATATCTTCCTTTGAACATACCTTGAGGTGAAGTGAAAGTCGCTCAGTCCTGTCCAACTCTTTGCCGCCTCAAGGACTGTAGCCCGCCAGGCTTCTCTGGCCCTAGAATTCTCCAGGCCAGAATACTGGAGTGGGTAGCCATTTCCTTCTCCAAGGGATCTTCCTAACTCTTCCCAACCCAGAGATTTAACCCAGATCTCTTGCACTGCAGGCAGATTCTTTACCATGAGTCACCAGGCAACATAACTCAGACATCTCCAATTAATTTGTCTGAAACAGTTTTGTTAGCTTCACCAATCATTTGGTAAAGTCTAGAAAATTTTAATTTACCCTTCTCCTTTTTCACCCATGCCTACTCAGTTAGCAAGGCCAACAAATCTCTCTCATAAATCTCTCTTGTATCATCCACTTGTCTCTTCCCTCACCATCATTACCATTCCCTCTGCTACCATCACCTCTTGCCACAATTGCTTCAAACAGCTGTCTCATGCATTGGAGACAGAGACCTTTCCCTAAAGTGTAAATCAGACCACATCACTAAACAGCTGAACATCATTTAATACATTGTGTGTCTTACAAGATGCATACGAAGAGGCCTCTTTTTACCTTTAGAGCCTCATGTCCCAGCCACTCTGATTCAGTTTCAGTTATTTTAATGCTTTAAATTCTCTTCTACCTCCAAATTACTGCTTATGCTAGTTCCATCCTCTAAATTCCAAAGAAAATATAATTTCCTCTGTAAAACCTGGCTGCCCCTCAAGTTTGGGTTAGATGCTTTCCTGCTGAACCCTATCAGAGCACCAAGTCTGTCTCTCTTACCAGTCTTTAATAATTAGACTTCAAATACCTTAAGAGCAGATATAAATCTGTCTTACTGAATTTCTAGGATCTTACACAATGCTGTCATAGTATGAGAACTAACGACCGTTTTGTTAAATGAATGAATATATGTATAAATAACTTTCCCCCTCATTAGAATCTCTCTCTCTACTTCATGGATCATGGCTGCTTTGTGTATGGCTTACAGCGTCCATTGCTCCATTTGACTTATTTCATTCCTAGAAAACTTTTCCTATGCTTTATTATTTATAAATACATTAATGATTTATTTCAGAATACATTGTAGTATAAAAAATGTGACATGCTAAATGAAACCTGGCAAGTTTTTCCCCTTACCCTCAGGAAGAAAATGTGAATGGGAAATATATTTAAAGTCCTCCATGTGGGAATGGAATGCAGAATCTTTGATCAATGGTGAACGTTAGAATTGTCCTTTCAATTTTATTTATTTTTTATATTTATAGCTCTACTATATATTACAATTATTTTTAAGTAGATAAATTTTGATTTTTTAAGTTGAATAGAATGAATGGACAGAAAAGTACAAGGATATAGTAGACTTGAAAAGCACTCAGAACCAATTCAACATGATTAAGGTTTATACAATTTTCACCCAACAGCAGGGTACAAATTCTATTCAAGTTCCCATAGACTATAAACCAGGAGACACTGGAACATATCCAGGGACATAAAAGAAGGTACAAAAATGTCATGATCTAAAGATATTGAAATCATTGTGTTGATTCTCTTATGACTGTGAAATTATGTTAGAAATCAGTATCAAAAGATACTATCCTTTCCATTTCAAATCTGTGAATGAACAGAGGTTATTTTAAGTGTCTCTTGGTTCTGAGCTTCAGGGGACGGTGTGTAGAGGGGACCTTTCCTGATTCCAGATGAAGAGTTACACAAAAATTACCAAAGTCGAGGCATTTGAAGAAAAGGATGAAGCATTCATCACTGGAGACGCCCGACTAAAGTCCAATGCTTAGGAAGAGAAAAAGAGGCCGAGTCATATTTTCTAGTCAGCCTGACCTTCTCTTCATGTTTGTGTCAACAGCAGCAGTGCCTTCTGGTCTGGTATTTACATGGAGATGAGAGGCAACTGGATGGATTCTCAGCTCCGTGCTGCCCCAGGCAGGGCTGATAAGCAGCAGGTAAGAGGCACCTGGACGGGACTCCCCACGGGTCATCAGGGGTTCTAATCAGCTTCTCTCAGCCAGCAGATTTTTAACAGTGGGTATGTTCCAAATGTGTCAAGGCCTATTTTTCAAACATCACTGCAGATTCATTCGTTATGTCTTGCCTTTTTTTAGACCTTGACAATAAAGGGACATTTTTAACCAAGGAAGGGAAAGAGAAGCTAGTGTACACTGATGTTTTATGACATGCTAGGATCCAATAGTGAGATTAACCTATTTCTTTGAGATCTTTGGGGCCCTATTATCTGTGGCTCCTTGTTTTTTTCCGTTCCAGCACTGCAATTATATCTCCAAAGGGAGAGGATTCAAACTGCACTTTCATGTTTATGTGCCCTGAATTCTGACATATTTCAAAGTGTGTACCTTAAGGTGGACTTTGAGGAAGTACAGGAATCTGTACTCTGCTCCGCGTGTTTGTGTGTATGTGTGTGTCTAACTTAATAAATAACTCAAGCGTGAGAATCTCTACTTTCTTACTCTCCACAGGACAGGGAATGCTTCATACTTAAAATTTCCCACACAGATAAAAAATAAAACAAAAACTCCAAAAATCTCTAATGCATTCTGTGCCTGTTTACGGCACCTACCCTAGGAAGATATTTGAGGAAGAGCATTTGGAGCATTAAAATGAACTCCTTTGTATGAGGTTTCATTTATTTCCTATGCAGCAGGCAAACAGTGTATCTACTAGGTGACTTAAAGCAACAGTAATCTAGTCTCAAACTGTGCTGGAGACCAGAAGCCCAAAGTCAGTTTCATTGGGCCAGGACTGAGGTGTTAGCAGAGCTACCGTACCTTCAGAGGCTCCCGTCCCTTGATCCTTCCAGCTCCTGGTGGCTACTGGCATCCCTTGGCTTGTGGCTGCATCACCCCAGTTTTTGCCTTCATGGTCACATTGCCTCCCATTCTTCTGTCTATGTCAAATAACCCCTTGGCTTCTCACATGTAAGAACTCTTGTGATTGCATTTCATATCCATCTTGATACTCACAATCTCTTCCCATGTCAAAAGCCTTAACTGAATTATACCTTCAAATACTATTTTATCACACTAGGAAATGTTCAAAGGTTCCGGGGATTAAGACATGGACATCCACATGGGGGCTACATTCAGCCTACCATAAGTGGTGAATGCATCACCTTACTAAAAACAAATTTCTCCTTGGGTACAAGCTATGCAGGGGAAATCAAAGATGAGAAGAACAACCTGTCACAGCAAGAATCAGTCTCCAAAAAAACAAAAATATCTTATCCTTACTCTGTGATTCAGAAGTCAATGAGAAGAGAATTCCTTGGCAGTCCAGTGGTTAGAGCACTGTGCTTCCATTGCAGGGGGCACAGGTTCAATCCCTGGTTGACTCTTCTTTCCATGGGATTCTCCAGGCAAGAATACTGGAGTGGGTTGCCATGCCCTTCTCCAAAGCAACAATATAGAAGGGTTTTAATAAATTATAGAATATCGACAGAATGGAATGCCATTTAGCCATATTAAGTTGATGTAAAAATTGTTAGACATGGGAAAATGTACCTGTGAAATTTAAGTGAAGTAAATCATGACAATATGTATTTTGCCTGCGAATCTGTAATTTGGGCAGGGCTCACTGGGGATGTCTTTTCTCTACTCCATTTGGCATCAGTTGGGGGCGGGAGGAGAAGGGGATGACAGAGAATGAGATGGCTGGATGGCATCACCGACTCAATGGACATGAGTTTGAGTGAACTCTGGGAGTTGGTGATGGACAGGGAGGCCTGGCGTGCTGTGATTCATGGGTTCGCAAAGAATTGGTCACAACTGAGCGACTGAACTGAACGGAACTGATAACAGCTCAAAGGCTACAATCATCTGAAGGTTGACTTATGTGCTTGCTCAGTCACTCAGTGTGTTGGACTCTTTGTAACCCCATGGGCCTATGGTCTATAGCCCACCAGATTCCTCTGTCCATGGTTTTCCAGGCAAGAATACTGGAGTGGGTTGCCATTTCCTACTCCAGGTCACTTACACATCCAGCAGTTGATGCCGTTGGTCAGAACACCTCTGGGTTTCCAAGGGCCAAGGTCCTAAAAATGAGAGCCAGGCAGAAGCTGTCTCATCTTTTATGACCTAGCCCTAGAAGCCATGCAACATCTTTTCACCACATTCTATTGATCAAGGCAGTTGCAAGCCCCTGCCAATTAAACATGGAGGAAAAATAAGACTCAGTGTGTTGATGCAGAGGCAAGGTTTTGTCACCAGAAGATATGTGGTAGCCACTTTTGGAAAACACAATCTTCCACACGAGGACATAAGCTATATACAGAGCATAGTCCTGACAATGTTAAATACAAATACATGATTACTAGTAGATCAGAAGAAAGTCGTAATAGCTTTTCATATTAATAGGGATAAGTGAAAGTGAAGTTACTCAGTCGTGTCTGACTCTTTGCTACCTCATGGACTATAGCCTACCAGGCTCCTCCGTCCGTGGGATTCTCCAGGTAAGAATATTGGAGTGGGTTGCCATTTCCTTAACGACAGTATTTATGTCTTGGTGGTAGAATTATAGGTGATTTTTGTTTTCTCGTTCATGTAATTTTCTGAATTCCCCTAAATTTTATGTATAAATATAATTATTATGAATGAAACCATCAATAGCCTTTTTAGAAATGAGAATAGTGAAATTACACTTTATATTTTCATATGTAACACATCATGTGATCCAAGCAATAATCTAGTGGGCAAGAGGTACTGAACAAATTTTCAGGCCCCAAATTTGAAGCCAAGATAAATTCATGCTGATTTGTAGTGGATTTGAACTTCAGATTCCGGTCTTTTGATTCTAAAGTCTTTCTTTCCATTGTACCCTAGTTTGCATGACTTCTCCTTTAAAGTGGGCTGGAAATTGCAATTATACTTACAACCTCTAGGGCAGAATCTCTCCTTTCTTCTTGCCCCCATTCCCACAGTAACAGAAAGATGATTCCTTCTCCCCTCTTTATGCCATCTCTTTTGCTCGAGAGGTAAGTGTTGGGAAGTTGTAGAAAATTAGAAACTGTTGAGAAGTTCCTGAAAATGTTCATGGAAGGAAAGAATGGGAAATGCACAGTCTGGGATGAGGACTCGGGAGAATTCTCATGCAGCGGGAGACATCAAGGAGGAGCACAGGGGTGACTTTGGATTCTGTTGCCTATAGGCTCAAATAGCACAGGTAGGGGCCGGTTGTGTTTTGATCTTTACATGGTGATGCTGAGACAAGATGCATGAGAAAAATGGAAGCGGGATGACTTTCCTAGGACATCAGTTTCTGTAAGGAAGAGAAGTTTCTAAGGTTGGACAAATAAATGAGTACCTAGTTGTAAGGGGCTTCCCTGGTAGCTCAGTTGGTTAAAAATCTGCCTGCAGTACAGCCCAGGTTCAATCCCTGGGCTGGGAAGATACCCCGGAGAATGAAATGGCGAACCACTCCAGTATTCTTGCCTGGAGAATCCCATGGACAGAGGAGCCTAGCAGGCTACAGTCCATGGGATCACAAGAGTCAGACATGACTTAGCGACTAAACAACCACCACCTTGTTCTAAGAGTTGATCATAAATAACTAAAGGATTTTCATAAAATAGGTGCTGCTGTAAGATGTTATGGGAAAACCTGACCGAACCTTTTTGCCAACCCAATATGATACTCTTCATGCGGGTACACGTTATTATACATTCACCAAAACCCATGGAGTGTATAAAACAAAGAATGAACCCTGCTATAAACAAAAGACTAGTTAAAATAATGTATCAATATTGGTTCATCAATTGTAACAAATGTCCCACATGAATATAAGACATTAATGAGAAGGGACACAGAGTGGGCAGCAGTGTGGAGGTATATGGGGGAGCTCTGTTCTTCCTGCTCAATTTTCATATAAACCTGAAAGTGCTCAAAAATTTTATTTTAAAAGAAGCATAAGAAAAAAAGAATAATTTTCCTGGATACCAGAAAGTCATTCAAAGTACTACAAGCCGAAGATAAAAGTGGTGGTAGGTTGTTGCATTGAGGTTGGTCTGTTGGGTTTGATTGTGGAGCATTGAATGTAAGAAGAGTTATGAATCAGAATATTATCCTGGGTAGGATGTGAAAAGAAATTAAACAAAATTCTTGGAGAAAGAAAATAGATTTAGGTAAACTATGTTTAATAGGAAAGAAGAAAATAGTTTTTCAAAATACCATGCGGTTTAGTCCTCAGGGCCAGAAATGTGTCATCATATGGTTAGAAAAAAATGCTGCAGCACAAAGTTGCTAAGTAGGTTACCCCGAAGGCAGGTGGCTTTGAGTGCATTTATTTGTTGATCATAAAGATGAGGAGGAGGGATTCACTTTGGGAATGGCACCATGAGGAGCTCTGCAAACCCATTCTGCAGCAAAACAACATAACTGGTAAAATTAATTTTAAAAAACACTCTGAAGTTTCTCCTAAAGGAACACAGCAAATGAAGAAACATTATGTAAGAAAATCTATTATATCTTGCTAACAACATCTGAGCCACGGCCTACTCCTTCCCCACTCCTGCAGCTTGTGAAAGTGTTGATTGCTCAGTTGTGTTTGACTCTTTGTGACCCCCCCCAGCTTACTGTAATGGAAGGTCCCTTCAAGCTGGGTGTGGTCAAGAAGATGAGGATGTCCCTCTCCTGCTCTGTTAAGGGTATCATTATCTTCTTGGAAGGGCCAGGTCACAGAGGCTACTGTTGACTGGGAAAAAAAAATACACAAACTAAACATTGAAAGTTCTGTTTTATTCAGCAGACAAGAGGCCTTAAGCCCAGGAGGCACTGAGGGACTGCTCTGAAGAGGTAAGGGAGGAGCCAGGATGTATAGGAGTTTCTGCAAAACAAAACAAAACAAATAAAAACCCCAGGAAGTCAAACCATCAAAAGATTAGCTAGTTAAATAGAAACAGACACCTCTGTTGAGTCTGTTGAGTAAATTTAGCACTTTTCTATATATGGGAAGATGCAAGAATCTGGGCTCCTTGAAATCATTCCATTGATATGCACCTTGACTATCTAAAGCCAGTATCCTGTTTTTCTCCTTCCTGAATCCCCTCAGGGTTCACAGTCGGCTGCATTGGCTGCTGACTTGGGGGTTATAACATCCTTTGTTTACTGATACAGCAGATGATATTTTTTGTCCACAATGCCTTCAAGGTGAGTGACACTGAAAGTCAAGGAATTTCTTCCTCTACTGAGATTCTTCTCTAGGGGCAGACAATCAATTCTAAGTGTGGCAGGGAAGAATATGGAGCTTTGATTGCCTTGCTGCTGCTGCTGCTAAGTCACTTCAGTCGTGTCCGACTCTGTGTGACCCCTTAGACGGAAGCCCATCAGGCTCCCCCGTCCCTGGGATTCTCCAGGCAAGAACACTGGAGTGGGTTGCCATTTCCTTCTCCAATGTGTGAAAGTGAAAAGTGAAAGTGAAGTCGCTCAGTCGTGTCCGACCCATAGTGACCCCACGGACTGCAGCCTACTAGGCTCCTCCATCCATGGGATTTTCTAGGCAAGAGTACTGGAGTGGCATGCCATTGCCTTAGCCCCAGCTCATTCACAGGGTAGAGGTTCCCCACTGCAAGTAGTCAACTGAGAAGACCCAAAGCTATCATCCCCACCCAGCACTCAGCTCATAAAAACGGGGATGTTACTCTTGAGAGAAATAGGCCACACTGTCTCTGCCTAAGCAATGAAACAGTGGCTTGGAGAAATTTTAACCAAGGGATGCAGCAGACCATAAGAACAGAGTTCTGAAGGTCCCTCCTCACTTAGAACAGAGTGTGAGAAACTTAAAGCCTGAAATATTCTTGAAAACAAAGATCTTGGTGTTAGGCAGTTGAGAAAAGGTTGGTAGTTCCATGAGAACAATGAGCTAAACCACAGGTCAACTAGTTTACTAGAGAGAATCAGAAAAATAAACAACTATGAAGAGTCCTCTGGGGAACAGAACAAATCTCAATGATCTTCCTCAAAAAATACTCTTGCTAAAGGGCCCAGTGAAATTGGGTCAGACAATGGAGATATTTATGAGGAGGGCATTGTAAAAAAAAAAAAGTAATCAGAAGACAGTAGAGCTTAATAGCTGGATATACCACCAGAAGAGGCAGACAGCAATGGGTAAATTGTACAGTACGTGTACATCTCCATAAATCTATTTCATGTTTAGAAAAGAAAAAGAACGAGAGAGAGAGCGAAAGAGAGGAAAGAGGAAAGGGAAGGAAGGGAGGAAGGAAGTCAGGAAAGTCAGATGATGTGTTTGTGCTCTGGCTTTTATTCCTGTTTTGGTAACTTCACTTGGTGATGATCACAAACAATTCCTAAGTACCACATAGCCCAGTCATGTAGTTGCATCAATGTCACTGTTATTTTAGAAAGTTGCACTTTGACTACTCAAAGCCAACTATTGGCTTCTGGGAAACTTCCTCACATTACTATTAGTTATAATTTGGAACAAAAGCAAGTCCGAGAATACAACTTTAGCATGATCACCTCACCCTCACTGTTTTGCTCATTAAGTCCAGTTGGGTAAATAAGCATGTTTTGATGGTGTTAGGTTGGCTGTTTGGTTTGGATTTAGGGGAAATGATAATAAGCCTCTTATCACTCTATATTTCCTGGTCTGATATCCCAGTTCCATAAGTCTACAACCTTACCCAAGAATGAAGAGACAAAAACAAAAAAACACAGCTGATTTTAAATATCCAGACTCACAAGAAACTCACCTTTGATGAGAGTAAAAGTATATTTTATTAATATAGTTCACATTAGAAGATTTCTTGATTTGCTTAAGCTAGACAGGAGGTCAGAGTAGAGAACAGCTTAGGGAGGATCCCCTCTTTCTTAGCAAAACTAGGGACACTGTGCTTCAAACATCTGTCCCCCTTCTAAATACATCTAGTTTTCCCCACAATTTCTCTAATTACAAAAACATTCACTTAAGAATGTCCCCTTTGTTTTTTTCCCCATGGCCTTTTATCAAATAGAAATCATGATTCATCAGTCCTACTTGGCTAGGGAAAGGGAACTATTTCATCTCCACTGAAAGCTAATCTCTTCATCCTAAATATGCTCTATATTTGGTTATTCCACTGCCATTTGGACATATAATAAGTGTAATTTCATCTAAGACGTTATTCTTTCACTTGGGAGTTGGGAACGCTAAGTGTGATTTTTAACACAAGTTAAAAAAAGTTTATTAGATTCATTTTGTTATCAGAATAAAGGGAAATTATCTCTCGGCCCCCTTCCACACATATGAGAGAGGACCTGTTGTTACAGCGACAGAGCATACCTTCATTAAGCACCTGCTGAATCACTGAATATTTGTATTACTTTTCCGATACTCTTAGAACCTGGTAATGTGGTCTTCTAGGTACATTGCCACTGTTAGCCCTCTGATGAATGTGAACATGCGTGCCAGTGGACTAGTTCACATGTGGCACCCGTCGCTTGCATTTCTACACCCATAGGGACCCAGATTTCCTTGACGATCTGAAATAGCCTAATGCTAAATCAGATCCCACCCTGATGAAGATCTTATCATCAAGGAGTTAGTTGTACCATACTCATCAAGAGACCGTGTTCTGCCTGGTTTTGATTCTGGAGGTTCAGGAGAGCTTGTGTGCATGTGTTAGTTGCTCAGTCATGTCCAACTCTTTGAGATCTCATGGACTGCAGCCCACCAGGCTCCTCTGTCCAAGGGATTCTCCAGGCAAGAATACTGGAGTGGGTTCAGTTCAGTTCAGTCACTCAGTTGTGTCCGACTCTTTGTGACCCCATGAATCACAGCACGCCAGGCCTCCCTGTCCATCACCAACTCCCGGAGTTCACTCAAACTCATGTCCATCGAGTCGGTGATGCCATCCAGCCATCTCATTCTGTCGTCCCCGTCCCCTCCCACCCCCAATCCTTCTTAGCATCAGAGTCTTTTCCAGTGAGTCAACTCGTCTCATGAGGTGGCCAAAGTATTGGAGTTTCAGCTTTAGCATCAGTCCTTCCAATGAACACCCAGGATTGATCTCCTTTAGAATGGACTGGTTGGATCTCCTTGCAGTCCAAGGGACTCTCAAGAGTCTTCTCCAGCACCATAGTTCAAAAGCATCAATTCTTCGGCGATCAGCTTTCTTCACAGTCCAACTCTCACATCCATACGTGACCACGGGAAAAACCATAGCCTTGACTAGACGGACCTTGGTTGGCAAAGTAATGTCTCTGCTTTTTAATATGCTATCTAGGTTGGTCATAACTTTCCTTCCAAGGAGTAAGCGTCTTTTAATTTCCTGGCTGCAATCAGCATCTGCAGTGATTTTGGAGCCCCCCAAAATAAAGTCTGACACTGTTTCCACTGGCGTGATCACTCACCTGGAGTGGGTTGCCACTTCCTTATCCGCTTAGGGAGAGTTTAGTTGTCTGCAACATGAACATATTCATGATTGGCAGGAAAGGCCATGGATTCTTGCCTCAGGTCTATGTCAGTATGATGTATGGAAGGTTTGGCAGCTTCTGCTAAAGGTAAAAATTCTAAGAAGCTTACTGCTGTTTGTAAGAAGATATGTTACAACAGGTAATTAGACCGACATTGGCAAAAATGCCTAAATTCCCTTCCCATTCTCAAAACCCAGCTCTTCTTGTCAGGAATTTCTCAGCTGATAGAATCCAGATTAGACAGAAGAATGCTTGGCTTGGCTTATGGAGATCATGATCATGAGCCTTAGGGCTAGAGGTGGCCTGAAGACTGGGCATTGCTTCAGGGAAACACATGAAGCTCCTGGGCCAAAACTTTGCCCACCTGATGCAAAGAGCCAACTCACTGGAAAAGACCATGATGTTGGGAAAGACTGAAGGCAAAAGAAGGGGTGGCTGAGGATGAGGTGGTTGGATGGCATCACTGACTTGACGACTTGAATTTGAACAAACTCGGTAAGATGGTGGAGGACAGAGGAGCCTGGTGTGCTGCAGTCTATGGGGTTGCAGAGTCAGACATACCGTAGTGACTGAACAACAAACTACCTGGTTGTAACTACTCTTTTTCCCAGTCCAGGGCAGGGGAGGCAGCTTTACATATTCTGTGTGAGGAGAAATCACTTTTCATTGATTCATTGACTGAGCATACATTTACCAAGTAACTGCTTTATATTAGGATTTGAACACACTTCACACTTCTTGCCTTTAGAAGGAATGGAGGTATGTTGTTAGCCACTCTGAGTGAAATGAGAGGTCTACACAAAGCATTATGGGACTGTAGCGGTCTGGGGAACACATTGCCTGGTGGAATCACAGAGGGTTCTTTGAAAAGGTAGGTTTAAAAGATAAATACAAGTTTACAAGAGTAAGGATGGGGAGAAGAGGGCAACGAGAGGAGGTATTTTAGGCAGAGAATGTCACATGGTTTAAGGTGCTGATGCCAAGTAGCGCAGATGTGCTCAGGAAATTGAATTCCTATTGAGGTTTGACCACTATAATGATTGGTGGTGATGGGCAGAGAGGTGCTTAATTACGGGAGAATGAGTTGAAACTGTGAGCATGCAGGCAGGGTCAGAGGTCAAGGGGCACCCAACAAGATGCAGCAAGGCTCGAGGGCACATCTAATTGGGTGCCATGAGTCTTGGAAGGATCTGCAGGTTGTGGGAAGATTGGCTTCAGTGAAAGCCAGAGACAACCCTTCCAGTCCTGGGAGAAACCTGAAGTTTTCTAATTACAAGAAAAGTCATCTCACTGTTCTGAGGCTTCCCCAGATGGCACAGTGGTAAAGAATCTGCCCGCAATGCAGGAGACATGAGATGTGGGTTTGATCCCTGGGTCTAGAAGATCCTCTGAAGTAGAAAATGACAACCCATTCCAGTGTTCTGGCCTGGAAAATCCCACGGACAAGGAGCCTGGCGGGCTACAGTCCACGGGGTCACAAAGAGTCGGACATGACTTAGCAATCCAACAACATCTCACTGTTTTATCCTTAAATGACCATTTCATATCAGTTAGCTAGGGAAAAACACAATCTCAGACAACATACCGACGCTGAAGGTCGACTCTGGGGCCCCACTGGTGTTCAAAACCTACAGGCTATGAAACCCATGTAATGTTAGGTCATTTCCTTTTCCAGATGTGACCTCAGAGGTGAATGCGTATCAGCAAAAAGAGCAAAATGGACAGCCTAAAAGGATCATACATTTTTCTTAAAGTTCAAAGCACTTGCCTCATGAAGTTTAGTAAAATCAAAGACTAGAAAACAGAAGGTTCTCTGTGTCTTTGTCAGTAAGAACATAAAAAGTTGTTTAGAATGGCTGAGAAACCCTTTTCTGACTACAGCATATTATTTTAAAATTTGACTATTGTTCAAAAGGCTTATGTATTTACTTTTAGACACTCAAATAAGGGTATCAGCACTTCTTCAGGACTAGTTGATGGGATTTGAATTTTATTTCCAATTATTCTGCGACCAACTAAAGAGTACATTAACTCTGATTTTTCAGAGCAGGGGTCTTGAACTTACCTATGAAGATGGAATTTTTAGTATGTTGTAAACATTATTATGCCAACCAATCTGAGAAATCTAGTAGTGAATTAATGCTAAATGAGGTCAACAGATTTCCTCTACCAACCATTAAAAGGTGCTAGTGTCAGATACTTCTTAAGCTTGATGGAATAAATGAAAAATGGCATGCTTAACATTTAAAGCCTATTTTCTGTAACCAAATGGGTCATTTGGTGACAGCAGTGGTAGGAAAAAAAAAAAAAAAAACTTTTTCAAAATTATTTCTCTGTAAAGGAGAATTATACATTAAGAAGCTTGAAATAGAACTTGGCATAGTGTGGGTGATCATAATCTGATTAGATTATTAAAAGTCATTGGCACTAATTTATAGTCAAGAAGAATTACTAACTGGGTGGTTTTTATTACATGTTGTACTTATGCCTTCACCGTTTAAATCAATAAATGAAACAAAACATGGCTATGCATCTCTGGTTCTGATGACAGTGTCGGTACAGACAGCAGGGCATAACTTTTCAACATTTTAATTATGTACGCCAGTTTTATGTATTTCCATTACTTGGATATTATTTTAGACAGTGTTTATAAACTTGTTAGGGAGGAGCTGCAAAATTTTCAGATTTTAATTTGAAATTTTAATAGGCCTACTTTAGTGTCAGAAAATACAGATTCATCTTTGGGAAAATGCCTTTCTCTTAAATTATTACTAATGTATTTGTAAAAGTAACTTCCCTCCTGCAAGGTCATCCATTCACAAGTATAGAGGTTTTTTCCCTTTTTCTAAATAAACTGATCTCTATTACTTACTATGTACATACATTGCTTTTCATTCTCAACTACTCACTACCTATATACATATATTAACAGCATATAGTTATTTGATATATACATGTGTGCATACACATATTCATTTTTTCAAAATGTTTGAAGACTTATTTTTTAAAAAATTAATGCCCATTGAAACTTGGATAAAAACCTAATAACATCTTATCTTACAACAAGTTTGTATCAAATCAACTTTATTTTTGAACACTGTACAAAGTTTTTCCCACTTTAAAAATCCATGATGACCATCCAGTTACACAACAAGAAACAGAACCAAGGGGGGGGAGGCCAGGCTGTAAGCTGATGGTCTTTCTGAGCTATGCTTCCATTGCCCTGTCTCTAGATACACTAATTCCAGGGCCTTCTTCTTCTTCTTTTTTTTTTTTTTCTTTATTTTTCCAAGAACGGCAAAGCATTCTGGAAGACTTGCTATTCTCATGACCATAGACTTTTTATGTTTATGAAAAATCTGAAAATCAGAGAGAGTCCAAAAAGTAACAATCATTTCAAACCAGAGACAATGAATTTTTTCCTTCATTTATTCAAAGTCACTGCAGGAAGTAAACACTAAAAGATTAAAAAACAAAACAAAAAAATTCACACTGCAGTATGTACAATTTCATGACATCACATGAAGAAATTAAATTTCTAATAAAAATGACAAATTATACTACTGAGCAGATTGCATCAAAATTGGTTGTGTAAACCCCAGAATTCATACCATGAATGGTAGTGTGCCTGTATTCCAGTACACTGGAACACTCCTGGTATATGTTTCCAATGGGATTGGGATTAAAAAATTCATGAAAGTAGTTGTGTGAACTCTTTATTTTGAAAAGTGGTTGACTTGATTTAAAAAGTTTTAAGACCCTTGGATTCAAAGCATTCTTCCATAAAGCTTAAACCACAGAAGTCGTGTCCAGAAATGGAATACTGTTATGTTGGGATGAACATCTGATCTGACTTGTTAAGACATTTTACCAAATGCACAGATGCACAGGGTCCCCCATGCACTTTTCATGCAGCAGGTAATCACAACTTAAATAAAAGGCTTATTCTATACATTTGTCCAGACTTGCAACTGTATACATACATGCACAATTTTTAAACCTGTCCGATTATATTTACACTTGTACATGGAATATACAGAAACCAAAGAGATTAAAAGGCTTTTCTGTTGTATTAGAACAATACAAAATATGTATTTTTTCATTAAGGAAATCACTATTTACATCACCTTTAAAAACCAATTTTAACATCTTCATGTAACAAGTCAATATATATATATACATATTTTATATATATATATATATAAAATATATACTCTCACCAGTTTACTCTTCTGTAAGATGCAGCAGAGAGCAAGCAGGTAATGCTGCCTTACTGATGTCAATGAGAGCTGTAGTACCCTTTCACAAGTGACTTTGTTAGGAAGAAATTGTCTAGATATCTAAAATAGTCCTTGAAAATGTGTATATGTGCATCCTTGTATCTACATACGCATAAACGAAGTGCATTTAGGGATGTATGCCCTTTCTCAGCACTCTTCTTTAAGATCATACTAAACTCAAATTGGGGACACTCTCTAGTATATCAGAACAGCCTTCTTCATGGTCAGGTTTATCTATATACAACATATCTTCATTTCTTTGACTGCACCACCAAAAAACAACCAACCAACCAAAGGGACCAAAAAAAAAAAAAAATACAAAGTTGGCCCTTGATCTTCTTTTTCCTGACCTAAATTTCACTCCCTTGTAAAAGCCCATTTCCCCCTTACCAAGGGGGAACATTGGTAGTTTTTCTAGCATACTTCTAAGGCTCCAGAACTTTCATAATGGCAGAAAAAGAATGACTTGTTTAAAAGCTTATACAGTATAGACAGTAAGACTGTCGCAGAATAAAGATGGGATGCAGCTGAATATCTTCACTGGCCAGTGGAATTTTCATGACATAGCATAATATTCATTCTTACTATTTTTTACTATATTCAGTAACTATTTACAAATCATTTCTGAGAAAAAATAATCATTTAGGGTTTTAGATCAATTAGGAAATAACGCCCATTTTTAATATAAAAATCTTAGAAACAACTTCAAGTAGAACAATTTCAAATAGATTTCCTTCTAATTAATAGTTGATTATATAACAGTTTTTTGGTAGGTCAGTTGCTACCTGGGTTCACAATTAAAACCAAATCTATCTGGTGAATGAATTGTGGATGGTAAAAAATAAACTGAAAAACATGGACATGTTTCAGGACAGAAACCCCATGTGGCTCAATAATAAATTAAGTTCTTCTAAGAAAACATCAATGTTTACTTTTAATCACTATTTTAAAATAACAGATCCGATGGAGTCACTGTGTACAACTCTGCCATGTATATGTGCCCTTTACTTTTTTGTTTAAGCAATCTGAGTTTAGTGCCTTTCTTGGGTGTGAAATATATATTTTCCTCTTTGTCAGCACTGTTCTTAGGACAATGGTTTTCACAGAAGTTAAGGATGTATTCAGGAGGAGTTGCCAAACCATCCTGGAATCACCTGAGTTTGGTAAGTGGCCCTGTTATTCCATCCCTAAGGCTAATTAAGTAGCTGTTACTCATTAGAACACACAAGTAATCACATTATTTTTCCTGAGATGTTGAGCCAGATATGAAAGTTGTCCCCTCCACCCGATTTTTTTTTTTGTCATAAAAAGTATTTGGAACCTGATTTCCAAAGACATAACAGTAATAACATGAAGTACAATATTGCAAATTTTGAGTTGACGTGTGACTATATTGGGGAAAATATAGGCATCAAATAGTTTGTTTACAATCCTGTTTTCTGAGAAAAGTCATAAGCAATGGTTTCAATTTTCAAAATCCAAATTTCAGTGTGCAGAAGAAACACTTAGGGAGTGTATTAAGATGCAGAAGGAAGACTCCCAGGTCCACTCAGCAGAGAATTCTTGTTTGGTAGATCGGAGCTGCTGCCTGGGAATCTGCGTTTTAAAGCAAGTGCTCTGGATGATGCTAACGCAGGTGGTCTGAGTCCAGCTTTAAGAAACCCTGGTCGTCAGACTCACAGGTACCACAGAGATGGTGAGAAGTGGCTTTTTTAAGACATGGTGAAAACTGTCCAAAGAAAAGCCATTTTGTTTGTTAAAAACAACTTATTTCAGTTATTTAGGAAACCATCTGAAGATAAATGTTAACTTTCCTAATTCTGTAAAAGGAGGAATATTAATTTAGTAAAGTAGTTAAAATACAAAATTGGAAATCTGCCTTTTTTTAAGATCTATCAAACTTCCACCAATTGTAATCAATTTTTACCAAGTAGTACAAGGTTTAAAGAAATACAGAATATTGAAAAGGATCGGGGAAGGGCAGACACATTGAGGAATCACAAAACCCCTTTCAAGAGTCAAAAATAATTTTTTTTTTTTTTAGCAAAAGTGAAAAATGTAAGCATATATTTTTCTAATTTGTTTCGGAACTGAATGAGAAATGAAACAGCACTAGGTGTTTTAATTCAATAATTACCCTTTAAAGAGTTATTATTTAATAATGTGGACTTTAAAAAACGTGTTATGTAGGTTGCTTCTGAAAAGCAAAATCAAGTACCCTAATAAAGGCAGCAATGCATTAATCTGCTGGATGGAGAGTTATATTTTAATTTATGCCTATTATCTGTGATTAAAAAAAGAATTATCATTCATGGGCTACTCACAGTTGTTGTCTGATGCATACAGAAGGTGTTAAACAACCAATTGCTAGTTCAGCAGCTTCCTCATGACATTTAACATGAAGCAAAAAGTAGTCTGCATATTTAAACATCACCATTAACCAATACTTTTCAAAACGAAAAAGTTTCAATTATACCATGCTTTTCTCAAATCATGCGCTTATTTATACAGATCTCAAGTTCATATTCATTAGTTTTAAAAAGATCCAAAGATGGGTGGCAGGTCCATTTTATTCTGATTCCTTTTTTATTGTTAGCATGTTTCCCAGAAGTCCATAAACTTCTCCGTTTGCGCTGTGTGGGCGAGAAGCATTATTTCCCATATGGCTATTATAAGTGCTCCTTAAATTAAAGAAAGAAGCTTTAGTTTCTGCAGCAGGAAGTAACTCTTCTTTGATTGTAACCTGTGAGATACTTTCAGCAGATGAAGGCTCCCTCCAAATGTCCCTGTCCTGTGTTTCTCGACTGGTAACAGAACTGCCTCCTTTCTGGAGCATGTAATAGAGTATTGGGTTAGTTTTGGTCAGTCTCGGAGAGTCTTTCTCATACTCATTCTTGTCCACATCTGTGATAACCCACTTAATGGGTCCCTTCTCACTGGGCATGGAACACCCATTCACAAGTCCAGCTTCTGGTCTAGACCCTGTGCAACCCAAGTGCTCAGGGAAAGGAGGACTCAGGGGGGCCTTTCCGAGACCTGGGTATGGAAATGTCCTGCTGTCCATGCAACCGCCGGGCTGAGTGGCACCGTACACCAGTCCATTTAGAGAGGCAATGCTGAATTCAGGCTTGCTGTTGGTCACACTGTTTCTGTGGCCTTTCTTTTTACTGTCAGCCACAGAGTTACTCCTGTGCTGAGACAAATCTCTCACGCAGTTTTCTGAGAGAAGCAGCTGTTTCAGGACGTTGAAGCTTTTGCTCTCTCTGGTCCAATTCCTGGGTTCACTTTCGCTGGCCGAACCGTGACCGGCAGGATGCTTAAACTCAAGATCACTTCTGCTAAGTTTCAGCTCTTGCTGGTTAAGCAAGGACCCGTACAGCACCTCCGGAGCACTGTGACTGTTTGCAGCATCAACTATGCTATTTTTCATCTTTTTAAAGGGGTTTTCTAACGGCTCAGTGTAAAGCTTCCTTTTCTTAGGGACCATGCAAAGGTTCTTTGATTCTACAAGTGTCAGTTCACTGTTTCTGTGACTGCTGTCCAGCTCATCAGCCAGGTGACTGTCTTGATTTTGTCTCAGCAACCGACTCAGCAGACCGTTCTTTGAGAAAGAAAAATCCTGAGGTGAGCCAGGCTCTGGTTTCAAGTCCTCGGATGCTGGTAAGGCAGGTGCGCTTCTCTGCACGGGAGGGGCCATCCCTAAGAAGGGGGAGCCCGGAGCCTCGTGGCTCAAGTGCATGCCCGTGGCATGCGGACGCAAGTCATCACAAGGCTCAGATTTTATTTTCACCATCAGTATTTGTTCACTTAAAGCTCTATCTGTATGTTCCTGAGTGCTCTCATCTCTTAAGGGCATCTTCTCTTTCTTTTCAGTCTTCCCTTTGTTGGGATTTCCCAGCAGTAACTGGAGGACGGTGCGCCTTTCAAGCAGATTTTCTATTTCAGACCCAGAGAGTCCTGGTTCAGGACCTATTGTGTGACTGCCAAATGCTTTCTTCTCTTCAACCACACTTGTTTTATTGGCCAGCAGAGGGCTATTCAGTCTATCAATCATACCTGGAGGTTTATCTGTGTTTACACTCAGCAGCTGTTTACTGGGTCTCTGCTCTTCCCCTGATACGGAAGACTGCATTCCACATTGAGCTAAATTTTGTAACAGTTTACTGGCACTGAATGTGGCCGAGTTTTGTGCACCTTCATTGTGGATGGCTTTCTCCCCCTGCGATTCTTTGCTTTTTGTAAGGTCCATCAGGTGGTTCGAGGCGGTATTCGCTGGCTTTTCAGGCTGGGGGCCACAGGCATATGGTGGGGAATTCCATTTGATGACCAGAGAGTGTTGGGAAAGGTTGATGGGAGAGTCGGCTTTGGTGGATCCAAGTAATGGTGGAGTGCTCACGGGAGGAGTCCTGTTGGTGCTGGGGCTTTCTATTACAGACGTCCGGGTGTAATTCTGTGTGCTGAACTTTGTCTCATCGCTGTGTGCTTCCTGAGGGCTGCCGTTTCTTTCCATGTTTTCTTCATTCTTATGGCCAAGCAGCAACTGGAGAAGGGTTACCTTCTGGTGCGAATTTAGCTTAGAATTTTTTGAGGTATCTGGATCTTCTTTGACGTCAACTTCGGGGACTTTCGGATCCCAAGTGTTTAGCAAGGACTGAGTTAAGTTATCCAGAGACACAGGCTGGTCGGGTTCGGGTTTTTCTACCCGGTGTTTGCAGGACAAGTCTATGGGGACGCAGTTGGAGTAAGCGCTTTCGTCGCCACTGCTCTCATCGGTGAAACTGGGATTGTGATCGGAGTAGTCGTCGAGAGTTGTGGGTGTGCTGCTCTCCTCGAAAACGCTTCCCCGCTCACTGTGACTGTGCCCGTTTGTCGGCTTAGGTATGGTCTGGCTTTTAAGAAGATGTAAAAGCAAACTGTTATTAGCAGCCTGTTTTATACTGTTTCTCTCCAGGGAGTTCTTATAGCCTGCATTTTTGGGGGAAGAAGGGACCATGCCCACCGGATTCTGAAATGCTGTACTTTTGCTAGCCGTTAGTTTGCTTGATGATGTTCTTGCCTGACCATTAAGAGGGCCTGATATGCCTTTTGAGAGCTGGAAACTGCCCAAGTCCTTCTGGCCATTTTCTTGTAATCTGGCCATGGCAGCAAGTCTTTCGCTTGCTGCCTGATTTGCATTTTGTGTTTTTAAAGCATGTTCTCGAGAATACTGCTGTAAATGGGCTTCGCTGGAGAGAAGTAGTGCTAGTTGGCTACAAGCAACACTGGGTTTGGGTGAAGTGGCAGGACTAGCCCTTTTCTCCACCATGCTTGCAACAGCCTGTAATCTTGCAGCACATGACAAGGGTTCGCTCATGACCTTTGTTCCACTCTGCCCAACGTGATGAGGTGACTCTATGAACCTATCTCTGATGAGGGTTTTCGTGACATCAGGGACGCTGGTATCGGGCTTCTGATCTTTAGCTTTGCTTTTCTTCAACAGAGTTTTTAAATGACTCGATGCAACCCCATAGCACCTTAAATCTTTCTCCACTTTTAAAGAATTATGACTCAGGGCGTATCCTTGCTCCTTGAGGCTCTGCCTAATTTGTTGTGACAGGGCAACAGTCTGTAGCCTAGAGCTGAACGACTGAAGCAGAGAGGCCAGTACCTTGCTGTCCTGTTTGCCTTTAGGCGCACTGTCAGCCATGCCAGCCAGCAGAGCCTCCTTCTTTACATTTAAATTTACGATGGAATCAGACAGCCTCTTCCGCTTCGCTGCATTCCAGTCCTCAGAAGACTGCAAGAGTCTGGCTTTTTTGAGGTGCAGCATGCCAGATCCCTGATATGTGTGTGTGCTGAGAACTGGACCATTACGCTGACAGGTGGGAAACGCGCTACCAGAAATGTTAAAGTTCTGATCATCTTCATTATGCCTGGCAGACGCTTTGTCGACGGCAGTACCTGACCCCTCTGCTGCCTGATGCATTAGTAATCCTTCTAGGTAAGTTAGAACAATAGAATCCTGGTGCACATCGGAGCCAAGCTCTTCTCCATGAGTCATGTTCAATAGAAGTGTTCACGAAGGCTTGGTTTCTATTCACTTTGAGGAATGGTTTTCTGTGGGGGAGTGAGATGTAACTTCAATAAGTGAGTGTCGGTTTATCACCTTCCATAGTAATTAGACAGAGGTATGCGGTTCCATTCCGACCAGGATTACTGCTGGCTGGCAATGATGAGACAAAAGGCAGGCAGGCTGTGACGTAGTCTGACCTCAGAGCTGGGAACTCCCAAACAAGAAAGAGCAGCAGAATTCCTCTACACACAGCACTGTGCTGGCAAGCAGACAAAATCCTCAGTGAATATGCTGCTTTTCCTTCTTCATCTTCTGTTCCCCAGAAAACGCATATATCAGTGTTCTAAAAAATAAATAGAAAATAGTTAAGAAGATGAAGAATCAGATTTATGCTACGATACCTGTAGGCAAAAAATACAGCACTTGTAAGTGTCTATGTGTATATATATACACATATATACAATATACATATGTATGCATTGCAGAGCTTCCTTATTAGTTTATTGTCATTCCTATTAAATTGGAAATCTCTACTGGAAATCCTATGGATTAATCCATATTGTTAAAAAGATATAATCAGTTAGAGAAAATACTGTCTTACAAAGCCCACCAAATTTCTGAATTTTCATAAACACTTTTCGGCAGTGGTATGAATGGTAACTCTCTTCTACAGCACTACAGTTCTATGAGGGGCTGGAATGAGCTTCCTTACATTACTAGGGGCTTTGGAAGGAATAGGAGAAGTGCGAAAAAAGGAAAAGAGATCCTTGTGACATGGACTCATCAAATGAGTTTAATGTGGGGTTGAGCATCAAAAGAATTGACGCTTTCGAACTGTGGATTCGAGAAGACCCTTGAGAGTCCCTTGGACTGCAAGGAGATCCAATCAGTCCATCCTAAAGGAGATCAGTCCTGAGTGTTCATTGGAAGGACTGATGCTAAAGCTGAAACTCCAATACTTTAGCCACCTGACACGAAGAACTGACTCATTAGAAAAGACCCTGATGCTGGGAAGGATTGAGGGCAGGAGGAGAAGGGGACGACGGAGAATGAGATGGCTGGATGGCATCACCGACTCAATGGACATGAGTTTGGGTAAACTCCGGGAGTTGGTGATGGACAGGGAGGCCTGGTGTGCTGCATTCCATGGGGTCGAAGAGTCGGACATGACTGAGCGACTGAATGGAACTCAATTAGGGTACTTGTACCATTTTTAGCTTAGAAAAGATGATTGTGTGCTCAGTAGTGTCTTACTCTCTGCAACCCCATGGACTGTATAGCCTGTCAGGTTCTTCTGCCCATGGAATGTTCCAGGACAGAATACGGGAGTGGGTTGTCATTTCCTACTCCAGGGGATCTTCCTGACTCAGGGATCAAATCCATGTCTCCTGCATTGGTAAGTGGATTCTTTACCACTGAGCTACCTTGAAAGCCTTGTACCACATAACAGACTATGTGTATACACTATCACTGTACCTTGTAGAAAATTGGACAAGAAACAAATTTAGGATAGAACTGAAGAAGAATAATTGCTTCCAGAAAACTCTAAGTTAAAGTGGTTATATTTCATTAATTTCTTTGAAAAGAAAATTCTATAAACAGCACCGATTACATGAAGCAAGATAAAGAGCTTTTCATAGAAACCTGTATTTTCAACTTTTTAAGATTAAAATAATTTGATTTAAAGCTAGTATTAACCTGACATTTTCTTTTTGTGGAAAGGCAGTCACATTATTTCTGAATCACCAACATATGGCTGGCTGGCTTGATTTTATATACATATTACTTAATGCTGCCAGGTGTTGCACTCTACCTGAGTATGCTGCTGCTGCTGCTAAGTCACCTCAGTCGTGTCCGACTCTGTGCGACCCGATAGACAGCAGCCCACCAGGCTCCCCCATCCCTGGGATTCTCCAGGCAAGAACACTGGAGTGGATTGCCATTTCCTTCTCCAATGCATGAAAGGGAAAAATGAAAGTGAAGTCACTCAGTGGTGTCCGACTCCTAGCAACCCCATGAACTGCAGCCCACCAGGCTCCTCCATCCATGGGATTTTCCAGGCAAGAGTACTGGAGTGGGGTGCCATTGCCTTCTCCACTACCTGAGTATAGTCAACTACAAATAACTCAGCGTCAACACACATTTAAAAATTAGGTTTCTTTGGAGATTTACAAGCAACATATTTAGCAACTAGATATTTTATAAAATGCTGTGATTCATTGCCTTGTCAGTGAATCTAATGGTTTATTTTTAACTTCAATAGTGATTTTATTAGAGCTTGTATACATGTTGTTTTTAAAATAGTCAACACTCTCTTCATAAACAAAATAAGGAAGAAACTTGACTTGTATGGCAAATACTTAAGTGATTTCTGTGGAAAGGGAACAGAATTATCCAAAACATCTGGGTTATGGAAGGTAATAAGGACCAAACAAAGGGGGAGTAAAAGTACTGACGGGCAGAAGAAAATAGGAAAAAACAAAAACAAATGAAGGACTCACAAATTTTGCAACTCTCAAAAGCTTTAGAAGGAAAAATTTAGTTTAGAAACTAACATATTAATATATTAATACCTTCTTTAAGCATTAGGTTGGTAGGAGTGACAGGCAAAATGAAGAAAGATTTCTTCAGGGAACGCTGAAAATACATACATATTTATATATGCGAATGGGAGAAAATATAAAACCTAATTTATCCCAGTGATAAATTAGAAGCTGGATGAAGAATGTCTTTTTCAACTTAGTTGCCATTTGTATAGGGTGATTCCATTAAATTTTTAGAAAAATATTTTCTGGTTTTAACAAAAAAATTAGTGTAACACTTACCATACCAAGAAATTACTTAATTTTGATTTTAGAATTATCATTCTAAATCAAAATCAGGTCTTTATAATTTTAACAAATTCATTTAACCCGCAGTATATCAAGAATAATAGTCATCATCGTTTACTATCTGGGTCCAATGAACATTTCATTACTATTTAAGTCAGTTTGTGAGTAATTTATGGAATAGTAAAGAGACAGTGGAAAACAACTTCACTAGAATTTTTCATGAGAATTTACACAGAGCAAATCCAATTCTTAATTCTGTATTTTCCTGGTTTTGAAGGACAGCACATCTGAAATGGGCAAGGCTCTTTGGAATTGACAGCTTGCCTACTGTCATGCAAGAACCTGTAAGTACCTTGTAAATACCAATTCTAGATTTCAAAAACATGTCTAAAAGGTTCCAGACTTCTTTTTGTATTTGTATCAATATAATTCAAAATGTGTTAACTTTGGAAACTTTGACAACTCAAAAGTATACTGAGGACAGGAGGACAGAACTCTTCCTTGTTACAGACTTGCAAAATATTTTTTATTTTTAGATTTACTAATACCAATTATAATTATATCATTTCCATGTCATTTATTTTCTTCCGATTTCTTTTATTACACACTGGCCTTGTGTAATTGTCAACTTCTGAACTGCTTCAAAAAATGTGGGTGTGTCAGCATCATAAAAGCAAGCCAGGACAGGTGAGGTTCCTGTCACAAAATACTGAGTGATGAAGTCCTTCCTATTTGGCAACTAACTTAATACTGTAGGAGGAAAATACTGTACTTCCTTTTTGCTTTAGAACTATATTATAGCAACTAGGTGAAGTGATGGATATGTTAACTAATCTTATTTTGGTAATCATGTGCATAGCAAACCACATTATATACCTTATAAAGTGTGATATGTCAATTATATATTAAGCTGGGGGAGAAAAGAACTATACTGTTCACTCACTGACCCTTAAGTTTGAGAAAATTCATCTAGGGCACTGTCATCTGAAGACAGCAGCTGGAGAAGTTGCTCACACATTCAATGTCACCATCATCAACTGTGTCTAGAATGCTGCCATCAGTCTCTGCATTTATCCACTAATTCAACTAAATGAAGCATCTTTGTATGCCAACTTCTTTCTCTTTAACATTAGGGACAGAAAATAGAAAATACTGAATTCTCTACTATATTTGCTAAAAATTCAGAACAAAAAGACAACAAAGATAGTCTCCAGACATTTTCTTTTTACACTCTTCAAAGATAATACAGTATTAATGGGCTATGCTATTAAAAAGTTGAAGGTAATACAATAAAGATGACATTTCACTACTACATTATCCTTTTAGGCACTTTCATTAAGTTCCTTTGGCTTATTATTTTAGTCTTTATATCCCACAGTTGGAAACAAATGATGAATTAATTTCCAAAATCATAAAAGGTCAAAATGATGCAAGATATATAGGAAAAATACAATCATTAAGATTCCATAGCATATGTTCGATTTATAAAAAGTTCCGATGGACACATGTTAATAGCAAGATATGATGTTTTTTCCTATTAAAAAACACATTCATTGAAACTTTAAAAAAGAAAGGAAGTCATATAATACAATCCTTCCCACCAAACAACTTCAAACTAAAACTGGGTCCAAAGAACTCTGATAGTATACCAAGGGTTAATGCATTTCAAGATAATTTAATAAAATTCATGTATAACCATTTACAGTATTAAAATTATAAATGAAATCTTTCTCATTAATTTAAAATTGTTTATAAGCATAAAAAGATCCCTTAAAAGTTGAGATTTTACTGGTTCACTAGCATGCAGTAAAAACAATTATTGTTGTGGCAGGACATAATTTAAAAATAATAATAAAATAAAATTAAACTATAAAAGAATTCCATGGAATCTTGGCCATATGCATAGACAGATTTTGAGTTTTGATAAAAGACAGTTGTAAATAATATGCATAGCAACAATTCCCAACTAGGTGTACTATTGATTCTCTGAAATAAAATATTTCCACCGAAGCACTGGTTTACATTTTCCATTTGAAAATTAAGCAAAGGGAAAGTTCACTGAATTTTTAAACACTCTTAAAAATGGTAAAATCCAAGTAAAAAGATTTTATTTTCATAAATGAAGAAGTCTTTCTCTAGCTGTTTTTAAGGAAGGGATTCAGTATCTCACTTGCAATCAAATTTTCCATTAAAAACACATTTCAATGATTAACACCTATGAAGTCACTTCACATCTATTTAAATGATATCTAATGAATACCTCATGACTTCCAACTGTTTTCATGAAATCGCCTCCAATTTCTTCTGCATTATCAAGTGACACCTGTTTGAGTATTGAATTTAAAGGTATTTCTGCAATGCCACTTTAATGAGCACTTGGATTCTTGGCTCTGGTCCCTGGAAATGCAGAAGGAATTGAAAGGCTACTCCTATTGGGCAATATTACCTAAATTTCACTGTAGATGATTTTGGCGATGCAATTTACGCAAAAGGAAAGACAAACAGTAAGATGTTTCAGTAAGCATTAGAAGAAAAATATGTAAGCACCAAGACAATTGCAAAGTCCTAATTATTGAAACTTTTTACTTAAGCAATACAAAATCCAGGTAAATGATTCAGAGAACTCTTGGTGTTCTCCAAGATGAGACTTTGAGAGAAAGTTTTAACAGTTGACAGGGGAAAAAAAAACAAGAAATCCAACACTTAGTGTCACAGAACAAGAAAAAAAAAGTACAATTTCAAATAATGGTCCTGGGATGTCACTGAAAGGTGAAAACTACAGTTTATCTTCCATCATAAATTAAAAGTTTTGGAAAAAAATTAAAAAAAAAAAAAAAAAAAGAAATGCTCAATTGTTGCCATCTTATAGCTGGGAATAATAATGGGCACAGTAAAGGTGGAGCCTGGAGTTTTACTTATCAGAATACTTATAATTTCTTGAAAAATAAATCAAAAGTAGTGTATATAATTTAAATTGCAAGATAATAATTTTTCTTGTAGCAGTATCTATTGTAAGATGGCTGTGTGATTGTTCAATTTGATGGGTGCCAAGAAAATCAACTTACCTAAACACATTTTGCTCAACTGAGGGCCTCAACATTTAAAATTAGACCACAAGAGCATCTTGCCCTCTCCCAGGGGTTCTCGTTTCAGATGTAAATAACTCTTCAGAGATCCGTAACAGAAGCAATGGACACTCATGAGTCAAACAGCTGCCCAGATTGCTCTCCACTGCAACCTGAGGGACTTACATATTTTTGCCCAAGGCCAAATCTGCTCATACCTTCCAGGTCCATCAGCTTTAACTTGCTGTCAGCTGCTTCCATAGGAGTGAAATAGTGTCACTCACATTCCCTATTAAGAGACTCACTAGGAGACACTAGTGCTTAACTGACTCAAGTGTTCAACAGAAGGACATATGAATCTAAGGACCTCTTCAACTCTAAAATTCTATTTCTATGACTCAAAAGTAATTTATCAAATTACAGTTGATAAAAATGACAAGCATTTTAACCAGAAAGATGATATGCTGTCATAAAAGTTGTGGAAACAGCCCTGACCAATATGTTTTATAGTCTTTTTAGTGAATTTCAGAGGAAGGAAATGATTTTGAAATAGCCATACACCCTACCCATTCAATCCCCCAGTTATTTATCTTCACTACTTTCTTTACTGGGGAACAGAATTTCAAACAGATGTTTATTTAAAAGCTAAACATGAGCTTATATTCAAACTGGAGCTTGTGCTTATCTCCTAAAGACTATATACTGAATAAAATACAATAGTGAAGATTTAAGACCCTTGATGACATAGATAAGTGCCTGAGAGAGGTAAAATAATTGTCCTGGCAACAGAAACAAGTATCTCCTGTAAATGATACAGCAAAATAAAGAAGAGTTTCTCTGTTCTGAATTATTCTCAGAAGGCTTATGCTACGAATTGGATTCAATAAATCCACTATTCATTTTATTTGCCTCTCTAGTTTATAGAAAAATGAAATTTACAATAAAAATTAAGAGTATCAGTTAGAGATTTTAAGTTAAAAAAGTTCATAGAATCAAAGGAGCTAGAGAAAGAGCTTAGACAATTTCTGTTCCAAAATGAAACACCCTCATGGATGCTGTGCTGCATTATCTTGCAAACATGGAAACTAGAATATTTTTAAAGAAAATTAATTCTAACTCTTAGGTTTTTAAAAATCCAGGATAATTATTCTATGATAAAGAGTACCTGTGATATTTATTTAGAATGAATATTAATAATGTCTGTTCACTGTCTTCAGTTAAACATTAGTTTCTCTGAAGAAACATCAAATAATTATTAAGAAACTATTTGGTGGCACATAAGTGTAGGAAAAAAAGGGTTTAAATGTAAAACTAACAGGGTAACTGCTGCTGCTGCTAATCTTTTCCAATTGCTCTTCAAAGTAACTGGTGCTTTCTATCATATTTGAAAAGCCTAATAATTTCTAATCTCTATCCAAATATGAAATATAATGGAAAATGGTGCTTTCTTCTCCTGAAATTGTTTATAGTGTGCACGCACACACACATCCTTTCTTCTCCTGAAATTGTTTACAGTGTGCACACACACACACACACACCACCCACCCTCCCACCCCCGCTTTGAGACTGGAGCATGAATCCTATTAAACTCAACTATACTTTCCCCATTCCTAAAATAGATTTGACATACAGACATAAGCACAAGGTCAAGGTCATAGATCAGTAAGAAAGATTACCAACAGAACTGATGTAACAGCTGGCATTTGATCAAAGCTCCTGGGGTTTTTAGTATACTAAGGAGACACTGCCTTTACTCACAGGGTACACTCTGTTTTAAAAACGTTCCCCATCTTTGAAGACAAGATCTTTATGCACTTTTTGTTACAAAGTATGTTCTGTTAAAAACTGCTATATTGGATCAGGGAATAAAAAAAAAGAAACTAGTGTATGTATGTTTCAGAATCATGAGTTTTTCAGTTCAGTTCAGTTCAGTCGCTCAGTCGTGTCCGACTCTCCGCGACCCCATGAATCACAGCACGCCAGGCCTCCCTGTCCATCACCAACTCCCGGAGTTCACTCAAACTCATGTCCACAGAATCGGTGATGCCATCCAGCCATCTCATTCTCCGTCGTCCCCTTCTCCTCCCGCCCCCAACCTTTCCCAGCATCAGAGTCTTTTCCAGTGAGTCAACTCGTCTCATGAGGTGGCCAAAGTACTGGAGTTTCAGCTTTAGCATCAGTCCCTCCAATGAACATCCAGGATTGATCTCCTTTAGAATGGACTGGTTGGATCTCCTTGCAGTATAAGGGACTCTCAAGAGTCTTCTCCAACACCACAGTTCAAAAGCATCGATTCTTCGGCGATCAGCTTTCTTCACAGTCCAACTCTCACATCCATACATGACCACGGGAAAAACCATTGCCTTGACTAGACGGACCTTGGTCGGCAAAGTAATGTCTCTGCTTTTTAATATACTATCAAGGTTGGTCATAACTTTCCTTCCAAGGAGCGTCTTTTAATTTCATGGCTGCAATCAGCATCTGCAGTGATTTTGGAGCCCAAAAAAACAAAGTCTGACACTGTTTCCACTGTTTTTCCATCTATTTCCCAAGAAGTGATGGGACCAGATGCCATGATCTTTGTTTTCTGAATGTTGAGCTTCAAGCCAACCTTTTCACTCTCCTCTTTCACTTTCATCAAGAGGCTTTTGAGTTCCTCTTCACTTTCTGCCATAAGGGTAGTGTCATCTGCATATCTGAGGTTATTGATATTTCTCCCAGCAATCTTGATTCCAGCTTGTGCTTCTTCCAGCCCAGCGTTCCTCATGATGTACTCTGCATATAAGTTAAATAAGCAAGGTGACAATATACAACCTTGACGTACACCTTTTCCTATTTGGAACCAGTCTGTTGTTCCATGACTGGTTCTAACTGTTGCTTCCTGACCTGCATACAGGTTTCTCAAGAGGCAGGTCAGGTGGTCTGGGATTCCCATCTCTTTCAGAATGTTCCACAGTTTATTGTGATCCACACAGTCAAAGGCTTTGGCATAGTCAATGACGCAGAAATAGATGTTTTTCTGAAACTCTCTTGCTTTCTCCATGATCCAGCGGATGTTGGCAATTTGATCTCTGGTGCCTCTGCCTTTTCTAAAACCTGCTTGAACATCTGGGAGTTCACGGTTTACATACTGCTGAAGCCTGGCTTGGAGAATTTTGAGCATGACTTTACTAGCGTGTGAGATGAGTGCAATTGTGCGGTAGTTTGAGCATTCTTTGGCATTCCCTTTCTTTGGGATTGGAATGAAGACTGACCTCTTCCAGTCCTGTGGCCACTGCTGAGTTTTCCAAATCTGCTGGCATATTGAGTGCAGCACTTTCACAGCATCATCTTTCAAGACTTGAAATAGCTCAACTGGAATTCCATCACCTCCACTAGCTTTGTTCCTAGTGATGCTTTCTAAGGCTTGGAGAATTTTGAGCATGACTTTACTAGCGTGTGAGATGAGTGCAATTGTGCGGTAGTTTGAGCATTCTTTGGCATTCCCTTTCTTTGGGATTGGAATGAAGACTGACCTCTTCCAGTCCTGTGGCCACTGCTGAGTTTTCCAAATCTGCTGGCATATTGAGTGCAGCACTTTCACAGCATCATCTTTCAAGACTTGAAATAGCTCAACTGGAATTCCATCACCTCCACTAGCTTTGTTCCTAGTGATGCTTTCTAAGGCCCACTTGACCTCACATTCCAAGATGTCTGGCTCTAGGTCAGTGATCACGTTATTGTGACTATCTTGGTCGTGAAGATCTTTTCTGTACAGTTCTTCTGTGTATTCCTGCCACCTCTTCTTAATATCTTCTGCTTCTGTTAGGTCCATACCATTTCTGTCCTTTATCGAGCCCATCTTTGCATGAAAAGTTCCCTTGGAATCTCTAATTTTCTTGAAGAGGTCTCTTGTTTTTCCTATTCTGTTGTTTTCCTCTATTTCTTTGCATTGATCACTGAGGAAGTCTTTCTTATCTCTCCTTGCTATTCTTTGGAACTCTGCATTCAGATGCTTATATCTTTCCTTTTCTCCTTTGCTTTTCGCCTCTCTTCTTTTTACAGCTATTTGTAAGGCCTCCTCAGACAGCCATTTCGCTCTTTTGCATTTCTTTTCCATGGGGATGGTCTTGGTCCCTGTCTCCTGTACAATGTCACGAACCTCCGTCCAGAGTTCATCAGGCACTCTATCAATCAGATCTAGTCCCTTAAATCTATTTCTCACTTCCACTGCATAATCATAAGGGATTTGATTGAGGTCATATCTGAATGGTCTAGTGGTTTTCCCTACTTTCTTCAATTTAAGTCTGAACTTCGCAATAAGGAGTTCATGATCTGAGCCACAGTCAGCTCCTGGTCTTGTTTTCGCTAACTGTATACAGCTTCTCCATCTTTGGTTGCAAAGAATATAATCAATCTGATTTCGGTGTTGACCATCTGGTGATGTCATGAGTTTTTAGGTGTATGTATATTTATCCTTAAATATTTATGTATTCATGTTATAACTGATCCCTGCCACATGACAAATTTGAAATTAATTTAACTTACAAGTTCCTGAATCCACAATGCTACCCCAGGCCTCCAAGCCTTTGTACCAGCTAAAATGGAAAGTGTTTATTGCTCAGCATCTTGGGTCACTTCTTCGCAAATACAGATTTAACTAATAAAAATTGGCCCAATCAGAAAAACTTTACAATGTATCCATTGTCTTCCATGATAATTTCCAAATTATCCATATAGGAAGAAACTCTGGTTAACAACAGCAACAACAAAAGTGATTCTTAATGGAGTATATTAATTAATAGTGTGATTATCTAATAAAAACATGACTTTTGTTTCAGCTATTCAAGCAAAAAACTTAATTTATCTTAAATTACATTTATGAAACCAAGAGTTATGTGATGAATGTTCTTACTGAACCATTTTGATCAAGAAATTATTTTTAAGAATGCATAAAATGCATTCTTAATGTTGGGATAAATTTATAATAGAAGCGCTTTCCTTGTTAAATTAAGTATCATCTGCTGTAGCTTTATATAATTTGCAAATTATGATATACGAACATATTCACTTTGAAAAACTGTTTTTGAAGAATTAAGTAGATTTGAACGAAAACACCAGAATTGCACTATCCTAAAAGATCTGGTAGTTTCTTGATAACAAAGAAAAAAGGACACAAATATTTATCAAATTAAATACCACTGCAAATGGAACTTCCTTTACCAGGCTGAAGCAGACCATGAGTTTATCAAAATTACCAGTAATGGGCACCGATTTGTACAACAAACTTTGATAACAAAATCTGTTGACATATTTTCTATTTTAAAACAAACAGAATTCCTTGTAAAATATGCTAAAGTCTATTTAGAGGAATCACTCATCAATTAATAAATATGTCCTGGGTGAAAGTGTTGCCCTGCTGGGTGTACTTTGATTTTCCAGAAACAGTATAAACATCACGATATCCTACTTGTCCATAATAGGCCACAACACAAAGTTTTCTAGATTAAGGGTTTAAGTCTGTGGCAAAGAGCTATCACTACAGACACAATCCACGGACAGAGAGACACAGTGATGATACGTGTGGGAAGGGAAAGTCAATGAACCTAACAGGTTCCTGCCCCAGGGGATTCACAAGCAGAACAAGAGTATGCACAACGTACCTGGAGAGTCTCCATGCCTTTAAATATTAACAGGCAACATTAAAATAAGGTTTCTCAACTAAGGAGACGAAACTACTGGCAAGCCGTTAGTATGCTCTTGACTTTCAGTGGTTTCATTCTGAATGTGAAACTGTCACCCATGCCTTTCCACAACGTCTCTTTTGCTCATCAGTACACATAAGGACGCAACTTAGCAACTAAACAGCACATAAGCAAATGTCTGAAGTAATGTCTGAAGTCAGGCACTACTGAGGTCAAACTGCCAGGAACTGCCAGTCTGAGACCCCGCTTTGCCAAGGTCTCAGGCATGCTCAGTCCATGAGCCGGGTAGTTGGTATAGACTCAGCCATGGCACCTGACACTCAGCTAGAGACTGGGGTGCAGGTAGTGAGGCTCGACAAGAGGCTCCTATGAGCTGGAGAAGAAACAGGCAGAATAGTCTAGGTCTGTGCCTTCCTGACTTCATTTATTGGACTCAAAATATTTCAGATCATTACCTTTTAAGGTAATTAAGATCATTAGAAACAATTGCTACTATGAGCATTATTTAATACTATGTACTATGAGCATCACTGATTCGATGGACATGAGTTTGAGTGTACTCTGGGAGTTGGTGATGGACAGGGAGGCCTGGCGTGCTGTGATTCATGGGGTCGCGGAGAGTCAGACACGACTGAGCGGCTGAACTGAACTATGAGCATCATTTAATAAAACTGAAACACTTTAACACTGAAAAATGAAATACTTTAGCTTTGTGAGAATTTCTATTATATACCTCATTTTTCTTATTTTCTTTCTTTGCATTTTGGTGGAGGCAGAATGGTAACAAGTGGACTGACACATATAGACACCATTCTGATACTTCTCTGTTTAGTAGTTTGTTCATTGCCAATATCAATTACTTACATTCTTATATCAATATTTACTCTATTTATATTTTGTTTTATTGTTCTGATATTTATCATGCTTTCAATTGTAGAACTTACGTAAAGTGAACAATTTGTTTTGCTGTAATTAAATTCTTTGTTATTACACGTGTGTGTGCGCCTGTCCGCAGTCATGGTCAACTCTTTGTGATCCCAGGGACTGTATAGCCTGCCGAGCTCCTCTGTCCACAGAACCTTCCAGGCAAGAATAATGGAGTGGGTTGCCATTTCCTACTCCCGGGGATGTTCCAGACCCAGGGATCGAACCCGCATCTCTTGCACTGGCAGGCGGATTCTTTACCACTGCACTGGGAAGACCTGTCATTACACATGAGAATATGACTAAGACATAACAGAGGGAAAAATAAGAAAGAAAAGAACCTTTTGCTCAGCATCCTTTCCTCTTTTCACTCACACAATTCCTACCATCATCAACATTTGATAAAATATATCATAATTAAAAATGCATCACAGAATGATGTTCCAGTGGCTCACAATCAAACTAAAGGAATCAGGTATCTTTTCTATTCTCTAAGTCTCAGCTGAGGCCACACCCTCTTCCTCCTTGGGCAACTTTCCCTAAATTACACAGGCTGAAGCACATTTCTCATCTCTGGGACTTCACAGAACTCAGTAGATCTTTCAATCATCTTATTACAAAATTATTTTGTGTTGTTTATGCATGGCCTTCAGCTGGAATGTAAACTTCTTCTGGACAAGGATTACACTTTTGTCATCTCACATCCTAGCACCTGGCAGAGACAGCACTCCCAGCAGAACACACAAGTCAAACTCCTAAAGCCTCAGACTATAAAATGAAGGGTGGGCTGTCATAATTGTAAGGTACTTTAAGATTGAAGACAGTTAAGATAATGCTATTATAATGTTTGGTTTCAAATTCAAGACATCATCCCCTCCCTTGAATGTAACAAAAAATTTTACAAAATTAAAGAGTAATAAAGTATTTTATTCTACACAAGAAGTTCTGTGGTTTTGGAAAACGTGCATATTCTGTTAGAAAAACTCAAGATCTAGGTATTTATAAATGAATCTTTAACATCTGTTTATAAAAAAAAAAAGATCATTCAGTTTCCTTCAATCAGTGTCTTTCTGGCTAAGGTTTATCAGACCTCTATACTCACAGGCTATAAACAAGAACGAGCAAACATTTCAAAATTCTGGTATCATAAAGCTTTTCATCATTTTCCTCTCCCAAACTATTCATTGCATAGGAAGTTGAAGAAAATCTATTTATATTAAGCATTTCATTGTTAAATTTTATTACAGTGAAGACTGTATTTAAGAAAGAATTATCATACGGAAAGATTCAATCCTTAAAAACTCAGAAAAACCAAACTCATCCTAAAAAGGACATAATGATATGGGGAAACGAAGCCTTTATGAATTAACTTTGCATCATATATTAACAAGTGAGAAATTATGTCTCTTTGGTCATTTGACAAATAAACCACTGAAGTAGATAATAATTATATACCACACAACTTGAACCCTTTAAATTGTGTAACAGTGAAAGATGATCAGTCGTGTCCAATTCTTTGCAACCCCATGGACTATACAGTTCATGGAATTCTCCAGGCCAGAATATTGGATTGGGTAGCCTTTCCCTTCTCCAGGGGATCTTCCCAACCCAGGAATCAAACCCAGGTATCCCTCATTGCAGGTGGATTCTGAGTCACAAGGGAGGCCCAAGAATACTGGAGTGGGTAGCCTATCCTTTCTCCAGTGTATCGTCCTGACCCAGGAATCCAACCGGGGTCTCCTGCACTGCAGGCGAATTGTTCACCAACTGAACTATCAGGGTGTGATAAAGATTAAATCAAACTGGTCAAAGCTATCCTTAGGATGATCTTTTTCATCTGAACCTGTACTTGCTGAAGTGTTTCAAGTATGAGCTTGTACTGTTGTCTGGCTAAATAAAAACAATATCCTGCCAGGAAGTGATTCAATTAGAACATGTAAAAGTGATCAAATTACTTTTAAAAGACTTTTACCTGAAAATGTGAAAACCAATTAAACAAAACAAACATTATCCAAGCAGGTCTGGAATACTGATGCAAGAGGAGTCAACATGTCACTGCCCTGTCTTTTCTACTTCTTCCATATCTGCACACTGCTATGAGCAGTAACACCAAATCAAGGAAATTCCCGCCTTTAACCTGTGTTGAAGGAGTAAACTTCCCCCACCTGCCTCATGCAGGGTATCAAATCTAAATGATGCCTTTCAGATTTGAGGAGGCTAAGAAGTCATGTGGGTTCAGAAAATAGCTAACTTTGATGTGGATGGAGACAAGTCTGAAAACCCAATTTTCTAAAATGTACAGTAAGTCTTTAATATGTATTAAAAACAAAATGTATCATACTATGCTCCAAAAGCTCCTAAAGCATCTGTTTTAAAGTAATTACATTATGAAATCAAATTTCCTTGCCTATCATAAAATATTGTGGGGATTTGGGGGCAGATACTTTATTCACTGGGACTACTAACTTCTTTTCAAAGCTAAACTGACAAATATTCTAGCCTCCATAACACTGGGAATACAAACTTATGGAACTTGTATAAAAATGGCACAGCAGCTCATTTTTATAGAGAAACCTATCTTCCTATGATGATTCCACCACTAGCTAGCATTTTCCTAACAGCAAATGGATTCTACAAACGTAATAGGACCAACTAGGAAAGAGTTGAAAGGTCACCTGCCTAACCAATCATCCCATGTAATGCTTGCTGCTGCTGCTGCTGCTGCTAAGTCGCTTCAGTTGTGCCTGACTCTGTGACCCCATAGACGGCAGCCCACCAGGCTCCCCCGTCCCTGGGATTCTCCAGGCAAGAGTACTGGAGTGGGTTGCCATTGCCTTCTCCAATGCATGATAGTGAAAAGTGAAAGTGAAGTTGCTCAGTTGTGTCCGACTCTTAGTGACCCCATGGACTGCAACCTATCAGCCTCCTCCATCCATGGAATTTTCCAGGCAAGAGTACTGGAGTGGGGTGCCATTGCATGTAATGCTTAAACCCCTTTAATAACCTGTATGCTAACACTGGTTGTCTAGGTTACTTCTGAAAACCTCCAGTGACCATGGATTATATTCTAAGGTGATATTTTTTAGAATCAGATGGCTCTGGGTTCAATTTCTGGCTCTTTCACTTAGCCAACTGCATGACTTTGGGCAAGTTAACAACTCTCAAAAAAGTTTTATTTATAAATAAATAAAAACCAATACCAACTTCATAGTGCCTCTGTAGGGACTAAACCTGACAATGCTCATGTAGTGCTCAGCACAGTTCCGGGGCTCAGGGCGGGTGCTCGGCAAGGATCACCCACCATTCAGAGAACTCATTCCATGTTCGCACAACTGCAGCAATATGATATCCAGCCTTACAGTGGACTATAATCTGTCTCCTTTACACTGACCATTAGTCCTTAGGGGGCCACAGAAAACAAGGCTGATCCTTCAATTATCCTTCAAACATCAGAAACATTATTCCACTGACTAAATCCATCACCTTGTTAAGGTCTAGATAAGACAGTTAAATTCCATTGTTGAAGGAGTCTAGCAAAGGACAAACAAAGGAATACACACACATGCACCTGGGTACCCGTCTGCAAGGATGACATTCTTTATAAATTCCTGATGAGCCAAAGTAGCAAATAAATACTCCTGGGAGCTCTCCACCACAGACTGCTGGCTCCTACTGAGTTTGTTGTTTAGTCGCTAAGTCGAGTCTGACTCTTTGCAACACCATGGACTGTAGCCCACCGGGCTCCATGGGATTTCCCGGGCAGGAACACTGGAGCGGGTTGCCATTTCCTTCTCCAGGGGATCTTCCCAACCCAGAGATCTAACCTGCATCTTTTGTATTACATGTGGATTCTTTACCACTGAGCTACTAGGGAAGCCCCTTACTGAGTTTACTGTACATTAAAAAAAATAAGTAAATAAATCCACTCTCCCCCAAGTGCTTTAGGCCTTATCTCCTTCTCCAATGAAATACCAAGTTATGCTTTCTTTGATTCTTCTCCTGAGGTTGGTTAGTATTATATTGGTATTACATTCATTCCCATTTTAACATACAAGCAATTGAGTGACTAGCCAGTAAGTGGTTCACCCAAAACCAACTGAGGTTCTTCTGAGTTCCAGCCTTCCCTGTGAGTTCACATTGCCATGGACTATAATGATGAGTTTGAAAATATTTGGAAAAGCAAATGACTTTATAGCACCTGTAGAACTCTGGATTACTTTTCCTACTCTAAACTCTGTGTCTGTCGTTGCTCTTGCTTCTATCAGAAAGATCACATAGCACTGTGGTTAAGAGAACAGTTTCTGGATTTCCGACTCTGGCATTTGTCAATGGGCAGCTTTGGTCAAGACCCTGATGCTGGGAAAGACTGAAGGCACGAGAAGAAGGGGACAGCAGAGGATGAGATGGTTGGAGGCATTACTGACTCGATGGACATGAGTTTGAGCAAACTCCGGGAGTTGGTGATGGACAGGGAAGCCTGACATACTGCAGTCCACAGGTCACAAACAGTCAGACACAACTGAGCAACTAAATAGAACTGAACTCTGGTCAAGTGAACAATGGATTCTGGGGCCTGGTTTCTTTAACTGTAAAACCGAAATAATAGTATCTACCACCTCAAGCTGTTCTATGACATGGAATGGAATACGCCTGGCATTTTCTAAGCATGAGATTAACATTAAAATTCTACCGACAGAGCTGAGGCTAAGGGACTTTATCAAATTTTCCTCACTTTCCAGTCACCCCACATAAAGCTCCTTGAGAGCTGAGACATCGTCTTTGGCATTTGTATCTCCATGCCTGATATTGTCTGTTAAATGCTTCAACATATTCTATATATATCCTAAAAAACTAAAAAAGTAGTTTAGATCTGCATTTTAATAAAGAGAGACTCTTGAGAGTCCCTCGGACTGCAAGGAGAGCCAACCAGTCCATTCTAAAGGAGATCAGTCCTGGCTGTTCATTGGAAGGACTGACGCTAAAGCTGAAACTCCTATAACTTTGGCCACCTCATGCGAAGAGTTGACTCACTGGAAAAGACTCTGATGCTGGGAAGGAATGGGGGCAGGAGGAGAAGGGGACAACAGAGAATGAGATGGCTGGACGGCATCACTGACTCGATGGATATGAGTTTGTGTGAACTCTGGGATTTGGTGACAGACGGAGGCCTGGCGTGCTGTGATTCATGGGGTCGCTAAGAGTCGGACACGACTGAGCGACTGAACTGAACAAACTCTTTAACATTGTGATTTTTTAAGACATGTTTAGTTAAGCCAAAGGGTCATTCATTTCATATACAAAAGATGCCTATCATTTTTTCTTTCCCTGGACTTTTTCCATAAAGAACCTATTCCCTGATCCCTAGCCCCAGGGAAGGGACCATATTGAGAATGTGACTAAACAGGACCAATTCCTTTCATCTCTTGGGATCTGTAATTCAGAGACTGAAAACCTTCATTCTGAGGGTGCTTTAAGGAGGCCACATTTCACAGCTCATACAGAGGAGTCAGTATGATAAAAGAAAGAATGAAGGAGGTGCAGAGACACAAGCAGAATGAGGAAGGCAAAAAGGAAGACAGAACAGGCAGTAAGGAGCAGATGAATGGTTTTCCAGTTTCACGGGAGTGCGATGCTCTCCTATCTGGATTCCTGGAGAGCCTACTACATGCCTCTAGTAAATTCCCTCTCCTTGAGCATTGTTGAATAGGCTTCTTTCTGTTCCACGCAAAGGCAGCATCCCTAAACTACTGCAGTAATACTATGTGAAGCAAACCATGCCCTCAAATCCATAGTTTAAAGATCTCTGCAAGTATCAACACTCTTTCCCCTCACTTTTCCTGCAGAACCTCCACCTCATGCACTAGGTCTGCGTCCAATGCAGATCTCTGATTTTCGAATGGGGAGAGTGACACAAGGAGGTAAAGAAGATGTTCAAGGTCACATTGAGAGTTTGCAGGGGCAGAGCTAATAACAGAATTTCAGATTTCTTATTCCCTAGGGCCTGAACTAACCGATAAACCAGCTGCCTCCCTTGATGAAACTAAAGTATGCCAATTATCCAAACTGTGTAGGAAACACTGACCAAAACAGGGGTTAATTGGACATTGGTTGTTTTAATTCCACAAGCAGCTCTTTCCCTGCATTACCCTGGGAATGAATAACATATCTTTTGTGGGGATGGGAAGGAGGCCAGCACAGGCCATCTGGCTGAACATGTCCTTTCGTCAAGTTATCCGTGCAGTGGTGTGAAACTTACTGATGTTGAAGAACTTTACAGTTTAATTTATAATTTTCCTACTCTATTGAATTTACAAGTAGATAAACCTTTATTCTCATATTAGCCAAGCAGTTTAACTGACTCTAAAGTTATTGACTCTATATGAATGTATATATTCTATATGGTGCACAGGCAGAGGAGACTGAAATGTTCTGACATTAAAGACAATTTCTCATATTCAAAAAGAGAACAATTCCTTTAGACCATTAGAAAGGAAATGAACACTCATTTTTTTTTCTCATGAAAAGTAAAACAAAATATTGATCTTCCTTCAATCAAGGAAAAAAGGAATCATGAAAGACACAGATGATCCAATTTCCTTGTCCATGTTTCTGACTTCTTCCATTTTGTAATTTTGCTAAGACGACACATCTGGACTATTAGATTCAACATTGCTTCCGAAGACCTCAGAGTCAGAACCCATCAACTGGGTTCAACTCATGACTAGTGCCACTAGCCAAGGGCAAAATCAAGAGCTGTTCCAGTTCTTAAATACGCATTTCCCCCCACTCTATCCCTTCTTTCTTCTTGCCTTTCTCTACCCTTCCCAACCACTCAAATGGTTTACTTTCTTCTTTCCCTATTTTAACTCCTAAGACTTTAATTATACCTGATTTATTCATGCAGCTGTGGACATTCAGAACTACAAAGTCTCCTGAGCCTTTGGGATGGGGTGGGTTATTAATACTGAATCATGCAAGTATCAATGCCCAATTCTGGGTCAGACTAGGACTGTCCGAACCCTGAATGATGAGCCTTGAGCAAGGTTCAAGGCCTTGAGAATGAATGGATGAAAGAAAGGTCATCTTAGAGAGACTGCCTTTGCCCAATATACAAACTAGGTACCTACAGCTGTTAGTTAGAAGAGGGTATATGTCCATGCTAGGAAGCTTAGGTGGGAAATAGATAAGCAGTAATAAAATCTTAAGGGAGATGCTGGTATTCCAACTCTATGTATGAAAAGACTGGAAAATAAATTCTTACAGTGGAACCCAGCACAAAGTCAGGTAGATGGGTTGTAATGAAGTTGGCAAGGAAATACAGACCAGATGGTTCTTGCTCAGAGGGCTAAATAGTAGAATATCACCTAAGGGGGATCTTGATTTGGCTACCTCTACCATCTCTAGCAAATTATGCCCCTAAATAGGCAAGCCATCTAACTGCAAGCAGCATCACCCTCTTTACAGTGCCTGCAATCAAAGTTCATTAGTGAAGCTGGGTGGGTGAGAAGCCAGGTTACTCTGGGTCAGCTACGGCCAGGTTATGTCTAAGGTTCCAGGTGCTTCTTTAATGTCATTTACTGGGTTTCAACTCATCTCCAATTCTTCTTAAATAAACTTTGGTGGCTCCTGGCCCTAGATAACAGCCTTGGCTCCAAAAGTTTCAACAACTGCCCAAAGGAAGGAGTCAGAAATAACAAACATCCCATGGTAGAATAAACAAGAAAAAGAGGCAGAAGGTTCCACTGCTACAGTTCTCCAACTACAACTCATTCAAATCCTTCCTGCATATGAGGTGAAATACTTCTTTTCAAGAAGAGCTGGGTGGGACCACCAGAGAGAAGACACTGGACTAACTCCCCAGACTCTAGGGCTATGAGAGATACAGAGGAAAGACAAAAAGTAACCACGTGTTATGATTGTGTGTGCGTGTGCCTCACTTTACTTGTGGAGAAGCATTAGGTTCAACAAGATCCTCTTTAAGATTCTATTGCATTTCCCTGGAGCTAGGTATTTTAGTTCCTTATTTTGAAGCCCTTCTTGAGAATGTTCTTGGTACGGCTAAGCGCAATCACTGAGCCTTTCTATTTCTTCTCTATCATTTAGGGCTGATGCTCCTTTCAGGGCTAAATATGTATTCCCATTCTAGATAAAATAAAATGCCTTCTTTCTTCCTATCCTCCCCCTTTTACCCACAGAAGGAAGACTTTTATAAGTTTTATGCTTCTTGATACAGTAACAGAAATGACTTTTAAGTTTCTGTATTATATTTACATAAGAGAGTATCATTTAAATTCCCCAATCAAAAAGTTAGTGTTTCTCCGCCAAACATCTAACTTGTAAACACAGGTTTGTCACAAAATTGCTACTGAAGTTGACTTACCAAGTAAGGGATCTCCTCCACCTACCCCCATAAAAGTATACACACTGTGGAAATGCTCAAAAGAGTGACGTAGAGGTGGAAAAAAATTCTTTCATCTGCTAAAAACATTCTCAAATTTGGCAATATTTTTGTTCTAAATATATTATTCAGTAACATAAACACTGTGAAGTAGAAATGGTTGGAACCCATGTTCAGAATAAAAGGGCTAAGTGGAGTTCTGTATAACCAAACAAAATTACACATTAAAAATTGCATAGTGGAACAAAACTAAGCAAGAACGTGCTTTGAATCACTACTGTATAATCAAGAAAATGGTCATCAGATAGTTGACATGACTCAAATCTTATTTGTAAAATTATGTCTGAGAAGGGATAAAAATGGTTAAACCGTCTTAAAAATCTCTGTTCAACAATCAGTTTTTACTTTAAAAAGAATGCCAGTAAAAAAAAGCACTTATACGATTACAGAAGGTAAACTATATATTTTGCAGTGTTAAGTATTTAGACCTTTTTGTTATCAGGGGTGGGCCTGGTAACAAAAGACTGGAAGTAACCAACTAAAATAAAGAATGGTAACAACAAAATATCAGGATTGAGAAGCTCGACTTCATAAACTATTTTATAGTCCGGTATTGGCTACTCATAGGACTAGACACCACTCCAATCTACCCTCTGTCAATCTCAACAATTTATGCTGAGAAAATCTAAGTTTCATTTTCCACAGCTCATTTCTGAAAGGTGTTCTTTTAACACCTTTCAACAACCTGTAAGATAAAAACTTCCCTCCAGTTTTTATTTCTAATACCACAAGCTTTAAAAATAAAAACACTAGGGCTCATCCACCTAGAGTTCTGTAACTGTAGGTAAAATGTTTTAGCCTCTGTTAAATGTGGACAATACCAACTTATCTAGTAGCAGAGTTGTGAAGATTAAATAAAATATATAAAACATCCAACACAGCAAGTCCTCCAGAAATGCTATTTTTCCCCTCTTTATGCTCCTTATTGCTATGGATACGAACTTATAGAATTGTTGTAATATAATTTTATGCTAATTAGGCAAAATTTATAGGAAATGGCAACCCACTCCAGTGTTCTTGCCTGGAGAATCCCAGGGACGGGGGAGCCTGGTGGGTTGCCGTCTATGGGGTCACACAGAGTCGGACACGACTGAAGTGACTTAGCAGCAGCAGCAGCAGCAGCAGCATCCTTTCCAAAATCAAGTAGTATAATAGGAACCAAAATAGTACCACATTGCAAATGCTTTGGATACTCAGTTATTTTAAATGATCTTTTTATGAGATAACACTGCAAACCCAGAATCTGGCATTTCTAATTCCTAACTAGCTGACTCTGCAGTTTAAAGTGGACCCATATACAGGTATTTTACTATGACCTGACACTTTAAAAAATGTGATGCTGCTTAGTGACCACAAGCCTATTGATCCCACCATCCCACTGTTTACAAGATGATCCATTAAGAGCAAACTGCCAGATTTTTTATGCAGCACAGAGAGCTTCCTTGAGTGCTACCTGATCTTTGTTTTATTTTCATTAACTAGAGGAACTAAAACTAACAGCTTGCCAAAAAGTATCAGTCCTGTCAGTGATAAGAGACAAATCAATCTCAAATCTTAAACATTTTCACTTGAATTTCAAAAGCCCTTTGATTTTTATAATGAAAAATACTGTTCACAGTGTAACTGATCATAACAGGGATATTGTGAAGATACTTAACTTCAATGATACCTAAAAATGGGTAACATACTGAAGCTAAGAGTTCAGGTTTTGAATCTTGGTTCATCAACTAACTTAACTTTTCTAAGACTTTGTGGATAATGTTACCTAATTAATAAGACCATAAAAAAAGATTTCATGAACTAAGACCTGCAAAGCACATAGCATTATATATGATGTCCCCTAAGTTGAAGTAAAGTACTCATAAGTGGAAGCAGATTCTATAACAAATAAATTTCCCTCTAAAGCAAAAAACTAAAAGAAATTCACGAAAGAAAAAAACAGAAAAAGACATCTGAACTAAACTGTGTCTTGCATTTTTTCAGTACTATAAAAGATAATCCAAAACTTGCACTATCAAAGCAGTATAAATAAGAGCAAAAAGCCAAAGTTTAAGAATTATTCCAGTTTCATACAAATTAAAAGGGGGGTACTGCAATTATAGCTTCTGAATGAAATAAAACATGACAAATCTAACTCACACTCTTGCACAAATATACATACATACACAATCTATATATCAATAAAAGGAGCATTTCCATAAAAGGGTATCACAACATGTACCTGAAAGAACTAAGTTTCAGCCTAGGGCCTGTCACTTACTACCCTATAACCTTGGCAACTTTTTAATTACTCAAGTGTCTCAAGTTTCTTCATTTCAAAAGAGAGAGAACAAACTGTATCACAGAGAATAGTTGGGAGGGTTAAAGCCTATATAGGCCTGCAGAATCTGTGCTTCAGTAGCTTCTATCAAATCATCACAGTTATCAATAACCTCAGATATGCAGATGACACTGCCCTATTGGCAGAAAGCAAAGAGAAACTAAAGAGCCTCTTGATGAAGGTGAAAGAGGAGAGTTAGAAAGCTGGCTTAAAACTCAACATTCAAAAAACTAAGATCATGGCATCTGGTTCCATCACTTCATGGCAAATAGATGGGGAAAAAGTGAAAACAGTGACAGATTTTATTTTCTTAAGCTCCAAAATCACGGTGGACAGTGACTGCAGCTATGAAATTAAAAGATGCTTGCTCTTTGGAAGAAAAGCTATACAAACCTAGACAGCATATTAAAAAACAGAGACATCACTTTGCCGACAAAGGTCTACATAGTCAAAGCCATGGTTTTTCCAGTAGTTATGTATGGATGTGACAGTTGGACCATAAAGAAGGCTGAGTGCTGAAGAATCAATGCTTTTGAACTATGGTGCTGAAGAAGACTCCTGAGAGTCCCTTGGACAGCAAGGAGATCAAAGCAGTCAATCCTAAAGAAATCAACCCTGAATATTCACTGGAAGTACTGAGGCTGAAGCTGCAACACTTTGGCCACCTGATGCAAAGAGGTGACTCACTGAAAAAGATGGCTGGATGGCATCATCAACTCAATGGACACGAGTCTGAGCAAACTCCAGGAGATACTGAAGAAGGACAGGGAAGATTGGTGTGCTGCAGTCCATAGGATCGCAAAGAGTGGGACACAACTGAGAGACTGAACAACCAACCATCACAAAATATCACAGGTTTTTCAAAAATTTTAAAAATCTTTAAAACTATAAATGATTTTAAAGTATCACTATTTTCAAACTCCATCAAATATGACTGGAAAAAACTCATTGATGATTAGATACTCTATTTTATGTAACAGTATCCAACAACTGTTGTGATGAATGGTTCAGTGCTCTGTGGGTTGTACACTACTATATTACTTCCTGACTAGCTCCTTCCAATACAATCTCTACACTGTAGCCAATGCTCTTTGTAAAAGGTAAATCCCTTTGACTAAAAATGCATTATGATTTCCTTCTCACTTCAGATAGTTTGAATTCCTCTCTAAGGTCTACCAGGTCCTGCATAATCTGGCTCCAGAGAATCTAACCAACCTTACATCATTTAATCCCTTGTTCATTATACTCTAGTCAGGCACTGTCCAACAAAATGTAATGAGACTCACATGTGGTATTTTAAATTATCTAGTAGTCATACTTTAAAAGAAAGTTAAAATTAATCTGAATATATTTTAACTCGATATATTTAAAATATTATGGCATCAATATAAAATCAATATAAAATCCTTAAGATGTTTCACATTTTTTTTGTCATACTAAGATCACCTGAACTGTACATGGAACAACAGACTGGTTCCAAATAGGAAAAGGAGTACGTCAAGGCTGTATATTGTCATCTTGCTTATTTAACTTATATGCAGAGTACATCATGAGGAACGCTGGGCTGGAAGAAGCACAAGCTGGAATCAAGATTGCCAGGAGAAATATCAATAACCTCAGATATGCAGATGACACTATCCTTATGGCAGAAAGTGAAGAGGAACTCAAAAGCCTCTTGATGAAAGTGAAAGAGAGTAAAAAGGTTGGCTTGAAGCTCAACATTCAGAAAACAAAGATCATGGCATCTGGTCCCATCACTTCATGGGAAATAGATTGAAAAACAGTGGAAACAGTGTCAGACTTTATTTTTTTGGTCTCCAAAGACACTGCAGATGCTGATTGCAGCCACGAAATTAAAAGACGGTTACTCCTTGGAAGGAAAGTTATGACCAACCTTGATAGTATATTAAAAAGCAGAGACATTACTTTGCCAACCAAGGTCCGTCTAGTCAAGGCTATGGTTTTTCCCGTGGTCATGCATGGATGTGAGAGTTGGACTGTGAAGAAAGCTGATCGCCGAAGAATTGATGCTTTTGAACTGTGTGCTGGAGAAGACTCTTGAGAGTCCCTTGGACTGCAAGGAGATCCAACCCGTCCATTCTGGAGGAGATCAATCCTGGGTGTTCATTGGAAGGACTGATGCTAAAGCTGAAACTGCAATACTTTGGCCACTTCATGCGATGAGTTGACTCACTGGAAAAGACTCTGATGCTAGGAAAGGTTGGGGGCAGCAGGAGAAGGGGACGACAGAGAATGAGATGGCTGGATGGCATCACCGACTCTGTAGACATGAGTTTGGGTGAACTCTGGGAGTTGGTGATGGACAGGGAGGCCTGGTGTGCTGTGATTCATGGGGTCGCGGAGAGTCAGACACGACTGAGCGACTGAACTGAATTGAACTGAAGACCACCTGACCAGCCTCTTGAGAAACCGGTATGCAGGTCAGGAAGCAACACTTAGAACTGGACATGCAACAACAGACTGGTTCCAAATAGGAAAAGGAGTACGTCAAGACTGTATATTGTCACCCTGCTTATTTAACGTATACACAGAGTACATCATGCAAAATGCTGGGCTGGATGAAGCACAAGCTGGAATCAAGATTGCTGGGAGAAATATCAATAACCTCAGATATGCAGATGACACCACCTTTATGGCAGAAAGTGAAGAAGAACTAAAAAGCCTCTTGATGAAAGTGAAAGAGGAGAGTAAAAGCTGGCTTGAAGCTCAACATTCAGAAAACTAAGATCATGGCATCTGGTCCCATCACTTCATGGCAAATAGATGGGGAAACAGTGGCTGACTTTTTTAGGCTCCAAAATCATTGCAGATGGTGACTGCAGCCATGAAATTAAAAGACGCTTACTCCTTGGAAGGAAAGTTATGACCAAACTAGACAGCATATTAAAGAGCAGAGACATTACTTTGTCAACAGAGGTCCGTCTAGTGAAGGCTATGGTTTTTCCAATGGTCATGTATGGATATGAGAGTTGGATTATAAAGAAAGCTGAGTGCTGAAGAATTGATGCTTTTGAACTGTGACGTTGGAGAAGACTCTTGAGAGTCCCTTGGACTGCAAGGAGATCCAACCAGTCCATCCTAAAGGAGATCAGTCCTGGGTGTTCATTGGAAGGACTGATGCTGAAGCTGAAACTCCAATACTTTGGCCACCTCATGCGAAGAGCTGACTCATTTGAAAAGACTCTGATGCTGGGAGGGATTGGGGGCAGGAGGAGAAGGGGACGACAGAGGATGAGATGGCTGGAGGGCATCACTGACTCAATGGACATGGGTTTAGGTGGACTCCGGGACTTGGTGATGGACAGGGAGGCCTGGTGTGCTGTGATTCATGGGGTTGCAAAGATTCCGACACGACTGAGTGACTGAACTGAACTGAATTCTTAATTGGTGTATATTTTACACTTACAGTGTATCTCATTCGGACAAGCCCCATGTGGCTCAAGGCTACTATACTGGAGAGCATCTGGAAAGCATAGCTCTAAATACAGAGACCTCCTTCAGTACTACAATAGACAGTTCTTTCTGGCCCCCTAGCCTCTGTGTGTGTGTAGCTGCCTCTCCCAGGAAGACTCTTCCTATAGCTGCTCCTTTGCCTTCTTCCACCTGCCTATGTGTGTGTGCTAAGTCAGCTCAGTCTTGTCCAACTCTGTGACCCTATGGGCCACAGTCCTCTAGGCTCCTTCTTCCATGTGATTCTCCTGCCAAGAATTCTAGAGTGCGTTGCCATGCCCTCCTTCCGGGGATCTTTGCAACCCAGGGATCCAACTCGTGTCTCTTAGTCTCCTGTTTGGCAGGTGGGTTCCTTACAATTAGAGACACCTGGGAAGCCTTGCCTCCTTCCACAACTCAGCTTAAATGTTACTTCCCAAGGCAAGGTTTTTCCAATGGCCTTCTGTAAATGGGCCTTCTCCCCATTTTCCTCTAGCAGAGAAATCAGGAGACCAATTGTCTTAGGACTTCTCTCATTCTGTAACACTTTTTGCTTGCTTTTCCTTGCTGTTATTTTTAATACTTACTTATTGTTTGTCTTCTACCACTACAATGTACTTATTGTTTCGTGAGGACAAGAATTAGTTTTATTCTGTTTGCCACAGGCATATCTGAGACACTGAATTTTTGCTGAATAAGTGGATGTCTATACATATTCTAGTTTCTTTCTAACTGCTTAATTCTATACATAATATTAAAAAGCAACTGGTGGCACAGGAAATATACATATATACATACACACACACATAATTACTTGGGGTTTCCCTTAAATTTAACATGTAAGCCAAGTAAAGATGATTACAAGGTTTAAGAAACCCTTCAGGTTTTCAAGTAACATGCTTTTATAAAGATCAAAAGAAATAATCACATCATTTAAAATTACAAGTATTGTACTGTATAATGAAAAGGTAAAATTTTATTAAACAGGTCAAATCATAAGAAATCTCTAATATTCCTCTATTTTGTGAAGTCCAGACAAAAGTGTTGTTAATTGCTATTTATTTCACATTTACATTTAACTCAGATCACCCCGGTGTCCCAAGGATCTCCAAAAGTCTATCAATGCTAAATAATTTCTATAATTAAAGGGAGAAATGTCTAGAAACTATAAGAGGCATTTGAAGAAAATGAAACTTTTAAGCTAAGATTCAAGCAAATTAAACTTCACCTTATCAGCTCTGGGTTCTCACTTTCCAACTTATTTCCTATCATTCTAAAGTGAGGTACATGATTCACTTATCAATATTTTATACTGTTAGATGGAAAGGTGGTTATGGAAAATTACACACAGTTTTTGATACATATTTTAATCAAGTCCACACAAATAAAAATCACATAACCGATCAAGACAAAGATACGTAGTTTGTGAATCATTAAAGTTACAGACTTTTGTTTGTTTGAAATATGTGATTAAATTAACAGGTAAAAAATAAGAATAAGAGTTTAGACTTGGCTTCACCACACTGAATACACAAGATGAAAAGAATGCATCATTCATTTTGAGATACCCAAACAGCTCTACTACATCACATTATGGTTACCTAGGGCTTCCCTGGTGGCTCAGAGGTTAAAGCGTCTGCCTCCAATGCGGGAGACCTGGGTTCGATCCCTGGGTCGGGAAGATCCCCTGGAGAAGGAAACGGTAACCCACTCCAGTATTCTTGCCTGGAGAATCCTATGGATGGAGAAGCCTGGTAGGCTACAGTCCACGGGGTCGCATAGAGTCGGACACGACTGAGCAACGGAACGAACGAACGAGCCAAATCCTATCGTTAACAGTGGTATAAAGTATACATCTGCAGCATGACTATTTGACACTTGGACACACACACCTAAAAACAGATATAATTACCAGATATAGATAATGGTTCAGGCACTGTACACTGTCTTCGCATTTAATAATCATGATAACCTATCGAGTTTGATGTTATATTAATCCCTACTTTGAAGATGGACAGAGTGAAGTTAAGAGAGGTGAAATAGTTTGCCTGCAAACCTTGGCCTGCCCCGTTTTTGAAGCAAAAAGCTGGGTGTGAAGTTTTATTTCATTTATTCATAATTTTTTAATCTACTAATGGGAGGGAAGGGTTTAGGAACAGTTCACTGCCATCTCCCCATCCCCATACCTTACATACTTTATATAAACTTAATATTGAGCATGAGTCTAGTACTTAAATCACATCTCCACTGCCCACTAGTCTCCCCACTGCCCCTATACTTGGTCAACTTGATTTTCTGACATCTCTATGTATTTGTTCATTTCTCTATTGGAAATAAAACCACTCCAGTAGGATGAAGGCAAGTCCAGTCTTGTCAGGAACTGATTTTTGGAGTGACACTCTCAGTCTTTAACTTGGATACCCATCTTGACGTGTACTGTGGGGACTTATTTGCAAACCCAAACTCTCAGACCCTGGATGACTTCATAATCAATCTTTCCAAGAACAATCTGAATTAGAGTGTTTCTTGAATTTATCAATCCAACATTTAATTATGTTTGAAGGGGGCCATGCCTGCTCAGTATACCTCCTTGGAGGTCTTTACCTAGCAAAGTCCCAGTTGGCTGCCCACTTTCTCTGCTCAGCTTGATTACAGGATTAAAGAAAATATTGCTATAAAATATCAAATATTAACTGAAGCAGGGACATCACACTTTGCCAACAAAAGTCTGTCTAGTCAAAGCTATGGTTTTTTTCAGTAGGCATGTACGGATGTGAGAGTTGGACCATAAAAACTGTGACGCTGAAAACTCTTTGAGAGTCCCTTGGACTGCAAGATCAAGCCAGTCAATCCTAAAGGAAATCAACCCTGAATATTCACTGGAAGGACTGATGCTGAAGCTGAAATTCCAACACTGGCCACCAGCTGCGAAGAACTGACTCATTGGAAAAGATCCTGATGCTGGGAAAAGTTTAAGGCAAGAGGAGACGGGGACGATAGAGGATGAGATGGTTGGATGGCAGCACCAACTTGATGGACATGAGTTTTAGCAAGCTCTGGGAGTTGGTGATGGACAGGGAAGCCTGTTATGCTGCAGTCCATGGGATCACAAAGAGCTGGACATGACTGAGCGACTGAACTGAACTGAATCAGTAATTCTATGTGTGTGTATCTCATTACCAAACAGATTGTAAATTAAAGCAAACTGAAACTGTATCATTATAAATATGTATAATGATATATATATATAAATATATATAATGATCTAACATCCATTTGCTTAAATTTATAGCCCATTTATGGAACAACAGACTGGTTCCAAATAGGAAAAGGAGTACGTCAAGGCTGTATATTGTCACCCTGCTTATTTAATTTATATGCAGAGTACATCATGAGGAACGCTGGGCTGGAAGAAGCACAAGCTGGAATCAAGATTGCTGGGAGAAACATCAATAACCTCAGATAAGCAGATGACACCATCCTTATGGCAGAAAGTGAAGAGGAACTCAAAGGCCTCTTGATGAAAGTGAAAGAGCAGAGTGAAAAGGTTTGCTTGAAGCTCAACATTCAGAAAATGAAGATCATGGCATCTGGTCCCATCACTTCATGAGAAATAGATGGGGCAACAGTGGAAACAGGGTCAGACTTTATTTTTCTGGGCTCCAAAATCACTGCAGATGCTGACTGCAGCCACGAAATTAAAAGACGCTTACTCCTTGGAAGGAAAGTTACGACCAACCTAGATAGTATATTAAAAAGCAGAGACATTACTTTGCCAACCAAGGTCCGTCTAGTCAAGGCTATAGTTTTTCCCGTGGTCATGTATGGATGTGAGAGTTGGACTGTGAAGAAAGCTGATCGCCAAAGAATTGATGCTTTTGAACTGTGGTGCTGGAGAAGACTCTTGAGAGTCCCTCGGACTGTAAGGAGATCAATCCTGGGTGTTCATTGGAAGGACTGATGCTAAAGCTGAAACTCCAATACTTTGGCCACTTCATGCGATGAGTTGACTCACTGGAAAAGAGTCTGATGCTGGGAGGGATTGGGGGTGGGAGGAGAAGGGGACGACAGAGAATGAGATGGGTGGATGGCATCACCGACTTTATGGACATGAGTTTGAGTGAACTCCGGGAGTTGGTGATGGACAGGGAGGCCTGGCGTGCTGTGATTCGTAGGGTTGCAAAGAGTCGGACACAACTGAGCGACTGAACTGGACTGAACTGACAGCCCATTTAGTTATGAATTAAAATTACTGTGGCTACAGGTGTAACTACTGTTGGCTAGTATCAACATAATAACTATTTTAGGAGAATAATATCAGGTAAAAAGTTAACATCATGTGAAAAAGTGATCACTTTTTATAAAGCTAGCAATTTGTATTTTTGCTTTGACTCAGCTACTAAATAGTTTTATAACAGTGACCATGTATCAACCTGTCTAAAGCTTAGTTTTCTCATCTGTTAAATGCACCTTTATGTAAGGTTCTACCTCGGAGAAGGCAATGGCAAGCCACTCCAGTACTCTTGCCTGGAAATCCCATGGATGGAGGAGCCTGGTGGGCTGCAGTCCATGGGGTCGCTAAGAGTCAGACGACTGAGCGACTTCACTTTCACTTTTTACTCTCATGCATTGGAGAAGGAAATGGCAACCCACTCTAGTGTTCTTGCTTGGAGAATCTCAGGGACGGGGGAGCCTGGTCGGCTGCCATCTCTGGGGTCACACAGAGTCGGACACGACTGAAGTGACTTAGCAGCAGCAGCAGCAGCAAGGTTCTACCACTCAAAAACTCTGGTCTAAGCCTAATGTTGAAAACCTAACAATAAAAAATACGCTCATTAACTGAGTTGAGGGAAGTGTCACCCACATATTTAAAGTTGTCCTCATGAATGACTTTCATCTCACGCCTTCAAGTCACAGTCATAATGATAAGTCAAATGTTTGTTTTCTCCATAGATTTAAATCTGACTAAAGTTATAATGCAGTTTTCTTGGATGTTCAAAATAATCTGTTGATACAAGCATAACAGACCTAGACTCACAGAATGCATCTAAGAAGACACAAACTTCAGTGCTTGAAAAATTGAACATCACAGCAGACCAGCATATGAGGGAAAAGGAGATCCTGGAGGCAATGTGAGGTGAAGAAAAATCCTAAGTGTGACTGTCTCTCCGTGCTTGTCTGTGTTGAGAGGAAGGACAATTTGAGACACAGTTGGGCACCTGAACTACTATGAGTAAAAAACAATTCTGCAAAAACAGTTTCTACTCTGGTTCTCAAACACCAGATTCCAGTTCCTTCAATATCTAGAATGCTTTCAGAACAGAAGCAGATGCTGAAAACTACTAACATGAGAACAGCTGAAAGTATAAATAGAAAAAGTATAAAAACCAAGTGTGCAGGGTAGCTGGATAGATCAGTTGAGTGTTCTTTATTCATTTGACTAACAAGTATTTATTGAGTAAATACTAGATGCCAAGTAGAGTGCTAAGCATCGTGTATATTTTAGTAAACACAGAACACAGCTTTTGTCTGTAAAAAAACAATCTCCCACTCAATCAAAAGAACTACAACAACCACCACAAGAGAAGGGAGTTTAAATATAAATTCCTTCTACTTGCTATTTCCTTCATTATCTTTCCATTCTGAGTTGGTTATACATTAAATATACACACTTCATGCTCCTCTTTTGTAAGGGTGAAACATAACAAATGTTTCAAAATTTTTAAGGTATTACAAATTGAAAACTAAAAATTTTTTAAATTAAAAACAAATCTGAATGAGAAACAGTTTAGAACATGTTTTATTCTGGAAAATAAAATGTTTTGGAGTCTCAGTTCTATGGTTTATTTTTTTCTACATTTTCTCAATTCACATTTTTTCAAAAACAAAAAAAAAAACCTCAGACAAAACTCAAGAGTGTAAGAACGAATGCAGTACCAATAATTTTGATGGCTGATATTCCATTGAAAAAATATTTAATAGTCAATTTTGCCACTGAATTAAAGAAGCCCTTTGAAAATATCTTCTTTCCTTAATAGATAACATGACCTCAAACAATTAATGTTAATCAATGATTTATATCAGAATTCGGTATTGTATTTGTGGTTTAACAAATGCTTATAATCTTGCAAGTTATCTAGACAATCACTTGGAAATTTAATTTCATGTTTTTCATCTTTACTATAAAAATAGTTACATTCATTCCTTATTTCTCAAAATTACTGGTAAAATTAAAGAACTTGTTGAATAAAAACAAAAAACAAAAAAAGCAAATGCTTAAAAACATTTCTCCATTCACACATTTTTCTCTAAAATTATCTGGGAATAAGTTGAGACCAATGTCTGTGATTGATTTCATCAAACTTCAGTATTGGAATGTTTGTACAATGTATAAGTAGTACATACAGAACAATTATTCACACATTTAAATGGGGGAAAGTGTAATCAAAAAAATATTAAGCTATATACTGATTTTAAGAACATAGAAGTGAACAATAGAAAACAACTTTAATTCACCAGTGAACTGTTTTTGCTTCCTCTCTCTCCTAAATCAAGGGCTCTGATTATAATCAAAGATCACGACAGGGACAGAGAGGCAAAGGGCACCTGCAGTTCACATGTGGCAAGAGACCTGGACAAGAGGAATTTCACCTCTCCCCTCATGGTACAGATTTTCACATAACCTAAAGCGTGTGGCTCTAGCAACAGTTCATGAATGCCTGGATCCCAATCACAGGGATTTCAATCATTTTGTGAAATATTAAAACATTTGTTCAATTCATATTTAAAAATCCCAAATTTTACACCATAAGTCTCTATCTGAAAAACATTCCACAGAATTAATTAAAAAAAAAAACAAACTAGGAGAAACATTTCAATTTCCTTTCCCACAGCAGAATAAAACAGTATAATGTTTATACGATGAAACTAGTAAAAGAGTAAAGTAAAAATTACATTTCTTAATTTTCTTAATACAGTTTAAGGTGGTAGAGTGGTTACTTTTTCTTTTAATGAAAATCTCTTTTGTATTCTCTTCATCATGTAATGTAAGACCTTTAACAATACAATGTACTGGAAAATAATTAAAAATCATTTCCTAAACTAATTAGGTTCGGAACCACCTCCCTGGTTTCTCCCATTCATCTTGTGCTTATAACCTTATAATATTAGCTCGAATTTCATCTCTGCCTGACACATTTCAAGCAGTGAAACAGATTAGTGCCTCAGAACACTTTATAGGGTTTCATTATCAATCAGGTTATGTTCCCAGCGCTGCTTTCAGCAGAATTATCTTATTTGAATGAACTCTCATGGACTGAAGTAAACAAAGCTATAGCCCACTCCTCTTCCATACTTGCCATTCATTTATTTCCTTTTTTTTTAAACTTAGACTTACAGCACGTGCCACAGAAAGAGAGCGTGTTAAATATTCCTGGAGTGTCACAATATGTAATACAATAAAACAGATTACAACCCTACCTTTCTTTCACAGCAGTGGTGCCAAGCACAGGTACACCGGAGCAATCAATTTGTTCTGCAGACAGTAAGGCTTTCATAGAATACTAATGTAAAATCTCTTTTCTTTCTCCTTTGCCTTGACTCCCCA